>NW_027266297.1:4300000-5570000 GCF_022045235.1 Haliotis cracherodii
GACGGGACCGTATTAAATAAAATAGTCCGGATTTACAAATGTCCAGAATAGCCAAATATGTTTCCTTTGCATATAAGTTATCACCAACAAGTCTATAAGGCAGGATTCCCAGACAGGGGTTCGAACTAAAGAGATGTAACTGTATGACGACAATGTATGAGAATTCCCCTTTGAAATGATATGAAACTCAAAGACATCAGTATATCACGATGTACTGATGTTGATAAAGATAATGTGCAGAAAAAAACCTTTAAAATATTCACTTCGTCATTTACGTCGCCGCATGTGACAATCATTTTGGGTTAAGTAAATAATTCACAAACATGCCCGAAGGCTGTGTGATGCAACACCCACCAGCCATGACAGATTAACCGAATTATATTAAAAAAATGTGTGTTGCTTGATAGTATTGTAAACACAGAACGGGTCAAAGGACGTCATGTTCAATTCCGTGTCACTGTGACCCGCGGGTGGCTTTCAAAAGATTCCTTTCAAACATATTATCAGATATCGAGACAGAGGAGAAGTACAAGACATGTCGGAATGTTGAAGCAACGCATGGCTGCTAAGGAACGTGAACAGGGCGACGCTGTCATTACACCAGACAAATCCATCTCCTGCTCGCTTCTAAACTGTTTACTCCGACATTCATGCAAACAACTTTTTATGTTTTTGTTTTGCATTTTGTGTGTGTCATCTTACTTCTTCTTCTTCTTTTGCAACAATTTATTTTGCATTTATATCTAACGGAGAACTATTTTCTTATTGGCTGATAATACAATGGGTGGGATTTGTACTGGATTATTGTCCTTAACTGGGTCACTGATTTGTACTGTTGTCTAACGTCATTTTGGCATGTTTATGATTATCTAAGAAGTCAGTGAAGTATTTATTTATAAGATTTGACTTCAAGGTGTTTTAGCGTTCATAGAGTTATAAACGTAAAAACTGGAGCGTCCACTATGCGTAAATCCGCTATCCGTATATTTATTGATACCCATCGAAGAGTCAGTTTTGTTTGATGCGAACAGTGGAACTAACGAGAGGGTGAGGTGAAATGGAGTTTAACGTCGTGTCCAAGAGTATTGCACTTATATAGCGACGTGCATGCACGTGTGAGTGTGTGTGCGTGGCTGCTTGTACTAGTCCGGACTAATGCGATTTTATAGTGCCAACCCACTGAGATACCATGCCTCAGTTTAACATGAATACCCCACTCAGCCACAGTATACTGACTCTGAGCCGACCAGTTCTTGTTTTAGCCCCTTACTACCGAGCGCCATGCAGACAGGATAACAACAAGTACCATCTTTTAACGTCTTTTGGTATGACACAGCCGGGGATCGAGCCCTGGACATTCCGCTCTCCGGGCGGACACTTTACCACTAGACCACGGGGGCGGTCCAAATGAGAAGGACATTGTGTACCAGAACATAGTGATGAATAGGACATTAGCTCCTTAGGTATATGTTTCCTGGTATAGTGTTACCTACTTCTGATTGCCCTAGGCCATTTGGCACCAGGTATCCATGTCCGGGGCGTCTACTGCTAGTGTACAATGTCCGGCGGTCGTTGAGGTCATGGGACTGTATCATCTAAGACACCTGTTTTGACGTTGATGACATAAACCCCCGATCCTCCAAAGGATGGCATCCAAGTAAGCAGAGCGGATTAATGCACTAACGGGTTAATGGCCTAACGGTTTAAAACGAAAAACGCATTTCTGCCTCACTAAAATGATTGTCACTTGAGGGAAATAAAAATGTGTTGTTAGTCCCGTACAGTGAGTGAGTATGGTTTTACGCCGCTTTTAGCAATATTCCAGCAATATCACGGCGGGGGACACCAGAAATGGGCTTCACATATTGTACCCATGTCGGGAATCGAACCCGGGTTTTCGGTGTGACGAGCGAACGCTTTAACCACCAGGCTACCCGACCGCCCCTAGTCCCGTACAATTTGTATGTAATCAGGCAGTGACCGGCAGAAACAAAACCATTATTGCATGACCGGTCCCTAATTTATAACGAGCACGTATTTAACAAATAATCTTTCTTATTACCAGTAGGGGCGGTCGGGTACCCTAATGGTTAAAGCGTTCGCTCGTCACGCCGAAGACCCGGGTTCGATTCCCGACATGGGTACAATGTATGAAGCCCATTTCTGGTGTCCCCCGCGGTGATAGTGCTGGAATATTGCTAACAAGGGCGTAAAACCAAACTCACTCACCGGTAACGTTGACTGTTGCAGATATGAACGGGAAGGTTATGAGATCGGGCTCCCGTACCAGTACAACGGCAAGGTAAAGGTTCAGCCACTCCACGGAGTCCATCACAGATATAAGTCGGTTGAGGAGCTCATCAACTATTTCCCGCGCCACGTACGGGTACTAACCCAGGTGAGCTTCAAGGAACCCTCTGGAAACCCCAAAACCCTTAATGTGGGAGATTCTTTGGAACTGAAAGCTGTTCGTCGGTCCAAGGTCCATGGTCTGAATTCCGTGAGGTGTACACGTGGCGGTGAGGATATTATCCTGCCGAAAAGTGTCAGAGGGGTATTTCAGGTTCAAGCAGACGACACTGAGCAGACGATCAAAAATGTGGTTGATACGTACAAACTGCCTCAGTGTGTCAAGTTCATCGACTCTAGCGTCCAGGAGATCATGTCAACGGACATCAAGGAGGCCATTGATAACCTCCAGTCTTACAGTGGTGAGATGTTGCTGACAGGGGTCAAGGACACCGCTCCCGTGTTGTTCGGCCATTACAAGGGTATGACGGGGGACCCCAATTCGAAATTCTGTCGTAGGAGCGCTGTGGTCATCCCCCTAGACAACCCGGAAATCAGCGAGATCGAAGTCCAGACTCCAGAATACATGGACAGTGATGACTACGAGTTGTTCGTGCTCCAAAACTTCTCAGAAAGCGCTGCCACGCCGGATTTCGTGGAGGGAACGCTCTATGTGGACTTTCTGCGGACGTCACATGTCCAGTTCTTGGAGATCAAAGAACCTGAATCTGAGTCTGCCACCCTTCCTCCCCCTGTGCCCCCTAGACTCAAGTCAACTCATGGGGAGGCCCCAGGAGGGCTGAGACAAGAAGCCCCCATACCCCAGCGGCCAGGTAAGAACAGACTGATATATTCGCTTGACTATTCGAACCCTCACAAAACCAGAATAACACTAAGGAGCGCATAGGACATAGCCCGTGATTGTGTGTCACCACAATTGTATTATTAATCTACATTTCCAAACATCATAAATATTTCATCAAGTCTAAAGACACGGACGTATCATGTCATGTAAATCCATGAAATATGCATGTACTCATGTTTCATTTTGGCTTTTGTACAGGGCAAAACATACCCCAATACCCTCTGGTTGTCGCAATAGCGGGTAGTCACGTGAGACCTAGCTGAATGTGTGCAATCGTACCTCGTAACGTTGCTGTCAGCCATTGGTTGCCTGGGTGACGCTCAGAGATTTACAGTCGCCGTGATGTTCCAGCTATGACGACGGACCGGACAATCCAGTGATTGATATTGTGAGAAACGACCAGCGGCGTCGGGGTACAGTCACACGCAATCAATCTGTCCGCGAGCCTGACCACCCGATCCACTTAGTCTCCTCTCACGACCAGCATAGGCTGGGGATTAAATCTAACCCGGAACCCATACACATGTGGATTGCATATACTTGTGTTATTCTCACCCATGAATGTCTGGTTCCAGCCCCAGTGACCCCCCACGGCAGGCAGCCTCCACTCCCACCTCTGCTGTCCAAGGCAATCCCAGTTTCAAGGCCTATTAAAGCCGCCCCACCGTCAACCCCGACCAAGCATGTTGCGCCACAACCAATTGCGCCGCAGGCCAGAGGAAAACCAGTGGCAAACCAACCTAGCAGGCCACGAGACACCAAGGGCAAACCGGCAGATCATTTTGAGGGCACATCCGATGGAGAGCTGGCCGCTTCCATAGCCGAGGCGTTCAGTGGGCTTGGATGGGGAGACACTTCAAATAATTGTAATTCCTTCTTGTTTATAACGTTCATATGAATACATACCAATCTGACTTGTCCTAAAATATGCGTTTCAATCTACAGCCTTTAAGCTAACCCTAGCCCTAACCCTCACCGTAACGCGGATCCTTATCCAAACCCTAACCTCAACCGTGACCGCGACCCTAACCCTTCCTTGACCCAAACCGCGACCCTGACCCAAGTGATATACTGTAAAACCTGCCTTAAGGGGAAGTGCCATTTTCAGTATAATCACTTCCATTAAATTTTTTTATGAAGCATGAGTTCGCCAGCTGCCGCCGCATGACAACCAAACAATCCACCAGCCCCACAATCTCTCCACCCTACCGCACGCCCACTCACCCCTCCAACCTTTAACCTACCATCTCATCATCCAGCCACCCACCGCCCTCCATACTACAAGCTGCCACTCAACCACCCCTCCCCCCACCCCACCATCCTTCCCCCACCTCCCAACCAACCACCCCACCATCCTTCCCCCACCTCCCAACCAACCACCCCACCTTAATTACCCCACCTCCCCTCCAACCAACCCAACCATCCTTCCCCCACCTCCCAACCACCCACCCCATCATCCTTACCCCACCTCCCCTCCACCCACCACACCTCCCACCCCCACCTCCCAACCACCCACCCCACTCCCGAACAATATCAACTATTTTTCTCTATATTATGCAAGTAATGTCTTGACAATGTCTTGTCATTTGCCTATTTGTCTAACATGTATCGTAACGAAATATCTTCTTTGTTATAAACTATAATCAATATGTGTCAAAGCCACTACAGAAATGTGATATGGAATCCTAATAATCGCTGTTGTTTAGGTGAGTCAATACCAAGCCAAGAGGTGCCACTACCGGTAAGGAAAACATCAACATATCACTTTGCTTATTCAAATCTTTCCCTGTATTGATTCTCTGTGCAAGAACGGAACATTTCCTATATAATATCTTCTTAAATATACAAATTATTAGATATTTCCGTTTTTTCTCCCGGTATTCAAATCCTACACATCCTAACTATTCTCTCCTCTTTAGAGTAGCAAATAACAAATAACAAATAACAAATAACATTTTTTCTCAAACAACCTGCAACTTTTTTTCTGTCTTTTCTTAATCCTACACATCCTCACAGTTCTCATTAAAGTTACTAGAAGTGCTTCTCTCTATCCCAAAATATTACTTTCTCAATAACCAAGCCATTAACAACATAACCATCGACCATATTTTGGTATGGTGACCTTGAACTAGGGTTTTCTACATCCCAAACTGTCACTTCTGTTAAACGTTTTTGTTTAATATTTCATCCATATTAGTTAACATTAAATAATTTTGTTCCTGCATCTTGAGATTCTGAAACTTCTTAGTGAAGCATGTTATACAACGGCTGCAGCAACTAGAAATGGTAAATTAAATATAGATACCTTTAAGTTGAACATTTAGCAGACATTTCCAACGTATGCTGCTCTTCGGAACATCAGATCCAAGATGGCGACTTGTTTTATTGATTCGGACATTAATTATTTTTTTTTATCGTGTTTATATCACATAGTTGCCACGTTATCCTGGTCGACTTGTAGTCATTGTTATCTACACTGTAAACGGAGCTGTAGGTGATGATATACCACTCAACATTTGGTAGTGGTATTCGACTGCCCAGTGGTGTTGGTGGTTGAAGGTAGATCTGACTGGTTGTTTGGAGATGTTGTTGTACGAAGAGGATGCGATTTGGGCATGGAACTGACGCATGTTATTCTTCATTTCAATAATAATGTACAAACGAAAACATTATACTTGTTGTCTCCCGAGTTTCGTAAGTGTGTGAACTAGCATAGTATCCTTATCATGAATTGAGTAGTAAGTTTAGGGTCAGGGTCAGGGTCAAGGTCAGGGTTAGATTTATGGTCAGGGTTAGAGTTTACATCATTCCCCAGTCTTTCAACACCTCGCTCTGCGCGTGGACAGGTTAAGCTGAACAGTGTGAGGTTATTTCGGATTGTTTGGCTGAGCTTGAGCGTCTTCGTCATGTCCCCTTGCTTCAGTCATACTGCATCCTCCAGGGCTGCTGAACTGATGGTCTTGATGATACTGTTTCTTCTTAGGTCTCGTTACATCGTTTCACAATTCAGGTGTGCCGCCGTGGATCAGCACCTTATCCACCTCCCGCCTATATCACGAGATGATGTTCTGATGCCACGATCTCCATAATGGAGAAATGGCGACGACTGAACGTCATATTGCTAATGAAGGTCTTTACCAAGTGTCCTCAGGGTATGGGGCGTAATTTCATCATATGTCTCTCACTGTATACCGCACGATAATGGCTTACATATGCTAGGGGGGCGGTCGGGTAGCCCAGTGGTTAAAGCTTTCTCTCGTCACGCCGAAGACCCGGGTTCGATTCCCGATATTGGTACAATGTGTGAAGCCCATTTCTGGTGTCCTCCGCCGTGATTTTGCTGGAATATTGCTAAAAGCGGCGTAAAACCATACTCACTCACTCACTCACTACACATGCTCGTGTGTTCACTCGCTGGCCTGAAATGAATAATTCTATAATATTGTAATAATATTCCTACTTCAATAACATTTTTTATAAACAATGCATATTCACCTTCTCTCAAAATATTGCTTATTTAGAAAACAACATTCTTCTGAAATAGAGAAGTTTAAGGAAAATTAATCACAGTGTGTAACATTACATGCTACATGTACTTTAGAACAATCTTGAAGGCATGAATTCATCTGATATGTCGAAAACTCAAACAGTATATTCTGTGTAAAGGGTAAACTCAACAGATGCATCAATTTAATGATAGTGTACTACAGCTCTTTATATCAATGTCACACAGAAATTCACGCTTGTTTTAATGAAACACGTTTTGATATTTGCATTACCGGTATGTATTTAATCATGACCATGCTGAAAACATACTTTCGCTAGAGTGAAAAAAATAAGATTTTTATTAAAATCAGGTGAAATATCACGTTTTGTCACACCTACAGTCAGTCTGCCTCATTGACACTATGGTTTTCTGAGTAAGGTCATGAAGATCACAAAGAAAATATAAGACTTGAATTTATTTTGTCAAATGCAATATTTATCTCTTCATGTGGTTTACTAAAGTTGATATCTTGACTTGAAAATATTAACTTTGTCAGATCACAAGATGAAATATTATTAAACATATTTTATTGTCCAAAAATACAAAGGGCAGCACTTATTACCGCCTTCTCCCTATATACAGTTATACATAATATTGCATAATGAAAATGAACAATTTACAGTTGAAGCTTCACATTGTGGAAACATAGTGCGCAATATATATACAGTGCTCATATGAAGGATATGTACAATGTGCTGGAAAGTGAAGACAGTGTGCATCTCATACATATCCTAATATTATACATTTTAGTGTTGAATATAGATTTAACAATATTAATGATTAACAATTTGGAAACAATAATATGCTAGCTACTGAATCTGTTAGTCGTTTCTATAAATTTGTGTACAGACAAGAATATTTTTGTATTCAGGAAAACTTCTAAGTTTGAATCACCAAAAAGAATACTATGTAGAGTTTTTTGTCCTCCAAGATTATCGATAGCTGTCAGTAATGTCATCATATAAGGTACATTCGAAGAAGAAATGGAATGAATTTTCACAAGGAGCATGCTATACAAGGAGCATGAGATAAATTCATGCTATCATCGTTATTTGACAAGGAAAACAAATTTCTTCTATGTATTTATATTTTTATATTTTTCTCTTTTTGATTGAATTATAATGTCAATATCAATTTATGCATTTGAAATATTTGAATACAAACTGTTAAAGAGTTATCTGTTTCTGTAAATTATATAAAGATCACATGTAGATTGAACATTTACTGGACATTATTAGTTGTTTTTTTGTTCATTTCATGACATGATTAAATTGGTACAGTAAAGTAAATATAATTTTGGTCGAAATATTAATTGTTACCAAAATTGCAGATCAAACTGTACTTTACTTTAAATATTTACACACCCTTTATGTAATAATTCAGTTGAAATATTACACCTCATGCTATCTAATCTGTCAACATTGACAATCAAAATAACAACTGTTCACAATCACAACAGCACAAGTAGATCTAGAGGTCTAATATTTTATTGGAATGCATTTGAGTCCATTACAATTTACATCAAATACACAACTGATGCAAACTTCTGATTTGTTACGATTGTAAATTCTCAGTAGGTTACAATATGATACATTATATCAACATATCAATTTAGTTAGTTTCTGACATATATTTAGATATGGTCAAAAGGTCAATATTTCGACTTCAAATACAACCCGCAAAATTATTTAAACTCACAATAAATAGTTTGGCTTAATGGTGTGTAAACAATGAATTATTTTTTACAAGATTTCAGTAGAATTTGTATTAAGTCTGTTCAGCTACCATAAACTGCACTGGGAGTTACCAGGTGGTCATGGATATTTTAAATTGAAATCACAACAGAACGGCCAGATATCGGTAAGGAGACCAGATAACAGTAGAATAGTTTGTCAATAAGAATAATGTTCAATACTTACGATAAATGTACCGGGATGGTTAAATTGTCACAGTTTGTCCCGATTGCATGCCTTGTTTACATCTCCATGTGTTTCATGTGATATCCAGCCTTCACCTTCTGCTCTCCAAGCCTCGCTTTCAAACCGGAAATAGCGAAGTGTGAAAAAGGTCAATAGATACATGTAGATTACAATATGACGAACAAAACGTATGTGTTTCTTTACAGTTGAGGACAAATTATGCTGTTCGAAAAACGAAAAGAACCAAGGTATAAGAGGCAATATTATCAATGGTCCTAGTGTAGTTTTTGTTCTTCACATCCGAGTGGCGCTTGTTTTGTGTCTTCCCCTTTCCTGCTTACTAGTTTATTCCGTGTGTTATTTTTAACACCTACTTAAAATCGAAATTATTTCAGCACATTCACGTGTATAAATATTCTCAGATTGTCAAGAGCATCTCCCCGGGGTAAGAGTGTCCACTAGGCTATATCAGCCTAGCTTCTGCAAGACTTTGATACAGGGTGTGGACACGCTTGCCTCAGGAAGATATATTAAAAGATGACAGGATAGGCTAACACCTCACAGACTGCTTGACTCAGCTCGCGCAATATTGTTACTCCTAGCTTCCATAATGTTGCATCTTCTAATGTCTAATGATTTGTATGGTTGTAAATAGTTCTTTTTAGAGGAATATCAAGGAAAGGAGTGAACGAGTGCATCTACCTGAATGCCGCATTTAGCATTGTTCACGCTCTATCACGATTAAGTATAACGGCATGTCGCGTTTCCTTTGCATATTTGATATAGGACCTAGGACCTAAATGAGACTTTTCCTTCTTTATACGATTATTCTCTAAAATGAATTTGAAACAAAAAGGTAAAGACTTTCTGTTATTTTAGAATTGGAGGCCACATTGCCGAGATTGCAATTTATATAAACAGATTTTGGACAAGTTTTAACAGCAATTATCATAAAGTGTATATTTTCATTCATGTAAGTTTATTTTTAAGTACAAGGCAATATCTTTCAATATGTATGTTTTTGTTGAAGACATCACTTCCGGTTTGGGCGGGAAGGGTAGTTGTGGTCATTATTCGGGATAAACTTATTGCTACTTTCTGTATAATGTGGGCAAACCAGAAGAAAATGGTACTGATCTTCGATGACCATATAATCACAGTTTTGACAATTAATATATTTTGGTCTGCATCAACTTTGCTATAACGCATTTTTTGTACTTTTAAATTATGGGCAAGAATATGAAATGAAATGAGAATATGTGCCAAATCTTTTCCTATCAAAGGTGATATAAGATACAATTCTGAAGCAAGCACAAACATCTCGGAATTATAATGAGAGAGAAATGATGAATTACCAGTTTTTCATTCCTAAATCTTTGCATCGTTGCTCAAACATACAAATAAACTGTTTCATGTCGCAACAATCCTGGGCAATCCAAACATAGGTTTCAGTTTCAGTTTAATATTCTCAAAGAAACCACCACCAGCCGTACATGAGCATTTACAGCCATATATATAAATATATAGACATACAATATATCTTGACAGATTTCTTATATCTTTAAGCATTTTGGGTGAAACAGTACTACAGAGTTTAAAAATATTTGGCCACAGGTAGTATTTTTTGGGGATATACCGAATTGTTAGTTGGAGAAGAGCTTCGCATCTGAAAAGATAGTGAAACTCATCTCCAACTGAAAGTGAATCACAGAGTTGACAAAGTCTTTCTTCTCTTGGTATATTCTGCCATCGGCCTGTCTGAACGGGCAAGTCATGATTTGAATTACGAAATTTTAATATCGGCATATAGTTGCCTTTAGGAAGTAACAGATAGTTTTCAAAATTTGAGTTTTGCTTATAGTGTTTATAGTATATACCCTTTGGACTCGACTCCACTCTATCCCTCCACTTCTGTATAAACTGATGCTTAAGTTTCTGTTCGACCGTTGAGACTAGCCAATTTGTAGAGCATATGTATGGTTTATGAAATATTTCACTTAGTCCGACATAATTTAGTATCTTTTGAACACACATAATCCATGGAAAATTTGTTTTGTATTCCGCTGGCTTTGAGATAATGTAGCGGTACAGAAATATGATATTTTTTCATGCCACTTTGGCAATTCAATTTGTGCCAATAAGCTATTATACGTTTAAACAGTTTAATATATATTGGTTCCCTGTTAAGTTCTCCATATACCATATAATTTGGCGTTGAGTTTCTTAATCCGGCTGCAAGTTTCAAGAATTTTATTTGTTTTTTTTCTATTACCTCTAACTTTTCAAAACCCCATACATCTGAACAATATAAAAGGATTGGAGCAACCATGATATCAAAAGCAGTTAGGAGACAATCGAGTGGTAGATTTAACTTCTAGCTCTTTTTAATAGGCTGTTCATCGCTTTCGTTTCACTTTCAATCAGAGCTTTTATTCCCATAACAAATATTCTGTTTCTATGGAATTTTATTCCTAGGTATGTATAAGTATCTACTTTTTCCAGAGGCCGTTTATTTAGAACAAATATATTTTTGGAAGATTTAGCCGGACCTCCTCCAAGAATCAAAATCTTGGTTTTTGATATATTTACCTTTAGTTTCCACCTTATACAGTAATTTTGAAACACATCTAATGAATATTGTAGACCTTTGGGGGTTTCGCTAAAAAGTACAGTGCCGTCTGCATATAGGAGTACTATCAAATGTATCCAGATCTGTGTCTCATTCTCCGTTAAGCAGTCGATATTTATTCCTACGCATTCGTTATCGATTAAAAGGATTCCAGGTCATTAAGTAGGATTGAAAACAAAACGGGTGACAGATTTTCCCCTTGTCGTACACCTCACTCCCATGGAAAATACTCAGATAATGTATTATTTCATTTTACCAATAATTTGATGTTCATATACATATTTTTGACCAAATTGAAGAATCTACCCTTTATGCCTGTTTTTAGCATTTTGGTCCAAAGACCAGTTCTCCAGACAGTGTCAAATGCTTTGGTGAAGTCTATAAAGGCACAGTAGAGTTTTTTCTTTTGTGTTTTTAATAACTGTGTTAACATATGAATAACAAATACATTATCTGCAGTTGAAAAAAATCTTTCTGAAGCCAGCTAGCGCTGATGTTTTAAGATCGTTTTCTTCTAAAAGGAGTTTTAATCGGTCATTTAGAATACTTGTAAACAATTTACCAAAGCAACTCAGCAATGTTATCGATCTATACGAATTTGGGTCATATGGATCACCTTACTGTTTGTAAATTGGTTTTATTATTCCTGTTAACCATGCTTCAGTGTAATACCAGGGGCGAGTACCAGATTACAGCATTCAGTATATAAAGGGGCTAATAAATCGACACTGTCAATGATATAGTCGTTTTCTACGTTATCTAGACTTGCTGCTTTGTTCCGTATTAGTTTCGTTGCTGCCTTTATAATTTCATCAGTATTGATATCATCATTCAAAACACTGCAGTCACTTACATTCCCATCTAAAATATATTCATTAAAATCATCTTCGTCTTGTTTAGGGTTCTGGTTTATTTATTTTTTAAATTCAAAGAAGCTAGCAATATCCGGTATATTTTTCTTTACTGTTATACGTTGTTTATTTAATATTTTTCAAAATTCTTTTGGCGATTGTTTGATATTTTTGCGAAAAGGTTCGGTCAGTTGGTTATTATAATTTCGTATATGTTTGTCCATTCATTTTTATATGCCTTCTAATGCTGTCGGTAGACACTTTTTTTTCTTACTGCATTATGTTTCTTAAAAGCTTTGTTAAACATTTTTCTTGCCTTTTTGCATTCATTTCCGAACCATAGTTTATCAGTTTTACTAGCTTCGCCACCACAGCTTCTCACACCAAATGCCGCACGTGCAGCGTCAGTTAGCACGTGCGCGATGAGCGCTGCGTGGGCTAACTGGATGAGTTTATTTATTTGTTCAACATTTATATTTTGGCAGAATAAGTCAGTTTTGTTGCTGTCGTAACGTTTTGGTTGATTCATTTCCTTATGTATGTTATTCGGTTGAGGGGAGTCCAGGTTTTCTAAGTTAGGTTTTGTCACAGTTAGAGAGAATGTGAGTGAACAATGTATAGCCGAGAATAAGGGAGAGAACTCCTGTATATCAAATGTTATAAAAAAAGCAATGACATAATCAATTACAGTTTTGTCCTTACATGTTGTTTTTCCAATACGTCTATCCCTACCCAGTCGTCCATTTCCTATAAATAAATTCAGATTTTTACAAATATCAATCAGTTTATTCCCGAAGTTATTTATCTTGATTCTATCCTCACCCTTGGCAAATTCAAGTCATCCAGTGTAGATTCAGGCTCAATCTCTTTTCTTATCTCATTTACATCTAGATCAAATTCATCAATTATGTATTCATCAAAAACATTATAATCACATAAATCACTTGTTCTTGCATTAAAATCGCCGATTATTGTAACATAATCAATATTTGAGAATACCTCAAGTATAGATTTTTCAATTTCAAAGAATGTATAAGCAGTAACATATTTGACCCCTTGGGGGAAACGTAGGCATTGCCTAGGTAGAAATCCTGGTCCAAGTTATATAATTTTCTGCAGATTTTAATCCATTGAATATGCTCACATTTGACCTCAGTAGGAGTGATATAGTTTACATATATATTTCTATTTGCAATACCTAACCCCCCTGATTTTCTCAGAGCCCCTGATCTATTTTGAAGAAATAGAGTATATCCATCAATTTGTAAGTCATCCAAGGAATCAGTTTTTGTTTCTTGAAGGCATATTATGTCTCCACTTTTAAGCAAGTTATTAAATTCTTTGTAGCCTAATCGTTTTCTAAGTCCACACACATTTAAGCTTAGGAATTTTAACTTATTTAAAATAAAATCATTTCTAATTATAGGGTCATCAGCATGATCACTATCTGTAAAATCATCATCATCATCATCATCTCCACCTCCACCTCCATGATTTGCATCATTAGTATTATCGTTATCACCAGCATTGTCTGCTCGGAAAACAAGTCTCTGCAATGTTAATATATTTAGCAATATCATTGGCCCTATTATTTACCTGCTTGATTATGCAGTCACTATTTGGGGGATGATCAGTAGGAACCTCAGACATATGCAAAGCTGAATTTGCTGAAAACATATTACTTTGGATGAGAGTGACTATACCATTTATAACATCAGGGGGTGATATTATAGGGTATATTTGCAACACATCATTATCAACCTGATTTGCATCATTTGTATTACTATTATCACCAGTATAATCTCCTAAGGGGAGAATGCAATGTGTTCAGTGAGAGCCTCGGGCATATTTAAAATAGATTTTGTTTGTAATAAATTATTTTGGATAAGATTGACTGTGTCATTTGTAACATCAGGGGATGGTATATTAGAGTCACAATTCAACATATCATCAACATCATCAACATCATCAACGTCATCAGTATCATCATCATCATCATCATCATCATCATCATCGCCATCGCCATCCCTGGCATTAACATAAACCTGATTTGCATAATTAGTATTAACATTTCCACAAGTATTATCTCCTAGGGAAGATTCACCTTTTGGAAAACGATTCTCTACCATGTTACCATGTTTTGCAATATCATTGGCCCTATTATTTACCTGTTTGTTTATGCAGTCAATTGTTTGGGTGTGTTCAGTGGGAGCCTTAGACATATGAAAAATAGATTTTGTTTGAAATGAAATATTTTGGATAAGATTGACTGTGTCATGTGTAACATCAGGGGATGGTGTATTAGAGTCACATTTCAACATATCATCATCAATATCATCATCATCATCATCATCATCATCGCCAACCCAGGCATTAGCATCAACCTCATTTGCATAATTTGTATTACCATTTCCACAAGTATTAACTATTAGGTAAGATTCACCTTCTGGAATACAATTCTCTGCAATGTTATTATGTTTAGCAATATCATTGGTCCTATTATTTATCTGCTTGTTTATGCAGTCATTTTTGGGGCGTGTTTAAAAGGAACCTCAGACATATGAAATATAGATTTTATTGCAAGTAAATTATTTTGGATAGGAGTGACTGAACCATTTGTAACATCAGAGGATGATGAAATAGTGTCACATTTCAACACATCATCATCATCATCATCATCATCATCATCATCATCATCAACCTGATTTGCATCAATAGTATTACTATTATTACCAGTGTTTTCTCCTGGGGAATATTCACATTCTGGAATACAATTCTCTGCAATGGTATTATGTTAGGAATATCATTGTCCCAATTATTTATCTGCTTGTTCATGCAGTCAATTGTTTGGGAGTGATCAGTTGGAGCCTCACACATATGCAAAGTAGATTTTTCTAAAAATATATCCCTTTGAATGAGAGTAACTGTACCATTTTTTACACCAGAGGGCGATATACAAGGGTCAATTTTCAACACATTATCCTGGGTACATTCGACAACAGACAGGCAATCCTTAGGTAGATCTGAAACATCAAGAGGATTATGGTTGTCAGTACATGAGTTATTAATAGATAAAGTTCTGTTGTGAACAACAGAGGCAGCTGAGTTATCAGATTGTCCTGAAAGTTTAGCCATATTGCTATATCTAGATTTTTTATCCCATGGGCTAGCGTCTGTACCAGGATCAGAGTCTGGTAAGCATGGGGTGTGAAACACACTAGAATAGTCACTCGTGAACTCGAGTCCACCGTCCCATTCCTATGCTTGACCAGATTGTTTGCGGGGAGTCCTGTAGGGTGGTGGGGTGTGAACGTCCTGAAGCACCCTGTTGATGTACAGCTTATAAACCACAAGGTAAGCTTGCTTACCCTTCTGTCGAGCCCCTCTCAAAAGTGGCAATAGCACTTTTCAGGAAATTGCTCCATGATAGGAAATTGCTCCACGATAGAAAAGGGTTTACCCTTCAATTTATTTGCTGCTGCCTTTACCGAATTTCTCTCCCTCGTGTAGATAAACTTTGCTATCAGGGGCCTGACAGTATCTCCTGCATGTCTCGGGGGTCGGGGCCTTCCGATTCTGTGGACTCGTATAAATTTCATGTTTTCGGCGTCTAAATCCAGATGTTCTTTAATAAAGTCTTTCAAAATGTTCTCACAATGTTCAAGAGTCCCCTCCGGTTCCGTCTCTGGTATGTTCTTGAAAATTAGATTATCTCCCATTGAGCGACAGTGTTGATCAACCAAGGATTCTTTCATCGAGAGATTTTCTGCCTTCAAATTTGATACATTTGGAACACAATCCCCAATCTGATCTTTCAATGCCTTCATGTCGCTTTTACTCATAGCTTCGTCCGTCGTCCACGTGTCGAAACAGTCACTCATAAACTGATTTGATTCTGCAATATCATCTAATCGCGTTCTCAATGTGTCTATTTCTTGTACTTTATGTTGAAGTTTGGACATGTTTGTTTTGATGGAAAGCACATCAATAGCGTCTAGCTTTGAAAGTTTCTTGTCAATGAGATCAAGCTTGGCCAAGATGGCTGACGTATCTGGGCTCTGAGGTAGGGGTATCTGAGATGGCATGTAGGGACTGGCAAACGATTGAAACCTTGGTTTGGTGTAAATACTTGTTGGTGATGAACTTGAGGTGAGTAGACTGTCTCAAGAGATTGTCTCACGGCGTTAGCTGCGTCTATCTCGTCAGATCGCTTGCTTGATGGAGTGTTTCTTTCTTTTTCGTGTTTTCTTTTGGCGTGAGGGTGGTTTAGTCATAGCTGTTCATATCTTGCATCGGTATAGTTCTGATAGTGCATCCATGGACGTGGTATTAGATGATAGTCAAATGAAATGTGAGAGAGCAGTGAGAGAGCTGATTCGAGTCACACCTGCTCCCGCTCAAGCCATGGCGCAAGCCCAATTTGTACCATCGTGATCATGTGATTTCAGCATAGTGTAACAAGCATGGAGATAGCATGGGGATGCATACGAATTATTCTACACCAATAGCGTATACATTTAGTAAAATAGTGGCACATAAATAATGCCTGCCCGCTTGTCCCAGAATGGCATTTGTGGAACCCAAATATAGTGCTGGCACAGGTGGGAAACTCATCTAATCAAGTGTTATTATTCCAATGTGCATACTCACTGCGACTTTCAAATAGGTAGCTTGCTTATCTTCGAGTGGGAAATTTCTGTTCTATTATTGGATAGCTTGTCCTGGTTATGCTCATTAGTGTTAAGGGGATAATATTAAGAATCCACTTAAGCAAAGTGACAGATATGTTCCTACGCCCTGTCTGTTGTAGTTTAGCTCGTGCAGGAAATAGGTTAAAGTGTGGTATTGTCATGGTCTTGGTTGTTTCATGATGATTGTTGAAATGAAGTGTTTTAAGCGTATCCCTACTCTGTGTTTAATCAGCCTGTGACCTCCCGACATCTATTTAATCGCTTCTGTCGTTTATTCGTGTTATCACCATTCCGATTTCCCTAACGCTTGTATTATGACGTCATATTGTAAGTTGTAGCAGGATCACGAGGGGGCATGGTGTTTAAAGCGTCCCGCGTTAGATTTTATACCACGAGCTGGAGGCGAGGGACGCCGGGAAATTTATTCCCCTCCATGGCGGGTAACACAGTATTTTATCAAGATCACCTGGACCAATCAGATCTCATCATTCTGACATGGAGGTATGATAAAGTATTCTGTCAAGATCACGTGGACAAGTCAGATCTCATCATTCTGGCATGGGCGTATGATAAAGTATTTGATCAGGATCACCTGGACCAATCAGATCTCATCATTCTGGCATGGGGGTATGATAAAGTATTTTATCAAGATCACGTGGACCAATCAGATGTCATCATTCTGGCATGGGGGTATAAAAATGTTCATTGTCACACCAGAAAACATCTCGCTTCTTTAATGATTATGGGTTATACAGGCACTTGTTGTCCAAACAATGGCATAGTATTGCATTAACCTGTTACATATCCAAGTCAAACGTTAATCATAAGGGTTAAAATACGTCAGCTCGTTTAGCAGAGGAAACAAAGGTGAGCGTTAGATATGACGTATAGTCAGTGTTCGACACACGTGGCAGATGTACATTCGTCTGAGCAGTGACACACACACACACACACACACACACACACACACACACACACACACACACATTAAATGGTTGCTCTGTTAAACAGCCGCGTTCTCGGTCTGAAGCATGTCATCAAACCGACTCATACGTTGTCTTCTGTCAGTTACATGCCCACAAGCAAAACCTCGTTAACTCGAAGAAAATAAGTAACCCGTAGTTCGGGACAAGAGAGGGGCCGTTGACATCAGTGCATACCATCGTCTTAAACAAGATGTGGATGTAAATGATTTCGAATTAAAGAGGGGACATGTGTGGCTAAGCCGCCTAAATTCTCTTTGCAGAGTTGCGTACCTTGTGTGTGCCAGAATCCTATGATTGTGGGTTCGAATACCAGATTCAGCCTGATTATGTATCTTGGTTTACCAGCACAATACCCGCGGTGGTGGGTTTCACCAAAATGGTTGACGTCTATGTACACGCAGTGATTTAACTGTTCAAGCGGCGTTACACCTAACTCACTCACTCACTCGAGTTAATTAGGTTTCACTGTGTTCCTAAAGTGAGTGCGTTAGTAGTCTTTTGCGAATTCATAAAGCAAATAATATTTATATTTATATTTGTTCTTATTACATAATTGTAATCATCTATCCTTGTGATTCTGCAGTGACTTACAAACATCGTGCACGTGTTTCAGGTCTCAGATGAGAAATCAATAGTTCAGAGAACATGGAATAAAGTGAAAAAGATAGGCAGAAAGAAGAAAACAGTTTCTGTCGATGACGTCGTTCCCAAGGATGAGGCCGGGAGCGATGACGCCGACTCCGACGGGCCTGACTACGACTACATCGACGACGAAGTACTACGCGAACACATGAAGGCGATTGTGAAACAAACCAGAGCCAAGGAGCAAACGAAACTGAAAGGCGGAATCTCTGCAAGCCAGAAGCCGGTCCAAAGGGTGCTCCCAAACGCTCACAAAGATCCAGCTCAGGGTAAGGCTTCCACATCTCTTGAAGTTCTCAGCATCAGTGAACTTGAGGAGTTGCTGCGGTCATGCGGTATGCAGGACCTAGCGAAGGTCTGCCGGCAAGAGAACTTGGATGGTTGTCTTTTCTGTTGCCTCTCGGATAAACTTCTAAAAGCAAGACCATTCAAACTGGACGACTACCGCATACAAAAACTGAATTTGATTAAGACCGGGTGGAGACCGAAGACGTAGAAACGAACAGCTCATTGCAGTATGGACAGGGAGCGTCATTGACAAAGACACGTGGACTCAACATTCGGGTCCTCTTGCCTCGAACAGAACAGGAGTTCACTTTAAACTGAAAACCCACCGATCACATTCATATATACTGAACAAAACAAGTTAGGGATCATCAATATTTTTGGGAATATTTTTTGTAGTGAAGACTGAGCACACACTTTCATGAATATATCCTAAAACATATGCATGATCCCTAACGTTGTTGGTTCAGTGTAGTTCGTACAACAGAGAAACATTATTGTTTGTAAATAGAATCCAACCAATGCAGGCCGAGATTACATATAGGACTGGTGTGAGCCGAGTGGTCACCATTAGAACAGATGTAACTACTTGACTTGAAGTTCAAAACAACATTTTTGTCTTTCATTAGAGCCCTATTGTTATCGGTGGATTATTATTATTATTATTATTATTATTATTATTATTATTATTATTATGATGATGATGATGATGATGATGTGGTTTGGCAGCAATATTGAATTCATGCTTTTCAGGGTGCAATTAACTTTGTTTTGGTACTTTTTTTGAAACCCTACTATTGGAATTGCTCTGTTTATTATTGTTTATTATCAGATTCCCCTTCTTTCGGACTACTGAAAATGTTACATCTCTGAATCCGTGACATCTCTGCTCTCTTCTGCGTGTCCGTTCTTGTGTCAAAAGCGTACCTCTTCTAGGTCTCAAATAGACTGCACCTGCAACTCAGAGGGTCCGATAGTGTCTAATTTGTGTATGTGTATGCAGTCTACTATTGTAGAGTCAGACCCATATCTCTCAAGGCTAAGAGGGAAAATTAAAACATAATCAATTTAAAACAACATATTTAAACCTATTGTTTCTCGACCGCTCATCAAACTTATGTCAAACATGCAGTTTTTAGTATCATCAGGTGCCAGTCACCTTTTGTTTTTTGACACATTGATTTTTTTCAAGATGTCATTTGGTGGACAAACCTCACACCAGAACCTCCGTCGATGTAAGGGCAGTTAGTGGATCTATTTCACATATTTTATTTATGCTTCTTATTGTAAAACACCGTTCACTGTCTTTGCCGCCTAAGGAGGATTAGGGACATCTTCTAGAATAATTTGACTTGCCTTTGCATGTGTTTGTGACGGGTGCCACCGATGGGGCAGAATAAGGTTATCTTTTCGCGAACACCTGGTATCATCACAATTTGATAGTGATTCATAAACGGATGATTATTATATTGTCGGAATCAAACACGAATGATACATGTTTCCTCATGATTATAGATGGGTTTCGTCGCCTTTATGTACAAACAGACCTAAGACCTAACTACACTTTCTGGTTTAAAGTAACAAATTTTGTAGGTATGTTTATGAGATACGACAATGACCATTTTGTTTCAGTTATCTGTATCAACCAAAGAGAGATGCCGTGAGTGGACTTCCACGTATGTCAACTTGGACACTCCAATAAATGTTAGTGTAGCTTGAAGCCCCATATTAATGCTTGTAGCTATATTTCAACTTTGCCATTGTTTTCCCTTACCAACTCAACTTTTAAGAATTAAATTAAAAAGCAACATTTTTTATATTGACAAAAACGTGAAACAACCTCCTAACATATAAAATAGTACGTTTGTTTTCAATACGTTCATTCAAGGCCAAATTCAATTCGAGGTTGAAAATATTTCATTATGACAGAAGTATTCTTATGTCTTGCTTTAGTCATTTTTATGTTGTTGTTTTCGCCTGGTGTGTGTATTTAATAAAAACATGTGCTATGGCTTTTATGTTCTGAATATGTTGTCACGTGAGCAGTACTCAGTTTACCTCATCTCGATGGAGTTGTAGTTCAACCTTACTGTGTGCTCCATTTCTGTTTGAGAACATTTAACTTTGTATTCTGCGGAATAAATAAGTGCTATTCCGATTATATTAATTTCCTAATTTCATTATTTTTAGCAAAAGCCTCGGCTTATTGCGAGAGTTATGTTTTTGTACACAAAAATATTGTGAACTAGTCAACAATACAATATACAATTAATAGAACAGTCGCCTTCTCCATTAAGGGATATTTTGTAATAAACTCAAAGGATAAAGAATGTATACACCCACGTTTGATTTTGGCTTAAAATAAAAGAAACAAGTAGTGGTTATTGGAGGGTGATATATTTGATACAGGTATCCTAGGTGTGTTCTGGACCTTAGGTTTCCAGTGCTTCGGTGACCACTAACGTTTTGATAACGTCTGTAAATCTTTTGTCAATCAAAATTTAAAGAGCACACTCTCTTTTGCCCGGCAGTTAAGTTCGTTTATCATTTTCACATTATGTAGTATGATTTTATTAATCTGTTGTAGTTTTTATTTTTCTAGTTTGTTGTTCGTAAACGAATACGGAGTTCATGTTTTCTATTTTAGATAGCATAACGCCATATCCCCTAAAAGTATCCAGATATGTGTATAAATAACTGTTGTTGTATTGTATAAATGTTCCAAAGTTATCAGGTTATCATGCAAGAAGATTAATGTGATAGCATGTTTGTATTGTATACATTAAAATCATATTTATGTATCCTAGTTTCCAGACATTGTATCGTTGGTAATTTGGTTTGTTTCATTACACCGGGTAATGTATTGACTAAGGTTGGACTTGGAATAGATTTTGTACCCAGATATGATTTTTCTCAATTGTTCTTATTTTCATAATTTACATTCCAAGGAAATTGGTATAAAACAACCCTAAAATCAAGTATGATTTGTTTTTAAACTTTACGACACATGAAATGGTTAAATGGCAGAGCCATTAAGGCATTCACGAGTCTAGCATTCAGGTAGTTGAAGTGAGATAACCGACTTGGAATACAGCTTTGTATATTAACTTATTACCCTTACGGACAATACGGTAGCACTTCGTTGTCTGGAAACATACCTTTCTGAAATATATCGAAACGACATTTGGATTTCCACAATACAATGCAACAACTTCTACTAAGATAGTGATAAAGTCATCTAGACAATCATTCAACTTCGTAACTCTGGGGTGTTTTATCTCGACCTTATAGAGGGAACAGTACCTGCATCCTGTGATACCGGTGCCCGGATAGTCTGAGAGTGAATGTTATGCATGCTTAGCGTTGTGTATTATAACACGTTTGGTCAAATATGAAACTTGACACCAAGCATCGCCTAGTTTCAGTGTTACAGATTGTCTCAATCCCTAATTATTTGATTTTATTGATGTTTACTTTTTTTAAATGATATTGTTAACTACATGCAATATGCAAATTGGAATAATCTGTAGCATCATGAGCCAAGCTTACAGCAATTCCGTTACAATGCTATAATTCCAATATAATTGCGGACAAAAAAAGACATACACATACATTTTATATTGGTAAAAATGAAACACACAAGAAGTGCTTACTCGATGGTGATGTACGCGCATCACAGTCGTGCTTTGGACCTTACATTTGCAGTGTTTCGGCGACAATGTTTTGTTGTTGTAAATCCAATGTTCAACTGTATACTTTCTTACATTTATATATATGTTTTCTGTTATAAACAGTTAAGTACGTTTATAACGAACTGACGGATATAATGAATTTATTTTTGGTCCTGGCCATTTGCTGTGTATGTGCTGTGCATATGCTTATTACGAACTACGGTCATAACGAACTAAAGTTAGTATTCCATTTGGGTTCGTTATAGCCGTAGTTTACTGTATTGCTTTCTGTGATTGATCTCGTCGACTTGATGTTGTGTCATGGAGATCTGTGGTTCAAAGTTGTCTCTTGATGTAAATATTCTTTTAAACATACAAGGAAACCAACTTCCACTCTTCTCCATCCTCGTAGTGTCTGCAGGTTTTTCTCCTTTTAACCTTGCCCTCGACATGTAGCCACGTTGAAGATAAGGCCTCTCTTGAGGTTATTCATGTCTCTTTATTACCGGCAAAAAAACATTGTTTCTTTTTTCTGACAATTATAATGCTTTGTTCCTTTCTGACAATATAACATTATTGCTTCTGATAATCATAAATACATTATTGCTTCTTTCTGACAATAATGAACGCATTCTTTTTCTGACAATTTATTAATACATAATAGTTTCTTTAATTATAATGCATTATTGTTTTTTCCGATAAAATACATTGTTTGTTCTAACAATTATTAATGAATTATTGTTTTCTTTCTGACAATTAAAATGCATTATTGTTCCTGACAATTACATGTGCATTAACTGTTCTATCTTACAAGCAAAATGCATTCAGTTTTCTATCTTTATAGAAACAATGAATATTTAGTGTAACTGGTGACTAATCATTAATTGTTCTATCATTTTAGTAGAGCAACAAGTCCCATATTAAGCACTAATAATGCAGACCACGGTGCGGGTGATCGCTGGGTGGAATTAGACGATTTCGCCCCTTCTATGCAATGATATATCCATCTAAACGTGTGTTAAAGGATGGCGAGAACCACTGGGTGACAGTCAATATAAAATTCCATCCAATAAAATCAGATCTTTTACTCCGATACGATACCTCTCTACATTGGAGGTCGCGTCAGGAGCAAGTTCTTATCTGATATTTGAGGCTTCTAAAATCTCGGTACGAATGAGCGAATCATTTAGACCAGCATATCTTATTTCTGTATCCCGAAAACGCACTAAACCAAAAGTTCCGAATGTAGATGCTGCGCCATTGGTGTGGACGGCGTTCTGTAGATTACGTTATGTCTGACATCTACACCCAAACGAACGTGCCAGCAAGCAATATCTGTGCTCAGTTTGGGTTTTCTTTTGTTAAAAAAGAAATTTCCGAATTGAGGTAAAGAAATGAAGTCGAATTATTTTAGAAGATATAATACACTTGATAATCGAGGATGACGCACGAGGATTGTTTATACAAATTCGCACAAAGTCAATGTCAAGTGCTTTACCTTGCAAGAACCTGATATAATAGTCCGTGTCAACCCCCTTTAGGTACGCAAGATAGCGACCTCTGTTAAGTGGTATTCCGGATGCAGCAGTGCAGTATGGGATGCCAGTATTTCAGTGTGGGGGTGGCGCCTCATATGTGACCACACCTTAAGCGCTTCAGATTAATTACATTGGCTTTAGGTAGTGTTTTTTTTAAGCTATTCCTTGCAGTTCGAAATATATATAGGGCTATTCATTAAATGTTCAGCGGTGAGATACAAGAGCTTATAGTGAAACGGTTTCTTTCTTTTGAAAGGAAGATATATGAATAAAGCTATTTTTATTAATTGTGTATTTGTTTCATGTTTTTGTCAATAATTCTGCTGCGGCGGATGTTGTTTACAGTCACAGTCAGCAATAATGAAGCGTCCTGTAAATAATCTGGTCTGGAACAGACAACCCAGTGGCTGACACAATGAGCAACGATCCGAGCCATCAGCCTTTTGACATGACATCAGTGGGGTGGGGTGAAGGTGAAATGGGGTTTAGTGTGTGGGGTGTGTGTGGGTGTGTGTGGGGGGGGGGGGGGGGGGGGGGGGGGGGGGGGGGGGGGGGGGGGTCGGGGTGGGGGGGGGGGGGTGTGTACTCCGAGCTAACCAGTCCTTGTTTAGCTTCTTAATTGCCGAGCAAGGGCAGGGTAACAGGGTAACAACAAGTACCATCTTTTAACGTCTTTTGGTTTGACGCGGAGAGGGGGATCGAACCCAGGACCTTCCGCTCTCGTCTCCTATCATGACGACACAAGAATCTCATTCAGCACAACAAGTATCGCCTTGATTCCTATCATGACAACACAAGGATGTCCTTGATTCCTGTCATCATAACACAAGGATCTCCTTGATTCCTGTCATCATAACATAAGGATCACCTTGATTCCTGTCATCATGACACAAGGATCTCCTTGATTCCTGTCATCATAACACAAGGATCTCCTTGATTCCTGTCATGACACAAGGATCTCCTTGATTCCTGTCATCATAACACAAGGATCTCCTTGATTCCTGTCATCACAACAAAAGGATCTCCTTGATCCCTGTCATCACAACAAAAGGATCTCCTTGAACCCTGTCATCATGACACAAGGATCTCCTTGATTCCTGTCATCACAACAAAAGGATCTCCTTGATCCCTGTCATCATGAACACAAGGATCTCCTTGATTCCTGTCATCACAACAAAAGGATCTCCTTGATCCCTGTCATCATGACACAAGGATCGCCTTGATTCCTGTCATCATAACACAAGGATGTCCTTGATTCCTGTCCTGACAACTCAAGGATCTCCTTGATTCCTGTCATCATAACACAAGGATCTCCTTGATTCCTGTCATCACAACACAAGGATCCCCTTGATATGTCATCATGACACAAGGGACTGCTTGAATCCTGTCATCACAGCACAAACAACACACTCGATCTGCAAGATTTATTTCTCATTTTCTTTCAAAGGTAAATCAATGAAATATGCTATTAGTTGCATTAATCAAAATAAACACACAATCTATCACACCTGGTGGCTGAGGTTCAGTCCTCCCTCCTCTCCATCCTCCAAACGTCGTCCACAGCACAAACTGGACTAAAACACCATTCAACAAAATAATACAAACAGTTCCACCCAATACTTCACCTCAATGACTCCAGCTGTACATGGAATGTCAAAACTCTCAACACACTTCATGTGGTTAGTAGGTAATAATCCACTTTGGTCACAAAAAACATCTTCAAAATATTGGTGAATACTGCCATACAAATATGATTTTTTTGATAACAACAAATATTTAAATCTACATTGAATTCTGTATATCTACATTTGATTTCCTGTCAACTTAAGTGGTATCTGCGCCCTCAGCATCTGCAGTCAACTGTTTGTTTGTTCGTTTGTTTAACGCCGCACTCAGCAATATTCTGGCTATATCACATCAGTCTGTAAATAATCGAGTATGGACCAGACGATTCAGTGATTGATATCATGAGCATCGATCCATGCAATTGGGATATGATGGCATGCATCAACCAAGTCAGCGAGCCTGACCACCAGATCCTCTTACAACAAGCATAGACGCCTCTTATGAGCAGCATGGGTTGCTGAAGACCAATTCTAACCCGGATGTTCATGGGTGTCCAGTCAACTTGAGTCCCAACCTCACAAGTAGACATTATTAGCTGCCATAAAACACCTGTGCTTTAGGGGTGGGGGGAACTGTGCAGCACAGGTGAGGTGGGAGTGCAGGTAGAAACGTGTGTGTGCGCGCTCAGAGGTCAAAGGTAATAGATCACTCTACCTCACTAGTCTCGTCAGTGTGTGTGTGTGTTTGTTTTTTAACGTTGCTCTCAGCAATATTCCAGGTATGAAACATTGAAAAATAAAAATGAAAAAAATAAAATATAATCCAACTGTATGATGGCAGTCTGTAAATAATCGAGTGAGTGGACCAGACAATCAGTGATTGATATTATGAGCAATGATCTATACCGCTATCAACCAAGTCTGATCCATTAAGTCATGTCTAACATTGGTTTGTTTGTTGTTTTACGCCTCACTAAGCAATATCCAGCTATATGACGGCGGTCTGTAAATAATCAAGTCCTAGACCAGACAATCCAGTGATTAATATAATGAGCATCGATCCACGCAATGGGGATCAATGACATGCATTAACCAAGTCAGCGAGCCTGACCACCCGATCGCGTTAGTCGCCTCCTACGACAAGCAGTCGCCTTTTACGGCAAGCATGCACCTCTTACACCCAGCAAAGGATGATGGGACCTCTTCACCCTTCATCCCTACAGATTCGGTCCTCATCAGAAATGAAGGAAAGGTTGTAATATTCATTGCAAACATTCACATTGGTGGGACTACCCAAGGTATCCATTGTGTATTAAGATGGTACACTTACCAAATATATAAGTCCAGTGGACAATTACAGCCCCAAACTGGCACTTAGAACAGTACGTCTTGAGATTTTAATAAAAACACATCTAACTGATCAGAAAGTGCATTTGTTTCATGGGCCTTATAAATATAAGTTTAACCTTGATAAATACATGTTTTGTTTCTGCCTGCCTACCCTGAGATTGCCCTTGCCACTAATGCATATTATCTTAAAGAAATGACATTCTTGTATTCAGCTTAGTTATTGTATTTGAACCTGATTCCAACTTTTTTCTCTCCATTCCATTCCTAACGAGAAATAAATTAAATAATAATACATAAGATATAAAATAAAATTTAAAAAATGTCAAGAACAACACAGCTAACTGAAGTTAAAATAAAGAGCTTCGTGCATACTAAAATAAAGAGCTTTGTGCATACTTAAATAAAGAGCTTTGTGCATACTTAAATAAAGAGCTTTGTGCATACTAAAATAAAGAGCTTTGTGCATACTAAAATGTCATATTGTAACAAGGATGAAATACTCATATCCCCTGCCAATATGACATGTCTGGTTGTGTGTAAGGGTTTAGCTCTCCAATACAAAAGCACTACCACCTTTTTCTGTCTAAGTGAAAGTCATTGCCATGGAAACCCAAACTATCAAAAGGCACCAGTTCACCATTAGACCTACCTATGTGGCAAGTTTGGTTAAGATATCTCTCACGGTTTTTTAGTTCTGCTCTGGAAACGAAACGTGATGGACAGACTGACAGAAGGACGGGAAGACAGAAGGATGGAAAGATGGAAGGACAGCACCCATTCCTATATCCCCCTTCCACTTCATGGCGGGTGATAGTAAAATGCACAACTAAAAGCATATTAAAATCATACTGATATGTATTTAATTAAAGGTATACTTTCACTAGATTATGCAAACAAAACAAATATAAAAATTCTGTTATTGAATTCATCTGACCTCTGGTACTCCCACGTAATGCCAGACTAGTCCATCATCTGTGTCTGATCTTCATTGTCAATACACCAAGAGGCAGAATGTACAATACAAAACACTGTCTGGCAGGACTTGATGTTAATTTCCTAAATAACAATTTTCAAACAAAATAAATTTAAAAAAGGAAATTTACAAACACATTTCAATTTATATTTATATTGCAATGAAAAGATGAATTGAGGTTGTTCCAGTTTCGCAACACAATATTGGGTATGACTTGACTCGTTTCATACATGAGTGAATTCAACAAAGTTGCACAATGATGATATCATATACATTCCTGAGCCGAAAAACATAAACTGGAATAAACCATTGTACAGACTTGTGTCATGAGGTGAATGCTGATTGGGTGCTGACATATAATTAAGTTTTTGGCCAATCAGTTGGCAACAAAGTCAGGTGACATGTCAAAAATGTGTCTCCCATCACAATGTTGTCAATTACTTCGTATGATAACAGCAGCTGCATTTCGATGGAGCTTGACAATGACCACACCTGACATATTAATAACGCTTTGAGTTGCATATTATAGACACTATTCATAAGACAATTACCATGTTTACTGTGGACATGTTTACTCACGGGGAAAAAAACAATAACAAAGGCAACAACCAGTCCGGTGAATTGCGTTAGATCAGTGCCCCTTTAAGACATCCACCTCTGATCCTACTGGTAAATATTATAATGGTACCAGTACCAATCTATCAGCAGTTAAACATTACAATATTTCAAACAGTAGTCTAAGAGATTAAAAATTACAAATACAAGACTAAAAATATATTTCTCTGCTTTCTGCACAATATGACACATAATTTAAATGACAAAGTTTCATAAATCACAGCTGCAAATGCAAAACCCTTATGGAGTCCAAGACACTTTGGTTTTATCACAGTACTAAGGAACAAAGTACTAGGCAATCCCACCTTCAGTCATCATCTTTATATACTCAGTTATCTCCCTTGCCTCAGGAGGACCAATCCTGTTTGCAAAATTAAGGTCACTTATTGGAATGGTGCACAGATATCTTAGACTTTTATTAATAAGAGTAACTATCACTCTTGGCATTAATGTAAAAAGCTTTAAGAGGGATTTTTGTTTTTGTCCACATTACTAAATTGTAAGGTCGGTGGATCAGAAACAAAGTCATAGACAATAAACCACTTATTTTCCATGTAACAGATTACAGCAACTCGGACAAGGATTTGTACAGAGACAGGATAGGGCTATTTGACATCCTGATTATAAAACATGAAGCATGGATGAAAATATCAGTTAAAATATAAAATCTCTACAGTAGTAATAAAACACATTGTTTATACTTCTCACACAGATCATTCATGCACTCTATCACAGTATCCGTGGTAACGAGGTCACAGACCCACCTTCAGAATTTGCTGCAGTAATTATAACAACGCCATCTTGAGACAATAAGGAACATCTGGGATAGCATAAATTTAGTAATTTCAAATCAGATATTAGTTCTCACTACCGCTAAACAAAGATCTGAGAACATCCTATTACAGGCCATGTCAGAATGACCTTTCACAAACTTTCACCGACCAATGAAATGACTAACAAGAAGTCAACATGAGCCAATCAGAAAGGAGCTTTCTTGAGCTATATGGCACTAGTTTCAAAATGGCAACTTTTATTCCAGTCTACGCTTTGAAAAACATCTTGACAAAACTCTTGACTCAAAATTTGAAAACTGAACAAAAGAACATTCTGGAATATCAAAAAGATGGCCATGATTGTATGGCAGTCCTTCCCAAGGTCAAAGTCCCCTCCCTTCAAATGTTTATCCTTTAGAAGTGAGAGATAGACAATGATTTTGAAGGAATCAGTTTACAGCCTGTAAATACGATTCGGAATATCCCATGTTAACCTTCTCGAGATGTCATGATTCGGAAACAAATTTCGACTGTAACTTTCCTGATCTGGTAAGAAACGCTCTGATTGGTTGGATGAAAGGTCATTCTGATGTGACCCATAATGGGATGTCCTCAGATCTTTGTTTAGCGGTAACGAGAACTATTATCTGATTTTAATGAGATTGTTTTATCACCCAAACTCCTCACTATCTGTAAACCTTCCCATCTCAAGGTAGAATAATTCGTAATTGGTAGTAAATGGAACGTCGCTTGTACAGAGGGCAATAACCAGTATCAATTACACACAAAGTTCTCTATAATACATTTCACTGAATTACACTGAATGCTATTGGCAGAATTTGGCAAGAAATATCTTATGATTCTGCTAGGGCTGGGACGAGTCTAAATTTACCCACCACCCTATTACCCAGCCCTACCTGGATACCCACTAAAGCTCTCAAGAATATGGTACAAAATGTCCGAAGGGAAATTGTTTTACCGCAGTCCTGGCCAAAACTATTTAGATACATGGATAAAACAATCTGATCATGTATACACTGAAGATGATGGACGCTTTTTCCTTACTCACACATATAAAAGTCAGAACAAATGATTGCATAGTCAGAAAGAAATGTGATCATTAGCTGTACTTGTAGTGTAACCATAGAGTTTTATTGTTAATGTCATTAGACATATCACATGACTAACCACGGGTCTGGGTAGTCGTGTGGGTAACCGGGTCCTACTCAGGACCCACCCGGGTTACCCGTCCCAGCCCTAGATTCTGCCCAAATGGAACTGTTTCCTCTGCTGTGGTTGTTACACTGTTTAGCTGAGTGTCGGTAGTAGGACCAACAGCCAGCTCTCAACCAAGTAAAGCCAGTCTCCTACTAGATACACACTCCGGCACATGGTACATGACTAGATAGACACTTATATCAACTTGGTAAACTTGGTCCCTTCCTTGCCACTAGTCTCAGGTCTTGTCCAGCCTTTTTAGCGACCATCTTGTCGTCGGCGTACTGTTGTAGGGCAACATGGCGGGAACGGGGATCCTCTGCAGGAAGTGGCTTACAGTTGCAGCTGGCTCGTAGCTTTATTGCCTTCAGAGAAAATGCAATATTATAGCACATACAACTGACAAGATTCCAATATGATGACCATTCACTAACTGTAACCAAGCTTATTAATCAATACTTTCAATCGATTAAATCACTAAAATAGAAAATACAAGAATTAATGTTTAAAATCAGATTGGAATTCTGGGAACAAATTTTAGAGACACCCAGAACAATATCGTATGTTAGAACATATTTACTGCTTATCAAATTACAGAATGATACATGCAAGAAATGGCTGAGTAAAGGGAAAAACTAACATTTTCAACATGGCGGGCTTGTTTAAAATCAGATCAGAATTCTGTGAGCACATTTCAGAGACACCAGAGATGGGATCATTCATAAAAAGTTACAGCTTCATAGGCCTTGTTGTTTCATAGGCCTTGTTGTTTCATAGGCCTTGTTGTTTCATAGGCCTTGTTGCTTCACAGGCCTTGTTCTTTCATAGGCCTTGTTGTTTCATAGGCCTTGTTGCTTCATAGGCCTTGTTTCGACTATGTAAAACTTGTGACAGACAATACGCCACGATAGATCTGGGATGTGTCCAAATTTACGACCCAGGTACCTGATACCCCATAACCTGGCCCCATCCAGGTACCTGATACCCCATAACCTGGCCCTATCCAGGTACCTGATACCCCATTATCTGGCCCTATCCAGGTACCTTAAAACCCAATTACCTGGCCCTACCCAGGTACCTGATACCCCATTACCTGGCCCTACCCAGGTACCTGATACCCCATTACCTGGCCCTATCCAGGTACCTGATACCCCATTACCTGGCCCTATCCAGGTACCTGATACCCCATTACCTGGCCCTATCCAGGTACCTGATACCCCATTACCTGGCCCTACCCAGGTACCTGATACCCCATTACCTGGCCCTATCCAGGTACCTGATACCCCATTACCTGGCCCTACCCAGGTACCTGATACCCCATTACCTGGCCCTACCCAGGTACCTGATACCCCATTACCTGGCCCTATCCAGGTACCTGATACCCCATTACCTGGCCCTACCCAGGTACCCGCTGCAGGTCTCAAGGGCTAGGTAAAATATGTGCAATTGGGAATTGTTTTACCAGAGGCCTGGCAAATAGCATCAAGAAATGCAAACATTTTTTACTTGTACTGTAGCCATAGCGAATTTTTGTCATTTAATAATCTACTAGTATGGCGTGACTGAGCACCTATTGGTATCTGGGTCCTACTCAGCACCCATCCCACCAGAGTACTCGAGTTACAAGTCCTGTGCCACGAAAAAAGCTCACTTGAACTTTCATTCATGTGCACTAAAGAAATTCCCGAAAGACAAGAAAGTATTGCTATGTTGTAAACTTTCCTCCTGGGATACAAACTCTGTTTGTCCATCGATCCGCCGACCTATTTCATTGAATCAGAAGGTTGTTACATAGAAAATTTGGCTGGGTGTCGACATTTTGGAGACAGCATGCTAAAGTTGAGTCAAGTCCAGATATCACCTGATGTCACCTCTCGCTTCAATCAATCATGATTTGTTTGTTTGTTTGTTTGTTTGTTGTTTAACTCCGCACTCAGCAATATTCCAATAATAATGATAATTGTAAAATACATATCGCACTGTCAGTCTGTAAATAATTTAGTCTGGATCAGATAATCCAGTGATTAACATCATGAGCATCGATCCATGCAATTGGAATACAATGACATGCATCAATTAAGTCAGCGAGCCTGACCCTCCCATCCCGCTAGTCGCCATTTACGTCAAGAATGGGTTGCTAAAGACCTATTCTGTAATGTTTTAAGCAGCTGATGGGCTGTGTCACACTAGATGATAAACGAGTGAGGACATAGTAGCGTAGACCATGCTTAATTATATTCTCTCGCTTCCATGACCTAAGGAGCATAACCCTCATGCCTCGTTACACAAAGCATACCACTAAAATACATATCACACTGTCATATACTCATGTGCTAACATGTGAACACTACATATTCTACCCCGGATCTTCACGGGTCTTCACGGGTCTTCAATCATGAAAGTACAGTGTAGATTGGTGGGAGGTCTAATCATAGCATCACGTCATTTGGACTCACAACCAACCTATAGCGGTGATGGAGTCCAGTAGGGCTGGGACAAGTCCAAATTTACTACTCGGGTACCCATCCCCCTATTACCTGACCCTACCCGGGTACCCGCTGTAGGTCTCAAGAGAAGGCAAACTGTTATCTTAAGACCCTAATAGAGGCCAGGTTTCTATTTTTTGGACACAGCGTTAATGACAGGCCAGCGTGTATTGGAGACCAAGCGTCTAATAGAGGAAATATGGTATCTAAGATGAAATCTATCTTGTATTCCATGGTAAAGTTCAGTCTACCTCTACTTGGTGTAGGAGCCGAATCCACCACAGATTTTTAATAGAGCCTTGACTTCTATTGTTTTGACAAAGCTAAAGACCCCGCATCAACTACAGGCCAGCGTGTATTGAAGACCAAGCGTCTATTAGTGGAAATATGGTACATAAGATAAAATCCATCTTGATTTACCCCGGTAAAGATAAATCTAACACCACCACGTGTAGGAGCAGAGATATCAATAACCTAAAGAACGGCATTACCTCTGGCACAAGGAAATCCAGATGCTCCGCTCGCTTCAGATTGGCAGGGTGAGTCGACAGCCATTCTGGGGTTTGAGCATCATCTCCGAAGTCTTCACTGATCTGGAATTTCTTCCATACAATGCTCCCTTCACGAACATCATAGCACGCCTGGCAGGACAAAAGAATCGATCAGTTCACGTGGAGACTTCAAATAAACTAATGTACTCTCTCATCAAAGTCATATCTTTTACTCCAAAACAATACCTCTCTGAGTTAAGATCTGAGAACACTTCCATAGGGGGGTCGTGTTAACTTTTTAATCAGCCAATCAGTGTCAAGGTGTTGAAAATCTTGGTAGGAGTGTTTGTTTGTTTGTTGTTTAATGCTGCACTCAGCAATATTCCAGTTATATAATGGCCGTCTGTAAATGAGTCTGGTCCAGACAAACCAGTGATTGACATCATGAACATTGATCCACGCAACGTGGATACGATGACATGCATCAACCAAGTCACTGAGCCTGACCACCTGATCCCGTTAGTCGCTTCTTACGACAAGCATTGTCGCCTTTCACAGCAAGCATGGGTTGCTGAAGACCTATTCTACCCCGAATCTTCACGGGTCTGGTTCGAGTAAGCAAAGCTTTCAGACCAGCATATATGTAATTTCTGTATATAGAAAACAATTATAAATGGGGAGATCTGAATGGAAAGAGCTGGTCTATTATGTTGTTGTGGATATCTATACATCCTGTAAGGTATAGCCCCATGTAATCTACACATGAAAGGGATTCTATCAAGGGTTTATTTCTGTTCTGTTTTGATCATATTTTGCTAAGATCGAAATTCTCGTTTTGAGGCGGTAAAGAAATGAAGTCGAATCAATTGATAAAGCTGACATCTGATTGGCTCCTGAACCCATGCATCCTTGATGTAGATTGGGTCAAAGTTCTCTCAGGGTTCACCTGATGTGACCTCCGGTGTCCTCGGATCTTCATGCACAGAGACCAAAGATCTCATTTTAGTGAGGTGGACTAGTGAATGTACTGGGTTACATCAAGCATCACAGCACTGTACATCTTTGGATTACTGACTAATATTTCTATCATTTTTGGTTTCCAAAAGTGATGATCCAGTCAAATTCAAATAACCGAACATCATCAAGTTGTTTTTATATCTTAGCAGTTGAATATATTTATTTTTGTCTGCTTCTGGTAGGTTGCAAAACCTATAATGTAATATTTCATTATCAAGTCTTACATCACAACTATTTGCAACATTTGCCTAAAAATGCGGAATTCATTCAATCTCATTAAAATCAGACCTCAGTTCTCGCTACTGCTAAACAATGATCTGAGGACAAACCATTATAAGTCATGTCAGAACGATCTTTCATCTGACCAATCAGAGCATCGCTTACCAGATCATGAAAGTGACAGTCGGAATGTGATTTCTACTCATGCAGCCTCGAAAACTTTACTCCGAACGATAGTTACGGGTTTAGCGACTGAATCCATACAATCTAGACATCTATTAGCCATTCCAGAATGTTCTTTTCTTCAGGTTTCAAATTTGTAATCGAGATTTTGTCAAAATATGTTTCAAAGCGTAGTCGCCAAATTCAAATTAGTGCCGTAAGGCACAAGAAAGCTGCCTTCTGATTTGTCATTCCATTGGTCGGTCAAAGTTCGCGCAAGGTCAGTCTGACGTGACCCGTAATGGGATGTCCTCAGATCTTTGTTTAGCGGTAGCGAGAACTAAGATGTGATTTTAATGAGATTGGGAATTCATTTATTTTGGAATCAGTTCAAGTTTTACTGCTAATCATGTAGTGACTAAAGTACTGTCGGAAATGCTAGAAAACTGCTTTTTGCCTGTTAAAAAAGGATATGATTTTTCACAGACTGTTGTTATTTAAATATCGAGTAACTTCCAATCGCCCTACCTTTGGTTTGAAGTATTTCAGTCACATAGACAAGTTTACAGGAGACAAATTCGACCGAAAACAGGAAGTTCACATTTATTCTGAGTCCGATGATGACTGTTGGAAACGGACTATAGAAATATGCGCATGAGACACGGTTACGTTGTCTTACATATGCCAGTCAGACATTGTGAGCTCAACCCTGTTGTGCCCATCTTGGCTAAGTGTAACAGGTTCGTGGCAAGACAAAACACATTCAAAAGTACAGATTCATATACATCATCAGCGGAGATACATGCTTCCTCAAGAAACCATCTGTAGAACAACAAATACTTCTGGATTCCAAAACTGCAACCTTCCAATACTCATTCCATTTCATAGCTCTTAACTAGTTCATCATGTTTCCAAGCAAATATATTGCAATACATATCCTAAATTGCTACCTCATCAACGCATGTCAATTAAGTACAATAACAGTAATATTTTGAGACCACCCCCAACTCGGTGACATTTGCACCTGGGAGAATGCATGGGACGGTGTAAGGTCATCACCTCAGGACAGGTGTTAGGTGATTACCTCAGGTTATAGGCCGTTTCATACATGCATGACAACAAAAGTTTATCATCATTTTACCTGTAAAAGTACATTAGACAGGTTAGATTTGGTCAATTCGCGTTATTTTGACATATGCTCTTTTGATAGTCCTATGACAGGTATTTATTACATGAAGCAAGAAAAGCAGTTTTCTCGCATTTCCGACAGTACTTTATTCCACTTTTTGTAGTTGCCAACAATGGCTGCTTCCATGCAGGCAGGAGCAGGCCATGTGCTCTTGAAAGAAAATAAATTTTACAATCAAGTGAGCCACTGAAGACTTTCTTGTATGGAACTGCCAGTCAAAACCAACCCAGACACTTATTTTCACTTTCTGTCATGAAAGAATGGAAACAATCAACTGTGTTTTCAAAAAGGAGATGTCAAATTCTAATTTGATACCTGTAAATATTTCAAATTTGAAACCTTGGGCTAATGTCGGAAATTTACAGGTATCAAACGTAGGTTAAATACCTATAAACTGTAGATACTCTCCTAAGTAAGTGACTTCACCCGATGACAATAACATGGCCTACCCTGGCAGCGAGCTGCATCCCCACTTTGTCAGCCTCCTTCTCCAGTTTGCGACTGTACGGCAAGCACAGCAGAATCTGCAACAACAGTGTCTGAGTCATGGCATGTCAGCTTAATGTGGGAGGAAAGCCTGAAATGATGTAGATCTTAAGACATTTACAACTTTGGTTAAACCTACGAGCACAGGCACTATCTCAAGGAATCATGATCAGCGCAAATCTGTAATTCCAACCCACAATCATAGGTTCCTGGAATGCCAAAGGGAGGCAACTCTGAACAGTAACACCTTAGAGGACAGGGCCACCAGTGCCCCCATCAAGAAAATAGTTAAGATCAGTTTTCAATGGGCTGTTATGTTTTCTGTGTTTTTAGATGTAAAAGTTGAAAACATAAATTTACATCAAAGCACCTATACTTGTCAAAAGATATATTTCTGGTTCCCTGATAAGAAATAGGATCAATTTTATGCATTAACAATGTTCCACTGAGTTATGCTCATTGAAACTGCAGGCTTATTCTGTACCATGACAGACATAATGTAAGTGTCGCAAGTTGATGTAACACTGTGTTGTAACTTGTCATAAATTATTCCATACTTATTAGTCGCTTTCTGATTTGAGAGCAAAAACGTATACTGGTAATCCAAATGACTTGGTAAAAGAAGCCGAACTGAGTTTGTTGTTTTATGCCAGCAATTCCCATTTCAACTGTAAACAAACCATGGCCTTAGGACTGTATCATATTTTGCTGACCACAATCATATTTGGTACACAGATTCAACATTAAAAAAAAAAAGCAATGGTGTTCGTAAATTTTTGTTGATATATTTTATTTTCTCAGTAATTTTTTTTCAAATCTAAACCTTTCTCAATGTGATACGTGTTAAGTAGCATTTGGGCTTTAGGGGTGAGCTATGAGATTGTAATCAGTATTAAGGGTATGGAGGGATTGGCACCCACAATCTTGGTAGCTACTTGAACCCAGGTCTCCCCAGGGCTCCTAGCTCACAACACAACAACCCGCTACTCACATCTAACACTCTGTTGTAGAACCACTGTGTCACCAGCGCGATGCCATCGTTGGGCATGATAGTCCAGATGGCGCCCATCACAAAGATGATCGCTACATCAAACAGCTGGGCCACGCTCATATTCTCTGCCTGAAAGAACAGTAACACTCTTACCACATCTCATAAGCATAGTCTGCGTTGATGACACAAACATCTAATTGTAGGTATTATCTTAAGACAGGGCAAGAAGTTACCTCGACAGGTTGTGTATAACGCATACACAGACACAATATGTGACGTGTGCGTGCGTACTGTCGTGTCTGGCTGTCTGCATGTATGTGTATGTAAGACTGGCACTGTCTTAAGTGTTGAGGCCCCCAAAATGGAACAGCACGACGACAATGCAAGTTATATCACATAGGCTGAACTTACCGCATGAGAGAGAAGTGTGTGCGCCATCTCGTGACCGAGGACTATTGCCATTTGGTCTTCGTTGGTAGCAATCTTTGTCATTCCCATAAACACAAAAATATGTCCATGCTGAAAGGGATAAATAGTTCCATGAATCCATGCAATATGCTTCAACATTTGAGACTATTTCTAAAAATTCATCATGAAGTTCATGTCAAAAATTAGAAACTTAATTTTAATTTATTTATAAGTTAATTACATTAGGATCCCAGATATGCATTTTTAGGGTAAAACTATCTTCTGTATCTTCCAGACTCATACCAGTTGCTTATCTCTTCTCATTCCCTAAAGGTAGTGGAAACTTCCTGTGCTGTGTTCCCCTAAAGGTAGTGGAAACTTCCTGTGTTGTGTTCCCCTAAAGGTAGTGGAAACTTCCTGTGTTGTGTTCCCCTAAAGGTAGTGGAAACTTCCTGTGTTGTGTTCCCCTAAAGGTAGTGGAAACTTCCTGTGTTGTGTTCCCCTAAAGGTAATGGAAACATCCTGTGCTGTGTTCCCCTAAAGGTAGTGGAAACTTCCTGTGTTGTGTTCCCCTAAAGGTAGTGGAAACTTCCTGTGTTGTGTTCCCCTAAAGGTAGTGGAAACTTCCTGTGTTGTGTTCCCCTAAAGGTAGTGGAAACTTCCTGTGCTGTGTTCCCCTAAAGGTAGTGGAAACTTCCTGTGCTGTGTTCCCCTAAAGGTAGTGGAAACTTCCTGTGCTGTGTTCCCCTAAAGGTAGTGGAAACTTCCTGTGTTGTGTTCCCCTAAAGGTAGTGGAAACTTCCTGTGTTGTGTTCCCCTAAAGGTAGTGGAAACTTCCTGTGCTGTGTTCCCCTAAAGGTAGTGGAAACTTCCTGTGTTGTGTTCCCCTAAAGGTAGTGGAAACATCCTGTGTTGTGTTCCCCTAAAGGTAATGGAAACATCCTGTGTTGTGTTCCCCTAAAGGTAGTGGAAACTTCCTGTGCTGTGTTCCCCTAAAGGTAGTGGAAACTTCCTGTGCTGTGTTCCCCTAAAGGTAATGGAAACATCCTGTGCTGTGTTCCCCTAAAGGTAGTGGAAACTTCCTGTGCTGTGTTCCCCTAAAGGTAGTGGAAACATCCTGTGCTGTGTTGCCCTAAAGGTAGTGGAAACTTCCTGTGCTGTGTTCCCCTAAAGGTAGTGGAAACTTCCTGTGCTGTGTTCCCCTAAAGGTAGTGGAAACTTCCTGTGTTGTGTTCCCCTAAAGGTAGTGGAAACATCCTGTGTTGTGTTCCCCTAAAGGTAATGGAAACATCCTGTGTTGTGTTCCCCTAAAGGTAGTGGAAACTTCCTGTGCTGTGTTCCCCTAAAGGTAGTGGAAACATCCTGTGTTGTGTTCCCCTAAAGGTAATGGAAACATCCTGTGCTGTGTTGCCCTAAAGGTAGTGGAAACTTCCTGTGCTGTGTTCCCCTAAAGGTAGTGGAAACTTCCTGTGCTGTGTTCCCCTAAAGGTAGTGGAAACTTCCTGTGCTGTGTTCCCCTAAAGGTAGTGGAAACTTCCTGTGCTGTGTTCCCCTAAAGGTAGTGGAAACTTCCTGTGCTGTGTTCCCCTAAAGGTAGTGGAAACTTCCTGTGTTGTGTTCCCCTAAAGGTAGTGGAAACATCCTGTGTTGTGTTCCCCTAAAGGTAGTGGAAACTTCCTGTGTTGTGTTCCCCTAAAGGTAGTGGAAACTTCCTGTGTTGTGTTCCCCTAAAGGTAGTGGAAACTTCCTGTGCTGTGTTCCCCTAAAGGTAGTGGAAACGTCCTGTGTTGTGTTCCCCTAAAGGTAGCGGAAACTTCCTGTGTTGTGTTCCCCTAAAGGTAGCGGAAACTTCCTGTGCTGTGTTCCCCTAAAGGTAGTGGAAACTTCCTGTGCTGTGTTCCCCTAAAGGTAGAGGAAACTTCCTGTGTTGTGTTGCCCTAAAGGTAGTGGAAACTTCCTGTGCTGTGTTCCCCTAAAGGTAGTGGAAACTTCCTGTGCTGTGTTCCCCTAAAGGTAGTGGAAACTTCCTGTGCTGTGTTCCCCTAAAGGTAGTGGAAACTTCCTGTGCTGTGTTCCCCTAAAGGTAGTGGAAACTTCCTGTGCTGTGTTCCCCTAAAGGTAGTGGAAACTTCCTGTGCTGTGTTCCCCTAAAGGTAGTGGAAACTTCCTGTGCTGTGTTCCCCTAAAGGTAGTGGAAACTTCCTGTGCTGTGTTCCCCAAGAAGAGACAGCTCACCTAAATGCATGGCCTGGTCACGTGGTTCCAGTACGCCTGTGCATGGCAGTTTCCACTACCTTTCAGGAATCAGAATCAGATAAGCAATCGGTATGAGACAGGATAAGGTAAAATAAGTAATATTTAAAGCATATACTGGAACTAAAAATACCCCAAAACTTGTACACCTCCACCACAGATATTCCAAAACTTCCAAAAAAGGTACTCCAAAACCTCTACAACAGGTACTCCAAAACCTCCACTACAGGTACTCCAAAACTTCCACAACAGGTACTCCAAAACCTCTACAAGAGGTACTCCAAAACCTTCACTACAGGTACTCCAAAACCTCCACTACCGGTACTCAAAAACCTCTACAACAGGTACTCCAAAACCTCCACAACAGGTACTCCAAAACCTCAAAATCAGGGAATTCCAAAACCTCCACAACAGGTACTCCAAAACCTTCACTACAGGTACTCCAAAACCTCCACAACAGGTATTCCAAAACCTCTACAAAAGGTACTCCAAAACCTCCACAACAGGTACTCCAAAACCTCCACTACAGGTACTCCAAAACCTCCACAACAGGTACTCCAAAACCTCCATATCAGGTACTCCAAAACCTCTACAAAAGGTACTCCAAAACCTCCACAACAGGTACTCCAAAACCTCTACAACAGGTATTCCAAAACCTCTACAAAAGGTACTCCAAAACTTCCACAACAGGTACTCCAAAACCTCCACTACAGGTACTCCAAAACCTCTACAAGAGGTACTCCAAAACCTTCACTACAGGTACTCCAAAACCTCCACTACCGGTACTCAAAAACCTCTACAACAGGTACTCCAAAACCTCCACAACAGGTACTCCAAAACCTCAAAATCAGGGAATTCCAAAACCTCCACAACAGGTACTCCAAAACCTTCACTACAGGTACTCCAAAACCTCCACAACAGGTATTCCAAAACCTCTACAAAAGGTACTCCAAAACCTCCACAACAGGTACTCCAAAACCTCCACTACAGGTACTCCAAAACCTCCACAACAGGTACTCCAAAACCTCCATATCAGGTACTCCAAAACCTCTACAAAAGGTACTCCAAAACCTCCACAACAGGTACTCCAAAACCTCTACAACAGGTATTCCAAAACCTCTACAAAAGGTACTCCAAAACTTCCACAACAGGTACTCCAAAACCTCTAAAACAGGTACTCCAAAACCTCCACAACAGGTACTCCAAAACCTCCACAACCATGACAACAGGTACTCCAAAACCTCTACAACAGGTACTCCAAAACCTCTACAACAGGTACTCCAAAACCTCCACAACAGGTACTCCAAAACCTCTAAAACAGGTACTCCAAAACCTCCACTACAGGTACTCAAAAACCTCCACTACAGGTACTCCAAAACCTCCAAATCAGGTTCTACAAAACCTCCACTACAGGTACTCCAAAACCTCTACTGCGGGTACTCCAAAACCTCTACAACAGGTACTCCAAAACCTCCAAATCAGAGAATTCCAAAACCTCCACTACAGGTACTCCCAAACCTCCACATCAGGTACTCCAAAACCTCTACAACAGATACTCCAAAACCTCCACAACAGGTACTCCAAAACCTCTACAACAGGTACTCCAAAACCTCCAATCAGGTATTCCAAAACCTCCACTACAGGTACTCCAAAACTTCCACAACAGGTACTCCCAAACCTCTACATCAGGTATTCCAAAACCTCCACATCAGGTTCTCCAAAACCTCTTTAACAGGTATTCCAAAACCCCCACAACAGGTTCTCAAAAACCTCCACTACAGGTACTCCAAAACCTCCACAACAGGTACTCCAAAACCTCCACAACAGGTACTCCAAAACCTCCACAACAGGTACCCCTAAACCCCACCTTCTTAAAGGCACTTTAAACCTTATCTCCACTTTGGGAACTACCACCATTTCAACTACTGCTTTCATGCAACTATGTCCTCAAAACCTCACCTCTACTAATACAGCAAAAAAAAAACTAATCTGCTGAATTAGCACCCCATCCTCAAGTACCCAGTGTACCATATCTTCATTTTCTACCTGGGTACCATTTGCTGCTGATGACAAACACTAGTACCTACAATGTAGAATCTGTTGCATTATACCATGTGATGACAAAACTTAACAAGATGAACGCCTGAGTTGGAGGTTCAGCTGTCTGCTTGGGAAAGGGAGGGGGAGTAAGGGGGGAATCTGTTATCATTCAAAATGTGTGACATGACTCCAGATATGTCTGTTCTCTAATGAGCATACCTGGTATGTCACAGTTAAACTCACCGGTACCACAAAGGCATTGACATCTGGGGAATCTACAACGCTTATCCGCCACTTATCAACATCCATCTGCATCAGATCGGGGTTACTTTCCACTAGTCTTGAGGCAATCTTGAGAATCTTCTGGAAAGCTGGGTGCTCCACAGGAACAAGCCGCTCTTCGTACCGGTCCAGCTCCTGGGAACAAAGATCACATATAAACTGTGTGGGCCAGACCATACTCTGTATCTCCTGAGCTCTCATGTCTGTAAACCTACACTAACCCCTGGATCCAATGCTGTGGTTCTCGCAAACCAAATTACGCATTCTTGATTTCCAGGAGCCAACTTGATTTGCTATGCTTCTCAGTCCAACGGACCAATCAGAACATGAGTTACAAACCAGTGTCAAGGTTGGGTTAGTGATATCAACACCATGACAGCCAGTCCCATTGATTACAGTAGAGTTTGTGTGAAATTCAACATAGAAAAACTGACTGACACACAAAATCTTTTGATGAAAAAGATATCTTCATTTCCATGAAAACCCATTTCCTTTCTCCTTCTCTCAACGTTTGATTGGTCAGTAAAATGTTCATGAAAATCAAGAGCGGATTTTTTTAGATTGCGAAAACCACGGGAATGGATCCAGGGTTTAGTGTAAATGCAAGCTCCAGAAATATAGACGATTGGGCCAGATTTGTTCAAAGGCACTGCAGCACTTTCTCAAAACTTATGTAGCAGACAGAGTGAACCAGTGTGGTCATGTGGACAAGGTGTCTGACCGTTTGATCAGAAGATCCGTGGTTTGAATCCCATCACAGGACTCCAACAAACACAGTTTTGAAGATGCCCAGATAAGTATTTGTTCGAGATGTTCCAAATATATTTTCTCTCTTTTTTTTCAGACCAGGCACTTGCATGATACTATTACAGATGACAGGCCCACTGTAACCCCTGCAAACACATGTCCCCAGCCTTTTATTCATATTCAACTGGGGACACAGTGAAGGGTTCGTCATCTCTTCTGTGTGTGCTAGTAGTGTGTCCACTGATTCCAATACATTTTGTGAGAAGAAACAAATTGCAATTACAGTAAACTACGGTTATGACGAACTCAAAAGGACCACTAATTTGTAGTTTGTAATAACCATAGTTCGTTTTAAGCATATATACAGCACATATACAACAAATGGACCACTAATTTGTAGTTTGTAATAACCATAGTTCGTAATAAGCATATATACAGCACATATACAACAAATGGACCACTAATTTGTAGTTTGTAATAACCATAGTTTGTTATAAGCATATATACAGCATATGTACAACAAATGGCCGGGACTAAAAAAAAAGTTTGTTCTACCGATCAGTTTCGTTTTAAGAGTGTTCATTATAAACATAGTTTTCTGTATTCTCTGCTTATTTCAGCAGTTGACTTAAGTAAGTCTGTTTCTTATTCTACCTTTAATCATCATCATCATCATTACTGGTTAAAAAACTAGCTGTCTGGCTATGTCGTAAAAGATGTCTTAGCTAGCTGTGATGACATAATGTTTGATGTGTCGTCCTTTGTTGTATTCATGCCACAACTGTACTTGTTTCAGCTTCGAGTTGCCATACTGAGAGACCAATGAAGGTCCCAAGTGACAGACACATATGTTTCAACAAAATAATTCTTTGGTACTTTTGAGCTTGTAAAGTTAAATTTGTTACATACAGTATTCATCGTAAAAAGCGCCTGGGTCGTTCTCAAAATTAGAAATATTTTGAGAATATAATTTTGGTGAGATAAAAAAACAGAGTTGCAAGATTGTAAATTTTGTGATTTATGCTGACAACCTAAAATGATATAAAAGAAGAATCTGTGCGTATTATACACGATAGATATATTTTTGGGAATTTAATTGCCCATAATTAAGGGTGCGTATTATACACGAATAAATTGTACATTGATCAATCGGAAGGGGTGCTAATTGGGATTGTTCACTAGCCAATATATTAGCAAATATAGCCGTGGGTGCTTATTAGAGTGGGGTATGTCAATAGCTGGGTGCACAAGCCCATCTAATCCCATTACAATCAGATCTTAGCACTCACTGGCCCGGGACAAAGGTAAGAGGACATCCGATTACAGGGCATATCAGAAAGTACTTTTGCAAACTTTGACTGACTAAGAAGTTGATATATGCTCAGAGAGCAGCTTTCTCGAGCTATACAACACAAGTTTCAAACTGGTGACTTCAATTCCAGAAAAAATATTTTGAAAAAGTTTTGATTAAAAATTTGAAAACTGAACAAAACCAAAAATCTGGAATGTCTAATAAATGGCTGATTGTATGGTTGTACTTCCCATAGGCTATGGAAAGTCTCATCCCTTTCAAATGTATATCCCATATGCTTGCTGTAAGAGGCAACTATGCTTGTCATAAGAGGCGACTAACAGGATCGGGTTGGCAGACTCACTGACTTGGTTGATGCATGTCATCGTTTTGCGTGGACCGATGCTCATCGTTCACTGGAAAGTCTTGTCCATACTCAATTATTTCAAACCACTATATTCATATAGCTGGAATATGGCTGAGTGCGGTGTTAACCAACAAACAAACAAACAAACAAACAAACCAACAAACATGATGATAACAGTTTCTACTTACCACCTGTGCTCTTGCCTTGGAGATCTTCATCATCTGATCATGAGTGAACATCATGAATCTCTTCCTGTTGGTGATGGGCGTGGCCACCATGTGGGACTGGTAGTAGTACCAGCCCCAGCCAGCACCTGCCCCACCCATCAGGGCAAACACTGGCCATCTCTGCTTCACACGTGTCCAGATACTGCGCTTCTCTTCCCTCGGTAATCTCTGCCACCACTTACGGACACCCCTGTGAAATAAATGCGTACACAAGAACACCTTTATAATCCAGAGTTTACAACTTCTAGAGAATCATGAACATAATTGTATTTTAAATATTACTTATATCTGCATCATAGAGCAACATTTAAGACAACCCTTACGACTTAAAATTCATGCACCTCACTTTGTCATTGGTAGAATGGAGATTAACATTGGTAGTTTAGAAGTAGAGCTATTATTAATTAATATCCCTGACTAGCACCATCAAATAAAATTTCAAGTAACAGCAATATAGAAAACATGTACTGCAGGCTTGATGTTCATAAATTCCTATTTCAAAATTGCAAAGACTCAAAATCAATCCAAATTCAATTCTGTATAGAGAAGAGGTTCTAGACATAACGGCAACAGTTACTTGCCTTCCAGTGAGCGCTGCCCCAATTTTCACGATTGGCTTCACCATTATCAGGAATATTGGTGGAATTGGTCTTCTTGGAGATGTCTGGAACTGGCGGACGTGGGAGAAGACAACCTGTGACCTCATCCCGAAATTGAGGCGCAGGTGCCCGACTCCTCGCGGCAAAACCGTTACCCCCGACCTCAACATCGCAACTAGAGGTAGCTAGGTCCCTCAAACCGGAGAAAGGACCCAGTTCGGCTGTTCGCCGGTTCACCTATTCGGACTCAAGTTCCTGGTAGTGGTATTGCAAACTCACGTGCAATAAAGAATCGGATTTCGTCAGACACGGATGCTAACAGTTGACGTAATATACAGAAAATATTATCCTATTAATCAAACGTGTCAACATGTCAACACTGAATAATTACACAAATCGTGTGTGGCAGTGACAACCATTCATTGCGAAATATCCATTCATAATGCCATGACTTTCATGACAGCTGATGCGGTCAAAGGGAGACCACTCTAAATTGATCCTGATTGAATATGTTTCATACCTTCCCTCACAAGGGATCAGGCTAAAACGGCACCGCGTCAAGACGGTACCAAAGTGGCCTTGCGAAGACGACGCCAGAAAAATCCATTTCACTTGTTAATATTTTCTGTATATTACTGTTAGCATCCGTTATTTGGTAGTGTAATTTATTGTTGACCAGTGATTGTAACTGTGTTACATTGTTTCCACTGTGATTCGATAGATGCTCATTCCGTTGTATATGGACGATGGCTCGCGTGTGGAGATGGTCATGAATATGCATGAGGGCGTCTATTTTTAGATACGGACTCCTGTTGTCTAGACTAACATCTAGTCTCTGAAATGAACATATTTTACAGAAAAAAAACAGTTGTTAAATTATAGATTTGCATGGGCTGTATTGGATATATTTGTTTCATGGTCTGTGTGACCATGAAATTCGATTATTTTTAAAATGACATTATTTGATTCACCTGATGAAGGAGTAAACATATACACCGAAACGTTGTGTTCCTCATAATAAAGAAGTTGACGTCCATAAATTCTCTTCCTTATGTGTATCACTTCTAAATGCCTTTCAAAGACGACATTATATGATAACGAGATTACTTCCCTGATATGTTTCCGTACCGTAAATACCATGCCTATATAGGAATAGGAAAATACATTACGTTCGCATCCTTCATATTTCTATTCCTAATATATAATATTTACGATACGAAAACACGTTCGGCTAATAATCTCCAGTTATCATATGAGTCCGTTTTCTTTAAAGCTTTTGGAACCCTTTTGGCACGGGGCCGTTTTAATCATAACCTGCCCTGGGAAAAACCACACAAACTCTACCACAGCGTCATCTCCGGGACTACAGTCTGTCGAGAGAGCAATTTAGGAGAGAAACGTCGCTGCATGAAGATTGTGGATCGCGTGCATTCCAAAAATATTTCTCAAGGGGAGTAACTACAGCAAGCACTTGTTCGGGTTTACGAAGGTAAAGGAGGTTTGTGCAAAGTCAATATCCAGGTATGTTTTCAGAATGTTGACAGACCGATCAGAGATGACCACAGATTGAAGTAACTTTAAATTAGTCTATGCTTACGCGGAACATTAATTGGCCACAGAACTGTGAATTCCGCACACGCATCTAATCATCAATTCATGATTGATCGCCACGACCAGAAATGACATGGTTTATGTCAAAAGGGAAGCATTCTATGGTATGGTTCGAAACTGAAACTGAACTAATATTATGTCTGGCAACAATGCAGTTTACCGGGCAACGCTCCGCCCGCTACAAACAGATGAATTACTGCGTTACAGCACTGTACCGTTACGATGGCTCACGCTCGAATGCACTCGCACTTGTCTCAGGGAGCTGAGACGCCTTGGCGATCTAACACCCCTCTTCGATCTTAGGAAGCTGACACGCCTTGGCGATCCAACACCCTTTTTTTGTCCTTAGGGTTAGCCTATAGTTAGGGCTAGGGTTAGCCATAAATTCTTATCTTTTCACAGTGTTGCATATAATTCAATGAGGGTCATCCTATTAGAGTAGTCTTTTTTGACCCGTTTCATTGCTCGATTGGTTACTCATTTTGATGGACAATGACAATGATTGTTTACTTAATTTCCCATGCATGTTAATGAGGTGCTAATGACCTGTTAAACAAGCACTAATTAAGAATTGACCTTCATTTTGTGTGAGTTCATTGGCGTATGAACCTTCATAGAGTGAGGGTCAAACATTGTATAAACGTCGTCGCAAGCTCCGACGTTCATAAAGTTTGGCCCTCACTCTATGAAGGTTCATACGCCAATGAACTCACACAAAGTGAAAGTCAATTCTTATAAACTTTTTATCACAATTTCTTACCTCAAAGGATGTAGGCCAAGATCTAAACACAATTATATTTAGTACGTGTGACTTCATGTTTACACTGACAGCCATACAACAACCAGCTATATTGCAGAGTAAAATAGTTCCTCAAAAAGAGAGGTGACATGGGCCTATGGATGCACAACTTGCCCTTCAGAAACATCTTACGCAGCACATGTGTTCAAATCATATCCTCATTAGATGAGAAAGGTCGGTAAAGAACTATCTCAGTAAGTCAGTCTCAATGACAGTCGTCGTAATACATGTACATCAAGTACAAGACGTCAAAATGGCCGACACGATAAACGTGAGGGGAGAGATTTCCGAAGTTGTTTATGAACCTGTGGCGGTTACATGTGTTAGTCTTCGTTGATCAACTAGCCGATCATTGAAAGGTGAATAAGGATGCGTCAAACAGACACTAAGGTAAATTCATAGATTGCTGGAGACGGTCAATGTCAGCCTAGGCATGGATCGAGTCAATACTACGATAGTTTAGATGTGGATTTCATCGTTTGTTCATTAGGATAGACCGCAGCGAGGATATTCGTGAACAATCATGCAGTCACGCTCTCTGACATTTCTCAATGTACACTGAAACGCTGAGACCAAGAATAAAGGTTCTAAATGATCAGAAAGAAAGGTTATGTATGTTTTCGTGCTAGGGAATTCACAGGGGTTTCCCCATGAATTTTACCAAGTAGTCCGTCAGTGTTAACGTCATTTCAAGAACACCGCCTAGTGAAAATCGTATGAACGTCAAATTGTGTCATTCATACACTGATGAACGTCAGTTTCGTGGTCATGTGACCGACCTCTCGTCCAATGGAAAAGCCGTATATCATGTAAACTTCAAATTAAAAAATTATTAACATGTGAATGTTTTCTTTGTCCAGTGGTAGAGCGTTGGCTAATTAGTGCAGTAATAGCGTGGTTCTCTATACATGTATTATCTTGGTAGTTAATATAAAATGGCTCATAAAGCACACTTACCAACCTATTACATATGTCGTATGCAAAATGTTTCTTGTTCTTTTTTCAACTTTTATGACACATCAATTAGGATTTATGGATGATGAATTTCTTTACTGAGTTTGGTAAGCAAAGTACCTGTCATTATCAACTAAAGGGGAGGCAATTCTAGTATATTATCACTCTATCACTATTCTATGGTTTATATCACTTCCTGTTTTGGATTATGCATAATCAGTATGCATACGACCAAAGTTGGGTCAAGGGACATCTCCCAAACAAATGGGCTCTTTTCTATCCAATTTTGAATGGAGGTGACAAAAAAAAATCATAAAAAGTTAATGTGTATACTTCCAAGTAGCTGTGACACATGCAACAAACACTGTATTCGATCAAGCGGTTGAATATCATGCCTAGTTTTGCATAAGCAAATACTCGACAGCAGATGTGGATATGAGATGTACCGACACCGCGACAATATGGAGCCCACAATAATACAGAGTCATACTATAATAGGCCCAAAATAGAGTATTGTTTCTGCCCCTATATAGTTCGGCCTAAAATGATTGGGAGGATGCAGTGTGAATGGTACAATCTTTGTATTCTTGAAGTAAATTAAGTGTGACATTACCCTGATATTAGAAGGTACTTTACACAGAGATTCAGAGATTCGCCTCCACCCCCTCCCACCACCACCGTTCTTGTTTTGAGTCTGTGCAGAGTTGCGTTCCCTAGTCAAGCCAGAAACCTATGATGATGGGTTCATATCTGAGATTCCCAAGATTATGATTCTAGGTTTGTCAGCACCTTTGGTTTGGTTTCATCAAAGTGGAAACTGTCCTGCATCACGTTAGACTTTGGAGCTGACCCACCCTGATATAACTGAAATATTGTTCAAAGTGGCTCTAAACCCATCTCACTCACACACTCTACATAATAGAACTGGGACGGTTGACTAGGGTACTCGGGTTGGATGGGTCCTGAGTAGGACCCAGGGACCCACAGGACTACCCAAACCCATGGTTAGTCACATGATATATTGTTTAATGACAAAAACCCACTATAGCTCAGTGCCTACGCAAGTTGCAAATGTTCGACATTCTTTCTGACATTGCACACATTCCTTTTGACTTGTATGTGTTTGAGTAAAGATAAAGCTACAGTCAACTTTATGCATGATCTGATCATTTCATACATGGCTGCAGTACAACAATTCCCAATCGGACAGTTTGTACCCAACTCTTGAGACCTACAGTGGGTACCCGGATAGGTTGGGTAATAGGGGATCAGGCACCCGGGTAGTAAATTTGGACTAGTCCCAGCCCTACTAAGCAAGTACATTTATTCGAATTAATATAACCACAGACTGTCGAAACTGAACTCTCTGTTAGCTGAGACTTGTGGTTTTATGCAAACTGAAGTGGGGTCACAACTCACTGGTGTTTTTTGTGAGCTTAAATGCAGGTTTGGGAAGATTATTTAGAGAAAATTGATTGTTCCATTGCCGTTGTATCTTTGTTAAAATAATATGTGTTGTATGTTTAAACAGATAGACCAGTGGATGTGATGAGAAGCATGATGCGCCTCGGCCTGTGTGGAGCTTGTAGGAACTTCCCCAACATTGGCTGGCTCTGCCAGGCACGGACATGGTCCTACTGCCTCATCCTCATTCTAACACTCAACATCATCTTCTACCTCAACAGCTGCTCCTTCTTCACCGACCCCGCAGACATAAAAAACTGGAAGCATGGTTTTGTCAATGAACTCCCAGACCACCATTTCATCTCCTTTAGGTCCCGATTGGGTGAAGACGTCAAGGACACTCTCCGAAGTTCTGTTCCACCAACTGTCCACTACTTTTGGTGTCAGACGGGAAGCTTTCAGTTCCAGCATTACCTGAGTGTCCTGAGTGCGTACAAACTGCTCCAACCCAGCGAGATAATATTCCACTACAACAGCCCACCAGAAAGAGATGATCTTGGTTATTACCAATACTTCGAAGACCTTTTGAGAGATTTGCCCAATTTGTTTCCAGAACCGTTGTCAGACAGTAGAGCCTGTCATGAAAATTCCCTCGAAGCACTGGAATATATTTCTGACATGTTAAACAAGCAGGGAGGTGTTGTCCTTGGTGTGAATGTTGTACTTTCTGAAAATATACTGCAGTTTATGAACAAACCAATATCTTTGAACCATGTGGAAATTAATTTTGCATCCACTGGTGTCCTGATGATGTCACCTAATGTGCTAACAGCCAACACCAAAACATCTATTTTAACTTCCCCGACAAACATCCAATGCTCCCCCAACTCCACCTTCAGGAACCATCATCATCCCTGTGCCGTCCTCTTGAGGGAACTCTTCCCTGTCCAGATCTTTCACCTGCAAAATGATTTTGGTGAGCTTGCACGATTTGTTGGATATGGTCAAAAGGAGTTACTGGTTGCCTCGCCTCAGAAAGACCTCATCCCAAACATTGTACACTATGTTTGGCTTGGAGATAATTACTTTACCTTCTTTAATCAGTTGTGTCTCCTCAGCGCTTTGTATATTCAGAAAGCAGAAAAGATTTACATTCATGGAAATAAAGAACCAAGAGGAATATACTGGGAAGAAGTCAAAAATCGGCCCCAGGTGCAGTTTATTTATCGAGATTTCCCTCATTTTGTGTTTGGAAACGAGTTGAACAATCCATCTCATGCCAGTGATATTTTGAGAGTTGATGTTCTACTTCGGTACGGAGGTGTCTACTTGGATTGGGATCTACTGTTGGTGAAGCCGTTGTCAGAAGGTCAGAGGAAGTATGAAGCACTTGTGTGTGTAGATTGGCCGCAGGCGGGCCATTACCCTGACACATTTAACATGGGCATAATGGCTGCTAAACAAGGAGCTACTTATCTCCAGTTCATGATGGAATCTTTCCGTCACTATGTGGACAGGGACTGGGCGTTCAATGCCATCCAGGTACCCTACAAGGTTTATGAACAACACCCGGACAGTGTCCTTCTTGACCGACACCTGCAGGTCATCTGCTTCAAAGGGTCCTGTCATCCAACATGGAGGGCAGGATACAAAGAGATCCCAGATGACGTTCAAGATGCTCCACAGTTTGACTGGAAGACAGAGGCGAACGGCATTCACTGGACATTCCCAGACCCAACTGAGTTTTCAGACAAGGAGACTCTGCTCGCCTCTACTGGCTTGTATGCAGACATAGGGAAGTATGTCCTACACCAAGTTGGTGGCTAATACTAAATACTGTATTCGACGTAATAAGCGCCCACGGCCATATTTGCTAATATATTGGCTAGTGAACAATCCCAATTAGCACCCCTTCCGATTGGTAAATGTACAAAAGACTTATTTATTCGTGTATAATGCGCACTCGTGTGTTATATGCACCCTTAATTATGGGCATTTAAATTCTGGAAAAATATATCTGTCGTACAAAAAAACATTTCAGGCTGTCAGCATAAACCATGAAATTTATCTTTCAACTCTGTTTTTTTCACCAAAATAATATTCTAATAAGAGCCCCCTATTTTTGATTTTGAGAGCGCCCCAGGCGCTTATTATGTCGAATACGGTAAACAAACATGTTTCTGGTTTCCTTGAACTCATCTGGAGCTTTTGGCCCTGAAGAACATTCTTGGTACTTTTCCTGGAGTTGCACTACGGCCGTTTTATCAGCCCTGTATTGTATGTATTTTATGCCACTTGTGGATATTTTAGGGTTGGGATGATACACCAAGTGTGCGATCCGATATGTATCGCAGTACCTTGCTCACGATCCAATATGTATCGCAGTACCTTGCTCATGATCCGATATGTATCGCAGTACCTTGCTTCACGATCCGATATGTATCGCAGTACCTTGCTCACGATCCGATATGTATCACAGTACCTTGCTCACGATCCGATATGTATCGCAGTACCTTGCTTCACGATCCGGTATGTAGCGCAGTACCTTGCTCACGATCCGATATGTATCGCAGTACCTTGCTCATGATCCGATACGTAACGCGATATACTTGCATGTGCACTTATCTGTGGTGCGTAAGCTATCTCTGTCAGAGCCAGAACTGCCAAATACCTGGCACACTAATGATTAACAGTTAGCAGTGTCAGGTATGGCGCAATGGATGAAAATATTTGCATTTTCAATACTCATTTTTACTTGTAATTAGTGTTTGGTGTAACATTTATTCAAGAAAACATTTAAAGTAAGAATCGATACTTTTTACTCAATGTGCGACTGTGATCGCTTCTTGTATCGAGAAGTCAAAAATCGCGATCCATCGATACATTGGTGTATCGTCCCACCATGGGTATATTTGTTGTGCTTCACTATAGATGAACCAGGTCAACGGATGGCCTGCCTCATCCCCATGCTCTTAGGCTCTGTTAAAGTACGATGTTAAAGTATAGCACGATCATGGTGCTAAGGTTGATTTGAGAAACAGCGCCCATGGACGCACATGCCAAGAGAGTCTCAGGACAACTGAAAATTGAGACGATCTTCAGTATTATTCTGCTGAAATTGAAAGTCATGTCAGTTATTTTGTGGGTTGTTTGAATATTCTCTGGGGCCTAAACCCAAAGGCTGTTCTGTGAACAAAGCCTATTTTCTACCCTTGCCACATCAAGGCCACTTTTCTTGGCTCGACCCTGGCACACCCTCGCATAGATCACAAGTTGTGCCTCTTGTCATGAAAACGCGATATCCAATCAGATCGCTGTTCATGTGGCAAGACTGGAAACAAAACTTCGATAAAAGGCTAGTGGATGCTCTTGCCTCAGGAAGATGGCAGTGAGGTAGAACTAGCCCAAGTTGTTATGGAGTCAAGTTCTTACAAATATTTGTAAATGTTGCTTTCTGAATATCATATCATGTATTGTTTAAGCAAGTATACACTTGCGATACATCGATTCATCGATGAAATGTGACACCAGTGTATTATAGATGTCTCCTATTCAAGGCCTAAGGCGGTAGATTGCATGATCACCAACCAATCTACAAAATGGCAATCACTAACCACTGGACAAATGTCCATCATATGATCACCAACCACTGGACTGGATGTGATGGACCATCATTGACTGTTTGTTTACTGTGGTATCCATCCTTTACAAAATGGCCACCAAGCCTCAGAAGAGAGCTTTTATTCATGGAGGTTGTGGTTACGCATGCCAACCAAGAATTTACTCCCTCTGTTCATGTATAACCCATTTGTGTTCTTCTATTTATAATATGACTACCGCTACACAAGATCTGTGGCCATCCCATTCAGGCCACATCAGAATGACCTTTCGCAAACTTTGACTGACCAGTGAAATGACTTACAGGAGGTCGACACTAGCCAATCAGAAAACAGCTTTATGACACTAGTTTCAAACTGGCAAAATCCTTTCCAGACTAGGATTTTTGAAAATATTTTGAGAAAGTTTGATTCAAAATAGAGAAATTCAACATTTGAAAACTGATCAAATGAAAATTCTGGAATGTCTAATAGATGTCCTGCCTTCTGTTTCAAGTGTTTATCTTGTTGAAGCAAGAGATAGATGATGATTATGATTGTATCAGTTGTACTGCCCATTACTGTCGTTAGGAATGCCCTGTGGTAACTTCTTCGAGGATGCAAGATTAGAAAACACATTTGAACTTCCACTCTCGTAAGTGTGACTTGTAATGGGATGTCCCCAAATCTGTGTTGCGGTAGCAAACACCAAGATCTGATTTTAATGAGATTTGGTTTACATGTTCATATTTAAAAACTTTGTTACTGTTTTGTACAATTGTATTATTTCTATTGGTTTAAATGATAGATTGCATTGGTGATGAGTTGGTTTGTGTTATCTACCAACTGTGACAACAACAATCCACGTTTCAACGCCTGGTACAAGTTTTTGTCACTTGAAGCTGAAACATTGTATTCCCATTCGTATACTGTAGTACAGAGTTGCGCCCCTTTGGCATGCCAGAATCCTATCCTATGGGTTTGAATCCAAACATTGGTCAGCACAGTACCCATCCTTCTGGGTTTCATCAAAGTGGTCAGCATGTAAGGTCTTTATCGCTTCCCACATTCTCCCAACACAAAGATGACACGCAATGATATACAAGTAACCATGGTAACTGACAAACAATTTAAAGTGTTTTTTATATCCCTCTCTCTCACTCACACTGCAGTACATGCTTAATTCAGCAGTTTTGGATCTGAATGTCTCGGAATACACAGAACATAACTATACCACTCACAAGAAGTTAAGGGTTTTATGCTTTAATATTACTTTAGTTAATATGTCATGCCATTAACTATAGTAGTATGAAAGAATCGGGTGAACCTTAACTTTGTTGTAGAAGTATATAATTGATAGGGCTGTGTATTAGTGAAACGTGTACATGCAGATCCTATTTTCTGCATACTAAAGAAAACATTTCTAATAATTTAATAAATGAACCATGGTATTAGAATTCCCCTCTCGTTTGCAAAGATGTCAAAGACAGCGTGTTCAGTCTCCGCCATTTTGTCGTCATGGATACAGTGATAATGTGAGAGCAAAATCACTGTCAAGTTTCTCAGATTTATGAATCGAATTCATAGGGAAACATATGTAAATTAGTTTCTGCTCAGATTTTAGGTTAAAAGGAAACAAATAATAATGAAACTTGTTACACATGTCAATCTCATTAAAACCCCGCTTCTGCTAAACAAAGATCTGAGGACATCCCATTACGGGTCATGTCAGACAGACCTTTCACAAATTTTGACCAACCAATGAAATGACTAACAAGAAGTCGACAATAGTCAATCAGAAGGCAGCTTAATCAAGCTTTAATCAAGCTTTACAACACAAATAACCATTCTGGAATGCCTAATAGATGGTCTAGATTGTATGAATACAGACATTGATACCCTATGTTTGTTTTTTTCAAGGTTGCACGATAAAAAAAATCACATTTCAACTGTCACTTTCATGATCTGATAAACGATGCTCTCGTTGGTCAGATGAAAGGTCGTTCTGACATGACCGCAATGGGATGTCCTCAGATCTTTGTTTGGCGGTAGCAAGAACTAAGATCTGATTTTAATGAGATTTTTACACATGTTTACCCAATATACCAGATAAAATATTGCAATATGTATCATTAAATAAGTGTAATGCATTCTTCGTTATGCCAGTTATACGTGCAGTCCTAATAATATACTGAACTGCAAAAGAAACATCACCATGGATAGATATATGAGAAACTTTATTTTTCCAAACACTGTAAACTTACTTTGAGACATATTAAAATGATGAAACTTGGCTAAACTGATCATCAAGGTTGAAATTAAAGTGTCAAATGTTCTTAAAGTGAAACACAACACTAGTCTCTGAGAAAATGGCATCACAAGTCAGTGTATCGTGTGTCTGCCATGTGCATTGATAACTGCCTTGCAACGTCAATACATGGAATGGCTCAGGTGGTTGATGAAGGCCATACACACTTGAGCCCACACACTGAGGAACGCCTGACGCAGTTCAGCTGCAGTTGTCGGCCTTGGTCGGATGTCATTCAGCCATCTTTGAATCTCGTCCCACAGGTGCTCAATGGGATTTAAATCTGGACTAAGGGTAGGCCACTGCATGGTTCTGATGCCATTCTGCTGGAGGAAGTCTCTTGTTGCTCTCGCAGTGAGGGCACGGGCGTTATCATGCTGAAACTCTTGGTTGCAGCGACATGCCAAATGAGGTATGGCATGTGGTCTCAAGACTTGATCAATGTACCGAAATGCTATGACACCATGGCCTCTGACGTCAGGTGGTGACCCTTGGTCTTCGACTATGTGGTCGGTCATCTGTAGTGTTGGTGGTCTGGTACCATTGCTGGAGCCTGTATATGGTCCTTACGTGGACTTGAAATGCATTGCCTACTTGCCGGGTGGTTTGTCCAGCTTGCAATCGTTCAAGGGCTTGGTGTCGCTGATTTCTTGTCAGTCTTGGCATGTGGTAGCAATTCAATAACGAATGGGGGCGGTCGGGTAGCCTAGTGGTTAAAGCGTTCGCTCGGCACGCCGAAGACCCGGGTTCGATTCCCGACATGGGTACAATGTGTGAAGCCCATTTCTGGTGTCCCCCGCCGTGATATTGCTGGAATAATGCTAAAAGCGGCGTAAAACCATATTCACTCACTCACTCAATAACGACTGATTGTTATCCCATCTGGGTGGATTTTTATGGGGCAAGAAATAGGGTAATGCATGTCATCTGCTTTGTTTTTTTATCATCAAATTTCATTTTTCTGGACAAGGTAATGTTTAATTTTAGAAACTTTGACAAAAATTACCCAGAAATTTAAATGACATCTTTTCATGCAATGTTACTTGGGGTGACGTTTCTTTTGCGGTTCAGTATAGATTTTACTCTTCACTGTCAGATGATATACTATTTGTGTTGTATTTCTTTGCATTCTTCTGCCAATTGTTTGTGTGGTACACTCATTTTGTTTTACATTTTCTTAACCCAATGGCATGTTGCGGCCACTAAAATCTTCCTATTCTTGTTATAAACATGATAAATATTATGATTGGTTACCTTGGTTTCATGTTGTAGTGGTTGTTGATCCCAGGTCTGATCCTGGAATGTAGTTTTTACAGTGACCTTCATCGAGCAATAAAACCATGCACCAACTTCGTTTCCTTTCTTCATTGTTGTGAGTGCCAATGTTATAAGATATTTGTTGATATTCAATGAGGGCATTGGCAACAATTGTTGGTGTACTTGGTTGGAAAATTTATGTTTTTACCCTATGTTCCTACTAAGATGTATTTATATTTTTGCACATCTCTGGTACTGTTTATTATATTCCATATGTTATTTTCTTCCTTAGATATTCATGGTTGTGAATTTTATAATGACTTTTGTATTTTATACTTCACCGTTGACACTTTGTGCCCAATTATATATTTAGCTCATGTTTGCATTGTGTACATTGTGTCGTGTTATTACAAGGTGTTCGTAACTTGTCCAGCGTTTTCACTTCGGAATTATTTATTACTATTAATTCCAATACTTGGTATTTCCAAGTTATATGTTCACTCATGTTTTATGAATCCCAATAATAAGAGGACCCGTGAAAATCGGGGATAGAATTGTCTTCAGCAACCCATGCTTGTCATAAAAAGCGAATGGGTTGTCAGGCTCAACTTGGTTGATGCATGTCGGCGTATTCCAATTGCATGGATCGATGCTGATGGAATATTGTTGAGTGTGGTGTTAAACAACAAACAAACAAAATCATTAAGATAATATTTCATTTTTGTTAACAATAGATATCAGTACAGCAATGACTGCAAACTGTGTGCCATTCTGTTTTGAGGTTTATGTAGTGTGTTGTCTGGTGGTCTTGAATTTATACATTTTGCTGAAGGAATCATTTGTTTGCTCACAATTCTGTAAATATAATTATATGTGTATCACCTACAAACAACGAATCTCACTGGGTTGTTTCATCTGATGAAGGTGAACTCCAGTCCCTTTTACTCTCTTGTTATTTTGAGCCAAGTAAATGCATTTTGTTTTAAAACTGTCGTATCGTGTTGTTTATTTATAGTTTAAGACTTTAGCTACCACAGGAAGATGATTTGCTTGAATGAACAAGACAGTTGGCTAGATGTGATCACATGACCCAGAGACTGATGCCTAGATGTGATCACATGACCTGAGTGGCTGAATGAGACCAATGGTTAGATGTGATCACATGACTCGAGTGGCTGAAGGAGATCGATGGCTAGATGTGATCACATGACTCGAGTGGCTGAAGGAGATCGATGGCTAGATGTGATCACATGACCCGAGTGGCTGAATGAGATTGATGGCTAGATATGATCACATGACTCGAATCTGAATGAGATCGATGGCTAGATGTGATCACATGACTCGAAGCTCAATGAGATCGATGGTTAGATGTGATCACATGATCTGAGTGGCTGAATGAGACTGTTGGCTAGATATGATCACATGACCCGAGCGGCTAAAGGAGACATTTGGCTAGATGTGATCACATGACCCGAGTGGCTGAATGAGACCGATGGCTAGATGTGATCACATGACCCCAGAGGCTGAAGGAGACTGAAGGCTAGATATGATCACATGACCCGAGTGGCTGAAGGAGATCGATATTTAGACATGATCACATGACCCAAGTGGCTGAAGGAGACCGATGGTTAGATGTGATCACATGACCCCAGAGGCTAAAGAAGGCAGATGGTTAGATGTGATCACATGACCTGAGTGGCTGAATGAGACCAATGGTTAGATGTGATCACATGACCAAAGTGGCGGAAGGAGACAGTTGGCTACATGTGATCAAATGACCCGACTGGCTGAAGGAGGCAGATGGTTAGATGTGATCACATGACCCCAGAGGCTAAAGGAGGCAGATGGTTAGATGTGATCACATGTCCTCAGTGACTGAATGAGACCGATGGCTAGATATGATCACATGACCTGAGTGGCTGAATGAGATCACTGGCTAGATGTGATCACATGACCCAAGTGGCTGAATGAGACTGATGGCTAGATGTGATCACATGACCTGAGTGGCTGAATGAGATCACTGGCTAGATGTGGTCACATGGCCCCAGAGGCTAAAGGAGGCAGATGGTTAGATGTGGTCACATGACCCGAGTGGCTGAAGGAGACAGTTGGCTAGATGTGATCACATGACCCAAGTGGCTGAATGAGACAGATGGTTAGACATGATCACATGACCTGAGTGGCTGAATGAGACCAATGGTTAGATGTGATCACGTGACCCCAGGGGCTGAATGAGACCGATGGTTAGATGTGATCACATGACCCGAGTGGCTAAAGGAAGCAGATGGTTAGATGTGATCACATGACCCGAGTGGCTGAAGGAGACATTTGGCTAGATGTGATGACATGACCCGAGTGGCTGAATGAGACAGTTGGCTAGATGTGATCACATGACCCGTGTGGCTGAATGGGATCGATGGCTAGATATGATCACATGACTCGAATCTGAATGAGATCGATGGCTAGATGTGATCACATGAGTCGAAGCTCAATGAGATCGATGGTTAGATGTGATCACATGATCTGAGTGGCTGAATGAGACTGTTGGCTAGATATGATCACATGACCCGAGCGGCTAAAGGAGACATTTGGCTAGATGTGATCACATGACTCAAGTGGCTGAATGAGACCGATGGCTAGATGTGATCACATGACCCAAGTGGCTGAAGGAGATCGATGGCTAGATGTGATCACATGACTCGAGTGGCTGAAGGAGATCGATGGCTAGATGTGATCACATGACCCGAGTGGCTGAATGAGATTGATGGCTAGATATGATCACATGAATCGAATCTGAATGAGATCGATGGCTAGATGTGATCACATGAGTCGAAGCTCAATGAGATCGATGGTTAGATGTGATCACATGATCTGAGTGGCTGAATGAGACTGTTGGCTAGATATGATCACATGACCCGAGCGGCTAAAGGAGACATTTGGCTAGATGTGATCACATGACCCGAGTGGCTGAATGAGACCGATGGCTAGATGTGATCACATGACCCCAGAGGCTGAAGGAGACTGAAGGCTAGATATGATCACATGACCCGAGTGGCTGAAGGAGATCGATATTTAGACATGATCACATGACCCAAGTGGCTGAAGGAGACCGATGGTTAGATGTGATCACATGACCCCAGAGGCTAAAGGAGGCAGATGGTTAGATGTGATCACATGACCTGAGTGGCTGAATGAGACCGATGGTTAGATGTGATCACATGGCCCCAGAGGCTAAAGGAGGCAGATGGTTAGATGTGGTCACATGACCCGAGTGGCTGAAGGAGACAGTTGGCTAGATGTGATCACATGACCCAAGTGGCTGAATGAGACAGATGGTTAGACATGATCACATGACCTGAGTGGCTGAATGAGACCAATGGTTAGATGTGATCACGTGACCCCAGGGGCTGAATGAGACCGATGGTTAGATGTGATCACATGACCCGAGTGGCTAAAGGAAGCAGATGGTTAGATGTGGTCTAATGACCCGAGTGGCTGAAGGAGACATTTGGCTAGATGTGATGACATGACCCGAGTGGCTGAATGAGACAGTTGGCTAGATGTGATCACATGACCCGTGTGGCTGAATGGGATCGATGGCTAGATATGATCACATGACTCGAATCTGAATGAGACCGATGGCTAGATGTGATCACATGACCCGACTGAACGAGACACTTGGTAAGACGATAGCATCCTTCCAAGCAGAGCTCCACCTCACTGAACAGTGATTAACTTGGCGTTAATCTTCTTAAAGAATATATTCTAAAAACACACTAATATAAGATATAACAGTCCAGCTTAACTTTACAAGGGGGCACGGGTATCCCAGTCGTCTAATGTGCCGACATTCGCTGTGCAGAGGTGCGTCCATTGGGCACGTCAGAAACCTATGACTGTGGGTTCGAATCCCGGTTCGCCCGGATTATGTTTCTAGGTTTGTCAGCACCATACCCGTGCTCGTGGGTTTCACCGAAGTGGTAGACGTCTAAGACCTGCATCACTTTCCCCCCACATTAAGCTGGCACGCCGTGATATAACTGGAATACTGTTTAAAACGGCGTTGAACCCAACTCACTCACTCATTATCTGAACAACCTGGTTCCCTTTCGTTCCTGCGACAGAATGGGACTGACTGAGGCAGAGCAAGAGCAGCGACACCAAGCGGAGGATCCGGTCTACCTATTGCAAGCCTATGATTAAACTGATTACACGGTATTAGAACGAGCCCAAATTAACCAAATATCGAACTAGTAACGATCCCTCATCCAACGGGTTGCATATAACATGGATAATCTCACACATAATTATACACAAGGAAAAAAACAGGGTTACAGTACTTTCATATACTCAAGTCATTCTATAGAATAACTTCCTGTATGTATTTTCAGACGAAACCCATTTGGGGGTTTTTGGGTTGTTTTTTTATAAAATGACAACCAATTTTTAAATTCAGATATCAACATCGATCATCTTATGGCCTGTTTAGTAATTGTTCCATTGCAATAGCTAACTAACTACCCTTTCCGCGGCTTCGTATATCTTTCCGCGGCATCATATATCTTCTTGTACCAACTACCCACAAGGTACAAGATGTTTCTAATAGATGCATGGGGTGAGTGAGTGAGTTTGGTTTTACGCGTCCTTTAGCAATATTCCAGCTATATCACGGAGGGTGATACCAGAAATGGGTTTTCCACATGCTGCCCCTGTAGGGAATCGAATGCTTTAACCAGTTGGCTACCCCATAGCTCTAAAGAATATACAGGGAAATTCGGGTGATATAAAGAGAAAGAAAGGGTGGATATTGTGGATTATACTAGCATCTCTCCATACATATGTCCTCTGGTCAACACAATGCGCGCCATATTTCGCTATGCAGAGTTATGTCCCTTATATGTGCCAGTATCTGCTAATTGGTCAGTCGAATACTCGATTCGCCTCCATTAAGATCCATGACATGCCAACGAAGTGGTCAACGTTTAAAGCTATGACATGCCTTTAGGCTTTAGTCACACAGTAAGCAGACAGATATTATTTAACGGAAAATATTGTTCAAAGCGGCGTTGAGAACACTCACCTACCCATCATGTTCCGAAAGCATAATTACTACAGAATGGCCGTAAATTATAACTCTGTGGCACAATTTCAGGGTGTTTTGAGAGAGTGAGTACGGTTTTACATCACAAATTGTACCCCGGCAGTTTATGAGAGTGTATTTATTTATTTATTTATTTATTTGTTTGTTTGTTTGTTTCATTATTTCAAAACATAACACTTCCTTTCTCTAACCGGAGGAGCCGAACGCTTTTTCTCAAGACATCCAGCTAATCCAGCGAAAAAGCGTACTGGTCAATAAATTATTAATGCTTCAAGCATTGTCCGAAACAATGTGATATAAATACGTCCCAGGTCTTCCAGAATATAAAATGGTAGGGCCTCAATATTATTGACGTGACCAGTCACAACAACAACACAGAGACTGGTACACACGCACCGCGACTTTAAGGGCGCACAAATTATGTCCGGCAGTAACTAACGGCCATCAGCTCTACCCTTTAACTGCTAATTATTGACAAGGCCTCGCGATGTATGACTGTCAGTCAACCCGTCACAGTTCCAAGTTTACTGTCCGTAAAACAACTAAACTGATTGATATGTTGATGAAATACAATTGTAATTGATCATTGCTGTGGATGGCAACAGTTTCGATGTGCACCATCAAGAACCAAGAGGTACATTGACGGGTTAATCCACTTTGATGTTGCCGAAGTACTCTTTTATCTCTGTATCACATTCTAAAGAGGAAAAGGCGGAAACAACTTCTGTTTTAGAAACAGTTTCCCGCTAAGCGTGCGTGACAGACAGTTGTCAATAAAAGACGTTAAGCGAACTTTTACCGCAATACACAAATGTTGATTGCCCAACGTTGGTTCAATATGGTGGCACTTCCGGTACGACTCTATGGCGTGTATGGAATATACCGTTAGCACGAAAGTGACTGTCGTTTCTGCTGTGGTTTACGTAAAACGAATTCACTTACCTTCGATGAGTTGCGGGATGACCACACCCTGGACATAGCAAAAAGGGCAGAATTCCGTTTTCGGAAATAGCGCTAGAGCCATGGCAGACCTAATCAACTTGTACATTATGCGGTGTCGTGATATACGACATTAACCGCTGCTGATGTTGACGATAACGATTTAGAAGTATTGTTACTTTTATGTGGGCAATTAATCGTATTTACGAGATGCATAGGCACAGGGTAACGTGGTCTCACTCTCACTGAGACGGTACACCAAGTCGCGGAATTGGCTTGTTCTGAAATCTGTCTGGATTGCGTCAATGGCAAGTGGTAAGTGTTGTTTTCTTGATACAAATTACATCATTTGCCTTCACCATTCCATGTCTTTTTAAACATTCACACTCTCCTTTTTTATGTAAAACTTTCCTAATTGATCCACACTTGACGGTTTTCATTTTGAAACCGAAACCATTTTTTTACAAGTAAATCTTTTTCAGGAATATACTTTTGTGTCGAAACAATAACTTTCATTTATCATTTAGTTAAAGTTCACATCAATTTAAAATATCCAATCTATCGCTATTCGTAGTGTATTAAGCAAGTTATATCTCCACTTCGTGGGTATTTGGACACTGTTACATGTATATACATGTAGATATATAAACAGAAAGTATATACATAAAAAATATTCTTCACGCTGTTCATCACATTAAGTTCTGTGAAATTGCGCCCTCTGTGTTCCTTGTTCTTGTTGTAGAATATACATTGATGTGATGGATTTAATATCGCCTATTAAATACTTCGCCATTGAATAACAATTTCTCGTTTGTTTAATTTGTAGCCACCATCAAATATGGGTGTCTTTTATTTCTGCTCAGCATATCTGTTTCCATATGTTTGTTTATGATTTGTTTCGTTGTCGAGTTGTTACGTTGGCAGGTGCAACCCGCGAAGATCCGGGTTAGGGTGGGTCTTCAGCAACCCATGATTGTCGTAAAGGCGACCGTGGTTGTCGTAAGAGGCGACTAACGGGGTTGGGTGGTCAGGCTCGCTGACTTGGTTGATGCATGTCATCATATCCCAATTGATCGAAGATCATGCCATCAATCACTGGATTGCCTGGTCCAGAACCGTTCATTTACAGACCGCCGTCATATACCTGGAATATTGCTGAGTGCGGCGTTAAACAACAAGCAAACGTGCATGTGCGATGTACTGCACGTACACTCTTCCAGACACATAACGACATGTGGAATCAGTCTGGTAATTAACTTGAAAAGATAATAACACAAACTTAGGTGGGGATAGGTCTGAACCTTTTGTGATTTTCCGACAAATGTGAACCCCCAATGTGTTCTATGGCACAGATACGGTCAGATGGAGGGGTCGGTTTCTTAACGTTTGGATCGTCTTCGGCCTCAGTGTGATGTCATTCGGTGTCGTTCCTGAAACCGTGATTGGTAAGTATAGGTTAAGACATCTTGAACGCTTACCCTGCCTGAAGCCCAGTTGCCTTGGCGCCGCTTTTCGCTATCAGGGGTTGTTACTTGGGTGTATCAGAAACCTGTTACCGTGGGTTCGAAACCCTGATACACAGTGTTCATGCTTCTTGGTTTGTCAGCGCCATATTCGTGATCGTGGGTTTCACTTGGGATCTACTCCTGCATCAAGCGGACTCTCCGTGATATAACCGAACTACTGGTCAAAGCTGTTCGAGAACACGACAGGGAGAATAAACCATGAAGGGGGCAACCTCAAGTGGTTTGTTCACCCTGTAGTGTTTTATTGTACGATAAACCACGACCACGAGTCGTTTATTACTTATAGGAGACATCAATATCATGTACAGCCTCTTTAAAGATGTTAATTTAAGAATTGAACGTCAGTTTGGATGGGTTCATTGAAGTGTGAACGATTTAAAAGCGATTTAAAAACCTCCTAGCTTCTTATAATTTCATACTTTGTAGTTCACTGGTCTCGCCGAATAATATCGTAACAATGTTTGCTTAAATTTGAAGTCCTCTGGTTTCGTGAACACATGCAATAATGTTATTTTGTCGGTATTTGCCGGCTCTCGGTCACATACGTTTCCCCACTCATACTCAGTTACGCAAAGAAAAATAGTTCTTTGAATATATACAACATCATCTAGAAATATATCAACATAATTTCTTTCTCTGAACAAATTTACAAACAATATTTGGGATAAATCAAATCTTAAAAATAGGTTACAGGAAGGTGAACAAAAATATAAACATGACCTCGATGCACCGAGGCGAGTTCAACCTTCAAGCGCGGATTTATTTATGACGTCACATAAGTTTGTAAAGAGGTGCATTTCGAGTCGAACGGGAGCATGAGGATGAAATTTATACTGTTGTTGAAAATGACGTTTATGGAGCAGTTATGGAAAACACCCCGACGCGTGAACCCTCTCATGGCACTAGTAAATTGGGAATATCACCGATTTATGATTGTGTTGCTTGTGTTTGGATAATCGCAAACCAATTCGGACGATGCGGAATGGACTGGTGGGGATTGAACCGAGTGCTCTGAAACGTGTGTATTTTGTGTTAATTTTCAACGTCAGGGTGTGTTATATTTGGAGTTTGGGATTTGTCGCGCGTGCTGTAATACTTTGCTTAGCTGGTGTTTCTTGTCACCTGAGATGGACCTACTGTATGACCTGATAGATCTACTAGCCTCATTTCTGTGCCCCGTCACTCATGTGCCGCCGCTTCTGGGCCCCGTTCCACAAAGCGATCATAGTGCTAAGTCAGTCGTAATGCCCATGCTTTAACATAGACGTACGGCAGTCGTAGCGCTAATTAAGATCGCTTTGAGGAACGGGACCCTGGGCCTTTGTATGCACGGAGAAGGTCGGCCAACTCAGAAACCGGAACAGTAGATTTCTAGTCTCCGATAACCAATCGGTAAAACAGGTAGGCCAGTTTTTTGTTTTTTTTAAAAAAAATAATTAAGTTTCATTCTTTACCTTTTCAATTATTTATGGTTTCTCAAAATCTTAGATTTCTTTCCCGATACGATAGTAAATCGGGTTTTAGTTTGGGATTGATCAGGAGCAGTCGCGTTTGCTCTGTGTCAGCGGACTCATCGGAGCAGGGTACGACATTGTTTTCATTGGTGCGAGATTCCTGTCATTTCCGAAAACAAGGCATCAAAGTCAAAATCGCACACTAAATCAATTTCGTCCACGTCAGTAGTTTTACAGAAATAATTTTCTTCACTGGCGTTATTAGTTTTGAAAGATAGCCATTCCATATATCCAAATCACCGCAAGGACAATCCATTTTGTTTCAAGTAGCAGCTAGACGACATCAATCACCAGAACCAACGCATTTATATTATTTATTTATAAGTCCGCTGAAATGTTACAAAACCAGGCAAAAATACTAAATTAATTATATTGCTGATAAATGCAGGTATTAAAAAGAAAATAGAAAAACGAGTTGATCGTAAACACTGATCGAGAATTCGGGGAAACCCCTGAAAGTAGTTCCGGCAAAAGTTCACACAATAAATTTCAAAATTTTTCACATCGTGTGAACTTTTTCTGTCCGTTCACAGGTGTGTGAACTCCAAATATCAGATCACGTGACTACCCCTTCAGCCAATCAGCATGAAAGAAACAGTGTAAACTTCAAAGTATGAAATTATTGGAGCATGAACCTTCATAGAGTGAGGGCCAAACTGTATGAACGTCGGAGCTGATAATTTTTTTATCACAATTTCTTACCTCAAAGAATGTATGCCTAGATCTAAACACAATTTTATTTAGTACGCGTGACTTCATGTTTACACTGACATCCATACAACAACCAGCTATATGGCGGAGTAAAATAGTTCCTCAAAAAGAGAGGTGACATGGGCGTATGGATGCAAAACTTGCTCTTCAGAAACATCAGCACATGTGTTAAATTCATATCCTCATTAGATGAGAAAGTTCTGCAAAGAACTACCTCATTAAGTCAGTCACAATGACAGCGCGTCGTAATACATTTACATCAAGTACAAGACGTCAAAATGGTCGACACGATAAACGTGACGGGAGAGATTTCCGAAGTTCTTAATGAACATGTGGTGGTTACATGTGTTAGTCATCATTGATCAACTGGCGGATCATTGAACGGTGAATAAAGACGCGTCAAACAGACACTCTTTGTTCTTTGCGATTTATCGCGTAGCTATCTTATATAAGCTGACGATCATAAAAGAAGTTTACGTTCATGGAAGGTCAGTTTGGTGATAGTAGTGTTCGACAGAACGTTTCAATTAAAAATCGTCGCAAGTTGCTTCGTTTTGGCAATACTGCACGTGTAAGATGACGTTGCGAGGATAACTTGCAATGAACGTGAACCATAATATCTATGTAAAGGTATAAAAACCGTGGCATGGCAAATGAACGTCATCAGTCAACAACAAAGTACCCGAGAGGGGGTGAAACGGGTTAACCGTCACGTCCAGGATTATTGCCCCTATATAGCGACGTGCATGCATGTATGTGTATGGCTGCTTGTACTAGTCCGGACTGATGCCGATTTATAGTGCCAGCCCACTTAGATACCATGCCGAAGTTTAACATGAATACCCCACTCAGACACAGTATACTGACTCCGAGCCGACCAGTCCTTGTTTTAGCCCCTTAATGCCGAGCGCCAGACAGGGTAACAACAAAAACCATCTTTTTGTACGACGCGGCCGGGGATCGAACCCCAGACGTTACGCACTCTGGGTGGACGCTCTACTACTTGACCTTAGAGGAGGTAAAATACCCGAGAACATCGCAAGGCTAACTGCAGAACAACGAGCGAGAGCAATTAGTTTTGGGCAGTATGGGACAATTTACGCACCAGTCGCAAGAACCACGACGATCACCAAGTTGTCACAGCGTTATAGGAGGACTGACAAAGGTGCTGCGACGTGGAAGAACCGGCGTCACATCCGCCATTGATGACCACTATATCCGCACCTAGCAACTACGTTACAAATTCCTCACTGCGACCGACTGCGCATGGGCAGGTCATCAGTCTCCACACTCTACGTCTCCGACTTCAAGCAATGCAGCGGAATGACAATGACGATGTAGTATCGGCTTCAGCGTTTACAATGTCGTAACTGGCAACGTGTGTCATTTTCTGATGAGAGCAGGTTCCAGCTGCACGGAAAACACGGACCGACCGACGTGTGAAAGTAAGAACGGCTCTCCTTAATACATTCAGGATGCTGTACCGTTTAGGTCAGTCGACAAAGGACAGAGGACAAACTGGTTGTCATCGATGGAACCCTTATTGCCCAGTGTTACACTGACCTCGTGTTACATTGACCTCGTGTTACGTCCCGTGGTGTTACCGTCCGCCAACCCACGGTCTTGTTTCAACAGGGCAACACATGACCTCACAGCTCGTGTTGTACAACAGTGTCTGGCCACGACCAACGTCAGTGTTCTGCCATGGCCAGCCCTTTCACCTGACATGTCACCAATCGAACATCTTTGTGATCATCTTCACCAGAGCGTCCGTTGCCGTCCCACTCCTCCAAAGAACAGAAATCAGGTGGTACAAGCATTGAGAGAGGAATGGAGGGAAATTCCTGATGACGCCTAACTGAACTGAACGTGTACACGTCTGTATGTTTGTACGTTGAGGCCATACACATTATTGACGCATTGACATTCATTTAGTGACGGCAATGATCATGTTAACTCACATAACGTCCTGAGTCTAATCTGTGAAATCGCCCATTTAACCCTAGTGCTGTGTGGGATCTGTGATTGTCAATATTTATTGTTTTTATATCGTATATTTAAGAAATACACGACGAGTGGGAGTTGTTTATCGTAGGGTGATTAAACCATGAGAGGCGTAGCCACGAGTGGTGTATTCTCCCTGCATTAATTCATTGTTCGATAAACAACGACCACGAGTCGTTTATTTCTAATAAGAGATATCAACATTATGTAACAGCCTCTTAAAAAAGCTTTAAAAATATTTACCCAGATTTTATCAATGATGACTCTCTGAATAGAATCCGACCTTGGCAATGTCGGACAAGTCCACTTTATGGACAGGTGGGTTAAGTTTGGTATTTCCCGCATATTCTCCCAATCCTCACGTCGATTATCTGTACCTTATTTCCATATACCGATTGTCATATCTCTCCCACTATTGGGTGCGATCGGTCAGCCACTGCTTTTATCTGCGTAACCCAGCTACATCTTTGGAGACATATTCACATGATACATCCCTGTAACAAATAACGTCATTTCCACCTGTTTCCTAAACGGAAAGAATACCTTCGAGGAAATCTCTCTGACGACAACGATGACCTCAAAGCTGCCGTGAATTTCACTATCGAAATGAGGAGTGTATTGAAAAACAGGGAGATTATGTTGAATAATAAAATTTAAAAAATTGTTGGCTTTGTTTCTTAGGCTTAGAACGTTTTGACCAGCCCTCGTATATACACATCATTAAAACTACGATCAAGATTGAGTAATAAATTTCTCTTGATCATTTCTGATCGCCTCTGTGATCTCGTGCTAGAGTGTCCCGGAAGTCGGGGTTCTCGATCCCCAGCCACGTCTTACCAAAAGACGTTGAAATATGGTACTTGTTGTTACCCTGCCTGGCGCTTGGCATTAAGGGGCTTAAACAAGGACTGGTCGGCATTAGTCCGGACTAGTACAAGCAGCCACACACACACACACACACACGTGCATGCACGTCGCTATATAAGTGCAATAATCTTGAACGAGAAGTTAAACCCCATTTCACCTCACCTCATCTTTATCACTTCTTTATGGCAGCCGTAGCCTCATGTTTAAATCGTTCGCTCGTCACGCCGAAGTCACAGGTTCGATTCCCGACATGGGTGCAATGTGTGCTGTATTATGTCCAAAAGCATCGTAAAATTAGCTTTCACCATGATTTTATTTTGATAATACTTGATTCTGATCCATCTGGTCTATCCCAATCACAATAACCACCCTTGATTGAAACAGTTGATTTGACGACCACATTCACGTAAACAGTCGCCAGAAATCTATGACCGTGAGTTCGAATCCCGGTTCGCCCCGACTATGTTTCTGACTACCCGTTCTCGCGGGTTTCACCAAAGTGATAAACGTCTGAGACCTGCATCACCTCGGGCTTATTCTCCCACTTCAAACTGACACGCCGTGATATAACTGCAATAATGTTAAACCCACACTCACTTGCTCTATATGGACGGTGTTATATTGCCAGATTCAAGTACGGGCAATTGGACACAAAACCCAGATATTAGTTCCGATGTTACGGATGCCAACATGACGTTGATGCCGACGGGTGATGACGTTACCGACAACAACGTCACTGCAGATGATCAGACAACAGGCATCAACATCAAAGCAAGCGACTACGTCGACACAACTCCCGCAGCTTCGGTGGCGGACACGGCCTCGTGAGTATACAAACGTAATATATGCTGACTTGGTTGATACATGTCATTGTATCCCAACTGAGTGGAACGATGCTCATGATGTCAATCAGTGGATTGTCTGGTCCAGACTCAATTTTTTACAGACCGCTGTCCTACAGCTGCAATATTGCAAATTACCTTTCACGAGCGAGAGCTAGTCTGTGCTAAGGGACAGTCGCGATAGATGTGGTGACGTCACTTCCGAAAGGACGCTGTGGTTTCAAATAGTACCAGGCCATTTGTCCTAAAAGAACGGAACTATAGTAACCTGGATTATTGAGGATGTTTTTGGACCACTATATCAGATTGATTTAAGATTGGAGCAAAACTTTTCGAAATTGTTATGGAAGCTGGACGCCCCTATTTGAAGTAAGCCGAGGGGCAAAAGAAAGTATGGCGAGTTTGCTTTTCCTGTTATTGAAAATTGAAAGAACTGTTGTTAAATATGATTATGTCTGTAAATCATCATTCCTGCAACAGTTTGTAAACTGTACTCTGTGACTGGTTAATTATATATTAACATAAACTGGCTCAATTAAGACTGGTGTAAAAAATGATTTCGAAACCACATGACGCCTACTATGTTTGAAATGTTGTCAACCGAAAAGAGCAAATGTATTGATTTTCCAAAATACCCATCAGCATTTGTTTTGTTTCTTAAGTTTTGAAGTTTTTAAATGTAATTATATTTTCAAAAAAAATAAAAATGAGTCTGACTTAGCGCCAATACAGTTCATTTTTCAATATAACATCGCTAACTTAGATATTTTCAATTGAAATTCAAACATGTGATAACTTTGAGGGTCTAGTGAAAGTTTTGAAACTTGATGTAATTTTACCCATTGTCGTGATCCTTATTCAAATATTTGGCTGTGGTTTTATGTCTATTTGTATTTGTTAATGTTGACATTATAGGTACACCAATGTTGACGGGATATGTAATGACGTCACAACAGTGATGACGTCACAATAACTCTTTCTTGACGTCATGTTGACATTAATTATTATTTTTAATATTATCATCATTATTTTACAATGACCTCGTACGTCCACAAGCAGCAACGACACCGATGGCTTAGATGCCCTGTGTAGTATCTTGGACGAGTTCCCTTCGCCTAACTTCTGGTACAAGTACACACGGGACCAGGCCACGGAGGCACTGTGCAAGTGCGCCGGCATGTGTGTGGCTGCCTCAACCCAGAGTCCCGAGGAGGTGGCGGCCCAGATGTGGGAGTTGTCCAACGTCCTCTCGGACACAAACTGGCCAAGGTTCCTCGCCGTCACCATCGCCTTCTCCGTCATCTTTCTCACCGGATTCATAGGTATGAGCGGACATATGTATAATCTGTCACAGACCATCTTCCACTGTTTCCACTGGACTTTTGTAGTCAGTTAACACTCCCTTACCTCGGGACTACAGCGATTTATGGGGTAGTTGTTAATAAGACGCTGTCTTATTTTCTTTTTGGATGTTGTTTGTTTTCATTGTTTATGAAGACGACCAAAGCATCCATCAATATGAGCAGACACTAGGCATGTGACGAGCGCTGGACAGGGTGGAGCCGGGATGGCTTTAACAGAGCTCACCATATACATATACCTACCATATACCCGACCATCAGGGTGGAGCCTCTCACACAACTCACTACCTTATACCCGACCATCAGGGTGGAGCCTCTCACATAACTCACTACCTTATACACGACCATCAGGGGGGAGCCTCTCACACAATTCACTACCTTATACCCGACCATCAGGGTGGAGCCTCTCACACAACTCACTACCTTATACACGACCATCAGGGGGGAGCCTAACACACAACTCACTACCTTATACACGACCATCAGGGGGGAGCCTCTCACACAACTCACTACCTTATACACGGCCATCAGGGTGGACCCTAACACACAACTCACTACCTTATACACGACCATCAGGATGGACCCTAACACACAACTCACTACCTTATACACGACCATCAGGATGGACCCTAACACACAACTCACTACCTTATACACGACCATCAGGGTGGAGCCTGACACACAATTCACTACCTTATACACGACCATCAGAGTGAAGACTCTCACACAACTCACTACCTTATACACGACCATGAGGGGGGAGCCTAACACACCGCGCAGTAACATATACACGACCATCAGGGTGGAGCCTCTCACACAACTCACTACCTTATACACGACCATCAGGATGGAGTCTAACACACCACGCACTAACATATACACGACCATCAGGGTGGGGTCTAACACGGCGGCGCTAGCTGCAACATACAAGACGATTTTAAGGACCATTCAGATCTCATTCACTTTGGCCTTTACATGAAGTAATCATTCCTGAAATAACATTCAAAGTGTTGTCAAACCTACACACTCGCTGCAGGCAACGCGATGACGATAGCATGCCTGACGTGCTGGTTGAAGGTGAAGTCGTCCACGTTCCTGTTCATCCTCAGCCTGGCTTGTTCGGATATCCTTCTCCTCGTGGTCTGTCTTCCCATGAAGGTACTTTCCCTGTCCTCCCATAAGGGTACGTTCACTGACTTCCCATGACGGTCATTCCCTGTCTTCCCATGAAGGTACGTTCACTGTCTTCCCATGAAGGTACGTTCACTGTCTTCCCATGAAGGTACGTTCACTGTCTTCCCATGAAGGTACATTAACTGTCGTCCCATGAAGGTACGTTCACTTTCTTCCCATGAAGGTACGTTCACTGTCTTCCCATGAAGGTACGTTCACTGTCTTCCCATGAAGGTACGTTCACTGTCTTCCCATGCAGGTACATTCACTGTATTCCCATGAAGGTACGTCCACTGTCTTCCCATGAAGGTACGTTCACTGTCTTCCCATGAAGGTACATCCACTGTCTTCCCATGAAGGTACGTTCACTGTCTTCATATGAAGGTACGTTCACTGTCTTCCCATGAAGGTACGTTCCCTGTCTTCCCATGGAGGTACGTTCACTGTCTTACAATGAAGGTACGTTCACTGTCTTACCATGAAGGTACATTCACTCTTTTTCATGGGTTTTACTTGATACATGTGTGTTTTCATGGGTCGTACTTGCTAAATGTGTGTAGTCATATTCTTTACATGTGTGTAGTCAGGAGTCATACGCCCTCCATGTGTGTAGTCAGGAGTCATACGCCCTCCATGTGTGTAGTCAGGAGTCATACGCCCTCCATGTGTGTAGTCAGGAGTCATACGCCCTACATGTGTGTAGTCAGGAGTTATACGCCCTACATGTGTGTAGTCAGGAGTCATACGCCCTCCATGTGTGTAGTCAGGAGTCATACGCCCTCCATGTGTGTAGTCAGGAGTCATACGCCCTCCATGTGTGTAGTCAGGAGTCATACGCCCTACATGTGTGTAGTCAGGAGTCATACGCCCTCCATGTGTGTAGTCAAGAGTCATTCGCCCTCCATGTGTGTAGTCAGGAGTTATACGCCCTACATGTGTGTAGTCAGGAGTCATACGCCCTCCATGTGTGTAGTCAGGAGTCATTCGCCCTCCATGTGTGTAGTCAGGAGTCGTACGCCCTACATGTGTGTAGTCAGGAGTCATTCGCCCTACATGTGTGTAGCCAGGAGTTATACGCCCTACATGTGCATCATCCAGTACTCATGGTTTAGAATCCCACAGCCGTCTTGATTATGATTCTAGATTTGTCAGCACCATGCCTATGCTTAAAATAAACATCTGAAACCTGCATCCGATATCAAGCTGACGCGCCATGATACAAATGGAATATTGTTCAAAGCAGCGTGAAGCCTAGCTCACTCACTCACTCTAACACGTTGTCCTGCATTCTCCAGGCCCTAGAACTGTTCTATCTGAATGACCTACTGAGCGGCGTCGCGTGCATTATGACGTACTTCATCCGGGACTTCAGCCTCGCCTGCTCCGTCCTAACCCTCACCATCATCAGCTTTGAGAGGTGAATATTCTTTCGTCTTTTCATGGCGTCCTGTAAATAATCCAAACTAGTGGTTAATATTATGAGCAAGCCCCGGGGTACAACTACATGCAATCATGCAGCAATTCCCATAGCACGACGCCCCACACAAAATCAAAACTGAGTAAGAAAACCAATGGTTGATATTATGAACAACGGCCCACGTCGTCTGAATACAACGACGTGACACAACCAGGTCACCGAGGCAGAGCACCCGATCGTCAGTTCAGAATCCCAAGGACCCGTTGATACCAGCGTCACCAGGGGATACGACATGCTTGAGGGGCAGTAAGATAGCCCTGTGGTTTAAGCCATGTCTACACACGCCATGAGTTTAAATCCTCTCTAGAGTACAACGTGTGCGGCCCATTCTGGGTGTTACTGATTATGCAGACGTTTTAACGTCGACCCAACCAGCACGTTCCCCGTGGTAATCCGGGTTAGATCAATGTCTCAGTTTGAAGTAAAAGATGACCTAATTGGATCGAGAGGTCGGTGACTTGGCTGATTGCTTGTCGTTGTATCTCGATGGTTGCTCATGTTTTCAGTCACTGGTTTTCAGTCACTGGTTTGCCTGGTCCAGGCTCGATTATATTCAGGTCGCCGTGATATCACTTGATTATTGTTGTTATAATCGATCAGTACGCACTCAAACTGCACGTAAATGCCTCTAACCAATCTCTAAACTTCATATTTAATAATATGAAACTTCTTATCATATCCACGTCCATTTGGACGTGATTCACGTGTCAGTCATACATCGAGTTTGTACTGAAGACATCAAGGTTCCTTGAATGCATTCTTGTTACAGATTCTACGCAATATGCTATCCCCTCAAGGCCCAGTTCCGGTGCAGCACGCGCCGCGCACGAATACTCATTGTGATCACGTGGTTGTTGTCCGGGTTACTTTGCTTCCCTACAGTGTTTATCAGGGTGTGTAAGTCCAAGTATAGCGTCTCGTTTAGTGTTTAATCCAAATAAAGCCTTTTTAGAGAAGTGACATCTGATTGACGCAGGAACCCCACTTCCTTCATTTAGGTCGGTGATCAAAATTCGTGTCAGGGTTAACATGACACGACCTCCTACCGAAGGCATGCATCAGTCTGATCTGATCTGATTTTAATGAGAATTTTATACAATTTGATTTGAAAATAACGGGAATAACCCAGTTATGTCGTGTCGTGTGATAGTCACGTGCACGAAACGTTCAAATATGGATTCCGGCCACAGCTAAACAAAGTCCTATTTCAAGACGAGCCAACGGATCGGACTCCAGCAACATTAACGCTTTGAAAAACAATAATCACCACTCAGTCCTTCTCTTACCCATTACAGAAGAGCTACTACAACTCTCTCACCTACTCGTACATCTGTATTGCCATTTCGGAAAACTACTTGTGGGTACAGCTGTACTCCATCTATATGTTGGTACTGCTCTACCTGGCCCCCCTCGCCGTCATGAGCTACACCTACACCGGCAGCTGCCTTGCGCTCTACCGCAGCGCCGTGTCAGCGAGGAAGATGCAAGGAGATGGAAGGTATTGGACATACATCCAGGCAACCTGGGTGTCAGCGAACGATCCAGGGTAGCCGGATGTGGTTTTGGATTCTTTTCATTCGTTCCCAATCGCGTCTTTCCGTAAGCTAAAACATTCTACACGACTTTTCCCGAAATTACACGATTAGTCACGACTGGGATTCATTTTCTGTTTGTTCATTCGTGACCAACTCGTGGTATTCCGGGACAAGCCAAATGGAGACTCGTGCCTCTTTCGAAGGATTCCAAATATTGGCATAAGAACACGCGAACTACTTGAAACAAGAACGATAACTCTTATTCTACCCTCGCCTTATTGTAATATTAAAATGTAGGTGCTACAACAATTCTCGCTTGTTTCTTTTGTAACAGTATTGAACCTCTCTGATATAAAACTATGATATTTGTATATTTAACATGAAAATACCAAGGTGGTTTTCGATTAAAAATAATTTCCTCAATGAATTTCTTTTCGAGGCATTTAGAAGTAGGGGTACTAAATAAGGATAAGATATATGGATGAATAACCACAAATCAACTGTGATCAAGGCTAATGCACCCCCTGCTTACCATCGACTCGTCAAAGATTCCAGTTAGTCGTAATCCTCTTGTTTATATTGCTGGCTTCACCTTTAAGGACTTTTTACCTCATTTCACCCGCTTTGTCTACATCACAGGCTACTCACTTTATAAACTCTACTCCATACTTGTACACATGCTTCTCACCCGTACCCTGTACTGCACTTGCTTGATGACGGCGTTAGACCCTACACCGGAACGTCGTTCGCAATTGTAATAGAAGTTAAAGGAATGTGTTCATCCATATCTATATCTTATCTTTACTGAATTTATTAAAATTATTCAGTTTAGTATCGAAAATTATATTTTGTTTTTATTGCTGGAAGCCGCAACTTCAAACGTATTTATTTCAACAGTAAGTCTGTCTTTCCATGGACAGTAAACAAATAGTAGACACAGTTTATGCGTGTTCATCACAATAACATTATCTAAGAATGAGTGAGTATGGTTTTACGCCGCTTTTAGCAACATTCCAGCAATATCACGGCGGGGAACACCAGAAATGGGCTTCCCCAATCAATGTGGGGAACCGAACCCGGGTGTTCAGAGTGACGAGCGAACGAACAACCCAGTGATTGATATATTGAGCATCGATCTAAGCATTTGGGATACGATGACATGCATCAACCAAGTCAGCAAGCCTGACCACCCGATCCCGTCGCCTCTTACGACAAGGGTGGGTTGCTGGAGACCTTTTCTAAACCGGATCTTCACGGGCGTGGTCCTTGACTTGGCATTACAGATTAACTATAGTAAGATGAAAGAATCGGCTGGTCCTTAACTATTTTTTACAAGTATATGTGAGGGTAAGAGTTTACTTTTAGAATTTTCGAAATAATTCGTTTGAATCGAGTACATGCGTATTGTGCATATAATTGTCCTTCGTGTATAATTGTAATCTTTGGTGTAGATGATGGTTGGGCATCCTCTTTGGGAACACTCCAATGAATGGAAGTCGCACCTAAGGGGATTTCGTTCCAGGGGTCTTTTGTCTGAGGGGGTTTTGTCCTAAGGGATCCAATGAGGGCTTTTGTCTTTACACCCGCCGGCCAGATCGATGACATTGCGCAGCGCGTCCAGCAGCGGGAACCCGTTTGACGCTGCCGGATGGGGAATCCCCCTACTGGAGAATACGATTTCGCGTGTCGTTTAAATTGTCTTTCTTCCAATTTTCAAATTTAATTTTGGTCAAGTATTAATGATTAAGTACGCCCTAAAGTATAAAACTCTGCAATGTAGCCAAGAAGACCCAATATCACATTCAAGTTAGACGCAAGACAATGTAAACAAACGCACGTGTGCATTTGAATCTCTCATCCACAATACATGATCCTACACGTGGCAACCTCAATTTATGCAACACAATTCTGTTATTCATGTATCTTGCAGTGTACGTCCGACAATGTATATTCACCAATGTCTTAAACACATATTGCCATTATTGATTTAAATTATCGGGATTGTATTGATCAAAGTACCCGAATCCTGCCGCGAATTCTGATTGGCTTGCTACGTTTCAACTTATGACGGGGCGGTCGGGTAGCCTAGTGGTTAAAGCGTTCGCTCGTCACGCCGAAGACCCGGGTTCGAATCCCGACATGGGTACAATGTGTGAAGCCCATTTCTGGTGTCCCCCGCCGTGATATTGCTGGAATATTGCTCAAAGCGGCGTAAAACCGTACTCACTCACTCACTCAACTTATGACCACCATCGAAAGGGGAACGAGCCGTCTAGTAGTTTACGGAAAGAAGCGAGTGGTGACGACTACAGTTTGCTGCATCTAACATGGTTACCTCATTCCCGTAACTTCTAAAATAAAATCCCGGCTTGTCTCGGAACAATTTGAGTGGTCACGAAGGGAATCCTTCACTGTTCTTGCTATCGTAGCATTTAGAAAGTGTTATTTGGTGTCTTGTTCATCCATTGCTACGATATCAATGTTAAATTTGAATAGCTTTTAGCATTTAGTATGTGGAATGACACACGGACTTGGTTTTGACTAGTTGTATATTTATCTAACTATGCCGTATCCATATATCTATCAAGAGAACATTTTTAACATCTCGCAAAATGATTGTGAAATTAGAAGTACATACCTCCAGCAATACCTGCTCAAATGAATCCCGAAATAATTCCTTTCAAAGTTGAAACATGTCACCTATAGCAGCCATATTGGAAATGACACTTTTGTCCATCATGCTGTTGTAAGTGCAGCATACCATTGAGAAATTTGAATCATTTAATGTGCGATATGTATTGACTGTATAAAATTATGAAGTGATTTGTCATAATTTTTGGTCAATTTGAAAGCGTTTTGGTGAGAAGTAAAGATGTAAAAACACGTAAAAATAATTCAAACATATTTGATTAACGTCTTAATTATACAAATAAATGAGCATTTATATACACACACCCACACCCACACACACACACACACCGCCACAGAGGCGGTTGGGTAGTCTAGTGGTTAAAACGTTCACTCGTCACGCCGAAGGCCCAGGTTATTAGAATTTTGCTAAAAGCGCCGTGAAACCATACTCTTTTACACTGATGTATAGGACCAAGTCCGAGGTGACCACCACTGACAAAGTCAGCAGCAAGGATGCGTCGTCAGCGCCCAGTTCAGGGGGAACTGACAAGGCGAAGGGGTCGGACAAATCGGGGGAGGACAAGTCAGAAGGAAATATTCGGGCCCGAATAAAGGTCAGTACACGTGAACAGTAAAACAATGTTAATACGGAAAACGTTAATCAGGAACCCTTGTTTTCCGATTTTTTCTCCTTGGACTCTCCAGGTATACTGGTACCAATGGGTCGTGTTCGTGGTGTGTATTAACCATTACTCATATCACTGTTAGACCAACAGGTGATGGCGATGTTCAATCTGTGTAAGTCATGTGTTGCGGCCATATTTGCAGATGTTTGATCAATGTTGGTAGTGTGATACTTATATCATTGCTGCTAGCAGGTGATGCAGATGTTGGTGGCGATGCTGGTGTTGTTGGCGTGCTGGAACCATTGCTTATACCGTCATTGCCCTACAGGTGATGCTGGTGTTGTTGGCGTGCTGGAACCATTGTTTATACCGTCGTTGTCCTACAGGTAATGTAGATGTTGGTGGCGATGCTGGTGTTGTTGGCGTGCTGGAACCATTGTTTATACCGTCGTTGTCCTACAGGTGATGTAGATGTTGGTGGCGATGCTGGTGTTGTTGGCGTGCTGGAACCATTGCTTTTACCGTCGTTACCCTACAGGTGATGCAGATGCTGGTGTTGTTGGCGTGCTGGAATCATTGCTTATACCGTCGTTGCCCTACAGGTGATGTAGATGTTGGTGGCGATGCTGCTGATGTTGTTGGCGTGCTGGAACCATTGCTTATACCGTCGTTGTCACCCAGGTGATGCACATGTTGATGGCGATGCTGGTGTTGTTGGCGTGCTGGAACCATTGCTTATACCGTCGTTGTCCTACAGGTGATGCAGATGTTGGTGGCGATGCTGGTGGTGTTCGTGGTGAGCTGGGGCCCGATGCTGTTCTACCAGGTCCTCAAGGAGTTCGGCATCAAGCCCAGACAGAACGAGGACATCTATCGCTTGACAGTTCAGTGCCTAGCCTTCTTCAACAGCAGCCTCAACCCTTACTTCTACATGGCCATGTCCTCGTTAGTACCCGGCTTCATCATGCATTCTTCAAATAGACAGAACATGCACCCCACGTGACACGTGACATAGCCTACCCATTGACTGTTTGCATTGGATCACCTTTACGAAACAGCACAGACTGTCCTGTTATTCTAGCATCTGGCGGATTTATAGTTTCAGAACTCTAATACACTCGACGTGTCCACGTGAAATACGTGATGTATAGCTTCTCCCATGAAGGTGCCACACCCAGGGACACGGGCCGGCGTCGGCAAAGGTTCGCGTGTCATGGCGCGCCATGAGCAAATAATGTTCCTTATGAACGTTCCAAGGTCAAAACACGTCGCGCATCTTGTTACCGTGTTCTGCCAAGGATAGGCTAAACCGACACAGCGTCAGAACGTACCAAGTTTGTTGGACTAAAACGGTACCAGTCTACCAGATGTATGTTATGGCACACACAAAGATCTGTACAGAAAACTTAATTTATCATTCTCCATGTGCTTTTGTCCACGAAAAGCATACAATAATATGAGACTGATAACACTTGTTTCATCATTCTCAAATTTAAGCAAGGACTGCATCTCAACATTCGCACCTATATTATTATATTGTTTATTATCCCTACAATATCATATTAACAGTCCGTTTTCAGCAGGATACTTGATAAATGGAGCCGTCTTCGAAAGATCATGATTTCGTTTTGTTTGGTGGCGCTTTCACTATATAAAAGGGAATTCCCTTCTATACCAACCTCCTTAATGCAAGGGTGTAATTTCAATACTCGTGTTTCTTTGATTTCCCATGAGGGCAGACAACTCTTGACATTTCTTTGAGGGGAGATAACTCTTAATAACTCTTTCACAACAACACGACCACTCCATCCATCAAGCTCATCACCACTGGTTCCGTACCCAAGTATATTTAATTATTTTAGCTATAAAGAATAGACAATAATAAAATTCAAGTGCCGACATTGAAATGATTTTTAATGTGTATATCAATCCTGAATGAAATGACACAATGCCATGTGCGAGATACGCTAAAGTGTTACTTTTACACGCGGAAAGCGCACGTTAAATCTCCGGTAAACCAACCAACGTGATTCAGAGGCCATTTGTAATATATATGTTTTTAGACAGTTTCGGCATCAGTTCCGGAAACGACTCGGGAGATGTCTTGGACTGAAGGCGCTGTCTGGTGGCGATACAACTGTGGCAACATCGTCTACCATGTCGACGAGATACCAGAGCAATGTCTACTCCACAGATGCTTCCGGAAAGTCACCTGCATAGCAGCAAGACATGGCCCACGTGGTCTGCACGTGAAGGTATGATGAACAAAAAGCTAATGTTAAAAGGTATAGACTGATATTTGGAGGTGAGGTGTCGCGTTCAAGATTATTGCACTGAAAAAGGCACGCACACGCACGTGTGTCTGCTTGTACTAGTCTGGACTGATGCCGATTTTATAGTTCTAGCCCACCGAAATACCATGCCCCAGTGTAAGATGAATATCCTAACCAGACACAGTGTACTCCGAGACGACCAGTCCTTGTTTTAGCCCCTTAATGCCGAGCGCCAGGCTGTGTAAGAACAAGTACCATCCTTTAGTGTTTCTCGGTATGACGCGGCTGGGGATTGAACCGCCGACCTTCAGATCTCCAGGTGGACCACTGGACCACGGAGGCGATCAGAAATGATAAAGAGAAATTTATTACTCGATCTTGATCGTAGTTTTAATGCTGTGTATATACGAGAGCTGGTCAAAACTTTCTTAGCCTAAGAAACAAAACCAACAATTGTGACGTTTTTTTAATTATATTTTTCAACATAATCTCCCTGCTCCCCAATACACTTCTCATTTCGATAGTGAAGCATTTCAATTCCAGTCAGGAAGGCGTTTTCTGAATCCACCCTGAAAATCCCATTCACGGCAGCTTTGAGGTCATCGTTGTCGTCAAAGAGCTTTCCACTAAGGGGTGACGTCGTCCGAGGCGCCACATTTCGCTGTGCCTGAAACCCGTGCTGTCCAGAGCGTTAACGACAAGTCACGCAGTCACTGATATACCCTGGGTTGGGGCAACGTTGTCCCGGTTGTCCGAGGAACCGTGTAGAGTTGCGTTCCTTAGGTGTGCCAGAATCGGGTGAATTGGCCTGATTTACGAATCATTGTTTGTCAGCTCACTTGGTCTCGAGTTCACCAAAGTGGTCAAACGTCAAAAACGTGCATCACCTAGGGTTTCCTCAAATATCAAGCCGTGATGTACTGTTCAAAGAGGCGTTAAACCCATTTAACTCACTCACCACACTCCAGTTTTATTATCAAGATGAAGCAAATGAAACCGATGATCAACATGAGAATCGATTAACGGATGTTAACAGTGTGTGACCTGGTTGATTGTGTAATATCGGCGCCGGTCGTTGGTCATGTCATTCACCTTCGTTTTGACTGGGCCAGATTATTTGCGTTGTGAGTGAGTGAGTGAGTGAGTATGGTTTTACGCCGCTTTTAGCAATATCCCAGCAATATCACGAAGGGTGACACAAGAAATAGGCTTCACACATTGTACCCATGTCGGGAATCGAATCCGGGTCTTAGGCGTGACGAGCGAACGCTCTAACCACTAGACTACCCCATTTGCCCTTGTGAAAAATCGCGACGTGAAACGCTGACTCACTGAAAGGGTGGCGCATTGACTATATATCAATCTGTAATTTGTAATCCTGTTCTTTGCAGACACTGTGATGGGTGTGATGATGTTCTCGGAGACGTCTCAGCGACGACACGACGACGGATACACAGTAGCACAACGTCACTCTCTTAGGCTAGCAGCAGCAACACTGTATTTCATGGGTTACAGCTCCAGTCGCCGTGCCCAGTTGCGTCTCTTAGACGTGCCAGGAACATATGATCGATTAGTATTAGTTGTCTTTCTTGGTCTGTCAGCACCCTATCCGTGCTCGTGGGTTTCAAATCGCTACGTGTATCAGATAGCATCACATTGACTGTGTAGCAAACCTGTATAGCGAGAGTGTATAGAAAGAGTGTATAGCAAGACTAAGACTGTATAGCGAGTCTGAAATCAAAGACTAAAGGGGCATTCACACGGTACAACTAGTTGTATACAATTTGCTGTACGAACTGAAGTTGTATACAACTAGTTGTACCGTGTTAGTGTCCCTTAAGACAATATTGAATGGTAAAAGTGACTGAATATATTTGGTCTAACGCCCCATGGCCTACAGTCCTCAATGGGTACAATGTGTGAAGCCCATTTCTGGTGTCCCCCGCCGTGATATTGCTGGAATAGTGCTAAAAGCGGCGTAAAACCATACTCACTCACTCACTATAGTCCTCAAGTCTGGGATTGGAACAAAAAATCAGATAAGGGACACAACTCTGCATAAGATGTGGGAACATTAGATGACTGGGACATTCGTCACCAACGCCACTATCCTCCCGTACCATACCCAGACATTCCCGGACTGACCCGTCCATGTGCTTATAGAATTAATTATGGATTGATATATATTTTGAATGGAATGTATGTACTTATGTATGTATTGTGTTACGTGTAACATTTCTTGAGAAAGTTTCCACGCATTATGGCCACAAATATATATTGAAAGAAGCGTCATTCGCGTAAAATCACCATCGTACTGATCGCGTTATCATGCTGCCCAAAAAAGGGCCGCAAAAGGCGGGATTCAAGGACAACGCACGCACGCACGCACATTCACACACATAATCACACGACCACACACCTCCCGCCACCACCCTTCATAATACGTCAAAGTATGATACTGACCCCCTTAGCCAGATCTGAATAAATTGAAAAGGTGCAAATCTTCAAGTTTTTTTAAATGAACTAAATTGATATTTTTCAATTATGTAGTGTGTCCCTAATTCCTTTTTATGCATACTAAGCATTAAAAAGTATAAAAACAAACTACTGAATGATATGGGTGACACAAATTGAGGGGCAAAACAAAGTATGCCGAGTTTGTTTTTTTATGTAATGAAACTTGAAACAACTGTTTTTAAATTTGATTATGTATATTTAATAATCACTCAGTCCTGCTACAATTTGTAACATGTAATCTGTGGCTGGGTAATTTTGTGTAAAATAAATGGTTCACTGGAGACTGGGGTAAGAAATTAATTTGCCATCGCATGACCTCAACCATGTTTGAAATGTAAATTTGTTCCGAAAATTGCAACTTGATTGTTTTTAAAAGCTGATATGACAAAGATATCAATCAGCTTTTTTTAAATTTTGAAAGTTTAAAATCAAATTATATTTTTAAAAATAAAACCATGTGGAAGTATTCTTTGGGTGCTGACTAAGGGCCAGTACAGTTTTCTTTATATGATGTCGGTAACTTAAGATATTTTAAATTGAAAATCAAACATGTGATAAAATCATCTGAGAGGTATAGTTTCTTTAGCTTTTGGGTTTATTTTCAACACAATTAACATTTAATTGCCCATATTTACTTATTACTAAACGGATTTTTTGCTCGAGTTATGTACATTCGTTCACAATGTTGTATGCTAAATGCACCCCTACTTTTCCAAAACGCAGTTTTTCCACGCTCAGATATTATGTGTAGAGGTTCCCCCGGATCATCGCCTACATGGATCATAATATTCTCGTACACTGTCGTCTAATGTTTTTAATGTTAATTGTGTGTACCGTTATATGTTTATGTTATTAATTGTTATAACTTGAAGGTAATAAACTATCATTAGTGTATTCGTTGTGTTTTAATTAGGCCAGTCAGTACATATGATATAAAGTACATGCATGTTCAAATATCCTTTGAAAATGGGTACCAAAAGCCATAACTATGGAACGGGGAAAGCAGTGCTCCCTATGGGGCTATAGACAAGTTTCACAGAACTGTATAAGACGACCGGAGGGGATAGATGGTGATGCTGGCTTGGCTTATATGTTGTGTTAATTACCCGACGTGGTGGGATGTTGCTAATGATGTCAATCACTGGTTTGTCTGGTCCAGACTCGATTATCTACAAACCGCTGTCATATGGCTGGAATATTGTTGACTGCGGCGTAAAACAACAAACTACAAGAAAAATGTCCCATGACCTTGACGGAGAACGTTTTCGAATGATCGGGACGTCGGGATGAATGGTCAAAGTGTTCTTGCGAGAGTTCTCGGGTCCAATTAAAAATCAATCCAATGGTTGATATGACGAGCAACAATCAACGCCGTCTGGATACGACTCGCTGAACCATGTCGCCGAGCTTACTACACACTTACGACCAGCATGAATTGCTGAGGACAATTCTAACCCGGAATACCAACTGAGCCAAAATTGCAGTCTTGAAGCTATCAGTGTTAAATCAATTTGACCGTTTTCACAATATAATAAGAGAATACCCAACGCGTTACGGTTAATTACACATTAATAATAATAATAGCAGTTACAAGGCACCAATTCCACTCACCAAGTGAGATTTGATGGAGCTACGGTATTCTTATCCCGGTCAGAGTGCACTCGGATTTTATTCTCATCTCCCTGGGGAGTATACAACCCAAGCTGCCTGTGAGACCCTAGAACATTAACAGTCATATTTCCATCTCAGCCTTCCGGGTACCCATTCACTGCTTGATAAATAGTCAGTTCACGAACAAAGTCACTTGCCAAAAGAGACTCCGAATGTACCACACGTGCTTCGGTAGGGCAGAATAGAAGCCCAATCTCATTAAAATCACATCTTAGTTCTCGCTACCGCTAAACAAAGATCTGAGGACATCCCATTACGGGCCACGTCAGACAGACCTTGCGCGAAATTTGACCGACCAATGGAATGACCAATCAGAAGGCAGCTTTCTCTTGCTTTACGGCACAAATTTCAAATTGGAGACTACGCTTTGTAACATATTTTGACAAATTCTCGATTACAAATTTAAAATCTGAACAAAAAAACATTCTGGAATGGTCTAAATTGTAAGGATTCAGTCGTTAAACACGTAACTATCGATCGGAATACCCCATGTTAAAGTTTTCGAGATTACATGATTAGAAATCACATTCCGACTGTCACTTTCATAATCTGGTAAGCGACGCACTGATTGGTCGGATGAAAGGTCGTTCTGACCTGACCCCAAATGGGAAGTCTTCAGATCTTTGTTTAGCGGTAGCGAGAACTAAGGTCTAATTTTAATGAGATTTGATAGAAGCCCTAAAAAAACTCTCAGGGGCCAAGCTGCCGAAGACTGTCATCTATCTCAGGAATCTCCGCGACCTTGTGCCGCAAGTGAATGAATCTTTGAGCCCCGAGCCTTACGGCGATGGTCCGTACTTCCGAGTTCTAGTAGGATATTCTAAAAAATACCCATTGCCATTTAATGAGGAAAAAAAGAAAGAAAAGCGTAGTATTATCAATTTGTAACGTCATGAATAATGGAGTGAGTGTGTGAGTATGGTTGTACGTCGTTTTTAGCAATATTCCAGCAATATCACGGCGGAGGTCACCAGAAATGGGTTTCACACATTGTACCAATGTCGGGAATCGAACCAGGGTCTTCGGCTTGAGGAAAGAACGCTTTAACCACAAGGCTACCCGACCGCCCCGAACAACGGATGACTTCATCACTTATACGTGATGGTGCTTAAACGGACTTATCAGCATTGGGTATCGCTGAAATGTCGATGCTGTAATTTGTGCAGCAGTAACCTCTTTGTCTCGTTCAGTTGGACCGCGCGAGTGGTGTAGTGGACAGAGCGCCTTCCCGGAGAGTGAAAGGTCGGTTGTTCGATCCCCGGCCGCTTCACCTCCAGGGGGTCTGGGACCCCCCCCCCCAGTAAGTTGATGAATAAACGCATGTGTAACGTCATTTATAAACGCATGTGTAAGTTGGTTGCGGTGTGTTTGATCGACATGCAGAATACCTCAGTGAAATGAGAGGAGTCCTTCCATTGATAGAGTAAACAGTCCTCTCTAGACAGCTCCCTCATTCACTCAGCTATTTAGCTCACTCACTCACTCACTCACGCCTGTCCGTATGTTGAAAGCAATGGAAGATGACCAAGTATCGATGAGTACAAACAACATGAACTCTATGTGATTTATTCAATTCAAGATTAAATCGAAAGCATTGAGCCAGGTTCATAAAAAATATATTCATTCCGGAGCAGATAAAACGAAACCATTTCTGCTGAATATGTTCCAATTCGCTACAGTAGTGACAAGACTGGTGGTTATTCGTCACCGGTAGCAGTTAGGCATGGTGTTATTCTTGACCAGAACTGGCTTCGGATACCAATGGCAACGAGACCCTGGAATAAAGAGGGAAAAACTATGGATACAAGGGTAGAAGACATCAATCTCATTAAAGATAAACAAAGATCTGAGGACATCCCATTGCGACCTTTCATCTGGCCAATCAGAGCATCGCTTATCAGATCATGAAAGTGACAGTTGAAATGTGATGTTTGATCGTGCAACCTCGAGAAAACACACACAGGATATTCCGAACGACAGTTACGGGTTTTATGTCTGTATTCATACAACCTAGACCATCTACTAGCCATTCCAGAATGTTCTTTTGTTCAGTTTTTAAATTTTTAATCGAGTATATGGCAAAATATGTTTCGAAGCGTAGTCGCCAGTTTGAAACTCGTGCCGTAAAGCTCGATAAAGCTGCCTTCTGATTGGCTATTGTCGACCTCTTGTTAGTCATTCCATAGGTCTGTCAAAGTTCGCGAAAGGTCGGTCTGACGTGACCCGTAATGGGATTGGGAAGACATTAAACTAATCGGTACAGGAAAGCATATAATGTAAGTACACGTTCAGTGTACGCTCCAAACTCCAAACCGATTGTTTATGATCCTCGACTAGAAGGTCGAGTCAGGTGAACCCTGAACGAACTTTGACCTCCCAATCTAAATGAAGGTTGGGTAGGTTATTTAACCAGATGTCAGCTTTCTAAATCGATTCGGCTTCGTGTCCTTATCACCACGTTACAGAGGGTTTGATCTTAACAAAATATATCCCACATCGAAATTAAATATACCCTCGATGGTAACCCTTTCGGGTTTAGATCCCATGGCGCTCAGGTACCGCTTCCGTGGTCTAGTGGTAGAGCGTCCGCCCGAAGGGTTCGATCCCCGACCGCGTCATATCAAAAGAAGTTAAAAGATGGTACTTGTTGTTACCCTGTCTGGCGCTCGGCATTAAGGGGCTAAAACACGGACTGGTCGGCTCGGAGTCAGTATACTGTGTCTGAGTGGGGTATTCATGTTAAACTGCGGCATGGTATCTCAGTGAGCTAGCACTATAAATCGGCATCAGTCCGGATAAAACAAGCAGCCACACACACACACACACGTGGCGCTATATAAGTGCAATAATCTTGGACGCGACGTTAAACCCCATTTCACCTCACCACCATGGCGCTCAGGGTGTTTAGGACATAACATAACATAACAACATAACAGTGCGGCCTTAATCATATTATCAAGAGACGTTGACTCACCTACCGGGTTCGCTATCCATCACTGGTACGGCATGACCTGCAACATAAGGTACTTGTGTCACTATCCTCTCTTGGAAGGAATAACTCCCCAGTACATTTCCTTATCCGTAGCTAACTGGACCGAGTGGGCGGGATCGGTGACTTCATCGACGTCCATTATATCAAACACTGGCTTGACTGGTCAAGACTCAATAATATACCACCCGCCATAAATCTGGAATATTGGTGGGTGTCTCATTCTCTGTCACACTCTTTCTATATAAGACTCTCTCTCTCTCTCTCTCTGTCTCTCTCTGTGTGTCTCTCTCTGTCTCATTCTCTGTCACACTCTTTCTATATAAGACTCTCTCTCTCTCTGTGTGTCTCTCTCTCTCTGTCTCATTCTGTCTCATTCTCTGTCACACTCTTTCTATATATGACTCTCTGTCTCTGTGTCTGTCTCTCTGTGTGTTTCTCTCTCTTCGTCGCCCTCTGCCTTTCTGTCTCTGTGTCTCTCTCTGTGTGTCTCTCTCTGTGTCTCTGTCCCATTCTCTCTCTGTGTCTCATTCTCTGTCACACTCTTTCTATATATGACTCTCTCTCTGTCTGTGTCTCTCTATCTATGTCTCATTCTCTGTCATACTCGTTCTATATATGACTCTCTCTCTCTCTGTCTCTGTGAGTTTCTCTCTCTTCGTCGCCCTCTGCCTTTCTGTCTCTGTGTCTCTCTCTCTCTGCCTCTCTCTCTGTCTCACTCTCTGCCTCATTCTCTGTCTCTGTCTCTCTTCGTCGAACTCTGCCTCTGTGTCTCTCTCTCTCTGCCTCTCTCTGTCTCACTCTCTGCCTCATTCTCTGTCTCTCTTCGTCTCTCTACATGTATCTGTCTCACTCTCTACATGTCTCTCTCTTTGTTGTGTCTCTCTCTCTGCCTCTCTCTGTCTCACTCTCTGCCTCATTCTGTCTCTCTCTCTCTCTTCGTCTCTCTACATGTCTCTCTGTGTCTCTCTCTCGTTCTCTGTCTCACTCTCTGCCTCATTCTGTCTCTCTCTCTCTCTCTTCGTCTCTCTACATGTCTCTCTGTGTCTCTCTCTCGTTCTCTGTCTCTCTCTCTCTCTTCCTCTCTCTACATGTCTCTGTCTCACTCTCTACATGTCTCTCTGTCTCTCTCTCTCTCTCTCCGTCTCTGTATCTCTCTGTCTCACTCTCTCTATATATGTCTCTCTCTCTCTCTGTCCCACTCTCTCTCTCCGTCTCTTTCTCTCGCTCTGTCTCACTCTATACATGTCTCTCTCTGTGTCTCTCTCTCCCCGTCTCACTCTCTTTATATGTCTTTGACTCTGTCTCTCTGTTTCTCTCTTTCTGTCTCTGTCTCTCTCTCTCTCTCTCTGTGTGTCTCTCTCTCTCTCTCTCTCTCTCTCTCTCTTAACTCACGGTGATACCGGGTTCTGAAGACAACACTTAAGTAACAGCCAGCCACTCTTATCAGCACAGGGGTCTCCTTGCAGACTGAGTTCCACCATGACACACAGCAGCAGCAGGGTCACAGCTACCCGGAGCAGACTCTGCAATCAACCAGGAAACAGCATTACAGAGACTGAATAACCTGGGTATGTCACCGCTATGATCGATGTTCCAGTTACATTAAAGCCTGTCATGTCATTGGTGGAGAAAGAAAGAGATGCAGGCTGCGGTTTATCATTTTGCTGAAACCCACAAAACACGGCCACGGTGCTGACAATTCAAGGGTTAAAATCAATGCAAATCCTAGATTCAAACCATCAGCGAATCCTGACACAACCGAGGGAAACCTCTCTGCACCAATGTTGAAATTGCATGAATGTCGATAAAGGGAAAATGTTTAGTTACAGTCACCTTGTGCTTTTTATGTACAGAATGCACGAGTAAACCTAGGAAACTATTGACTATCGATTTACATGAAGAATTAGCCATTCAAAAAGTGATAAATTTGTTTTTTGCCCCGGTGGAGAGAAAACAAGACAATGCTATTGAATGAAGCGTGTCATAACGTTCTTGAAACTGCTTTTGAACTCAAATTCTTACTTAAAATAGATAGATAGATTGAAGATAGATGGATGGAGGATGGATAGATAGATCGTAGACGGATGGATGAGTAGATAGATCGTAGATAGATGGGTAGATAGATCGTAGATAGATGAATAGATAGTCAGATGGATAGATCGTCGTCACCTACCATCATGATGAATGGTTCAGCGTGTTGAGGTAGAGCAAGTAAACGATGTGTGAACGACTCGCCGATGTTCTGCACGAGTGGCACAGCAGTCGGTCTTTATAGAAAAGTAGAAGGGGCGTGTCAAATAATCGTATCCATATATGGCATCGTCCAATCGGAGCCTACTTCACCAGCCAAGTACATTTCTGCCAGTAGTGTTTGGTTCAGTTGTAATCTAGATTAGTGTGTTAGTTTTGCTACATGGGTCGTTATTTAGGCCACGCATGTACAATGCAATATAGACACTATACGAAACATTTAAATTCACCCTTGAACCGTAACGATGTATGTCAGAAAGTTTACCTAATTTCTGTCTAAGGAGTATAGTTAAGAAAACATGTTTATGTTACTTTTTGTGACAGACGCATTTTTACTTATGAATACCATATATATGGAGATGTATATGAAGACTTATATAAATTAATTCGATCAGAATTTCGGCTTCATTGCGATTTCCTCTAACAGAATCTGCACACAGATATTCATTTCTCGCCTAGCCTAATTTGGTTCGTGTAAATCCTTGTCACATTGTTGCTAATTTTATTTTGATTACATTATAATGTTGTGTACATATTATAGAGTGTAACTGTACAGATGTCAGCGCTATGTGTGCCAAGAGTATGAAGCAGATCACGAGAAAAATATGTATATCTTGTAGTTTTCGATTATGATCAGTAAGATCTAAAAGACACATACCTCAGTTGATTCGTGATGTATAAGCCACGTTATGAGTATTTCGTTCGTGTGAAAAATGCAAATATAACATGAATGAATACTATTTTGCGTCCATCTTATAAGAAATGTTTGTTTGTTGTTTAACGCCCCACTCCGCAATATTCCAGCTATATGACGGCGGTCTGAAAATAATCGAGTCTGGATCAGACAATCCAGTGATTGACATCATGAGCATCGATCCACGTAATTGGGATACGTTGACATGCATTCAACCAAGTCAGCGAGTCTGACCACCCGATCCCGTTAGTCGCCTCTTACGACAAGCATATAGTCGCCTTTTACGGCAAGCATGGATTGCTGAAAACCTACCCCGATCTTCACCTGTCCTTATACGAAATGAAAAAACACACACGCTAACATATCGTGTTGCCCACAAGCATGATACCAACACAGTAAAATACCAACTAAAATAAGGGGAAAAGAAAGTGTACCGTGTTTTTTTTGTGTGTGTTTTTTATGTAACTAAACATTGAAAGAAGTGTTGTTAACTTTGATTATGTCTGTTTAACCACCAGTGATATCTGCAACCGTTTGTAAAAAGTAATCTGGTGTAAAAATTTATTGGTTCAATAAAGAATTGGTTAAGAAATGAATTTGCAACTACATGACTCCAACAATGTTTGAAAATAGCAAATATTTATTTTCAAAGATAAGATGTCTTAGATATCCATCAGCAGTTGTGAATATACGATTTCTTTATTAATTTAAAAAAAATTAAGTCAAATATATGTTAAGAAATAAAACCATGTAGAAGGATTCTTTGGGTGCTGACCAAACGCCAGTACAGTTCATTTCTGGGACATAACATCGCTAAATTACGATATTTTCAATTGAGAAAATATATATGTTGAACCCACATGTCCACATTTGAGCGAACCTTCCCCCAAACCAAGTAATCTGTTTGTTGGTTTCATATGTTTGCATAACCTATTGACCACGGTCTCCACACGAACAAGCACACATGCACGTATATACCGACCCGGGGTACAGTGTAAGGTTAATTTGCTTAGCCTATAAATACACACTTCAAGATCAACGGTCCATAGATGAAATACAGGTGTACGCTAGACGATATCAACACGGGCCATAGGTGTAATAGTCTCGGTAAAACGGTTAACGCTATGCTTGCGACGCACTTGGCGATGTCGTTGAGGGGACAGCGCGATACGTCGAGGACTTCACACATGATGTAGTCACTAATTTCTTTGACACCGGGTGTCAGTTACGGCAGTTGGCTGTATTTAACTTTTCAGATACTATCATCATCATCATCATCATCATCCGATACCAATAATACTAATACTACATATAAATACTGCTAATAGGCCTTCTTAGACGTAGAATATTGTGCTGCGTTAAGCAACAAGCAAGCAAACTACTACTTCTACTACTACTACTACTACTACTACTACTACTACTACTACTACTAATAATAATAATAATGTTAACTTTTCTAGGGAGTAAACTACTTATACCACATATTTGCAATAATACTCATCGTCATACCCTACCGGGTACCCAGCCTTTGCTGGGTCAAGCTTCGAGGCAAAGCGAAAGTTCATTATCACAGTTAGTTAAAAACACCGCTACTGCCATTGGTTTCTTGTGATTGAATTTACTGTAACAGAAAAAAGATGTAAAAAAAAGTTTGCGAGTGGGTCAAGCTTTACGCAGCTTTAAGCAATATTCAGCCATATGAGAGGAGGGGGCACCAGAAATAGCCTTCACGCACTGTACTCATATCGGGAATCGAACCCGGGATTTCGGCGATAAACATAGAAATCAACTTAAGATAAATGTTCATGACAGGAATATATACCTGCCTTCTATGCAATCCTTTAGCAAGACATCAGCTGCAGAGAAGCAACCTTTAAGGTATTGCCTCCAATATGGCTGTCGGCCCCGGACATGTCGTAATGCCATAGGTCCCAGCCTTGCCTATGATATATAGCGAGTAGCAGTGAAACTATACCTCTCAGTGGATTTTGTCATATGATTGATTTTAATTGGACATTATTAGTTTATTAGTCACAAAACGAAAAACGTTTAAAAACTAAAAAGAAAATATCGCACAATACACAACAGCTTATGTATATCTTATCTTTCAAATGAAATAATTTTGCTTTTTTTTGGCAGAAATCAACTTTTCAAACATTGCACAGGAGTCATGTGGTAACAGTTGCAAATTCATCTCACTGCCCAATGTTCTTTGAATAAATTATTTTTTACACAAGCTTACCCAGCCACAATTTACTTTAACAAGCTGTTACAGGAATGAGATAGGGTTATATCAAATTTCAGTTTCATAATAAATATGTTATACGTTGAACTCGTTATACGTTCTTTTGCCGTTGTTTTGTTCGCATTGATGTGCTCAAATTTGCATTTTAATTTTATTTGTTTAAGGAAATTATTTCGTCTCTTCTCTAAAGCATATATTCCCTCAAAATAGTAGAGGATATAAATATATATGTTATGATCGGTCGTCAGATGAATTCGGCTTTGAAAAATGACTACCAGAGGTAGAATGGTTTAGGAACCAAAACCTAACGGCCCAAACACACTCAAAAAATTTGCACGTGGACTATGCAATTCCTCCGTGCACGTGCGTAGGGTTCATTGATCTTGATTTGGACACTTCATTGAATGGTCGTCAGATCGCTCTATAACATTAGTATTGGTGATTAATGTTATTTACAGTAACACGTAAGGTCAACACGTGTTCAGACTTGGAATACGGTGTCTACAACGTGATGAATACTATTGGCCTGCTTCAAACTGGTAGACTTCAACGACAGGTAACCAATATGTTTATTGTGTCTCAACCTTTGGTTGGTGGACTTTGTAACAGATTTCTACGGACACAAACTGTTACTGATCGGCCCCGCTAGATCAAGAACACAAGTCCAGGACCGATTTATCAGAAACCAGGTTTTAAGAAATCGATAGCCAAACCTCAGTTCACTTGCGTCAGGCCACCAGTGTTCAAGTTACTGAACAGAAGATTAGAAATCATCTGTATGCTCAGCGACCACGTGTTGTACCACGGTTAACAAATCGACACATTCTAACCAGACACCAATCGTGTTTAGAGGGTAGAAACTGGTGATGGCCGATGGTCTCGTGTAATGTTTTCAGTTCAGTCCAGAGTCTCCTTGGACGTTCTGGATAGGTGCGTGCAAACGTCAACGTTAGGCAACATGGCAGATTTCGGGGCATCTTCTCGACGCAAGATGCTTAACTGACTGTAAAAGTCAGGTTTCCACCCTTGCCGAACTAGGCTGGTGTTATGGAGTTACATTTTGGCTGGACTAACGAGTGATGCATAGTCCAATCAAAATCGCGCAAAGAAATCGAAATCCGGTTCGTAAAGTGTCGTGCAGATTTCTGTCGATTGCAGGATTTGCAATGCATGTGCGTCGCTAACTCGATGTCAACAGATATTTTCCAATATTTTTCATGTTTTTGATAAGCTGCATTTCGCGATGTAAGACCCGTTTTATCACAGTATGGATCTTGATTAAAGATCAGATCGTCATGACTGGGCGCCGCCATTTTGTTTGAAGCAAATGCAAGTGATACGAGAGGTGGAATCTGATTTGTCCATAGGAGAGGCTTAGAAGGGACATAACTCGTAAGAGCCATTGGTGGCGCTAAGATCGAGCCAAGAAATTCCAACCGAGTTCGGCAAGGGTGGTAACTGGACTTTTAAAGTCAGTTAACTCTCTTGCCTCGGGAAGATGATATGGGGGTGGTCTGTAGTGATATGGGGCGAGATCTCTATCTTGTCCATGGAAGGGTTGCTGCAGTACTAGTAAGACGGTTGTGCCATGTGCGCGCCATGCTGGTCAACGTTGTGTCCTTCAAGACCTTATAAATGCACGTCTGGGCCATGATCGGGAGACGTGTACGCTGACGTCAAAGACCATCACTACGTTGACCAAACTGGGTCAGGCGCTGCAAGAAAAGTGGGTGGATCCTCTCAAATTGTCTTTGCGTGATTGACTCGGAGTATTTACTAGTTAACGGTTGCATAGAAAATAATGCAGTATGTATGTAACTATCCGTAGTATTTCGGACCATGTAAAGGAATGTTTTACTAATTGTGGGGGTATGGCCCCTTACTGATGAAGACAACTCAAACGTTCTTATACTTCACTCCACACCCCTGTCGTTTTTGCTTGTTGTTTGCATTCTTACAATACACCGCCAACATGCTCTGTTGATTGTCATGTTACACCTAGCCTTTCCCTATTCTTATCGCTACATTACCATCACTCGATACATCTTTGTCTCGACGTCATTGATTCGTGTGTACAACGAACATCATTTACTGAGGCGCACCACAAAGCGTAACGTCATTGTTTTGTGTGTATGGCAAACACTCTTTATGAGATTGTTAGGTATTGCTATAAAGCACTTCTTAAGTACTTCTAATTTTGACAGCTGAATCTTCTTGCGAAAAGTTTATCCAGCTTTAAAGATAATCATCGATACCTACCAAAAGGCTGGAAGACCTAAATTCTCACGTGCCCTAAATACGGCACAGTGGAATCCATTTTCTGTTCTGGTCAGCTGTGTAACATCGTCATTGAACTTACCCCATTCTTCCAGCAAACATCGTAGTACCTGTTCGTAATAACTGATATTCGATCACGACCCATTCGTCACCACTCGCCCCTTTCCGTAACCTGCAAGAAGACTCGTCCCCCTATCGATCAATGTTATGTGCGACAATACGACAAACCAATCAGAATGCGCGTATGATTTCAAGTTCTTCGTCAAAGAATCCGTCAGGAATAATTTTTGAATTCACATATGTCTTGCATCTAAAAATATACAAAAGACACAGTTAAATGTGTTCAATCATACTGTATAATTCCGCACGTCCCGATGTGATTTAAATTGCATCTGAAATATATATAATATATAGGGAAAATATGTGACAATTGTTTTAGGTATGCCCGTTTGCGCTAAGACGGAACCCGGTCGCAAGAATGGCCACGAGAGGGGCAGGAGTCGCTATTTGGCTTGTCCCGGTATAACACGAGTTGGTCACGAATGGATCATGTCCTTTAACGTGAGCGCTGGCTACTTTTCACTTGTAGCAGTGAACGCCTATTGCATATGCTTTTGAAAGCAGCAACATAAACACCGTCTTTAGCTAAAAGGAATGCCATTTCTGGAACGATTTTCTCAATTGAGCCTTTCACTTCAAAGGCACAGTTTCAAATGGATTCACCCTTGATACGGTGAATATAAAAGAATAATTTCATAATTTCGTGTTACTTTCATTTGAATGGTTATGGGTAAAACATTATAAGATTAGAGCAGTCATAAATCCAGGGACATTAGGAGTCGTCCTTATTATATTGGTTAATTATGCAGCTACATACCAATATCATATACCAAATATCGCAAGCGTTGTACCGTGGATAACGCTTTAATGTTTACTTCGGAAAGTACATATGTTTGTGCGAGAATGTGTGCCGACACGCAAACACCAAGGAAAGCCTATTTTTTATCTATTTTTTAAAAGGCATTTTAGGCGTCAGCGAAACATTATTTTATTGGAAACTGATTCTTTTTCAGAGAGAAACTGGCTTGGTGAAATTGTCTTTGTCTAATTAAGGTAACTGATAAGTGTTATAGATTAATTTGATTCACACAAAAACGTATTTGAATCCATATTGCTTGAATTGCCAATTGGCTCGAGTCTGAGGCGCCTGTAAGGGTTTCAATCACAAGCTCACTCACTGTGCAGAGTTGCGTCCCTTGGGCACACCAGAAACCTAACATTGCGTTTTCTAATCCCGACTATGTTTGGAGTTTGTTGGCACCATACGACTGGACCAGCTTCACAACGGGCTTTCCTCCCACATTCATCTTCCCGCAGCATGGGAGTTAACTGACTGTATTTCAGTCCAATTTCAGTTATCACTCTTTCCTCGGTAATATGTCCCATATTCAGATGACATGCCGTGATATAGTGAGTGAGTGAATGAGCATGGTTTTACGCCGCTTTTAGCAATATTCAAGCAATATCACGGCGGGGAACACCGGAAATGGGCTTCCAAATTGTACCCATGTCGGGTATCGAACCCGTGTCTTCGGCGGGACGAGCGAGCGCTTTAACCACAAGGCTACCCGACCGCCCCCGTCGTGATATAACTGGAATAGAGTTAAAAGTGGCCTTAAAACCAAACTCACTCACTCCCTGACTTCATTTTTTCTAATTTGGCTTGTCAAATCAACTAATAATACGTTTTATAAATACTTTACTTAGAATGTGTTTAATACTCTTAAGAAACCTGGCGGACATACTGACAACTAATACAGTCACTACTGTCAAGGACGCCCCATAGATAGTGCAGCATGACACATAGGTCAATAGTACTCTCTCACGTGGCTAGAAACGTGCATTCAGAGTTCGCCACTTCAAAATCATATTATCCATTCATTTTATACACGAACTGTTTATAATATTTATATTGATATTATCAGGAACTTTCTACCCCCCACCGAGTGTATAACGATTTAATAAAGAAAACACATCTCTGTTTGGATTCCTACAAGGAACAGGTTTGGAACCGTCTCTGTCTAGACTTACTGACAGAACTACAAAAGCTTACTAGTTAACGGTTTCATAGAAAATAATGTAGTACGTATGTAACTATTTAAAAAGGGTGCTCACTTTCTGGGGCATAAAACTTCCTCCGTGAATATAATGTGTTCTTATTGACTCCCGCGTTTGAATAGGTACTTGAGACAGGCGTGTCCTTGAGTTGTCAGGTCGAGGACAAGAACGTCTTGGCTTGTGTATTCATCTATGGCTTGTCAATTCAAGACCCTGGAATGAAAACCCCAAGTGCATTTAAATAAAAAGAAGGTGTCATCTTACTTTATCTTAACGTGAAGATTTCAAAATTTGGGTAGTTTGAAAAATCACAATTGAAAACAACTGCAATTGATGTGAAGCTGAACCCTTCCCAGACACATTATAGTGAGTAAGATGGTTTAACGCCGCTTTGATTAGGGTATTTTTGTCAGTTATATAACGGCATGAGAAATTATAATGGAGTATGAATCACTATTTATCCTCATTAATCATCTACTCGACCATAATGTAGAGATGTGATGTATATCTAGATTAAGTGAGCAATTTTAATGGTTGGGTGCAGAAATAACGTTAAGGCAATTGAGACGTCAATGAGCGATTCAGAGAGTGTTTGCCTTAGTTTCCTTTCGTTACGTGTGAAGTGTATATTTCTTATATTGTGATGTAAATAGCACCAAATGTAGATGGGGTCTTCAAGCTTCTGTTTTCCATGTACACGTGAGTACATTTTTATTGCATTTGTAAGTTTGAACCAATAACACAAAGTCTTCCAACATGGCCGCCAACAACCGACATATTTGAAAATGTTTACGAGAGCTTTGTGAAAAATGCAAAGGAAGAATTTGTTGAAAGTCAGGAAATGTTCCCTCTGTTAGGTTCAGAGATTTAGATGTTAAAATACATATTCCCTAAACAAGTGAGTTTAACACGTCATTGTATTTTCAAGGATGTTCCATGGATTCGAACCGACACCAAAGGGAGACCACTCTGAAAACATTACCGACTGAGAACAAACAGAAACCCAACATTAAAATGTTGTTAATAATCTTAATAATTTTAAGATTAATACTACGTCTTGTTTCATCAGAAACGAAATGCTTCTTCTGTTTTATATGGCACATTATGAATGATTACTTCAAATAACAAATGACCCGTGAGATTCCGGGGTAGAATAGGTCTTCAGCAACCCATGCTTGTCGCAAAAGGCGACTAACGGGATCGGGTGGTCAGGCTCGCTGACTTGGTTGATGCATGTCATCGATCCCAATTGCGTGCATGGATGCTCATGATATTAATCACTGGATTGTCTGGTCCAGACTCAATTATTTACAGACCGCTGTCATATAGCTGGAATATTGCTTAAACAACAAACCAACCAACCAAATCAAATAACAAATCTGGACCAGAGAAAAAGAACAATAGCAAATATAATACGTGTTTTGTCAATACTTGAAGAATATTCCCATTTTGTGCGAAAACCCGACAAATACATTTTCTGTTACGAATATTAAGGCTATATATTAAAAAAAATACATAATCGATAATGTCAGCAACTAATGAGCCCTGATTTTGAGTCATCGATCGGTAAATAACGCAAGCTCTGTTAAGTGACACAGCATATAGAAGTTCGTAAATATCGCCAGGTTTAAAACTGTAACTATAACTATAATAATTTTTCAATTCGGTTACATTTTTTTAAAACGTGATTCCGATGAGAAGGCTCTAACGTCATAGTTTCTATGACGTGGTATTGATATCCACACCCAAACACAAATACAGTTTTATAACTAAGCAATTTGACAGCCGTGAATTCGAAGATTTTTTTTTAAAACCTACGTGATTTCGATGAGGGGGCACTATCGTCACATGTGACGTTGAATAATTATCCACACCCAAACGTAAATGCAGTTTTCATTGGATATACATCGAAAATATAATCAACTAATTGCAGTCGTTTTCAAATGTGAACCATTTTTTATATAAGGGCGGACGGTTATTTGTTGAAATTTGTTCACAACGCTAAAATAGCACAGCCAGCAATAAAAAAATAGATTTCGTAGGAGGACGTTCGTACAACGTTGACTGTTTTACCTATAAAGTGGCGTTTCGGTGAAATATCAATAACACGACCCTTTCTCGTTTGATCGATCTGTGGTACGTATATTATTATATGACACATATGTTTACTCTGAAACACGTCAGATGTCGCCGTGGATATATACACAACGTTCAACAGTTGAACATTGTGTGACGTCTGTTTTACGTCAACAATGGTGTCTCCGTTACATAAACAACGACTGGGCGAGTGAAAACATTATCACACGTGTGCTTAATATGGATTTTTTATTAAATTGCTTAATTTGAACAACATGGTTCATAAATAATTATTGTTACTTTTATATATTTCGGTGGTCTTGTGTTTTGTTTGGGTTTTTTTTAGGTTGGGGGATGAGGGTTAGCCTTCCTACCGACACAGTCCATTCTTTAGGTTTAAGTCAATAAGTAAACGTTAGATCGTCACATTTGAGTTAATGATCATCAAACCATACGTTGTGACAACATAACGTCTTTGTAGCGTAAGGTTGGGGCCGCCCGTTCCGATGGGTTACATTTTGTATTTGTTATTTTCCAAAAGGGAGCTTTTGCACTGCTCCCTAAAGTGAAGAAACCCATCAGTCGTTGTTTATAATTTGTTTATTTGTTGTTTAACACCGCGCTCAGCAATATTCCAGCTGTAAGTAATAGAGTCTGGACCAGCAATCCAGTGATTGACATCATGAGCATCGATCCACGCAATTGGGATACAATGATACATCAACCAAGTCAGCGAGCCTGACCACCCGATCCCGTTAGTCGCCTCTAACGACAAGCATAGTCGCCTTTTAGGGCAAGCATGTGTTGCTGAAGACTTATTCTCCCCCAGATCTTCACGGATCCATTGTTTGTGAAGTGAAATGAATGGCAAACGGAACCTAAAATGTCTGGTACAAGAAAGAATACACATGTAAATTGGCTTTAACAAACACATTACAAACGTTGTCAAAACGTTACCATAAGCTGAAAACAGTCATCGAAACACTGCGAACTTAAGGTCCAAAACATACCAATCGAATAAACATTTCTTGTTTGTTTCATTTTTATCTACCAGAAAGCATGGGTGTATACTTTCTTTTGCCCGGCGGCTTAGTATACACATCAGTTTCTGTTTTCTTTTTTCCTTAAAAGTGAGGAGGAAAAGTTAGGGCGTAAGTAAATATTTTGTTAATTTATATTGATAACCACGAAAGGGGAATTCATTTCACCAAGAATCTCATTACACACACGCACGCTCGCACGCACGCACGCACGCACGCACGCATGCACGCACGCACACACACGTGGGCACACACTGAACTCGACTCCCGAATATGTTAGCTCTGTTTATGGAAAACAGAGGATGTTTCGCATGACGCCAGACGCCAGACATTAAATGTATTTTTATGGCAATAGAAGTGACTGATGCGCAGGATTTAAAGTGGCGTGCCGATAAAGATGGAAAACCGATACGGCTTTTTGAAAACAATATGGTGACTTTTACAACGGAAGCCTTTTAGGGCCATTCTTAAAACAAATTTAGTGTTAAAATGTTAGTTAGTATCTTAAAATTTCAAGAATATAAGTTGAAATTTCTTGAAATTTCTTGAAATTTCAACTGACGTATCTTGAAATTTCAACTTACTATACTGAGTAAAATTAAAAACTTCACATTTTAAAAAGTAATCCCATATATGATATACAACGGACAAATGTATCAGAGAAGGTAATTTTTAATCATTAATGTCCAAAGAAGGATTTTAATTAACGGTGGTAACCATAATTTGTTCGGTGTCGGGCCGGGAAGTCGAAAATCTATTTACCAGTAGTACCGGAAAGGCGAATGGAGGGGTAAAGGACTGGGGACCCAAAATAGACACAACACTAGCTAGCCAAATAAATAAACAAACCGACCCACACATAGCTAAAACTACCACACTAGCATACATACACGAAAATTGGCCAAATTGGTGTCACATTTACACGGACGGATCCTCAGATCCGACCTCCAAACACACAGGTTTCGGAGTCCATACCACACAACCAACTAAAACCACACAATCCTTCCGACTCCCAAACAACCAATCAATATTCACGGCAGAACTAATGGGCATGGCCTCAGCCCTCCATAATCAAGAATCCAAAAACCACAAAAAAATCCTAATACCTACCGACTCCCTAAGTGGACTGCAAGCCCTCCAAAACAAAAATACCAAAAACCGACCTAAATTAATAAATCAAATACTTAAAAGCTCCAACGACCTAACTAAGGCAGGCAAACAAATAACCTTCTTGTGGATACCCGCCCACGTAGGAATATACGGTAATGAAAACGCCGATAAAGCAGCTAAACTATCCCTCAAAATCCCAGAAATAAGCTTAAACTTACCCATCTCAAAATCAGAAATTAAAAGTGTAAACAAGCAAAATATCACAAAAATGGCATAACCTATATCTATACTCAAATAGCCAAATAAAAAAAGTGCTCAGCAAACCACTAACCAAACCAAAAATTCTCCATCCATCAAAAAAAATCGACAGAGTAATCACTAAACTCCAAACAGGACACACCAACCTAAATAACCACCTAAAAAAAATTAAAAAACACACTACAGGTAACTGCCCACACTGCAAACAACCAGAAACCCCAGAACACGCACTCATCCACTGCACACACTACCTAACACATCGAACCGCATTACAAACCATCCTCAATCTAAACAAGGCTCTCACTCTAGAAGCAATACTATAAACCCACAAAATAAACTAGAAAACTTCAAGGCCTTAGGCGTATTCTTAATAAAAACGGAACTAATAAAACGCATCTAAAAACACAATAACCTCCAAGTCAAAATCACATAAACAAACAAACATCCACCATACCCAGCTCCCTTAGTTCTCCTCCCCAACCCCATCGGCGTCTATTCCAAATCTCAAAATTCCCAAATTCTATATAAGAAACCCCTAAACCCCCCTCTTGGGTTGCACAGACCACTTTCGCCCCTTTCGGAAACACATTAAATGGCCTGGCCTGGCCCGTGCGCGAAATACGCATCAGTCGGAAAGCGCACGTTAAATCTCCAAAGTAAGTAAGTAAGTAACAAGATCATTAACGTTCAAAACGATGGCTAATGCAAAGGTACGTTTGATTTTCATCGACTCTGTTCGTGGCGGCAAGCATCTTTACTACAGTGGTCATAAGTATCGTATTAACAAGAAGACTGATGAGAAGACTTATTGGAAGTGTATCACCAGCCAGTGCAAGGCCAAACTCATCACCTCCGATGATGTCCTTCAGTCACAAGGACAGGCACACAACCATGTAGAACAGCCCGACGCGTACAGAAGGAAGGACTGGCAACAGAATACACTAGCGTTGAAGAAGTGAAGAAGGTTGTAAGACGAGCTTCTGCCCTTCCCTTGGTGCCACTAGACATGGTTGAAGACGTGTGGGCTGATGCGATTGCAGACAGTCCTCAAGGCGTCAAGGTGACGCGCTTCATGGACTACGTTACCACTACATTGGTAGAAGGATCTTGGAGCAAGGACCTGTGGAATCATTTCGGAAACCAGGGACGCAGAACAAACAACAACCTTGAAGGATGGCATCATCACCTGAACAAGAGCGCCCAGAAGACTCACCCTAACATCTTCGAGGTAGTGAATCTTCTGAAATGTGAACAATCTCTAACAGAAGTGAGGGTTGAGCAGCTAGGCGCTCACCCAAGAGCACCTGCTCGGAAGAGAAAATACCGAGAGATTGACTCTAGACTCCGTGCCTTGAAAGAAGATCTGTTGAACCAATTGACGACAACAATGGACTACACTGACGATGTTGCATATCTACTGCACTGGGAATGAACTGAATTGTTATATAAATGATAAAATGTATGTCTATATACATCTTCAAATACATGCATGATATATGATATGTTATACTATACTTATTATATATTGACTTTGTTGCCCAGATTAAATAGTGTCCTCATTTCATTGGTGTTTTCTTTGTAATTAACAAGTACCGGGAAGGCGATCATCTGCCATAATAAGAATTTTTGTGATGACCGGCAAGGCGAACGTAATTTCTAACTCTGAGGGATTGATTTTCGCCTTCCCGGCCCATAACCATTTGTTCTAAGCACCTACGGCATTCGGTAATATCATAAACAGATAAACTCATAAGTCCCAAGCACGAGAATCTGATGGCACACAAGTTCAGTAGCGTGTATGGCCACCATGTGCGTTGACAACTGCCACACAACGCCTCCGCATTGACCTTGTGATGCTTGTGAACACATTATTGGGAAGACAACGCCACTGTTGCTGTAAAATGGTGCCAAGATCTTGCAAATTCTGTTGGTTCTGGAGAGTGCGCAGACTTCTGCCAAGAGTTTCCCAGACGTGTTCGATGGGCTTGAGGTCGGGAGACCTTGACGGCCAGTCCATAACGTTAACTCCCGCATTCTGAAGGAAATTCCTTGTCAAAATTGCTGTGCGGGGTCTGGCATTGTCGTGTTGGAAGATCAAACCGGGTCCATGTGCTGCTATAAAAGGAAGGAGTTCTAGTGCCAGTACCTGGTCGCGGTAAGCAGCAGCGTTGAGGTTGCCACGGATGACAAGAAGCATGGAACGTGCATTGCCACAGAAAGCACCCAACACCATGACACTTCCGCCTCGAAATCTGTCAACTTCCTTACACAACACTGGGCGTAACGTTCATGACGGCGCCTCCACACCCTCGCCCTACCATCAGCAAATCGAAGATTAAATCGGGATTCATCACTGAAAACGACTTGATTCCAATTCCTCTGAGTCCATCGTAAGTGTCGCTGTGCCCACAATTGACGTTGACGTCTGTGTAATTGAGTCAGAATCGGCCCGCAGTATGGCCGTCGTGCTTGAAGGTGAGCAGTTCTCAGACGGTTTCGAACAGTTTGCGCACTCAGTCTACCCCTAAACAGTTCATTTCTGGTTGATGTAGCCGTCAAAAATCGGTTACTGAGGGGGCCCAGTCGTCTATGGCGTCGGACACGCCAGAAACCTATGATTGTGGTTTCGAATCCCGGTTGGCCCCAATTATGTTTCTAGGTTTGTCAGCACCATACCCGTGCTCGTGGGTTTCACAGAAGTGGTAAACGTCTAAGACCTGCGTCACTTCCGGCTTTCCTCCCACATTAAGCTGACACTCCGTGATATAACTGGAATAATGTTAAAAGCGGCGTTAAACCCAACTCACTCACTCACTCATAGAAGGGTCACCTTTGTATGTAGGGTGTCAAACATGAACACATATGCCAACATGCGTCAACAGGTCTTTTTTCTGAGTATGTTGACAATACGATTTACTGTTGAAGAACATGTTGTCAATGCCTATGTCACACTGATTATATGCTTTTAGGAAAGTGGGAAAATGGACAATGGCTATTATAAACAATGAAAAGTGCAAGATCGTAGGAGATGGGAAAAGCTACCCAAAACCCGTTTCTGAACGCAGCCACTGGTTTGGCCCATGCACGTGCAAAACATGACAAGGAACAGTTCACATGGGTATAAAATGGTTCATTCCAGATGCAACTAAACTGCACTCGTGGAATTTGAAAATGCGATGTATTTTGGTCTCTCTTGTTCTATGCATATCCCATCAATAATGACGCTGACTATATTACCGCTTTAAACAGACTGATGATCCAATCGAACAGACCAGTAAAAGTGTAGCACACATCATTTGTTTGTTAGTTTGTTGTTTAACGCTGCACTCAGCAATATTTCAGCTATATAACGGCGGTCTGTAAATAATCGAGTCTGGACCAGACAATCCAGTGATTGACATCATGAGTATCGATCTACGTAATTGGGATATCGGTGACATGCATCAAACAAGTCAGTGAGCCTGACCACCCGATCCTGTTAGTCGCCTTTTACAGCAAGCATGGGTTGCTGAATACCTATATTATTATTCTAACACGGATCTTCAGGGAGGACAAGCATGGGTTGCTGAAAACCTATTCAAAAGCCACCTCTTCACCACGACCACGATTATCCCAAATCACCCCGAATCGGAAACTTTCGAAATTCGTGATGATTCGGCCAATAATGCAAGCTTTCGTGGAGAATCGGTAGGAGGTACGAAGCAGTTACGACAAACGTGCGACGGAGGCTCGTGGCTTATCGGGTTGAAAAATATGAAGAATGCCAGGAATGGGTCTGGCAACATGTACGAATTACAAGATTCATGAACGGATCATGCATAAGAATACGACACATTTACGAGTACTTTTCCTGACACTTCGGCATGTTCTTGGGTCCTGAAAGGCTAAAAAGTCCCCGGCCGCTGGCCATCCCATCATTTCCACCGTTTCTTGGGAAATCGTGTTGTTCTGACTTAATTCTTACATGATTCGTAGTTGACTCGGGACATTCGTGGCTGTTTCGGGATGTTTTCGAGGACAAGAAATTTTGGGAGCCACGAATCGCTAAGAATAGCCAAGAATGCAAAAGAATCTATTACGAAGCTGTTACGGAACATAAGAATTCATTACGAATGGATTACGATACATCCACGAAATTGCAATTCCGGGACCCTTCCACGAAAGCTAATGACAAACAAAACTTTCTTGCCGATTCGACGAACTCCCGCGAACTGTACTAATGTTTGGGAATCAAATAAGATTCATTTAAGAACTTCAAGGCGTGATTGAGATTTAGCTACGAACATGAACAATTTCCTATTCGGGGTGATTCGGGAGATTCGTGGTCGTAGTGAAATGGCGGCATAACCCGGATCTTCACCGGTAGGTTGCACACGTCAAGCGAGTGAGATACATTCAACCTCGTACAGCAATGTTTTAGCCAATTCGCTACACGAAAAAGTAATGAGTTAAGAAACTTGTTACCAAAACATCTCAGTTGTATATTACATCAAATTGTCTCCAAGGTAAACACTAAGAAATTTCCTTTTGTCCTGACCAATCCCTCCAGCCAACCCAAAATTAATTATAGTGATCGAAAGATTGTTCATGACAAAAACAGGTATGCGCACAAAAGACGTTTATACGGATAAACACGTCGCCGACTCGCAGTACAGACGCATGACAGGATTGTGAACTGTACAACAGTAAATAATCTATAAACAGGTGCTAACAGTTTCTTGACCTTGAGTTTGATCAGTGCATTTGTCTATACATGAGGTATAACAGAATTACTGAATTACGTCTCCCGACAAAGTGGGGGTATCCTATTGTATAATGATGTTTACTACCACGACATATTTGGGAATTTAAACTGTGGAGGATGGGTATCATATGTACGGACGTAGTCATGAGACGGACATTGTGCAAACGTAGTCATCAGTGTCGGTAACAAAACGCTCCAGTTAAAATACTTAAAGACGAGCACAGAGACAATATTTAATTTCTTTGTTCCTTCTTGCGTGTGCTGTCTCCTCAAGATATACGTTGTTTGGAGTACATGTTTCGCAACATAAACGTCATTTTTGGCTTTTTTTCATCGGGTTGAGGTGTGTTGAGGTGAGGTGAAATGGGGTTTAACGTCGCGTCCAAGTTTATTGCACTTATATAGCGACGTGTATGTACGTGTGTGTGTGTGTGTGTGTGTGTGTGTGTGTGTGTGTGTGTGTGTGTGGCTGCTTGTACTAGTCCGGACTGATGCCGATTTAGAGTGATAGCTCAATGAGATCCCATGCCGCAGTTTAATTTGAATACCCTACTCAGACACGATATACTGACTCCGAGCAGACCAGGTCTTGTTTTAGCCCCTTAATGCCAGACAGGGTAACAACAAGTACCATCTTTTAACGTCTTTTGTTATGACGCGGTAAAAATGTTACATTTAATGAGATGTGGGGATGGCAGCAAAATATGATATAAATATGATACTTCACGACGTTTAAGGAGCTTGATTTCTAGATATTGCAGAAATCGGAGATTATATACGTTGCCATGACGACGAGTTAGAGTTGTCGTCGTGCAACGCCCTGGCGAATACTTAGAGGACATATATCGTATGGTATTGGCCAAAACAATTCTTGGCTGTGCATATCATCGTGCCCCGTTGTTATGGATCGATTCATACCACTCAAAGTGTGCTTAGGGCAAAGTTTTGATGATATCAAAAATTAGTTCAACAAATAAAGATTGAAATATCCCGGCCCAGAATCATTGGGTAAACCGACAGGACATCAACTTCACAGTGAACGGACAGAGGCATACAGTTATACACCATGTGCACGAGATGTTTTTAAAACACATCTGTGACGTCATTCTATTGTTTGAACGCTCCATTATTTTTCAGGAATGGAGAGTTGCTTGTCAACTGTACATTATCTTGAAGCAGCATTTGAATTTTTCAAATATTTTCAAATACAGAATATTTTGTCAAAGTGTAAAAGTAGGGATGAGTTTTAAGTAGGGGAATATCCTCGTAACGCTCCATTCCTTAAAAATAATGGGCCTCTGCTCCATTATTTTAAAGGAATGGAGCGTTACTCGGACATTCCCCTCTACGAAAACCTGTGTTTGGACGTGCGGTGACAGGGTTACTATCAGAGAGCACAACGACATTTGCTTCTGAAGATTGCAACAAATAAAGGCACTTATATCCTCTCAGTGTCAAAGGCGAAAGAAAAATTAGGCAGATGCATAGACATGTTTGATACTGGGACAACACAACGTCAAGTTGCAAACGTCTTTGGTGTCAGCCAAAGTGTGATCAGTTTCGTCAAACCGCAAACAAGGGTATGGTGCAACAAATCAAGGATCCTAACCACGGCAAATTAGGGATTCGAACCTTCGACCTGCGGATCCTCAGACCCCGGCGCCTTACGGTCCAATCTGGGCTACCGTGAACTTGACACTCACTCAACACCTTGACAGACTCGAGTTTTAACTCAAGTGTCTGACAATGTGGCACGTAAAGCTATATTCGCGTGAAAGGATTTATGGAGTAATTTTTCTTTGTTAATTCAAACGCTGAATAGACTAAGGTCTTCAGAAATGTGTCCATACCACGGTCCAAATACCAGTACATGTACATAGATTTTCTTTGTGTAACATGTATATGTAATCTCCCCCAAAGAACTGAGTCGAGTGTAAAAACGAGTTCTTGAATAGTGAATAGTGCTTTGGGCGTAGATGACTATTAGTAAACCTTTAGTGAACTCTTCAGGTATAATGGTTGACATGTTGAGAACACGATTCCTTTGTATCATCTGTTCCCGTGTTGTTGTTTTTTTCAGATGAACAATTGACTTGCCTTTGCATGTCTTTGTGGCGGGTGCCACCGGGGAGGCAGGATACGTGCAGTTTTTCGCGAATACCTGGTATCACATCTGATGGTGATTCATGAACACATGCTCATGATATAGTCGGAATCAGGCAATGAACTGCCTTTAGCATAGATGTTTTGAGGCTATGGAAAGGGCTTTGTCGCTTTTATTGTTTCTGTCTTCTGTGATACAGATTATACAGAAATGGTTGATACCCTATCTATCCTAGTTGTATTTTCTGGGGACGTTGACGTCTCCAGGAACGAACATGTGCATACTCTTTTAGTTCGGTCACTACTCACCATGTGGCGTTGTATGTAGCCTAAAGATGGGCCCCTCTACACCATCTGGCGTTGAATGTAGCCTAAATATGGGTCACTACTCACCATGTGGCGTTGTATGTAGCCTAAAGATGGGCCCCTCTACACCATCTGGCGTTGTATGTAGCCTAAAGATGGGTCACTACTCACCATCTGGCGTTGTATGTAGCCTGAAGATGGGTCACTACTCAACTTCTGGCGTTGAATGTAGCCTAAATATGGGTCACTACTCACCATGTGGCGTTGTATGTAGCCTAAAGATGGATCACTACTCACCATCTGGCGTTGTATGTAGCCTAAAGATGGGCCCCTCTACACCATCTGGCGTTGTATGTAGCCTAAAGATGGGTCACTACTCACCATGTGGCGTTGTATGTAGCCTAAAGATGGGTCACTACTCACCATGTGGCGTTGTATGTAGCCTAAATATGGGCCCCTCTACACCATCTGGCGTTGTATGTAGCCTAAAGATGGGTCACTACTCACCATGTGGCGTTGTATGTAGCCTAAATATGGGTCACTTCTCACCATATGGCGTTGTATGTAGCCTAAAGATGGGCCCCTCTACACCTTCTGGCGTTGAATGTAGCCTAAAGATGGGCCCCTCTACACCATCTGACGTTGTATGTAGCCTAAAGATGGGTCACTACTCACCATGTGGCGTTGTATGTAGCCTAAAGATGGGTCACTACTCACCATGTGGCGTTGTATGTAGCCTAAATATGGGCCCCTCTACACCATCTGACGTTGTATGTAGCCTAAAGATGGCCCCTCTACACCATCTGGCGTTGTATGTAGCCTAAAGATGGGTCACTACTCACCATCTGGCGTTGAATGTAGCCTAAAGATGGGTCACTACTCACCATGTGGCGTTGTATGTAGCCTAAAGATAGGTCACTACTCACCATGTGGCGTTGTATGTAGCCTAAAGATGGGTCACTACTCACCATCTGGCGTTGAATGTAGCCTAAAGATAGGTCACTACTCACCATGTGGCGTTGTATGTAGCCTAAAGATGGGTCACTACTCACCATGTGGCGTTGTATGTAGCCTAAATATGGGCCCCTCTACACCATCTGGCGTTGTATGTAGCCTAAAGATGGGTCACTACTCACCATGTGGCGTTGTATGTAGCCTAAATATGGGTCACTACTCACCATGTGGCGTTGTATGTAGCCTAAAGATGGGTCACTACTCACCATGTGGCGTTGTATGTAGCCTGAAGATGGGTCACTACTCACCATGTGGCGTTGTATGTAGCCTAAAGATGGGTCACTACTCACCATCTGGCGTTGTATGTAGCCTAAAGATGGGTCACTACTCACCATGTGGCGTTGTATGTAGCCTAAAGATGGGTCACTACTCACCATGTGGCGTTGTATGTAGCCTAAAGATCGGCCCCTCTACACCTTCTGGCGTTGTATGTAGCCTGAAGATGGGTCACTACTCACCATCTGGCGTTGAATGTAGCCTAAAGATGGGTCACTACTCACCATGTGGCGTTGTATGTAGCCTAAAGATGGGCCCCTCTACACCATCTGGCGTTGTATGTAGCCTAACGATGGGTCACTACTCACCATCTGGCGTTGTATGTAGCCTGAAGATGGGTCACTACTCACCATCTGGCGTTGAATGTAGCCTAAAGATGGGTCACTACTCACCATGTGGCGTTGTATGTAGCCTAAAGATGGGTCACTACTCACCATGTGGCGTTGTATGTAGCCTAAAGATGGGCCCCTCTACACCTTCTGGCGTTGAATGTAGCCTAAAGATGGGCCCCTCTACACCATCTGACGTTGTATGTAGCCTAAATATGGGTCACTACTCACCATGTGGCGTTGTATGTAGCCTAAAGATGGGTCACTACTCACCATGTGGCGTTGTATGTAGCCTAAATATGGGCCCCTCTACACCATCTGGCGTTGTATGTAGCCTAAAGATGGCCCCTCTACACCTTCTGGCGTTGTATGTAGCCTAAATATGGGTCACTACTCACCATCTGGCGTTGAATGTAGCCTAAATATGGGTCACTACTCACCATGTGGCGTTGTATGTAGCCTAAAGATGAGTCACTACTCACCATGTGGCGTTGTATGTAGCCTAAAGATGGGCCCCTCTCCACCATCTGGCGTTGTATGTAGCCTAAAGATGGGTCACTACTCACCATCTGGCGTTGTATGTAGCCTGAAGATGGGTCACTACTCACCATCTGGCGTTGAATGTAGCCTAAATATGGGTCACTACTCACCATCTGGCGTTGTATGTAGCCTAAAGATGGGCCCCTTCATCCGACGGCTGGATAAGTAACGCGAGGCACGTGCAGCTTCATACGTGCGGTTTTGACCCCATGTCTTACTTTTGAACTGAGACTCACGGGTAGGCTCAGTTATCAAGAGGTATCAAGTTGTGGCGTATACTGCGACTAACTGAAGCGAACCTGATGACTTCTCCAAACTAGCCGATATCGACAACCATTACGAAACACCAAAAAAAAACCAACAAAAAAACTTTCATAATTTTGTTTGTGAAAAGAAAGGTTTTAATCCCCACATTGCACGTGTTTTGAAAATTCTTAACAAAAACGTATACGTATACCCCCTGTGCAGAAACAAAAAACTACTTTGGGGAGTGGATAGTTTTATATTCATATTAGATTTCATCACATGGACACAGACTACAACGGAGGCAATGAACAAAAATGCTATCAAATGATGACAAAAGAATTCGTCTGATTCGCCTTGAATAAAAGTTAACTGTATATGTCCCTGTGACGCCAGGGGATTAACGAAGACTAACAGAGGTATAAGTGTCAGGTGCTGAGATCGTTTACCGCTAGTGACCGGGTTGTTATTCAGCCTTGGGACCAACAATGTTTACAGGTCTTTACAGTGCTGTCACTCCCTTCAGAGTAAATGACATACACCCTTTGCACTCAAAAGAACCCACTCGTCCGACGGTAGATGAGCAGATGGTGGAAACATGAACATATACAATAAAAGAGTTTCAATTAAAGGAAGAAGTTGGAAAGGTACAGTTTTAAGCCTTGTAAACGTTGTGTAAATGTAAAACAAATTACGTCAAGCAATCTCTCTCTCTCTCGTGACAAGAAAGCCCAAAGAACTGATCAATTTGTTGTTGCCCGATAGACATACACCATCAACCATCTCTACCCGACTATGCTTGTCGTAAAAGGCGACTTACGGGATCGGGTGGTCAGACTCGCTGACTTGGTTGATGCATCTCATCGATCCCAACTGCGTGGATCGATGCTCCTGATATTATCACTGGATTGACTGATCCATATTCGATTATTTACAGACCGCCGTCTTATAGCTGGAATATTGCTGAGTGCGGCGTTAAACAACCAACCAACCAACCGGGCCTTTACGGGTCTGGAATACTAGTAGTTATTCTGACCCGGATCCCCACTGGGGTGACTATAAGGAAAACTCGATGTATTCCCAGATGACCAAGAATACAAACCAGGGCGAATGTTGTTTAACGAATACGGATAAGAACCAGTTCGACATGTGTTGCCATCATTGGCAAGATGAAGAGCAAGTAAATGTTGTTGCAGCTGATGAGACCGTTGAAGACTGGACTTGACACAGTTGAAAGTTTCACCATCTTCTCATTTTGCAAACAGGACAATGGACAGGTGTTCTGCCCATGGAAGGAATGAGAGTATGGATCACACGGGGTAATGTTAGCCTACTCGGTCTCTATTGCAGGTTCAAGCTGTTGTTGTGACTGTTGTTCAGGATGACGCTGTCGCACACGGCAATACAGCTCATCCCATAGATGTTCAAGCGACTTAGAGGGCAACGGGCGCATCTGTACGTTGTAAACCTGTTTAAGTGATTTGTTACCCGTGATGAATGTGATACATCATGGTGGTGAAAGATGGCGTTATCATGGTTCATAATACGAACAACGTGAGGCTGTACAATCGTAAAGACGAACCAGGTGAGTGCAATCCGTATGTGAGTTTCCCGCCCACATTATTATGCTGCCACCGACAAATGTGCCGACCTCCCAAAGTGTAAGTGGTGTAACGTTCACGGGGAACCAAACAGTTTTCCCTCGCTTCTATGGCAATAGTGTGTGTGTGTGAGTGGGGTGTGTGTGTGTGTGTGTGTAAAAGAGATACTGGAGATGGTGCTGTGGGACACATCAGTTACCATGGCTACAGCCGCCGATTGTCATTCTTCCTGCAATCGTTGTGCTTCAGTTAGTGGTGTGATAACGAACTTTTATAGGCACGTGCATCAACTGGTGGTTACTTTTCTGTAAATTTACGTTTGGGTTATTTCATTGTTTGGGGTTTTGATGATTTCAACAATGGCATTAGTATAGCATAGGTTGCTGGGAACATATTCTATCCCGAATCCCATGGTTGTTTTGCTGGCATGTTTAAGGCCTGAAGCAAGCACTGAGTGTTTTTTTCTAAAAGGTATATTTCCAAGTGCGTCATACGACTGTTTGTTTGATCAAGGTTACAACATTCAAGGCCTCAGTAAAGCCTTCAAAAAGTTTTATCGTAGACATGAGGACATTTCCAAATTTGACGTGTCAGTGACAAAAATGATGTCCGATGCAATTCCCTATTTTGACTTGTACACGTTTTTTTCAGTTGAACAATTGACTTGCCTTTGCATGTGTTTGTGATGGGTGTCACCGGTTGGGCAGTTTACGTGAACACCTGGTTTCATCACTATTTGATAGTGACTCATAAACGCGTGCTCTTGATAGTCGGAATCATACTATGGACTGTTTAATGCAGAGATTTCAATTGGATATGGAAAGTGTTTTGTTGCTTTTTTTACAGATAAACTTAACAGAAACACATTGGTCATGTTTTATTATCTTTGTGTGAAATATATTGATTTCATTCAATTCAAAAGACTAAGCAAAGCAGGTATAATATACTTGAAACTTGGACTTGACCCAAACATTACAAATGTTATCAAAACATCACTAGGCTGAAGGGGCGGTCGGGTAGCCTTGTGGCTAAAGCGTTCGCTCTTCACGCCGAAGACCCGGGTTCGATTCCCGACATGGGTACAATGTGTGAAGCCTACTTCTGGTGTCCCCCACCGTTATATTACTGGAATATTGCTAAATGCGGCGTAAAACCATACTCACTCACTCAATAACTCACTACTAGGCTGAAAATAGTCCCGAAAACACTGCAACCTTAGGTCCAAAACACAAATGTGATCACCATCAAATAACAATCTTGTTTGTTTCAGTTTTAGCCACCATCAAACAAAGGTGGGTACTTTCTTTTGCATGGCAGTGTAGTATATATTTAGTCACGTTACCATGCCAGTTAAAGCAGCTCATGTAGAGCTCTGGTTCCTCAAATAGAATCGAAATGATCTGACAAACATGATGCCCACACTTGCAGTAGCACTGCGGAATACAGGAGAATATACTTGTACATAAACACCACCAACAGTCGACATAAAACACAGGATAAATTTGACAACAACAAAGAAAGCCAGACATTTTTAATATTTTGTTTTACAGATGTCATGGGAAAATATTAGAAATATTAGAAATGTTGCTCTTCAAGTCTTATCTGAATAACAATATGTAACCATATAATTCATGAACGGGGTCTTAGTGAGCGAGTGAGTGAGTATGGTTTTATGCCGCTTTTAGCAATATTCCAGCAATATCATGGTGGGTAACACCAGAAATGGGTTTCTCAGATTGTATTCATGTGAAGAATTGAAACCGGGTCTTCAGCATGATGAACAAACACTGTAACCACCAGGCTACGAATTGGGCCTGAACAGATTCAGCCTCCATCACCTTATGGATGGAGCAACAAAAGACGTTAAAAAATAGTACTTGTTGTTACCCTGCCTGGCGCTTGGCATTAAAGGATATAACAAGGACTGGTCGGCTCCACATCAGAATACTATGAATGGGGTATCCATGTTAAGCTGTGGCAGTTAATATACTGATGGGGAAAAATAAGGTAACAAATAGCAACAGAACAGAAGAATATTTATGTCATCAATAGTTGGCATATACCACTCAAAAGAAGTTAAAGAACACCCCTGTTTTTTTCCTATGTCTATCGTTATCTGTCAGGGCTGGTGGGGGGATTGCGACACACATCCTTCCAATGGTGGGTGTTCCTTACCTTGTTTTGAGTAGTATACATGCAGGAAGACAACAGCGTTACATGTTAACGCTGGTAACAGTGAAGTCATTATGAAATTATATCATGCTATATTTTGGTGTAATGCATGATTTTTTTTCTGTTCTGGCTGTACAAACGAAACACACTTCACATGTCAAATACTGAAATACACAACAATACCACATCGCCTTCACTTATATACATATCTATCTTTAACATGCATTACATCTTTGAGATTCTGAAATTGCCATGAAGAACGAGACAGGCAGTGACAGACACACTGCCATGGTGAAACATGCGGCATGGGTGAGAAATGTGCGAGTCATGCATGAGACATGCAGTGAGACACATGGTGAGACATGCATTGAGACACGCGTTGAGACCAGGGGTCCGGAAAATTTAAAATCCCAATCGGACATTTACATTTATGCCACGCCCCCTTCAAACAGCGTGTTTTAGTACGACTTTTTACACACAAATTACAAGTTGTTACGTATTCATAATATGATGAATTATGAATTGTTTCAATTTAAATTGTTTAAATCACCGGACAATTAATAACAAATAATATCATTTTAGATATATATGGAAAACATTCGTTTGTTTCTGTTATAATAACGATCTGTCAACGTTGTGAACGGTCTAATTAATATTCATGAGTCTGCTAGAGTGTACGCGTTGTAACATTTGGATCGAGACTATTATCCCATATTTGGTTATCACGTGACCTCACGGGAAAAGTTTGTTTTTTTAAACTAAAGATTATTTAAAACAAGACAGATAATATAATCCTAAATCCTAAACTATCGTTGATAGCAGTAGTTATTTGAATACTTTTTCATCTGCACTTAATTATTGACCATAAAATTTTTTGTTATCGATCGTCACAGAAAGCAAAATGGCGGTCAATCAAGATTCAATATACGACTAGCTACTGAAAACAATAAAATCTGCAAATCCTCGTTGTATGTCAACCAAGTGAAAGTCGTTAGCCACGACTTACAAAATGATCATTCAGACTTTGAGGGTTTGGCAGATCCGCTCGACTGATCTGCATCGGTCGACTGGCTGTCGTCACGCTTTCGCTTCTTGACTGAGGTTACGTATCGTAGCATTGTGAGGATAATGAGGTACATCGATGATGCAAGGTATTTATGTACAGTTGTAAATACATTTTACTCAAATTAACAAGATGTTCTCAGTAATAAATCCTCGATTAATCAGTGTCAACTCAGTTTATTGCCTATTACAGTGATTGACCGATTGGACTATCATTCTAGGTACGATGTATTTACAGCAATCAAAACAAACAAAGCTTGTCAGTGTAGATAATCTTCATTGTGTTACAACTGCAGACAGAAATTGCTCAGTCCTAACTGTTGATCATGTCCGGTCAAAATTTAAGAATGTCCGGACAATACTTTTTAAAATGTCCGGACAGAAAAATTTAAATGTCCGGTAAGCAATATTTTAGACCGGACATTTGAGATTCCCAATCGGACATGTCCGGCGCATATGACGGTTTCCGGACCCCTGGTTGAGACACAGTGAGACACGGGGTGAGACACAGTGAGACATGCGTTGAGACACAGTGAGACACGCGTTGAGACACAGTGAGACACCCGTTGAGACACGCGTTAAGACACAGTGAGACATGCATTGAGACATGCAGTGAGACAAGCAGGGGAGTTGCTATGACAAGATCAAATTAACCTAGTCCTCATTCCTCAAAGTGATCTTAGGAAAAAGAATATTGTATGTCAATTCATTTAACAAAAATCGAGGCGCTTAAAGAAATTCACCTGCAATACTCCTTGCTGCACATCTCAAACTTAAGGAGATGCTGCATATCTCAAACCGAAGGAGATGCTGCATATCTTAAATTTACAGAGATCTCAAACCTACAGTGCTGCTAGTCTCAAACTGACAAATCTCATTAAAATCAGATCTAAGTTCTCACTGTCGCTTAAAAAAAATCTGAGGACATCCCATTACGGATCACGTCAGAACGACCTTTCGCAAACTTTGACCAACCTTTGACAACCAACAGCCAATTAGAAAGCAGCTTTCTGAAGCTTTACGGCACTCGTTTCTATCAATACACTTTCAATTTTAACCCATTCAACGTTTTTTATTCAAATACATAGGAGGGCCTGCATGTTAGCTCGACAACCATGGCCAGTTACTTCAGTACAGAGTACAGCTATGACAACAACAATAGCAGCAGCAATGGTAACAGCAGTGATAGCGGAAATGGTAACGATGACGTCAAAGACAATGTTTGCTGCAATTGCAATGGTAACAGCAGTGATAGCGGAAATGGTAACGATGACGTCACAGACAATGTTTGCTGCAATTGCAATGGTAACAGCAGTGATAGCGGAAATGGTAACAACAATGACGTCAGAGACAATGGTAGCTGCAATGGCAATGGTAACAGCAGTGATAGCGGAAGTGGTAATGATGACGTCGCAGGCAATGGTAGCTGCAATGGCAATGGTAAAAGCAGTGATAGCGGAAGTGGTAACGATGACGTCAAAGACAATGGTAGCTGTAATGGCAATGGTAACAGCAGTGATAGCAGAAGTGGTAACGATGACGTCACAGACAATGGTAGCTGCAATGGCAATGGTAACAGCAGTGATAGCGGAAGTGGTAACGATGACGTCAAAGACAATGGTAGCTGCAATGGCAATGGTAACAGCAGTGATAGCGGAAGTGGTAACGATGACGTCAAAGACAATGGTAGCTGCAATGGCAATGGTAACAGCAGTGATAGCGGAAGTGGTAACGATGACGTCACAGACAATGGTAGCTGCAATGGCAATGGTAACAGCAGTGATAGCAGAAGAGGTAACGATGATGTTACAGACATTGGTAGCTGCAATGGTAATGGTAATGGCAACACAGCTGTACGGAATAAGGCCCTGGCAATAAGGCAACCTGACCGAGTGAGTGGTATGGACAAAGCAAATCAACTTTAATCCCTTCTCAAGTTGGTTTCAACTGCATCCTCATCTGTGGTGATATGTGTGCTGTCTTCATGGTAAATGTATGATGCTTGGTGATTGCATCTCCAAAGAGGTCTCAAATGTGTTGATGGTGGTCCGAGGTCTGTCTCAGTGTGTTGATGGTGGTCCGAGGTCTGTCTCAATGTGTTAATGGTTGTCCGAGGTCTGTCTCAATGTGTTGATGGTGGTCCGAGGTCTGTCTCAATGTGTCAATGGTGGTCCGAGGTCTGTCTCAATGTGTTGATGGTGGTCCGAGGTCTGTCTTAATGTGTTGATGGTGGTCCGAGGTCTATCTCAGTGTGTCAATGGTGGTCCGAGGTCTGTCTCAATGTGTTGATGGTGGTCCGAGGTCTGTCTCAATGTGTTGATGGTGGTCCGAGGTCTGTCTCACTGTGTTTAAGGTGGTCCGAGGTCTGTCTCAATGTGTTGATGGTGATCCGATGTTAGCATTTCCCCAGGACAAGGGCCAGCAAAGACATGCGGACATACATGCCGTTCTCAGCCTGGCGGAAATAAGCGGCACGGGGATCCGAGTCAAAGCTGGAGCTACAACACAGAATGGTAATTACGTATGAGTAAGTGAGAGGGTGGCTGGGTGATTGATTGAGTGAGTGAGCGAGTGAGTGAGTGGGTGGGTGATTGATTGAGTGATTGAGTGAGGTTGGTGGGTGGGTGATTGAGTGAGTAAGTGAGAAGGTGGGTGAGTGAGTGAGTGGGAGGTAGGCTGAGTGAGTGAGTGAGTGAGTGAGAAGGTGGGTGGGTGAGTGAGTGAGTGAGTGAGAAGGTGGGTGGGTGGGTGAATGAGTGAATGAGTGAGTGAGTGAGTGCTTTGCAGACCATTGTGACGTCATTGGTTACCATGACGTCACAATCAAATGACATCACTAATGGCTCTGCTACTGAAGCTGTTAGCAGTACTTTTTACACTTAAGACACTGCTTATTACTTTCTACAAACTGAAAAATTGGAAGAATGATGTTGGATGATAAATAAAATCTCACCCTCATGTCTTTTGATATCAAATATATCAACAGTCATTGATAAAAGTGGAAAAAAATCCTCGGCAAGCCTCGGAGATTTCCCACTTTTTTCAACTCATGTTGATATATTTGATATCAAAGGACACTCGGGTGAGATTCTCTATATGTTCAGCAAGTATCATGGCAGCCTGTAAATACGTGAGTCTGGCCCAGGAAAACAAGACTAATGCCCCACACAGGAAAACATTTAGTGTAAACCAAGACTAACACCCCACACAGATAAACAAAGCTAGGAGCAATACATCCCCCTGCGTTCATGACAAGACAAGACCTCCAACCTCTTTGCTGTGAGTGGACTAATCCGGTCATAATTTACAGTGTCTTGACAAACCACATGCCTACTGCATATACCCAGCTTAACAATGGCAGAAACAGCAGAAAGATTAACAAGAACACAAGTTTAAATGAGATCGGACTAACGAGAACAAGATTCAGAGACAGCACTGCTCGGATCAGGTGACAGATTCAGCTGATAGGTATTATGGTTTCAGAGATGGTCTATGTATATTAACAGATGAACTGAGGACAAATGTTAAATGAAAGAAAATGTGTCATAACATAAATCTTTGGTTAAGGTGAACTGAAAGTGGAAAATATTAAACCATAACTAAATATACAACTTAAAATAAGTTAAAGACCCCCCAATATTTTTATACTACTATAATTGACCTGTCATGGCACAACAATGAGAAAGCATATTGCCACGACAGATGAACTGCAGCACCTTTAATAAATTGGGTGGTCTTCACCTTTTTAATAAGTAAATGTAGCTATATAAATTTTGGTTTATCACTCATAACATTTATCCGCCAAATAGCATCTAACATCTATATATCCTCTCTGTGGCATACACGTATCAATATACAGATTCCGTACTTCTGACCCCAGGCAGGATGAGCGAACCCACTTTCCCAGGGTCGTAAGTGCAGCATTATGATATCTGAGCCAGAAATACATTTATGAAATAATTTGCAATTTAATTGATTATAGTACTCTTGTGCATTAATAACAGCAATAACGCAATGGTGGAGTGGAGGTATTGACATGGCTACACCCAGGGCATTGGGTACATGCTGCTGACAGTGTGGTGCATTTCCAGTCTCAATACCAGCATACTGGAGAGACTGTCAGTATCATTTCATATACCACCAAAAAGAAGTTAAGGACCGCCCGATTCTTTCATATGACTATAGTTCATCTGTCATAAATGTATTTCTGGGTGTTGCCAGTGTCATGGTGTTAGTACAGGACCTGTAACCCTGTGTGACCATTACTAGGTGTTCCAGGCGTCATCGTGTTAGTGCAGCACCTGTAACCCTGTGTGACCATTACTAGGTGTTCCTGGTGTCATCGTGTTAGTACAGCACCTGTAACCCTGTGTGACCATTACTAGGTGTTCCCGGTGTCATTGTGTTAGTACAGCACCTGTAACCCTGTGTGACCATTACTAGGTGTTCCTGGTGTCATCGTGTTAGTGCAGCACCTGTAACCCTGTGTGACCATTACTAGGTGTTCCTGGTGTCATCGTGTTAGTGCAGCACCTGTAACCCTGTGTGACCATTACTAGGTGTTCCTAGTGTCATGGTGTTAGTACAGCACCTGTTACCCTGTGTGACCATTACTAGGTGTTCCTGGTGTCATGGTGTTAGTACAGCACCTGTAACCCTGTGTGACCATTACTTGGTGTTCCCAGTGTCATGGTGTTAGTACAGCACCTGTAACCCTGTGTGACCATTACTAGGTGTTCCTGGTGTCATGGTGTTAGTACAGCACCTGTAACCCTGTGTGACCATTACTTGGTGTTCCCAGTGTCATGGTGTTAGTACAGCACCTGTAACCCTGTGTGACCATTACTAGGTGTTCCTGGTGTCATGGTGTTAGTACAGCACCTGTAACCCTGTGTGACCATTACTGGGTGTTCCTGGTGTCATGGTGTTAGTACATCACCTGTAACCCTGTGTGACCATTACTAGGTGTTCCTGGTGTCATCGTGTTAGTACAGCACCTGTAACCCTGTGTGACCATTACTAGGTGTTCCTGGTGTCATGGTGTTAGTACATCACCTGTAACCCTGTGTGACCATTACTAGGTGTTCCTAGTGTCATCGAGTTAGTGCAGCACCTGTAACCCTGTGTGACCATTACTAGGTGTTCCTGGTGTCATCGTGTTAGTACAGCACCTGTAACCCTGTGTGACCATTACTAGGTGTTCCTGGTGTCATCGTGTTAGTGCAGCACCTGTAACCCTGTGTGACCATTACTAGGTGTTCCTGGTGTCATCGTGTTAGTGCAGCACCTGTAACCCTGTGTGACCATTACTAGGTGTTCCTGGTGTCATGGTGTTAGTACAGCACCTGTAACCCCGTGTGACCATTACTAGGTGTTTCTAGTGTCATCGTCTTCTGTGTCACATAAGCACTTTGATGTAAATACAGTTAAAAGTTTGATTGTTTCTTATCACCCCTTGACGTACCTGATCTCGAACACACGAGGGAGGGGATGCATCACAACCATCTTCTTCTTGGCCTTCGTCATCACTTCAGGAGTCACAATGAATTGACCACATGCCTGAAACACAACCAACATCAAGGTAGTTCAGTCTGAATCCTAAACACATTCTAGTAATCCTCAGTCTGAATCCCAAACACACTCAAGTAATTCTCAGCCTGAATCCTAAACACGTTATAGTAATTCTCAGTTTGAATCCTAAACACGTTCTAGTAATTCTCAGTTTGAAACCTAAACACGCTCAAGTAATTCTCAGTTTGAATCCTAAATACGTTCTAGTAATTCTCAGTTTGAATCATAAACACATTCTAGTAATTCTCATTTTGAATCCTAAACACGTTCTAGTATTTTTCAGTCTGAATCCTAAACACATTCTAGTAATTCTCAGTCTGAATCCCCAACACACTCAAGTGATTCTCAGTCTGAATCCCAAACACGCTCAAGTAATCCTCAGTCTGAATCCTTAACACAATCTAGTAATTCTCAGTCTGAATCCTAAACACACTCAAGTAATTCTCAGTTTGAATCCCCAGCACACTCAAGTGATTCTCAGTCTGAATCCCAAACACTCGCCTAAGTAATTCTCAGTCTGAATCCCCAACACACTCAAGTAATTCTCAGATTGAATCCCAAACACACTCTAGTAATTCTCAGTCTGAATCCTAAACACGTGCTCAAGTAATTCTCAGTCTGAATCCCAAACACACTCAAGTAATTCTCAGTCTGAATCCCAAACACTCGCCCAAGTAATTCTCAGTCTGAATCCCAAACACACTCAAGTAATTCTCAGTCTGAATCCCAAACACACTCATGTAATTCTCAGTCTGAATCCCAAACACACTCAAGTAATTCTCAGTCTGAATCCCAAACACACTCAAGTAATTCTCAGTCTGAACCCTAAACACACTCAAGTAATTCTCAGTCTGAATCCCAAACACACTCAAGTAATTCTCAGTCTGAATCCCAAACTCACTCAAGTAATTCTCAGTCTGAATCCCAAACTCACTCAAGTAATTCTCAGTCTGAATCCCAAACACGTGCTCAAGTAATTCTCAGTCTGAATCCCAAACTCACTCAAGTAATTCTCAGTCTGAATCCTAAACACACTCAAGTAATTCTCAGTCTGAATCCCAAACACACTCAAGTAATTCTGTCTGAATCCCAAACACACTCAAGTAATTCTCAGTCTGAATCCCAAACTCACACTCTTGTAAATTTTGCCAGAACACCAAACTCACACTCAAGTAGTTAAGTTGCACCCAAACCACGAACTCAAGTTATGGAAAAGGTCCAGAGATCTATGTAGCTCACCTATATGGACATGTTGGTTATAAACATGGAACAAAAATCATATCTTTTAGACTCAAATCAGTTACATCACCGAGATATTGGTTATATCACACACATTAAAGCATCAAGATATTGGTTATATCACACACATTAAAGTATCAAGATATTGGTTATATCACACACATTAAAGCATTAATTGTGAAGGTAAATGAATACAATTTTTTTTAAGTTTTGAGAAATGAAATGGCTACCTTGGATCCACATCAAGGTAAACAATTGGGAGCTGATCACAAGATGAAAGAGCACAAATTACTCTAGTGCCCGTGGTCCCCTGGTATAGCCAAATAGATAGTCTCAACAGCCGATGCTTCAAGCTGGCAACACTAGTTTGATCCTCTGCGAGAAGGTAAACTGCGGTACCCATGAGTACAGTACTCATTCTATTGCAAATTCTCCACGAATTTTCACTTTGTCTTTAGTGAGTGAGTGAGTGAGTGAGCTGGGTTTTACTCTGCTTTGAACAGTATCCCTGTGTATCAACTCAATGTGGTTATCACTCTTGTCAATCACGGGGAAAATCTGTGATTCCCAGCTCATATGATGGGAGGACCATGTGTAATTAAAAGCAGAAATAAAAAGGAATCTATTTAGATCTTGACAATTAATTATAGTGTCCTCAAATCAAAATACAAGTCTTAAAAAAGTTCCCACATTTCACAATATTGGCAAGTCAAGCCAAGACTTAGTCAAGAGGTTATGAGTGCATTCATACAACATTTTCACACAGGTCAGACAGTAAATTAATTGTATGTGAATTATAGTACAAGATCAAGACACATATAACCTTCTTGCGTGACGTTTTTTTCTCTCACACGAATACTAAGCTGAATAAAATGTGACCCAATTTTATTGTGACTGCTTCACACTCAACGTACACATTAGTTACAGTAGAGCTGCCTTTAAGGCCTATTGAGTTCTCTCAACTGGGTGTGCATAGGCAATCTCCTGTACAGTCTATTGATAATGTCTGACAATATCATGGACTCTTACATCAATAGTAACCATCTGGCTATTGATATCAACGGTTTATTTCTCTGTTTACATCGACAGAAAGATTTCAAGATTTCAAAAAGGTTGTACAAAATGTAAGACATTTTCACTCTTAGGGACCAACTATTTGACATTCCGAGTAAGGCTAGGATTGTATAAAAGACAATAATTTGTTCATAAAATATTAAAAAAATAGTTTCATCTCAAGTTTTACACAAATATAATCTTTTTTGTGTGACATCTTGTCCTGAATTCTGTGGGCCACTGTGTCATGATTGCAATCTACTTTTTCCCTTAAGATGCCCGATACCTTTTCTATAGCTATGACAACGTTTCTAGTTTGTGACGTCATATTATATTATGTTCGATGACGTTGCTGACCTCCATTGTGAGCTTTTTTTCTAAATATTTTTTATTAATAAAGTCACGAAAGTGGTTTCTTTAAAATTTAATGTCTTTGCGTATTACAATTAAAGACATTAAAACACAAAACAGTGTCGAATAACAAATTTCTGTACCAGAATTTTTATGTAAAATATGTAAGGTGGGTGTTGGAAAATCCAAAATGGCTGTTACTGATGGTATACGGTCTCCTATTCAGTCAGTAACCATCTTGGATTTATGGGCTCATATGGTGTTAGTAGTTCTGCTTTCTGATTGGTCAATCTCAGATTGAGGCATACAAGGGTAATATGATAAAAGATGCTGTCTGAACACCGGGGGCAGGGGGGGCAGGGGGGGCAAGGGGGGCACGGGGGGACCTTGTCATCTGAGGTGCAACAATTCACTGTGTAGAATTGCACCACTTTGGTGTTATCATATTTTTTGGTTCGTCGACACTATACCTGTGCTTGTGGGTTCAGTAAAGTGAAAACATTGGACATCATTTGGGGCTATTTCCTCATGAAAAGCTGACATGCTCTGATATCACTGAAATACCGAAAAAGTGGCATTAAACCAAACTCACTCACTCACTCTTGCACTAGTCTTGAAAAATAGGTATGAAATGCACACACTGGAAACGATCTTGCAGCCGTTGACTCTTTATTCAAAAGATCAGAAATTATTGACAGAGTATATCGGGATTGTAGTCAAATGGGCTGATATAATTCTTTTTGTTTACCTTGGGGCAACAGTTGAAATATGACCAACAAATGAGAACCATCACCCAGCCCCGCTGAAACCACACAGACAGACCTGTGTTCTGTACTGATGTCATTCTATGTGCATGAATGAAAACAAACTTTACTACAGTCGAACCTTGTGTCAAACTCATGGGGACCTTGAAAAAAGATGGCATTCATAGGTGGATCCAGAGGGGGGGGTGGGGGGGTGGGAGGGTCCACCCCCCCCACCCCCTTAAATAGAAACTGTAGTATGTTGCTAGACTAACATATAGTCTCTGAAATGAACATATCGTACATAAAAAACAGTTGTTCAGTTATCTTAATAAAAATATAATAAAAAGGAGCCCAGTGACTCTCTTCATTTTGCCAAACATTATAGACTTGCATGACCTGTATTTGATATATATTTGTATCAGGGTCTGTAAGACAGACTAGTATGTTGCAGGCCGTAATTATTATCTGAGAGTAGATTTGATATTTTGGACCCCTCCCTTTTCAAAATGCTGGATCCGGCCTTGGAATTATCTGGGGCTCAGGACGACCATCAAAGTGAATTTCCCCCAAACATTGCGTTATGAAGGACCATGTAATCAGGACATCTTTGGTCTCATACTACGTTTAAGCATTGATAACCATACTGCAACAAATAATAAAATATAGATCTGAGTATAAATGGTGATGAAAATAGTAGAAATTCTCAGGGACTGGAAAGTGTGTTCAAGACAACCGGGAATTCCACCCATCCAAGGTCGACCTTACAACACAACAACACAATGAGGTCGACCTTACTTTCCATCTTTTCCAACAAGTCTACATCTAAACATCCTTTCACACTCAATAACACAGTGGCAACCTCAAGTTGTCAGCTTGAAGTAAAAAAAATGTACATGTAAACAAGAATTTATTCCTTTTTTAACAATTTTATATTCCACACAACAGTTTTCTATGATCTTTACTCTTCTAATATTCCATCACTGTCCACATGCCTATTTCAGCAGGAAGGTCCCCCAACAATACTCCTGTTGTGCACGGATCTAATTTGACACCCCTCTAATCTTCACTGCCTTTATGTATAAGCCCCGCCCCCCTGATGTGTGGGTGCATCAGCTGTGACTGACACACATCACACAACATCGACTTTCTCTCATGACTGAGAATCAACACATACAAAGTCACCTTCGCTACAACCACGATTACCTTATTTGATCTAGAATTCAGACAAAGAATGTTCACAAGTATCTTGCTACTTGATCTCTGCCTCTGAACAAAATAAAACTGATTTCCTTAAGTAGATGTGTGGTTTTTTGCCATTAAAAGTTGTTACTGAATGACTTTCTTAAAGAATATATTTACTCTTTTCAGATGAACGAGTTTCATCTTGTATGAATGCAACGACTCACAGCTGATCGTAACTGACACCTGAGATAGATATATATAAGGTGAAGGTCACTGAGAAACTGCAGTGTCATCAGCTAAAGAGAAACCAGTTTGCATTAATTTGGTGACTGAGTTTTACTATGTGAAATGTATACAACCTGTTTGCATAACCTGGCTCAACAGGTGAGCCTCCTTTCGATTAAATTGATGTCACTGGTTCATAAAAATATCTACTTCTTCAATGGTGGAAGTGGGTGTGAGAGTATTACTCGTACACTGGTTCTGCAATAACAAGGGGGTGATGCACTAGGATATGACATCGTTACGATTGTGGGTTCGAAAGCCAGACTGTTTCTAGGTTTGTAAGAATCACCCCTTGCACATGGGTTTCACCAAAGTGGTAAATGTGTAGGACACACATCACTTCGGGCTTTCCTCCCACGTACAGCTGAAATTCGGTACATAAACCAAATATTGATAAAAGGATATAAAACTCCACTCACTCACTCACTGCAGCCAAACACTGAGGTAGTCCAAGGATTAAGAAAATGTAAAACCTTGAGTGAGCTTTTCTTGGCTAGTGGTTTTACATTTTCAACCAAAACATTGGAGATGTGTTGTAACTAATGTATTAATCGACAAAATACTGAAAAGTAGTATTGAAAAAATAATAATATAGCTTGTGAAAAGAATTTGCCGTGTTACATGAATGCATTGAATGAGTGAGTGAGTATGGTTTTACGCCGCTTTGAGCAATATTCCAATAATATCACGGCGCGGAGAACACCAGAAATGGGCTTCACACATTTGTACCCATGTCGGGAATAGAGCCCGGGTCTTCGGCTTGACGAGCAAACGCTTCAACCACTAGGCTACCTGACTGCACCCCATGAAACGCTGAAGCTTCATGGAACAATCTGTCAAAACGGTCGTGTACAATATGCGTGTGCTTTCAACCACTCGAGCATAATGAAAGCAAGCACATGACATTCATTCATGCATACAGAGGCTTTCAGGTAGCCTAGTGGTTAAAGCGTTCCCTCATCATGATGAAGATCTGGGTTTGATTCCCAACATGGGTACAATGTGTGTGGCCCATTGTGTCCCCGCCATGATATTGCTGGAAAAGGGCTAAAAGCGGCGTAAAACCCTGATTTCTCAAGTCCAACTTAAGTCTATATATTTACTTAGTCTACATTTTCACTTAAGTCTCAGTTTTTACAATCCTGATGTAAATCAGGAAAATTGATTTCTCGAAATAAACTGAGGGGACAATCTTGTTTAGATGGGTAGGTTACTTCAGTTTTAGGTCAGTCATAAAATCGTGCCGATGAATAGGACAGACACCGGTGGGAGAAACAAAAAAGGCATGTTAAGGATGACGGACAAAATGCTCTCAAGTTCATGACATCCGAAAAGTTGTTTATGCGCTTCCGTTTCCATGTGGAGATCATTGTATTTGTTATTTCCCTCGTTTTCGTGAAGCTTGAACGGTTCTCAAGCACAGAAGCAGCCCCTGCGATGTTTAAACACAGGTTCTTGCAGCCCTGCAATTCTAGCTACAGGGTTATTTTATTCTCTAATCGCAGAACGTACACGTCTATTTTTACTTCATAAGTGTTTCGGTCCGTCAGAGCAGTATCCCTTTTTGTCTGATTGAAAATCTCCGATATTTTGTACGAATGCCAAGTAAACATGTTCCTAACAAGACCAAAAAATGTTTTTCTAAATCGCTCATGAGTGTGTTTGATTGTGAATGATCTTCAGCTCGCGACAATTTCAGTGTTGTTAGTTTCGATGTCCGCTAAATAGGGGGAGGCAACTTTGTTATTTTGTCAAAACATTTCTTTTTCCGAAATGAAAAGACATAAGATCATGTATACAACATGATACACTGACAAAAACCTCAAATAGTAAGTAGGATTAGCATGCATATTTAAGAAATGACACCGAAACAGGAACATTTTAATGAGTCTGCATTTACTTTTGACATATGAACAAATACAAACTTTGACATCGTATATGAAACAACATACTATATTTCATTTATAGCATGCAATAAAATTACTATAGTTTTGCAGCATGTTTTCCATAAAAGAAAGTATGGTAGATAGTTACGTTGTCATTTATAGTCCCTTTCTTTCACGAGATGTGATATGAAAACACATGAATTGTTGATGGAAGCCTAAATTTTGTTAATTGAAATAAATACACTGAAAATAGTTAAAAATATACAATGAACTTCAAATTTCCCAATACATTTGCAAAAGTGCATGAAAATACCCACTGAAACTTGAACACAGGAATAAATCAAAGATAAAAAACTTATTTTAGAAATTATTTTCTGAGATAATTATCATAACAGTTAAATCTTAAAAAACAAAGCAATCCCCAAAATGAAAATTGATTACATTACAAATTTTACCAACATATCACACGATTCATGAAATTCTTTTAGTTAAAATCAATACCATTATAATGCATCATATGAATCTTCAGTATAATAAATATCACTTTAACTATGTTTTTTCCCCAGGTTCCCCGACCTGTGAAGATCCGGGGTAAAATAGGTCTTCAGCAACCCATGCTTGGCTTAAAGGGGACTGTGCTTGTCGTAAGTGGCGACTAATGGGATCGGGTGGTCACTGGAAATTGGAAATATGCTCCACCATATTTTTAATACATTATGTCTTACTCAGTTGCTAAATCAATATGTATGAATATATATGAATGTTTCATGTCCCCAGGTCATGCAATTATTTGATAAAGCTGCTGCTGTGTAATTCATAGGCAGGAAATTGATTGTTTTTATTTTTAATTAAGTATATGTGATCTCAACCTTTCAGCCTCCTGGCCTTCGTCAGGTGCACTCTTTTGGTTTCACAATAAATTGCTAGAGATCCTTGTTGATGATAAATCAAATTTTTAATTATGGACATCGACTATAATAGAGAACGAGTAATAATATGTAAGATAAGGCTGGGAAATAAGGTCCACTATTATACCACTCGTCTCAGTGTTACCTGAGTGAGTGAGTGAGTGAGTGAGTGAGTGAGTGAGCTGGGTTTAACCCTGCTTTAAACAGTATTCCAGTTATATCATGGCACCTGTAATTGAAGTGCAACACCCAACAACATTGGCCATCATAGATACATGTTTGTAGCTGTATTTCACCCAATTATTTAAGAATTCTAAAAATCATATTGATGCAATGAAAATGGAATAGCTATAAACGAATATCCGTCCTTTTGTTATGATTCTTGAATTGTTAACATATTTAATCATATAAACCTGTTTTTTTTTTCATTTTTCATTTAACTTTTTCATAATTATGATAAATATGGCGCATTGCTTTCATCCACTTAGACATTCCACAAATATATTTCCCTATCTATGATGTTGATAACTGTTTTCCCTGATTGTTATTTTCTTGAAAGATCCGGGGTAGAATAGGTCTTCAGCAACACATGCCTGCCCTAAAGGTGACTATGCTTGTCGTAAGAGGCGTCTGACTTCATGGTTGGAAAGAGGTGGAAGTCAGATGGTGCAAGGTCAGAAGAGTAAGGAGGATGTGGAAGGATTTCATAGCCACAGGACCTCGCTTCTGTCTGGGCAACATGAGAGTTGTGTACTGGAGCATTGTCTTGCAGGAGACGGACACCCTTGCTCAGCATGCCACGCCTCTTAAGCTTGATAGCGTCCCACAATTTCCGCAGCAGTGAAGCATAATAAGCTCCTGTAATTGTGGTAATCCATCATCACTACTCCGTGCTGGTCCCAAAACACTGTGAGCATGACCTTGCCTGCAGAGGGTTGGACACGTTCCTTCTTTGTGGGGGGTGGGGGGGGGACTCCACATGCTTCCATTGCATCGACTGAACTTTAGTCTCAGGATCATAGTGATGGACCCATGTTTCATCCTGTGTGATAAGTCTGTCAATACAGTTTGCCTGTTTATTTTGGCACATGTCCAAAAGATCCTTTGAGCAATTGACTAGTTCCTGCTTTTGGAAAGGTGTGAGCAGCCTGGGAATCCATCGTGCAGACACCTTATGCATGTTCAAATTGTCATGGATAATTTATTCCACAGACCCTACACTGATCTTGACATCTTGTGCTAACTGGCGAACAGTTATACATCGGTCTGCCAAAATGGCGGTCTCCACTTGATGGATAGTGTCCTCATCAATGGCTGAATGGGGGCGACCAGGAATGGCAGCTGTTTCCACAGATGTCCGACCACACTTGAACTGGCTATGCCAGTGTTTAACAACGTCATATGATGGGGCATCTTCCCCATAAGTTGCTTTCATTTCATCGAAAGTTTCTTTTGGTGTGCGACCTTTCTAATATTAAAACCCAATCACTGCTCGGTATTCTACGGGCTCCACCCTACTCGATCATAACACCTGTAAAAGTGGTAAGATTAATAGTTCGGTGCTGCAAATTCAGACATAACCCATAGATACATATATCATTACACATGTGAAATTTCAACCAAATATGATAACCCTAAGTGGTTTAGGGGAAATCTTTAATGAACACCCCTCGTATCAAGGCAATCGAGACACTTCAATTCGCTTGGTGCAAGTTTTGTTACACGAAATTTATTTATTTAATCGCCTCAAGTTTCATCACAAAGCTGCCATGAATAGGCCTGTATTATTAACAGTACAAGCAAGATATCTGATCGGCTACTTGTGATGTTCTCGTTTTAGGCCTCCAGGATCTCGTCCCAGGTTTGTTCTTTAATTCTTCCTCCTTTCTGAATTCAGCACCCTTTGAACTTGCAGAACAGACGATCTTGAATTTTGTTGACATGGTACAACCTTCTCCTCCTCGATCCAGTTTGATTCAGTAATTGTGTGGATGTCAGCAGACTTCAGCAGATGACCAAATGTGCTCACAGCTTCCGTGTTTACATTAGTCATGGAAATCAAATACAGTGCATATCGCGACAAAAAACAAACAGATCGATCTCAGATGCTGAATTTATGCTGACTTTTTTCCGAGAAACACAATTCAGTTCAACCTTTTACTCAAACTCAGTTTGTAATTTGAGAAAAAACTTGAGTTTGTTTCGAGAAATTGGGCCAGTAGCTCATCCACCTCTGACTGAATTTTGATACAGTGAGTGACAATCCCCGGGAGAGCACTTGCAGGAATTACATGAGGAATTCTATGAAACAATCTCTGTCAATGAAGGACAAATGCTAAAAATTAAAGTTTGAATATGGTTACCAGTGAAAACTAACTATTATTTGGAGGGAGATGATTTGAACGAAGCCAAGAAATCATCCTCTAGTTTTACCTAAACCACTGGAAAGTTGTGCATGTTCTCAGTGCTCCGACAACAGTACCACAATACAGCAGCTCAGACAACAGTACCACAATACGGCAGTTCAGTCAACAGTACCACAACACGGCAGCTCAGACAACAGTACCACAATACGGCAGCTCACTCAGACAACAGTACCACAACACGGCAGCTCAGTCAACAGTACCACAATACGACAGCTCAGTCAACAGTACCACAATACGACAGCTCACTCAGACAACAGTACCACAATACGGCAGCTCAGTCAACAGTACCACAATACGGCAGCTCACTCAGACAACAATACCACAATACGGCAGCTCAGACAACAGTACCACAATACGGCAGCTCAGACAACAGTACCACAATACAGCAGCTCAGACAACAGTACCACAATACGGCAGTTCAGTCAACAGTACCACAATACAGCAGCTCAGACAACAGTACCACAATACGGCAGCTCAGTCAACAGTACCACAATACAGCAGCTCAGACAACAGTACCACAATACAGCAGCTCAGTCAACAGTACCACAATACAGCAGCTCAGTCAACAGTTCCACAATACTGCAGCTCAGACAACGGTACCACAATACGGCAGCTCAGTCAACAGTACCACAATACAGCAGCTCAGTCAACAGTACCACAATACGGCAGCTCAGACAACAGTTCCACAATACGGCAGCTCAGTCAACAGTACCACAATACGGCAGCTCAGTCAACAGTACCACAATACAGCAGCTCAGTCAACAGTACCACAATACAGCAGCTCAGTCAACAGTACCACAATACAGCAGCTCAGACAACAGTACCACAATACAGCAGCTCAGTCAACAGTACCACAATACAGCAGCTCAGTCAACAGTACCACAATACGGCAGCTCACTCAGTCAACAGTACCACAATACAGCAGCTCAGTCAACAGTACCACAATACGGCAGCTCAGACAACAGTACCACAATACAGCAGCTCAGTCAACAGTTCCACAATACGGCAGCTCAGTCAACAGTTCCACAATACGGCAACTCAGTCAACAGTACCACAATACGGCAGCTCAGTCAACAGTACCGCAATACAGCAGCTCAGTCAACAGTTCCACAATACGGCAGCTCAGACAACAGTACCACAATACAGCAGCTCAGTCAACAGTTCCACAATACGGCAGCTCAGTCAACAGTTCCACAATACGGCAGCTCAGTCAACAGTTCCACAATACGGCAACTCAGTCAACAGTACCACAATACGGCAGCTCAGTCAACAGTACCACAATACAGCAGCTCAGTCAACAGTTCCACAATACGGCAGCTCAGACAACAGTACCACAATACAGCAGCTCAGTCAACAGTTCCACAATACGGCAGCTCAGTCAACAGTACCACAATACGGCAGCTCAGACAACAGTTCCACAATACAGCAGCTCAGTCAACAGTACCACAATACGGCAGCTCAGACAACAGTTCCACAATACAGCAGCTCAGTCAACAGTACCACAATACGGCAGCTCACTCAGACAACAGTACCACAATACAGCAGCTCAGTCAACAGTACCACAATACGGCAGCTCAGACAACAGTTCCACAATACGGCAGCTGTCAACAGTACCACAATACAGCAGCTCAGACAACAGTACCACAATACGGCAGCTCAGACAACAGTTCCACAATACAGCAGCTCAGTCAACAGTACCACAATACGGCAGCTCAGACAACAGTTCCACAATACAGCAGCTCAGTCAACAGTTCCACAATACGGCAGCTCAGTCAACAGTACCACAATACGGCAGCTCACTCAGACAACAGTACCACAATACAGCAGCTCAGTCAACAGTACCACAATACGGCAGCTCAGTCAACAGTACCACAATACGGCAGCTCAGTCAACAGTACCACAATACAGCAGCTCAGACAACAGTTCCTTAATACGGCAGCTAGGACAACAGTACCACAATACGGCAGCTAGGACAACAGTTCCACAATACGGCAGCTCAGTCAACAGTACCACAATACAGCAGCTCAGACAACAGTACCACAATACGGCAGCTCACTCAGACAACAGTACCACAATACAGCAGCTCAGTCAACAGTACCACAATACGGCAGCTCAGTCAACAGTACCACAATACGGCAGCTCAGACAACAGTACCACAATACAGCAGCTCAGTCAACAGTTCCACAATACGGCAGCTAGGACAACAGTACCACAATACAGCAGCTCAGACAACAGTACCACAATACAGCAGCTCAGACAACAGTACCACAATACGGCAGCTCAGACAACAGTACCACAATACAGCAGCTCAGACAACAGTTCCACAATACGGCAGCTCAGACAACAGTACCACAACACGGCAGTTCAGACAACAGTACCACAATACGGCAGCTAGGACAACAGTACCACAATACGGCAGCTCAGACAACAGTACCACAATACAGCAGCTCAGACAACAGTACCACAATACAGCAGCTCAGACAACAGTACCACAATACGGCAGCTCAGACAACAGTTCCACAATACGGCAGCTCACTCAGACAACAGTACCACAATACAGCAGCTCAGTCAACAGTACCACAATACAGCAGCTCAGACAACAGTACCACAGCACGGCAGCTCAGACAACAGTACCACAATACGACAGCTCAGACAACAGTACCACAATACAGCAGCTCAGACAACAGTACCACAATACGGCAGCTCAGTCAACAGTACCACAACACGGCAGCTCAGTCAACAGTACCACAATACGGCAGCTCAGACAACAGTACCACAATACAGCAGCTCACTCAGACAACAGTACCACAATACGGCAGCTCAGTCAACAGTACCACAATACGGCAGCTCAGACAACAGTACCACAATACGGCAGCTCACTCAGACAACAGTACCACAATACAGCAGCTCACTCAGACAACAGTACCACAATACGGCAGCTCAGTCAACAGTACCACAATACGGCAGCTCAGACAACAGTACCACAATACGGCAGCTCACTCAGACAACAGTACCACAATACAGCAGCTCACTCAGACAACAGTACCACAATACAGCAGCTCAGACAACAGTACCACAATACGGCAGCTCAGACAACAGTACCACAATACGGCAGTTCAGACAACAGTACCACAATACGGCAGCTCAGTCAACAGTACCACAATACGGCAGCTCAGACAACAGTACCACAATACGGCAGCTCAGACAACAGTACCACAATACAGCAGCTCAGTCAACAGTACCACAATACAGCAGCTCAGTCAACAGTACCACAATACAGCAGTTCAGACAACAGTACCACAATACGGCAGCTCAGTCAACAGTACCACAATACGGCAGCTCAGACAACAGTACCACAATACGGCAGCTCAGACAACAGTACCACAATACGACAGCTCAGACAACAGTACCACAATACAGCAGCTAGGACAACAGTACCACAATACGGCAGCTCAGTCAACAGTACCACAATACGGCAGCTCAGACAACAGTACCACAATACGGCAGCTCAGACAACAGTACCACAATACGACAGCTCAGACAACAGTACCACAATACAGCAGCTAGGACAACAGTACCACAATACGGCAGCTCAGTCAACAGTACCACAATACGGCAGCTCAGTCAACAGTACCACAACACGGCAGCTCACTCAGACAACAGTACCACAATACGGCAGCTCACTCAGACAACAGTACCACAACACGGCAGCTCAGACAACAGTACCACAACACGGCAGTTCAGACAACAGTACCACAATACGGCAGCTCAGTCAACAGTACCACAATACGGCAGCTCAGTCAACAGTACCACAATACGGCAGCTCAGACAACAGTACCACAATACGGCAGCTCAGACAACAGTACCACAATACGACAGCTCAGACAACAGTACCACAATACAGCAGCTAGGACAACAGTACCACAATACGGCAGCTCAGTCAACAGTACCACAATACGGCAGCTCAGTCAACAGTACCACAACACGGCAGCTCACTCAGACAACAGTACCACAATACGGCAGCTCACTCAGACAACAGTACCACAACACGGCAGCTCAGACAACAGTACCACAACACGGCAGTTCAGACAACAGTACCACAATACGGCAGCTCAGTCAACAGTACCACAATACGGCAGCTCAGTCAACAGTACCACAATACGGCAGCTCAGACAACAGTACCACAATACAGCAGCTCACTCAGACAACAGTACCACAATACAGCAGCTCAGACAACAGTACCACAATACGGCAGCTCAGACAACAGTACCACAATACGGCAGCTCAGACAACAGTACCACAATACGGCAGCTCACTCAGACAACAGTACCACAATACAGCAGCTCAGACAACAGTACCACAACACGGCAGCTCAGACAACAGTACCACAATACGGCAGGTCAGACAACAGTACCACAATACGGCAGCTCAGACAACAGTACCACAATACAGCAGCTCAGACAACAGTACCACAATACGGCAGCTCAGACGGCAGTACTGCAGACTGTTTCAGAGAAAAGTCCTGACTTTGGAATCCAATATGGCTGTTATGGTTGCCATACTAAATGTCAGACCAACACTGTGAGCTGACCTAATCAGATGGTTTAGGTGAGCTAACCTTCTTATCAGGTGAGCTACAGTGTCCTTGCCTGGGGCATTGCATGATACAGAGCATGTGTGTCTATGACCCACAGACACTTGATTCAAAGAATAGGATCCGTCTTCTCATACACAAGATAACCTTCATAGCAAGAACTCGATCAATCTTTAGAAATCCTGTTTGACAGATCGATCTTGGAGGCCTACCAATCAGACTTTGGCAACATTAATTTATTGGATTACAATGAAATGACCTTGAAAATAAGCCACTGATTAAAATCAAAGTGCCAAGCTGTCACCCACATTCATGCTTTACCCTTGAAAATCACAACTTGAAGGAAACAATGCATGGTTACATGACTTAGCAAATGAGACACCGTCATGATTCTGGCTTCAATGCAGCTCCTAACAGGGATCGATGTGAGCAGGTTTTCTTGGGTCATGCTCAAACAAAAATAAATGCCAAATGCTCTAACACTTTTACATTAGAAATTTAGCAATCTATTCCATTTTACTCCTGACTTGAGATGCGCAAATAAACTTATTGTGAAAACATTACATGCCGTGAAGTTTTAATTACTACAGGTATACTATATATTTTATATTTTATAATATTTTAGTAAGTAGGACATAAATAGCAATTTTATAGATATTTTCCGATATTTCATATATATTATAGATCTCCCCTTTCTGCCGGCAGCCAACATCACAAGAATGTTTCTGCGGATAATAGACTGTGTCCCTGCCCAAGGAAAAAAAAAAAACACACACACACACACACACACATATATATAAACTAGAACATAACATAAAAAACCTTGTAAATAAAGCATATATAATGTACTACATAAATCATTCTCATCATTATTAAAATTAGGGGTGCCCTGTTTTTGCCTGAGAAATCAGTGACGTATTACCGAGGAGCACCTAGATTCAAACCGCGGGAAAACAAGCTGATATCATTTCCGGTCGAAAACTCAAATCCATACAAATATGAGACGGTTGTCCGGAAACAAAATGATAATTTTCAGAGTATTTTTTAAAAATCTTTGATTATATTTTTTCTGAGGACTACTGTTATAAAAAAAAAACAATTTTCCACGCTCTTGTGGAGATTTCACATCCCTGTAATAAACAATTTGTATATAATAAGGACAATCATAAAAATCCAGGGGGCTGTCCATAAACCAGTTTTGATATATATTGTTAAGCTCGTAATTCAATACAGAAAACAGAACTGTTTACATGGTCAGAAAGACAATGACATCCGCTACTGACAATTGGAAGAATTCTCAGGTTACCTGTTCGTATTCTTGAAGGGACGTAAACCTCTCTTTTTGTATCCTCGTCATGTACAGAACGTCAGTGTCAGACAGGGCCTCCTCCAGGGAATTGAACACCTCCTGAGAGAGAAATAAAACAGTTAACAAAAGAAACACCTGTCCCTTGCATTTGGACTGACAAATCTGCCTGAAAAAACAAACATGATATGTGTACTATCCAAAGTCTTTGCATTCCCCAGCCATTTTCACTGCTCATAAGTAAATCTGTTTCACAAGGGCCTACTGTTCTGTTTAAGGGCCTCGTTTAATCCTGCAAATGCGGTCAAGGACAAGATTTTATATCATGATTGAACAAGAAAACAGCAATATCATTATTCCCCACCATGAGGCACATTAAAATTTTGTTTGTTCATATAGGAGTGAATAGAAACTCTGAAAAAGAGTCCTATTCAGCCTTAAGAGGAGATGGGCACTTGGGCTGCCTTATGTCATCAGAAAAATGATTAAACGTGAAATTAATACACACAAAAGGCCCTTCCCTGGAAAAAATAACTCAATAAGTATCTCATAGATAAGCTCACTTTAGTAGTTTCTGAGAAAACTATTCCCATTTCAGACACTATTCACCAAGTTCATCAACTTGGATCAAGGGCCATAACTCTTTAAAACAATAATTCACGGGACCAATTCTCGAACTCAGTCTTGACAAGTATCTCTTAGATTAGCATGCAAATTTTCATTCATGTAACTTCAGAAGTTTCTGTGAAAACTTGTCCCTACTGAACACACAATGCACACAGTAAAATAATGTGGATCAAGGGCCATAACTCTTTTAAAAATAAATTGATGGGACCAATTCTCGAACTCAGTCTTGACAAGTACCTCTGAGATAAGCATGCAAACTTTCACTCAAGTAACTTCAGTAGTTTCTGAGAAGACTTTTCCCCATAGCACACTTCGTGGCAGGGGGTATTAACCGCTCTGGGCCAGTAAACACAACCACAAGGCTCTGTAGCTCACCTGAGTTTTTCTGGAATATTTGCAATATCATTTGTTTGTTGTCTAATGCTGCAGTCAGCAATATTCCAGCTAATGTATATGAGGCCGAAATAATGTAAATAATTGAGGCAGGCCCTGACAATCCAGTGATTGGTATGATCCATCCCTGTGGTGTATGATGACATGCATTCAACCCCAAGTCTGACAACCCCATCGATGAAGACACCTCTTGCTACGAGTATAAGCAGCTGGCAGCCTCTTCGGGCCCAGACATCACATGGGGAATTGGCAATACCAGGTCATAATGGGGATGACTCTACTCTGCTTGCTGGCCACATCTCTATTGGTATCAGCAGATCAGCAAGAGCTTAAGTAAGTTAGTCGTCAATCCACATATCTTGTTGTCACAATCAAACAGTGAGGTGAAATGGGCTTTTGCGTTGCATTCAAGATTATTTCACATTTAGGCTAATATGTGACCAAACATATACTGTTTGTCATACCAAACATATACTGTCAATCATGCCAACCATAGTCAATCTTATCAAACATAAACATCTGTCATACAAACTATAACAATCAATCTTACCAAACTGTCATACTGTCAATCATACTAAACATACACTCAATCATACTAAACATATACCATCAATCATACTAAACATATACTGTCAATCATATCAAGCATAACAGTCGATCTTACCAAACAAACTGTCAATACTAAACAAACTGTCAATCTTAATTAACATATACTGACAATGATACAAAACATATACTGTCAATCATACTAAACATATACTGTCAATCATACTAAACATATACTGTCAATCATACCAAACATATATTGTCAATCATACTAAACAGATACTGTCAGTCTTAATAAACATTACAGCCAATCATACTAATCATATACTGTCAATCATACTAAACATATACTGCAAATCATGCCAAACATGTCTGTCAATCATGCCAAACATATCTGTCAGACATACCACACATAACTGTCAATCATGCCAAACATAACTGTTATTTATACTGAACAGATACTGTCCATCATACTAAACATATACTGTCAATCATACTAAACATAACTGTCAATCATGCCAAACATATCTTTCAGACATACCACACATAACTGTCAATCGTGCCAAACATAACTGTCAATCATACTCAACAGATACTGTCAATCATACAAAACATATACTGTCAATCTTACTAAACATAACTGTCAATCATACAAAACATAACTGTCAATAATACCAAACATAACTGTCAATCATACTAAACATATCCTGTCATTTATATTAAATATAACTGCCAATTTTACTGAAGATATATTTTTAATTATACTAAACATAACTGTCAATCATACCAAACATATACTGTCAATCATATCAAACATACACTCAATCATACTAAACATATACTGTCAATCATACCAATGTAGGCATATGCTATGGCTCTTCATCACTGGGCTGGTTATGAAATAGCACTTTGAGTTATGAAATAGCACTTTGAGCATGCCGATGAGTGGTGTGGAAATATGCGCAATATTAATAGCCTATTATTACATGAAGCTCTTTCACACATCAGCAAATAAAATGTATTAACATTACATGAATACATTAATTATTTTTGTTTATTGTGCTCGAGATACAGAAATATGATATTCCCCTCTCGCATGCGCTGTTTACGGTACTGCTATTATAGATTCTGTGGAAATAGGTAATTATGCATACACTGAGTGACACTGGCAGCTTGAGTGGGCTCCATCCATTTGTCAGGGCCAGGTGTTCACGAGGAATTCATTCATACATGTTACCGCAGGCAAATAGGATCCATTGTATACAGTGAGTGAGTGAGTGAGTGAGTGAGTGAGTGTGTGAGTGAGTGAGTGAGTGAGTGAGTGAGTGAGTGAGTGAGAGTGAGTGAGTGAGTGAGTGAGTGAGTGAGTGAGTGAGTGAGTGTGTGAGTGAGTGAGTGAGTGAGTGAGTGAGTGCTTTTATTACATATCATACTATTTGACTGTTTAACACTGCATTCTGCATTCAGCAATATTCAAGTCATACAATGGCGGCCTGTAAATATTCAAGTTTGAACCTGACATTCCTGTGATTGAAGGTATGAGCAAAAAAACACCCTGTCCGGACACATGTCATCAACATCGTTACTGAGTCTGACACCCTGATACATTAGGTGACATGTTACGACTATCTACGGTTGCTTGAGACCAATTCTAACCTGGCATTCCCCATGGGTTCTCAATTTAGTCGCCTCTCATGCCTAACACTGGGACGCTGGAGACACACCCAACTCAGGGTCCCCATACAAGGTGGGACAAGCATGGGACTTATCTTGCTCCATGGTGAGACAAGCGGGGGGTACTTGAGAACTGTCTTGCTCAATGGTGAGACAAGCGTGGGGTACTTGAGAACTGTCTTGTTCCATGGTGAGACAAGCATCGGGTACTTGAGAACTGTCTTGCTCCATGGTGAGACAAGCATGGGGTACTTGAGGACTGTCTTGCTCCATGGTGAGACAAGCATGGGGTACTTGTGAACTGTCTTGTTCCATGGTGAGACAAGCATGGGGTACTTGTGAACTGTCTTGTTCCATGGTCAGACAAGCGTGGGGTACTTGAGAACTGTCTTGTTCCATGGTCAGACAAGCATGGGGTACTTGAGAACTGTCTTGTTTCATGGTGAGACAAGCGTGGGGTACTTGAGAACTGTCTTGTTCCATGGTGAGACAAGCATCGAGTACTTGAGGACTGTCTTGCTCCATGGTGAGACAAGCATGGGGTACTTGAGAACTGTCTTGTTCCATGGTGAGACAAGCATGGGGTACTTGTGAACCGTCTTGTTCCATGGTCAGACAAGCGTGGGGTACTTGAGAACTGTCTTGTTCCATGGTGAGACAAGCGTGGGGTACTTGTGAACTGTCTTGTTCCATGGTGAGACAAGCGTGGGGTACTTGAGAACTGTCTTGTTCCATGGTGAGACAAGCATTGGGTACTTGAGAACTGGCTAATGGTTGAGTTGAGTTGATGGGGTTTAACACTGCTTTCAAGATTTCTGCAGTTTTTTAGGGCCATATGTGTGTGCATAGCCCTGGTACCACACAGGTGTCACAGCCTACATCAACTTCTATGAAGATCCGGGGTAGAATAGGTCTTCAGCAACCCATGCTTGCCATTAAAGGTGACTATGCTTGTTGTAAAAGGCGACTAACGGGATCGGGTGGTCAGGCTCGCTGACTTGTTAATACACGTATCCCAATCATGTGGACCGATGCTCATGATGTCAATCACTGGATTGTCTGGTCAAGACTTGATTATTTACAGATCACCATCATATAGCAGGAATATTGCTGAGTGCGACGTTAAACATCAAACAAACAACAAACATCAACTCAAGCCGTTGGTGTGCTGCCTGCATCCCTGATACAAACAAAGCTGACAGATGTCTACCAAAGTGTCACAATCCACGTGTGTTTTAATCAATTCAAAATATTGAACTTTTTTTCATTGTTCTATAGGCTAACATTGCCAGTATGGAGACTGCACATGAATGAAAAGATTATTCTCAGAATTTGCATTTAGAATATCTTCCTGAAAAGATCCTTGAAAACAAAAATATATGAAAAGGGACATTTTCAAACAAACGTGTCACAAGAGCTCAATACAAGCTGCTGCACAAGAGCGTTTACAAAACCAGGGGAAAAAGGCTGACATCTTTTATATAGAACAGCATTTTTAAGATTTTTCCCTATCAATTAATCATTCACAATACCATGCGACTATTTCTTACCGAAACAGACCCTGATTTGGGAAAGATACCTCACATTGTGGGCACCCACTAACATAGGGGAACACTCATTTTAGTTCAAATATTATTTTTGTATGTCCCCATATTTTCCCCTTATTTTTATAGAATGGGGATTTACAACAAGCAGAGTTGGAGTTGGGGCACCCTCTGAATCACCATGGAAGGCCATTAGTCCAAATACATGGGGTTGGTATTGGCCACTTGACCATTGGCACAACAAAATACTCTTAGTATTGTTATTATCAACAACTAAATAACTTAAAAAGTTTAATCCAATTAATCATAAATATCACTTGACATCCTGAGACATCCAGACTGCCAATCTTTGAGGCGAGCTCTTTGCCAATGTATATAACCAACATCGGACAACTCCCGGTAACATGGTTCACGCTGCCTTTGTTTCAGTTAATAAAGTTACTGCCTTTACATGACTTATACACCTAGTTTGAATCTGTTGCAAGTGTTACATCTGCGATGTCACCACTTCACATAGGGGACATCTGTTACTCAAACACCTAATATGGTCATCGATTTATCCAGATAGACCCAACAAATTCTTGTTCATGTTTAAATGTCAATAAGTCGCATACCCGGATCAAAACTGATGTGAATAAGTGAGTGAGTTGTGAACTTTTTTAATTACAGGATTTTACTATTTCTTGTCAGAAAGTTTTACCATGAATATAACTGTGTCCCAAGGGACCAACAATATTTCTTCTCTACGTCCATTCTATAAATATGTGCTGGACTCACAGTTCATTCAGAGTGAGTGAGTGAGTGAGTGAGTGAGTGATTAGCATTATCACGGCAGGGGACACCAGCAATGGGCTTCATACATTGTACCCATGTGGGGGATCAAACCTGGGAGAATGACAAGCGAACACTTCAACCACTAGGCTACCACACGTCCACAAGCAAATGTCAGCACTCATTCTTAAACTTAATTTCAAACTTTGGAAACGCAAAAGCTACAGACAGCATATTCTCAGGATTATAGAACCAAGAACACACACAAACACACAAACACAGACACCACACCCACACACACACACCACACAGATACACACACACTGATAGACACACAGACACACACACACAAATTGTTGTTCATGTGTCACTGATCTCTAATTTCACAATGAAATAATTATAATTGAAGGGTACTTTCACAGACTAGATCAGTAATGAGTAATGTTTAATCATATGCTGTACCTGTCTGATGCCGCGTGACTGGACCAGCTGTCGGACATCCTCAGGCATCTGCAGAGATGGCGGAGACACGTAGCGGAGGTTGACACGGTACAATGTCAGCAGACGAGCCAGGGAGTGCACAGTGCGGCCATTCTTCAGGTCTCCAACCATCGTTATCTGTCAAGCAGGAAATGCTGATCAATGGTGTTTTCACCTGTATTACTACATCCATCAACAGTCTTTCATTAACTTAAGGATGACATGTCACACTAGCTGGGCAATACTATAGGTTGTAGCAGGATCACAAGGGGTACATGGGGATGTATGCGTCCTACGTTAGGCATCTTCCCGAGGCAAGAGAGTTAACTGACTTTAAAAGTCCTGTTTCCACCCTTGCCGAACTAGGCTGGAATTCCTGGGCTCGATCGTAGCGCCACCAGTGGCTATTACGAGTAATGTCCTTTCTATGCATCTCCTATTGACCAATCAGATTCAATCTCTCGTATCACTAGCATTTGCTTCAAACAAAACGGTGGCGCCCAGTCAAGATGATCTGATCGATAATCAAGATCTATATTGTGATCAAACGAGTCTTAGATCGCGAAGCGCATCAAATCACATTAGCACCTTGATTAAAGACATGAAAAGATATAGAAAATATCTTAGTTAGCGGTGCACATGCTTTGCAAATCCTGCAGTCGACCGAAATCTGCATGACACTTTACGAACCGGATTTCGATTTCGGTGCGTAATTTTGATTGGACTATGCATAAACTCGTTAGCCCAGGTAAAATGTAACTCTATAATACCAGCCTAGTTCGGCAAGGGTGGAAACTGGACTTTTATAGTCAGATAACTCACTTGCCTCGGGAAGATGACGTTAGGTTTCATATCACGACCCTCCGGCGTTTGCTTTGAAGTGGGGTATAAAGGATTTATTCTGCCTCTCAAACATCCACATGAAATCCATGTGATGGACCAAAGAGATTTATTCCCCTGCTGAGAAACTTATTCCTCTCCAAGGTGGGACACACTGTATTTTATTACACATATGATAGACTGCCATTGCCCTTGATGTATAATTTGTATTTTTGTATACTTTGTATACTTTGTATATGGGCCTGAGGTCTCAAGTACAAATAAAGATTGATTGAATTATCAAGATCACTTGGACCAATCAGATCTCATCATTCTAACATGGAGGCTTGATAATGAATGTTGTCAGGACACGCTTAGGACAAACTGGTATCGAAATTCTACGTTACTGTCAACGAAGATGTGAACATGTTTATTCGAATAAAACAGTTTTATTCCTTACTTGTTTTCATCTTACTTAATATGTAATTATGTAAGTTTTACCCATGCTTGTTTGCACAATTGACTGTACACATGCTGTACTGAAACTCTTGAATAATTACACACTGAAAAATATTTTTTAAGTGGTATCATCGGTATGAAAAAAATTCATAAATCAATCAATAAATCATCATGGTTGCATAAAGCTAACACAATCTCCAGACAATCAAGATTCATGTAAGGTCTGCAGAGTAATCTCCCTTGCTAATTCTCACAGCAACAACCCATTCCCGGAGTTCTCTATACCCTCGCCGCCACCAGTACCATCTCGCCACTGTGCTATGACCATGTACGGAGCTGCCTGCCAACCAACAGACCATTATGTTTATGTCCCCCCCTTAATTGTTATGATGTCTGTCAAGTGGACATTCTATTTCATGTTAATTATCATATAGCCATTGCAGTTTGAATGACACCTAAGGAGAAGTACGTATTCATTATTCTACAATCTCGAACCAATCTTTCTAAACCTTTTTCTTGTCAAGACATCAATTGATTTTGAGAAAAGTAGACTCACGAAAATCGTGCAAAATTCACTTTAATGACATTCCCTCCCACATAACATAAAAATATACGTCAATACATTTTGAGTTTGAGGATATTTTTCAAGATTGTTTAAATAGCTGTACTACACTGGTCACAGCAAGGATATTGGGATGGCCAAAAAATGTCACATCCTAGGAGAGATCTTGTTCTCACCGTGAGTCCGTTGACAGTTCCAATCTCTTCTCGTATTGTGAAGACATCCAGCAGTGCTTGTGTTGGATGTTCGCCAGTCCCGTCACCAGCGTTGATGACTGGCTTCCGACTTGCACTCGCTCCAGTCTGTATTTTGAAATTGTAAGCAAAAGTCTAGAATTCTGTGATCACAAAATTTGCATCTGCATTGATGTTCTGACCAAGTTTTAACTTCTGACTTCCTCGTGCCAAGACTTCTGAAGAAACACATTTTTGACCACACATTGAGCACAAGCTTGTACACATTCTCCAAACTGCTCCACCAACACTATACCCAAACCAGGTGGGTGAACATTATGCTGAACTATGGAGACATATTTATCCTCCCCAGTCAAATACAAATTTCATGTTATCTTTTTAAAATTCTCCAGAGTATGAGTGAGTGAGTTTGGTTTTACGCCGCTTTTAGCAACATTCCAGCAATATCACGGCGGGGGACACCGGAAATGGGCTTCACACATTGTACCCATGTCGGGAATCGAACCCGGATCATTGGCGTGAAGAGCGAACGCTTTAACCACTAGGCTACCCGACCGCCCCCTCCAGAGTATGAAATTGCAACATGCATCAATATTTGTTTAGAAATATCGCATTGCTTTCTTTTGGATGCAGTGACAAGAGGAGAAAACATGGGTCTGGATGTGATTTATTTGATGTTTCATGTGGACTATTGCTGCTATACAAGGCCATCCTGGAAATAATGAAGTCTGGACCATACAATCCAGTGATCGATATTGTGAGCAAAGATTCACATTGTTGGTGTACGAGGACACACATTCAAATATATCACCAAGCCTGACCACCCGATCCATTTGGTTGCCTCTCAGGATAAGCAATATTCCAGCAATATCACGGCGAGAGACACTATAAAGGGGCATCACACATTGTATCCATGTGGGGAATCGAACCTGGATCTTCGGCATGACCAGCGAGCTCTTTAACCACTAGGTTACCCCACCACCCCAACATGCACAGGTAACTGGGGAGCTATTATAATCTGGACCCCAACTGGGTGAGGCCGATCATAGACCTTTACCGTTTACTACTTGTAGATCACGGACGTTTACCACAAGCGCAGGCATGGTGGGAGAAATACTAAAGATCACAAATGGTTCAGAACCAACGATCTTCAGATCCTGGCACACATAAGGGATGCAACTCTGAAGGACTTACACTAACTGCCCCAGGCTCAGGGTGTCGAATCACGATAATGTCTGCATACCCAGACATCATGGCCACAGTATCTGAAAACAGCAACGTTATAACTGGTATATCGGTTATACCAAGCAGTGATAATAATACTAATAACCACAACAATACAATAATGCCATTCATATGGCGCCATATTTCCCCACCACACAAAGTATCATAACATGAAACACATAATCAATGACCTTCGAGACTTCAAAAGTATAAATGCTTCAAAGGGGTACCCACACACACATGCATCCCCCTTCAGCAAAACCCTCCCCCCTCCATCCTCTGCTTGACCCACATATGGAGCTTTGAACACCCACGAGAGTACAGGTGTACCAGTCTCACCTTGCAGGGTCTCCCCCTTCTTGGAGGAGGAAGTGGCTTCATTGAGGGAGACAACAGCGCCACCTAGACGCTGCATGGCAGCGGAGAAGGAGCAGCTAGTCCGTGTGCTCACCTCGTAAAACAGCGACGCCATAACCTTGCCCTGAAACATGGTGACATGCTCTCCTTGTTACTTCAACATCATCAACTAAACTGTGATGGGAAACAGCAAACAACATAAAAGGTACAGCTTATGGAGGTCCTGAATGCAAGCTGAATTAGTGCACTTAAAATTATAACCTTCCCCCCCCCCCTTCACACACACCCTCCTAAATATATGTTTCTTAATCTGTAACATAGGCATAAAGGAGCAATGTCTAGATCAATATTGCGAGCTACGATCAACACTGCTAATGCACAAAGATATATGCCCTCAACCAAGTCACAGAGCCTGACCACCCAATAAACTCAGTCACCCCTTCTGACCAGTGTAGGTTGCTGCTGGGGACCTTATCTGACCTTGAATCGCCACAGGGGTATATATGTATTGGTTCCTTGTGTTGCGGTGATGGTAACAAGACCATACACTCCATCAAGAAAGCATATTGATGACAAGATGCTGGAGTGTATTGGATCTTAAAATTCTCAGCCATATTGTTACAGCCATATTATGATAGAGGATTGAACCAAGGATTTTGTTGTGACGAGGAAGCACTTTAACTACAAGGCTACCGCACTAATCCCTGATAGGACACACAGTTAACTGGAAGAGTCTTCGTGGTGTTTGAGGAGTCCTTTGAAGGCGGAGACAATATTCCAATGCAGACGTAGAACTATGGTGGAAATTTACCTTGAGGATATAGTCAAGCGGGCGGTCCCTCATCACAGCAACACGGAAATTGTGGGCAAGGTTGAAGATCTGATGAAGCTGTTGACATAATTATACTCAGTAAGAAATACAAACACTGGAGATGATGATTCTTTGTTTAACGCCGCACTCAGCAATATTCCAGCTATGAGACGGAGGTCTGGACCAGACAATCCAATGATTGACATCATGAGCATCGATCCACGCAATTGGGTTACAATGACATGCATCAACCCAGTCAGCAAGTCTGACCACCTGTTAGTCGACTCTTACAACAAGCATGGGTTACAGAAGGCCGATTCTAACCCAGATCTTCACGGGTTACTGAAGATGAAATGTCTAGTAGTGAGTGTGAGAGTTAGATACCCGTATCAAATACATCACCATTGAATAACATTTCTTTTTTGTTTCAGTTTTTAACCACCATCAAACATATTTTCTTTTGCCAGGCAGTCTAGGTTCTGGCATCAGGCAAATTTTGTGACATTAATTAAAATTATGAACCTTTATTGGGAATGTCTTAATTCCAATTTGGAAATCTTGACTGAAATGTGCTGTACGTATGAGGTTGATTACCAAACTCTGACTACTGCCTAGAAATACTACTGGATAATTCCTATATACACATACTGAATACATACTAAATACAATTTGTATACACTTTTACAATAATCATTTGAAAAAAAGTGATATTATGTGCTCTGTCTGAATTTGTGGGAAGAATGGTGTTATTGTTTTGTTCTGAGACTAAATATCAAAATACTATCTGTAAAATAGCACATTGTGTAAATATAACATTTGCATTATGACAAAATCTTGTACAGCAATTTCTCGGTCTGTATTATGATACACATTGTATTGTTATACGTCTATTAAGAATCTTTTGCAATTCCATTGGTTAATCTGTAAAACATGCCGAAACAGTACATTTTAATGTAGACCCTGAAATCATATGACTTTATATATATCAAATATTGACTCGTCACATGATAAGTATTGACCTGTCATGTAATTAATATTGACTTGTCAGCTAGAAAACAAGATGGCGTCTGGTACAAAAATTTCACAGTTCACAGCTAAGTCACTGTAGTGAAACAGAGGGCAGTTTAAAGACTTAAAATCTGAAGTGAATTTCGGTACAACAAGACTAATGATTACTTTTGACAAAGTAAACAAGGACCCTCAGACCCGGCCTGTGGCCTCGGTCTGGACAAACCACCTCATGAGTCGGGTCCTCGGGGCCTTGTTTTCTCATATTGGCCTCGTCAACAGTAATTTTTTGTATTATATATTACGACACTTTGATCTGTATTGAAATATGCAACATATTGCCATTACAGTGTTTTCATCCACATTCTGTATGTTATATTCAGGATAACACTTTCCTAGTAAAGTACAGATTCTAGTACTTTTTGAGGTTGAGTCCCGCCCGGGATTCGAACCCACTCTGTCAGAGTGAGGCACCTAATCGCCAGCACAAAAAGTCAGCGATCCAATGCACTCAGCCACCGAGGCTTCCACAAAAATGAAAGTCCGACAACATGTAGTCCAGATCACATACAGTATTCGACGTAATAAGTGCCCCGCTCTAATAAGCGCCCACGGCCATATTTGCTAATATATTGGCTAGTGAACAAACCTAATTAGCACCCTTTCCGATTGATCAATGTACACAAGACTTATTTATTCGCGTATAATATGCACTCGTGTGTTATATGCACCCTTAATTAAGGGAAAATAAATTCTGGAAAAATATATCTGTCGTATATAAACATTTCAGGCTGTCAGCATAAACCACAAAATTTACCTTTTAACTCTGTTTTTTCCCCCAAAAGAATATTCTATTAAGAGCCCCCTATTTCTAATTTTGAGAGCGCCCTGGGCGCTTATTACGTTGAAAACGGTAGTTTGTGTACCCCTCTGACAAGTAGGATTCTGTATGTGTGTCACCTGTTCCCTGTTGAAGCCCATGACGGAGAGCACATGGTGGTTGGTGAGCCCCGGGGTGTAGTGGGGCAGCCCCACAGGCTGCAGGGCGTGGCCGTGTTCCCGGGGGGTGACCGGCAAGTCCTTGCGGAGGAAGTCACCATGGCCACCATACAGATCTAGAATCAAGACACTGTTACACTAAGACTGGCATGCAAACACACGATGCAGTCTGAAAGGAATGAAAGATATCTACAAGTAATTGCACTTATATTTATGAAATAAAATTCCAAACCCTTTGATATGACTAATTATGGTTGCACATGATACATTAAAGTCACAATGATGATACTTCCTTTTGCAGCTATAAAACTTCTACAATACATGTATAATGGTCACACAAGGTTAAACGACAAGCTTATATAAGTATGCATCCATGGTATGGTATCCATATATGTTAATAACACCAAATCAATCTGAAACATCAAAAACATAAATATGAAATATTATATTATTTCATTTTTACACACTTTCCAACTAGGCCATTTAATAAAAATCCTGAATCCCCCAAACAAACAGTGAGGCCATCATGGTTGCTATGACAACATCCACATTGACGAGTGACAGACTCTATGGCCCTAAGATCACTCAGAGGGAAGGCTGGGCGGGTTGTCCTTCTACTCTGGGGCCGGGATGGATGCATTCCAGGGGTTTCTCCAGACCTCCTCGGAGCTGACATCAGTTGCCAGGTTGGCAGCAAATATCAGTAAACATTCCAAAACTGGAATAAAACCATCCCTAATTCATGTTACTCAACTGCAAACAGACACGGGGCGTTTGCTCGTCACGCCGAAGGCCCAGGTTTTGATTCCCGACATGGGTACAATGTGTGAAGCCCATTTCTGGTGTCCCCCAATGTGATATTGCTGGAATATTGCTAAAAGCGGCATAAAACTATACTCACTAACTCACTCACTCATGCAAACAGACACTGCCCAGGATACTGGTACTTCACTGATAACAGGACAGTAAAGACGACAAAGCTCTACCTCTTTACGTGTAAGTTATCGCACTGAATGCAATGGTAAATTATATGAGCGGCCTTTCGCTTAATATACATAAGTTGAAGTAAAGGACAAAAGTTTGCAATGATAGTTTAATGTTACAAATGAAGAATTTAAAGTTACTAATGAGGGTCAAAATACAAAACAAATACACACGATATGAAAGAAAGAACAATTTGTACCGAGGAATGTCAGTGCGCACTAAAGGACAACAATTCTAATCGGCTTGTTCAGCTGTGTATATGATAAACGCTGGCAATAAGCATCACAACACCATGTACAAAGCATATGTCTTACTCGCGCACCCATTGTGTAACATCATATACATGTTGCGATCAAATGAAGTGTTTAGCCATCGCCACCGGGAAAGCAGGATGTTTTGATCAATATCCTCTTGCTGTTTATGTGCATGCCAAAATATATTTGTGTTTGTGTTTCAAAGCCGTGCTCAGCAATATTATAGCTATTTTATGGCAGGCTATAAATAACATACTCTGGACCAAACTATCCAGTGATTGATCTGGAAAGCAACAATCCAAGCCTTCAGGATACGATGAAAAGCAAAACAGCTTGCTAGGGACCTACCCTAACCCTGAATACCCACAGAGACACCATCACAGCTTGCTGGGGACCTACCCTAACCCGGAATACCCATGGGAGACCATCACAGCTTGCTGGGGACCTACTCTAACCCGGAATACCCATGGGAGACCATCACAGCTTGCTGGGGACCTACCCTAACCCAGAATACCCACAGAGATACCATCACAGCTTGCTGGGGACCTACTCTAACCCAGAATACCAATGGGAGACCATCACAGCTTGCTGGGGACCTACTCTAACCCGGAATACCCATGGGAGACCATCACAGCTTGCTGGGGACCTACTCTAACCCGGAATACCAATGGGAGACCATCACAGCTTGCTGGGGACCTATTCTAACCCAGAATACCCATGGGAGACCATCACAGCTTGCTGGGGACCTACTCTAACCCAGAATACCAATGGGAGACCATCACAGCTTGCTGGGGACCTACTCTAACCCGGAATACCAATGGGAGACCATCACAGCTTGCTGGGGACCTATTCTAACCCGGAATACCCACAGAGACACCATCACAGCTTGCTGGGGACCTACTCTAACCCGGAATACCCATGGGAGACCATCACAGCTTGCTGGGGACCTACTCTAACCCGGAATACCCATGGGAGACCATCACAGCTTGCTGGGGACCTACCCTAACCCAGAATACCCACAGAGATACCATCACAGCTTGCTGGGGACCTACTCTAACCCAGAATACCAATGGGAGACCATCACAGCTTGCTGGGGACCTACTCTAACCCGGAATACCAATGGGAGACCATCACAGCTTGCTGGGGACCTATTCTAACCCAGAATACCCATGGGAGACCATCACAGCTTGCTGGGGACCTACTCTAACCCAGAATACCAATGGGAGACCATCACAGCTTGCTGGGGACCTACTCTAACCCGGAATACCAATGGGAGACCATCACAGCTTGCTGGGGACCTATTCTAACCCGGAATACCCACAGAGACACCATCACAGCTTGCTGGGGACCTACTCTAACCCGGAATACCCATGGGAGACCATCACAGCTTGCTGGGGACCTACTCTAACCCGGAATACCCATGGGAGACCATCACAGCTTGCTGGGGACCTACCCTAACCCAGAATACCCACAGAGATACCATCACAGCTTGCTGGGGACCTACTCTAACCCAGAATACCAATGGGAGACCATCACAGCTTGCTGGGGACCTACTCTAACCCGGAATACCAATGGGAGACCATCACAGCTTGCTGGGGACCTACTCTAACCCGGAATACCAATGGGAGACCATCACAGCTTGCTGGGGACCTATTCTAACCCAGAATACCCATGGGAGACCATCACAGCTTGCTGGGGACCTACTCTAACCCAGAATACCAATGGGAGACCATCACAGCTTGCTGGGGACCTACTCTAACCCGGAATACCAATGGGAGACCATCACAGCTTGCTGGGGACCTATTCTAACCCGGAATACCCACAGAGACACCATCACAGCTTGCTGGGGACCTACTCTAACCCGGAATACCCATGGGAGACCATCACAGCTTGCTGGGGACCTACTCTAACCCGGAATACCAATGGGAGACCATCACAGCTTGCTGGGGACCTATTCTAACCCGGAATACCCACAGAGACACCATCACAGCTTGCTGGGGACCTACTCTAACCCGGAATACCCATGGGGAGACCATCACAGCTTGCTGGGGACCTATTCTAACCCGGAATACCCATGGGGAGACTATCACAGGTTGCTGGGGACCTATTCTAACCCGGAATACAAATGGGAGACCATCACAGCTTGCTGGGGACCTACTCTAACCCGGAATACCAATGGGAGACCATCACAGCTTGCTGGGGACCTACTCTAACCCGGAATACCAATGGGAGACCATCACAGCTTGCTGGGGACCTACTCTAACCCGGAATACCAATGGGAGACCATCACAGCTTGCTGGGGACCTACTCTAACCCGGAATACCAATGGGAGACCATCACAGCTTGCTGGGGACCTACTCTAACCCGGAATACCAATGGGAGACCATCACAGCTTGCTGGGGACCTATTCTAACCTGGAATACCAATGGGAGACCATCACAGCTTCCTGGGGACCTACTCTAACCCGGAATCCCCAGAGAGACACCATCACAGCTTGCTGGGGACCTATTCTAACCCAGAATACCCATGGGGAGACAATCTCAGCTTGCTGGGGACCTACCCTAACCCTGAATCCCCATGGGGAGACCAGCATAGGTTGCAGAGGACCTATTCTAACCCGGAATCCCCATGGGGAGACCAGCATAGGTTGCAAACGACCTATTCTAACCCGGAATACCCATAGAGAGACCAGCTTAGGTTGCAGGGTACCTATTCTAACCCGGAATACCCATAGAGAGACCAGCATAGGTTGCAGGGGACCTATTCTAACCCGGAATACCCATAGAGAGACCAGCTTAGGTTGCAGGGGACCTATTCTAACCCTGAATCCCCATGGGGAGACCAGCATAGGTTGCAGAGGACCTATTCTAACCCGGAATACCCATAGAGAGACCAGCATAGGTTGCAGGGGACCTATTCTAACCCGGAATACCCATGGGGAGTTTTATGTTGTTTCATGCTGCAGTCATCTTCAAGCCAGCATCACACAACATATTCTAACCCAGAATACCCATAGAGACACCATCACAGCTTGCTGGGGACCTACTCTAACCCGGAATCCCCATAGAGAGACCAGCTTAGGTTGCAGGGGACCTATTCTAACCCGGAATACCCATAGAGAGACCAGCTTAGGTTGCAGGGGGCCTATTCTAACCCTGAATCCCCATGGGGAGACCAGCTTAGGTTGCAGGGGACCTATTCTAACCCTGAATACCCATAGAGAGACCAGCATAGGTTGCAGAGGACCTATTCTAACCCCGAATCCCCATGGGGAGACCAGCATAGGTTGCAGGGACCTATTCTAACCCGGAATACCCATGGGGAGACCAGCATAGGTTGCAGGGGACCTATTCTAACCCCGTATCCCCATGGGGAGACCAGCATAGGTTGCAGAGGACCTATTCTAACCCGGAATCCCCATGGGGAGACCAGCATAGGTTGCAAACGACCTATTCTAACCCGGAATACCCATAGAGAGACCAGCATAGGTTGCAGGGGACCTATTCTAACCGGGAATACTCATAGAGAGACCAGCATAGGTTGCAGGGGACCTATTCTAACCCAGAATACCCATAGAGAGACCAGCTTAGGTTGCAGGGGACCTATTCTAACCCTGAATCCCCATGGGGAGACCAGCATAGGTTGCAGAGGACCTATTCTAACCCGGAATACCCATAGAGAGACCAGCATAGGTTGCAGGGGACCTATTCTAACCCGGAATACCCATGGGGAGTTTTATGTTGTTTCATGCTGCAGTCATCTTCAAGCCAGCATCACACAACATATTCTAACCAAGAATACCCACAGAGACACCATCACAGCTTGCTGGGGACCTACTCTAACCCGGAATCCCCATAGAGAGACCAGCATAGGTTGCAGGGGACCTATTCTAACCCTGAATACCCATAGAGAGACCAGCTTAGGTTGCAGGGGGCCTATTCTAACCCTGAATCCCCATGGGGAGACCAGCTTAGGTTGCAGGGGACCTATTCTAACCCTGAATACCCATAGAGAGACCAGCATAGGTTGCAGAGGACCTATTCTAACCCCGAATCCACATGGGGAGACCAGCATAGGTTGCAGGGACCTATTCTAACCCGGAATACCCATGGGGAGACCAGCATAGGTTGCAGGGGACCTATTCTAACCCCGAATCCCCATGGGGAGACCAGCATAGGTTGCAGAGGACCTATTCTAACCCGGAATACCCATAGAGAGACCAGCATAGGTTGCAGAGGACCTATTCTAACCCGGAATCCCCATGGGGAGACCAGCATAGGTTGCAGACGACCTATTCTAACCCGGAATACCCATAGAGAGACCAGCATAGGTTGCAGGGGACCTATTCTAACCGGGAATACTCATAGAGAGACCAGCATAGGTTGCAGGGGACCTATTCTAACCCGGAATACCCATAGAGACCAGCATAAGTTGCAGGGGACCTATTCTAACCCGGAATACCCATAGAGAGACCAGCATAGGTTGCAGGGGACCTATTCTAACCCGGAATACCCATAGAGAGACCAGCATAGGTTGCAGGGGACCTATTCTAACCGGGAATACTCATAGAGAGACCAGCATAGGTTGCAGGGGACCTATTCTAACCGGGAATACCCATAGAGAGACCAGCATAGGTTGCAGGGGACCTATTCTAACCCGTAATACCCATAGAGAGACCAGCATAGGTTGCAGGGGACCTATTCTAACCCGGAATACCCATAGAGAGACCAGCTTAGGTTGCAGGGGGCCTATTCTAACCGGGAATACTCATAGAGAGACCAGCATAGGTTGCAGGGGACCTATTCTAACCTGGAATACCCATAGAGAGACCAGCAATGGTTGCAGGGGACCTACTGTAACCCGGAATACCCATGGGGAGTTTGTTATATGCTGCAGTCATCTTCAAGCCAGCATCACACAACATGCAGCCATACATGACATCCAACGCAGGTGCCAAGGCACAAACAAGATAACAGTGAAGGGAGGGACCTAGTCTTTGGGGACAAATAAACATACAATATCATCTTTGATGTAAGCATCACAACATAAAGTAATATTAATAACAGACTGAATGTTAGTTTCCAGATATGAAAACAGTAAGGTGGAAAGTCTTATTGTTTGTATTGTTTATAGAATACATTAACTCAAGAACCACACGTCCACATCGCCATTACAAGGGTCAAGGTCAAGGACACTACAGATGTTGAATACGGTACAGATACCTTCCCTCATGCCGGGGACATTAGTCACATGAATCTACATGATGTTAAAAACATAGACAACAGTACAGAAATCCAGGACTCGGATCTGGGATGAATTTCCATTCTTTGGAATATTATCTTACCAATACCCAATCGTTTCCCCATTACCAATACCCCATTGTTTCCCCATTACCAATACCCCATTGTTTCCCCATTACCAATACCCCATTGTTTCCCCATTACCAATACCCCATTGATTCCCCATTACCAATACCCCATTGTTTCCCCCTTACCAATACCCCATTGTTTCCCCCTTACCAATACCCCATTGTTTCCCCCTTACCAATACCCCATTGTTTCCCCCTTACCAATACCCCATTGTTTCCCCTTTACCAATAAAACTAATATCAATAGATAAAAAAGTCCACAAGAAGGCACAAATTTGCAGATTAAAACAGCAAAAAGCAACATATTTTGTTACTACAGAATAAAATGCTATCCCAGACCTTGGCAACCCTTCACTCTGTTTAGGTCTGTTATATTTTCACATCAAGGTAGTTATATTTAAACAAACTGTAACTCAGCCTGTGGACATAACACAAAAACATCTCCTGACATTCCAGATCGACAATTCTCCATGTCAGAAAATCGACCACAGATGTGAGTTGTACTTAAGTGAAACATGACATGCTGGTGCTCTAGAAGCAAGACTAGGCTAGGACAGCGTGGTGGCTGCAACAGCTATTGTATTTTCTTGAGTATAGTGCGCACCCATGTATAATGCGCACCCCCCCTAGCGGATTCAGTATTTTGAAAAATAATTTCGAATATCAAGTGCAAAAAAATATTTCACTGTAGATCTACCCCTTCAGCGAATTTCGGTAAACGAACGGGTGACGAGAAACTTGGTCAGTACACATTCGAAATTTGAGATAAAAAATCACCAGACATGATGATTTACCGTTTAAATTGTATTCTTTGTTCTGCTAGGCATTGTTTTACATCCAGGGATTAAGATTGCCCTGTGTATTTTCTCGTAAACTAAGCTGGAAACAGCAATCAGCTGTACACACGTTTTCTTGGAATCTACCAGTGTTTCGGTCAAGACACACCCAATGATATAACTTTACAGGATTTTAATGCAAGGATTGGCAAAAATTGTATCTGAAAATTTTATCAGGAATAATATATTCGCATATCTTGTTAATTTAGTTGCAGCTTTTACTAAACATATTTAAGATAATAATTATAACCCTAAGCGAAGCAGCTGAACGCTATTGCCGGTTATTATTTTTCACATGGAACCAGTCTGACCAGTCACCGTCAAGGCTCCCGCGCACGTGATCGCGAGAACTATGTTTTTACATAGAATCATCAAACTATAACAAATATGACTTTTAAGATATATGTATCCATTCCCTGTCAACTAAAGTTTGTTTCAAGGCGTCTTTAGGGGTAATCTGACCATGGTTACTGTTAATAACGGTGAGTTGTGCAATCTTCCGATCGCTTCACACACGATTTGCCGAAATTAATTAAAACATTATTAAAAAGAATTTGAATAAAATGAATGAAATAAGTTACAAACATAAGTCCAGATATACAAAGAAACTTTTTATAGCCAGACAGTGTAATTACATGATGATTTTGGGTAACTTCAGCATGGATTTGCTGACATGGTTTTTCCGGTGTTACGTGCTCACAGTAATATCTTTCCATGAGGAAAAAAACAATAAAACTCATTATTTCGTGTACAATGCACACCCCCTTCTACACAGATGTGGTTTTTTTTAAAAAGTGCACACTATACTCAAGGAAATACGGTTCTCTGTTCTACATGGTTCTACATGGTTCTACATGGTTACCTGTAAGACTCTCTAGCAGGCTAGAGACAGCAGCTGGTGAGGTGAAGGGAAATGAAGGGGCAAATGTTTAGCCAACTAGTAAAGCAACACTCACGAAATAGAAAACCAGGTCAAGGGTAAAATAGTGTTGTCTGGCAACCAATTAAACACGGCTTTGTCATTGGATGAACAATTATTTTTTCCTCAATAAATACTGTCAATAGCCAGATCAAAGGAGCCAACTTGTTCAATTGACTTTCTTGGTAAATGGTTTGATTTGCCATAATGCAGTATTAGTATGTTGATTAAGCGCAACAGAATTATAAGAATGAAGTCACATGGCACACTAGGTCTGGAAGCCTTCAGTGGCATTCACTATATACCTTTAAAATGGTTGCTCTATTCAACAGTATTTGGGAATGCAAATCATAATCTGGCATGTTACGAATATACTTCAGTGGGATGGAAACGTAATTGAGAGGTTGCAGACAATACTACTATCCTAGCCTTCGAACTAAATTTGATGGTTACATATATGCATATAAATCTATGAATAGAAACAAACTATGTCAGAAATTTGTTAGATAAACTATGTGCAATTAAAAAATCTGCATTAAATCATTAAAATCACTTTGAAATTATTGAAATAAATCCAACTACATGCTGTGTTTGAATGTGCACTGAAACTATTACACTTAGCTAGGCAGAGAAGGTACATTGAGAAAGATGTTATAAAATAATAAAAAAAAATCTGAACTTTTCAAGATGTCTCATATGCTGTTCAGCAACTCATCACTCCCATTAATACAATAACTAACATCTGACATGATGCCTTTCCCGTCTCCACCTGTGTCTCCACAGTTTGAGTGAGTGAGTTGGGCTTAACACGCTTTGAACAGTATTACAGTCATGTCAGCTCACATCTTCCCGAGACAAGGGAGTTAACAGACTATAAGTCCGGTTTCCACCCTTGCCAAACTAGGCTGATACTACCAGGCTTGATCGTAGCACCACCAGTGGCTATTACGAGTTATGTCCCTTCTATGTCCCTTCTATGAAACTCCTATTGACCAATCAGACTCCATCTGTCCCTACTATGTAACTCCTACTGACCAATCAGACTCCATCTGTCATATCACTTGCATCGCTTCAAACAAAATGGCGCCCACCCCAGTGAAGACAATCTGATTGATAATCAAGATCTATCAACGGGTCCTACCCAACAAAGTGCTTGAGCACCTTGATTAAAAACATGAAAAGATTTGCAAAATATCTGTTGACGCTAAGTTGACGGTACACATGCTCAGCAAATCCTGCAGTCGAGGGAAATCAGCATATTGAAATCTATATTGTTTATGAAACAGATGTCTAGTTTGTTACATGATTTTGATTGGATTTTGCATAGACTCGTTAGTCCAGCCAAACTGTAATTCCGGAATTCCAGCCTAGTTCGTCAAGGTTGGAAACTGAACTTTTGTAGTCAGTTAACGCCCTTGCCTCGGGAAGATGGTCAGCTTAATGTGTCATAAAACCCTGCCTGAAGCATTGAGGGTCTAAGATGTTAACACTTTGGTGAAACCCATAAATACTAGCACGGTGCTGACAAACAAAGAATCATAATCAGGGATTTGAACCCATGATCATAGGATTCTGGTTGCGCAAGGGACACAGCCCTGTACTGTGAATTGTGGCACCTTAGAATATTTGGCCCCCTCAAAAAGACATATCATTTCATCTAGATACAGAAACTATCAAATATGGAAATAGATAATCGTAATGGAATAATTTCCAATATTGATGGAGCAAATTATCATGACAGTTTGTAGCTAAGCAACATATTGAGACATATTGCTGTTCAAATAACAAGTGACAAATATCAAAAAGTAAATTTCCTACAGCCAGGTAACGAGTTAGGCTGCTGTTGCTAGGCAACAAAGTGGAATGAGCTGTGGAAAAAAGGGAGACCACTCACCTGGCTTCAGCTCCTTGTGCAGGTGCTCTGGGGAATCTCCGACTGAGGACACAAACACAGAACTCACGGACATCACACGGGAGTCAAACATGTTAGAGCAAGACATCGTTAGTTTGAATTTATAGCTGGCTGGGGACGGCTATCACAGCAGGAATTAAGGATATGCAAAGGACTTATTAAAGATATAAACAATTAATAGTCTCATGAACATTTCGAGAAATGATGAACATGTTTTTATCCCCAAAACTTAAAGATATAGATTCTTTTATTTATTTTTTAAATTTTACATCGTATGCTGTACTGTGAGATAATGATCAAAGTGCATTTCATATCATAATATTGTTTTCAGAAACAGAATTGTATTGATTTTCCTCAATGAAGATGATAAATATCCCATATCACAGAACAGATATATGTGAGTTCCAATGACAATATTCTTTTGTTGAGCCATTTCAGTTTCAATCTTAAAAGCAATATGTCTTATCTCCTTCTGACCATGACGACATTGGTACCGGTCTAAACAATCAGAGCAGGTCAGTTTTATGCTGTCATTAGCGATGTGTAGCCAACATTTTAACCACAGAGCTACTATCCTATATATTTAAAACATGGGGAGTCATTTGTCAGGATTTTCAGATGTTTATCCCATGATAAAAACACTTCATGATAACTGTCAATATGAAACAAGATATCACACAACCTGATCAAAGAATCTTTGTTTTACTTGAAACACATTTTCAAAGTTTTGATAAAGATATAACAAGGCTTTCAAATTTCGGCTCTCACAAAAACACCAAGACCAGTTCTGACTAAGTCCAATTTGTCTCCATGGAAACAGTGGGGAAATATTCCTAAAGATTTCAAAATAAAGGCACCACTTTAGGACATAATTCATAAACCTGGCATGTTGTGTTAAAGAATATTTCATGTTATTTTAGCTCTACACTGCAAACAAAACACCACCCAAATTGAGACTATGTCCAAATTGTTTCCATAGAAGTCAAAAAAAATAAAAATGCACAAAATTCGCAAACAGTATATCACTCACACAACACCTAGACAAAAGCCTGCATAGCTGTTTCACTGCAACTGTTTACTGGAAGTAAATGAAATCGCTCTACTTGATACGCTTTTTCTCTGAGAAAACTTGCAATATAAGTGTATAAACTTGCCCTCATCTAAACCAGCTGATATTAACTATTTAACTTATATACATAAATACAAACTTTCACTATTATCAGTATCACATCATTTCTGGAGAGGGCAGGGGTGTAGCCTAGTGGTTTAAGCGTTAGCTCGTCACACCTAAGACCCGGTTCGATTCCCTACATGGGTACAATGTAGAAAGCCCATTTCCAGAGTGTCCCCTGCTGTGATATTGCTGGAATATTGCTAAAAGCAGCGTAAAATCAAACTCACTCACACTCTTTTCTGGAGGATTAGTCAATGTCTAATGTTAAAGCACTTGGGATGAAACAAAACAGAAACAAAATCAATTCTGCACATCTCAATGTCAAGGAGCAGCACAAGATGAGGGATGAGCTTGAAGCAACAATCATGATGGGCAACACACAAACATACTTGGCTGAGGCTGACCCTCCAAGGTGCGGGAGGGGCGGGGGGGAAGTGGGAACTTGTCCATGATGGTCCGACGGGGACTCGCCGGCTCCGATGATGGCAGGGACGAAGGCATGGCAGGGATGTGGACTGACAACTGTTCCGTCGCTATCTTGGGCGTGACAGGTTGGGGTAGTGTCTTCACATCAATGCCATATCCCGGTGCAGCCAAAACCTGCAGGTGAAGATGGGGTGGAGGTGTTTGTATTTACTTATGAATATTACCACTGAAATCACCAGGAATGGCCTCTACCAATGATGATCATGCATTTGATTTGAAAACATATTGTTCACATAGCTTACAGACCTTAGACTTACGAAAATCATAACACCCTTACTATGACTTAGACTTAAATACCTTCATAACACCCTTACTGTGCCTTAGACTTAAATACCATCATAACACCTTTTCTATGACTAAGACTTACGACCATCATAACGCCCTTATTATAACTTAGACTTACGACCATCATAACGCCCTTATTATAACTTAGACTTACGACCATCATAACGCCCTTACTATGACTTAGACTTACGACCATCATAAAGCCCTTACTGTGACTTAGACTTACGACCATCATAACGCCCTTACTATGACTTAGACTTACGACCATCATAACGCCCTTACTATAACTTAGACTTACGACCATCATAACACCCTTACTATAACTTAGCCTTACGACCATCATAACGCCCTTACTATAACTTAGACTTACGACCATCATAACACCCTTACTATAACTTAGACTTACGACCATCATAAAGCCCTTACTATGACTTAGACTTACGACCATCATAACGCCCTTACTATGACTTAGACTTACGACCATCATCATGCCCTTATTATGAATAAGACTTACGACCATCATAACGCCCTTACTATAACTTAGACTTACGACCATCATAACGCCCTTACTATGACTTAGACCATCATAACGCCCTTACTATGACTTAGACTTACGACCATCATAAAGCCCTTACTGTGACTTAGACTTACGACCATCATAACGCCCTTACTATGAATAAGACTTACGACCATCATAACACCCTTACTATAACTTAGCCTTACGACCATCATAACGCCCTTACTATAACTTAGACTTATAACCATCATAACACCCTTACTATGACTTAGACTTACGACCATCATAACGCCCTTACTATAACTTAGACTTACGACCATCATAACACCCTTACTATAACTTAGACTTACGACCATCATAACGCCCTTACTATGACTTAGACTTACGACCATCATAACGCCCTTACTATGAATAAGACTTACGACCATCATAACGCCCTTACTATAACTTAGACTTACGACCATCATAACGCCCTTACTATGACTTAGACTTACGACCATCATAACGCCCTTACTATGACTTAGACTTACGACCATCATCATGCCCTTACAATGACAGACTTACAACTGTCATAATATCCTTACTATGACTTAGACTTACGACCATCATAACACCCTTACTATGACTTAGACTTACGACCATCATAACACCCTTACTGTGACTTAGACTTACGACCATCATAACACCTTTACTATGACTTAGATTTATGACCATCATAATGCCCTTACAATGACATAGACTTACAACTGTCATAATATCCTTACTATGACATAGACTTACTATTGTTGTAACGCCCTTACTATGACATAGACTTACGACTGTCATAATATCCTTACTATGACATAGACTTACGACTGTCATAATATCCTTACTATGACATAGACTTATGACTGTCATAATATCCTTACTATGACATAGACTTACTATCATTGTAACGCCCTTACTATGACATAGACTTACGACTGTCGCAAAGCCATAACTTGGACTAAAGACCTACGACAATCGTAGCACTACGATTAAGAAAAACCCTGCTCAAAGAAGGGTGAAGTGTGTCAATTACCCAAGCTCCCTGAAGCACTTTCAATGTATGGAATCAAACCACTTCCTGAGTTTCTTGTGAACCCTTTAACCACAAGGCTAACTCATCTCCCTGAGACTCAAATGCTACCATAAAAGACGGCTGCTTGTCATTCTGCAACTTACTTCCCCGTCAATGTAAGCCACCTCCCCTCTCAACACAACTCTCCGCACGGCTCCCATGACATTCATCCCGTGAAATGGTGTCCACTTAGACTTGGTGAACTTCATGGCCTTGGGGACTGTCCACTTGTGATCAAGGTCAACCTCGATGTATGTGTCTTGCTGCTCGGGCAGATTGAAGATGCGACGCGGGTTGGTACTGAGACGGCTGATGATGTCCTGGATAGGATGGGAGACATTTATGTAGAACACTCATTGATGGCATTCTTAGTATTGCATAAATAATGTGACATTTAAACACTATTGTGATACTACTGCACTACAGGTACAAATAGTTAATCGTTTGTTCTCGGACATGTGCACTGTATGTGTGTGTTGTTTAACTCCACGATCAGCAATATTTCAGTTACACCAAGGTACTGGTGTGGGGAGGCAAGTGATGCAGATCTTAACATGGGTATGATGCCGACAAACCTTGAAACATAATCAAGACGTCTCAGGTTTCGAAACCACAATCATAGGATTCTGGCTCGCCTAAGGGACACAACTTTGCACAACAAATTGCAGGGCCAAAGACAAGTGTGCTTCTTCTGTATGAAAGAACAGTGACAGAATGACGGATGCAGCAGATATCTGCGGATGTGTGTCACGATATCGCCGTACCTCGAGAGTAAGTCGTCCTTCGTTGACAGCGGTGAGTAGCAGAGGCAGCATTGTCTCCAGGCCAGGGAAGCCCGGAGGGGGTGTGGCCCCATCCTTCTCCTCCACAGAGTGGGGGGCTGCAGCAAAGGGAAAAGTGAGTGAGTGAATGGTGTTTTATGCCAGTCAGCAATATTTAGGATATAATTTTTCTTCCTGTGCATGAAATACTTAATAACATGCAAATCTAAAAAAACATGACATTACTCTGTAATGCTATCATACCACGATACAATGGATGACGCCTGTGTGATCCTGAATACATGTGGTTAATGAACATGGAGAAAAACAATTAAAGCCAAGTTTAAAGATAAATATCGGTCAAATTTGATATATAATTAATGCAGTATACATTTTGCCAAGACAAATGGAACATTTCCTTTCGAATTTGGGTTTGTGAGAAATGTCTACTTATCAAGAAAAGTATTCACAGTCAGTATAAAGTCCAATCCTGTTTAAAAACGTGTTCAACAAATAAATATTAGGACACACTCCAATTTACTCAGCTCTGGGGACACTAGAAATGGGCTTCACACATTGTAACCATGTGAGGAAACTAACCCGGGTCTTCGGCATGGCGTCAGCTTGATGAACCATCCACGCCAACAATATATAATACTTAGTAAGTTTGATATAAGTAATCACTGCCTTCCTTGCAGTCGTGTTAAAGAACGACTGCCATTTTTCACATTATCATGAGATGAGGTGAGGTGAAGTGGGGTTCAAGTTTGTTGCACTCATACAGCTGCTAATACGACTTCGGACATGTGAAAGTTTTATAGAGCTAGCCCCCTGAGATATCATGCTACAGTTTAAAAATGGATATCACACTCAGACACAGTATACGGACTGCAAGTCGGCCTGTCCTTGTTTTACCTCCCTCAAGGCAGTGTGCCGGACAGATTAACAAATACCACCTTTATAGTCAAATCACCAACTTTCCGTTCATCAGTCAGACACCCCATCCACTGTACCACGGAGGCTGTCGCTACATTTATTTACAGAACTTAACAATTACCATGATCTGTCGCAAAGCAATCAATGATATCCATGTTTTCCCACAATGCAAGTTGGTCTTCCTTTGTACAAAGGCACGGTTTGACTTGACCCCGGTTATCCCCTATATTCTCAAGGTCGTCTGAAGTAAGAAACAGATGATGGGGGGCCACCTCGCACGTGACAGGAAGTCCGCGCTCTTTTGCCAACTTGATCACCTGAATCTGAAATGAATCAATAAAGTGTAGCCTTGCTTTACGTCAGAATAAATTATCATTATTTATTTCCCCCCAAAACCTGATAATGAAAAATGCTGAGACACAAACAAGGGGCTGCACATGTGACTTCAGTGTTACGAGCCACAAGGCCAGCCACTCGTTTGACGTCTTCCTCTGCACAGTCAAATGTCTAAGGGACACAACTCTGCACAGCCAAATGTCCAAGGGACAAAACTCTGCACAGCCAAATGTCCAAGGAACACAACTCTGCACAGCCAAATATCCAAGGGATACAAGTCTGCACAGTCAAATGTCTAAGGGACACAACTCTGTACAGTCAAATGTCCAAGGGACACAACTCTGTACAGTCAAATATCCAAGGGACACAACTCTGCACTGCCAAATGTCTAAGGGACACAACTCTGTACAGCTAAATGTCCAAGAAACACAACTCTGCACAGCCAAATGACCAAGGGATACAACTCTGCACAGTCAAATGTCCAAAGGATACAACTCTGCACAGCCAAATGTCCAAGGGACACAACTCTGCACAGACAAATGTCCAAGGGACACAACTCTGTACAGTCAAATATCCAAGGGATACTACTCTACACAGCCAAATGTCCAAGGGATACAACTCTGCACAGCCAAATGCCCAAGGGACACAACTCTGCCCCAGCCAACTGTATGATATCAGCAACTTTGCGCTACTTCATCATGATATTGGTAGCTATATATACTACTAAATCATGAAATAGGCATCTATACACTACTAAATCATGACATCACTATCTATATAATGCCAAATTAAGATATCTGTAACTATAAACACTATTAGATCATGATATTGGTAGCTATATACTACAAAATGATCTATCGACATCAATATACTACAAAATCATGATATCGGTAACAATACATTACTAAATAATGATTTTGGCATCTACATACGACTTAATCATGATATCGGCAACTATATACGATCATTGTGATACCTGCAATGGTGATGCCTACCTCTGACTTGCGAGCTACGTGGCACACATGGACAGATCTCTGGTACAGTTCAGCAAGGAGCAGCACGGAGGCCGTCATGGTGCCCTCAGCATGGACACACAGGGGGAAGTTCTTGGGCCAGTGCTCGAAGTGCTGTAATATGCAAACTAGAGATATAGCAATCAGGGATAGAAACGTCCACTTGTCTGTATGGTTTTACGAAGTTTTTAACAATATTCCAGCAATATCACGGCGGGGGACACCAGAAATGGGCTTCACACATTGTACCCATGTCGGGAATCAAACCCGGGTCTTCGGTGTGACGAGCGAAAACTTAAACCACTGGGCTACCCGACCGCCCCCTTTATGGTAAAAGCATTCAGCACTTGTCTATCATGAACTTTGAATCTGCCCTCATTGATGTACAAAGCAAAAGATAGCAGCCTGCTATTGAAATATGGTAAAGTCAAGGGGGATAACTCTTGTGTGGAAGCAAGCTCCTCACAGCGACAGCCCATTTGCAGAGCTCTCTATACAATCGCTGCCACCAGTCAAAACTCCCCACTGTGATAGGTGGCCACAACCATGCTTGGATTTGAACTCCCAACCAAATGACCATTATGTTTACTAACAAGTGAAAACTGTCGTGATCTCGAATACACTTCCCCCTGCAGAATTACTTTCTTTGTTTGTCAATTTGAATTTCTATTTCATTTAATCTATCATGTCATTGATATAGTAAGAATGTAAGGGAGAAGTTGGTTGAGTTCCATCACTGGTGGCAGCGATGTTACAGAGAGTGTAACGAAGGTGTCACACACTGGGAAGGAGCTTGGTATTGTAGCACCAAGGGGAGGTAACTCCTCACCTTCATCCAGTCCGTCATGTCCTGTAGATGGAGTGTGGTGAAGGTTGGGTTCAGGTACATCTTGAGGGCACAGGCCTTTGCACCAAACAACGGCAAGGTTTGAGCATTGTCAGCACTGGCACCAACAAACAGGCCGTAGTCGCACCGAGCTTTCTCTTGTGCCAACTAAAACGTACAAACCAAAGCATTGGAATTAACACAACATGTACACAACAAATATCTGACACAGCTGTTGAACACGGATCGGTACTTCAATACATTTAAACCATGGTAACAAGCATGAACTACTCATATCCCCCACCAATATGACATGTCCGGTTGTGTGCAAGGCATTAGCCCTCCGGAAACGGGCACTACCACCATTGTCAGTCTAAGTCAAAGTCATTGCTATGGAAACTAAAAAAATAAACCCTATAAAATAATTTAAACTATCAAAGGGCACCAGTTCACCACTAGACCTATCATTGTGCCAAGTTTGGTGAAGATTTCTCTCATGGTTTTTGAGTTCTGGAGACAAATTGATGTTTGATTTTAGTACAACAATCCGTGACGTCAGTGTACCTTGACATGCCATGAAGCCACAAACCAAGTCTGACTACCTGATCCATTTATTGCCTCATACATCAAGCACAGGTTGAACCAACACATCCTAAAAGATTCCTAACAGTACTTTGGGTTGTATACTCCCCAGGGAGCTGAGAATCACATTTTAGTGCACACGAATCTAAAACACTAGGATAATAATGTTGTGCTATGAGCATTCACTTGGTGAATGGAACTGCACATAATCAAGAGACATTATCATTATTATTATTATTATTTTTATTAAGATGATGATTATTACCACGACGACCACGACTACGACAACAATGATGATGATACAGATACACCTTGTGCCACATACCTTCTGTGTCAGGGCAAAGGCCCCCTGGTCCACGGTAGCTGGGTTTGTGTTTGGCATGGCAAGAATAAGAGTTATCCCCCCTGCCAGGGCTGCAGCTGTACAGGACGACCAGTCTTCCTTGTGTGTGGCGCCTGGCTCTCGGACATGCACGTGGACATCGATGAGACCTGAGTGAAAGTATGGTGCGGGGGATGAAATGGGGTGCAAGGTTGCGTTCAAGATTATTGCACTAGTGTGACAAGCATGCACCTCTCTGTGGCTGTTCTTACCATTCAGGACTTAAGTGGTATATCATACATAAAGGTAAAATAATCGTGTGTAATAACTTTCTGATCCTTGCACATGCCCATTTTAGCAATTCTCAATGCTGATTGGTCAGCTGAAACCACATGACTTCTAAGTGCTTCATTGTTGAGCAAAATATGATGTCATCCATTGGTCCTGACGTCACAATTGACTACAATACATTGTGCCTTCAGTAAAATTTCTCTGAAGTATTGACATTACATTCAGTTTTTCTTCCTTTTCTCTCTAAAAATTTCAATTAGTAATATCGGAAAACAGAATAGACCACTTGAAACTTGGAATTATCTGTCTTTGTGAATGAATGCTGCAAGTCCCTTGCCAAAAGCTTGGGATTGGCACCATTTATTTACTCGGGACAAATAATTCCTCATGAGTGGTTGGTTATTCTCTAATTATTTGAAATAATGGTAATCTACAAATATTTCCAAATTAGCAGACATCCACAACAAATATTGTGATTAAAGTGAGACGTTTCTCTGACATTCCACGATATAATGCAATACCTGAATTTCTTCAATCAGAATATTTATATGTATCATTTCCGAACTGTTTTATTCATTATCAGATGGTAAAAAACCCGAGACTGGTCAAGTCCGTTATTTTAAGGTATGGAATCAGTTAATCAGACTGACCACACATTGATACTGTATAAAAATACATATAGTCATCAAAATGAAATTTCTGAAAAGTAATTCAGGTTGTGTATTAACTAATCTAACTGACCAGGGAGTCTAACAATCCTTTGTGATGAGATGCAGTCAATATGTGTCTTCATCGATGGTGCCCCCTTCTGCCTCCGTAGAGCCTGAAGTAACATGAAACACATGTACAACAACAGTCTGTACTACACAAGTAAATACCACTGATTCAATAGTAATACAGGACCAGTCATTTATCCTAAGGGGTGGGCGGGTCAGAAAGAATTAGGGAGCGTCCAATAAAATAATACACACATTTGGGGAGAGTCATGGCCATGTGTTGTGTCATCCCATATTCCCAAGGCAAGGGAGTTAACTGACTGTAAAAGTTCATCTTCCCAAAATGTTACTCAAGAATTCCAGCCTAGTTCAGCAAGGGTGGAAACTACGTTTGTAGTCAGTTATGCCTCAGTCACATTTGCCGTAGCCCCCCAAAATTGAGAGATACCTGCGGCGACCGCAGATGATCTGCGGTGGCCTTAGGGTAGCCCTAGGGTGTATCCCTATCTTTTACAGGCTGTAGAGGTCGCCGTGGGGTTATAGCACGGAGTTATAACTTTATTACTTCGTAGCAATAAGACATGCCGTGGAGCGGTTCCATGACGACCATATGTCGGGCGTACGGTGGCATTGCGCTTGTCGCGCGGCTGCCTAGGGTCTTAAGAATTTCATTTGACTTTTGCGGATATTCCCCAAAAGATGCGGAGGCATGGTGCAAGACTTGGGAAACTTTGGGAAACTTTGTAATGAAATGTCTGTTGTGAAATTTCTTGTGAAATGTCCCTCCTTATATACTCCAGGTGTGTAGCGGTTGCGTCTGTCTTGCCGCACGGTCGCCGTATGGTAGCAATAGCATCAGTCTTGCCGCACGGTCACCGTAGCATCAGTCTTACTGCTTGGGCTGCCTTGGTAATTGTCAAAAACAAAGTCATAATACGCTCTGCGGCTACCCTAGCATATGTGACTACTACAGTATGTGACCGTTGGAATGCTGTGGCAGCCCTATAATTGCTATTGGCCGTAGATATTTTAGACCCCACAGCCGCCGCAGCAAATGTGACTGAGGCATTAACACCCTTGCCTCAGGAAGATGGTGTCATCTTAAACTCATGACAAGCTCTGAACTTCAACCATCCCCTCCCCACCCGTTCCCCGTTATACATGACTGGTCCCTACACAAACACATTCAACTAAATGGTCAAGAAAAACAGATGTCAAAACAAGATACTTTACTGACCTCGACAAACAGCTTCGTACATTTGACATCTGTGATCAGGGGAACAGAATAGTCCACAGCCATTCTACGAGTCTTATAACCCTGGGTGACGAACGTCGACGCCCGATGTGAGCCTCCGTTTCGTAGCGGCAGGTTGATCACCAAATCGAACATGTTGTCTGCCAGATAGTCAGCAATAGTACGCTGCTCAGCACCATTCTTACTCTCCCCCGTGTCCTCGTACGGCCAATCCACTGCCTTCACCTAAAGTAACCAATAGTAACAGTTGTTTCATCATGAAGATCCCCCGTGTCCTCGTACAGCCAATCCACTGCCTTCACCTAAAGTAACCAATAGTAACAGTTGTTTCATCATGAAGATCCCCCGTGTCCTCGTACGGCCAATCCACTGCCTTCACCTAAAGTAACCAATAGTAACAGTTGTTTCATCATGAAGATCCCCCGTGTCCTCGTACGGCCAATCCACTGCCTTCACCTAAAGTAACCAGTAGTATCAGTTGTTTCATCATTGATGAGAATGAAACAAGTAACTACCTTTCTACAATGATTTTTACACTTAAACAGAATAAACAATTATATCAATTTTGTTTGTTGTTTTTACACTTCAATCTAACGTTAGTTATGGAAAGAAACATTTATGCAACATGGATTAACTAAGTGCAAAAAAATAAATTGTTTTAACGTTTTGTGAATTTTTTATTCTTATATACTTTCAACATGTTCAACAAAACAATAACAGCAAAATCCTCATTATAAAAAAATATGATATCAACATAAGCAGAAACATACATGTAAAAAAGTTTGAATCCTAAATCCAGTATTTTTGGAAGAGATGATGTTTACCAAGCTCACACACCAGCTGTGAGTAACAGTGAGTGAGTGAGTGAGTCCCAGCTGATATGGAGCTGCATTGTTAGTGGCCACCAAGAACCTTCTCAAGCCATACCTGAAAACCATGCTCATTGTAGAAGTCGGCAGTTCCCATACTGGCAAACAGGTTGTAGCCCATCTCGGTGAGGGTCCGTACCGTGGGGATAAGCTCGTTCTTGTACTGCAGGCAGCATGGACAGAACAATAGAACAGTAAGAATACAATAATAGACAGTACACAACAATAGAACAGTAGAACAGGACAGAACAAAGGGCAGTAGAATAGAACAGTAAAACACAACAATAGAACAGTAAGAATACAATAGAACAGTAAAACACAATAGAACAGTAAAACACAGTAGAACACAACAGAACAGTAGAACACAATTGAACACAATAGAACAACAGTAGAACACAACAACAGAACAGTAGAACACAGGATAGAATAGAACATAATAGAACAGTAGAACACAACAATAGAACGGTAAAACACAATTGAACACAAAGAATAGCAGAACACAACAGAACAGAAGAACACAACAATAGAACACAATAGTACAGTAGAATAGAATAGAACAGTAGAATACAATAATAGAACAGTAGAACACGACAATAGAAAAGTAGAACACAATAGAACTGTAGAACAGAACAACAGAACAGTAGAACACAGTAGGATAGAATAGAACATAAGAGAACAATAGAATATACCAGAAAAACTGAACACAACAATAGAACAGTAGAATAGAACAGAAAAAACGCAGGAAAGGACAATAGGACTGGATCATAACAGAAGACCATGACAGAAAAAACAGAACAGTTGGACAATTGAACAGGACAATTGAACAAGTCAATTGAACAGGACAATAGGACAGAACAAAAGGACAGAAGAGAAGAATAGAAACCTCCATGTCTTCCCCTCAACTTGTTCTATATTTTCTTGACTATAGTGCGCACCCAAACATAATTCACTCCGATCTCAAGGGGATGCAGTATTTTGTAAAATAAGATTTTTTGAGCATTAAGCATAGTCAATAAATACATGGTATCGCTTCAATTGAACGAACAGGAGCTAACACAGCTCAATACAAGAAATAGACTTCTACTGGCCAACATCGCCCTTAAACTATAACAACACCACCGCTATCAACACATTCTCCACCACAGTCGGCAGACAAACCTTGAAACTCCCAATTGACAGAAGGATATTCTTCCTGGGAATCTTCACGCCTGTGCTGAGCTGGGCCTTGAGGTAGGCCTCGTACCTGTCCTCTCCGAAGCAGGCCACCTCCCCCGTGCTGGCCATCTCCACCCCCAGGAGCACGTCAGCACCCTGCAGTCGCATGAAGGAGAACACCGGCACCTGGGGACAACACCACAACACTCCGTCATCCGGGAACAACACCACAACACTCCGTCACCTGCTTCAGTGGTTGTTCTGTTAAACAGGGTGTCACATAGAGCCACCACACCTCTAGATAACCTTTTGGTTATTTGGGTATATTAACCAGGGGTTTGATTTTGATTGGGTATCCACAATTCTCAGAGGGTATTAAAAGAATTGTTACCCCTCTGTTTCTTGACATTTGGGTATTTTACCTGTTTCGTAAGAATCCCTGCAAAACATTTAAAACTATATAAGTAGTAGTATTTCCGTCTGCGTCTGCTTGCAGCTCCCTCTCTGGGAAGCCATTTTTTTATTACAAAACAGTGGAAGAAAGGCGCTATTGTATTAATCACCAATCTGTGACTGTTTAAGGTGCATTAACTTGGCACGATGTGCTTGGAATTTATCGGTATTTGAGTTTGTTTGTCTCACAAACATTTTCAAATGTAACTGTCGGTAATTTAATTTCTCGACCAGCCGATACACAATCGTTGTAATGTAAGCAATCGTTGTATCTAATCGTTGTAATATACGCATTAGTTTTATGCCAATAGCGTATCTATGGTTTCTGTTGTGCATTTGATACACATGGATTTGATTTGTCTGCGTATTTCAGTTTACTTAATGCTTATTTTACGCAAATATATGCAGTTTATCTCAAACTCGGGTCACAATACTCCAACACACCTGAAGGCAAGAACATTCTATCATCTGCCTAAATGGTTGTCCATGGTTTGACTAATATGCTGGTCTATAGTGATGTTCCAGTGATCAATATTTATCAGACAGATTAGATATTGTTTTAGTTTTCAGATTAAAATTGATCTTTAACTGATTATTTTTTAATCAAATCGGGCAAAACAGAATAGTGGGATCAATCTTTGGTTACCCTCCACAGCAATCTCATGAAATCTGATCTTAGCGCTCTCTAGCACTTCACAAAACCATGTGGACATCTCGCAACAGGTCATGTCAGAACGACCTTTCGTGAAGCTGGTCTGACCAATGAAACTACTAACAGGAAATCAATATTAGAAAGTAGCTTAGTTTCAAAATGTCGATTTTAATTTGAAACTACGGTTTGAAATTTTTTGCCCCATGTTAAACGTTTTGAGGTTGCATGATGGAAAGACACATTTGGACCTTCGTTTTTGTAATCTCAAAAGCGACACTCTGACTGGTCGGATGAAAGTAAGTTCTGACATGACCTACAATGGAATGTCCTCAGATCAATGTGAAGCACTCAGATCTGAGTTTCATATGGTGACAATCTCACTTACTAAGTTTCAGTCTCCGAGAATATAATTTCTGGAGAAATAAATTCGTGAAAATTATTTTTGGCATCAAAGTTTGCTATCTGGTGGCCACTCCTGCTTAGCCACTCCATTAGGTATAACCTTAATATTAGGAATTAGGAATTTGGTAAATTCCATTTTCAGGTCTTTCACTGACATTTGCTGAAGACTTAGAAGCAGGTCTAAAAGTCCCTGCGACTACAGTGACTAAGGAACATGTTGGACTGCTATAAATGTGCCTCGTTAATTAATGTGAGAAGTATGTAAGTATGTTTGTTGTTATAACACCACACTCAGCAATATTCCAGCTGTATGACGGCGATATGGAAATAAGCGAGCCTGGACCAGATAATCCAGTGATTGGTATCATGAGCATCGATCCATGCAATTGGGATACGATGACATGCATCAACCAAGTTAGTGAGTCTGACCACCCGATCCCGTGAGTTGCCTCAAACGGCAAGTATAGTCACCTTTTACAAAAAGCATTGGTTGCTAAAGACCTATTCTAGCTCGGATCTTCATGGGTAGAGACAAGTACATCATGCAGTTAAAAGCACAAACATATTTTTTGTGAATATCTATCTGCTGCCTACCTTGACTGCCACTCTTCCGCAGCCTTGAAGGATGTTTTCTGGGTCAACCATTTCCCCAGTGATAACTCTTGTTGCCAAGGCAACCAAATCTTTGTCCAATGCTTTGGACACAAATGGGAATGACCGTGAGACTCTCACATTGCACTCAATGACCTTCAGCTGGTTGTCCTGGTAACAGAATGACATCATCAAGTCACATACTTATTCTGCTTTAGGTTTCTTTGTTGTATGACGCCGCACTCAGCAATATTCCAGCTATATATGACGGCTCCGTTTCAAGAACTTTATTACCATAAATATATTACATGGTTAATATATGGACATTCATTCTACAAACAAGTTTACATTACAACAATAAATTATTATTTCTGAACTGCCAATGAACATGTTGAACATGTGATGAAAATGAAGGACATGTGACAATATTATTTGACAACTTATGATGAAACCAAATGAGTTACTGCTATAATAATCACGTTGTAGTTACCTTGGCAATGAGCTGAAGGTTAAATGGTCCAGTCACCTCCAGGGCGCGACCAATAGCACAGCAGATTGCTTTGATCTTTGCCAACGTTTCATCGTTCAAGTCCTGAGGTGGGGTGACAAGAGTTGCGTCCCCTGAATGTACGCCCGCATTTTCCACGTGTTCACACACCGCCATGCACACCACTTCCCCATCACAGGCGACAGCGTCGACATCAATCTCCTGCACAAGTTATGTTTAGGGTGTCACATTTATCACAAGAATATGATACATTTTTCATGCTTCCAAACCATGCAGACCCTTGACTGATATATGTGACTGATATATGTGACTGATATATGTGACTGATATATGTGACTGATATTCATATAAGCATCTGAAAGAGTGGAAAAGGAGTTGGAGGGGGATGGGGGGTTGGGGCTGGAAAAGGTACGGTTGGCTCAGTCATCAGTTGCCACAATTTGCTGTGCAGAGTTGCATCTCTTGAGAACGCCAGAAACCTACGATTATGGGTTTGAATCCCGGTTCGCCCTCATAATGTTTCTAGGTATGTCAGCACCATATCTGTGCTCTTAGGGCTTACCTCCCACATTAAGCTGACATGCCGCGATATAACTGGAATACAGTTAAATACTGTACTCTGAGAAAGACTGGCAGTTATACCAGACGTAGTAGGAAATAGTACACACAAGCTATGGGAGGAACGTTATCAGTGCCACATCAGGTGTCATAATATGACATGCATGACATTTGGTCGCATGACTCGTGGTCGTTGTTTATTGTAGAGTCTGTTTATCGTACAATAAAACACTGTTGTGCCCTTCGTTTTTTTCTTTTGACTGCACCCCTCCATATGACACAGACTACATGTACTAAGTTTGAGATGAATCCACTGAATAGTTTAAGAGAAATCGCACGGACAAAGTTTTCGGACAGACGGACGGATGGAACCTTGGTATAACTATATACATCCGACCTAAAAGGTCGGGGGTATAATAAATTACCATTACCTTAGCTTCCAGGATGAACTTGGAGATGACAACTGGATGTTCCTTGGAGACGGCGCTGGCCTGTGTGAGGAATGTCTCCAGGTCCTGTGGAGTGTGAGCCACATTCATGGCTGCACCACTTAACACGTAGGACGGCCTCACCAGACAGGGGTAGCTCACTACCTCACAGAACTTCTTGGCACTCTGGATCACAACACACAGAGACTTAAATCTCCAAAAAGCTGATGTTTGACAAAATTACCACAATTTGAAGTTTAAGAACAGAGCATGGAGATGACATGAATATTTCTGAAAAACTGGCAACATTAGATCAAAAAGATCAAAAGTAATTGTAACAAGAATGTGACAAATTAGCAATAGTTTTGATACAACGACCAGCAAAATATTCCATACCAATACAAGCACAGATGATTGAGGAATGGGCCAAAATGACATTTTCAATATGGTGAGTGAGTGAGTGAGTTTGATTTTACGCCGCTTTTAGCAATATTCAAGCAATATCACGGCGGGGGACACCAGAAATGGGCTTCACACATTGTACCCATGTCGGGATTCGAACCCGGGTCTTTGGCGTGACGAGCGAACGCTTTAACCACTAGGCTACCCGACCGCCCTTTTCAATATGGCAACAGGAGGGCTCAAATCCCGGTCACTGGATAAGTGTGTAATCAACAATCATTCTCAGCTCCCAGGGGAGTATACAACCCAAGCTGCCTGTTAAGCGCTAGAAGGTTAACAACCACATTGCCATCTCATTCTAACGAGTACCTATTCACTGCTGGGTGAACAGAAGCACATTTCGAACAAAGTCACCTGCCCAAGGAGACACTACTCTCTGGAGCCAAACTGCCGAAATGCGGTCACCCATCCAAGGACTCTCCCTCCTCAGAGAGCAGAATGTTGCTGGTTGGACATTACAAAATGATACTCCTTGTAATGCTGAGTGCCAAGCATAGCAACAAGGAGTACCATTTTTTTAGTTTTCTAGCCCATACTTGTGTCTTCGGATAATTTCAGCAGATTTTAGCGTTATATGCACTCTTATTAGCTGACGACATATTACCAGAATGCGGCTTCAGAATAACGGCTACTGTATGTACCTCCACAGTGGAGAGTTCCTTCCACATCGGCTGACTGATCCCCATGTTGTCCAGCATACGCGAGAACTTGAAACGATTCTCAGCATTGTCGATACTTTCTGGAGAAGTGCCAAGGATCCGAGCCTAGAAAACACAAAAATCGCATGACCTACCTACACCAATGAAATTGAAGTAATCGACACATATTGCTGCAAGTGTTCCGATTCTAGGACTCTTCTGCTAATTATTAGGAGATAGTGACCAAAATATATTCAAAAATATTTTGTCCAACTTCATTTGGGGACAGGAAGTGAGTGATGTTTGGTTTTATAGTGCTATTAGCAATATTCATCATTTCACAGCAAGGGATCAGCAAGAATGGGCTTCACACATTGTACCCACGTGAAACATGAAACCTGGCCTTCAGCATGAAAGGCCAACACCTGTCAATATTAACCCAAGGATAACCCATCACCCCAAGTTCCATTAAAAACCTTCACAAATTTGAGGCCATGCAATATCAAAGCTTGACAAGCAAGATTTGTGTTCCTTCACCCAAACATACCTGGGACAATTTCCATATTTACTTCCCAATTTCACTCATTTTGCCTCAAATCATGTGACACACTTGACACAAAGCAAACACCATCCTTACATTTGCATATGAAAGCATGGTATGATTTGGGCCTTCTGTTTAATTTGTTTGGCAGATGGTCATTGAAAGGGGGGATAACTCTAGTTACCACCCATAGATCATTTCCAAATTGTTTACATATTTCAACAGGTTATTAATAACTAGGACAGAAATTTTTCAGAGAGAACTCAAACTTCAAATTCTTTTCAAGCACATGCAAACACAAGTCCTGCAGAGCACAGCATGGACTCCGAGACGTATATGTGTACCTGCTGTCTGTGCAGCCCCATGGCGATGTTGTTTGGCAGCTGACCGCCCATAGACAAGATGATCCCCTCAGGGTTCTCGAGGTTGTAGATGTCCATCACAGTCTGAAATAGTCGACAGGGAAACACTGATTGAAATTATACAAAACATTATTACTCTTGATGAGGTCTTTATGCAAAAAAAGGACCCTTGTTCAGACTATTGAGGTGGTGTGTCTGGACAGAGGCTGACATTACTGAAATTCACGGATAAATTTCACCTTTTTGAATGAAAGATCAGTGAACTGACACTCACAGATACCATGTTGTTTTGTAGCACACGAAGTAAATATTGATCATGTGACAACAAACATAATTTGACCAAGCCTTTTGGAGTTACTTTTTTATTTTGATTTCCCCGCTGCATTATACCCAAAGATTCCCTACCAGCCTACCACCAATGTTGTTACTGCACAATGCTGCAAGACGATCAACATTTTCTCCTTTATCCAATAATCCATGAATTGATGTCAGTATTTTAATCAGAGCTTACCTCGAAGGATATTTCATCGAAGTAGAGGCGGTCACACATGTCGTAGTCCGTGCTGACCGTCTCCGGGTTGTAGTTGACCATGATTGTTTTGTACCCCATCTGCAACATGCACCACCATGTAGATGTGGGGCTGATCGATAAACTAGCAACAATGTAGTGTGGTGTTAAGATGCTGCAATATTTCAGTGGCCTGTAAATAATAAAGTCTTGGCCAGGCACACCACTGGTCGAAACGAGCAATGTCGCACGCTGTCAGGGTACAGCAGCACATAATCAACCAAGTCACACAGTATTATCACACAACCCAACTTAATCACCTCTCATGATAAGCAGTACAGTACTGAGGACCTTTTCCAACCCCGGGGCTCCATTGTTCCAACCTTAGCCTCCACTATTCCACCCTTAGTCCCCACTATTCCAACCTTAGCCTCGACTATTCCATCTTAGGTCCCCACTATTTCACCCTAGGTCTCCACTATTCCAACCCAGGAGTCCAACTATTTCACCCTTAGTCCCCACTATTCCAACCTTAGCCTCGACTATTCCATCTTAGGTCCCCACTATTTCACCCTAGGTCTCCACTATTCCAACCCAGGAGTCCAACTATTCCACCCTGGATCCCCACTATTCCAAATTGGGTCTCCACTATTTCACCCTTGGTCCCCACTATTCCAACCTGGGTCCCCACTAATCAAACCTTGGTCCCAACTATTCCACCCAGTGTCCCCACTATTCCAACCTGGGTCCCCAACATTCCACCCTGTGTCCCCACCATTCCACCCTGTGTCCCCACTAATCAAACCTTGGTCCCAACTATTCCACCCAGTGTCCCCACTATTCCAACCTGGGTCCCCAACATTCCAACCTGGGTCCCCACCATTCCACCCTGTGTCCCCACTATTCCTACCTTGATCCCCACTATTCCAACCTGGGTCCCCACTAATCAAACCTGGGTCTCCACTATTCCAACCTTAACCTCCACTATTCCATCTTAGGTCCCAACTATTTCACCCTAGGTCTCCACTATTCCAACTCAGGAGTCTAACTATTCCACCCTGGATCCCCACTATTCCAAATTGGGTCTCCACTATTTCACCCCTGGTCCCCACCATTCCAACCTGGGTCCCCACTAATCAAACCTGGGTCCCAACTATTCCACCCTGTGTCCCCACCATTCCACCCTGTGTCCCCACCATTCCATCCTGTGTCCCCACCATTCCAACCTGGGTCCCCACTATTCCACCCTGTGTCCCCACCATTCCGCCCTGTGTCCCCACCATTCCACCCTGTGTCCCCACTATTCCGCCCTGTGTCCCCACTATTCCGCTCTGTGTCCCCACTATTCCGCTCTGTGTCCCCACCATTCCAACCTGAGTCCCCACCATTCCATCCTGTGTCCCCACTATTCCGCCCTGTGTCCCCACTATTCCGCCCTGTGTCCCCACCATTCCACCCTGTGTCCCCACCATTCCACCCTGTGTCCCTACCATTCCACCCTGTGTCCCCACTATTCCTACCTTGATCCCCACTATTCCAACCTGGGTCCCCACTATTCCAACCTGGGTCCCCACTAATCAAACCTGGGTCCCAACTATTCCACCCTGGGTCCCCACCATTCCACCCTGGGTCCCCACCATTCCACCCTGTGTCCCCACCATTCCAACCTGGGTCCCCACCATTCCACCCTGTGTCCCCACTATTCCTACCTTGATCCCCACTATTCCAACCTGGGTCCCCACTAATCAAACCTGGGTCCCAACTATTCCACCCTGTGTCCCCACCATTCCAACCTGGGTCCCCACCATTCCACCCTTGGTCCCCACCATTCCAACCTGTGTCCCCACCATTCCACCCTGTGTCCCCACTATTCCACCCTGTGTCCCCACCATTCCGCCCTGTGTCCCCACCATTCCAACCTGTGTCCCCACCATTCCACCCTGTGTCCCCACTATTCCACCCTGTGTCCCCACCATTCCACCCTGTGTCCCCACTATTCCACCCTGTGTCCCCACCATTCCACCCTGTGTCCCCACTATTCCAACCTGTGTCCCCACCATTCCACCCTGTGTCCCCACTATTCCACCCTGTGTCCCCACCATTCCGCCCTGTGTCCCCACCATTCCAACCTGTGTCCCCACCATTCCACCCTGTGTCCCCACTATTCCAACCTGGGTCCCCACTATTCCAACCTGGGTCCCCACTAATCAAACCTGGGTCCCAACTATTCCAAACTGGGTTCCCACTATTCCACCCTGTGTCCCCACTATTCCAACCTGGGTCCCCACTAATCAAACCTGGGTCCCAACTATTCCAAACTGGGTTCCCACATGTAACACCCAATTAGTTGGATCAATGACAACTCGTAAACTCTGCCTCACTTACAGAGCGAAGCTCCCTGATGCAGTTGACAGCGCACCAGTCAAACTCCACGCTGCTGCCGATGCGGTACACGCCGGAGCCGACAACAAGGATGTAGCCCCCAGGGAAGTCAAGGTCATGGCTCTGGCCACTGTAGGTCAGGTAAAGGTAGTTTGTCTGGGCAGGCCACTCTGCAGCCACTGTATCGATCTGCTTGATCCACGGTGTAATGTCTAAAGACTCACGATGTTTACGCACTGCAAGCTCCGTGCTGAAAAAAATGGAGATGAATAATATATCTCCCATTTTGATACAAGTTACAGTCATGTCAGTTTTAGATAATAGAAACAAGTTTAATTCAGCAAAATGCTTTCCATCTTGCAAACCCACACCTAGTTGTTATTGTTCAGAGTTTCCGGTATCACCAAGGATTCCAAAAGTCTACAGAAAAAACTTACCATATTCTTCACACTATACAAATAATTACTCTTGACAAGGTCAATATGTGAAGACAAGGATCCGTGGACCCAACCCTTGAGGTGGTTTGTCCAGACCGAGGCCACAGGCTGAAGTCCGGTCAGACCGCCAAGGGTGCTGGTTTTCACATATTTACCTCCTCAAGAGTAATTATTAGTTTTGTTATACCGAAGTCCACAGTAAGTTTAAGTCATTAAACAAAGCTCTGTTTCATTATAGTAACTTAGCTGCGAACCGTGAAATGTTCGTACCAGGCGCCATCTTGTTTTCTAGGAGACGAGTCAATATTCATCATGTGACAGGTCAATATTGATCATGTGACGACTCTATAATTGAGGTCAGTGTCAGTCACATGATTTCAGGGTCTACATTGAAATGTTTCATTTCGTCACGTTACGGATTAACCAAAGGAATTGCAAGATTCTTAACAGAGGAATAACAAAGCAAAATGTTGCACAGTTCCATTGATTCTCATAGTATCCGATAATACTTCTAGCCTTATAAAGATTGTAACATATAATTATCCTGTTTAATTAATCCTTTCAACAAGTCCGTGTTCATTTAAAGGCCACGTTTAATTGTTCAATATTTAACTTGTTCATGCTTAACCATGTTAACAATTAGCAACAAACCTCTCTATGGCTACAGCGATCTGTTCATCCGAGAAGCCAAGCTGTTTGGCAAATAGCAAAGTCTCCTTGGGGACAGTACTTGCCTGGAACATATGTAAGCGCAAGAGTTGAATATCAAACAACACTAGTCATAAGTCAGAAGTTATCAAATCTTACAAATCTTATTAGAAAATATAAACTCCCCTAAACACCCTACCTTCCTCTAAATGACCTACCTTCACCTGAATTGCTTCCCCTTCCCCTTAACATCCTACCTTTCCCATGAATGACCTACCTTCCATCTGAACAGCCTACATACCCCCCGAACAGCCTAGCTTCACCCTCAATGACCTTCCTTACCTTCAACGACCTACCTCTCCCCAAATCAGCTCATATTTACCCCGAACAGCCTACCTTCACCCTGAATGGCATAGCTTACCCATGGCTGGCCTACCATACCCTTGAACAAACTAAATTCCTCCTAACAAACTACCTTCCCCCTGAATGGCGTACCTTCCCCTTGAATGACCTATCTACCCCAAGAATGACCTACCTTCACCAAGAACGACCTACCTTCCCCACGAAAGACCCATCTTGCCCCTGCATGACCTACCTTCACCAAGAACGACCTACCTTCCCTACGAAAGACCCATCTTGCCCCTGAATGACCTACATTCCCCACGAAAGACCCATCTTGATCCTGAATGACCTACATTCCCCACGAAAGACCCATCTTGCCCCTGAATGACCTACCTTCCCCACGAAAGACCCATCTTGCCCCTGAATGACCTACATTCCCCACGAAAGACCCATCTTGATCCTGAATGACCTACATTTCCCACGAAAGACCCATCTTGCCCCTGAATGACCTACCTTCCCCACGAAAGACCCATCTTGCCCCTGAATGACCTACATTCCCCACGAAAGACCCATCTTGATCCTGAATGACCTACATTCCCCACGAAAGACCCATCTTGCCCCTGAATGACCTACCTTCCCCACGAAAGACCCATCTTGCCCCTGAATGACCTACATTCCCCACGAAAGACCCATCTTGATCCTGAATGACCTACATTTCCCACGAAAGACCCATCTTGCCCCTGAATGACCTACATTCCCCACGAAAGACCCATCTTGCCCCTGAATGACCTACATTCCCCACGAAAGACCCATCTTGCCCCTGAATGACCTACCTTCCCCCTATACTGCTCCATGGTGGTGATGTGGTCTGTGATGTGTTTGAACTTTTGCAGGAACCAGTGGTCAATCTTGGTCAGCTCATACAAACGTTCTATGCTGTATCCCTGCTTCAGAGCTGCGGACAGGACGAAGATGCGCTCGTCTGTGGGCTCACGGAGCTCCTGAAAACAGTGAGTCAGTATCATACCCTCAGGAGTCTCCTCCTATTCTCCATGCCTCAGTACTAAGACCTCAAATGGACAGGGTAATTGTTTAGATTATTTCACCCTCCTTGCCTCAGTTTCAAACAATGTCATCTTGACTGTTTGTTGTTAAACACCACAGTAATACGACGGTAGATCAGACAGACCAGTAATTGATACTATGAGGAAAGATCCACGTGATCAGGATACCCTGACATCCTATTAACCACGTTACCAGGTCTGGACTCCTGATCCATTACACCACATCTCACAACACAGGCACAGGTTGCTGATCAGCATCTCAAATGGTGTAACACATTCAACTGAACACCCACTGAGATTCCTCCATTGTGAGTTGACTGAATAGCTTACATTTTCACACACAGTCTTGAGATACGGATCAAAGCCCAGCACGCTTCCGTCCATCATCCGGAGGGCCTTCTGCACCGCCTCCTCGAACTTGCGGCCAATGGCCATGACCTCCCCCACACTCTTCATTGAGCTGCCGATCTACAAACAGATGGGTACGGTCACATCACTACCTCTTGACACATCACCGATCTACACACAGATTGTTTGTTTGTTTGTTTGTTTGTTTGTTGTTTAGCGCCTCACTCAACAATATTTCAGCTATATGACAGCGGTCTGTAAATAATCAAGTCGGGGACCAGACAATCCAGTGATTGATATCATGAGCATCAATCACGCAACTGATTCGATGACATGCATCAACCAAGTCAGCAAGCCTCATCACCCGACCATGACAAGCATAGTTGCCTTTACGGCAAGCAATGATTGCTAAATACCAATTCTAACCTAGATGTTCACGGGTCCTACAAATAGAGGGATACAGTCACAACGTTTCCTCTTCACACATCACATAAAAATGAAAAGAATCTTCCTTGTCTTAACAGCTCAAATATCTCCATTATACTACTATGCCCTATGTTTTAATCAACCACAGTACACACTTAGCATGAACAATGTACGCTGGATTATAAAAAGTGAGGAGGGAGGAAGGATTTATTAATTGTTTTCTTCAAATGATGAGGATGAACACTACTAAGTTTTCCCCCACAACCACAGTACACACTTAGCATGAACAATGTATGCTGGATTAAAAAAACTCATCTCAAAAGGGAGGAGGAAGGAAGGATTTTTTAATTGTTTTCTTCAAGTGATGAGGATGAACACTACAAAGTTTCCCCCCACAACCAACAAAAACAACTGGGCGCACATTGAACACGGCTCTTTAATACAAACAACAAGCGTTAATGCTCACGTTAGACAGCAGAATCTACTTGCTATGAAGACATGGTGTGTGACTTCCAACACCCATTGTGTCATTACAAAGGCTTCACAGCAGCTCTGTAGACAGGCTTCAGACTTACACAGTGTCCATGTCAATGGTGGTGTTTGTGCTTGCCTATGCTATATATCTTAATCACTTCAGAGAAATATCAGATGTCAGGTAATTTTCAACAATATCCTTTCTCACCTTGGTTGACACCCTGGAAAACTTGCGCAGATCCCAGCGAGGAATCTTGACGACACAGTAGTCGAGACTGGGCTCGAAGCATGCTGTGGTGGAGTTGGTGACAGAGTTCTTCAGCTCGGGGAGGGGGATTCCCAGTGACAGCTTGGCAGCGATGTAAGCGAGGGGGTACCCAGTGGCCTTACTGGCAAGAGCAGAGCTACGGGACAGTCGGGCATTCACCTCGATGATGTAATACTGAAACATAATTGATTCATTTATGTTTATCTAAAACCAACAATTTGTGTCAAAGTTATGATCTGTCAATTCTTCATTTAGAAGTTAATTCTTGTCATGTGAGGGACATACGAAACTATTCAACTTACATGTGAATCTGGTCGAAAGCCATCAGTATTTTTCAGTCAAAGCCACCCAACGACCAGTCTCCCAGGCAACTGACCACCCTAATATTGACTGACTATCTAATATTATGTGTAATCACATTAGACATGTCTACAAGTTAATCCACTGCAGTTTGTTTGTTTGTTTGTTCTTTAACACCGCACTCAGCAATATTCCAGCATTAGGCAGGGAAGAACACAACCATTCCAAATGTTTGGTGACCTACCAGATGATTGACCTTGGCCAACCTGCTGAGTGGCCTTGACCTACCTGCCAAGTGGCCTTGACCTACATGCCAAGTGACCTTGACCTACCTGCTGTGAGTGCGGGTTGAGGGCATACTGGATGTTACACTCCCCAACCACCTTAAGATGGCGGATGACCTTGATGGCCGTTGTTCGGAGCATGTTGTATTCAGCGTTGGTGAGAGTCTGACTGGGAGCGACGACTATGGACTCCCCGGTATGGATGCCCAGCGGGTCCACATTCTCCATGTTACACACCTACAGCACACAGACATGTCAATTCTGGATGACCAGAAGCAAATATAACTTCAACACATGCCAGCACTAATCAAGCATAACTTTAACCACATCATTCAAGTACATTTCCAAGTTAAAGAGCAATGATAACTTATCTTTCAATAAATTTGCCTCGTTCACCTCCATCTACAGACACAAAAAGAATGCTGGATCTGCTTGTAGTGTTTTTTGGCAAAAATCAAGCATTGTCATGGCTGGGGGACTCAGAAATGAATTTCATTTATTGCACCAATGTAGGGAATTGAACCCCGGCCTTCAACATGACAAGTGAATGTTTCAACCACTTGGCTACCAACCCTGATAAGTTTGGAAATAGCCAAGGATGAACACTTCCTCTATCATTCAACCATGGTTCAACATTATTACGAGTGACACAGAAGTTTGGCTCAGCATTAATGGCAAGCTGACTGAGAATATTGACCCAGCGCTCATGGTGAAGTGACACAGAATATGGGCCCAGCATTAATGATGTGGCACTGAGGTGATTGACGACCTTCACTCACGGTGATGCAGTTGTCGTACGCATCTCGGACGACCTCATACTCCACTTCCTTCCACCCCTTCAGGGACTTGTCTATCAGCACCTGACTGGTGTGGGCAAAGATGGCATTAGCCAGCACCAGCAGCTCTTCCTTGTTGGCTGCGAACCCAGACCCCAGCCCACCCAGGGCAAACGCTGCTCGGATCAGTACAGGATAACCCAAGGTTTCCGCTGCTTGAACAACCTGTATGGAATGATTGGAAATCTTCAACCGTTATTTTCCTAACACCAAAGTATAATCAATTTTCACAGAAACATTTTCATTTTCACATTGATTGTCATTTCTTCTGATACACATATCATGGTAAACTTGTTTATTAAAAATAATTGCCTTCTTTTTCACCTGGTCGACCCCCTCACCTGGTTGACCCCTTCACACAAGACAACCCTTTCACATGAGACGAACCTGACCTGGTTGACCCCCTCACACGAGACGACCCCCTCACATAGTCGACCCCCTCACCTGGTCGACCCCCTCACACGAGACGACCCCCCCACCTGGTCGACCCCCTCACACGAGACGACCCCCTCACCACCACTCACCTGGTCGACGGTGTAGGCGGCCTCGCTAGGGGCCACATGTTCCTTAATCTCCGCCATCTTCTCGGCAAATATCTTCCTGTCCTCAGTCCACTCGATGGACGACACCTGCGTGCCCAACACCCTGACATTGTACTTCTCCAGTACGCCCCGATTGGTCAGTTGTATCCCACAATTCAATGCGGTCTGCCCACCGAACGTCAGCAGGATCCCATCTGGCCTCTCACTCTTTATAACCTGCAGGGAACATCAGAACATTGTCAGCGTAATCACTAGGTAGGTTGTTATTAATTTCATCAAAAACTCAAAATCTACATAAAAGCAATGTGTTACCGCTGAAACATTCATACACTGATAATATGTAGTGCTAGTGTTGCATAAAATGGCAGGTTCCCACACACCATAGAGTTGTGAGTTGTGTTAAGCACCGCTTCCAGCACTTGTCAAACTATCTATCAGTTGGGTAGAGAATGGGCTTCACCCACAGTGAGTGTTATCCTTCTCAGTGACCAACAGGCAGCCACACCAACACCAGCCTTGCCCCTTGTAGACAAAGTGGGAGATAATTATGGTCTTCACTGTAACACACAGTTCATACAAGGTCCATCAATACTGGGTCTATGCAAGACCCATACAAGCTTGATACAAGTTCCAACTAAGATCCTTGCAAGCTCAATACAAGTCCCATACAAAGTTCAGACATTGTCCATACAAGATCCATATACGGTCAATACAAGGTCCATACAAGATCTATACATAATCACTACAAGGTCCGTGTAAGATCTATACATGGTCAATACAAGTTCCATACAAGATCTATACATGGTCAGTACAAGGTCCATGTAATATCTATACATAGTCAATACAAGGTCCGTGTAAGATCTATACATGGTCAGTACAAGGTCCATGTAAGATCTATACATAATCACTACAAGATCCGTGTAAGATCTATACATAGTCAATACAGGTTCCGTGTAAGATCTATGCATGGTCACTACAAGGTCCCTGTAAGATCTATACATAGTCACTACAAGGTCCGTGTAAGATCTATACATGGTCACTACAAGGTCCGTGTAAGATCTATACATAGTCACTACAAGGTCCGTGTAAGATCTATACATTGTCACTACAACGTCCGTGTAAGATCTATACATAGTCACTACAAGGTCCCTGTAAGATCTACACATACTCAATACAAGGTCCCTGTAAGATCTATACATAGTCACTACAACGTCCGTGTAAGATCTACACATAGTCAATTCAAGTTCCGTGTAAGATCTATACATAGTCAATACAAGTTCTGTGTAAGATCTATACATAGTCGATACAAGGTCCGTGTAAGATCTACGCATGGTCAATATAAGGTCCGAGTAAGATCCATACATAGTCAATACAAGGTCTGTGTAAGATCTATACATAGTCACTACAAGGTCCCTGTAAGATCTATACATAGTCGATACAAGGTCCGTGTAAGATCTACGCATGGTCAATATAAGGTCCGAGTAAGATCCATACATAGTCAATACAAGGTCCGTGGAAGATCTATACATAGTCGATACAAGGTCTGTGTAAGATCTATACATAGTCGATACAAGGTCCGTGTAACATCTACGCATGGTCAATACAAGTTCCGTGTAAGATTTATACATAGTCAATTCAAGTTCCGTGTAAGATCTATACATAGTCAATACAAGTTCTGTGTAAGATCTATACATAGTCGATACAAGGTCTGTGTATGATCTATACATAGTCGATACAAGGTCCGTGTAAGATCTACGCATGGTCAATATAAGGTCCGAGTAAGATCCATACATAGTCAATACAAGGTCCGTGGAAGATCTATACATAGTCGATACAAGGTCCGTGTAAGATCTATACTGAGTCAATACAAGGTCCATGTAAGATCTATACTGAGTCAATACAAGGTCCGTGTAAGATCTATACTGAGTCGATATAGTGCTTCCCTTACCTGGGATACATAGTCTGGGGTTATGGGCAGGAAGTATACTTTGTCGGCCAGGCCCTTGGACGTCTGGACAGTGGCAATGTTGGGGTTGACAAGGACGGTCTGGATGCCCTCCTCCTTCAGAGCCTTGATGGCCTGCACAGATAGGAGAGAGCTTGTACATGCATGGCTGATGAACACACGACTTCAACTCTCCTAACACCATGACCACAACACATCTCCTGTGTCCTGAGGATGCTTTCCAGTTGGCCATTCCTAGAGGAGATCTGTCCAGTGTGACAGCATCCCCCCCCCCACCCCCCCGAATCCTGGATGAGAAGTAAACTCACCCCCATCCCCCTCACACTCCAATCCTTTCACTTCAGGAACAGAAAGATACATCTCGAGACACCTTACCACCCCCCCCGGCACCAGGATCAGAACTAGACTTCTTATCCGTAACCCTTCTCACACACCACCCCTTCAAACCCCACCTGGCACCAGGATCAGAACTGCCTTTCCACCAACCCTGGATGATCCCTACCTGAGATCCTGAGTAGTCGAACTCTCCTGCCTGGCCAATGGACAATCCCCCGGACCCGAGGATGAGCACCTTCTTGGGCCTGGACTTTGTCTGCTGGACATTCAGTGGGATTCCTGGACTCTTTAGCTTCATAGACAACCTCTCTCTCACCGTTGGGCTGGAGCCAGACAAAAGAATCTCGTAAAATTGGGGTAGATCTTGCCACAAGACTTACCATTTGCAACCCCAGCTGTGTTTACTGAATAGTAGTCCGTAATGTATATTCTCCAGGGATATATAGGGTAAGATATACAAGTAAGATTTAAACATATAAAGGCAACTGCAACAATTCTGCTTTATAATCATCATCATGTTGATTGAATGCACAATAATTCCACACTGACCTTCACCTCCATACAGTAACCTGATCTCACCTACCTGTGACCTTGACCTCACCATTATGTGGCCTTGACCTCCATATACTGACCTGACCTTGCCCTGCCTGTGACCTTGACTTCCATATACTGACCTGACCTCGCCCTGCCTGTGAATTTGACCTCCATATACTGACCTGACCTCGCCCTGCCTGTGGGCCTTGACCTGCTCCAGGAACACGTCAAACAACACCTCCAGGTCCTGTGGGCCTGCCATGTGTTCAGGGTGGAACTGTACACTGTAACAGACAAGTCCAGCCCATCAATTAGGATCACTGGGTATAGTTTGCTGATCTTCCTTCATCTCCCAACAAAGCATATTCCCAAGACATCCCTTTGTTCAGTGAACTGATTGGTTGATCAGTTGTTGAAGATAGCTCTGATAAGTGAGTGAGTGAGTGAGTTGGGTTTAACGCCGCCTTTAACCGTCACATCGTAGCATGTCAGCATAATGTGGGAGGAAAGCCTGAGGTGATGCAGGTCTCCAAAGTTTACCACTTCGGTGAAACCCACGAGCACGGGTATGGTGTTGACAAACCTAGAAACATAATCGGGGCGAACCGGGATTCGAACCCACAATCATAGGTTTCTGGCGCGCCCAAGGGACGCAACCCTGCACAGTGTATCGCAGCTCTGATTAAAGTCTGGTAGAAATAATGTTGTCCAATTGAAAGGCACTGGGAAAGTGTTGTCAAGAGGGATTGAAAATACACACAATATATTCCTGGGATACAAGATATTAAATTATTATTATTATTTTGAGAAAGCTGGCCCTTCAATTACAAAGTAAAGCTGATATATACACAGTTTATACTGTTAAACTACACTGCCAAAACGTACTTAATAAAAGTACCGTATTCGATGTAATAAGCGCCCCGCTCTAATAAGCGCCCACGGCGATATTTGCTAATATATTGGCCAGTGAACAATCCCAATTAGCACTCCTTCCTATTGACAATGTACACAAGACTTATTAATTCGCGTATAATACGCAGTCGTGTGTCATATGAATTCTTAATTATGGGCAATTAAATTCTGGAAAAATGTATCTGTCGCATATAAACATTTCAGTGTGTCAGCATAAACCCCCTATTTCTAATTTTGAGCGCGCCCTGGGCGCTTATTACATCGAATACGGTATATTTGTCTATCATGTAATTTTGATCAGATACTCACTGTAGACCAGTGGTTGTGCAGTTTAACAACGATCTTCTACTCAGACATATTTTACTGACTCTAAGCTGACCAGATCTTATCTTTTCCTATTCATGCCGAACACCAGGCAGGGTAACAACAAGTACTATCTTAAAACGTCTTTAGATATGACATGGCCAGGGAATCAAACCACTTCCACTACTGGGTAGATGCTCTATCCATTACAGCATGGACACAGTAGCTACGCACCTAAAGAAGGGCTTGTTAGTGTGGATGATCCCTTCATTTGTCTTGTCGTTAGCGTTGGTAAACAATGGTGCCCACTCTTCGGGGAGTGAGTCAGGGTCGACAGCAAATCCATGGTTCTGTGTTGTGATGAAGCAACGGATGGTGTCTGCGTACATGCAGGGCTGGTTGTGACCACGATTACCGTATCTGAGGAGAGAGGGGATGATAATGAACAACTTTTCCATGATCCAAAAAATTATCATGGATAGAGTGAGCGAGTGAGTGTGGTTTTATCCCACTTTTAGCATTATTCCAGCAAGATCGTGGCGGGGAAAACCAGAAATGGGCTTCATACATTGTACCCATTTGGGGAATTGAACCTGGGTCTTCGTCGTGATGAGCGAACACCTAAACCACTCGGCTACCCCAACACCCCTATTATGGTAGGAATATTGCAAGGGACAAACGTCACTTCAAAGGTACCATATTTTTGGCGCCAATAATGAACTATGATACTAGGGCAGAGACGACAAATTGACTACCCAGGTACCCTACCCCCCATTACCCAACCCGACCCGGGTACCTGACCCCCTATTACCCAACCCTACCCGGGTACCCGACCCCTTATTACGCAACCCTACCCGGGTACCCGCCGTAGTCTCAAGAGTTGGGTACGAAATGTCCAATTGGGTATTGTCAAAAATTATTTCTACATACGAATAAAATGATCTGTTCATGCACATTCTGAATTTGACTGAAGCTTTATCTTTATTCAAAGATATAAAAGTCAGAAGGATTTGGTGCTTAGTCCGAAAAAAAAGCAAACATTATCGACTTGCAGTGTAACCATGGAGTTTTATTGTTATTGTCATTAAACAAAATATCAGGTGAGTAACCACGGGTCCGGGGTACCAAGATCCAACTCAGGCCCCACCCGACAGCGGTACCCGAGCTACCCGACCCAGCCGTACATGATACTCCCTTCACCTGGTGGCAAGAAATAAACACGTTTCCCAGTTATACTTACTTCATCTTGAACGTCTTGGCGCCGATGGCAAGGGAAAGGAGCTGGTGGCCAAGACAGATGCCAAACACTGGCTTGAAATTGGATTCAGTGAGAAGATGCCTGACATTTGAGATTGTTGCACCACAGATTGTTGGGTCACCCGGTCCGTTACTCAGGAACAAACCATCATAATCTGAAACACAGAAACATTGCAGGTGCTCACTGAAATCTGAAACACAGAAACATTGCAGGTTCTCACTGAAATCTGAAACACAGAAACATTGCAGGTTCTCACTGAAATCTGAAACACAGAAACATTGCAGGTTCTCACTGAAATCTGAAACACAGAAACATTGCAGGTTCTCACTGAAACTGAAACACAGAAACATTGCAGGTTCTCACTGAAATCTGAAATACAGAAACATTGCAGGTTCTCACTGAAATCTGAAACACAGAAACATTGCAGGTTCTCACTGAAATCTGAAATACATAAAACATTGCAGGTTCTCACTGAAATCTGAAACACAGAAACATTGCAGGTTCTCACTGAAATCTGAAATACAGAAACATTGCAGGTTCTCACTGAAATCTGAAAAACATAAAACATTGCAGGTTCTCACTGAAACTGAAACACAGAAACATTGCAGGTTCTCACTGAAATCTGAAATACAGAAACATTGCAGGTTCTCACTGAAACTGAAACACAGAAACATTGCAGGTTCTCACTGAAATCTGAAATACAGAAACATTGCAGGTTCTCACTGAAATCTGAAACACAGAAACATTGCAGGTTCTCACTGAAATCTGAAACACAGAAACATTGCAGGTTCTCACTGAAATCTGAAACACAGAAACATTGCAGGTTCTCACTGAAATCTGAAACACAGAAACATTGCAGGTTCTCATTGAAATCAGTTCTTTTAATCCATCACGAGGGGTGGCGAACTAACTGAACCTGACTGATTAACTTCCTTGATGGAGTTGGTTGCGAACTATGTTACAACATAATCCCCTCCAAGGTCCACACTATGTGCCAACAATGCTGGAGTGTCTTGATCCCACATGTGAAGAAGTATTCCTCCTGGTGGTGTAAAAAGTCCTCCACAGCAGAATTTATGTCATCATCATTTGCATAACGTTTGCCTGGCAGTTGTGTTCTCAAGTTTGGGTGCCAATGTTTGACGGTGCCAATGTTTGACGGTGCCAATGACCAATGAGTTAAAAGCCACAGTCATTCCTAGCAGCTATGGTGACAACAGACTCGTGCTCGGGCTCACTGTCCTTGTGGAACAACATATCTTAACTGAGATTTCCAGGACATTTGACCTTGATATTGTCATGCAGTGCCTTAGTAGATCAGCACAATATTGGCCACCAATGGTCGGACCTACTTGCAGGATGTCCACCAGCAGGTTTCCTTTAGAATCCCAGAAAACCAAAGCTTTCACCTTGCCAGCTGATGGAACAGGGTATGCCTATCTCAGTGGACAAGTTGGATGTTTCCACTACTTGCACACTAGACTCATCCATGCTTACAAAATCAGCTGGAACCTGGAACGTCTCTGATCTCTGCACCCAGTCTTGAGAGGCTTTGTCATGCAGAGTGTATCGAGTATGTTTCACGTTTGGTAAATTTACTGACTGGTGGTGTCTTTGGTTCATATGCAGCCTGCAAGCATGAAAGTAGTGTACTGAAGACTTGCAAACTGTTAAGGGTGTACTGTACATCCTTCACAGCCTATTCAGCCTATTCAGCCACCCTTGTATGAGATCTCTCCAGCTCTGTGTCAGGATGCGAGAAAGTTCACCAGCCATGATGAGCCATGGAAGTGTATCAGAGTAAAACATATGGTTACATGAGATTTGTCTGAGACAGCCTTGCTAAAGGTTAGCATTAACTAAATTTGATGCTTCTTGTCACATCACAAGGACCAACCTCCAAAACACTGAAAAAATATTAAAGTCAAAATGTAAGCAAGGATATTCAGTCACAATTATCAAGTTTCAGTTCAATGAACTTTTTGCCTTAAATCCTTTCTGAACAAGAGTCATCAGAGAGTGACTACCATGAGGAACCAGGGACAGGTGCATACATTGTACCCATGAGAGAATTTGGACCTGGGTCGTCGGTTTGGTTCGGTTCGGTTCGGTGAGTGAGTGAGTGAGTTGGGTTTAACACCGCTTTTAACAATATTCCAGTTATATCGCGACGTGTCAGCTTAATGTGGGAGGAAAGCCCAATGTGATGCAGGTTTCAAGACCTTTACCACTTCGGTGAAACTCACGAGCACGGGTATGGTGCTGACAAACCTAAAAACATAATCAGGGCGAACCGGAATTCAAACCCACAATCATAGGTTTCTGGCGTGTCCAAGGGACGCAACTCTGCACAGCGAATCACGGTGCCTTAGACGACTGGGCCACCAGTGCCCCCACGTGAGGTGAAGTGAGCTTATATCGAGTTTAACGTCATGATCAAGGTGATTGCACTTTCACAGCAACATAAATGCATGTGTGTGGGTGGCTGCTTGCACTCTTCAGTTTAATGAAAAACAAATAGGCTACCCTACTCCTGTTTGTGACAGAATAGGACATGGATGTTTAGACGGAAGTGCTGAAAGCCACAAGAACAGGAAACAGTGAAATTTGAGGACCAAATAGCTGCATGTGTTTTGCATGATGACAAACAATGATATGAAGAAATCAGTCGTCTACCACTTCCGGTATCACGTGGCAGGTAGTGATTGGGAGGGTCCTGTTTCAGAATGGAACAACACTTTTCTTTCTTCGGAAGGTGACCACCTCCGTGGTCTAGTGGTAGAGCGTGCGCCTGAAGAGCGGAAGGTCCAGGGTTCGATCCCCGGCCGCGTCATACCAAAAGACGTTAAAAGATGGTATTTGTTGTTACCCTGTCTGGTGCTCGGCATTAAGGGGCTAAAACAAGGACTGGTCGGCTCGGAATCAGTATGCTTTGTGAGTGGGGTATTCATGTTAAACTGCGGCATGGTATCTCAGTGAGCTAGCACTATAAATCGGCATCAGTACGGACTAGTACAAGCAGCCACACACACACAGACATGCATGCACGTCGCTATATAAGTGCAATAATCTTGGACGCGACGTTAAACCCCATTTCACCTCACCTCACCTTCTTCGGAAGGATCAATCACAGCTTCACTTCACGTCAAAAGGTAAGAAGTGAATGCAGGATAAGTTAACAAATATGACTGTTGTTCATCATCTTCACCTGCACTGTTGATGGGGTGGTCCCATGGCACCACAGTGACCCGAGCCCCACGCTGGCACAGGCAGCGGATCTGATTGTACTTGATGCCACAGTCCACAGCCATGATCTTCACATCTCCTGATTCATTATACACCACAGGCTTCTGCAAAGTGAAAGTATATCATGTTATTACACACCACAGGCTTCTACAAAGTGACAGTATATCATGTTATTACACCCCACAGGCTTCTGCAATGTGACAGTATATCATGTTATTACACACCACATGCTTCTACAAAGTGAAAGTATATCATGTTATTACACCCCACAGGCTTCTGCAAAGTGAAAGTATTTAGAGGTCATTGTATGGCAGTTTTCATATACCATATCATCAAATTGTACAATGTGTCTATTTGCAAGTGAATGCAATACATTTTCAGCTTGTTCGGAAGACATTGTTATGGGAAACGCCAGCCCAGCAGATGACTTAACAAGGGACATAACTCAAATTTCTTACCACCTGGGCTAATATCAATCGCCCATTCAAAATGTATTGACAAACCATATCAGCCCAGCAGGGGTGGAATATGGGTCTGGTTATTACATCCCTGTGATATAACTGTCTCTATGTTGGCTCTATCGCACATGCAAAATGCAATCTTATTAAAATTAGACTTTTGCTGTTTAGCGGTAGCGTTAACTAAAATCTAACTTTAATGAGATTGTGCAAAATGCCTCATATCACAGACAGGTATATAATAAAACCTGTTATTACACACACAGGCTTCTGAAACATGATGTATAAAAAAATTGGGGATGGGGGGTGTCATGGTTTTAACCATGGATTAGTATCTGGGGACACATTCTGCCTCAGACTCTCCAAGTAAATCAAGCATGACTTATTCATCCACAGACTCCAAGCTCCTCACAGCGATAGCCCATTCGCGGAGCTCTCTATACAATCGCTGCCACCAGTCAAAACTCCCCACTGTGATAGGTGGCCCCCAAACATGCTTGGAGTTGAACTCGCAACCGAATGACCGTTAAGTTTATAAACAAGTGACGACTGTCGTGACACCAAATACACTTACCGCTGATAAATTACTTTCTTTGTTTGTCGATTTGAATTTCTATTTCATTAAAACTATCGTAGATATAGTAAGAATGTAAGGCAGAAGTTGGTTGATTTTCCGTCAGTCTGCAATCTCGAACCAATCTGATTACTAAAACAACAAAGTAAATTCATCTGGAAATCATGGTCAGTCGTAAACCTTTTCAAAATGAAATATGATTGCATTTCCAAAGACAGAAACAAAAGTATAAACGTTACTACACATTGGGTTAGAGGGCGCAAATTTCAAGATTCTTGTAATGGCCGTGCCCACACTGGTGGCAGCGATGTTACCGAGAGTGTAAGGTGTCACATGCCGGGAAGGAGCTTGCCACTGACTCTCCAAGGGGAGACAAGCATGACTTATTCATCCACAGACACTCCAAGGGGAGACAAGCATGACTTATTCATCCACAGACTCTCCAAGGGGAGACAAGCATGACTTATTCATCCACAGACTCTCCAAGGGGAGACAAGCAGGAGTTGTCACTGGGTATTCAGGTATCCAGGTATCGAGGGCATGGGTCTCACCTGGATGGACACTTCCTTGACGAGGTTGATGACATTTGGGTCCAGCAAGGAGACAGATTCTGGATCCTCGCCATCCACGACAACCTTAAGAGTTTCACGGAATAGAAAAGAAGAATAGAACCAAATGCATGCTCAAACTTCATCTAAACCAACACAACTGCTATTACAACCATATTTTACCTATGATAATAAAAGATGAATTTTTTTTTTTTAAACTAACAAGAATCAAGTAGTAGACTGAAATAATTAACCTCCATAATTACTGTGTTCAACATATTAAGTGACCTCCATAATTACTGTGTTCAACATATTAAGTGAGCTGCTTTAAAATGCCTCTTGCTTCAAGAATTAACCCTACCTTCCCTAGCATGGTGCCTTTTTCTCGGATCTTTTTTGTCAGATCTCTTGTATCAACTCCTGGAAAAAAGCAACATTACAGATAAAAGCCTGCACTTTCTATATTCAGTGAGAACAAAGGGCTTTGTAAAAATAACTCTACATGTGAATTGTCTCAAGATGCATGACTGGAAGGTATTACAATAGTGGCAGCTATGGCTGCATGTTGGACACGAGCGAGAGTGGAGTGAGTGAGCAGGTCCCTTTAAACAGTATTTCAACGGGCCAGCTTGACGTGGGAGGAAAGCCCGATGCAGACCTCAGACGTTTACCACTTTGGTCAAACCTACGAGCACAGGTATGGTGCTGACAAACCTACAAACATAATCAGGGCGAACCAGGATTTAAAAGATCCAAGGTTTTCGCTGTGCCCAAGGGACACAACTCTGCACACAACAATGGAAGACATGTACCACTTCAGTGGAAGTCCACAGCTAAGGTATAGCAGTGTTCCCATTTACCGGTAAGTACCAGTTTTTTACCGGTAAAATTAGGCTTGGACCGGTAATTCATGTGACTGCCAGTCCCCATGGAGCGGCAAATATAGTACCTTATAAAAATCTTTGTTGTTGAACAAAACATAAGCAATATTCAAATTTGTGTGAATGCAGGTAGATCTCATTATGTTACTGCAGAGATGACATCATTGCATTGAACATAATGTTGAGGGAATTAAAACCGGGTAAATTTCATACGTTTTTTATTTATTGAAAGTTAGGACTAAAAGAAATTAGGGGGAAATGGTAATTTTTGGAGTTGACAGTCCACCAGGACCACCAGCGGGAACACTGTATAGTGGGGATACATCATGGATGAGCACCATGGGAAACAGGATTCTAATCAATCATTTGTAGACCTGATCTACACGAGTCAACACTTTGTAATTGCACACCTCAGACCACCCATAGTTTTTATTTCTACCAAATTTCATTTCAAGACTGCTAAAGTGTTTACAAGAACAGTCAAGTCCCATTAATCCATCATGGTTGGTTGCATATGATTACGTTGGATTAACGAGGTTGTCGGATAAACGAAAGTAAGTAGTATCAATGTTTGTGATCGAAAATTTGAGAGCTACACGATAGATAACGATACAAACATGTTTTGTTTGTTTGTTTGTTTGTTTGTTGTTTAACGCCTCACTCAGCAATATTCCAGCTATATGACGGCAGTCTGTAAATAATCCAGTCTGGACCAGACAATCCAGTGATTGATAACATGAGCATCGATCCACGCAATTGGGATCGATGACATGCATCAACCAAGTCAGCGAGTCTGGCCACCCGATCCCGTTAGTCGCCTCTAACGACAAGCATAGTCGCCTTATACGGCAAGCAATGGTTGCTGAAGACCTATTCTACCCCGGATCTTAACAGGCCTACAAACACGTAACAAGGCTGATTAATGAGTGATTTCGGTAATTCGTTGCAAATTAAGTGTGTTAGAGTCAGAGTGCGAGACTGTCGGATTCACAGGTCAAAATAGCACTGATTTAATCGGTTCCTATCATCAGTGTCAGATAAAGCTGATTGTCGGCTTAACAAGTGATGGCTTAACAAGACTAGACCGTACTTGTAAAAACGGAACAAATTAAGAAGGGACTTGAGTATTGTGATACACATCATATCATGACTTGAGTTATGCAATATGAATCGTATCGTCAGTACCTACCCCATATTGCTGGGATATGCTGTTCCTCAAGCCACGTTGCTAGGGACTTCACAGCAGCCCAATGACTCCGCTTCTCAGTCAAGTCTCCTATTATCAAGGCTGCAACATGGATCTCTGATGATTCAAACCATTTCTTCAGTCCAAACTCATCATTTTCTTCATCTGCGATGCCATAATTGCCTATCAGTGGGTACGTCAGCACCAATATCTGCTTCTTGTAGGATGGGTCAGTGAGGGATTCTGGGTAACCAACCATGCCTGTCTGGAACACTGAAAAACAAAGATACCCTGCATGTACATGTGTGGCGTGAAGAGAAGTAGCGTATTCGACCCAATTAGAGCCCAGGGTGCTTTAAATAAAGACAGAAGGGGTGGGTGCTTATTGGGACCAATTCAGAGTCAAATTGGCGTAAATTCATCAGTAAGCCTATCGATATTCTTCTGTTGCTGGGGGGCTAGAGATACTGTTATTTACGTTTTACTGGTGAACACTTAATTTGCAACCGTAAAAAACAGGTGAGTAAATCTTACTTGGGCATCCGGGAAAAGGTCAGGGGGGGGGCTTATTGGGACATGGGCGCTTATTGGGTTGAATACGGTAATCAGGTGTTTATCTAGACTTGCTCAGAAAGCCAAACTCCAAGTCTGCAGGAAATGTCATAAAAAATTCAGAAATTTGTATCAAAAATGTTCCACTGTTATTATAGTGAGAATGAGCATTTCATTGGATCAACAAAATGAAAGAATGTTACACTATTCTTTGAATGAAATGTTACATCTGAATTTAAGAAGAAAAAAATTAAAAATCATTTTGCCTGCCAAAAGCACTTTAATAGTTTGAAATTTATATTGATCTTTGGTAATGGTGCCATTATAACTTGGCAGTGAGAAAAACTTTCCCTGCCAAGATCATGTAGTCTTTCCCTGTTTACTGACAATGCAATTCACCATTCTGTAATAAGAGTGAGTGAGTTGGGTTTAACGCTGCTTTGAACAGTTTTCCAGTCATATCACGGCATGTCAGCTTCATGTGGGATGAACAGTGTTTGAAATAATTTTAAAATCCATCAAGTCAGTCAGGCAGGTGACCCATAAATGTTGCCTGCCCATCTTCAAAGTGACCTGCCTGCATTGAGACATAATACACATTGCAAAATTGTGAAAAATCACATCTTGATTCAGTTGAAAAAATGTAAACAATTAGTTGAGAATCTACGAGGAGTTATAATAAAACTGAATATGTAAGTAGGCTTAAAATCATGTGCCAGACAGTCAGGCAGTTGGAGGAAAATTTCATGCAGTCCGACAGAAAAGTTACCAGCCACAGACAGGCGGTTATTGCTTTAAACCATCCTCGATAATCCAGTGAAATATATGTCATCTCTATTATGATAAATGCCCATACCCGCCAACAAAGCTTCAAACTGCACACAAACTGCACTGAATTGAAAAATGTGATTCTAACCAAACCAGTCTTATCAAATCATACTAAGTTGTGAGAGGAACACTGATGAGTTATTGCTACCTGATGGAGAATGTGGCGTCACGTTCTAAAGGAACATGTGGACGTTAAAGATGAGGTGTGGAGATAACGTCATGTCCAAAATAATTGCGCTTATATAGCGACATGCATGCACATGTGTGTGTGTGTTGTGTGTGTCTGCTTGTACTAGCCGATAAATAGAGCAAGCCCACTGAGATACCAGGCTGCAGGGGATGTTTGTTTGTTTGTTTGTTGTTTAACACCACACTCAGCAATGTCCAGCTACATGATGGCAGTTAATAATCGAGTCTGGTCAAGACAATCCAGTGATTGACATCATGAGCATCTATCTTCACAATTGGGTATGATGACATGCATGAATTAAGTCAGCAAGTCTGACGACCCGATCCCATTAGTCGCCCCTTACGACAAGCATAGTCGCCCTTCGCAGCAAGCACGGGTATTCTACCCCGGATTTTCACAGGCTTACACAGGGGTGAGTGATGTCGAATGGTAAATGGAGATTTGAAGTATTTAGTGTGATGAAAGGTCGATGTTGTTTGGACAAGACAGGGTTAGTCAGACACCAAAAAATTGACATGTATTTGTTGCATGTAGACTTTCATACTAGGTTGCATTTTTCAACAGTAGGTTGCACTGGTGCATACGTCTTACATAGCTAAATCAAGCCATGACACGTAACCATAATACAACAGAAGATGAATACCATTTCCTTTTAGTGACACCCCTTGTAAATACAAGTATCCATCCTGTTAGAATAGGTCTTCAGCAACCTATGCAGGCCTTAAAAGCCGACTAACGGGATCGGGTGGTCAGGCTCGCTAATTCTGTTGATGCATGTCATTGAATATCAGTTGCGTAGATCAATGCTCATGACGTCAATCACTGGATCGTCCAGGCCAGACTCGATTACTTACAGACCGCTGACTACTGAGTGCAACATTTAACAACAAATAAACAAACATAAATCTATCATGAACAAGATTCAAATAACTATTAGCAACAAAGCAACTTTAGCAATATTGCTGACGTATTCGATGTAATAAGCACCCAGGCCGCTCTCAAAATTAGAAATAGGGAGCTCTTAACAGCGTTGAAAGATAAATATCGCCATAGACGCTTATTAGAGCGGGGCGCTTATTACGTCGAATACGGTATATATTTGAAATGATATCTGCATATTTAATGCATTATAATTATTGAAATGAGATTGTATAGCATTTGTGCAAAAGTTTCATTTCATGTGTTGTACTCTTGGCCATGGGGCCTTTGTTACTGAATTAACCTTTTTTTATACACAAATATAACCAAATATCACACTCTGGACATGTGGTTCGACAAAGGAAACTATGAATGCAACCTTTCGTACAATTTCAAATCATCACCAATAGTCTCTGAGTTTAATTTAAAGATTGACAATGTTTCAGTCTCATAGCATCCATTACTAGTGTGAAATCCTTGTAATTATGCAAAGGAAAAAATGACAAACATGATACCAAAAGAGAAAAGACATATATTAGCATAAATAATGATTATTTCCACCAACTCCAGCACAAGCAAAGAATTAAGTTCATACTTTGAAATGATACCCTATGCTCTGAAATGATACTCTTCTCCATAGGGTATCATTTAATACATTGATGACTATGCAATGAAAATCTTTATCTGGATAATTTATTTTTTTATAAATATATTTTTGTTCCAAGAGTAATACAGTAATATAATAATATAAGAATATAAAACTTCTTAAACATGTAATGGTTTGGAATACACTCCTTAAAAATGTAATGGTTTTCAACATTGTATCCATTTGAAACCAAAAAGGTTGCAACAAACAATCAGACTCAAACATGGCATGCATCAACAGAGAGCTAAGAATCAAATGCTGAGAATATAAAAGACCATTTTTCGTTAAAGTTGTTTTTGTCATAATTTTTAAAGCAAAATATTTATCGAACGAATGTATGATTTTAAGTGGTTTTAAAAGTACATCTATTTTCGGTTTGGTTCCTTTGTTTCCACTTACATGAATATGCCTTTTCCCCTATAAAAGTATATGACTGATCAAAGTATTAGAGTAGTTAGAACAAAACCAAATAAGATCTTGATATTTTTTCAATTTAATGGATAAAAATAATTAATGTATGCTGTCTACATTACAAATTGCACATACAGTAAGTTTCCGGTTTATCAAATATAATTGGTATAGTCTTCTTTATCCATGTCTATTAGTAAAGGCACTCTCAACAGCAATCTTCGAGAAGAAGAGCCTATATAAACGAAATGTCCATTGATAGCAGTGTCCAGATTAAAGGGGTTCGCTTTAGGACTACTGCTGTAGACGAACATGATATTTTTTCATTTCATACATATGAAAACTCAAATTCCAATCAATGACAGCCGCACTATCGAGAAACGAAAATCAAACACAAACAGATAAAGAGACTGACAAGTTGTGAAAAACATTAAGAGACTTGACAAAGTCTATTACTCGAGTCAAGGCCAACATCAGAGAACAAGTAAACATCTTACCGACTTCTCCTGGAACACTAACAGCTGCTCCAAACAGGTGGCCGCGGAACGACGACCCATCTTCTAGATGTAAAGTCGCCATATCCATGCTGCAAGGCAGACCCCTCGATGACAACTAAAATATGTTTGTAGTTTTGATTGAACAAACCAGCGCGGGAGTCAGCACGTGGTTAACCAGTGCGCTGCCTCTGTTGACAAAATGGGGTTTCTCGATATCTACAATAAAATCCACAAAATCGAATTATTTACGTTAAAAATGTCGTCAGATTATAGCTTTGTTTCCTATCTTGAAGGTGTGTAATGATCTCAAGAAACGCCTCACCTGATATTGACGAAAAAGTACTTTTTTGTCGGTTCTACTCAAAATGAGACATTCACATGGTAAACAGCCGCCATCACTGCCAGGGAAGGGAGGTTACTCATGTGAAATCGCCCCGACGGGTTTTCCTATTATTATAGTATCTAACCATAATATATAACTCAAATGTTAATAAAGAGCACATTATAAGTCATCTATAAAAACATATGAACACACATTACATTAGCCTCCGCAAATCTCACCAGCAAATTTCGCCTGTCGAAAATGATCGGGTGGTAAGACTCGATCGCTGAATAGTGATGCATATCGTCTTGTCGTATCCCATTAGCGGAGATCGATGCTCATGATGTCAGTCGCTGGATTGTCTGGATTCGATTGTTTAAAGGATGTTCTCATACAGCTGGACTTTTGGGGGCGATGGTTCAACAGTGTATCAATTTTAAACGATTTCCTCTATCGGGACAATGTGTGACGCCCATTGCTGGTGTCACCCGCCGTGACAGTGCTGGATTATTGCTAAAAGCGGCGTAAAACCATGCTTACTCACTCACTCACTCACTCAATTGAATAGTGCAAAAGCCCAACTCAATCACTCACTGGAATATTGCTGATTTACAACGTTAAACAACAAACCAATCTCATTACAATCAGACCTTAGATTTTAAGATCTGATTTTAATGAGATTAAACAACAACCAAAACGTCATATAGCTAGATTATGGTTAAGTGTCGCGTCACCAACAAACAACAGAGAAACATAAACGCAGGTGTCGCCAATGGTTTAATGGCCCAAACATCCCGCAGCTAAATAACAAATGCCGATGTCATGTCGGAGGCCGCACTGGATGACGAACAGACATCGTCGGCCATGTTTAGGCTTTTTCTGACAAATTAAAATGGTGAAATTGAACAAAAAATATTACAAATATTTTATTACGATACATGCGACAAACTTTCAATAAGATACATGCGATGAGCAATAATATCAATTTTGAAATACGGAAATATTACAAACTAACGGATAATTTTCCAAAATGGTATCTCGTGTTGACTGGTCAGATGAGCTATGCGAACACCCATATGTTACTTTTATCTGTATTTACCGCTATGTGCATCATCTAAACCTACTGCTTGTTTGTGTGTTGTTTAACGCCCCACTCTGCAATATTTCAGCTATATGGCAGCGGTTTGTAAATAATGGAGTCTGGACCAGACAATCTAGTGATTAACATCATGAGCATCGATACACGCAATTGGGATACGATGACTTGCATCAACCAAGTCAGTGAGCCTGACCATCCGATCCCGTTGGTGTATGTATGTCAAGAGACAGGTGCTGAGATACAAACTTCGTACGTCACACGTGTGGTTCAAGGTTGACCTCGTTTTATTCGTTTTTATTGGATAACCGTGACCTCAAATTCACACGCATCACATTCGCTTTGTATTCTATATATGTTTTTTATAAATTGATCGAGCTACCGTAAATCCTTGAATATATACGCCGGGACAAACGATCCCTGCTTTAATATACGCCGAGTCGGACGTGCTTGAATATACGCCGGGTCCAACGGCCCCTGCCTTGAATACACGCCGGGTCGTATTTTAGTCTACCCTACACTGACACCTTGAGTTTGAGTATCAGTTTGAGGTACAGAACTTTGGAAAACACACAAGGCTTCGATGTAAAAGTCCCTTCTGAAAATATTAAACACGGGCCGTGTATAAACGCCACGTCTCGGGACCTTTCAAAATGAATAAACGTAGGGCATCTATTCAAGGATTTACGGTATATCTATTTGTCCTGTACGACCACCAATAGATTGGGATCCCCGTGGGCGCAGTGTACCCAAACACTTTCGCGACTTTCAATTTGAAATAATGTAAACAAATCAGCGTGGAGTAAATGAAGTCAGTCTAAAATACTAGTATTTGGAACGATATCTAGACTTAAACGTTGGATACCCCGGCTGTGCCATCAACTTCCCATTCGAAGCGCATTGTGGCGCCGTTTCCGAATGTGTTTGTTTTTCAAAGAACGTACACGGCAGTTCGATAAAATCCCCCAAATGACGATTTCTCGACAAACACTACTTTGAAGAGTGTCTGACGTCTGATTCGTGTGTCCCACATCATCCTAACATTGAACAATAACGTTCCGTATGGCTGGCTAGGGGTACACGCTGTGTGTTGATCACGGTTGTGTTTCCTTCTTCTGGTGGTGGCCTTGCCGTGGTTCGAAGCTGTCACTAACACACCATGAAAGCAGAGTCGAGCTTGGTGATTTTCACGTCTTCAGTATCTATCGGGAGTAGTTGTGTACCTCTGTATGGAACCCCCTCAGGATTATGGAACCACTCAGGATTATGGAACCAAGATGGCGGCACATCCTCTGTGACGTCACTTCCGGTCACGTGACCTGCGCAGTGCATGATGGGACTCTGTGCGTGCGCCTCCAAGAGGGCGTCGCTTCCGTTTCCGGTGGCGTGCGCCTCCAAGAGGGCGTCGCTTCCGTGTCCGGTGGCGTGCGCCTCCAAGAGGGCGTCGCTTCCGTGTCCGGAGGCGCGCGCCTCCAAGAGGGCGTCGCTTCCGTGTCCGGAGGCGCGCGCCTCCAAGAGGGTGGCGCTTCCGTGTCCGGTGGCGCGCGCCTCCAGGGGTGGTGGTGGTGAAGGGAGGGAGGGAGGAAGGAAAGGAGAAGGAGACGGGTTCATGGTGTGGGTGGGTGGGTGGGAGGGTCGTCAAAGCAAAGGAGGAAAGTTGTCTTTCGGGAGAGATGGGTGGCCCTGAAAAGGGCCGTTGGAAAACAAACTGGAAACTGGAAACTGGAAACGACAGGAAACGTCAGGAACACTGGAACACTGGAACACTGGAAAAACTGCAAACGATGGGACACTGGTAAAAAACAGTGGGGTAGCATGGTCCCATGCGTTAGTCACTTTGTTCAGATGATCTCTCTTCTTCATCCTCTACTTCCATCTCATCCTCGGACTGAAGGTGTCGTCGGCGCTTTGAAGCGTGCTTTCTTGAGAGGCTTCTGGCCCGTTTTCTTTTCTCTACAAGAAGTGTGATGTCCGCCCGGAGTTGTGCGAGGCATTCTTTTAGGTCGAGGACATCGACGTGCACGTCTTCGATGAGATGAACCACTTGTGTCACGGGTGTCACGGGTGCCACGGGTGTCACGGGTGTCGACGTGGACGGTGTTGCTGACGTTTTCTTTCGACTGGGTTCTGGGCAATCTGCAGCGAAATGACCCAGGGCTTGACAGTTGTAACAGTGGTCCAGGCGATGGGAAGTCTTCTTTCGACTGGGTTCTGGGCAATCTGCAGCGAAATGACCCATGGCTTCACAGTTGTAACAGGGACCCAGGTTCCGATTCTCCTGCTTCTCTTGACTGTTCATCTTCGGACAGACATAGTGACGGTGACCTTGAGTGCCACACTCGAGGCATGTCACTTCAGGGCAGTACAGGTAACTGTGACTGTCGGTCTGGCACTTCATACAACTGTATCGAGCTGGCATGATGGGTTTCATAGAATGCAGTGTGTGTGTGTGTGAGTGGCTTCGCTCTTGTTTTGTTTTTTATAGGAGAGTCACTGACACCCTCCCTCCTGATTGGTTCCCCAGGCCGCGCCCCCGATTGGTTCGTTTCGGGGCCTGGTCTGCACCTCGGTTTTCCAAAACGGACCGACCCCTGTGTTTCTTTTCCATAGGAAATGGATTTTACCATGGGAGAGAAAGCACAACCCCGGTTCGACCATTCAGAGTCCCGCATGACCCGAGCACGGTCTCTGATTGGTCGACAACCCAGGCTTCGGATTGGTCCCATTTCGATCCGGTTTTTTTTTATCGGGGTGTGCATTTCGATCCTGTTTTGTTTTTCTTCATCCTACAGACCACAGAACACGACTATGAGTTTTAAAACAAAATTTAATCCCCTCGCTCACATGAACCAACACCACAAAACAAAAAGTCACAGGATGAGGGGACCGTCCCTGTGACTTTTGTGAACACTGGGGGGTATGAACGTCTGTACACTTTGAAAAAAGAAACGTTGTCACTTGGGGTGAACAAGACACTCGACTCTTCTCTTCCGTGCTTCTTGGGACACCAAACGTCTGTATTTTTCGTTCACTTCTCCATCAGGACAAAACACACACAAGTATTCGCAGGGCACTTTGGCGTGCTTCAGATGTTCTTTCCAGGGTTGGTCTGTGGCTTCCCATTGGCGGAGTGCCACACCGCAGCAATAACAGGTCACACAGTCACCTTGTCCTGGATAGAAATAGCCAGCCATGGCCATGTCATACGGGGTCTGGGTCATCTGTTTAGGCCACGTTTTAAAAGATCTCAGACGTTCTTGAAATGAATCATAGTGAGGATGAGAAGGATGACACAGGGTGTAAGAAGGAAAAGGTCCCTCCAGAATGTCACTGAGTCGCCACGTGTCGTCCCCAAAGAGGGAACGTTTTCTCGCTTCTTGTTCTCTCGCCTTTTCAGACACCCACTCGGAATCGGTGACGACATCTCGGGAGGATGACATGGCATTCATAGAACGTCTTTGCTCCATGATGACGGTGACTTCACTGAAAGAAGGTCTGAGGGTTCGCCTGCTTTTATGAAACTCTCCACCCTACTCCCTTCCACGGAAGGTCATGACCTTAGCTTCCACCTCCTCCACCTCATCACGTGACGTCATCCTGTGTTTGGGTTGACGGACACACGGCATGATTCGTGACACGATCCATGACATGACATGGTACACGGGGAGGGGGTGTGGGGATCGATGCGTACTGGAATGACCGACACCAGGCAGCTGATCTTTCAAGCATGGCCTTTCTCTTTTATCTATTTTTTATTTTAATTTTACACTTGGGTGTGCACTGACATGACAGATGCACAGACAGACGGACAGACAACGTCAACGACATCTCAACTCAACCTCTACCCTCGGTTCGGCACTCTATTGGAGTTGAGATCAATCAAGACACAAAGAGTCAGTTCAATCAATCACTGTTTAATCATGAAAAAAACCAATCACAACCAGATACAACGGAAATACGAAAAGTCAATGGAGGAGGGAGTGCTTTGCATGTCCCTACAACAACAACAATAACGCGACAACGTTTTCCTCTTCCATCTTCAAGCCCATAAGAGGTGGTCCTCCCTCAACCCTGTGAGAGGTCCATCCGTTCAACACGTACAGTCTATGGTCTCCCTGAAACAGACATGACACATCACTTGATCACGGTTGCAGCTTACGTGTTGACAAGTTCTTCGAGTGAAGAGGAGGATCACCATAAGATGTGATCCTCAGCAGATGTGATAGGCATGTCATCATGTGTCATTATGCGGTCATAGGTCAACATACTACAAGTACAGTCTATGAGCTCCAGACCACAGGTATGACACATCACTTGCCCGCTGTTGCAACTGATGTATCTTAGCATGTTGTTGTGTCGGCAAATACGACATCCGCGTTGTAGGGGAGTGAGTTGAGCTTCTCCATAAGGATCCAGGTCAACGTGGTTGTCATCTTCATTATCATCGCAAACCAGGGGCGTACCTGAGGAGTAGACATGAACATCTTCCGGGGATGTTGGTGACCAAGAAGCCTCAAGCAGGGGGAGCGTGTCCAGATCCATGGAAGGGAGAGTGGCCAGCTTGAGCGCTTCATGATCCTCACGGTCACCCGTCGCCATCGTCACAGCAGGGGCATTCGGTGAATAGGTGGGCTCCCGAGGGGTTTGTTCCCACCACTGTTCTAGCACGGCCTGGGTTGAACTGACATCAGGGGTCCTGTCAATCATAGGACAGAGTCCATTTATCATAGGAATAGGTCATGAATATGAATCACATCAAGAATGACTGAGACAAAGAAGAGCAAGGGTACTTACAGCTGTTCTTGAGGAGAGATCTTCAGAGATAATTTCTTCCGTGATCGTCTTTTTGCAGGCGTTGCAGGTTTCAAAAAGGATGTCCCCATCGTTTCGATGTCTGTGGTCGCTGCAGCCGTTGTTGCTGTTGCTGCTGTGGTGGTGGTGGTGGTGGTGGTGGTGGTGGGTGTTGCTGCTGCTGTGGGGATCACAACGGCTGTGGGCTTGCTTGTCTTTTTCTTCTGGATCTTCTTTATCGTCTTCTTCGATGTGCCTTTCTCGGGTTCAGTCAGCTTCCTCATCTTTGAACGTATCTGTTCGGACATCAGGTTGTCGCCCTTCGCACGTAACTTGGCGTACGCGTCGTCGGTCTTCATCTTTAAACACAGCAAGTCGTACACTTCACCCCACAGTTCAGCAGTCATGTCACCGTTCCCATCTCCACTGCTTCCTTGGCCACTCATGTCGCTTCGTGTCTTGTCATTCAACCGTTTCGACATGATGTCCGGATGTTCTGTTCGTTGTTGTTTCTTTCCAAGTCTTCACGGAGGTGTGTCAACACTTGATGGTACTCTCTCCAAACACGTGTTTCTTCCAGATAAAACGCCAACAACCAACACAACGTGAGGAACATCAATCAGAGGGGGCGATGTGGTTGCTTGGTCCGTTCAGTGAAAAGTGATGACCGGAGAGCATCGGGCGTATTAAAAGCCACGGAGGTCCTGCTTTCTGATTGGTCCGTTCCGGTGTCTGGTCTGAGTCTCCATTTTTCCAAACTGGACCGACCCTTGTGTTTCTTTTCCATAGGGTTAGGCTTGTAGCGTGAGAGAGAAAGCACAACCTCGGTTCGACCAATCAGAGCCCACCATGGCTCGAGCACGGTCTCTGATTGGTCGACAACCCAGGCTTCGGATTGGTCCGATTTCGATCCGTTTATTTTTTTTTCTGTAAGGGGTTCATGTCGATTCAGTTTCGATCCCCTTGTCATGCAAAAAATTATAGAAAGTCGTCTCTGTACCCAAAGGGGAGCGTGTCTACAGGTAGGCCTGTGGTTTCGTCGTAGACGACACGTCGCTTGTCGTACACGGTACGATAGTCTTTTCGGGTGGGACGGGTCACGAGTGCGTTTTCGTGCCGAGGTCCTTTTCGAATGATCTGATGAGGGTAATCCAAACTGATTTTCTCTTCCTCCTCTTTCCCAGACCGTTGTCCCAGTATCAGTCCTTTCATGGTGTCAAAGTTGAGATGGCGTTGGTTTCGGTAATTCAAAGTGAACCCTCGCACTTTGCAGGTCGTGCGCGTTCCATCGGGTCTGGGGTTCATTAACTCATAGCCATAGTTTTTGGGACCTCCTGACACAAACGTCTTGATGGTGTTTCCGTCCAGTTCATCCGTAAACTCACCCAACGAATGACCCAGCTCTGGATTCGCGTCGTGGGGTCGATGAATGTAAATGACGCTGTCCGTGTCAAAGTACAAGACCCTGCGGCCCACCAGGGCAAGGGTCTCGTACAGCTTGAGACGTGCTTGGGCGGTGACCCAAGCAGCGATGGCGACATTGAAATGAGAATGAGGGGTTTGGAATTCTTTCTGCTGGGTATAGGTCACTTCCACCATGTGTTCGTTGACAACGGTCACATCCTCGATGGTATTGCGGTCATCCCTCCACAAGGCAAAGTACTGTGCAGGATCGTTCATATAGACGTTCTGACTGTAGTCTACCCGTTGCCCAAACTTGCCCCAGAGCGAATTCAGTTGCATCTTGGCAATCGTGCGGCGTCCTGGATTTTTTTCGATGCGGTCCTTGTCCAACCGAATGCCTTCTTTGTCGTAGATCTCCTGGATGTAAGCGTCGTGATCCGTACATCCTTCGGGGTATCCGCTGGCTTCGAGCTTCTCCTTGAAATGTCGATCGATGTAAGTGTCAAAGAGTCCCACTTGCTGGGTGTCGGGGTCATGCTGTGCAAAGGTGTCAAAATGCCAAACGTCGTAGATCTGAAGCACCCGGTAGTCATACTTCTTCACGGCTTCCTGGAGTTCTACGGTGGCGTACGTCCCCACCCATGACCTCTCTTCGTCCGTGTGCTCGCAGGGGGAGTCTGACCGGGTATCGGCACACGTACGGCACAAAGGACAGAGCAGTTTGCCACCCGATCTGTAAGGCAGTAGCGGATGGTAGAGTCGTTTCGGGGGTAGGACACGGCATTGGATCAGGCCTTTCAGTTCAAACAACGTGTCCACAGGGGGTTGATGGAGAAGGGTCGGGTGTCCCGTGGGAAACGCTCCGGTCTTACAAATGTAGGGATAAAGGGAACAAATATCAATGTACTTGATGGTTTCACCTTCTTGGGCTTCGTAGCATAATCGCGTGGCATTGGTGCGTCCTCCATAGAAGGCGTCGCGAGGGTTGAGCGGCCCGGGGACGTGACGACAGTGGGGTCCCTGCAAGAAAGCACGTAGAGCGGAGTCCTCCCGTTGCATTTTCGTAAACTCGTGCTCCCACAGGGCGACGATCCGTTTCACCTCAGGGTGTTGACTCAAGAGACTCAAGCGGTAGTGGGTGTCGGTGTAACGGGCTCCCAACGACGTGCCCAGGACGGGATGCGGTTCTCCACGTCGGGTCTTGTGACAGGTCTTGCACCCATGCCAGAAACAGCCCAGGAATTCGTAGACGGTGCCTGTCGCTGGATCGTACCCATCCACGCTGTACCGATGTTGGCCCTCTCCACAGGTGAACTCTTTTTCACCGCCATTCCTGGCGTGCTGGAGGTGCAGATGGGGGTCCCTTTCCATCAGAGAGTGGAGCCAGTGCATACAGGCCTGGGAATAGTTTCTCTTGGGTTGGTAGCCTTGAGGTGGAAGAATGGCGATGGTATTGTGTTTCAGGTCGTGTTTTCGGAAGGATTTCATGGTGAACGCAGCAGCTGTCATCACTTCCACAAAGGGATCCATACCCACCGAGTGGATGGCGTTCTGTCGGAAGTCGGCGCATCCCCGTCTCAAAATGTCCACATCGCTCTGGCAGTAAGCTAAAAGTTCTTCTTGTAAGTCGAACAAGGCTCCTTCTTGCACTTTTTGGGTATGCCACTGGAGGAAGGCTGAGCGTTCCGCGGGAGACATGCCATCGGGATCGTACGTGACGGCTGGTGGATAGGGACCTCTGTAGGTCTGATTGACTCTCGTATTGAAAAAGTGTGGAAAGTACCCTTTCTTCATTTCTTTCAACCCAAAGCTCTTGGGAAAGGCTTTCAGGGGGTAAGGGATGAAATTTAAGCTGTCTTCGAAACACAGCCGTCCCAGGGTCATCTGCAAAATTTGTTGGCCATGTCGAATCTTGGTGGGGGAGTGTCACCAGGAGGGGGGACAGGCCCTTCAGGATTAAGTGTAAATCATAGGATCGTGCATTGTGGGCCATCACATAAATGCGATCCTCCTTCGGGACTGTATGGCAGGAGGTGTTCTTGTTCTTTGGCTTCTTTGTTTTCTCCACTTCCATGACCTCTTCCACCTCCTCCACCTCTTCCGTCTCCTCCGCCTCCTGCTGGGGTGATGCATGCCGTTGACGTTTGGTAGCGTCCTTTCTTGAGGGGGTGCCATCCCGTTTTCTTTTTTTCCCCAGGGGGGCTGTTGTCCCCTTGCGTGTGCTGACCTCCTCTTCCTCCGGGTTGGGCTTCTTCTTGGGTATTTCACACAACGTGGTCAACCACACACACACATCATGTCGCGTGGTGGGCCCTCGAAACACGATCTCACGGCTGGGACCATACCCTTCTTCTCTCCATGGGCAGTGTTCGCACAAGTTCTTGCTCACTTCACTGATGCATCGTCCACATCCTAGTTGCACCACGCACAAATTTGGAATGTGCTCCCCCGTGTCTTGCATGCATTCAAAATCGTAGAAGACGTATTGGACGTCGTCTCGTACGTAATGTTGTTCCTCTTCCCCCTCCTTCTCCGTTTCCTCTCCCCCCTCCCCCTCCCCCTCCTCCTCCTCCACCTCGTTTTCTTCACGGAGAGGCGTCATGTAACAGCGATGGTCTGGGGTCATGGGTTCTCGGCACACCAAGCAGGGATGTTCTTCGTCGAAGCACTCGTGGTGAACCATGGGAGTCTCCAAGACGCGGACCAGCTGAAAACAGTTCGGGCACCTGTGAATCGATTGACAGGTGCTGGGTTTTCCCTCTGACGGTGACTGGAGATGCCGGGTGTAACACGTTGGATTGGGGAACCAACCTTGACATGTCAAGCAAGGGATCCCGAGCTCTTCCTGGGGTCCGCAATAGCTAGAGTAGAAGCAGTTGTGACAGCGGTATTCCTTGGTGCAGGGATGTTTTTCGGGATGGTCGTAACGTTTGTCGCAGCGTTCGCAGTAATGGACAGACCCGTAAAAAGCGGACATGGAAGTGATGACATCGTAGTGCTGATCATGATGGTATAGATGCAGCACCCTGGCGTGAGGTGGAGCCTCATCACACTTGTACAACAGTCTCTGACCCACCTCTTGACTGTAGACTTTCAGTTGATAATGCAGGAGGGTCAAGGCCCGTCCCACGCGTGCGAGGTCGTCCAGCCCCCGACAGGGACCTTCAGGCAGGCCAAGGCGTCGAAACAAGGCCCGTGCCCGTAGGCCTTGAACGTCGACGCGATTCGTTCTCGTCAGTCTCACTAACTGGGCTTTCCATGCTGGGGTCAGAGGATGGGGTTTGTGGGCATAATGCTGTGCCACCACCAGGGCCCGTGCCAAACAGGATTGATCTTCGTTCTTGATCCGTACGATGCACCTTTTGCGTGTTAAAAAAGCTTCGAGTCCAATCACGTTTTTCAGCCGGGGAGCACCACTGCCCGATCCTAACCTGTCGGGATCTGCGACGTGTACTAAAGTCACATCCATGGTGGCATCGATGTTCAGGTCTTTGTTGGACTGTTGGACTTTTTCCACGGCCTGCAAAATATCTGGCCCATGGAGATCTTCAAAACGTCGAAAGGGAATCCGTATGGGGGTGTTCAAAGCGGGATGATCGATACCTAGACCAATACGATCTCCCTTCTGACCTGACATCTGTTCATAAAAGTCATCGATCACCCTGTCAAATAAAGCTGGCAGTTCCAGGGGGACGCGTTCCGGTGGTACGGTGTCCAAGTAGTCTGGGTTGAAAGTCAAACGATAGGTCTGATTAGCAGTTCTTAACCGTCTGGAGCGGGTGGTATCTTTCCTCTCCAAACGATAGGGCGTACTTTGGTTGCTCGTCATGATAGCGATGTGTGTCTGATGAACGTCTGTACTCTAAGAGGGTCTGAACGTCTGATGGATGGACAACCCTTCCCCAAAACAGGATCGAAATCGGACCAATCCGAAGCCTGGATTGTCGACCAATCAGAAGACAGCCTCGACCAATCAGAAGACAGCACCCGACCCGAGTTGTGCTTTCTCTCCCAAGGTAAAATCCATTTCCTATGGAAAAGAAACACAGGGGTCGGGTCGTTTTGGAAAACCGAGGTGCAGGCCAGGCCCCGGAACGAACCAATCGGTGCGTTGCGTTTTGGACCAACCAGGAAGCAGCCCATTTCGATCCGGTTCTTCCCCCATAAAACAAGAGTGGATTCGAATGGGTTAGTGTCACTTGTAAAATTGATGTGATAAAATCAAGAATGGCTGAAACAAAGAAGAGTGGTACGACGACGACGACGCGTGGCGAAGATGTGGGAATGGAGGGTACAGATACTCGTGGATGTTGGAGTAAGAGTCATGCCGAGGAGGCGGTGTCACTGCTCAGTCAAACGCCATCGCACTATTATCTGCGCTTTGAAAGAAGGCTCGCTTCGTTTGAGACGTGGCCCACGCAAATGTATCAGACTGCTGAAGAGATGGCTCATGCGGGCTTTGTCTACACTCAGGGTGCCGATGGTGTGTGCTGTTTCCAATGTGGTGTGCGGCTGAGACAATGGGCACCCCACGACAATCCTTGGGCGGCACATCACAAGTGGTCCCCAGACTGCGATTACCTCAAGCTAACCGGGCTGGTGAAACACCAGAAGCAACTACAACTACACTATCTCTGCGAAGAGAAACAGAGGTACACGAATGACGTAGCAGAGCCGGCTGCCTAGGAGGACGACGTTTCCCGTGTCCTGCGTTCCCGTTCAAGTTCCCGTTCCAGTTCCCCGTTCAAGTTCCCGTTCCAGTTCCCGTTCAAGTTCCCGTTTGTCTACTGCTGTTGTTGTGGATGGTTCAATCTGTTTCCGCTTCCTGTTTCCTACAAGCTTTTCTTTTTTTGGACCCTACAAGTGGTGTCACGGTGGGCACCCTGATGACATACCCAGATGGTATACCCAGATGACAGCAAGTACCCCTTCGACGATCCTTGTCTTGTCAATAAGATTGGACATGATGATTCTTCTTGGACAGCAGCAGAAAAGTTTTCTTCTTTCCCAAAACGGCCCTTTTCAGGGCCACCCATCTCACCCAAAAGACAACTTTCTACCTTTGCTTTGCCAAACAATGACAATCCAAAACAAAGAACCCACACCCTCCCCTAGGCCTCTTGGAGGCACACGTCTAAAAATAAAATAAATAGATATAAATATAAATATATCAATAGAGACACGTGGTACACTACGTGTGCATGGAGACACGAGTCAAACATCACGTGTGCATGAAAACACGTGTTGCAGTACGTCTGTCGACTTACACGGGTGTCAACACCTCGGTATCCTTAAATAATCATAATAATAATAATTTGAAGACACACACACACAGGACACCACGTTTTGCCTGACCACACGCTATTCTATGCATCAACGTCAACGTCTGTTTGAAGACATACCCACACACACACACACACATGACATTCCGATTGGCATGGGAGTGACACACACGTACATCACGTAGGCATTCCCACGTTCATGTCTACCTATGAAGGTCCACCTTCCTTTAGCATTCAGACGACCGTCTACCTCAAAAAAATACCAAGGCTACCCAAGAAGAAAAAAACCGGATCGAAAACGGACCAATCCGAAGCCTGGGTTGTCGACCAATCAGAAGCGGCGCTCGGACCAGGTGGGGCTCTGATTGGTCGAACCGGGGTTGTGCTTTCTCTCCCATGGTAAAATCCATTTCCTATGGAAAAGAAACACAGGGGTCGGTCCGTTTTGGAAAACCGAGGTGCAGACCAGGCCCCGAAACGAACCAATCGGGGGGGCGCGCCCTGGCGAACCAACCAGGAGGGAGGATGTCAGTACCTCTCCTATAAAACAACAGTGGATTCGAGTGGGTCAGTGTCACTTGTAAAATTGATTCGAAAAATCAAGAATGGCTGAAAACTGGGATCTGGAGCTAGCCTCAGTGGTGCACCCTTTGCCACTGTGCAAAGGGTGTCGGTCGGAGTTGGAGAAGAAAGAAGCAGTACCGCCATTGCCATTGCCTCCACCATGGCAATGCGGTACATGCCAAGGGGGCCTGCCTGTGTACGCCCTTGGCACAAGGGCACGGGATGGAACATTTCAATGTGTGTACTGTAAGACCATCCTCAAGGACACCTACGTGCGTCGGTTAACGCACACCAGTAGGTGTCCTGTCAGACGTCAAATGAAAGTCCACCCGTGCCTTTGCACCATGGCGTGCACATGCATGTAAATATCAAAACGGCCCTTTTCAGGGCCACCCATCTCTCCCGAAAGACAACTTTCCTCCTTTGCTTTGACGACCCTCCCACCCACCCACCCACACCATGAACCCGTCTCCTCCTCCTTTCCTTCCTCCCTCCCTCCCTTCACCACCACCACCCCTGGAGGCGCGCGCCACCGGACACGGAAGCGCCACCCTCTTGGAGGCGCGCGCCTCCGGACACGGAAGCGACGCCCTCTTGGAGGCGCGCGCCTCCGGACACGGAAGCGACGCCCTCTTGGAGGCGCACGCCACCGGACACGGAAGCGACGCCCTCTTGGAGGCGCACGCCACCGGAAACGGAAGCGACGCCCTCTTGGAGGCGCACGCGCAGAGTCCCATCATGCACTGCGCAGGTCACGTGACCGGAAGTGACGTCACAGAGGATGTGCCGCCATCTTGGTTCCATAATCCTGAGTGGTTCCATAATCCTGAGGGGGTTCCATACAGAGGTACACAACTACTATCGGGGGCACGGGTGGCCCAGTCGTCTAAGGCGCCGCGATTCGCTGTGCAGAGTTGCGTCCCCTGAACACGCCAGAAACCTATGATTGTGGGTTCGAATCCCGGTTCGCCCCGATTATGTTTCTAGGTTTGTCAGCACCATACCCGTGCTCGTGGGTTTCACCGAAGTGGTAATCGTCTGAGACCTGCATCACTTCAGGCTTTCCTCCCACATTAAGCTGACCCGCCGCGATATAACTGGAATACTGTTAAAAGCGACGTTAAACCCAACTCACTCACTCACTCAGTATCTATCACGTGATTACAGGGCCGTGCAGTTAACTTGAACGTTTTTGGCGAGAGCTTTCCCTTATTCCAAAATGGCGCGGACGGAACGTAAATTCAACTGATATGAAACCGAACCATATTGATTACACCAGTTTTGACACACTGAAAGAAGAGCCGTTTTAGACTGTGTTGACAATATGTAATATAAAGTATGTAATACATTCTGATGTCTTGTTAAGAGGAGAGCGCGAGTGACCCAGTCGTCAAAAGCGCCGCAATTCGCTGTGCAGCGTTGCGTCACTTTGGCAAGCCAGAAACCTATGATGATTGTGGGTTTAAATCCCGGTTCGCCCTGATTATGTTTTTAGGTTTGTCACCACACTACTTGTGCTCGTGGATTTTACCAAAGTGGTAAACGCCTAGGACCTGCATCACTTCGGGATTTGCTTCCAAATTAAGCTGACTCGCCGTGACTTGAATATTGTTACCAAAGGGGTTAAACTAAATTCTACTATGAATGTGGAAAGTACTCGATTCTGATTGGTCACATAAAGGTGGTTAAATCACAATAAGGAGGATTTCGTCATATCCAAAAGAGATTAGTAACGGGTGATGGAACATGGGTCTGCCACTATGATTCCGAGTCAAAACGTCAATCCATGGAATGGCTCCATTCCACTTCTCCGGCACCAAAGAAATTCAAGTCTTCAAGATCGGTAAAGAAATTCTGTAATGCAAAGGGTGCGAGCCTTGTTGATAACTGAGAAAGTCAGAAGACGATTACCCGTGCCTACTGTGCTGATTTGCTTCATCGCCTGAGAGATTCTATCAAAGAAAAGCGGCGGGGAATGCTGACCGCTGGTGTTCTACTATTTCATGACAATGCCTCTTCTCACACCTACCGACTTGCAAAGGCTGTTGTGCGACAATGTGGGTTCAAAGAGCTTCCTCACCCTCCTCACTCGCCAGACCTGGCACCAAGTGATTTCCACCTGTTTCCTAAACTGAAAGAACACCTTCGTGGAAAGCGCTGTGACGACAACGATGACCTCAAAGCTGCCGTGAATGGATTTTTCAGGGTGTCTTCAGAAAACTTCTTCCCGACTGGCATTGAAAAGCTTCCCATCCATATCGCGTATATTTTGCAATGTTTCTTCATAATCATTTTGTAAGATCCGATGTCTCAAAAATGTGTAATGAGTTAATTCAAGTGTGTATTGAAAAGCAGGAAGATTATGATTTATAAAATAAAATATAAAACACATTCTAAAGAACTTTTTGACCAGGGCCCCGTTCCTCAAAGCGATCTTAGCGCTTAGGTGATCGTAAGTCCCACACTTTAACATAGGGTGACGATCATCGTATCGCTAAGATCGCTTTGAGGAACGGGGCCCAGGCCTCGTATATACGACTGTGACGTCATATCTAACCGCGCTAAATTTAACTTAATTTGAAGCCTTAAAATTTAATGTAGCACGGTCAAATCTACAGATAACCTGGCTCTACATTGAAAACACAGTATGTTCATCTCCTCACTCACTTTAGTTTAGAGTTCAAGAAAACAGTATACCCATATCATGAATGGAAGTTACAACCCCTAAAGCAATACATTTTGGTCCAACTTTCTGATTCGGTTTATGTCCTCATGCACAAGTTCGTTGCCATCCGTTACAAGTCACAGTGTCTGCACGTGTGAAAAACTTGTTAGGTTCGCTGGTCTGTAATTCATATGAATGTGTGAGAATAAAGGTTGTCTCCGAAGCAGTGACGTTCGTTTGACACTTAAAAACCTATTATATCTGTAACGATCAAATACAAGTGACGCATTCGTAAAGTGACACGATGGAAGGAGACATGGCTCACGATGTAAGTAGTAGACAGAACCCTCACACGTTTAATGTATATGTATAGTAGATGTGCTCTTACGCTATTGCTCTCTGAACAAACTTGGGGCGGTCGGGTAGCCTAGTGGCTAAAGCGTTCGCTCGTCACGCCGAAGACCCGGGTTCGATTCCCGACATGGGTACAATGTGTGAAGCCCATTTCTGGTGTCCCCCGCCGTGATATTGCTGGAATATTGCTAAACGTGGCGTAAAACATACTCACTCACTCACTGAACAAACTTGCAGTGTATGTGGACATACAGTGAGTTTCCATTAGTCCGACACCCTGTATTTCATAAAGACCAAGGGCTCAGTCACACATTCAGGATTTTTACTGCCGTCCTTGATAGGACCATTCCCGATTAAAATTTGTCAAACGTCTAATCAGGATTCTGTGATTCGTGGCGTGAACAATCAGATATTGATCAGGAAGCGTCCCGATTCAGCCGTTTCCAGCCGAATTCGTCCCGATTCTCCCGTTCTCAATCCGAATCTAATCCGATTTGTATCTTCCGCATGGCAAAAAAAGACCGAATCTATCCCGACAGCGTCCCGATTCTCCCGAATGCGATCCGACAGAGATCAGACAGTGACCGGACATTGAACCGACGAAGACGGTTCGTATTCGGCAAGATCTGGACGCAATCTGGACACAGTCGACGAGAAACGGCAATGAACAATTCATGCCCGTTCATCACGACAGCTTCCCGATTCACAGGACATCGTCCAGACAACACAGGCCATTGTTACGATTTTGATCCGATACAGCAGAATCTGTCACGACATAGTCACGATTGTAATCCGACTTGACAGAATCGTCTCAGTTTCCCCAATGGCACCGGACGCACCATACAGTCGGGAGTGCATGCCATGGTCGACCTCTCTGGACCTTTCCCGATCCATAGGACTCGGTTACGAACGTATATGACTGCGTTCAGACAATGATAGGACATTCCACATCACTGAGGATAGTAATCCGACTTTTTAATATATTTCATTATTCTTTGATCCCAATATTTGTAACAGTCATGAAAGATATAATTACGGGAAATATTATGCTCTCTCGAGATGGCGTAATCAGTCATGCGTGACGAAAGCTCACGTGCAATGCATGGTATGCCAGTGCAGCATGTTACCCTCGCGTATCTCTAAAAGCAGTATATTGCTCGGTTTTAAACAGTTATTCCATGACATTGTGAATAACTGGCGCGAAGGCGATTATCAAACGCCACAAGATGTCAAATAATTGGCATGCATAACGCAGGAATGTCTTGTAATGCCAATGTAAGTCGGAATTTGGGGTATCATCACACTGTCGTAAGCCGTTATCATGCTCGGACCCGAAAGACCTCCTGTGACGACACATCGCGAAGACAGGGACCTTCTTCGTCTCATACGCCGAGAACCCTTTTTAACAAGTACTCGTCTGAAACAGCTGTGGTTGCCCAATCGTCGTTTCAGGGGGTGTATCTCTCATGATTGCAGGTTGGATTTGGTCACCATAAGAGGCAACTTAACAAGGGTTCAGTACATCCGGGACGTTTTTTGAGGCCAGTCGTCGTTCCTCATTTTGACAACCACCCTGTTGCTACTCGACCTCAGTACATAGATGACAATGCCAGGCCTCATCGTTCACATGCAGTCGTGGATTACATGAGGGCCAATGCAATAACGATTCTACCCTGGCCAGCAATGAGCCAAGATTTGAACCCCCCTTGAACATGTTTAGGATCTTCTGGGGCGGCGCATACATGCACGAGATCCTCCTGTACAAGACTTACGCCAATTGGAAGCAGCATTGCATCAGGAGTGGTTGTTGTTGACCCATCAACAGATCCAACGTCTGACTGGAAGCATGAGACGCAGGGTGGAATGCGTCATCCGGGCACGTGGCGGTCATTCTGATCTGTTTCACCTGTCATGTCAAGTAGGGACTTTAAGGAACATTTTCAAATGAAACATTTCAGCAATATCTTCTTTATTTGTTTCAAATGTTTGTTCTCTCCGATGACAATGGTATCGCCCAGCTCCTGTGGTCAGTCATCCCATGCCATAATTTTTGCCATTTGTCATGGTTCAGAAATAGGGGTGTGCTTAACTTTGTTCTTTGTGTATATTTATTGGGGCGGTCAGGTAGCCTAGTGGTTAAAGCGTACACCGAAGACCCGGATTTGATTCCCGACATGGGCACAATGTGTGAAGCCCATTTCTGGTGTCCCCCGCCGCGATATTGCTGGAATATTGCTAAAAGCGGCGTAAAACCATACTCACTCACTCATTTTATATTTATTTGTACATACCTAAGGGTATTTGTCGATACCCAGGAATTGCTTATATGATGATTTGAGGTTCAGGACCATCTCACTGGGAAGTGTGCTGTCCAGATTACCAGGGTTTCACTGTGTCGACAGTTTTTGTCCACAGATACCTTGAATTGTTTTATTAATATATTAATAAAACGCCCAATGCCTTACATTTCTTAAATATGTGGATAGTATCTGGTGCCCAAATGCCATAGTTTTACACACACGCACGCACGCACGCACGCACTCACGCACGCACGCACGCACACACACACATCCTGTCTCGTTGACTTAGCTTGTGTCGTTTTAACCGAGGTACCTGATGACTGATTCATCTAACCTTGGCGGTGGACGTATGTGTATTTCACACCCACATATTTCTCATGTTGCCATGCTACGATAATTATCGTCCAAGTAACAAGTATCCCTCCGTAGTTATGGTACGAACAATTCTTTGAAAACTCCATATGTTTCAGTCCAGTTTTGTTTGTGTATAACATTTGAGTGGAAGCTGAAAATGATGGGCTCCATTGAAGAGTTGCTAATTATTTTTCAAAATAATCCCCACCGAGGTCCATACACTTCTGTCAACGATACTAAAAATATGCTAGTACTGGCCCTTCTGTTGGTGTAAAACATCCCCTAAAGCAAACATTACGACATTAAATTTGGTATACTTTTTCCCTAAGAGTAGAGTCGTCATATTTCGGAATCTGTGGGTGCCAAATCTGGTGAATACGGGGGATGTTCAATTAGTTAAACTCCACAGTTGTATTCTCAAGCAGATACACTCTTTACAAAAAGAAACGCACAGGAAGTATGTAGTTAATTGAACCTGACTACACAAAAAAATCCGGAATACAAATTGGATATATGTTATTGGAAAATGTTGGTGGCCTGATATTCGACAAACGGTGTGTCAAATCGCAGCCATTGTCGATTTGCAATGTCTTAAACGGCATTGTTTTCACACTTGTTCAATAATGTCATGGAGGAAAACAGTATAGCAAAATACACGTGCAAGCTATGGCATTCGTAACTCGTGGTAGTGGCTATAAAAAGGCAAGCATAAGCCAATAATTTGTCATGCAATTGTCAACATTTTTTTAATTCGAAAATGCCGAGACTCAGCGCTGCCGATCGGAACATCGCCATAGGACGTATCCAAAGAGGGGAATCGCCGTCTTCTGTTTCACGCCACTTCAACGTCAGCACCATTTGCCGCCTTTGTCACCTGATACACACAGTTGAAATCCGTTGCAGACCGCCCAAGACCCGGCCGACCAAGAGTTACCACCCCTGCACAGGATCGCTACATTCGACTGTTCCACGTCATCGCAATGCCACAGCTACGGAGACTGTAGGACGCATCCCTGGTTTGAGGAGGATATCGGACCAAGCTGTCAGGAACGATCTTCGCGAGGCTGGAATCCGACCCAGAACACCAGTTATCGTTCCTGTTTTGCAACAGATCCATCGTCAGCGACGCTTGCGTTGGTGCCATACCTTACGTTAAAGTGTGGTTTAGCGATGAATCACGATTTCTTCTTCACCGGCGAGATGGAAAACAACGTGTTTATCGTCGTTTTGCCCAACATTGTGTATGTGAGTTAGACAATTTCGGTGGCGGTAGTGTCATGGTGTGGGGGCCATATCCTACACCACGAGATCTGACTTGGTTGTGGTTCAGGGAAATTTGACAGCAAATGGCTACATGAATTAAATTCTTCAACCTCACCTTCTTCTTATCATTGACCGCCAGTGGGAGCTGTTGCAACAGGACAACACTCCCCCGCACACAGCTCTTGTCACGGTAAACTACCTTCATAATGCCAGCATCAACGTTTTGTCCTGGCCGCCGAGATCTCCAGATCGATGTGTACGTCAACGTCAGAACACGCCGCAGACACTCCCACGACTGGCCAAGGCGGAACAAGCAGAATGACATGACAATAAACAGTTTTCAATGCCTTTGTACAACGACAACATGTGACTATCGAGCTCCAAAGTTTCATATTTGTATCTATGATATTAGCAGATTAAGCAGATTAGCATAATATCGGCCATAAATGGCCTGACCATTCAGAAGGTAGTCCACGCGTGGGAAGAATCTCAGAAAAACTATATGGAATAGATTTTGCCTTCTTTGGAGGAGGAGACGGTAGATGTTTTCACTGCTTTGACTGTTGTTTAGTCTTTGGCTGATAGTAGTTAAGACTCATCCATGACTCAACAAATTCAGGTTGGTCTTCTTCAAGACGATGTAGTGGCGATCGGGTAGCCTAGTGGTTAACGCCGAAGACCCGGGTTCGATTCCCGACATGGGTACACGTAATTGAGATACGATGACATGAATCAACCAAGTCAGCGAGCCTGACTACACGTTTGTTGCCTTTTACGGCAAGCATCGGTTGCTGAAGACCTATTCTACCCCGGATCATCACGGGTCCCACGTTGGATGGTGCTTGGTTTCTAGCTTACACTCTCCGCCCGAGAACATCACAGGTGCTCTATTGGGGACATGTCGGGGAACTTAGACAGGCCAGCCCAATGTCCGTATGCCTCCTCGTCGGAGATAAACGGTGTCGACCTGGGTACCATGTGGTCAGGCATTCACATGTTGCAGTTCAAAATTTCTGCCGATAATTCTAGTTGAACAACGACTGGACGCAAAGTTTCGTCAATACGTCGCTGGCCAGTCAAGTGTCTATTTACAACAACACCATCAGTTTGTCTGTCACGTGTGATACCGCCATACACCATGATACTACTGCTCTCATGCCGATCCTGCCCAAGAATTTTTGCCCCGGCATACCGCTCGCCGCTATGTCGCCAAAAACGTTTTCTGCCATCTGTGAATCAATGCAAAACCATGTCTGCAAACATAGTGTAAAGCCACAGTCCGTCCCTGGAGGTGCCTGGTGGTCATAGTCCATTTGTCAGATACCCCAGTTGTAAGATAGTGGAGTAGAGATGCCTTGTCAAAAGAGTTGAGATTTACCTGTTGGGGTAATGGGCAATTCCAAATAAACCTTGATAGACTTAAAACGCCGTCATAAACTGAAATAGGGTTAAAGGCGGCGTTAAACTCACTAATTCATTGATAGATTTAAATCTGTATGATTAAGGTCAAGTAAACAACGACGCATGAAGTTAAAGCAATAATAAAATAATTGATCTATTTAGACAACAGGATTATATATTCCTTTATTTTCTACCCGTATAGATTTAACTAATGAACCAATTGATCATGAAACATCCACATTTGTAAGTTTGCCTTTTCACGAGACGAGTGATTTTTTTGTTCATATATTGTCAGAGATATTAAAATTGTCACAACGTTGCAGGTTTGCAGAAAGTTGACTTTGTTACATTGTGGTACACTCCAGGTACGCTTTCAACATTACTTCATCATCAAAATTGGGTGATTCTAACATTGCCAACATTGACACGTGCTTTCAAATTGAGTTAATAGATTTATTTGTTTTAGTATATTTTTTTAAACTGATGTTAATTAAAGTTTATAAAAAAACCTATTCGGCAGGGAAGTTGGCAGGATATTGATTTATAAAAAACCTGAAGAACATCAACATCAAATTCCTTACAGAATTAGTTCTGCTGTCAGTTGCAGTCTTGTTATTTTAAGTTTGCTGATATAGAGCTTGACTATATAGTTTACTCAATACCACTGGGCACACCGAGGTGAATACCTTATAAATTATATAATATACAGATTTCTAAAGTGTTTTGTTTTAGATAAAATGAACTTTGAACAAATAAAATCCAAAATGAGAAGAAGAATCAACATAAAAAACGAGAGAATAGCATCTTTTAGTCATTGAAAATTATTATTAATAATAACAAAAAGATTCCAAGACGTTTCATGGGGTGTCTGACGAATTGGGTATGAATGGGATTAATCCATTTCACCACTTTGGTAACAAGCATTTGATAATGGGAGAACCCAACCGTGGCATTTGTGAGGTTCAGGTAATAGTATCTGACAAATGGGGTGAGGCCTTGTTTAGACCACCCAACTCTTACCGCCTATGGTAAGCTGTTAGGCCACACCCTTCACACGACGCCTTGCTTTCAGAGGAGAGTTGCATAGAGCCTATTTTACGGTTAGATGTTGAAATTCCCCCTTCTGTTATTTTACGGAATTCTTTATTGATAACAGTAGCAGATTGGAATATATTCCGTTGTGCAATTAATATAATGAAACTGTCTTGTCCGGGCGTCGTCTTTGAAGGTCTGCCACGCCCAGGTCCCATTGCACCCCCACCCGTTATCCCAGAATCGAGACACCACCAAGGTGCGCCCTGACTGACGATATACACCTCCACGTGTATGAGTAGCGTCATGTAACAGACGAAATACTTAGGGCCGTTTTCACAAAGCAACTGAAGTCGAGTCAAAAAAAAAATTATACATAATTGTGGGTGCGTTTTGATTGAAAATTCTCATTCCAGATTTCCAATTGTCCAAATGGGCGAGTTACCTCAGGATCGATAGTGATTCTTGTCAGTGCTGTAAGCATCGTTGCCAACATCATAGCTATTGCCAAGTCCGGTCGCTCGCGTATCACGAAAAACACAGGTAAGAGTGAGCGACAGAGTGCGGATTTCACCCCGCTTTTAGCCATATTCAAGCAATATCACGGCGGGGGATACCAGAAATGGGCTTCATACATTATGCCCATGTCGGGAATTGAACCCGGGCCTTCGGCGTGACGAGCGGACGCTTTAACCAACAGGCTACGCCGCCGCCCCCACAGGGAACAGATATCCCTGTATTTGTAGAGATCGTATAGCACAGAGGATAATGATTGAGTGAGTGAGTGAGTGAGTGAGTGAGTGAGTTTCGTTTAACGCCGCTTTTAACAGTAATCCAGTTATATCACGGCGTGTCAGCTTAATGTGGGAGGAAAGCCCGAAGTGATGCAGGTCTCAGACGTTTACCACGAGCACGGGTATGGTGCTGACAAACCTAGAAACATAATCAGGGCGAACCGGGATTCGAACCCACAATCATAGGTTTCTGGCGTGTTCAGGGGACGCAACTCTGCACAGCGAATCGCGGCGCCTTAGACGACTGGGCCACGATAATGATTGAGAGTGTTCGAGCTTTACTTTCCTGTGATTGGTGATTGATTAATTGATCCTTGTTTATGTATATTCATGAAGAAAATATAACCTGTTCATTGGGTGGTTTGTAATTTTCGCAAGGAATTAATCCAGCGATATAACGGGGTAGTCAATACTTCATGGGCTTGTACCCATCGATATGCGGCGTAATAGCGAAGACGATCAGTGTCTAGTTTCAGGGAGGCTGCATGCGTATAAGTGAACCCACTCCATGCGTGGAATTTGTGCGAACCCTGCTGTTGCTTAGTATTGAAGCAAGGAATACAGGAAATGGCTGCAGCACATGTTACACAAGGAATATTGCAATCTCATTAAAAAAAGGATATTAAAGTACTCACGGAAATGAAAAAAACCTGTTTTTCTCAATTTAAAAATCGACACAAAGTGTTACATAGCTGTAAATACGAAATACCAAAACAACTCGAAAAGTACTAGTCTGGATTTGCTAGTTTGATCTCAGTGAACAATACAAAATGTACTTTATAGGAGATAATTTGTCGGCACTTTCAACATTCAAAAATAAAACTAAGTCCAAATTGACATAGCAGAAACAGACTATAGGCATTATGCACCTGTTCTCACCTGTCGTCAAGGTGTCATAGGCCACCTTGATCTACGTACACCTGGTTATGCCCTGTTTCACAATAGTCTGTTTTATTCACATTTATACACACTTTTACGTCTAAAAAGGCATAAAAACATTTGATACGCTGTATTTGTGCCACGGCCCAATTAGTACTAATATAGTTGTTTGAATATTTACATATTTTGTATATTAACTGCATTTATTTAAGACCTGAGGTCGAAAAAACAGTTTTTTTTCATTACAGTGAGTACTTTAGTTCTCGCTACCGCTATATAAAGATCTGATGACATCCCATTACAGGTCACGTCATAACTACCCTTCGCGAACTTTGACCAATGACTAACAATAAGTTGACATTAGCCAATCAGAAAGCAGCTTTCTTGAACTGTATGGCACTAGTTGCAAACTGGCATAACACATTAAATTCCAAACTGCGTTCTGAAAATAGGTTTCGATTCAAAATTTGAAAACTGATCAAAAGAACATTCTGGAATGTTTTATAGATGGCAGAGATTGTATGGCAGTACTTCCCACTGGCTATGCTGGGTCTCTTCAATGTTTATCCCATTTAAGCTAGAGACAGAGGATAAGTTTGACGGAATGAGTGGTAGAGACCGACAGTGTCGTTAGGATAACCCCGTGTTCACCTATTCGAGGTTGCATGATTAGAAAACACATTCCGACTGTGACTTTCCTGATCTGGTAAGCGTCGCTCTGATTGGTCAGGATGAAAAGTCGTTCTGACGTGACCTGCAATGGTGTGTCCTCAGGTCTATGTTTTGTGGTAGAGAGAACTACGAGCTGATTTAAATGAGATTGGGAATATTGCGGCTTTTGCGATGTAACCTGACCACCCATTGGTTTGACCACACACTGGCTTTAGTCGCAAATGAACCAAGCCGTGGCTTGATTTGTTTGTTGAAATTAACGATTACACTTCAAAGCGGCCATATGGCAAGCCGTTTTCACATTTATAACGAAATTACTGATATCACCTAATTGTTTTAAAGATATCTTGAATTGAATTGAAAATATCTTAACTTTATTTCTATTATGATTATGTACAGTTGGATGGTAATTGTTTAATGATATCTTAAATATACTTAACAACAAAAAATCCTGTGACACTGAATAAGATTTAATGCAAAGTTATGTTTTTTACCAAATCTGAAACAATTTCGGTTTACAACAGATAAAAGACTCATGTAAGTGTTCAAATGGTTTAATTTGCCATACTGTGTTCAGAAAATGCGTGATTTCATAAAAAAATACATGAACATGCCAAAATGTCAATTTACATATCAATAGCGTGTGTCCACCTCTGGTTGCGTTGCAAACAACACATCTTCGTCTCATGGAATGGACCAGGCGTCGCACAAAGTCCTGTGGGATATCTGTCCATATCTGCTTGAGCATGTTTCGAAATTCCTGGAGTGTCTGTGGAACACGGGGTTGACGTTGAAAACGCCGATCCATCTCATCCGAAATGTGCTCGATTGGTGAGAGATCAGGGGAGCGAGGCGGCCAGGGAATGACATTCACGATGTTTTGTTGAAGAGAGTCCTGAACAAGTCGAGCAAAATGAGGCCGGGCGTTGTCATGTTGAAAGGTAATGCCTGGACCATGAACTCCAAATGGTGTTTCTGTGGATGTTAAATTGTCTTTCAACATCACGTTGACTCGATCCTGCTTCAAGCATACCAATGGCTCGCAGACGCTCATTTTCGGACAGGCGTGGCATTTCGTAATGTTGAATAATTGCGTAATTGTGTTGTTTTTCGGAATGGTTGTTGTCAGCACGATTCTAAACAATGCATATGGAATCCCGTTAAAGCACATGTTTTTATATCCATTCTTGGGTAGTGAAATGCATGGGGCTTGCATAAAAGTCAACTTTTGCATGGAATGCATGTTTTTCTGTAGCAGTTGCGTTGTTTTACAACATTGAAAACCAAACTTTACTTGTTTGAAAAATACACTAAAATATTGGTGTCACAGGAACTTCTGTTGTTGAGTATACATTTAGAGATATCACGAAATATTTCTTTGATATCACAGAAACATTTTAAGATATCAGTAATTGTATTTTGGATTTCACAAATGAATTAAAGATATCTTTAATTATTTTTGATATCGCAAAAACATTACTGATATTTTTAAATATAATACTATGTATAATCATATAAGAAATATAGTCAAGATATCAGTTCAATTCAAAATATCGTCAATTCAAGATATGTTTAAAACAATTGAAGATAAATGTAATAAATATCCGTAATAAATATGAATCTAGTTATTAACTTGACTCAAATTACAATCGAAGTGTCACAATTATTTCATTAATATGTGTTTATCAGTGATCAGCCTGAGGATTCTGTGTGGAGCCTTCATCGCCCTGGCATCCATGACAACAAGCTGCACGTTCCTCGCGATGTTCACGTGCTCCCTCGACAACACAATTGCATGTGCGCTCCAAGGTGCTTTGCAACGCCTGATGAGGGTGACGGCCCACCTCTCACTTACAATTTTCTTCATGAACAGGTTTGTCAAATAATAACTATCTTCGGCTTTTTCTTTCTAGCTCTGTACAGATATTATTAAATCATCATGAAATCGAGTTGGATCAATAATGTTTAAATTTAAAAATAATAATAAATACGATTTCATCGTTGGAAAAAAATGCCATAGTCATACAAAAATCTCTTGAATAATTTCTATTGTTAAAGTGATCTTTACCGCCGACAGTATAAAAACACACATTGTGATTCTGAATTATATTCTGTTTCTTCGTTTTTGATTTTTAAGATCGACTGAAAGCAGGTAAAAACAGTTGTAGGGCATCTTCTTCAAGGTCTGTTTAAATGGGTCTCTGCTTCAAGGTATGTTTAAATGGGTCTCTGCTTCAAGGACTGTTTAAATGGGTCTCTGCTTCAAGGTATGTTTAAATGGGTCTCTTCTTCAAGGACTGTTTAAATGGGTCTCTTCTTTAATGCCTGTTTAAATGGGGCGCTTCTCCAAGGTCTTTTTAAAGGGAACTCTCATCCAGTGTCTGTTTAAATGGGTCTCTCCTTAAAGGTCTGTTTAAAGGGGTCTCTGCTTCAAGGTCTCTTTAAATGAGTCTGTTCTTCAAGGTCTATTTAAATGAGTCTGTTCTCCAAGGTCTTTTTAAAGGGAACTCTCATCCAGGGTCTGTTTAAATGGGTCTCTCCTTACAGGTCTGTTTAAAGGGGTCTCTGCTTCAAGGTCTCTTTAAATGAGTCTGTTCTTCAAGGTCTATTTAAATGAGTCTGTTCTCCAAGGTCTGTTTAAAGGGGTCTCTTCTTCAAGGTCTCTTTAAAGGGGTCTCTGCTTCAATGCCTGTTTAAATGGGTTTGTCTGCTTCAAGGTCCGTTTATGTGGGTCTCTTCTTCTTGGCCTGTGTAAATGGGTCTCTACTTCAAGGTCTGTTTAAAGGGGTCCCTTCTCCAAGGTCTGTTTTAAGGAAACTCTTCTTCCAAGTCTGTTTAAAGGGGTCTTTCTTCAAGGTCTGTTGAAAGGGGACTCTTCTTCCAGGTCTGTTTAAAGGGGTCTCTGCTTCAAGGTATGTTTAAATGGGTCTCTTCTTCAGGGTCTGTTAAAAGGGGTCTTTCCTTCAACGTCTGTTGAAAGGGACTCTTCTTCCAGGTCTGTTTAAAGGGGTCTCTTCTTCAGGGTCTGTTAAAATGAGTCTCTGATTCAAGGTCTGTTTAAATGGGTCTCTCCTTCAACGTCTGTTTAAACTGGATTCTTCTTCAAGGGCTGTTTAAAAAGGTCTATTCTCCAAGGTCTTTTTAAAGGGGTACTGCTTTAAGGTCTGTTAAAATGAGTCTTTTCTTCAACGTCTGTTGAAAGGGGCTCTACTTCAAAGTCTGTTTAAACTGGTCTCTGCTTCAAGGTCTGTTTAAATGAGTATTTTCTTCAAGGTCTGTTAGGGGGGCACGGGTGGCCCAGTCGTTTAAGGCGCCGCGATTCGCGGTGCAGAGTTGCGTCCCTTGGGAACGCCAGAAACCTATGGTTCGAAGTCCGGTTCGCCCTGATTATGTGTCTAGGTTTGTCAGCACCATACCCATGCTCTTGGGTTTCACCGAAGTGGTAAACGTCTGAGACCTGCATGCTTTCTTCCCACATTAAGCTGACACGCCGTGATGTAACTGGAATATCATTAAAAGCGGCGTTAAACCAAACTCACTCTCTTAAATGGGTCTTTTCTTCAAGGACCGTTTAAATGAGTCTGTTCTCCAAGGCCTGTTTAAAGGGGCCCCTGCCTCAAAGTATGATACATCTTCCCAGCTTGATGTAAACGTTGTATTTAAGAATACGTGTGAAATCGTGACAACTTAATGATGTAATAGACTGCTTCCGTAAATAGAGAGCGTCTGCCCGAAGAGCGAAAGGTCGGGGGTTCGATTCCCGGCCTCGTGTTACAAAAGACGTTAACAGATATTTGTAGTAACCCTGTCAAAATCTCACCATTAAAGGTCAAATAAAGTGGAGATTGTTGCGAATATCAATTGTCCAAGATTCATTAAATCAATTTCACAAATCAAATTCGTAGAAAGTATTTAAATATCCAAGTGAAAGTATTATTTTGGAGCGAGGCCTAAAGCTACCGGCACAACAGTGCAGCGATGAATGACAAATGTATTCTTTGACTTATAATACTGGCTGACAGTAGATAACTTTGGATAACCATCCCCCCTCCCCCCTCATTTGATGACGTCACAAGTGCACCTAGTAACCCCACGTGACTGATGACGTCACATAACCTTGACCTTGGGGTTGGGGGTGGAGGGTGTTGTCAACGTCATTGCCTCATTAATATGCAGAATAACTCATTAATATGCAAATGTATGCATGACGTCATAGGTCAATTAGGTTAATAAAGGGTCAACTGACCAGATGCAATCATGCAATTAATGACTTGACCATTCGTTAACCGTAGAACACGGGATAGTAATGAATGTCCCTATATGGACATGATACTACGACCGGGGTTGGGTTGGGTCTTGACTCACGCGGAATGGAATGTCATTGTGAGACCATTTTGGCGCGAGAACATGTGGTGAACATTTGAACCTTTTGCATTGAAGACATTTCTCTGTGCACATTCGGTGGCCGGCTATGTGTGGTAGGATTAAAAAAAATGCCCAGGAACAGGTGAAGAAGAAAGATATTCAATTACATTCATTAAGGGTCAACTGACCGGATGCAATCATGCAATTAATTACTTGACCATTCGTTAAACGTAGAACAACACGTGTCTAAAAACAAGATGGCGGACGTTGTCATGAACGCTCACGGGCTGTCACGTGTCCTCGGTTTGAATCTCGCGCCTGACCTACAAGTCAGTTCTATGAGGCACCATTCCACATCTTAGGCTAAGTTGATCCATAAGTGCAATAACTCATTCATAGTCAAATATAATCATGACGTCACAGGATAGAAATGGTAATGAGAGGTCTGTTGTTCCAATGCAAGAAGGAAATGTGTTAATGAGTCCTTCATTAAGTGAGAATAAAGCGTAGTAATGAGTGTCCCTATATGGAAGTGGCTACTACAAGGTTCAAATGTGATTCACTGGGAAAGGAATGTCATTGTTAGACATATTCCATTGATGCATGTATTTCGCGTAGTAATGACTGTCACATGTGGCAAAGAGGGGTGTGAGTTGAATTTCCATAGAAACCACATGTCCAGTTCTTAACTCTTCTAGTGCTACCTCTTATAAGTTCCTTTTAACATTTAGTTGCCATGACAACTATATAACAAAATAAGGGTTAACAGTCTTGACTCCTAGCTAGAGGTCAGCTCGGAGAAATATAGAGTCGGTATCGTGAAACCCGTGTGTTGAAGACTGTAATGTATGCCAGTCTGGTATATGACGTTTTAATACTGTAAAATTCTATTCTCTTTATTCTAAAAGATGTTTGAGTTCAAAATGTCGGTTCAGTTTCCTATTTCAATGGAAAAAATACTCGTTTAACCCTTACCATGAATCATTTTTCATGAAAAAAAAAAATTAGACTGAAATAACGTAGTTTCAAGAAATTTTATACGATATCCTTTCACATGTCAACACTTTTCAATGAAAAAGAATAATGTCTCACGTTTACAAGAGTGTTTCAGTTTTAATGCATAAAACTGTTCTTAAACAATCTGGTGAATAGAAACAGCTGTTTCAACGGGGGCATGTTAGGAGTATTGGGTTGTAGCGGACACGCCTGTTGACTAAGTAAACAACTGTGTTGAATGGAAACAGCTGTGTCAACAGGCGTGGCGTGTTAGGAGTTAGGTGTAATTGGTTGAAGCGGACACGCCTGTTTACTTACCAAACAAATCTCGTGAATGAAAACAGCTGTGTCAACAGGGGTGACGCGTTAGGAGTTAGGTGCAATGGGTTGAAGCGGACACGCCTGTTGACTGAGCAAACAACTGTGTTGAACGAAAGCAGCTGTGTCAACAGGGGCGTGTTAGGAATATTCGATTGTAACGGACACGCCTGTTGACTGAGCAAACAACTGTGTTGAACGGAAACAGCTGTGTCAACAGAGGCGTGTCAGGAATATTGGGTTGTAGCGGACACGCCTGTTTACTTACCAAACAACTCTGTTGAATGGAAACAGATGTGTCAACAGGAGGGACGGGTTTCCCTCTTGGGTGGGTCTGTGTCAAAAGCATCCGTTTTGCATGGCTATCGTGAACCAGTTGACCAACACCTGTGTCAACAGGGGCATGTGCTGCTTCTCACGATAGCCATGCAAAATCATATAAAAAAGAAAGCCCAAATCTTTTTGCGATACAGTTGGTCTCCAATCCACCATTGGTATCATCACAGAGAGCTTTTTCACCATACCCCCAAAAAATGGCCACGTCTCTCAAGCGTTTATCATCAGAAGTAGCTGATAACATGGAGGGGAATAAAATGTTCAAACCCAAAGTGACCATCGTTTCCCGACATGAACTGATGAAAAAGGTGAATGCAAACGGAATCCTACAAGAAAATTCCACAAGATGTAAAGTGAGTGATTTACCAAAGAATCTTTTGCTCGAGATCATCTCTCACGAATCCATCTGTGTCAAGGATGAAGACCTGTGGAAAGTTCTACTGTCTCCTGCAGTGAAGAAAGTAAGAAGCATGGACTTTGACATCCTTCTGAATATGCAGTACTCGGAAGCCCTCGAAAATTCCACTCATTTGATCTTCGAGGGACAAGGTCGGTCTAAATCCAATCGAATGTTCTACCGAATAAAATTCTTCAAGTGTACTGAAGAAGGAATGAATGAGGAGAATGGAGATGACGTGCTGCTGTGTCAGAGTCAGTCTTAGGTGAGTGATAATTTTAATCTAAATATTTTTACAAATTATTTACTGATAAGTAATTAGTTATATTGAAATCTTTTTTCTTTCTTTCTCATCTGTCTACCTCTAATGCATATTTGTGTAAAGCATTTTTGTAATGTTACGTATGCATTTGTACATCATGCTTTTGACTTAATGATTCATATTATTTAACAGTTAAACTTAAAACAGATTCCTTTTTACTAATTCATTTGTAGAGTTTAATACCCAACAGAAATCAGATATAATCCTTCTTCTTTTTGTTGTTGTTGTTGTTGATAAAACATCACTCGTTAAACATTTTACAACGCAAGAAATAGAATACTCGAAGTGATGTCATGAAAATTAACTTTGTATGAAATGTAAAAAAGTGATGTCTGATACGGCCTATACTTTATTTTGCGAGCGGCGCACAACTTTTGGGTACATGCCATAGCATTGCGATTCCTGGCTGTAGATGTTATAGTCTGTTTCTGCATGATGTATGCATTTGTATGAGAAAAAAAACTTGATTGAGTTTATTATCTTATCATGAGTCCAACGAATTCTCATTGTACATGTACAAATTCAATGTTCCCTTTGTTCCAGGATGTGTGCACCACAAATGGCGTCCCATTGAAGAACCATCGTAATGAAGAGACATCGTGATGTAGTTACCTTTACCTATGTGCTGTTTAATAAAGTCAGACATCGATCGATGTATTCTTATATTGTCTTTTTACAAAACAGTTACGATTAATCTTAAGGTTTTTAAAAGGTGATCTAAGCATCGTGTTAGTTAACCCTTGTCATGATAAATTTCTATGACTCGAGATAAAGTTAGAATATTCTGAATTTAGCATGATTAGCTTTTTAAAACCTTAAGATTAATCGTTTGGTGTATTGTGTCCTCTGCCAGTGGTCAGGAAGATAACCCGATGATCAATTCAACGCAAGCTTCACCAAGTACATATTCGCTGGGGAGTCACGTGATCACCTTCTTTACAACGCTCAATGGGCATAGTAATATTTCCATATTTAGTTAGTGTACTATGTACACAGTTGTCGACGCATCTAACAGTAGATCATATTGCTTATATGGTAACAAGTGAGGTTTATTTTACAACAGTCCGAATGAGTTGGTATATGTGATACACATAACACCTTGTTTTGTCAGTGTCGCTGTTTTGTGAAATACTAACGTCCAGAGAGCCTCCTGAAATTGAGGTCACCACATGCCATTTATCGTGAGTCTGCTTATGAATGGTTAACCACTGCTCCACTCCGTTGTAGAAAGTTTACATATGGTATGAGTTACTATACACATGCCATGTGATACACATGAATGGAGAGACAAAATTCACGTACCGCGTATTGAATTTTATCCAATAAATAATGGTCGGTAATTCCAATACAACTGAAACACCCCTCCCGTTTTTTGACAATGAAAACCCAAACTGCGGGCCTAGATGACTGTCCCGACACTGTTAGATGCCCACACCCAACTGTCTGACTGACATTGAATAACGCAACTATTTTAAACGAATAATTTGTCTAGTCATACGGTTCTAAACTAAACACGCTACGTGGGGTGTGTTCATTCTTAGATTTTTCACTTATAAGAAACTGGTGTAATTTTATCATATGCTATTCAATAAAGGCATGTTGAATACTAAGAATATCAGGATCTAATTTTGTAAAGGAACAATACTAATTATATGAAAAATACCAATTCGCCTTTGTGAAATTTACAACCATAATCTTTAACTCTGCAAAGTACGAATTTGCAAAATCATTGTGTAATATTTCATGACAGTTTTAACTTTAAACTGAACATGTAACCATTGTTTGCTAGATACATATTATAATACCGCGATAGCTAGCTAACGGAATGGTCGTTGCCTGATAACTTGGAAGTCAATTGATAATTATTGGAGATTGATTGAGAGCATGTTCGTGTATGAGTATGTTTGATAAGTAAATATATTGCTTGGCAATCGAGTTGTTGACAGTTTAATTTAACTGACCGGTCGTAAAATCAGACTGTCAGACTTGCGACTTAACTAAATATTTACTGAATAAAATATGTTTAAATCATAACTTATGATATGGGTTGTCCCAGAGAAGAGCGCTTAAACAATGATGAATGCTTACATCTTGTGTTTAACTTACCGACATTTATTGGAGGAACTATTCTGCTCACATACGCATTTCCCCAAGAGAACAATGCCATACATTATTTTGACTGCTGGCTTAATGACATCCTGAGTCGATGTGAAGAGATCTGGCAGCAATAAGTGACATATCATCGCCCTCATTTTGTGTATGTAAACAGAACAGCACAATATGAACTTAATAAGAATTATTTGATGTCTATTTTTTTTTGGTGAAATTTTACATCCTTATATCAACAAGTATTGCGGACTTTCACATAATATCGAGAATGTGTACGTTCATATGTCAACACCAAGATCGCATGGCTAATGATGTTTTTAAGTCAACCAGATAAACAAAATGGATTCTTTAATTTGCCCACAGTTCCTATTCTGTATTGCCGAGGGAGTGCTGAGTTCATATTTATGAAAGTGTTGTGTGAAAAAAATGTGACACATGGGAACCTGTCAGACACGTTTTTGTTTTGTTGGGGTTTTTTTTTTGGTGGAGGGGCAAGCACGATGTGGTTGTTTGGATGTGGTTTAAGCATAATAGGTATGCAACCCTGCTGTTGACATTCGTGGGGGCATACAATAGCTGCAACACCTGCTGCTGTTAATACAAGACGGGATCCAGACTCCAGGGCGTGATGTCCATATGTATGAATGTAGGTTTAATAAAATAACTTTCATCAAATACAGCTTATTCAACACGGATGGTAAACAATGATTTTATATCACTGAACATTTTCTACAAAGAGTCCATATTTCTTTTCTTTCTAAAGTTACTTTACCGCATCTTGCGACGTCATCAGTGAATAAACAGTGTAGACTTAAACTTCTCCTTGTATATCACTGTCCATCCTTGGAAAATAGAAGACTGCATACACTTAACACGCAAATTGACATCGGGAACCATCTTAATCAAAGACAATGTAGTATGATGTTAAAGCATCTAACCCCTCAGTAACATATCATTGATACAAAGTGATGGGATGTTTACTGCATTGTTTTACTGCAGAACAAACATGCCTTGGGATTTGAGTTTTACTGTAGAACTAAAAGACCTTGGGATTGAAGTTTGCAACTGCAATTAAGTCATGTGAAAGCAAATGTAGATTTCTTCTCCTGTTTCAGTCCCCGTATTTGGAAATAGACTGCAACCATTGTGTAACGGAGTGTTCTCGAGGAAAGGGGATTTTTAAAAACAACACCGGAAAAAAATAATGAGATCTACATTTTATTTAACACAATGACATTATACATTGAGAAACAAAATTGACGAAAAGCATCAAGAGGTTAACAATGTTGATCAAAAGTAAACATTAGTTTGTCATAAACTATTACAAACAATGTATTTCATGTTATGCATAATTTGTATCGACAACTTGTACATCATCTATATGGATATACATGTTCATGTGCATTAAAAAGCTTCTAACTTTCTCGATTTAGCGTTCCCGGGCACACCATCAACTGCTTTACGCTTGATAACTAAGGCTTTTACACGCTTTTCTTTTTTGTCTTCCTTTTGTCTGCTTTTCACGAAATGCTTTGGAACGTTTAATTGTCTTAAAAGTTTATGAAATTCCTGGTAACCCTCCGGATGCCGTCTGCTTTGAACAGGGGGTGACGTGATGACATAGCGAATCAAGTCCACAATGTTTGAATTATGCAATACATCTCCATTGCTCATCACAACTTGTAAATGTTTATTCAAACTCAATTGCCCACTCAGAATGTTTTCTTTGACGAACAACCACAAAGCCATTAACCTCCCTATTGTCTTCGTAGAGGAAATGTCTCTGATTAACTGGTCAGGAACTTGAAGCATGAGCTTTCTTTCAGTTTGTCCCTCTGTAACAGGCAGTGATGTATCATTGTCAAGTCTATTAGAAATCGCTGTCTGAGGATCCTCCGCTGTCTGATTCACTGTCGTCTGTGGATTCTGTTCTTCTCGGTTGGTCATCAATCTTTGATACGTCTCCCTCGTCAGAAGAACCAAAGGTTTGCTCATGATGAACGTTATCTCCCGACTGTGCTGACGACGAGAGGTATGCTCGATAGGCTCTGATGCAAACCGGGAGAACAGAATGATGTGCGAGTATCAACTCACGTTTTTCACGTCGACTTACTGTCTTGCTGGCCAAGGATCGAATGCACTTCTTGTGACGCGACAGTCGAATTTTATCCTCATCCGATAAGTGTATATTCCCTCTTAAAATGTTGAATAACAGAGTGATAACACCCATAAACTGTTCACGCGATGCATGCGTCAGCAAAGCTTTTCTTTGCTTGGTGTTAGCTTGTTCCAGCATCAGTAGAAAAGTTAAATGTTTCTCCAGTAGTTCACTCATAATGGTGTTTACTGTTTGATTGTCTCGCTCTCAAATGAACAGGTGTATGCTTGCCAATAGTGTTTTATTGCATCCTCCCCTTTTTCTACCCTTCCTTGTTGACCTTGGGTTCTTCGCACACCATGTGGATATAGGTACAGCGAGGGGACAGTCTGAAGTGTTCCGTCATCGGGTCATCTTCTGGTATCCATCGGTGTACGCGAATTTTGCATTTGAAACAGTAGACTCTGTCGTTTTGTCCTGTGTATATAAATCCAGCCTCTGCCATGGATTTTGGAGACTGCTTCATCTGAAGAGGCCAGATAGCGAAGGATTTCAGTCTGTCGCTAAACTTTTCTCCGTACACATCTGTACTGCGCTCTATTACTTCTGCGCAGTCTGTAACTGAATCGACATCAAACCTCCCACATACATCCATCGTGTTTCGAGCCTTAGTTCTGTTCTGTTTGTGAGGTGAAAGCGAAATGAACCAAAAGGGTATAGCACATCTGTACTTCTTAGTCACACATCAACAATGTCATGCGCAATGATTTGTTTTCTGTTGTTGTTGTTTTTTCCTTACTGTGGTAAGTACACCGTGCACACGTCACCTGGAAATATCCCCGTACGCAAACGTCCGTATTCCTCTTCTGCATAGGGCGACACATCCATAACGAGATACCCGTATTTTTTCCTACTCACAGCATCCTGGAAGGAATCCGAAAAATATTTCGCTTGACCCGGAAATATTTGTGATGCTAAAATTTTGTATTCGTGTGCCGATCGTGGGTTGGACAACAGCACGAAGTAATGAGTGTTTAAAGACATGGTTCTGTTACACTCTCCTTTGGGATAGGCTGATTGCTGTATGTTTATGACGGAAATCCCGAGGTGGTGGGATAAAGTACTGTAGAGACGTAAGAATAACTGATTTTTACACACTTGCTCCATATAATCATCGACGACCAGCAAACAGTTCTTGTCAGTCTCCAAAGAATACGATTTTAGTTCATCTTCTGTTGGTAGAGAATCCCGAAATCGAATGTTGTTGTTGACAGATCTCTCTATGTCAGTGTACACATCTTGCCAAACAGCGTAACAGTAAATAATGAGGTTTGGTGCTGGGTCGAACATGGTATTGACTTCTTTTAGCAGTTGTGCAACCCAAACTGTTTTACCGCTCGATGACCCGCCCACCACTGATATGGTAGTAGGGGTTTGAAAAGGCAAAAGACATTTCAATTCTTCTTCCATGGTGATGATGTGTCTTGGTCACTCTTTACCATAGAACTGTTTTTGATAGACTACTCACATAGGTATTTATACACAACATGACACAATGAGGACTAAAACTGATGTTTTATTGACTTCTACCACAGCATATAGACATGAAACAAAGCATTTCACAAACTGCATGCCCATGTCATATGATTATCTCGTACATGACTCATGAATATGGCGTGAACACGAATCTGTACAATATCTAAAATAGCGACAAACAAATGCGGAAACGTATTCATCGTTGATTAAATGATCATTTGTATCGAACTGCTGTACAATATCATCCATGCGTAAATTGGATTTGAATTTACATAACAGATAATACAATGTAAAAAATCCGCATGTATCAGAGTTTGAAGATTGTAATTGCTTTCTATTGCGAGTGTAAGAGGAGCTATTCTCAGACTTCAAATAGTGATCGAATACTTTATCCACGGGTCGTTCTGATAAAGAATCGAACATTTCTGCTTTATTCCCTTTGAAATACATGGCGATCCAGTGACGACCTTCTCTTGTGCTAGTCTCTGTGTTGACAATGAGTCCCACACCTTTGGCACGCTGGCCAGGTGTCAGAGTGGGCAAAGTATCTTTGGCAAAAACACCTATGACATGAGATTGTAAACTCGGGTCACACTGTATGGCGCACCAAAGCTGAGAGGCTTTCATATTGTCTCTGCTTTTTTCTTTTAGATGAATTGAAAGTTACTTGACAAACACGTTGCGAGCCTGGTCGATTTCGATGATGGAATTCCTCTGAGTCAAGACGACGCAACTCAGCGTCGTGGTGAGTGGCCATTTGAATTCAAGTTCGAGCCTCACACTTCCAGATTTCACCAGGTTCAGGTACTCCGAATCTGCACACATTTTATCAATGTCGAAGACGAACAAGGCATTCCCCAAGAGAAATTCACTTCTGGTGATAGCGTTTCCCTTGTTTTCCTTCCACAGACCCATGCCGTCTAGCATGTTAACGTAACAGGCGACATCATCTGCTTCGGTGGGTTGACCCGGAACACTGACCCCATCGATGTACAACGTCATCTTTTTAAGCATGGACGACTTAAAATTAAACGGGTTGCCTGTATAGCTGCCATTTAGACTCGAACTGTCCACCAATCCGACGACGTATCTGTTGGCCACGGGGTTAGAGACGTTGTCTATGCAGTGAGTCTGCTGCGTGGTGGGGATGCTGGTGACCTTGACCTCATTTTTTGTATACGGGTAGAGAGCGTTCGTCTTTTCGAACAGCGTGTTGTGAGCCAAAATCAGGGCGGGGTTGACTTTGACTTTGCATACCTGTAGGTAGGCATCCAAGATTTGAACTTTGAATTCGTGCTCGGTCACGCTGCTCATCAAGCAGAATTCAGGATTCGATCTGTACATCTTCAATGTCAGGTCCACCTCGTTCAGCAGGTACCGGTTCATGTCAAAGATATCTTCGTAGATGGGTCCCGACATGGTCAGTACTTTGCTGTCCGCTATGTAGGAGGCTCTCGATGACATTCCGCCGTTGATAGATCCAGTGACGTCGCTGCTCTCCAGGTCGGAGTTTTGTTCGGCTACGTCCTTGTAGAACAGCTGAGCTGTCAACTGAGTGGTCTTTGCCTCAGCTCCGTACTCCAACAGGGTCTTCATCATACTTTTGTAAGCGTAATGGTTGTTGGTGGAAGACACGAGCTGATTCTGCAGGTAGACCGTGACTTGAGAAAAGAGCGACTGCAAAAACAGGTTCACGGGGGCCACGTTTTCATCTTCTGCTAATGGTGTACCGTCCGTTTGAGTGACTTTGACATTGAGGTGCAGACGGGTGCGCTTCAGATCGACGTAGTCGCCTCCGGAATTGGACACGTGAAATTCCAAAGGTGTGGAATCGTTGATTTGGCTCAGAGGACGCACGTTGACGAAGTAATGTTTCTGAACGCTGGTTTGATAGGGAGGTAGAGTGAAGAGATTTAACGATTCGGGAACCAGTTCCTCGAATTCTTTGTCGTTCAACAGGGCCATGATTTAACTAAAGATGTCGTTTTCTTTCACTGGGGTACACTTGAGCACTTTAGCCGTCTTGGAAGGTGCGTTGATGTTGTCAGTTCGACGTATCTTCTTGGTTGTGACGCACTTAGCCCCCGCCTTGCGTTTTAAAGCCTTTTCTCTTTTGCCGTGTGCTTCTGCTCTCTCTACTTCGCTTTGGGATTCGGATGTCATTTGGAGAGTGACCTTAGTTGGAGGATCTGCCTTTTGTTGTTGTGTTGCCTGTCGATGAACTGGAATCACCATCCTTTGCATCTTCCCATTAACCAGTCTGGAGGATGACCTTGTCGCGTGTTTGTCAAAGTAATGTTTAAACTTGGCGTAGTCGGGGAAATACAATGGGCGCGAAGCATCCATGTTTACTCCACAAAAGGATAACGTCTTAAGTGAAGTGTGGCGTAGGTCTCTTCCGTTAAGAATGACGGTGTAGAGGTACTCCCCGACTTTAAATACAGCTCAATATTGTCGGTTTCTTTTAATTTGACACGAATGGTAAATTCACTACCAAACGTATAGGTAGGCCCCTGTCTCAGATCGATGCGTCTCAATAAGGCCAGTTGAGTTTCCCCTACCAACGAGCTGTCACATAAGTTACATAACACGTCCACGTAGGGGTCACCACTGGGGATTTTTTTCGCATCCAGCTTTCCAAAATTGAGCTCGACTAAAGACACCACCCAGAATCCGTCAAAGACTAACCTTTGATTTAATTTGACTCGAAAATGATAGGGTGAATTCTCAGGAAAGGAGGTTGTTTTGGAGTCTGAGCTTTTGAGAAAAACGTACTTTTCCATCATCAGAGGTCTTTCAGTTCGCTCTCTTCTACGTAGGAATCAAAGGAACTGGGCCACCCTAGCCAACGCACTAGAACATGGGTCTTGCCTTTCACCTTTTTTCTTTTCAGAATTTTGTCGACTTGCCACAGCACATCACCCTCTTTCTCGACCTTCTGTAGTTCGTTCGCGTAAAAGCTACCTATCAAGGGTTCGTCGTGGAAATCTTTCAGCTTGTACTGAGGGAACGTTTGCTTCTTGTAACGTCGAGCCACTTTAAACAGTTCTTCCGTCCACTTGAGATCGAGTTCCTTGGTGAAAGGTTTCCTGAGGTATGAGATGCGAACCAGGTCGCCCACTTTAAATAAGTATTTCTTGATGTTGGGTTTGACTTTTCTCAGAGGTTCCAGATAGAGGTGATCCCACACTTTCACTTCGTTGGTTTTATCGACATCTGCAGGAGAGAGATGAGGCAGAGACGAATGAAGGGTGTGATTATAATTGGATACTAAATCCGCCAGAACGTCCAGATAACGTTTGGTGTTATTGTGGGTCATGTATCTGGTGATCAGTGATTTCAGTGTTCTGTTAAAACGTTCAACGTAATTACTTTTGATGTTTTCGTTGCGAGCTATGGTGAGTTTTATCTTTTGTTTTTCTAAAAACGTCTTGAACGCCCCCTTAAATTCGCTTCCGCCATCTACTCTCACCTTCCCGGGACGTCGCTGTTCGAGGATGTGTTTGAAAGCTTTCAAGACGGTTTCGGGTTTCTTATTGTCTAACGGAAGGGCGAATGCAAAGCGGCTCAATATGTCGATGGCCACCAGCAAGTATCTCACACCATCGTTCCACTTCGTAAACCTAGACAGGTCGGCCAAATCCACGTCGAACATTTCGTCGATAGAATTCACTCTGACTTTCATTCGTTTGAAACGGTATCTGACGGGTTTGTGTAAACTGTAAGCATCTTGATTGTTGACAAACCGTCTGACACTGCTCGCTGGAACTTCCAATTGACCTTTTAACACCTTTTTGAGTTTACTCGGACCCAAAAACGCGCCCGGATTTCTGGGAGTGAAATAATAATCTTCTAGTACTTTGTCAGAAGTTATCTCTCGAGAGCTCATCGTGTAATGATAGAATATCATGGATGATGTTTCGTTTTATATCATTGTTGTTGTGCGTCTGTGTGTGTCTGTTCGTGTGTGTTACCAGGCCGAAGCTCGCAGGTGTCACTGCATCACATAACCACATTGGTGATGCAGGCTTTTCCTCCTGCAGCTATAAACCCTGCCGCCATGGTATAACGGAAAACAATTGTTGAAAACGGCATTAAACCCTAACTCACTCACTCACTCGCTCATTATGTGTGACTGAAGATAAAATACAAACAAAATACAAATTATCAACATTGATTTTTATTATCAAATCAATATCATAATTAAAATAAACAAACAAAACATTCATTCAATTAGTCCCAAGAAAAAACATTTCACATTCTTTTGTCTAACTTTAACATTTTCTCGACGCGTTCTTTCAATCCCTCCTTCCATTGAGACGTTTTAAATTGAGAGTCACGATAGTCCTTGCATCGATACGGGACCAAGTTAAAGTCCCTCACATCTCGAAAACTTGGGTCTTCTAGCAGCAGTTTTATCCAGCTCTCGTGCACCTCTCCATCGTCTATGTCGGATAATGCCATGTTAAAGTATTTCTCCATCAGTTGTTGTTCAGACATATCGCAGGTGTGGCCCCATTCACCTTCTGCATCGAACATGCACCCGAAACACAATTCACGAGACAGTCGTTTGATCATCTTGGTGAGTTGAAGACAGTAGCATAAAGTCAACAAGTTTTCAACGAGTTTCATCTTCTCCGCCACGGCGACCTCGTCCGCGGAGAGTGCCCAGCAAGATTTTTTTATAATCACTCGCTTAGTGACGTTGAAATCGTCTCGAAACTTGCGCTTGGCGTTTTTCACGCATTCGTCACGATTTGGAAACCATTCGTGAGATTGGTGAATGACCGCCTCGTTTAGGGTGTGCGGCATTTTCATGACCTGCTTCCAGGAATAGAATGTAGATTTGTCTTTTCTTCCCACTCTGTTAAAAAGATAGTATGAAGAGGTTCAGAAATTGACAATATCATGTTATAGCTAAGCAGCAGCAGCATTAAGATATTCTTGGTTCGCTGATTGTCTTGCAAGCATCAATTTCTCAAGAGTACTTATCATAAAGCTATACCTATTGTAGTGATTACTAAATAAAAATTAATTGAGTGAACTAAGAAAAAATGCACAAACCTTGCCGACATGGTACACTGTTTTTTACGAACACAACTTCTGTCTCTGAGGGTAGACGACGAAATGAGTGATATAGGCGTGATTTTGTGCATGTCACTATTTGAAATTCACTGGTTGATAGGATTTTATGTTTATCACGTGTTAAAAAAATAACAACCCACCTATGATGATTGGATGTGGTTATGTAAATATTTAAACTCAAAGAATCTCATTGGTTGATGACTAAGTGTATGTGTGTAAGTGTAATTTGGTTACATTCTATTCAAACTCTCTCATGATGAATATATAAACATTCTGTTTTCTTCTTTCACGATAACATCAACAAAGAAAAGACATACACGAATGAAAACACAAATAGATTTTATTTTAAAATTATATCATGAATCAATTTCTTGGATTATTACCATGAGAATTTGAACTATAAACATTAGTGACACTTGTGTCTTGGATTACAATAGATAATAAAAAATTGGTGTTTTTTTAGTGTGACATCACTGTCTTCTCCGAGAGGATTAAAGCAATCAGAGTTATGCCCCTTCCTCATGAGCTAATCAGAATCATGTCTCTTGATGCAGAAACACTAGTATGAGGTAAATGTGATAAAATCATCGTCACATTCTAAAAGTCTCTCATTTTCTCTCTCAGCTTCTGTTCTAATTGTTCTTTTCTACTCGAAGTAAAGAAATAAGTGTTCAAGTAGTGTTCGTTTTCATAGCATTTGGTGTTTAGGAGTGAAAATAAAAGTCTGGATGATGATGCCATTTGCTCTCTTGTCTTTTCGAGGATAAGCCTGTGAGACATTGTTGACAGTGCATCATCAAAATAAATATCAACCCTCTCTTCAGCACCCATCATCAAACACGGATGATGGACTTGAGATGGATGATCGACTTCACATCCGTAACAGTCTTTATTGCACAATTCATTAACTTTGCTCTGAAGTTCATCCACATAAACAGATGTCATCACAGATTCAAACACTGAACGAATGTGTTTCTTCAGGTTATGGTTTCTTTTGTGACGCCACCGTTTTGAAATAACAACTTCTTGGCTGGTCACAGAGAAGGGTCCCCGGTGAAGCATAGTCTCTGCTGCTCCATTCACCTGATGTCTCAGCATTCTCTCGAGACATCGAGAACCGGTAAGACAAGCCGCAAGGTGACTTCTTTGGAGAATTCTTCCTTCCTTCAGCACTTCTCCTTGGCTTCCAGTCACCCTGAATCGATACCTCGTGAGATTTCCAATCATCCTGTAAGAGCAAAAAAAAAAAAAAGTGTGTTAATTATTAATATATATTTTTCCCCATCATGCAAATTTTAGATTATGTTATACAAGTTTTTGTTTTCTGACATATACATTTAGTTTCTAACATACAAGTTTTTAGTTTCTGTCATATAAGTTTTAGTTTCTGACAAGTTTGTTTTTTCATACAGAAGTTTACCAGCAATAAAAGGTTATTTATCTTTGATAAGATAAGTGAATTAAAGTTTCTTTTTACATCATTTGTGAAAAACATTTTGCATAAGAAATACCTTTTCACATATCAGGAACACAGGGACGAAGTTTCCATATGCTATATCATCCATGTTTGCTAGACACTTATTGTACTAATGAGAGGGAATTGTTTAGAATTTTTCTTGAAATGAACAGGTTACAAAAGGTTCTAAATAGGATTAAATCCATAGGGTCGAGATTCGATGCCACCTGCCAACAGGTATCGCTTATCATCTTGAGGAGTTAAAGCCAGTTTGGTCACTTTGTCTGTGTAGAGGGTGTTGTGTATGGATCGAATTTGATGAAATGTTGATATGTTTTGTTGGTGTTTAAAAAGACAATCTTTAAACATCTGGTGACGGAGATGTTTTTTGACAAAAGCTTTCTGCACACCTTTAGCAGTGCGTTTCTCAACCCTTTCACCAGGAGTTTTGTCAAAAATAAAACTATAGTTTTTGGGACGAAGTCCAACAAACTCTCTGATGGTTTTGCCACCCACTTCATCTTTCATCAAACCGATGGCCTTGTGTCTTTCCATGGAATGAAGTGGGTGGTCTACGGGATAGTTTGAGGTGTCAAAGAGGTGGGTGTTAGCTAACATAAAGTTTTGAGGATCGTGGACAGGAGTACCCACAGGGGACCAGATTTGATAAAACAAGCTATCCGTGTCTGTCATGAGGACCCTGACATTGTCACTATCGTATTCCTTCAACATGACATTGTAGTGAAAGTCATAAAGAAGTCTTTTTGCGTGTTCCAAAATGGTGAAGCCCACGGCGACGGGTTGGTTCAAAGTCACAGACACCTTTTCCATTCTCACCACGACCAAATTTTCCGAAAAGATGTTGACACTTTTGAAATTGGGTTTTGATGAAAACCTTCGCAGTCTTTCCTCGGTCGCAATTAATTCAATTTGTTTGTAATTTCTTACATTTTGCAACTGTTTCCCATACACGGCATTTGAGAGCAGTTTAAACAAGTCTTTCGAAAAGTCATCCGTGGCTTCTTTTCGTTTCTGCGTGTTAAAGTCAATGTAGGGCTTCATCCATTTGGTCTGAGTAAATTTCAAAACTTTGTGTACTTTTTTCAGTTTCAAACCCAATTGTAAATATTGCTGCAAAGTAGCCAAGTAAATGATATAATTTTCTTTGTCTTTCAATGTGCCAAAAAGTTTGGTTCCCGTGGCTTTCACCCCTTTGATACCAAGCTCTGCGAGCAATTGTCTATGATAGGGGGACATATCTTCAAAGGGAATGCTTTCTTTGGTGGGAGCGAGGGGCAGCGACTGATGGACAGAATGAAGGTGACGTTGATATTCCAAATCACACTCTACAATGTAACCCACGCTACCTTCGGGGTCTAGTTGCAACCAATCAATAGACTCTACTTCTGTTTCGTCTACCCAGTCAAAATGACCTTGAGGTAAAGGATAACTCATGGCTGCACCATACAAATTGTTAATGTCAAAGTACATCAGGTGAGATTCGGGTTTGGACGGGTCGAAATCGGACATGTGTTTGTGATTGGCTTGAGCGTGGCGATGATTGATACTCGCCACGCCTCCTCTCACTGCGTTTGAGACAAAGTTGTACATATCGGGATCGGTCATAAGATCTAAGCTCACCCCCGTCATCAAAAGACAAGCATCCATGGCCATCCCCGGGAGAGTAAAGTACTGACACGGGTCCAATCTGTAGTAGCTCAGACACATGTCACGGAATGCTTCGAACACATCGGTCAAAATCAAAGTGTCTACGGCAACGTACAATTCCATGAACTGTCTCACCGATGTAATTTTGAAAGTCTCCCAAATGTGACGGGCGAAGGCATAGTCTTGTTCAGAAATGGTGTCTTCCGATAAGGAAGAATAAAAGTCTTCACGACTCGGAAATTCTGTTCGATTTAATTTTTCAAAACTGTCCACATATTCATAAAAGTAGGGTAACTTTCGAGTCAGCAAATCCACATGTTCGGGAAAGTTCTTTGCCAAACAGACAAATTGTTCTTGGCCTTTGCTTCTCAAATTATTGGCCAAATTTTGTAAGCTGGTGTTTAAAAATTTGAAACTGTCCAAGAAACGAAGTTGATCTATTTGAAACATGATGAAGTGTTCCGAATTTTGACCTATGCACGTCAACTTTCGATCGCCAAACAGTTCTGCCGCTTGAAGAATCAAATGATTGTCATACCTCGAAGCATTGTGACAAATGACATTGACAAATTTGGCTTCGTTGTAGTTGACGTTGCAGTAATTGTGACACAGACCCCTGACTCGACCTGTCAAATGATCGTGATCGATATGTTGATCTTTCTGGTGTACTTTCTCCCCGCAAAGATAGCAATGGGTTTCTGAAGCTAAAGTCAACCTTTCCTCATCTGTTAATTTCATGGGCACAGGATGATTTAAAATGTCCATGATTTGATCGTAATCCTCCAAAAGGTGTGTCATGAAATGCTCTGAGGCCCGTTCCCCGCTATAGGTTCTCAATGGAAATGTGTACATGTCGGGTTCTCGACATACAATTTGATAACTGTAACCACAGGGAATGTGCTCATGGACGTGGTGACTTCTCCTCTCCGATGTCTCATTATGTTCTAAAGGTGACAACACAGATTCAAAATCGCAGTAGATCACAAAGGGGACTTTGACTGTTTTGGCATAGTGACCCAATCCAAACCTTCTAAAGGCTTTGTTTGGTTCAGGCATTTTAATTCGTTGAGCTTTGTGATAACAGTAAGGGGTGTGCTTTTGTAATCTATCATCAGATGTAAACGTCCACAAACATTTTCGACAAATGTATTTGCTGTGACAGTCTCCAGTTTTTCTGATCAAAGCTGGCAAACTGGAGATCAGAACATAATGAGACAGTGGGGGTTCGTCTTCCTCCTCTACTTCTTGAGTTAACAGGAGGAGATCGATGTGACGATCTTTGGGTACTTCGGAAGTTACTGAACTGATTCGTAAAGGAAAGATGACATGCTGTTGATTATCATCTTCGTCAAAACCATAGACATTGATACTTACATTGTTTGTTTTTTCAAATTTTGAAATATGACTCATGCTCATAGGAAATTCACACCCTTTCAAATCTAACTGGTGTAGTTTGTCCTTGTAGTGATTCACTTGTTCTCCAACCAGATCAGACTGAACGGGGAACAGATGAGCCAAAATGCAATAGGCAAAACAGAGGTCATCGTCCACGTTTTTAATGTTTAACAGACAGCGCTTGTTCTCTAGCGAAGGAGGCAGGGGGAGATATGAGCTTCCGCGAAAGGGTTGAAATTTTACCACGGATAATTTCACGCTCAACACAGTTTCAAAGTTTAAGTTTGAACTATCTCCTTCATAATTGTCCATCAGTTTCATGATTGTGTTTGTGGCTTCGGTGTACAACACATCCAAATCATCGGCTTGGGTGGCTGGAGACATTTTGGTTCGAAAGAAAGGTTCAGTAAATGAATTCAGACCGTCCGAGTTTGTTTTGCTGAATCTAATTTGGGTACAAAGTCCCCACTTGATACTATGTTTTGTTTCAATTTCTGTTTTCAAGTGATGAATCATGTCAGGTTCAATTTTCACAAAATAATAGTAGGGATCATTTCCCTCTTGGCCCTGAGGAATAAAATCAAATTCCCTGACATTTCCATTTATTGCTTGTCTGGAACATGACTGTTGATTATCTACATTAGTTTTCCTACGTTTAGCTGCAGCCCCGCCACCACTTTGTTGATTTGAATGGGATTGTCTCCTGTGTTTAGTGAGATCTTTCACTGATGGGAAAGTGGTCGAACATGTATGACAAGTAAAAGTAAAGGTAGAAGTAGAAGTAGATGGTTGTGGATCGTTGTGTTGACTTTTTATGTGTCTTTGTAAGTTATCACTACGGTTGAATGATTTGGAACATATTTGACAATCAAAATGTTTGGAAGCTGGGCCACAATTCCTCTGATGTCTAACAATGTGCTTTTTGTCACTGTAGGATTTGTGACAAAACTCACATGTATACACAGGTGTTGTAAATGGGGTAGACATTTATTTATTTATTTATTTATTTTTTTTACATAAAGTCTAGCAAACAATGTTCTTGGAACACTTCTATTTTCTGAAATAAATAAAGAGATAATAAATAGAATAGTTTGTCTTTCAGGCTATTAAAGTCAACATGACAATTTAAAGGAGTTTGAAGTGTTCTTCATAATCACAACTATGATAGATCTTGGGACAAAATTTACACTGTTTTAAAATGGATGCAAGGATGTAATACTTGTGATATACTGAAATTATAATTATAATTAGAAGATCTTTTTAATATAATTGTTTATGCAATGTAAAACATAAAACTCTTACCTTTTGTATGAAGAATAAATCTATCCAATTTGAAAAACAAACTCCTGTGTCACCTTTTGGTAGGGAGAAAAATAAATGGCACAGATGGGCACAATGTTCATTTATGAACCACGAGAGACAGAATGTGAGGTTTAGATGACAACTCTGCTATTTATAGGGTAATATTGACACATATTTAACACCCCCTTGTTGTGTTGACACAGGTGTTTTCATTCGTGAGACTTGTTTGTTCAATCAACAGGCGTGTCCATTACAACCCAATATTCCTAACTCGCCCCTGTTGACACAGCTGTTTCCATTCAACACAGTTGTTTGCTCAGTCAACAGGCGTGTCCGCTACAACCCAATATTCCTAACACGCCCCTGTTGACAAAGCTGTTTTCGTTCAACACAGTTGTTTGCTCAGTCAACAGGCGTGTCCGCTACAACCCAATATTCCTAACACGCCCCTGTTGACTCAGCTGTTTTCATTCACGAGATTTGTTTGGTAAGTAAACAGGCGTGTCCGCTTCAACCAATTACACCTAACTCCTAACACGCCACGCCTGTTGACACAGCTGTTTCCATTCAACACAGTTGTTTACTTAGTCAACAGGCGTGTCCGCTACAACCCAATACTCCTAACATGCCCCCGTTGAAACAGCTGTTTCTATTCACCAGATTGTTTAAGAACAGTTTTATGCATTAAAACTGAAACACTCTTGTAAACGTGAGACATTATTCTTTTTCATTGAAAAGTGTTGACATGTGAAAGGATATCGTATAAAATTTCTTGAAACTACGTTATTTCAGTCTAATTTTTTTTTTTCATGAAAAATGATTCATGGTAAGGGTTAAACGAGTATTTTTTCCATTGAAATAGGAAACTGAACCGACATTTTGAACTCAAACATCTTTTAGAATAAAGAGAATAGAATTTTACAGTATTAAAACGTCATATACCAGACTGGCATACATTACAGTCTTCAACACACGGGTTTCACGATACCGACTCTATATTTCTCCGAGCTGACCTCTAGCTAGGAGTCAAGACTGTTAACCCTTATTTTGTTATATAGTTGTCATGGCAACTAAATGTTAAAAGGAACTTATAAGAGGTAGCACTAGAAGAGTTAAGAACTGGACATGTGGTTTCTATGGAAATTCAACTCACACCCCTCTTTGCCACATGTGACAGTCATTACTACGCGAAATACATGCATCAATGGAATATGTCTAACAATGACATTCCTTTCCCAGTGAATCACATTTGAACCTTGTAGTAGCCACTTCCATATAGGGACACTCATTACTACGCTTTATTCTCACTTAATGAAGGACTCATTAACACATTTCCTTCTTGCATTGGAACAACAGACCTCTCATTACCATTTCTATCCTGTGACGTCATGATTATATTTGACTATGAATGAGTTATTGCACTTATGGATCAACTTAGCCTAAGATGTGGAATGGTGCCTCATAGAACTGACTTGTAGGTCAGGCGCGAGATTCAAACCGAGGACACGTGACAGCCCGTGAGCGTTCATGACAACGTCCGCCATCTTGTTTTTAGACACGTGTTGTTCTACGTTTAACGAATGGTCAAGTAATTAATTGCATGATTGCATCCGGTCAGTTGACCCTTAATGAATGTAATTGAATATCTTTCTTCTTCACCTGTTCCTGGGCATTTTTTTTAATCCTACCACACATAGCCGGCCACCGAATGTGCACAGAGAAATGTCTTCAATGCAAAAGGTTCAAATGTTCACCACATGTTCTCGCGCCAAAATGGTCTCACAATGACATTCCATTCCGCGTGAGTCAAGACCCAACCCAACCCCGGTCGTAGTATCATGTCCATATAGGGACATTCATTACTATCCCGTGTTCTACGGTTAACGAATGGTCAAGTCATTAATTGCATGATTGCATCTGGTCAGTTGACCCTTTATTAACCTAATTGACCTATGACGTCATGCATACATTTGCATATTAATGAGTTATTCTGCATATTAATGAGGCAATGACGTTGACAACACCCTCCACCCCCAACCCCAAGGTCAAGGTTATGTGACGTCATCAGTCACGTGGGGTTACTAGGTGCACTTGTGACGTCATCAAATGAGGGGGGAGGGGGGATGGTTATCCAAAGTTATCTACTGCTGACTTAAATCAGGAAGCGGTCAATCTGAGAGTGTTGCTATATCTGTTAATCACACAAATATAACATTGCATACATTGCTGTCTAGTATGTGAAACGACCTTTGATCTTCTCATTGTGAATAATTAAAATAACAAAGTCTGTATTAATGAGCTTTTTAAGACTAACATCCTGTTTGGGTACCATAAAGGGTGTCTTCAGCTAGGCAAGGGATAATCCCCAAATATCCGTATGTCCGTTTATCCACTCGTGTCGTCCAGCATTCATCCGTACGTCCAGTATTCGTTTAGTTTAAAATATTAAATAAACAATTGATAACAGGAATGAGCACTGTGTGAAATTCTGTCTTATTTATCCCATTTCACATTTAACATTTCCACGATTCGCAGCCCAACTAGATGTCAAACAGCATTGCGACAATCGTTCACGGGTTTCTGGTGGGCCATCTTCCCGAGGCAAGAGCGCCCACTAGACTTTTTTTAATTTTTTTAACAAAGTCATGTTTCCACCCTTGCCACATCAAGCCGACTTCCCTGTGTTAAATATGATTGGACTATCGCACATATCGACAGTCCAATCGGAGAACGTTTGACAAAATCAGCATCCACGACTCCCGTAAGTTTCGGCCCTCGGATGGTAGCTCAGGGTGATGACGGATGACAAAACTCAGGGGTGAAGTTTAGACGACAGCAGCCATGTTTATTGTTGATGGTTTGGAATAAGTCGAAAAGGGTACATGTTGATAATAACGTGACAGAACGCACACCGCGACCGAGTGGCCAATCTTCCTGGGTGGGAGAACCGTTCTGTCACTTACACGAGTCGATCTTCTGGCTATCTCCCTGACTGACCATGTCAGTTGGGTTTTGTAGAGCGAGGTATTACGTAACGTGTGGCAACGTCATTGCCCCACGTGTATGTATATACGTTAGATCCGGCGACGTAAGGAGGTGTTAATTGAAATTTACAGATAGCGCTGGAGATTAAGGGTCCTGCCCGGAGGGGCTTATGATAAGAGGGGATACGTTGAATGTTTGCTGAATATATTAAACAGACAAAGGGCATAGAATTTCGGTGCACTTGGAAACATATTGAACCAGTTAGGTATTTAGATAAATGAAATGTAAAATAAAAGTATTGAAATGGTTTGCACTATTTTAAATAAAAATATTGAAATGGTTTGCACTATAACAGTATGAAAGTACTACTGTTTCTTGTCTGTAATTACTTTTACAGCCCACCTCGTATATAAATGATTCATATGTTCACTCACTCATTGATAAGTTTTCACTCAGTACATTGACATTGACATTGTCTTATTTCCTTAAATAACCACTCAGACATGAGGGCAAGAAAGTCATTTGAATAACAGAGGGGCCCGCGAAGATCATGAGTAGACTAGGTCTTCAGAAACCCATGCTTGTCGTAAGAGGCGACTAACGGGATCGGGTGGTCAGACTCGCTGACTTAGTTGATGCTTGTCATCGTATCCCAATTGCGTGGATCGATGCTCATGCTATCAATCACTGGATTGTCTGGTCCAGATTCGATTATTTTCAGACCGCTGTCTTATAGCTGGAGTGTGGCTGAGTGCGGCATTATTATTATTATTTACAGATTAGAATAAACAATCCAGCAAAGAGTGTTTGGGTGATCCTGACACAGTCAGTCTGGTTAGGCTCACCATAAGCTAAGGGCCCTTGTCCCCTCTACACGCAGCCCAGACAGCGATTGGGACTTCTCCCAGGAAGCGCTGCCTAGTCGAACCCACCCAGAACTTTCCGGAGAATGTGGAGACTCCCCAACACTGCAGCCTTCTGCATTACCCAGGTTGTCAGAAGGGCTGTATTCCTGGTAGCAAACCCGGGTACTCTCCCAATGTCAGTCAACAGATTGAGAGGTACCAAACCTAAGGCACCTAGAACAACGGGGAGTCGGGCAACTTGGTACTTGGGACATTTCGAAAGCGAGGTCCGCATATTTGCCATGTGTCCTCAATCTTGTCAATCACATTAGTGTCAAAAAGGACAGAAAATTCAATGATATGAATGGTTTCATTGGATTTATCAAAAGGACAAGATCAGGTTTGTTGGCCTGGATACGTCTGAGGCTGTATATGGGCCTAGTCCAAAGGATTTTGTATTTATCATTTTCCATGACGCCCTCTACATTTTTTCAGGTCGTACCATGGATGGACCTCCTAGTCAAAACCACAAGCATGGCGAAGACGGTAAAAAAATGATCGAGCCACGCCATCATGTCGCTTAAGATACTGTGTCTGTGTCAAACCTAGGCATCCACTGACAAAGTGTTGGAGAGTCTGATTAAATTCATTACATAATCTACATTTCATATTTACATTTTGATGCAAAATCACTCATTGACGGTTTCGAGTGGTCTTCTGTTTCACTTTCCAGGCCAGCCGATCTCATCCAAGCGAAAGACTCTACAGAGTTGCTGAACTTCCCAACACACTGAACATGAACTCGATGCAGTGATCGTTCAGATAGTCTCTCCTTGAAAAACTGCGTCTGGGCCAATGGCACTTTGCTTGGTTGATACTCATTTCTGTACCGTCCAGCAGTACAGAACCATCAACAAAATCAACACTGACATTGAGACTTTGTCTCATATCTTACAAAAACTGTGGAATGCCTTGTTTTCATCATGAGTCTTGACATGCTTCAGAAGAGGATCATCAGACAAATAAATGTGTGCAAAAAAACAATTCTATCATGAAGAGCCCCAACGTTAATCAAACCACACCCTCCCATTATTATTATTATTATTATTATTATTATTATTATTATTCATTGCAGTCTGAATCAAACTATGGTGCATCATCCTTCGAGGAGCGTGGTGAAGATATGTCAGGTAGTCCTGACCATAGCTTGGATCATTGCGGGTCAGTACATTTTTCTGTATATGCGTGAGTGAGTTGGGTTTGCAGCCGCTTTGAACAGTATGAAAGTTATGTGATGGCGCGTTAGCTTGATGTGGGAGGAAAGCCGGAAAGCCTTGTGGTAGTCCTTTACCATGAGCATGAGTATGGTGGGAGCAAACCAAAGATCAGAACCAAACTGGGATTCGAACCCGCTATCAGTGGATCCTGTCACGTCTGAGGAACACAACTCTGCATAGCTAGTAACGGCACCTTCGCCGACCTAGTCGCCCATAGCCCACAGTGCCCCATTCCGGGTTAAAATAGATCCCAGCAACCTATGCTAGCCGTACGAGGCGACTAATTGGATCGGATGGTTGATAGCGTGTCTTCGTACCCTGTCTTCACGACGTTGCTCACAATATCAGTCACAGGATTGTCTGATCCATATTCGATCAATCTCATTAAAATCAGACCTCAGTTCTCGCTACCGCTAAACAAAGATTTGAGGACATCCCATTAGAGGTCACGTCAGAACGAGTGAGTGAGTGAGTGAGTATGGTTTTACGCCGCTTTTAGCAATATTCCAGCAATATCACGGCGGGGGACACCAGAAATGGGCTTCACCCATTGTACCCATGTCGGGAATCGAACCCGGGTTTTCGGCGTGACGAGCGAACGTTTTAACCACTAGGCTACCCGACCGCCCCTCACGTCAGAACGACCTTTCATCCGACCAATCAGAGCATCGCTTACCAGATTATGAAAGTGACAGTCGAAATGTGATTTCTGATCATGCAGCCTCGAAAACTTTAACTCCGAACGATAGTTACGGGTTAAACGACTGTATCCATACAATCTAGACCATCTATTAGCCATTCCAGAATGTTCTTTTGTTCAGGTTTCAAATTTGTAATCGAGAATTTGTCAAAATATGTTTCGAAGCGTAGTCGCCAATTTGAAATTAGTACCGTAAAGCACGAGAAAGCTGCCTTCTGATTGGTCATTCCATTGGTCGGTCAAAGTTCGCGCAAGGTCGGTCTGCCGTGACCTGTAATGGGATGTCCTCAGATCTTTGTTTAGCGGTAGCGAGAACTAAGATTTGATTTTAATGAGATTGATATTCGATTAGTTTACAGTAACAGGATGTGGAAGTCTTTCATCCTGCGCGTGGGGTCCCGGGGTAGACTATGTCCCCAGCAAACCAGTGCCAGGCGTGAGACGAGACGACATTGGGCCCCAGTGGAGATAGAATAGGTCCCTTGTATCCTGGGCTGGTTGTAGAAGGCAACTGGCAATCTGGCTCGGTAACCTGGTGGAGGGTGTTTCAACCTTCCCTAGATGGAGTAGATCGTTGCTCAAAATACCCATCACTCCACTGTCTGGACCAGATTCTATTATTTACCGTTATGTAGCTGAAATATTGCCGGGTTATGTCCTTACTTAGCAAACCAAATGACCCCCACTTCATTATGCATGAAAACATTCTGTTTTGTGAAAAAGGCAACTGGTACCTGGTCCAAACCTTGACGCAACAAGGGCTGACAAAATTCAATACTCATGTTTATTTACCGTTAGATATTAGTTTATAGATGTTTAAACCCCAAAGTTACCCTTCCTCGTTCAAGCTGCCATGTCGAGTCTACCGCTGTTTGCATCGACGTCCTACCGCGACTACCCTAGCCTCTTCGCCTGTGACATTGCTGACATGCGAATATTGGTGACATCGGACAGTTTCGTCTTCTGCATGCCGGCCCTGGCGGTATTGGCAATGAGCCTGTATATAATAGCGTCGGAGCCGTTTCAACACCGAATGAGCTATGCTGTAACCCCTGGTCGCGTGGACATCCACTCGTGTGAAGACTTGCAGATTACGAAGCGGGGAGCTAAAGCTGGTGTAGTCATCTCTGCCGCCATGTTTATGGATTGGATGGTTCGCATAACTGCGGTGCTTGGGACTGATATCTCTTCAAAGTCTCTGTTGACTTTATCCGTATTTTTCATGCTAATAAATGTGTTGTGTGTCCCGTCATGTCTACTCCTAGTGTCTCGACTCCCTGCAATACAAATCTCCTTCCAGGACAGCCCCGAAGGCATGGAATATACAAACCCGGAGACCAGATTCCACTTCCCCCCACTACGCGCCGACTTCAACGTAAACTCTGTATCCTCCTCGATTGACGTAAACATTCGCGCTGCAGATCTTTGTCTGAATCAGGACGTATACAGAAGGGGTTTTCAGCACATCCCTTGTGGACGAGATCTTCAAAATACTCCAGATGGACGTGATCTTCAAAATACTCCAGATGGACGTGATCTTCAAAATACTCCAGATGGACGTGATCTTCAAAATACTCCAGATGGATGTGATCTTCAAAATACTCCAGATGGACGTGATCTTCAAAATACTCCAGATGGACGAGATCTTCAAAATACTCCAGATGGACGTGATCTTCAAAATATTCCAGATCTTCAAAATACTCTATGTGAACGGGTATTTCATTATACCCCACCTGGACGGGATCTTCAAAATACCTCTTCAGAAGTTAATGCTGATTCTGTCTCATCTTCATTGGCACCGCATCCAGATCTGCAACGGAATTCGGTATCGTGTATGTTGAGTGTCGGTTCTTGGATAAAAAATGAGCAGAAATAGAAGATCGTCAAATCGTCCAGGGGCCAGGAGCAGCATCATGTGCAGGTCTTGTCCTGATGTCACCGATCAGCTGGAAATATCGGGACACGCCTCAGTAACGAAGCTTGATTTATGGTCTTCAGGAAGCATCATTTGAAGTTTAGTAAATGTTTTCTTAGGGTTTTATTTGACATGGGTAACAGTGCAACAGAACAATCACAATATTTGTCAGGTGTTGAACAAGAGAACAATCACAACATGTGTCAGGTGTTGAACAACAGGACATTCACAACATGTGTCAGGTGTTGAACAACAGGACAATCACAACATTTGTCAGGTGTTGAACAATAGGACATTCACAACATTTGTCAGGTGTTGCACAATAGGACAATCACAACATTTGTCAGGTGTTGCACAATAGGACAAATACAACATGTGTCAGGTGTTGAACAATAGGACAATTACAACATGTGTCAGGTGTTGAACAATAGGACAATCACAACATGTGTCAGATGTTGAACAACAGGACATTCACAACATTTGTCAGGTGTTGAACAACAGGACAATCAGAACACCTGTCAGGTGTTGAACAACAGGACAATCAGAACACGTGTCAGGTGTTGACCAACAGGACAATCAGAACATGTGTCAGGTGTTGAACAACAGGAAATCAGAACATGTGTCAGGTGTTGAACAACAGGACAATCAAAACATGTGTCAGGTGTTGAATAATAGGACAATCAGAACACGTGTCAGGTGTTGAACAACAGGACAATCAGAAGATGTGTCACTTGTTGAACAACAGGACAATCAGAACATGTGTCAGCTGTTGAACAACAGGACAATCACAACATGTGTCAGGTGTTGAACAACAGGACAATCACAACATGTGTCAGGTGTTGAACAACAGGACATTCACAACATGTGTCACTTGTTGAACAACAGGACAATCACAACATGTGTCAGGTTTTGAACAACAGGACAATCACAACATGTGTCAGATGTTGAACAACAGGACAATCACAACATGTGTCAGGTTTTGAACAACAGGAGAATCACAACATGTGTCAGGTGTTGAACAACAGGACAATCATAACACATGTCAGGTGTTGAACAACAGGACAATCACAACATGTGTCAGGTGTTGAACTATAGGACAATCATAACACGTGTCAGGTGTTGAACAACAGGACAATCACAACATGTGTCAGGTGTTGAACTATAGGACAATCATAACACGTGTCAGGTGTTGAACAACAGGACAATCACAACATGTGTCAGGTGTTGAACAACAGGACATTCACAAAATGTGTCAGGTGTTGAACAACAGGACAATCACAACATGTGTCAGGTGTTGAACAATAGAACAATCATAACACGTGTCAGGTGTTGAACAACAGGACAATCACAACATGTGTCAGGTGTTGAACAACAGGACATTCACAACATGTGTCAGGTGTTGAACAACAGGACAATCACAACATGTGTCAGGTGTTGAACAACAGGACAATCACAACATGTGTCAGGTGTTGAACAACAGGACAATCACAACATGTGTCAGGTGTTGAACAAAAGAACAATCATAACACATGTCAGGTGTTGAACAACTGGACAATCACAACATGTGTCAGGTGTTGAACAACAGGACAATCACAACATGTGTCAGATGTTGAACAACAGGACAATCACAACATGTGTCAGGTGTTGAACAACAGGACAATCACAACATGTGTCAGGTGTTGAACAACAGGACAATCAGAACACGTGTCAGGTGTTGAACAACAGGACAGTCAGAACATGTGTCAGGTGTTGAACAACAGGACAATCAGAACATGTGTCAGGTGTTGAACAACAGGACAATCATAACACATGTCAGGTGTTGAACAACAGGACAATCACAACATGTGTCAGGTGTTGAACAACAGGACAATCAAAACATGTGTCAGGTGTTGAACAACAGGACAATCACAACATGTGTCAGGTGTTGAACAACAGGACAATCACAACATGTGTCAGGTGTTGAACAACAGGACAATCACAACATGTGTAAGATGTTGAACAACAGGACAATCACAACATGTGTCAGGTGTTGAACTATAGGACAATCATAACACGTGTCAGGTGTTGAACAAAAAGACAATCACAACATGTGTCATGTGTTGAACAACAGGACAATCAAAACACGTGTCAGGTGTTGAACAACAGGACAATCAAAACATGTGTCAGGTGTTGAACAACAGGACAATCACAACATGTGTCAGGTGTTGAACAACAGGACAATCACAACATGTGTCAGGTGTTGAACAACAGGACAATCACAACATGTGTAAGATGTTGAACAACAGGACAATCACAACATGTGTCAGGTGTTGAACTATAGGACAATCATAACACGTGTCAGGTGTTGAACAAAAGGACAATCACAACATGTGTCATGTGTTGAACAACAGGACAATCACAACATGTGTCAGGTGTTGAACAACAGGACAATCACAACATGTGTCAGGTGTTGAACAATAGGACAATCACAACATGTGTCAGGTTTTGCGTTGCTTCTGGCAATGTTTCAGCCCTACCACAGAGTCCTATCACCGAGAATGGGCTTCACATATTGTACCCAGGTAGGGACTGGAACCCGGATGCGGCAATGCGGCCATCTTCCCCAGACAATGGAGTTAACTGACTATAAAAGCCCAGGGTCCTGGCCTCGGGAAGATGCATGACGGCCGAATGTTGTAAATACTAGGCTGAGCTCATCGACACATGGTGCTCTACTTTTGTAAATAATTTCCATTATTTAAATGAGTGTTTACTGTTACAGGAAATTTAGATATGTTTCAATACTTTGAAAGAAGGACAGTAAACCTTACTTCGATATACAGAGTACTTCTTCATGAAGTCAGTCAGCTATATTACGGAAAAATATATGAGCATTTCCATCCAGTCCATAGCTATATTGGGGAACTATTTTAAAATCAGCTGCCAAGCCACTGAAGTAAGTACTCGATGCAGGACTGCATCTATCTGCACAATAAGCTAAACTGCAAAAGCATACACTTTCAACCCAAAATTACAAACGTTCTCAAATGTTACTAGAATAAAACAGTCGCCGAAACACTGCAAACTAAGGTCCAGAACACAACTATGATACCCGTATCAAATACATCACTATCCAATAAGTATTTCGTGTTTGTTTTCAGCCACCATCAAACATGGGGTTATATTTTCTTTCTCATTCTAGTGTTTAATGTCCACCACTGGTTTGTCTGTGACTCGGATGAAGTACAGGCCGCCGTCTTTTAGATTGAATATTGTTGACTGCAGCGTTGAACAATAACATTATCACGATGTTATGCACGTGTTCATGTTAACTTGTATTATTACTTGCACTTTGTAAATGTATGTATTCACCATAAATAAAGACTGTGTCAAATGTACAGGCGTTACTTTTGCTTACATGAGCTAGGCGTCGTGTAGGAGTGAGTGAGTTTGGTTTTATGCCGCTTTTTAGCAGTATTCTAGCAATTACCAAGGCGGGGAATAGCAGAAATGGGTTTCATACATTGTACCCATGATGGGTATCGAACCCGGGTTTTCGACGTGACAATCGAACGCTTTAACCAATAGGCTACCCAACAGCATGTAGGCAGTCATGGGGGACATTTCGCTGTGCAGATTTGTTGCCCTTATATGTGCCAGAAACCTATGGTCGTGGGTTGTAATCCTACATGCGCCTTGATTATGGTTCTAGATTTCTCAGCGCCATATTCGTTCTTGTGCGCTTCACCAAAGTGGTAAACGTCTAAGACCTCTCTTTTGCCTTTGCTCCCACAATAAGCTGACACGCAATGAAATTAACTGAAAGTGGCGTTAACTCATTCACTCCCTCGCCCAGGAAGCTATTGGCTTGATCACCAGCAAGGCCAGTCTATATATTCACGTGGGCTACATACATCCCAGCTTTATGGTACTTTTTACCTAGTATGTTTCTCTTCCGTGCCCAGATATTTAGTTTTTTTAATCGCATGAAACAATCACAATATGGCAATATGGCTGCACTCACTCAATCCCACTGTTCACTGAAGCACTAAATTATTATAGCAGAAACTGAATTATTTAAGAATTGACTTCATTTTGTGTGAGTTCAGTTGAGTATGAACCTTCATTGAGTCAGGAGCAAACTGTATGAACGTCGTCGCATGAACCTTCATTGAGTCAGGAGCAAACTGTATGAACGTCGGAGCTTGCGAAAGTCAATTCTTAGATTTTAAACCACTATTTATGCCTCTAAGTACGTAGACCTTGATTTATACACAATCATATTTAGTGCGAGTGACTTCATGTTTACACTGACAGCCATACAACAACCAGCTGTATCGCGGAATATGATAGTCCCTGTATCAACTAGTTAGTAAACTAGTACTACCGTTGTCACTGCTTCTACACCTACTACTGCTACTAATTCTACCACTACTACTACTACTACTTCTACTACTACTACTACTACTTCTACTACTACTACTACTACTACTACTACTACTGCTACTACTACTACTACTACTACTACTACAACTACCACTACTTCTACTAGTGCTACTACTACTACTACTAGTGCTACTACTACTACTACTACTACTACCACTACTACTACTACTACACCTACTACTGCTACTACTACTACTACACCTACTACTGCTACTACTACTACTACACCTACTACTGCTACTACTACTACTACACCTACTACTGCTACTACTACTACAACTACAACTACTACTGCTACTACACCTACTACTACTACTACACCTACTACTACTTCTACTACTACTACTACTACTACTACTACACCTACTACTACTGCTAGTACTAATGCTACTACCCCTACTACTACTACTACTACTGCTACTTCTACTACTACTACTACTGCTAGTGCTACTACTACTACCCCTACTACTACTACTACTTCTACTACTACTACTACTACTACTACTACCCCTACTACTACTACTACTACTACTACTACACCTACTACTACCCCTACTACTACTACTACTGCTACTTCTACTACTACTACTACTACTGCTAGTGCTACTACTACTACCCCTACTACTACTACTACTACTACTACTACTACTACTACTACCCCTACTACTACTACTACTACTACACCTACTACTACTACTACTACCCCTACTACTACTACTACTACTACTACACCTACTACTACTACTACTACTACACCTACTACTACACCTACTACTGCTACTACTACTACTACTACACCTAGTGCTACTACTACACCTTTTACTACACCTACTACTGCTACTACTACTACTACTACACCTAGTGCTACTACTACACCTACTACTACACCTTCTACTGCTACTACTACTACTACTACACCTAGTGCTACTACTACACCTACTACTGCTACTACTACTACTACTACACCTACTACTACACCTACTACTGCTACTACTACTACTACTACTACACCTAGTGCTACTACTACACCTACTACTACACCTACTACTGCTACTACTACTACTACAACTACAACTACTACTGCTACTACACCTACTACTACTACTACCCCTACTACTACTACTACTGCTACTCCTACTGCTACTACTACTACTACTACTACTACTGCTACTCCTACTACTACTACCCCTACTACTACTACTACTGCTACTACTACTACTACACCTACTACTATTACTACTACACCTACTACTGCTACTACTACTACTACACCTAGTGCTACTACTACACCTATTACTACACCTACTACTGTTACTACTACTACTACTACTACTACTACACCTAGTGCTACTACTACACCTACTACTACTACTACTACTACTACTACTACACCTAGTGCTACTACTACTACTACTACTACTACTTCTACACCTACTACTGCTACTACTACACCTACTACTACACCTACTACTACTACTACTACTACTACACCTACTACTACTACTACTACTACTACTACACCTAGTGCTACTACTACACCTACTACTGCTACTTCTACTACTGCTACTACTACACCAAGTGCTACTACTACTACTACTACTACTACTACTACACCTACTACTGCTACTTCTACTACTGCTACTACTACACCAAGTGCTACTACTACTACTACTACTACTACTACTACACCTACTACTACTGCTAGTGCTACTACTACTACTACTACTACTACTACACCTACTACTACTGCTAGTGCTAATACTACTACTACTACTACTACTACACCTACTACTACTGCTAGTGCTAATACTACTACCCCTACTACAACTGCTACTTCTACTACTACTACTACTACACCTACTACTACAACTACTACTACTACACCTACTGCTGCTGCTTCTACTGTTACTACACACAGCGATGTTTATTTATGAATATATGTTCACACCTACCACTTAATATTTTAATCATGATGATGAAAACAAATACAATAATTTTTCTTTAGTGTCAGTTTTCACCAAAAACTGATTGACATATACTGGCCTTCACTGGTTTAAAAGAATTAAAATAAACACAACCAGTGCAAGACTGAACTACCCTGTACTGGATGACGGCCATAATGACCGGCGGCACAGCTTGTCGTGTAACAACCCCTGTATATTTATATCGGGGCAGAGCAGAGAAAGGTATTCACTGATAACAGTTGGGGTATAACAACGTCATTTGTTAGAGGGTAACAAACGACTAGGTAAATACACCTCCAAGCCGAACCCTTCTATCAGAAGTATGTGCAAATAAGATCGAGATTAAAGAACGATTGGGCGTTTAAAGGACATCTTGGGCACCTTGACGCTAAACACTCGGCACTATACAGTTAGAAGGCAAACACATATGGAGGAATATGTAGACGCTCGCAGTAGGTGCGGGTAGAGCGTACAACAAGCGTAGGGACACAGGTGAGTGGGCGTGGGCAGTGTGGGCGTGGTGGGGGTGGGTGGGGGTGGTGGTGAGTTGGTGTTTTGGTGAATTTTCGTGAATGTAGTTGGTTATTTCGATGGTTGCTAGTTACACCTGTTCATGAGTTCAGGGTGTTTATACAGAATTACTTTTCGGTTTTGACCCGTTCTACAAAGTGACCGTAGCGCTATGACTGTCGTTCATGTAAAATATGTGTTAAAGTATAAATAGGATCGTCTTAGCGCTACGACCGTCGTAAATCTGTGTTAAAGTATAAAGTTACGATCGTCTAAGCGCTAAGACTGTCGTACGTCTGTGTTAAAGTATACAGTTAAGATCGTCTTAGCGCTACGACTGTCGTACGTCTGTGTTAAAATATAAAGTTACGATCGTCTAAGCGCTAAGACTGTCGTACGTCTGTGTTAAAGTATACAGTTACGATCGTCTTAGCGCTATGACTGTCGTAAGTATGTATTGAAGTATAAAGTTGCGATCGTCTTAGCTCTATGGTTGCCTTGTGGAACGGGGCAGGCGTATCTCTTGTATACTGAACCAAATTAAAAACTTCACAATCCTAAAATTTTAACATTTTGACCATTTATCATTGTGGGCCCTTATTGTGTATTTAATCAGTAATGTCCACGTATTGTCTTCAGATAACACCCGTTTTTGTGCAGGTGAATCGATCAAAATCATGTGCACAGCACTATAGTTGCAAAAGTGGTTTTTCACGTGCAACTGGTCACGTGGCCATAATACCGCACGTGTTTTCAGCCATATTTGTTAGCAGTCATTAACAAAAAAAGAAAAACACAAGAAAACAAAAGTCTTTACGGCCATTTGTCATGCCACGCCTTTCAAATGTGCAACGTGAACGAGCCATTGGCATGTTGCAGACGGGAACGTCCGTAGTTGAAGTCGCAAGGACGATGGGTTGTAGTCGACGGACTGTTTATGATTTACAGACGCGTCTACAGCAAACGGGTACCACCGCTGATCGGGGAGGTCGACCACGTGTGACGTCACATGCAGAGGATCGTCAGATTGTCTTACGTCCCCTCAGTAACCGATTTTTGACGGCTACATCAACCAGAAATGAACTGTTTAGGGGTAGACTGAGTGCGCAAACTGTTCGAAACCGTCTGAGAACTGCTCACCTTCAAGCACGACGGCCATACTGCGGGCCGATTCTGACTCAATTACTCAGACGTCGACGTCAATTGTGGGCACAGCGACACTTACGATGGACTCAGAGTAATTGGAATCTAGTCGTCTTCAGTGATGAATCCCGATTTAATCTTCGATTTGCTGATGGTAGGGCGAGGGTGTGGAGGCGCAGTCATGAATGTTACGCCCAGTGTTGTGTACAGGAAGTTGACAGATTTCGAGGCGGAAGTGTCATGGTGTGGGGTGCTTTCAGTAGCAATGAACGTTCCAGGCTTCTTGTCATCCGTGGCAACCTCAACGCTGCTGCTTAACGCGACCAGGTACTGGCACCAGAACTTTTATGGCAGCACATGGACCCGGTTTGATCTTCTAACACGACAATGCCAGACCCCACACAGCAATTTTGACAAGGAATTTTCTTCAGAATGCGGGAGTCAACGTCATGGACTGGCCGTCAAGGTCTCCCGACCTCAATCCCATCGAACACGTCTGAGATGCTCTTGGCAGAAGTCTGCGCACTCTCCAGAACCAACCACAGAATTTGCAAGATCTTGGCACCATTTTGCAGCAAAGATGGCGTCGTCTTCCCAATCATGTGTTCACAAGCATCACAAGGTCCATGCGGAAGCGTTGTGTGGCAGTTGTCAACGCACATGGTGGCCATACACGCTACTGAACTTGTGTGCCTTCAGATTCTCATGCTTGGGAATTATGATTCAAACTGTTGATGTTATTACCGAATACCGTAGGTGCTTGCAACAAATTATGGTTACCACCGTTAATTAAAATCCTTCTTTGGACATTAATGATTAAAAATTACCTTCTGTGATACATTTGTCCGTTGTATATCATATATGAAATTACTTTTAAAAATGTGAAGTTTTTAATTTGACTCAGTATACATAGTTAGCACATATATATTGAGTTTCATTAGATTCCACATACCCTCATGGTATGATATATGAGGAAGTAGTTTAGTATCTGTTTCTGTGCCTCTGGACGTCACGACAATACCGCACAACAATACCATATAGCACACAGAGCGCATGAACCCGTTTCACAAAGCTTGCTATCGTAGAGCAACGTCAAGATTGCTTGGTGGAAGTAGTAAGTGCGTGACGTCGAACTATCCTCCGAAATAACTTTACCCACTACTGTTCATTCACTCACTCACTCACATTCCCTCTCCACTAGATGTGTGAAGCCGGTGTCATGAACGTCCTAAAGGAAAAGTTCGAGGCGTACCGCGACGAGGTCGTCGCGGACCTTGACGTCAACCCGACGCTACTGAAGTGCATGCTGGAAGCCGGCCTGATTGATGCTGCTGACAGTGCCAAGTATAAGGTGTTGTATAAAGCATGGATCTCAGCTGGTCCTCGTACATATGCGAGTTAAAATTAGGTAACAATTTATTTTGATTAGGTTATATAAAACGGTCCATGTATTATGATATATACACTTTTGTTGTGTGAAAATATCACTCGATAGCTGACCTGGAGGCCAATCGTTTTTAGATTGTCACAGATCCAAATGGTGATCTGAGATTATTTTATAGATTAAGTATAACCATTAATCAAGAGAATTTCAAAAAAATTATCTTCGTTGTCCTTGCAGAAAGTGTTTAAGACGAAATGGGCGATTTCGTAGCGCATTCGGCGCTAGGCTTCATAAGATTAATCGCGATATGGCTGCAATATTGCCGATGCGATATAAAATATTAATTCACTCATTCATAAGATTAAATAACTTGTAAAACAATCCACTTCCTACTGACATCCCTAGGTGGTCCTATTCACATCCTAGGTGGTCCTATTCACATCCTAGGTGATTCTATTCACATACTGAGGTGATCCTATTCATATCCTTAGGTGGTACTATTCACATCCCAAGGTCCTATTCGCATACCTAGATGGTCCTATTTACATCCCAAGGTCCTATTCACATCCTTAAGTGGTCTTATTTACATCCCAAGGTTCTATCCACATACCTAGGTGGTCCTATTCACATCCCCAGGTCCAATTCACATACCGAGGTGATCCTATTCACATCCTTAGGTGGTGTTATTTACATCCCAAGGTCCTATTCACATACCTAGGTGGTCCTATTCACATCCTTAGGTGGTCTTATTTACATCCCAAGATGGTCCTATTCATATACACAGGCGGTTCTATTCACATCCCTAGGATGACCTGTTCAAATCATGTATACCACACAAAAGTATCATGAGCATCGATCTAGGCAATTGGGATACGATGACAAGTCGCTGTAGACCTATGCTAACCCGGATCTTCACGGGTATCAGATACAGGGAGGGTAGCCTAATGGTTAAAGTGTTCGCTCGTCACGCGAAGACCCGGGATTGAAAGCGGCGAAAAACCTTACTCATTCACTCACACACCCACTCACATATTTATAACGCGAGTAGGTATCTGCAATGGAGAACGCCTTGTCCGCCAAAGGTTCAGCGTGACGCCATCAGGTTTCTATGACTGGCTTGTATCACTGACTGTACTTTGGACAGATGTTATATATTTAATTCTTAGCTGTAGATGCTTGTCAGAACAAGGCTTTGCATCATCCAAACACAAAGTTCCAGTTGCCTGTTTAACTAATTTCTCCCTGAATAATATGCACACCACTCATAATAAGTTAAGGAACACTATATTCTTTTATAAGACTATAGTTAATCTGTCATGACACGACAGATAGATTAACTATTGTCATATTAAACAATAAGGTGTTCCTCAACTTCTTTTGAGTAGTATACGTGTTACTCTTCACGAACAAAAGTTTGGTTGAACAATTTGATGAATACACAAAAACGTATTTGCTTAATGTTTAGTGTGGGGAATATATTTCCATGTGTCGTTCATATTTCTGTATATCAATAACCATGGGCCTTGTGTATTGTGATGGGATCATCTTAGGTATTATGTAATAGTTTATGTAAAAGTATTTCATTTTTTATTTATTTATTGTAACAATTGAGAAGAAGTTTTTATCCTTTCACTTTAAGAAATAACATATGTCCTGGGTGTGCTACAGGCGATACCAGACCCCATGGAGCGCAGCCAGGACCTGATGACTGCCATGATCGAGAGGAGGACTGACCGCGCATACCCACTATTGTTGTCCTGTCTGAGGAAGAGTGATCAGGGTCGTATAGCTGACCTTCTTACTGATGTCACTCAAACCGAGGCTCCCCTGGAGAGTGATGACGTCACGCACGTGAGTCACGAAGACAATCAGGACCCACTGGAGAAAGAAGTCACAGATGCTGGTCAGGAACCCCACGGAGTTTCCCCCGACGTTCAAGCCACACCCGAGCACGAAGGGTCAGCGTTACCGGAACGTGGATACCTCGATCTTGAGGCCTTGCGGACATGTAGGTGGCGTTGTTGGTGTAGCCATGTGTTGCAGTGCCATATATAGTAGAATCCGGTGCCAGAGATCCATTCGGCACCACTCGGTGTATTCCGGTACCGCCTCCGTGGTATAGAAGATAGAGCGCCTGTCCGGAGAACGGAAGGTCAGGGGTACGATACCCGGCCGCGTCATACCACGAGGCCCTAAGGTGTTATTTGTTGTTACCACATCCCGTCTCGTTGCCATGGCTTCTGTCGCCTGGAAAGCAATGGAGTTGTGCCATTGCATGGTGTCCCTGCAATCCGCATACCGACCGACCCCTTGCTTATGATTTTTTAAAGTTTTTGTTAAACGAAATAATGTATACACTTTGATATATCATATCATTTCAATAAGGGCCGAACCAGCAGTCAGAATGTGTGGTTGTATGCGACGGTCACATGTACTTGTGAATCCAGTATGGATTCCTCACAATGCTGGCCGAGAAGACCAGAAGGGTTGACGGTCGCCGAATGTTAAACGACCGAGTCAAATGTAATCGACTTATCCGGAATTGTATTTATGCAACTCGTGTGATTCCAACCTCATGATTGACAATTAATCAAGTGATGATTTGGTATATGTTTCTTTCTTTGCTGTTTAACGCCGCACTCAGCAATATTCCAGCTATATGACGGTGGTCTGTAAATAATTAAGTCTGGACCCGACAATTCCATTCAATCGGAATACGATGACATGCATCAACCAAGTAAGCACAAGCATAGTCACCGTTTATGGCAAGCATGGGTTGCTGAAGACCTATTCTACCCCGGATCTTCACGGGTCTGGAATATGTACAGTCATGCGCGTGTATCTGTAGCCAAGTAGAATGCGGAACTAAAATTGATTGAATTATCATTAAAAACATAATAACAAATAACGACATCGACCAGGGCCCACTTGCACAAAGCGATCTTAGCGCTAAGATGATAACATAGGCTTACAATAGTTGTAGTGCTAAGATCACTTTGTGCAAGTGGGTCCTGGACCAAAGAACTGTTTTCTTGTGGGGCAAAAGAAAGCATACACTTGAAAATTGAATTGGACCAAACAATGAGAAACGTTATGGAAATGTTACTTAGCTGGAAACAGTCGCCAAAACACTGCAAACTGAGGGTCCAACACACAATTATGATACCCGATCAAATGCATCACCATCAAAAAAAACATTTATTGTTTGTTTCGTGCTTAGCGACCATCAAACATGGGTGTATACTTTCTTTTACCCGGCAGTTTTCGTGACGAGTGTAGGATAATAAGCCGCAAATGTGATACAACTATCCTGGGTTTTCTTTGCAGCCCATGCTGAGCTGGATGGTGTGTTGAAGGACCTCACTGTGTTCCTTAACAAGGAGGAGCGGAGACTTGGTTTAGAAACACAGAATATCAAACCTATGCACAATCATGACAGACAACCTGAACGACATGTGTACGTGACGGAGGGTGAGACCCACACGGAAGATAGTCAGCTTCTCCTGGACGTCACTACCACAGTGACAGAGGTGATAATGGAGATCCGCCGCTGCCAGGCTGTGATCCACAAGCTCCACCAAGACTGCCAAGCTGTCGCTGACGTCAACAGTGACATGATGACTCAGACCAAGGAGTGTGACGCGTGGGTGAGAGACATACTCAGGTCTCACCGACTGCCGGTCTCCCACGTCGCCGTGCCCCACCGTGCGGCTGATCTGTTCCACGTGTTGATGGAAGACATCCACAGCTTGTCTCAAGGCCGCAACAGGATGATGACGAGGGAGAAGGAGACTAGGACGCACTCTATGCGTTTGCTCCGGATCTGTCGCGACTGGCTGAGTGACCGGTGTCACGTGCTTGACCAGCTCTACTCCTCCGCTAGCTCCATGGCAACCTCGAGGTACCTTCCCACATCTACTAGACTCAGCGTCAACAGCAGTGTTGCATCAACACCTTTGGTGACGACGCCCTCCATCAGCAGACAAGGTGATCGACCGGTTGTTGTTGAGTCCTATCCCATCACGTCAGTTATGGAAGGGATCAATCTTTTAGAACATCAAATCAAAGAGTATGTCCACCTTGAAACTCTCCTGACAGACAAGTTACGGTCAGAGCTTAGAATCAAACAATTACAGAAGAAAGCTCAGGGATATACATCTAAGGGCTTCTTCACAGTTAAACAGCATATAGATGATATAGAAAAGGGTGTGGATGTTAATGACAATGTAAGCAGTCTTAAAGGGGTGTTGGTAAAACTCTCAGAGGAATACGACCAGTGTGTTAATTACATGAAGAGGGTGACATCAAATATGCCCAGGAGCACTGCATCTGATACCGTTATGGCTAATAACCGCAACACCGACTCGAATGCATCCTCTAAGAAGTCGGGCATGATCAGGAAAAGACCAAAAGAACCTGCAAAAGTGCCAGCCCTCCATTTACCAAAACTGGTTCCAGAAAACACCTTCTCCAATCTGGATTCAGAGCAGGAACCTGCAAGAGGGAAGCCCCTCCTGAACAGGCTGAAGGTGCTGGTAGCGAACTACGAGGAGACAAAACACAACGAGAGGACCATGGCACAACGGTTTCAGCAGGGCTGGGAGAAGAGGAAGTGGGATCTCACCGAGAAGATTCGCAAGAAGGATGAAGACTTGCTGAACATCCAGTTCCGGTTGAAGGAGATGACGGCGGACAGGGACAAGTTCAGGAAGTTGTACGACCAGGCGAAGCTGAGCCATGGCAGGAAGGGATAAGGTTTGCCGTTGTACTATAGCTCTGTCATTTTCTGGAACAGTTGAATCATGACAGAAAGGGACACCAGTGTATCATAGTGAACTAATGTGATAGACAAACTGACTATTACAGGAAGAGATCACGTTTAATCATTTACAATAATATCGTCGTGTTCTGGAAGTACATGGTCAAAATGGCGACACACGATTACATTATACTGTATGGCAAAATTATAACTGACGTTAATTGTTCCATTTTGATAAAAACAAATGCCATGTTTCTCTCTCGTGTTGAGTCCTTCAGCTATACACCAAGCACCGTTACACCGTGACGGGACGCAGCAGCAGCATCACCATTACACCGTGACGGGAGCAGCATCAGCAGCATCACCGTATTACCGTGACGGAAGCAGCAGCATAATCGTTACACCGTGACGGAAGAAGCAGTAGCATCACCCTTATACCGTGACGGAAGCAGCAGCATCACCGTTACACCGTGACAGAAGCAGCATCATCACCGTTATACCGTGACGGAAGCAGCAGCATAATCGTTACACCGTGACAGAAGCATCAGCATCAGCGTTATACCGTGACGGAAGCAGCAGCATAATCGTAACACCGTGACGGAAGCAGCAGCAGCATCACCGTTATACCGTGACGGAAGCATCATCATCACCGTTACGCCGTGACGGAAGCAGCAGCAGCAGCATCACCGTTACACCGTGACGGGACGCTGCAGTAACATCACCGTTACACTGTGACGAAAGCAACAGCAGCATCACCATTACGGAAACAGCAGCAGCATCGTTACACCGTGACGGAAGCAGCAGCAGCATCACCGTTACACCGCGACGGGACGCAGCAGCAGCACCGTCACAGCTTGCTGACCTTGCCATTACGTGAATGATTACTATGTCGTCCTGCGATGTAACGGCTGCAATCTCCTTTTATTGACGGGTTCACTACGACACAATCTGGAATCGATGTGACTAAAATGATATTTGGCATTGTTACATCTTTGCTGAAGTTGTCACCCATGTAGACTTTTCTTACACAATGACTCAGTAATATTCTCGTTTCTTCATGTACATGTGTATTGATTCTACAGGTACTATGATCATTTCCTATTGGGAGGCTGAGACAATGTCTAAGGTCTGTCGACCTTCTAAGTAAAACAAAAAGTAACATATCACTAAAAAATCCCTGTAACATTGCTATGGCTTAAAACCAAACAGTATTTTCTAACTAGTCATGCGGCTGTATGTGGGAAAGCACCGAACCAGTATGAACCCCTCGTTTGTGAGGCCTTATGTTTGCTGTGTAAAACACTTTTTTGTGTGTTGTACGATGTAATCTTTTATGTGAACGCAAAAGCAACACTCTTTGAGCATCAAGACTGGCGGTTCAACTCTTGTGTTATCAACTCTTGTATGCATGGTTGGAAAGATATTGTTCTCTTATAGCCTAGGGGACCCAGTTGTGTATTCCGCGATAAATAATATATTAAAATACATGGCTTAAGTGTAATAAAATCTATAACAACCCAGACCCATTGGTTTTGTTTGAACATGAAACAATGTGGTCGTGTATGCAACACCCAGTATATCGCCAGCCAGTGAAACATTTCTCTGATATCTATAGAGGACATTGTAATAAATATTTGTAGAGCTCTCCATATTAGTATTGGTGATCAGAGTTACGTGTCTGAAACATGTCGGGGCGGTGGGGTAGCCTAGTGGTTAAAGCGTTCGCTCGTCACGCCGAAGACCCGGGTTCAATTCCCGACATGGGTAAAATATGTGAAGCCCATTACTTGTGTCCCCCGCCGTGATATTGCTGGAATATTGCTAAAACGCGGTGTAAAACCATACTCACTCACTAAAACAGTTAGTGAATGATTGAGTTGGGTTTAACGCTGCTTTTAACAGTAATATCGCGGCGTGTCAGCTTAATGTGGGAGGAAAGCCCGAAGTGATGCAGGTCTCAGACGTTTACCACTTCGGTGAAACCCACGAGCACAGGTATGGTGCTGACAAACCTAGAAATATAATCGGGGCGAATCGGGATTCGAACCCACAATCATAGGTTTCTGGCGCGTCCGAAGGGACCGAACTCTGCACAGCGAATCGCGGCGCGTTAGACGACTGGGCCACCCGTACCCCCTACTGAAACAGTGTCACGCACTACTGCTCATGTGCGCTAACTACACCATGTTGAGAGGTGGTGTTACATGTGAAAGCGGACAAAGCAAATCTTTTCAATGATATGTCGCTTACTTTTTCTGTGTGTAGGATTGCCATAGCATCTGTTGTATAATTTTACAGTGTGCTTTTTCTGAAGCTAACATTGACAGCAACATTGTCGTAGGGTGAAAATGTACATATGTTTATTATTAAAACGTTAGGGAGCATAGCCAACACGTGTCATCCCTGTGAAGATCCGGGTTAGAGTGGGTCTTCAGCAACACGTGCTTGTCGTAAAAGGCGACTAACGGGGTCGGCAGGTCAGTCTCGCTGATTTGGTTGATGCATGTAATTGCGCGGATCGATGCTCATACCAATCACTGGATTGTCTGGTGTTACAGACCGCCGTCGTCATATAGCTGCAATATTGCTGAGTGCGTTAAACAAACAAAAACATACATACGTACGTACGTGTGTGTGTGTGTGTGTATGTATATGTATATGCGTGATTTAACATGCTATATTAATGCATTATGGGCCGCTAGCCTGAAATATGGGCCGTTACTGAAATAAATTGTCTGTCTGTCAAAAGAAGTTTAATAATTCAGCATTTCCAAATGACTATGTTCATCTGTCATACGAGTCATATGAACAATCCAGGAATGCTTTTGAGTAGTATATATAATGTATACAATAGAATCAACAGATTCGAGATATTTCTCCATTACATACTGTTATCCAAAGAAACGATAAACAGTGAAACTGCGGTCCATGATACAGATCCCGTGTCAATTGAAGTTATTTGATTCACCAGGCGGTCTGACTAGAGCCGGCTGTTGCTGTGGTAGACAGGTGCGCGACATCTGAACAAACAACCACTCTTTGTTTTGTGTATAAAATGGGACGCTGCTTTTGTCACCACCATCCATCAACCAACATCCCGTCATTCACGAACATGGCGGACAGAGACAGCAGGTGTCGGAGGAGGAAAATACATTCTCTATTCACTAGAATTTCAACCTTCGACTCCTTTTTGACTTTGAAAACAGACGGTGGTTGATTGAGTGAGTTATAATTTAAAGTCACATCGGCAATATTTGTGAACATAGTTTGAGTTCAATACTCATGGGGCGGTCGTGTAGCCTACTGGTTAAACCCCGGGTTCGATTCCCGACATGGGTATAATGTGTGAAGCCCATTTCTGGTGTCCCCCGGCGTAAAACCATACTCGCTCAATACTCATGATACTATACCGTGAAGAATAAAAAGAAGCTAGTTGCACCTGGAGCCTGCATTCCTTTACCGATAACGATCGAAGGGTAGGGCCCGTGAAGATCCGGATTAGAATTTGCCTTTAGCAACTCACCGGGTCGGGATGCCAAACCCACCAATGGGAGTCTATGCAAGTGGTGAACGGCTCACTCGTAGATGCGAGACGACAATGGTATAGTTCATGTTGATAAGAGTTTTCAGCAATACCACTCAAAGTTTGCTGCGGATAAAAGTTTGATATATCAAAATATCACCCAACAAATAAAGATTGAAATATCCCGGAACACAATGATTGGGTAACCCAAAAAGGTACTTATTTTCATGATGAATGGACAGAAGCATGCAGACATGCGGTGCACGAGGTGCTTGAAGTCCTGTTTGGATGTATGGTGACAGAATCGTTGCACATCAGTAACAGAGAGCACAACATATTCCGCTTAGAATTGCAAGTTGCAACAACTGAATGCACGTATGCCCCCCTCACGTCATTTGAAGACCGAAAAATTAGGCAGATGTATAGGAATGCTAGAAACTGGGTCAGCTCAACGTCAAGTTGCAAACGTCTTTGGTGTCCACCAAAGTGTGATCAGCGGGGCATGAAATCGATACAAGGTGTTTGGATCAACTACCCATCGACATTCAGGTCGACAGGCGTTTCCTGACTGCAGCAAGACGTCATCACTTTGTGACTGCCAGCACACTCAGAAATAACCTGCGGAACACCAGTGGCGTCATTGGGCATGTATTTGAATCCCAGACAGTCACTTTTGGATTGGGCTGAAGATCACGTCAACTTGACAGAACAAGTAATGGCTCCTGCTCTTCACTGACCAATCGAGACTGTCTAGACTTCACAGATCGTCGTATTGTAGTGTGGCGTAGACAAGGAGAAAGATTTCAGAATTCCAACGTAGCCGAACATGACACAATGACAGATTTTCTCTACAGGATGACATTCTGAACATGTACGTGATATGCTGGTGCAGTCAACCAAAACTTCATCCTCATGGACGATTAAGCACGACCTCATCATGCCAGGGTCATGGATGCCTACTTGGATCAGGGGGTGGCCAGCCATGTTACCAGACCTCAACCCTATCGAACACATATTGCAACTCTACAGGGACTACAATGTTTTCATTGAAGAGGGGGTCAATCGTTCCTTGGCAGCCATGCAGACACTAACTGGGAGCATGAAACCAGAGTGCCAGACTGTGATTGCATAACATGGATCTTTGGCTATTTCAAAAGGTGCACACAATTTGACGAATTACCTTAAGTGGTGATCCTTCGCAAACCTTGATTTGCATATTTGGCTGAAATTGTTTTCGGGAAATATTAACACATGGTTAGACCAATAGAGTGATCTCACAAGAAACAATTAATGAGCCAGGAATTCACTGGCCATTCTGAACGTGCATTTTAACAAGAAAAACAGACGCAACTAGATTATTATGTAAAATTATAGAAATAAAATATCAACAAACATAACATTGCGCTTTGCACGTCAGGGCTCATTGAATCTTTTTCCGGGATCAACAGATTGTGACAATATCATGAGAGGGCATTAGCAGTCCCCTCCCACTTCTGTGGATATGTGTAGTTGTTAACTGTTGACTGTGAGGGCATTGATACAATCAACAATCATGTTTGAAATTTTATTACACCCTAAAGACACAAGAAAGACAGGTTGAGGCTCTTGTCAGCATATTTTAATCATCTAACACAAACAGAATATCAAATTCATATCATAATAAAGAACAATATGCCAGCAAAATATTTTGATCTCATTTCTTCACACACATTTTCACACATAAGAACAGACTTTCTAAAAACTTGTTTTACAATTACATCGACTCCAAAAATTTGAAATGTGATAAGATAATTCAAATGAAAAGCAGCAGGATTTTATATTATAATTAAATGATAAAAAACATATTATCATTTACTGTCAAAATATTTCTAAAAACATAATCAGAGCCTGTTGAAAATATTGGTTTTGCTTGTGCTCATGTACAAGACTTAAAACTGATACCGGGAGACAACACAAAATTCAAAATTCTGAAATATTATGCACAAATTGAAACCTAAACACTATCGAAGATTTGTATCATTTCACCTTTATATGTCCATCCTAAAAACCAGTAAAAAGCAATACATACCAAATAACTAAACAACTAACTGTAATTCGACCTACGTCAAACAATGTTCTCGTCTTAAGGCAGCCACAAACTATGAATGTCTGTCATGTTATATTTCAAATATGCCTTCAAGAGAAGGAATGTTTTTAATGAAACACGTCAATCTGTTTGTTAAATCCTGCTCTGAAATTATGACCTGTCATTAAGGTGTTGATAAAATCGCCAACATCAATAGAATGCTCAGCACTATTCCAGCTATATGATAGCTGCCTCTCAATAATCGAGTCTGGACGAGATAAACCAGTGATTGATATGATGGGCAACATCCAGCATCATCGGATAATGCTTACATGCATTCCACCAAGTCCCAGAGCCTGATTGCCCGATCAAGATGAGCATTTTAGATCTGTCTTTACCGGTATTCATGTGTTTGGCGACCACTATAACTTGTAATGTGTCATATGTAGCGTGATACAGGGGTTGTAAATCAATGTATAGTATCGTGAGCCTCGTACCCAGGGTTCATCACTGACAGTTATACTATCCAAACTCTGAGTATATGACACACAGAATAACACACACAGTTTATTGTCAGAACAGACTGGATGTCTGCACACAATCGCATATAAAACGCAGTGCACTGTAAAGCCATAGGACATCCTCAAAAACAAAATCATGAAACTGGTCAACAATTGTAAACATCTCAGAAACCGTCACAGTCATAACACTGATAAAATGACTCAATCCCGAACCAAAAGTCCACAGACAATCATTACGTAACTCTCAAACTTTAACATACACTTATGACCGTCATTCCACTACGATCATTAGGTCCTGTTCCCCAAGGTTATTCTAGCGCTAAGACAAACAGACCATGCAGACTATGATCTCGGGGCCCGGTTCAATAAAGCAGACATATCTGGTATTAATACTGTCATAACTCCCATTCCTTCACATTGATGACAATATCAACAGTGAGTGAGTGAGTTGGGTTCAGCGCTGCTTTGAACATTATTCCAGTTATATCACGGCATGTCAACTTAATGTGGGAGGAAAGTCCTAAGAGATGCAGGTTTCAGACGTTTACAACTTTGGTGAAACCCACGAGTACGGATGTGGCACTGACAAACCTAGAAACATAAGCAGGGCGAACCGAGATTTGAACCAACGATCATAGGTTTCTGGTGTGCCCCAAGGGACGGTCATCAACACACTTTAGCTCCCCGTGTGTCGTCTGACAAAACAAACATAATGAGCTTTTTGTGAAAAAAAGTCAGAAGGGGTGATTGGATTAAAAAAACATGATGGAATGTTCAACCATATACAGGCCGGCTGGACAGATTATGTTGTTTATAGTTTAACGACGGTGGTCTGTAAATAAATAATTTTTTAATTTGAAGTTTACACTATATACGGCTTTTCCATTGGACGAGATGTCGGTCACGTGACCGCGAAATTGACGTTCATAAGTGTATGAACGACACAATTTGACGTTCATACGTTTTTCACGAGACCGTGTTCTTGAAATGACGTAAACACTGACGGACTACTTCCACATTCCTGGGGAAACCCCTGGGAATTCCCTAGCAAGAAAACATGCATAAGCGTTCTTTCTGATCATTTAGAACCTTTATTCTTGGTCTCAGCGTTTCAGTATACATTGAGAAACGTCAGAGAGCGTGACTGCATGATTGTTCACGAATATCCTCGCTACGGTCCATCCTAATGGACAAACGAAACTATCCAAACACATCCAAACTATCTCAGTATCGACTCGATCCGTGTCTAGGCTGACAGTGACCGTCTTTAGCAATCTACGAATTTACCTTAGTGTCTGTTTGACGGATCTTCAATCACCTTTCAATGATCGGCCAGTTGATCAATGATGACTAACACATGTAATCGCCACAGGTTCATCAACAACTTCGGAAATCCTCCCGTCAAGTTTATCGTGTCGGCCATTTTGACGTCTTGTACTTGATGTAAATGTATTACGACGCGCTGTCATTGTGACTGACTTACTGGGGTAGTTCTTTACAGACCTTTTTCATCTAATGAGGATATGATTTGAACACATGTGCTGCGTAAGATGTTTCTGAAGAGCAAGTTGTGCATCCATACGCCCATGTCACCTCTCTTTTTGAGGAAATATTTTAATCCGCGATATAGCTGGTTGTTGTATGGCCCTCAGTGTAAACATGAAGTCACACGTACTAAATAAAATTGTGTTTAGATCTTGGCCTACATCCTTTGAGGTAGGAAATTGTGATAAATTTTTTTATAAGAATTGACTTTCACTTTGTGTGAGTTCATTGGAGTATGAACCTTCATAGAGTGAGGGCCAAACATTGTATGAACGTCGTCGCAAGCTCCGACGTTCAGACAGTTTGGCCCTCACTCTATGAAGGTTCATACTCCAATGAACTCACACAAAGTGAAGGTCAATTCTTAATTGAGTCTGGACCAGACAATCCAGAGATTGATATCATAAGCCTTGATCCACTCCTTCAGGATACGATAACATGCATCAACCAAGTCAGCGAGCCACCACCCGATCCTTTTATGGCAAGCATGGGTTGCTGAAGACCTATTTTAACCCGGATCTTGACAAGGTTGTTCGATATGACTGATCTGTCCACAAACTGACCTGTCCACAAACTGACCTGTCCACAAACTGACAGTCCACAAACTGACCTGTCCACAAACTGACACGTCCACATACTGACCAGTCCACAAACTGACCAGTCAACAAACTGACCTGTCCACAAACTGACCTGTCCACAAACTGCCCTGTCGGAAGTCATTGTTAAAAAGTGGGTGTACAATCATCTTAGCGTGAAGATCACTTTGTGAAACAGGGCACTGTTGTCTGTAAATCCAAGATAGTATAAGCATCTTTTAACATCTTTTGGCATGATGCGCCCAAGATCTAACTGACTTTCAGCTCTCCGGCAGACTCTCTATCACCTACACCACAGAGGTCATCTGAAGTAGAGGGGCAAAATAAGTAATGAGAGATTCAAACTGATGCAGGTCGTAGATATCTATCGTTAGCGATACATTTAAGAAACGGCATGGTTCTGGTTGGTTGGTTGGTTGGTTTGTTGTTTTACGCCGCACTCAGCAATATTGCAGCTATATGTCGGCCGTCTGTAAATAATCGAGTCTGGACCAGACAATCCAGTGATTTACATCATGAGCATCGATCCATGCAATTGAGATCGATGGGCATGGTTCTGAGAAACCAAGGATCATAATCATAGCAAATTGAAACCACTGATCACCAGATTCTGGCACGGATAAGGGAGGTTACTCTGCACAACAAAATATGGTGTTTCTTAGACGAGTGTTACACAACTGTGCCACTCATAAACTAAGGGAATATTAATGAGTATAAATGTGAATATCAACAGCTGTTTCATAATTCACAACACATCGTGAGCAAAATGTTATGCAATAACAAATTCAATGTTGCATATATACCTTGTTGAAACAGGCATGCATACTGTGGTACATAACTGCAGGTAACAGATCGTCCTTCGGAACATACATCAACTTAGGCCATGTGTCCATGAAAACCACAAACATACATGTATGTCCGACACATCTATCACAGTCGGCATGTCCACAGGAATCAGTTCTACACCAGGCAGACGTCATGGTGAAATCCAACATGTCCACAGTAAGGAATTCAAGTGCGACAATCATGTAAAACACTATGACTGCAAAACAAATGTTTCTCAGACATATTTTGAGAGGAAGGTCTGTTTTATTATTCATTTATTTTTAAATCAAGATTATTGAGGCAGGAACACTTTTTAATGTTTTCCCTACCAAGAATACCAAGAATACCAAAAAACTTGGTACACATTAATTTATATACCATCACGTCAGCTGTCAAACATGGATAACAGTCTGCTTCATATGATGTGTGAACTTTGAATTATGTTATTTTTTGCAATATAAATGCCTGATGCACCTGATTTAAAGCTTTGCGCCAATATCCGAGAAACATTTCCCTTATATTCTGCCTAACATGAGTAGACAAATACCATGCATCACACCCAACATGGCCACAGCTCAGTTCAGACTTGTGGCTTTTATGTAACATGAGCTAACTTTGGGCAAAACTAACTAGTTCTGCTAGATTTTCACTATTCTTGGGACTAACGCCAATGAGACTGAGCTCAACCATGGCTAAATTTACATGATATCTATTTATGTACATCTAACTTCATGCAAATCTAAGTCACATTCACACAATGTACAGAAGCATACCAATATCTTACTTTGGACTGAGGGATTTCATACAGATTGCAACGCAAACATTCACAGCCTGAGATGAAACAATTGGAAGCTATTGTGAATTCAAAAAGCTAGCACCATCAAATGACATTGGAGTAGAGCTATGATTAGCATTCTGGAAAAGAATAGCGAGTGAGTGAGTTGGGTTTAACACCGATTTTAACAGTATTCCACGTATATCATGGCGTGTCAGTTTAATGTGGAAAGCACGAAGTGATGCAGGTGAAATCCACAACCACAGGTATGGCGGGGCATGTTTCCCAAAGTGATCGCATCAACAAGATGATCATAACTTGAATACTTTAACATAGAATTACACCAGCAAGGATTACAATACCACTTGCAAGTGTTTGTGAAAGTATTGAAGTCATGATCCTCTTAGTGCTAAGATCACTTTGTGATACAGGGCCCTTGATAATTAGACAGGCCTCTAATATTCACAGAATTACTTTGATCCCAACAATTATTTGCTAGAACACTCCCAGAATGCTGTTCACTTGTACTTGACTTCCTGTTCAATGTCCTTCATGACCCGCAGAACAAGCTCTTCCTGGAAGGGCCGGGCTGCACACTGGACACTGACTGGCAGGCCATCGGTTCCTTGACTCATCTGAGGGAAGAAGGGGACAGCATTAGCCGTCACTCTCACAATCACAGAAAACTCTCCACACAAACATGTGACTTAATGCAACAGCAATGACGCCATTGGGTAAGATAGCATCGATCCACACCATTGGGTAAGACAGCAACGATCCACACCATTGGGCCAATGACACACACACTGACCACACCATTGGGCCAATGACACACACACTGACCACACCATTGGGCCAATGACACACACACTGACCACACCATTGGGCCAATGACACACACACTGACCACCTGATCGCCTACTTAGTCCCTTCCTTGGTCTAGTGGACACGGTGTCTGCCCAGAGAGCAGAAGGTTGGTGGTTTGATCCCTGGCCCATCATACCAAAAGCTGCTTAAAAGATGGTACTTGTTGTTGCCCTGCCTGACACTGGTCATTAAGGGGATAAAACATATAAGATTAAAAGGATAAAAGATTAGTTGGCCTGGAGGTAGTATACTGTGTCTGAGTGGGGTATTCATGTTAAAACTGAAGCATGGTTATTAACAGTGTTCACAAACAGAAACTGCCATACTGCGAGCAGGAATTTCTCTAGACCGCTCAGAGGTCGATTCTCGGCTCAAAATCTGCAGTGAAATGTCAGTACAAATGACCACCTTTGAATCTAAACTTTCCCAATTCATGTCAATAAAGTTCTAACTGATATCCCGGCTTTGTAGAGGTGACCTGTATTTCACTGATAACAGGACCAATAAGGAGGCATAAGCGTTTCACTTTAAACATTTACATTGCATTTTATGATTGTTAAAGTACAATGTAAAAGTAATCTTTGAATATAACAAAATAATACCTTAAAAAAACAAAGCAACATAAACAACATATCAAATAAACCCGTCAAGAGCTCTCAGTTTGGAATCCTAGACAAATCCCTGTAAATTTGTATGTAGCCTACATCAACTGTGGTCAATTATGTCAACTGGACCACTTCGGGGTAAACCCCATGCAAGCCCTTTAGAGGGAACAAACAGGAGAACAAGAACAGGAACCTGGTCACTTCCATGTTGAAGAGTCACATCCATGCCACTAGGTGGGGGTGAAATGGGGTTCAGGATTGTTTCCCTTACACAGCAGCGTTTCTACTCGGACAGTGTGTAATCGTCTCCGTAAAGCTGATCAACTGTGGTCATTTATTCAATAATGTCAATTTGACCATTTTGGGGTAAGCCCATCTTCCCGACTAAAAAAGTCCAGTTTCCACCCTTGCCGAACTAGGCTGGCATTTTGGAGTTACATTATGCCTGGACTAACGAGTCTATGCATAATCCAATCAAAATCGCACATCAAAATTGAAATCTGGTTTGTAAACTGTCGTGCTGATTTCGGTCGATTGCATGATTTGCAAAGCATCTGCAACATCCAACTCGTTGTCAACAGATATTTTTCAAATCTTTTCATGATTTTAATCAAGGTGCTTACATGATCTGATGCACTTCGCGATGTAAGACCCGTTTTATCACGGGTCTTATAAAGATCTTGATTATCGATCAGATTGTCTTGACTGGGTGCCGCCATATATTTAAATCAAATGCAAGTGATACGAGAGGTGGAATCTGATGAGTCGATAGGAGAGGCTTAGAAGGGACATAACTCGTAATAATCACTGGTGGCGGTAAGATCGAGCCCAGGAATTCCAGCCTAGTTCGGCAAATGTGGAAACTGAACTTTAAAAGTCTGTTAACTCTCTTGCCTCGGGAAGATGGGGTAAGTCGCAACAGAGCCCTAAACAAGCACTCACCTTTAGGGTAACTTTCTCGTAGAGGGTATTTGCTGGATAAACTTCCTGCAGCTTTTTCTGGTCATCTTCAGTAACCTTGGTTACTGGCAAACTGCCAGCAGGAAAGTTGAGTGCATTGTAAAGGGTGGTGTATGTAACAGCAGCTGGAACAGAAGTGGGAGGAATTTACAACAGCCATCTATTGATGTGAAACCAGTGAAAAGGGTTGTTAATTGTTATGAGTTCTACCTGTAATCTGGGACGACTGGCCGATAGGAATGGCAGGAAGTGGCATTGTGGGGGATAGAATGACATCAAGTTTCTGTTTCGCCATGGCTGCTAAGAACTCCAGTTTATAAGCCTGAAACAGAAACATGCAAGCTAGAGATCTAGCTATTCTATCAGTGATGCCAAATAACTTTCCGTACTCAGCGATGGCAGACAGCCCAAACTGCTGCCCTAACTATTCTATCCTCAGCGGGGGCTGTCGGGTAGCCTAGTGGTTAAAGCGTTCGCTCGTCACGCCGAAGACCCGGGTTCGAATCCCGACATGGGTACAATGTGTGAAGCCCATTTCTGGTGTACCCCACCATGATATTGCTGGAATATTGCTAAAAGCGGCATAAAACCATACTCACTCACTCACTCTATCCTCAGAGATGGCAGACAGTCCTAACTATTCTATCCTCAGCAATGGCAGACAGTCCTAACTATTCTATCCTCAGCGATGGCAGACAGCCCTAACTATTCTATCCTCAGCGATGGCAGACAGCCCTAACTATTCTATCCTCAGCGATGGCAGACAGCCCTAACTATTCTATCCTCAGCGATGGCAGACGGCCCTAACTATTCTATCCTCAATGATGGTAGATAGCCCTTGCTATTCTATCCTCAATGGTGGCAGATAGCCCTTGCTATACTATCCTCAATGGTGGCAGATAGCCCTTGCTATTCTATCCTCAAAGATGGTAGATAGCCCTTGCTATTCTATCCTCAATGATGGGAGATAGCCCTTGCTATTCTATCCTCAATGGTGGCAGACAGCCCTTGCTATTCTCTCATCAGACATAAGTTTTGAAAAGATCTCACCTCTAAGTCCTCTGCCAGCTTGAACCACTGCAGAACGGTGCTGCAAGAAAAGGTAAACAAACATGTCAGTGACCCCAAACCACAGACAAATACGTGGGCAAACACTGCCGTGTAAATATACGTCTACCATGACATTTTAGAATCCTGCATTGTGATTGGTGTGAGATCTGTACTGAGTCTACATTAGACCACTACCATTTCTATTAAAACAATTTTTCCCACAAACATGACTGGAAAGTAATTCAAAAACAGATTTTACTCAAAAGACAAATATGAATTATAACGTAGTGGCAGGAGAGATTGTTGTAGGTTTGAAGTGATTGTCAGAATGACTGAGGTGCTCGTAAAATAACAACTGCTGTAGTGGCCGTTCTGCACTGGAATTACCTCCCATTTGAGTTTTGATCGGTTGCAAAGATTTTTTATGTGACTGTGTCTAGAAGGCTTACTGTATCTTGATAAGAGCGACCTTTCATGAATCGAGGCCTTTTATGGCCTGACTTGCTTCCTATCTACTTGCCAAGAGCACACGTGATATCTATCTGACACTATTGAATCGGGCCAGCTTCCAACACTATTCCAGATTCAGGAACAGAGCAGATGCCTCTTTCAAGACATTCAACAGTGACAAGTCCTGGACATTCATGAATGCACTGACTTCTGTTATAGGGCCTGTTACCTATTGCTGCAGCCCCTCTCTGACCACTTGTAGTCCTGTTTGTGCTAAGGTCAAAATATGTTTGGAAAATATAGTTCCATAAGAAAATTTGTTAAATGTTAAGTCGTACCCAGACTTCATTCTGACAACCTGTGCAGCATCGGCATCCTGGAACAGCGGAGACATTTGGTATTATTTCTTTGTACATCAAACAAGCCAGCATTAAACACAATAACCTGTACCACCCCTACCCCACCCCATCCCCACACAGCATGTACTCACAATGAGCTGACACCCCCAACACACACACACCCACAATAAGCTTGTTGTACACACACACAAGCTGTGCGCACACCCACAATAAGCTGCACACACACACACACATCCATCCCCCCCTACACACACACACACACACAATAAGCTGCACACACACATCCACCCCCACCCCCCCCACCCCACACACACAGCATGTACTCACAATGAGCTGCACCAGCAGACTGAGAGGCAGCCTCACAAGGTAGGGTAGTTTGAAGATGTAGTAAGAAAGACGACAGGTGGGGTCCAGCACATCATTGTCCCTGGGAAAAAAATGGACAGTGAGAAACAGTGTTCCATTCAAACATCCAACATGGTCATCCCGTTGATTCTCAGTAAACAGACACTGCTGGTATGGCTTTGTGTTCATTGCCCAGCTTGAACTGTGTACCGTCCTTTAAAGGCCAACCACGTTCATCCATATCGCTTATTCTTACTTACTTCCTCCTCCTAAACCACTGGTCTCTGTGTTTGACGGGTCCAGCATTCCTAGCCAACCCTTATCTGACTCCTCCTAAACCATGGGTCTCTGTGTCTGACGGGTCCAGCATTCCGACCCAAACCCTATCTGACTCCTCCTAAACCACTGGTCTCTGTGTCTGACGGGTCCAGCATTCCTAGCTAACCCCTATCTGACTCCTCCTAAACCAGTGGTCCCTGTGTCTGACGGTTCCAGCATTCCTAGCCGGACCCTATCTGACTCCTCCTAAACCAGTGGTCCCTGTGTCTGACGGGTCCAGCATTCCTAGCCAACCCCTATCTGATTCCTCCTAAACCAGTGGTCTCTGTGTCTGACGGTTCCAGCATTCCTAGCCAACCCCTATCTGACTCCTCCTAAACCACAGGTCTCTGTGTCTGACGGGTCCAGCATTCCTAGCCGGCCCTTTCTGACCCTTCCTAACAAATGTTTTCTTACCTGGAGTAGTGTATAAGTTAGTTATACCATACTTTTCATGGAGTTTCGACCAATACACTACACTTGTCACACGACAAACTGCAGGCATAGCGGCCATTTGTATTCCTGGGTGAATGAGTTTATGCAAACCCAGAATGTTTTGACAATGGTGAATCACTTGTTCAAATGGATCATTCTTAAGCAACATGTAATAGATACATATGGTAAACTGTTTATCTCTCACGTGTAAGTAGTCCTGTTTTTCATGGTATCAAAAATGATAAAAAGCTACACTGGATACTTGGTCCAACTTCAAGAATTTCAATCAATGGCTACTCACAAGTAGGCGTTACTTTCTTCTCCTGCATCTCCAAACGCCACCTTCATAAACAGGTCTTTGAACATGTACATCACCCGTGGCGGCTCAAACTTCACCACCTGCAACATGAATACCACAGCAAGTAGGAGCTACGTTCTTCCCCAGCACCATGCATACAGAGTGACACGACAGCATACACATACAGTGTGACCCCACATACAGAGTGACCCAACATACAGTGTAATGCCATGACCCCACATACAGGGTGACCTTACATACAGAGTGACCCCAGATACAGTGTAAGCCCACATACAGAATGACCCTACAAACAGTGTAACCCACCTACAGAGTGACCTCACATACAGTGTGACCCCCTAATACGGAGTGGCCCAACATACAGGGTGACCCCATGACCCCACTTACAGTGTGACCCCACAGAGTGACCAAACATACAGAGTGACCCCACATGCAGTGACCCAACATACAGTGTGACCCCATGACCCCACATACAGAGTGACCCCACATACAGTGTGACCCCACATACAGTGTGACCCCACATACAGAGTGACCCCACATACAGTGTGACCCCACATACAGAGTGACCCCACATACAGTGTGACCCCATGACCCCACATACAGAGTGACCCCACATACAGTGTGACCCCTTATACAGTGTGACCCCACATACAGTGACCCCATGACCCCACATACAGTGTGAGCCTACAGCATAGATACATACAGAGTGACCCCACATACAGTGTGACCCCTTATACAGTGTGATCCCACATGCAGTGTGAACCTACAGCATAGATACATACAGTGTGACCCCTCTTCTTCAGTGCGGCAACAGCCATGTCGACACCTCTCTCCACTGCAGGAACAGGTGCCAGGACACCATTGGTCTTAAAGTAGCCAATACGTAATTGTTTCCTGCTCTCATAAATCTGAAAAGATGCATGGTGAGACCTCGTTAGTCCAGACCCTATTTGTCTGGAAACCCCTCTTTCAGGATGACTATTGGGAACAACTATATAAACATAAAGGGACATTACTCCATACGCATCAATCCGCAACTTAATATGGATGACATCACAAGGAATGGCACCATCCAGATTAGGAAGGTTTTACTGTATACAAGCTGTTTACAAATGGTATACTGTAAACAGCTTTATTTCTGCGCCGTTAAAATATTGCGAATATCACACCAAAGACAATACTGCGACGAGATATTTTTGCGAGTTGCCGTGTTGAGATGACCCCTCGATTACCAAACTTTGGACAGCTTCTCTCCGAAGCTAGTTAATCTCCGTTTGTCCGGAAAGTTGACAGGAATGGGTTGCGACCAATTATCAAATACGATAATTGACTCAACTCAGTGTCATGACAGAGTTTGAATGCAAACTATATAAGAAGGATTTTAATGAAAGTTAGAAGAAGGCAGGATTACTGTGAGGTAACAGTGACACTAATTGGTCTGTTTACACTGTCATTTGTGCTGTAATGTGTGACCGTTCTGCATTCATTTGTGTTTTTTACTTATTTGACTTGTGGTTCTGGTTGATGATTTCAACATTTGATGACATGTTGCAATGAATAAAGTATGTATGTATTATTTATACTTATTTTTGCGTTTTTAATTTTTGCAATTGAGTCTTGTTCGCAAAACTCGCAATAATAAAACGGTCGCAAAAAATTCCCTGTTTACAGTATATAGTAAGCAAATATTACAGCAGCCATAATCATACTATCTAACCCAATGCGGCAGTCTCAATGCCAATAAGAACTATGAACAATTCACAATCAAGGTTACGCTCACCTTAATAGGGTTGTCACAAAAGTTCGCAGTCTACCTCAAGACGTATTTTTTTCAATACAGTGGGTTGGTGGCCAGGTATCCCATTAATCTAGCATTTTTCCGCTTTTGTGATTTTGTGAACATATTTATAAATAACCTTTATATTTGCTTTAGTGTCTCAGTTGGTTTTACCAAGAAACCTCAACAGAAATTACATATTTGCCCCAATGTATGAACTCCTTTGATAATTAATATTCAGGGACATGTGGTAAGTGTGCTTTGAAACTCTATACAGGGTTGTTACATGTTAGTGCATGAAGTAGGTGTCGCTTGAGATGATGTGTGGAGCTTTTAGTAATATCTCATTTTACAAGGCATTAATCTTGAGGGGGTTGGTGGGTGGTAAATTCTAGATTAAAGTTTTTAATCTGGTGTTTGACAGTGAACTTTTGAGACAGCCCCTTACACACAGGACTTTCTATTTAAATACATCCGCATAGAACACAACATAGACTTTAACACCCGCAAAACTCACCTCTGTGTCAAAGGGCAAAACCTGGGTCAAAGGCCAGGCGTTACTAAGGGACGGGACCAGTAAAGCTTTCATACACATCACCAAGCTGTCCACGTCTTTGGCCATCGGACCCGACGCCACCTTCACTGCAACATCACAACACTCCATACAGTGAAACCTCATAAGACCGGACACCCATCATCAGGGCAGTTACTGTGGGAGTGTTTGCATATTATAAAAGCCATACTGCTATGTACCCATGAACAAGGGCCATTCTGGTCAAAGGGAAATGAAATTTTAAATATGGGAATTATAGGACATGTTTCTGTGGTTGACAACAGGCCTTTTGCTTTCTTGTTCTTGTCTTGTTCTTGAAATTTTGTTCTACCGGCCATGCGGACATGATCAAGGATGTAGCTTCACCAGTGAGTAAATGGCAGTACATACTACAAGTCTACTTGGGCCAGACACTTGCTCATGTTCCTAATATTAGAAAAATATGTTCAGCCCATAAACACCACATACACTCTGCCTTACCGCTACACTGAGTTCTGTTGTAAGTCAAATATGCAAATGTTGAACATCCAATTTTCATTCAAATGAACACATATATCATCAAACAAAGTTAAGGACCACCGATTCTTTCATATTCATATATACTGTATTCGACGTAATAAGCGCCCTGGGCGCTCTCAAAATTAGAAATAGGGGGCTCTTATTAGAATATTATTTTGGTGAAAAAAAACATAGTTGAAAGATAAATTTCGTTGTTTATGCTGACAGCCTGAAATGTTTATGTTTGACAGATACATTTTTCCAGATTTTAATTGACCATAAATAAGGGTGCATACAACACACATGTGCGTATTATACGCGAATAAATAAGTCTTGTGTACATTGATCAATCGGAAAGGATGCAAATTGGGCTTGTTCACTAGTCAATATATCAGCAAATATCGCCGTGGGTGCTTATTAGAGCAGGGCGCTTATTATGTCGAATACGGTATGTCAAGTCATGACAGATTGACTATAGTAATATGAAACAATTAGGTGGTCCTTCACTTTTTTGAGTGGTATATGACACCTCTTACTGCAATCTCTACAAGCTTAGATCATTTTAAGAATTATACAGATGTTGTGGGCAGGAAAGATTCCTTATAGACTTTGTCCCTTGCTTCAGCTAGATAAGTTGATTACCAACGTCAATACTTCACAAGTTTGGTATAACCATTCATCATCCCCCGTGAATACACGTGCAGTCAAGGTGCTATTTTTAACCAAATCAAGGCAGGCCTGGCTCCAGCAAGGGGGAAACCAGTGACTGCTTTGACCAATGGGCGTTCAGGATTCATCACAGAAACAGCAATGTTTCTTGTGCTACATGGACCAGACAATCCAATGATTCACATCATGAACATCGATCTACGCTATTGGAATACGATGATATTCATCAACGAAATCAGCGAACCTGACCACCTGATCCCATTAGTTGCCTCTTACGACAAGCAGGGTTTGAAGAAAAAACACTTCTAACTCGGATCTCCATGGGTAGATGGAGCAATGCAGTATATACAAAATCTGTGTGAAGTATTGACAATGTTTATCGCAGATGTTTGTCTCAATTATTAGCTCTGTTTCCCCTGAAAAATCCAGTCAACATTCAAAATCTATTCATGCAGTGCAATGAATACATATCTTACCTAATGTTTGACCACCGCCCAGTGGAAACATCCCCGATGTCCTGCAAACAAAACGGAAATGTGAATACGGCCATCACTCAATTATGCCTCAAAATAATTTCAAATGATTTCAAGATTCACCAACCCATATCCACATGTACCCAAGGCAGGGGAAGAGCAGTTGTGGTGAACACATCTACCCAAGGCAGGGGAGCTAACTGACTGTAAAAGTCAAGTTTCCACAACTGCCGAACTAGGATGGATTTCAGGAGTTACTTTTTTTGCTGGACTAAAGTGTCCAATCAAAATCGTGGGACAAAGTAGATATCCGGTTCGTATACACCATTTTTATCTTTTATTTTTTTTATTTTTCATTTTTTCAATCATTTTACATTTATTTGATCGTATACAACATGGAATTCAATGTGCAAATTTCAGTCAACTTCAGGATTTGCAAAGCACGTGTACTGTCTACTGGGAGTCGACACATTTTGCAAATCTTTTAATGTTTTTAATCAAGGTGTTCAAGTAATTTGATGCATTTAGGATAATATGGATCTTGATTATCGATCAGATTATTCTGACTAGGCACTGCCATTTTGTTTGAAGATAATTCAAGTGATATGAGAGGTGGAATCTGATTGGTCACTAGTAGGGACAAAGGAGACACATAACTCATAGTAGCCACTGATGGCGCTACGATCAAACTTGGAAATACTAGCCTAGCTTGGCAAGCGTGGAAAATGGACTTTTACAGTCAGTTAACGCCTTGCCTCAGGAAGATGTACTTCTTATTACATGGGTAAAGCATTCTCCACCTCGTGTAACACTTGGAACCTGTATTTGTCAGTTCCTGTTTGGACTCAAGCAATTGTTTGTGAAGATGGCAAGTGACATTATTCAATCAAATTGCTATCTCCCCATGATTCATGACATTCTAAGTCTACAGTCGTGGTGTTGTTGTTTGCTGATTAGTCATAAAGTTCAAAGTTAGGGTTACTTGCATTAATTTCATGACACATTTCAGGCGAAAGGTCGACACTCGCATTAATTTCATGATTTATGATATATCAGTTTGTCAGCTTAATGTGGGAGGAAAGCCCAAACTGACACACGTCTCAGACGTTTACCACTTTGTGAAACCCATGAGCACGGGTATGTTGCTGACACAGCTAGGGTGAACAGGACATTAGAACTCACGTCCATAGCTTCCTGGCATGCCTAAGGGATGCAACTCTGCACAGCAATTTGCGTCCCCTTAAATTGCAACCTGTGACCCCTTTCTGAGTAAACTCAGTGTAATGACTGCATCATGCAAGTCAATAACGACCTAACTGAATTTTTAAACTATCATATGGTTTCATCATCTCTAGTAGAAAACAAACAAAACAAGGCTTGGACATATTTCTTGTACCATTAATTGAAATTGCTAAGAGTGCTCATGACGACACACAAACACAGCCACACAAGAATCTAATCTCATTAAAATCATTTTTTTTTACTCCAATATAACACGTCTCAATGATCAGATCTGAGGACACCTCAATATGAGTTGCACGGTATGAACCCAGAGCAGCCTTTGACCGCCTAATCGAAATGAAGGATGTCTGGGTCCTTGAGTCAATCACACGTGAATTTTCTAAATTGATCTGGCTTTGTTTCTCTACAATTTGATTAAGAAATTTAGATTATTACAATAGAAAAACCACGAACGAATATACCTTTTAATGGTACTCCCTTTACTCCCATTATCTTTAGTCTGTGATAATCAATACCCTGGAGCCCCTTAATACATAATAACTTCCTTTAAGAAGTAATGTCGCACAAGTTTGAAATGATTTGATGGCAATGTTAAGTGTTGTGTTCTAGCAAAAGGTTCGTAAAAAACTGTCACATCTCTACCACTTTTGGGTGCGATCATTTGGCCGCTGCATATATCTACGTAACACAGCTACATCAACTTACAAAAATAACGGTGTCCAAAATATGACGTCATCAAGTTGTGAGCGCATATTCGAATCTCCAGAAACGACGACATGATAGAACAACTTTTTAACATGAAATACACCTAGCTTCGTTCTTCATTGTTCTTTGCAATTTATCGCGTAGCTATCTTATATAGCTAAATAAATGAATGTTATAATTCATATCATGGTGTAGTTTAAATCCTGTCTGGACCAGGCAAACCAGTGACTGACAGCAGGAGCAACAAGACACACAGACAGACAGACAGGGTGGATGAGATATTGTCTGATGAGCTTACCCGAGTCTCTCCACGGTGGGCTTGAGGCCACACACACCACACATGTGAGAGGGGATACGGATGCTGCCTCCAATGTCGCTCCCCATACCCAGACATGAACCACCTGACCCAATCAGCGCCCCCTCACCACTTGAGGAACCACCAGGGCTACGGGTCTCGTCGTGGGGGTTGAGAGTCTCCCCATATATAGGATTGGAGCTGTCAAATCTGAAATAATTAAACATGTTTGTTTGTTGTTTAATGTCTCAATTGGAAATATTCCAGCTATATGATTCCGGTCTGTAAATACTCGCGTTTGGACCAGACAACCTAGTCATTGACATCGTGAGCATTGAACCACACCACTGAAATATGATGACATGCATCAACCAAGTTACCAAGCCTGACGACCCGACCCTCTTACGACAAGCATAGGTTGCTGGGGATCTATATTCTTACTGTGAATCCCATCTTCTCAATCAGAGTGGCAGATAAAACCAAGGGGGATAACTCTTGCAGAAGACAAAAAAAAAAGGTTTAAAGATCCTGGAGCAAATATTTGTTTCTTTCATTCTTCTTTGTTTAATGACGCACTCAGCAATATTCCTGGTGTATGACGGCGGTTTTGAAATAATCAAGTCAGTACCAGACAATCCAGTGATTGACTTCATGAGCAACATCCCACACCGGCACTCATTCAACCATGTCACTCTCCGGGTAGACGCTCTATCAACTACACCACCGGCAGGGTAAGATGACACTCATTCAACCATGTCACTCTACGGGTAGACGCTCTATCAACTACACCACCGGCAGGGTAAGATGACACTCATTCAACCATGTCACTCTCCGGGTAGACACTCTATCAACTACACCACCGGCAGGGTAAGATGACACTCATTCAACCATGTCACTCTCCGGGTAGACGCTCTATCAACTACACCTCCGGCAGGGTAAGATGACACTCATTCAACCATGTCACTCTCCGGGTAGACGCTCTATCAACTACACCTCCGGCAGGGTAAGATGACACTCATTCAACCACGTCACTCTCCGGGTAGACGCTCTATCAACTACACCACCGGCAGGGTAAGATGACACTCATTCAACCATGTCACTCTCCAGGTAGACACTCTATCAACTACACCACCGGCAGGGTAAGATGACACTCATTCAACCATGTCACTCTCCGGGTAGACGCTCTATCAACTACACCACCGGCAGGGTAAGATGACACTCATTCAACCATGTCACTCTCCGGGTAGACGCTCTATCAACTACACCACCGGCAGGGTAAGTTGACACTCATTCAACCACGTCACTCTCCAGGTAGACGCTCTATCAACTACACCACCGGCAGGGTAAGATGACACTCATTCAACCACGTCACTCTCCGGGTAGACGCTCTATCAACTACACCACCGGCAGGGTAAGATGACACTCATTCAACCATGTCACTCTCCGGGTAGACGCTCTATCAACTACACCACCGGCAGGGTAAGATGACACTCATTCAACCACGTCACTCTCCGGGTAGACGCTCTATCAACTACACCACCGGCAGGGTAAGATGACACTCATTCAACCATGGCACTCTCCGGGTAGACACTCTATCAACTACACCACCGGCAGGGTAAGATGACACTCATTCAACCATGTCACTCTCCGGGTAGACGCTCTATCAACTACACCACCGGCAGGGTAAGATGACACTCATTCAACCATGGCACTCTCCGGGTAGACACTCTATCAACTACACCACCGGCAGGGTAAGATGACACTCATTCAACCATGGCACTCTCCGGGTAGATGCTCTATCAACTACACCATGGGAAGGCCAACAATTCTAAGTGATAAAATACACGAAGAGGCACAGCTGAAACAAAAACACTTATCCTTCAGACAAACTATACACAGTGGAGGACATGTCTCACTCTCTAGCAATATGAGTGAGTGAATGAGTGAGGTAGTTATAAGGACATTTTAACCAACATTCCATCATGATTGGGAACACCAGATATCAAACAATAGTTATCATTGTGTATAAATCTAATAATACTACCTCTATTAAATCATTATGTATAAATTTCTGTTTTGGCAATCATCACACTATGAAGTCTTTAGATTTTCAACAGATGTCCTCTTCACTGCCATAATATATAATAGTCATGAGGTCACCCTTAGTTGCATCTAGGGGAGGAGAGGGTTTCCCTTAAGACTATTAGATATGTATTGCAGGTAAGAGGGCGTAAGATCGAAAGATTTTATTGTGTGACAACAGTCAAAACAGGAATGTATGGCTAATGATGTAATTGCGGTAAGATATTCAAAACAGTTATTGGCTTCACACATTGCACCTATATGGCCTTCGGTGTGATGAGCGAACACTTTAACCACTAGGCTACCCCATTGCCCCTATTTATGTAAAGGTCAGCAGCAAGGAAGGTGCGTGGGAGTACTCACGTCATCATGGTCTGGGGAATGTTGGTGCGGACAAACGGAATGGCTCCTTGAGACTTCAACACCTGCAGCAAACCCAAACATTCAGACTGAAACACCTTACATCAACATAACAAATAACCGTGACAACTATCGGTACCTGTGCATGTCCTGTCCTTTCAACAGGACAAAATTATGAGAATGTCAGCTTCATCACCCTCTGAAGCAACAGCTTGAGTAGAAAACATGATGTTAAGAGAATCAGAAGTTAAGTAAACTCAGTACGACACTCATATGAACGCAATAATTTTTCATCCCACCTTTATACCAATTGAGAAAAAATGCAAATATTATAAATGTGTGTCCTTCGGGATGCAAATATGTATGGCGGTTTTAAAATTTTAGATTGCCATGTTACATACAACCGACATTTCTTTTCTTATAAGATATCCACCCACATTTCAGAATGCCAATGGTTAATTTTCTTTACGCTAACAATCAAATCCCAATCTGTTATAGCTTAAGGCTTCACGGCATGTGCAGTGATTTGACTTCAGTAATGTTCTTGGACATCCAGTGATTTGTGCCACTGGTCTGGCACCACTATGTTCATGCTTCGGACAACCAAGATTACTACTGGCAGTCCCCCGGACTCGAAACGGACAGACCCAAGTATATCTCTGATATGGATATAAATCCAAAATGCGTCACAGCTGTGTGAAAAGTACAATGTCTGACCTGTACAAGGGGTGCATCATGGTCCATGGGCTTGCCTATGAAGTACGACATCCCTGCTGTGCAGTCGTATCCCTGTAGAAATATACATGTATATTAATAATATATGAAGAAACCATACAATCATACATATACAACATGATGGAATACTCATATCCCCCGCCAATACCACCATTTCCAAAGGCAAAGTTGTTGCCATGGAAACTTGAAAATATTTTTTTCAAATATCCCAAACTATCAAAAAGCACCAGTTCGCAATATTTGGTAAAGATATCTTTCATGGTTTTTGTGTTCTGCTCTGGAAATGAAACGGACACACCCATTCCTATATTCCCCTTCCACTTTGTGGTGGAGGATAGTAAACCCCTGTTAATCTGGACCCTGTACAATGGCTTTAAAGTTATACCTTTTACACCAATATGCTCCCTCTCTGCATGAAGAACTGACAACCCCAGCTCTCAGCTTTCTAAAGTAATTTTGCTTCTTTACCACCTTGATTCGGAAATTGTGATTTCAACACAAAAACACACAGACCACAAATATTCCTTTAATGGAGCCTCTTGTGGGTGTACATGCCATGGCGCTCAGAAACAACAGGGTTCATAAAACATCAACAACAAAATAATGGTGCAGCCTATATTATCTAAATCAGTATGGCTAATAAAAATGTATACTAGTTTCACTTTATTTTCCACGTATTGTGGTTTGGGCATTTGCTCCGGTTGGTTAAATCCATATACCGAAACCGAAAGCGCCGCCTTACCTTGATATAGTACGCCTCCTTGATGCTGATGGGGATACCGTGCAGTGGTCTTTTCTTGCTCCTCTGGCGGTCCAGCTTGGCAGCCTGGTCCTGCAGACAAACCTCCCTTGTTACATATGTACCCACTCCTCCACATGTTAATATACATGACTACTGGCAGACACAGAAGAGTGAGTGAGTGAGTGAGTTGGGTTGAACGCACCTTTTAACAGTATTCCAGTTATATCACAGCGTGTCAGCTTAATGTGGGAGGAATGCCCAAATTAATGCAGGTCTCCGACATTTAACGTTTGGTGAAACCTACGAGAATGGGTATGGTGCTGACAAACCTAGTAACATAATTGGGCGAACTGGGATTCGTACCCACAATCATAGGTTTCTGGCATGCCCAAGGGACGCAACTCTGCAAAGCACTTTCTGAGTCCACCAGTAAGGGTGTCATGGCAGGGACTTATCCAGACCTGCTCAGAGGCTGATATTCGGTCTGCAGTAAATATCATTAATAATTCTTAAATGGGAACAAAAAAATCTGATTTCATGTTAATACATGTAAGTAATAACTAATTTCAAGGCTTGTACAGGTAACCTGTATTTCACTGATAACAGGACCAATACATAGGAAGAGGTTTTAATATTTTGTTATATATTATTAAATTGAATAAAATCTCAAATGACAAGAAATTGAAGAAAATATGCTAAAAAAATCTTAATTTGAAACAAAATAACAATTTCCTTTTTTTCTAATTTTCCTGCCTGGTGCTAAGTTAAGTTTAGAATACAGGGTATATCCCTGTCTCATTCACTCACTGCATGTAGGAGTTACTTCCCTTCCCTTACAGTTTCATAGCATGGTTTGGCTTTATCACTGTTTTAAGTGTTACATACTGGATTTTTGGAGAGTGTTCAATGCTGCAGACAGCAATATTTCAACAATATCATGGCAGCCTGTAAATATTTGTCGTTTTCGTTGTTTGTTGTTTAACACCACACTCAGCAATATTCCAGCTATACGACTGTGGTCTGTAAATAATTGAGTCTGGACCAGATAATCCAGTGACTGACATCATGGGCATCAATCCACGTAATTGGGATACGATGACATGCGTCAACCAAGTCAGGTCTGACCACCCGATCAAGTCTGAATCAGGCAAGCCAGAGACTGCAAGCACCAGCAACAATTGACAATCGGGGGTATGATGTCACGCAGTCAGCGAGTCTGACCATGTGAGTCTCACAAATCACTTTGTTTACAATCATGGGATACTGTGGACCTATGCTTATCTAATCAAGGGATTTCTCTAGACCTGCTCATGGTCTGACATTCGGCCCTAGGTCTGCAGCAAATGTCCGTACAAATGCCCAATTTAAATCTTATCATCTTGCAGTAGTTGGCAGGAACTTTGTACCACTTGAATGTGATCATGTGACATACCTCAGCTTCCGTCAGCGGCTCAACCACACAGTTCAGTTTCTCGTTCATCTCCATCGCCTGGACAAACAGCAGAAAAAACAACATGGCCTTATCTTTCTTGACATATCACAAAAAAATCTCTTTGCAGATCTGACAAGCCCTCTAAATCAGTTGGAGGGAGATAAACTTTCTAATCACCATAGAGGCTTCAAATGAACACTCAAGATCATCTTCTTTCTCTATCACAAAATATACATAAACAGGCAGTTCAGAATAGAAATAATAAAGGTAGCAATCATAGTGTTGTGCATATTTTATATACCCTTATATTGTTTATTATGCATCTCCAACAATCCAAGGAAGAGTTATGTTCTGTATCGCTTTACTTTTGTTGGGATCGAAATTTCACAATCACGGTTGCATATATGGCAAGATATGAAACGATCATTTCAGAAAGCTGATCGTCTCAAGAACCCTCGCATTGGACTGTTAAAGTTTGCCCATGGTTTACCTGACCCGACTACCACAATTAAGACATTTCAATATTTGCAAAAGAAAAATGCCACAGAACACACATGTACTATCCATGGCGTGAAAAGACAACAGAATGTATGAAATGACCCCCACAATATAATCTAAGCATGACAACAGCACTGCTTTATATGTTCATAATTTTATTCATTTACAAGATAAGAAATCACATGAATTACAGATAGATTGTACCTTTGACTGGTAAGCTCGTAACACTTCCATGCACTTGAGCTGCCCTGTCTGGAGCTGTGCCTGTAGTTCGGTCAGTGACAGACTCAGTATTCGTTCTCGGTGTGGCATGCTCAGCTGATCAAAGGCAAAACAAACAAAACGAAAGAATTATTTATTTGTCATGACAAACATTGCAAATCTCGCTTTCTGCACAAGCTGTCTACTTAAATGATAGGGACAAAGACATATACATGCATTTCCAAAAAATAGTTAGTCAATTTTCTTTGAAACTCTAGTTGAGGCACTATTGGTAAACCAACTTGTCCAAACTGTCCTGGATGCTACTATTGTCCTACACTATGTACACACTGACATCAGAATTGTGAACAGAAGCAAATAACTGACATTGAAGAAAGAAAGTTTAGTTGTTAAATTCAAATCCTCAAAATCTTATACAGTAAGTTACACAGATCTAAGATATCTGTTCTTGTTAAAAATACAAAGTAGGGTGTCTTGGTTGATTGCATGACGTCAGTGAACATCTCGGACATCAAGTGAACTGTGCCCCAGGTCACCAGTCTGGGATCCCCAGTTCATGTCTTGAAGCGTCAGAAATTGGCGCTAGTCCCATAGTCCTTGCCATATTACCAAAAAGTCAACGTACAATAAGGACTACTAGAAATTTGCCATTTTTAAGGGTTTTGCTACATGTTATCATCATAAGTACTAGGAGACTACATCAGTTAGTTTTTATCACTGTGTTGGGCCCAAACAATTAGCCTCTTGCTTAGTTACTGATATTGTTTGTTGTTTTATTGTTTAACACTTCACTCTGCAATATTCCAGCTAAGCATCAGCAGGCTGAAAATAAATGAGACCAGACGGTCAAGTGATTGATATCATGAGCAACAATCCACACTGTCATGGTACATTGACATGCAATCAACCAAGTCACCGAGCTATTCAGCCACCTCTATGACAAGCACAGGTTGCCGGGGATCTATTCTAACCCAGAATCCCAACGAGACAAGATTCATATTGACTGCATCACTATGAAACTGGAATAAGTATCCATGACAAGCCACAATGGCATCCGTGACTATGATAGAATAATTACTTCCAAGTTTCCTTTTCTCTCATCTTTCAACCATTCCGTAAAGTGTGTAACATTACTGTTATATTTAATGAGCTAACATCCTTGCAATATGACTCAAATAATGCCGACACAATGTTAAATTATAACTCACTCATTTTTTAGGTAACAACACTCTCAATATCTTAAATCGTTTTCTCTCTCTCACCCCTTCTGTTCTTAATCTTTCCACCAAGTCCTGACATGATTGCCTAACTTCCTCCTGTTTCTGCTGGATGCGTCTGTGTAGTTTCTTGTTCCTCATGACTCGTAGAAAATACCAGCAGAGACAGAAACTGGTGGCAATCCCCGCTACCTTCTGCCAGAACAGCGAGTCCCACTCGTCCAGGAACCAGGGGAGCTGCATCTTCATCCATCGGGCCTGGCAACCAAACACACCATAGCAACATAAACTACCATATTTCCTCTATCAGATGCCTGTGTGTCTATTAAGCTGTTGGCCCAGTGCCTATTAAGAGGACCAGCGCCTATTTAGTTTATTGCTGGCACAGTGGAACTCAGTACCTTACCAAATCCTAAATTCTTCAGTCATACAAAGGTCACATTTGAAGGAAATGGTTATTATTAAGTGAATGGAGTAATTTTTACATGCAGTAAGTTAATGTTATGTGGATCATTAATTTCGTCAAATGATGGAACCGGCCTCTATTTGAGACCTGGCCTCTATTTTTTGCTAGCGTGTATTGGTGGTCTGGGGTCTAATTGAGGAAATACAGTATATATACAGCATTAGATGATGTTTGGTTCCACTATGGCCACAATAAATAATTTATTGGATTATCCAAATGTGACGGGGGAGGCATTCAATCAGTTAAATATTTATTAAACAGTTCAAGGCATCTGTGTCCACGGACTGTTAATTATAGTACTTGACATAAAGCCTGGATGTAATTGTTCATAATTATTTATGGTGTATCTCATTAATAATGAAAAGATAACTTGTAGTGGTTTTCTGCCTGCAGGTACATCGGGACAACAAAAGTAATACAGAGAGTCAACAATTATCTTCAAACTTCTTTGGCAGACAAAATGGGTCAAAAGGCGACTAAAGGGATCGGGTGGTCAGGCTCGCTGACTTGGTTGATGCATGTCATCGATCCTAATTGCGTGGATTGATGTACATGATATTAATCAGTGGATTGTCTGGTCCAGACTCGATTATTTACAGACCGCTGTCATATAGCTGGAATATTGCTGAGTGCAGCAATTGGGATCGATGATATGCATCAACCAAGTCAGCGAGTCTGACCAACCGATCCCTCTTAGTCGCCTTACGACAAGCACAGTCGCTTTTTACAGCAAGCATGGGTTGCTGTAGACCTATTCTACCCTGGATCTTCACCATGCAATTGGGATACAATGACATGCATCAACCAAGTCAGCGAGCCTGAGCACCCAATCCTGTTCAGCACCTCTTACTACAGGCATTGTCACCTTTAACGGCAGGCATGGGTTGCTGAAGACCCAGTCTACCCTGAATCTTCACAGGCAAGATGTAATATTGAGTTCTGCATGATTGAAATATTCAAGGACAAATATTGGAGATATGTTATCTAATGTTATAAACCATGTTAAAAAAATGTCAATTGTATTTGATGATGTGACCTAATTATCTGAGAATATCAAAATTGTCATTCACAACTGACCAAACATGACAATTTGTCTTTTTTAAGTACCATATCCTAAATCCGGATAGCTATTCAAAAGTGTATTAAATCACAGAAGGCCTATTAGCGTAGCTGTGCCAATATATATATATATATATATATATTCTAGGAATACTTACATCAAGATATGTACACACACATACGTGCGCGCGCTGTCGCTACGTATACACACACGTAAGGCACCCTCCCTCACCCCCCCTCACCACCACCACCAAACACACACAATCACACACACACACAATATATTGACCCATGCGTACTATTGTCGTAAGATGCTTATGATGAATTAATGCAATCACATTGGAATAATTTGTCGCCATGATTACGAATACCATTTCCTTGTTGATATTCTATTATTGATTGTGCAGCAGTCCGGGGCTGTATAATTAAGGCGGGCTTCACATATAGCGAAAGTCCGAAGTGCGAGTCATTGTACGCGAGTGTAATTGATGTGGGGGCGCCTTTGAGGTCTCACCACGGCATGCCTCATGCTATAACTTACGACGTCATCGGGTATCCACAACATTGTAATAAACAGTCACAACAAATTGACGACAGCTAGCTGTAACCTTTGACCCGGGCTAAACTGGTTTCACTTCAGCTAAGCGCAGGCAGCTCGATGCGATTTGGGTTGTCTTCGGGCGACAACGGATTTGTTCGTGGACGGCTCTAACAACGACAACGTTGCGAACCGTGTGCGACGTTCCTTGGTAATTTGAATTTTGACACTGAAAAATTTACTTTCAGTATGAGTATTCAACCGTGTATTTATTTTGATATAGTACACTTATCGTTTGAGAAAGAAACATCGCAATAATGAACCTTCAAATTTGTGACTGACATACTCTCTTTTTTTCTCTGTGTATCGGGGGGGGGGGGGGGGGGGGAAGAGAGAGCTGAGTTTAATAAGATTGGCATACATGTGGCATATTCAGCGAAACCATTAAATACATTGCTGCAAAATATTGAGCTTATTTTCTGACTGTGCTCGTGCCGTACAATTCTTACGAAACGAGTGTGAGCTATAGTGTATTTCGAGAAGGAAATATTTCGTCCACGAGTCATGAAATCTTTGAACAAATTGAATACACACGCTAGTGTAATAATCTCCATTTTATCAACACTTCCAAATGAACTGTTATGAAGAGGTATTGCCTTTTACAATTAAAGCTATAAGGGGCAGCATGGTGTCAGAAACGATAGGCAATGGCGTCTTTACACAAATAAAGGTGTTTGCATTACGTCATCAATGTAATAAAGTAGATATGGAAACGTTATGGTAAAATGGATATTATTACCATTAAACCGCTCGCATGTTATCAAAATTGAGAGGGCCACTGTAAGTTGATAATGCCCTCATATTGCTTGACGACGGGCCATTAGGTTGTTAGGTGACGTCATAGGATAGGATATGTTACGTCACGTTGAATAGTGACGTCATCTGGTTTGTTCTAAGACGTTTCCATGTTTGTAAAAGTGGGTCAGTGACAATCGTGTTGATTGACGTAAAGTTTCAAACCTGATATTGTTGTTCTTTTTATTTGATAACAAATTCCATTCATCCTTCGTCGTGCAGTTAATCGAAGACCTCGGGCTTCTGCATATGATAATGTCCTGAAAAATAGCGTTACCCTGATATTATTACACATGTCCTTCGTGTGGCTTTGTCTCAACTCCATATAATGGACAATACAACACATTAACATGAAACTGTTTTTAGGTTGGGTTGAGGGGGTATCCGGAATACCACATGAGAGTGCACTTTTGGGACGCGTGATACCGAGCTCTGTATCCGACACTCTCATGTTTCTTCATGACACGCACAGGCTCCACGGGAGAATGGTCAAAAACATACGTAATACACATATTCGGGGAGGGTCATGGAGAGTTTATTATAAAACATGAAGTGCTTTTGCATTATGTCTTTCCAGGGAGGGTCATGACAAGGACATGGTGTGGGTCATCCAAAATATGACAAGCAATAGGGCAGGGTAATTATTTTCTGCACATAAGATCCAGGGTAGAAGAGGCCTTCAGCAACCCATGCTTGCTGTAAAATGCGACTATGCTTGTCGTAAGAGGCGACTAACGGGATCAGGTGGTCAGGCTCGCTGACTTGGTTGATGCATGTCATCGATCTCAATTGCGTGGATCGATGCCAATGTTGTCAATCACTGGATTGTCTGGTCCAGACTTGATTACCTACACAGCGCCGTCATATAGCTGGAATATTGCGGCGTTAAACAACAAACAAAAACAAGAAAACATCAATGCATTCCCCACCCGTAATATCTGACCGGTCCCTAACGTTCATAATTTTGTTCTGCAGTTTTAAAACATGTTGTTGATGCACCTAACAAAACACGCACACAGATTAGACTTGCCGCGCGAAATGGCGAGATAAACTAGAGATGAAAAAAACTAAACTGGTGATCAGATCTCTGTCCCCGTGCGACTTTGCCCTCTGATTTTCTTAAAAACATAAGACGCATCTCAGCGTTCAAAATAAGGGGCGGATGAATTGGCAAACAGTACAGCAGATTAAACAACGAATATCATTTAATTACAACTTTACATACTTCAAGTTAGTAAAAAATATTAGAAGTCTGAATGACATTGTCAACTGACGCAGCTCTAAAAATAGCTCTCGCGATCACCTGATCAACTTTACCCCAAAATCCGACAGGCGACAGATTGCGACTGGACACTGGACAGCAAACCCAAACCCAATCCACATCGATCCACCATAATCCGCTCACGCTGAAAGGTAAGCACCTTTCCCCTATCAAAACAACGGCGCTGTTGTGATAGCTGTAGCCAATGTTCGGGTAAAACTGCAGTTTACCAGGTGCAACTTATATTGTCAATCGGGTCAGGCTGCCCTCTGTAGTTTACCAGGTGCAACTTGTATTGTCAATTGGGTCAGGCTGCCCTCTGCAGTTTACCAGGTGCAACTTGTATTGTCAATCGGGTCAGGCTGCCCTCTGCAGTTTACCAGGTGCAACTTGTATCGTCAATCGGGTCAGGCTGCCCTCTGCAGTTTACCAGGTGCAACTTGTATTGTCAATCGGGTCAGGCTGCCTTCTGCAGTTTACCAGGTGCAACTTGTATTGTCAATCGGGTCAGGCTGCCCTCTGCAGTTTACCAGGTGCAACTTATATTGTCAATCGGGTCAGGCTGCCCTCTGCAGTTTACCAGGTGCAACTTGTATTGTCAATCGGGTCAGGCTGCCCTCTGCAGTTTACCAGGTGCAACTTGTATCGTCAATCGGGTCAGGCTGCCCTCTGCAGTTTACCAGGTGCAACTTGTATTGTCAATCGTGTCAGGCTGCCCTTTGCAGTTTACCAGGTGCAACTTGTATTGTCAATCGGGTCAGGCTGCCCTCTGCAGTTTACCAGGTGCAACTTATATTGTCAATCGGGTCAGGCTGCCCTCTGCAGGGTTTTTGCTTCAATGATCTCGCTTGCCGCTTGGGTTGGTTGTGTTAGGGTGAGGGTTACCACCACCACTCCCCGACGACCCCCACCCCAACCCCAACCCCAACCCCATTGTGTCATGACCCAAATAATGTAAATGACAATAGGCTTAGAAATTTGAAAAAAACCAAACAGTTGCTAATTTTGTGTAAATAAAAAGCTCAGCCTCCATCTGTTTAAAAAATAATCAGCCTGAATAAAATGTCTCCACGCTATATGGTCATCCTCATCAATACAGAGTATTTCCTAAGCAAAGCCATACGCATTGTCAGAGAGACATAGTATGCCTGTAACCCTTATTTATGAATAATCTTTTCCAATCTTCCATTTCAAGAGGCCATATTCAAGTCACTGCTGTGTATCCTTGGACAAGGTTTTTGACTCCACTTGTTCTGTTGTGATATGACTGAAACAGTTGTTGACTGTGATGGGAAATTCCCACAAAGCATCATTTCATTAAAAAATACCTTCGGTTGTAATGAAGGCCGACTTTTGTATCTGGATGGAGTGGTATTTGCGAAAAGCCAATAGCACAATCAAGGACACTAAAATAACATTGGCATGGCTATCCCTAGGACATCAACGCCATTTTCAAAACATGGTAGGGTCACAAGGGAAACAATATTGGCTTAGTAACTGCATTGGGGCGTCTGTAATCTACAGCAAATCGGTAAGAGCTCTCACACGTTTTTTAACCATGACAATAGGAGAGCGGCATTTAGAAGAACTGGGCTAACTGATATTGGCTTCTAACACTTCTTGCAGCTGTCTGGAAAATTCTTTCTCAATGGCTGCGTTTTGTCGACAGTCTGTAAATAGCCAAGTCTGGACCAGACAATCCAGTGATTGATATCATGATCGTCAATCAATGCATTAGAGTCGATTACATGCATCAAACAAGTCAGCGAGTCGTTAGTCCCCTCTTACAACAAGCATAGTCGCCTTTTGTGGCTAGCATGGGTTGCTGAAGACCTATTCTATCCCGGATCTTCACAGGTCTTTTGTGATTAAAGAAATGCATTTTACTGTATACTTGTACTTTCAATATTGTCACTATTTTAAAAATGCTTTTGAGGACAAAAGCTCCATGATGTTCAGGTGTATTGGAAAAATGAAAACCACTTCAATGGGTTTCTTAAAATCTTCATTTATGCAAAATACCTAATTGTTTCAATATGTTTCCAAAGTGCATCTCCTTTGTCTGTTTAATGTATACACCAAATATTTGACATATCCCCTCTAATAATTAGCCCCCCGGGCAGAACTCTTAATCTCCAGCACTATCTATTAATGTGAGTGAACACCTTCTTACGTCGCCTCCTCTTTTACCATGCCTGCATCCACTGCAAGATAGATCTTGAAGTGGCATTTCATTGCTGTAGTGCTCACAGTCCTTTGTAGGAATCCTTCTGCAGTTTACCAGGTGCAACTTGTATTGTCAATCGGGTCAGGCTGCCCTCTGCAGTTTACCAGGTGCAACTTATATTGTCAATCGGGTCAGGCTGCCCTCTGCAGTTTACCAGGTGCAACTTGTATTGTCAATCGGGTCAGGCTGCCCTCTGCAGTTTACCAGGTGCAACTTATATTGTCAATTGGGTCAGGCTGCCCTCTGCAGTTTACCAGGTGCAACTTATATTGTCAATTGGGTCAGGCTCCCCTTTACAATTTACCAGGTGCAACTTGTATTGTCAATCGTGTCAGGCTGCCCTCTGCAGTTTACCAGGTGCAACTTGTATTGTCAATCGGGTCAGGCTGCCCTCTGCAGTTTACCAGGTGCAACTTATATTGTCAATCGGGTCAGGCTGCCCTCTGCAGTTTACCAGGTGCAACTTATATTGTCAATCGGGTCAGGCTGCCCTCTGCAGGGTTTTTGCTTCAATGATCTCGCTTGCCGCTTGGGTTGGTTGTGTTAGGGTGAGGGTTACCACCACCACTCCCCGACGACCCCCACCCCAACCCCAACCCCAACCCCAACCCCATTGTGTCATGACCCAAATAATGTAAATGACAATAGGCTTAGAAATTTGAAAAAAACCAAACAGTTGCTAATTTTGTGTAAATAAAAAGCTCAGCCTCCATCTGTTTAAAAAAAAATCAGCCTGACTAAAATGTCTCCACGCTATATGGTCATCCTCATCAATACAGAGTATTTCCTAAGCAAAGCCATACGCATCGTCAGAGAGACATAGTATGCCTGTAACCCTTATTTATGAATAATCTTTTCCAATCTTCCATTTCAAGAGGCCATATTCAAGTCACTGCTGTGTATCCTTGGACAAGGTTTTTGACTCCACTTGTTCTGTTGTGATATGACTGAAACAGTTGTTGACTGTGATGGGAAATTCCCACAAAGCATCATTTCATTAAAAAATACCTTCGGTTGTAATGAAGGCCGACTTTTGTATCTGGATGGAGTGGTATTTGCGAAAAGCCAATAGCACAATCAAGGACACTAAAATAACATTGGCATGGCTATCCCTAGGACATCAACGCCATTTTCAAAACATGGTAGGGTCACAAGGGAAACAATATTGGCTTAGTAACTGCATTGGGGCGTCTGTAATCTACAGCAAATCGGTAAGAGCTCTCACACGTTTTTTAACCATGACAATAGGAGAGCGGCATTTAGAAGAACTGGGCTAACTGATATTGGCTTCTAACACTTCTTGCAGCTGTCTGGAAAATTCTTTCTCAATGGCTGCGTTTTGTCGACAGTCTGTAAATAGCCAAGTCTGGACCAGACAATCCAGTGATTGATATCATGATCGTCAATCAATGCATTAGAGTCGATTACATGCATCAAACAAGTCAGCGAGTCGTTAGTCCCCTCTTACAACAAGCATAGTCGCCTTTTGTGGCTAGCATGGGTTGCTGAAGACCTATTCTATCCCGGATCTTCACAGGTCTTTTGTGATTAAAGAAATGCATTTTACTGTATACTTGTACTTTCAATATTGTCACTATTTTAAAAATGCTTTTGAGGACAAAAGCTCCATGATGTTCAGGTGTATTGGAAAAATGAAAACCACTTCAATGGGTTTCTTAAAATCTTCATTTATGCAAAATACCTAATTGTTTCAATATGTTTCCAAAGTGCATCTCCTTTGTCTGTTTAATGTATACACCAAATATTTGACATATCCCCTCTAATAATTAGCCCCCCGGGCAGAACTCTTAATCTCCAGCACTATCTATTAATGTGAGTGAACACCTTCTTACGTCGCCTCCTCTTTTACCATGCCTGCATCCACTGCAAGATAGATCTTGAAGTGGCATTTCATTGCTGTAGTGCTCACAGTCCTTTGTAGGAATCCTTGACAGTCCATCTGCGTTTGTGTCCAGGGCTGTGTTGAACAAGCATATTGTACGGACTAAATACCTCTGTCCAGCAAGCTTTTTGTCCAATTGGATTGTGGTCAGTCCTTACAGTGAAGGAACGTCCTAGAAGATAATGTGGAAAAAAGGGTGAATTTTATATGGGGAAGTAGCTGCTTTCTCGTCTTGCAGTATCACTTTTGTTCTGGTGTCAGACTGAAACTGCTGTAGTTGATGACTTCATCCCCCTAATCCTGGATGAGTTCAACACCTACTGCTATATCCGATGCATCTCTATCAAAGATAAATGAATCGTCTCTGTTTGGCAGTGCAAACACAGGTGTACTAATCAAAGCATTTCTCAGGTCCAAAAAAGATTGCTCTTGCTCAACATTCCATTGTAATAACTTCTTTCCAGTTGCCTAATATAAGGATGCAGTTAATTGAGCATAATCCTTGATGAACATATAATGGTAATTAGCAAACCCAAGGTCTCCTATGTGCAGGTTGATGCAGACCAATTGAGAACCACCTGAACTCTGTCCTTGATGTCTTATACCATCCTGACTCACAGTTCTTCCATGAAACTGTATTTAGCGCTGGAAGAGCACCAATTTTCTTAGTCTCAGTTTCAGTTTGTAGGTCCAGAATGTTATCCAGGAATGCCAAGACAATATCCCATGTTAGTCCTCATAATACCAGTTCATTACCCATGAGAAAGGGACAGGAGCATTACACAGTCCAAAGTCCATGCTTACATGCTCAAACAGTCCATACTTGGTCATGAACGCTGCCTTCTTCCAGTCCACTTGCTGATAAGCAGAGTTTGCATCAAGGCATGAGAACCAAGTGTTTTTGGCTAGCATGTCTGTACAATCTTCTACTATCAGCAAAGGGAAGTTATCCTTCAACAAGACCATATTTAATAAGCAATAACTGACACACCATCTTACAGATAAAAACAGATGGGGAGGCCCACTCAGATATGATCTTTTAATGATACCCGCTTCCAACATCTTCCTCAAGTGAACTTCCTCCTCCTCAGCAAAACCAAGAGGAGTCCGTCTCATCCTTTGTTTTATGAGAGGGGCATCACTGGTGTCAATTTGATGTTCCAGGGCGTTGAAGCTCCCTGAGTCCAAGTTACAAAAGCCATCTTCATACTCCAGCAGCAAGTCGACCATCTCTTGCTGCTCATCCTCCTGTGGAGGTTCTGTGAAACCTTTGAGATGAGCAGGAATATACTTGGAGGAGTGTCTTTGCTGTTCCACTGGTGATTGTCCACGATTAGGTTCTGTTGCTGTCTCCACCTGATCAATTTCAGTAGCAATTGCTGGATTGCTGGGATTCACCGAGTATAGTATTGGAGATTATACAGCCTTCATTAGGGTCTCAGGAGCCAACAGATTCTGATGTTGGAGGTTTGGTTGATGTTCTGATGTTCTGATGTTTGCTTTTACTCAGATTACCGAGTTTGCTGCGATGACGTTATTTTTACGAAGTGAGACGTAAGGTCCAATGGAGGACTTAAAGTCATGTCGATAATGTCTTCATCAATCTGCAGAATCTGTTTGTTTAAGTCAAGATCCCCCCCTCTGGCACCTAAAAATCTAACCCTAACAAGATGTCATCTTGGATTGGTCACACAAATACTGGTATTTCGTACACTTTTGATCCCAGGTAGAGAAGCAGAGATTTTGTCAAAAACCTTGACCAGCAGTATGTAGGTTAATGTCTTTTCTTTTTCCGATTGTGGAGATAAAGTTTCATAGAATTTGTCGGAATAATGGTGATCTCTGCTGCTGTGTCCACAATTGTTGATGTCAAGTGGTCTTGTATTTTGACAGGGATTATGAACATAGAACCACATTTCAACTGACTGATTATGTTACCTGTACCTTGGTATAATATGTTGTCAGCACAAGCACCATAGGTCAAGTTGAGAATAAGAATCTGAGTCCCAAGTCCCAGACCAAGTCATTGTGTCAAGATCCGGATCATCACACTCTGCAATGGGTATCTCAGGCAAGGGTGCTGTCTCCTGACAATATACCTCACTCCCAGTCACTGATGCTAAATAAGTAAATATGAAGCATCCTCAATTGAGCTTATGATCCCAGCTATGAGTGAGTGAGGTGTTATGCTGCTTTTGGCAATATTACAGAAATATCACAGCGGGGGGCACTAGAAATGGGCTTAACACATTGTACCCATGGCGGGAATTGAACCCAGTTCTTTGGCGGCATGAGCGAACGCTTTAACCACTAGGCTACCTGACTGCCTGGTTTTGACATGCGGGCAATAAACATTTCTATGGCCAAATTTATCAACTTATAATGTTTCCTTCTCCCCTGTTCTTGGCCTTTCACCTTTCACCTGTGTCGAGTTTATGCCTCCTTGCTCCACCCTTTGCTGTTTAAAGTCTGGACTTCTGGGTTTGCAAAGGTTACTCTTCCCTATGGTGATTTTGGGCAATCCCTCTTGAAGTGACCTTGTTTGCCACAATTGTAGCACTCCCTAGGGGCAACCAGGACCAGAATAAAAAAACCCAAACCTTTATATAGCTGTAATCCTTGGTCAACCCTACCACGAGTTGGTCGCTCCAGATATTGCAGGTATCTAGGACCATGTCCAGTGGCAGAATGCATGTCTTGCGGAAGCGATCACTTCAACTGAAAGGAATCTGATCACTAGCTGGATACTGGAGGTAATCAGGACCATATCCAGCGACAGCTTGCTCATCCCATGTAAATCTCAGGTTAGGATCATGTTCCGTGTCTGGAGTCTTGAATACCACTTCCTTCAGATATTCCATTCCAGAGGGTACAAGTGGTGGCGGATCCAAGTCAAGGTACGACGAGGGCCAACCTTTCTTCCCCTGGTCAGGAATGTCTTCCGACCCTGGTTCTGACCCAGACAAATCCAAGTCTGTTGGCTGTTGAGAGGACTGGTTCCAATCAGAGTATGACTTAGAGTCCCCTGCCACTTGCCCCTAAGAAGGAGCGTCTTGTCCTGAACCATAAGAAGGAAGTGTCACCTGCTCACAGGTGGGCGTTCTGGACATCAACTTTGCTTTGACGTGCTCCACAAACATTCTCTTTTGGAGGATGTAGATGCTTGCTGGCCAACTCCGATTGTTGCATTGTCATTGTGCTATGTGCACTTTAGTTTTTGGAATAAGCCCTTGATTGGGGGGCGGTGGAGCAGCCACTCCCCCTGACGGATACATTCCTACCCATGTTCTGTGAAGGCTTTCGGATGGTAGCTGCGTCAATTTACCCTCAATAACACCCATGGTCTTTTGCAGTATGTCACGGTCTGACAACAGAGTTTAATGAATAGGTCTTCAGCAACCCATGCTTGCCATAGAAGCTGACTATGCTTGTCGTAGGAGACGACTACCGTCAGGCGGGCTGACTCGGTTGATGCATGTCACGCTATCCCAATTGTGTGGATCGATGCTCATGATATCAATCACTGGATTGTCTGGTCCAGATTTGATAATTTACAGACCGCCGCCATATAGCTAGAATATTGCTGAGTGCGGCATAAAACAACAAACGAAACGAACGAATGGAAATGCTATAATTGCTTTTCACGACCCTTCCCTTGAGGCAATGCTTTTCGTCAATAATTCAGGGGTTTACGAACACAAGTTTTTACTTATGGAGAATTAACGATGCTCTCTTACTAAAAATAACGTTTGTTCTTACAGATGCGGACAAGGAAGATGGAACGTTTTGTGACCAAAATGGTAGATAAAGGAATAATTTGCCATCCCAAAAGACCAAAGACTCAACTTCGGAAGTTCTTTGAGGAAGAGGTCAGCCTCAACCAGGACGAGATAGCTGAAATAGCTGATCATTTCAACGAACTGAGGAGTGATGTGGTATCATATCTCAACAAGTCCACTCCTTGGACGTGGGAAACGTTTTCAGCGGGGTCTTACTATGATGGGACCAAGGTACTTTTACATCGTAAGCTGCCGGGCAAAAGAGAGTATACACCCACGTTTGATGGTGGCTAAATATTACAAGGAATGGTAATTGGTTAATGATTCATTTGATACGGTATCATAGTTGTGTTTTGGACCTTAAGTTGGCAGTGTTTCGGCGACTGTTTTCAGCCTAGTAATGTTTTGATAAACGTTTGTATTTTTGGGGTCAAATCCAATTTTCAAGTGTATACTTTCTTTGCCAGGCAGCTTTTTATCTTGCAGTCTTGCAACGGAGTTTTGAAGGTGGCAAGTATTTGTCGAGATTCTGATATACAGCTGAATGCAATTAGGGACCGGTCAATATTTTCAGTACATTAGTGGAACATAAACCTCAGACACCTTGTGACGTAAGAATAACAGAAATCTGACGTCATTTGTTCCATTACCTCCTAGTAAAGGTCACCTTAGTGGCGGCGATACCTATGCCAACAGATGGCGCTGACATAACCAGTGACTTTTTTCCAGGCTTGGCGGAAAAAGCCGAACATGAGATTGGCGATAACTTTTAGTACTGGGACGAGTCCAAATTAACTACCCGAGTACCCGACCCCCTATTACCCTAATCAACCCGGGTACCAACTGTAGGTCTCAAGAGTTTGGAACAAAATGTCGGATTGGGTCTTGTTTTAGGGCAACACTGGCAAAAACTATTTAGATACATGCAACAAAAGCTTTATCTTTACTCACATATACAAGTCAATAGGAATGTATGCTTCTTCAGAAAGAAATACGAACATTAGCGACTCGTAGCCTAACCATTGAGCTATAGTGATTTTTGTTATTCAACAACATATCATGTGACTAACCACGGGTCCGGGTAGTACTGTGTGTACCCGGGTCCTACTTAGGACCCACCCGACCCGAGTACCCGAGTTACCCATCTTAGCCCTAATACCTTTGATCCAAGATGTCAGCGGACCGGACCATTCGAATACTGGAAACTTGAACTAGACCAATTAATTGAAAACAAAGAAATGATTCATTCGAAGTTGGAAATAAGCAACAACAAAAAATCCAAACCAACAACTAAAATACTAAAAGGAAGAATGACTTCATGAAATTGTTAATATACCTCAGACGAAGGGAGAATGAGTAGGACCTTTATTCATATATAGTGGCAAACTGGAATATATGTGCAGAATGAAACTGTGCATGAACATTTCAAAGTTTCGGTCAGTATTATAAGGGTAACGCTATTTTTCAGGGCACACTTTGCAGAAGCCCGGGGTCTCTGCAAATGATAATGCCCTGAAAAATAGCGTGACCTTTATCATATACTCTTAAAAAAAACAACAACCGCAATACGGATATTTTGGGCCATAAAAGCAAAATTAGCGGACCAAGGTGCGAAATGAAGAGGTTTATTGTGTTATAGTGTCAGTGTCCCAGATCAAAAAGATCACAAGGACATGCAAACGCGTTCGATTCGGAAAAACGCACCCAGTACATCAACAAAAGGGCCATGGAGCTGTACGTGCTGAGGTCCTCAGCACTATGAACGGTATTAAGGCTTTTTGATTGCCTGGCATCTGCGTCAATTGAACAGTGAGAGTTAAACAACATGCCAAAATTAACAGAAGTGCAAAGAAACAACGTCCTAGGCCACTGCAGGCAGAGGAACCCCGATCAGCTTTAGCCAGGGTTTTCAATGTAGCGCCCAGCACCATCACAAGGATATGGGATCGGTTTCAACAGCGTGGGTCAACAAGTGATCCACAACGGTCGGGAAGATCAAGGGTAACGACACCCGCCCAAGATCGATACATCCGACAGCGCCACCTACATGAAAGGACGACCACAGCCACCTCAACCACATCCAAAATACACGGGCTGAGCAGAATCTCCGACCAAAGCGTACGAAATCGTTCAAGAGCAACAGGTCTATGAGTAAGACGTCCTGTTCGACGCGTCATACTGAGTCGTCAACAACGACTGCATTCGTGTCGTCAACAAAGAGTATGAACTCAACTGCGATGGAGAGATGTCTGGTTCAGCGACGAATCAAGATTTCTCTTCCGTCGGAGGGATGGAAGAGCACGGGTCCACAGACATCGGGGAGAACGTTACGCCAGAAACTGTGTAGAGGAAGTGGACAGGTTTGGTGGGGGTAGCGTTATGATGTGGGCGGGTATCTCTCACCATGGCAGGACAGGTTTGGTCCATATCCAGGGCAGTCTTTAGGCTCAACGATACATCAACGAAATTCTCCGACACCACGTCCTCCTAATTGCAACCAACGACAACGGTGTAATCCAGGAGGACAACGCTCGACCGTATACAGTACGGACCACAAGAGCCTGTCTAGATTCTGGCCCGCCAGATCCCCGTATTGGAACCGACAGAGCACCTTTTGAATGAATTGGTTAGACGGCTGCGCTGACGTCAACCACAACCCCAGATGTTACATGAGTTGGCGTTTGCGTTGCAGGCCGAGTGGGATACCATTCCCCAGGATGTGATTCGCATACTCGTCTCTTCCATGGGCAAGAGATGTCAGGCCGCTATCGATTCCAACAGGGGACATACGCGTTATTGATGGTATAGCTGACCTTCACCTTGGACCGATAACTGGATATCACGTTTTTTTTTGTACATGTACCCTTTCTCCAAATACTAATGTACGACGTTATCAAGTTGCGAGCGTATGTTCTAATCTCCAGAAACGGCGTCATTATAGAACAATGTTTTATCGTGAAATAAACCACGCTTCGTTTTTCATTGTTATTTATCGCGTAGCTATTTTATATGTTTATAAATAAGGAACTGTAGAAGGGGTCAAAGTATACGCAGTACTTGCAGAATTCATAGAATGCTCGGATATGTGTCGAGAGATGACACAGGGCATGAAATGGAAATCCATAGGGTCATTGTAGAGCCTTTGACATTGTGACTTCATCGGTACCATTACATCACAATCAAATGACACCTCTTATCTCAGCCTCTATGCTTGTTAACTGTACTTTTTACCGTGATGACTCTAGGCCCTGTTGTACAAAGTGATCTTAGCCCTATGGCTGTCATAAGCCTATGTTAAAGTATGGCGATCACCTGCACGCTAAGATCGCTTTGTGCAACAGGGCCCTGGTTATTACTTTTTACAAACTGAATAAGTTGGAAGAGTGATTTTGGACGTTTAGTAGCGATTCAATCTCGTCTCTTTTGATAACAAATATGTCAACACTTATCGATAAAAATTTAGAATCCCTCGACAAGCTTCGAAGTTATAAATTTTATACAATTGTTTATTTATAAGACACTCTCGTGAAATTCTTCATGTAATTGTGTTCCAGACTGTATCAGCTGACATAAGCATATATTTTTTTAGTTCTGCAGTCACTTGTCCATTTTTTGGATTTATCATGTATTTTCTTGGTCATATCAATGATTATATCTTTAAAAGACTGAAACTTGTTCCGGCAGCATTATTTCACTCGAGTGAGATATCAGTTTCATTTTTTCAGTCAAATACTGTAACAGTATTTCGTCACTAACCAATACCCAATACTTTGAGTATTCCCGAAACAAAATAAGAGCATGAATTTGCATTGTTCCTTAATACCATATTGTTATGTTCTACATGGGCAAACTGCGGTATATAATACCAGAGGTTATATTGCGTTCCAGGTTTACAGACCAAATGAGATGGACTGCCAACTGATTCCAACCCTTGATGACTCGGTAACGCCAGACTACGAAGGTTGCCAGCCCGGCCACTGCAGGCTGAAGGTTAACGACCATGAAGAACACGGCCTTCACAGATACTGTGATGAAGGCTTCATCAACATGGACAAGTTCAGAAAAGATATCTTCCGCATGCTGGATAAATTTCAGAGCGGGCAAAGAATTAAAAGTAGTGTTTTCTTAATGAAATTCTTTCCATGTTTGATAGCACTGATAGTAACTTTCTTTTAATATTGTCAATAATCTTAAACACCCGGGGAGACTCCGGTTTAGAATATGCAATGTATGTTAGCCGTATGAGGAGTAGTATAGGTAATGGGGGTTCTGGACCACTTCCACTGGAGCGGGATTCATATACCTATACTGCTACTACAGGGGGAATTTTTTATGTGTAAATGACTATGCGATTCAACGATAGTCATGAGTTGTATTAACCGAAACATCAATATTAATTAATAATGAATAAAATTTACTATAGCCCACGAGGATATTGGAAAGGTGTAGGAGCAATAAAAAAATTAGCCACCGCGGCTAAGGTATCTAAAGATGTGGCCAAGGATTGGTTAAAGAAACAAGCGTTGTGGCAAATATATTTACCGGCACCGCGTTATATACCGAGAAAGAAGTTTGATATTTCTACGACGAATGAAGTTCATCAGGCTGACCTCTTGTTTCTTCCTCAGGATAAGGTAAAACGCAAAACGTATAAATACGCTTTAACAGTAGTGGATGTGGCTAGTCGATACAAAGAGGCTGAGCCATTAACCTTGAAAGATTCAACAGAAGTAGCTAATGCACTGAGTCGCATATATAAACGCGGACCACTAAAATGGCCTAAGCTATTTCAAGTAGATCCCGGTCGAGAGTTTATGGGATCGATAACTAAACTCTTAACAAAGCACAACGTCAAAATCGTCCGTGGTGAAAGAGAGGCCCACCGTAGTCAAGCCATTGTTGAAAGATTTAACAGGACATTAGCGGAACGTTTGTTTGGCTATCAGTATGGGATCGAAATGAAATCCGAGCGATTGAGATCAACCGAATGGGTGACACGATTATCAGCTGTTGTATCAGCGCTGAATAATGAAGTAACGAGATTAATAGGGAAGAAACCATCCGATGCGATTAAAATGAAATCCGTGACTTCCGAATCTTCAGCACCGAGGAGAGGCAAAGAACAAAAACTTCCGGATAGAGTAAGGGTAAGATATTTATACCAGGCAGGTGAACTCGAAGGAGGCCTACGTCGCGCAACCGATCCCATATGGTCTCTTAAGACGTATAACATTAGTAGATTGGTTACGAAAGAAGGAGAGCCTATTCTTTATTATCTTCAAGATGGACCGGGTAGGGCATTTGTACGAGAAGAGTTGTTCATAGTTCCCGACGGTACGGTATTACCACCATAACCATAAGCATAGGTAGTTACACCATCATTATCAATCCATCTCTTTGTATCTAAGGGGATAATGATGTCTTGTTCATTCTTAATCCATATATCCTATGATCATAACTTCTTAAAGAGTTCATCTCGTGTTTGAACGTTCTACCATTGAATAATGATTCTTTATACTGTTCATGTTTGATATGCTTTTTTACCACATACTTCTTAACACCCTTGGCTTTTCTTATCTCTCCATTATCAGACTTTTTTATAGAATACATCTTCGGTCTTAATCCCACATACTCCGCTATAGGAGTCCCAGCACATTCATCCTTCATCTTACCTAACACCTTTTTATTTCCTACGCTGTGCAGTGGATTATCTTTTGGGTAATCGCTCGTGTCGTACATATCTATTTTTTCTGCCATATCTTTATACACATTCTCGGTTTGTATTTCCATCAACAAAGAATCTGTGTCGGTATATAGCACCTCGCATCTATCGCCGTATTGCTTCTTAAGTTCGTTGTAATAAAAGTCATACATTAAGTGTTTTGACAAGTCGAGAATACTCATACCGACGTACACCGGTCTGTTGAATTTTATATTACTCTTCTGCATATGCAACGCGGCTAAGTCATTATCGAATATCTTGCTTCTGTTAAAAGCCGGACTGGCTATAAGTTTCCTGAGTCTTTCTTCCTCATTAGATCTGACTAATTTAACATCGACACGCTTCCTTAGATTCTCCATAGTTTTACCGAATACTGAGTTATTCATGAGCTTATACAGATTCTTTTCGAAATCGCTGGTAGCTATCTTTCTTAAATCTGTGTTCAGCCTTATATAGGGCTCCATCCAAGGGCTTTGATCAAACTTTAGAACTCTGTGTATTTTCTTAAGTTTCATACCTAACGATAGATATAACTGGAGATTTCTGTAGTGAACTATATATTTTGTCTTATCCATCAAATTTGGTACGAGTTTTTCTACGTTAGCTAACCTACTATTACCCATCAAGGACCGTTGATATTCCGACATCCAGTCTTTATTAACCATTAATCTTTCGGGAGCTAGCGGATAACTGTTATGGTCTTTATGTAACGAACTCGGATATTCCAAGTCAACTTCTAGTATGTACCCTTTATTCTCATCATTATTATGGATATCATTCACACTGACCCATTCAAAACCACCCGTGGGTAAAGGTTGACTCATAGCCCATCCATACAAATTGTTGGCGTCGAGATATGATATATGAGTGTCGGGTTTACTCGGATCGTATCCTTCCACTAATTTATTATTAGCCTTAGAATACCTTTTCGCTGCCATCGATATACCACCTCTTAATCCTTTCTCAATAAACAAGTGCATAACGTAATCTGTGAGTAATTTTAGTTCTACACCGGTCTTCTTCAACAATGCATCCCACGATAGTCCGGGACTGGAATAGTACCATGCCGGGTCCAAGCCGTATTGTTTTAAACACGTCTTTCTAAATATCTCGAATATATCGGCGAGTAACAGTACATCGTTTTTTAAGTACAGATCGTGATAATCGCCTAAATTCTTACAACCTAATTTATCCCAGACCGTCAGAGCGTGTTCGTAATCGTCATCTGTTATTCTAGATTCCGTTAAGTTACTATAGAATGATTCGAGGGGTGGTAATTCAGTTTCTTCGAATCTAGACCAATCATCCATATATTCGTAAGGATATACACCTTTTCTCAGCAGCAAATGACGAGTTATCTTATCTGTATATTTATTTGTTATCGCGAAGTCATCGGGATTGTTCGCTTTAGCTAAATTGTCCAGGGAAGATAACAGAAACTGTACGGAGTCTATGAATCTAAGCCCATTACTTTGCTTTATTCTAGATTTCCCATCCTTGTACCTATAATGTATAGGTTTAGTCAACGAGAACGAAATGTATTTTTCCATGTTGTTAGGAATGCATGTTAAACCGCCGTCGGTCTTTGAGATAGCTTGCATAATGAGATGTGAATCATATCCTCTAAGGTTATGAAACACAACGGGGATGGGTATTGTTTGAGCATTCATTTTTAGTTTCAAGTTACACTCGTTATGAGCGGCTCCCCGATAATTACCCGTGACGTGACAATGATCTCTTACGGAATCCCCATCCAGGGGTTTATTACAAACGTGACAACTCGTTGACTTCTTGTGGGCCCTCCAATCATCTATCGTCATACGCATGGGTTTCTTACACGATAATTCTTCCCTGATTATTCTCTCTTCATTTTGTAGATATTCTAGGAACTTTCCCGCTGCATCGGGACCTCTGTAAATCACGGGAGTGTTTGTTTTCCCATCATACCTTACAACTATATATCCAAACCCACAAGGAATATGTTCTTGAGTTTTGTACGTATTATTGCTTTGGTTGGTATTTTCTATGGGTTTGATAAGCGCTTCGAAGTCGGCGTAAATTACGTACGGTACTGGCATTTGATTACAATAATGTTCAAATTTTAATATATTTTTCCCCTCTTTAGGCATATCGATCCTGATAGCATTCTGTCCAACACCTCTACAGTCTTCTTTATGCGCTTCTAATAGATCTTGTCTGCTGTACCCATGCAGGCATCTTTCGCAGAAATATTTCTTTTCCTTATGTTTTGTTTGATCGTATAGCACCCTGTTTAAACTCTTTATCCATGTATAATGATATTTTCCATCTTTTTCGATCAGAAATGAATTGATTCTGGGAATATGTTCAGGAGCGGAGCTTATCCTGTGTACAACAATTCCTTTAGAATGTCCGAAAACATTTATAGCTAAATTATTTTGCTTTTCCACCTTATCAATTTGTGATATTGGTGTGGGTTCGTCTATACCATCGAAGTTGAGTCCATCGTTTTGGGGATAGCTAGAAGGTCTATCCGGATGCTTGTCTACGGGGAACAATGCAGATCTTATCATCATTCTTAAACAATCATCGGATTTATTTTTTACGTTAATTATGGCTTTTTTCTTCTTATAATACGGGGGTAAATCTATATAAGATCCACCTTTGAAGGGCATATAATTCGCTATATCTAAATATAAACTATCGATTCTATCCACACCCCAACCCGAACCTCTATTAGTCCAGCGTTCTAAAGTTTCCTGTATCCTCTGAATTGATGTATCTAATGATGCGTTTATAGTATCAGATTCGGTTATAACTTCTTGATTGCTACGGAAATATGGTTCGGTATATTCGACGCTATCGTCTGCGTTACTTTTACTCAATGTCATTTTAATCGTCAGCTGGTATTTTATACTTTTTAAATCATCTAATTCCTCGTTAATTTTACTCGATACGATGGGCTTAATATCGTTAACATCCATGTTGGAATTAATATCCATCTTCCAACCTCTTAGATATTTACCAACACCGGCGGATGTGGGTACAAATATTAATTCTTGTTGTTGTTGATTATCATCATTATTATGTTGAATATCATCCTCGTCTTGTTCTTGTTGATTATTATCTAGTAAAGCGATCAATTCAGCTCTTCTCATTCGAGAATAACCTCTCAGCCCACTGTTTCTCGCTCGAACTCTGATTTCTCTAACAGTCTGTGGTGGTTCCAAACCGAGTAAGGTAATCAATTCAGCTTTTCTCATTCGAGAATATATACGTAGACCACGTTGCTTTGCCATAGCCTTCAACTCTCTGACAAAAACCATTGTGGTTGAATGGTATATGCAAAATGATTCATTTGTCTAATTGGTTGTTTTCATATATCTAAATACGTATCCTCCCCAACCTATTCCTCTCATTGATGTAATCTCTCTTCCTAGCATAAATAATCTGATTCCTGACCCTATCAGCACCGTGTTTCTTACATAAACAATAATGACCTTTGACCCCTATCCCGCATTCAGAACACTTATAGTTTATGTGTCCACGCTTGATGTAATAATTGTGTATACCGCAGTAAACATCAACACAGCGGCGGTTACATAGAGTCGTCTTCCCCATGAGTGTAAACTTGCAGTCTCTGGGCATAGCCAATGGCCAAGCCGGTGACCACCGCTGAATGATACGTCGCGTTTACCAACATTTTACCGTCTGTAACTGGAGTAGTCATGCTTCTTATAGCATTATATGAGGACTAACCTCTAATTGAACTTGTTGTTGCGGCGGGGGTGACGTTTTCTCTTCTCCGGTCTTATAAAAGAACCATACAGCCGCTATACCAGCAACTCCTACTAGTGCCCATGTTTTAATCGGATTTGAATTATTTATTAATTTTGCTTTGCGCGCCAGCCCTCCCTTCCTTCCTGCAGCTATTTTTTGGGGGTTCTTAGTAACTCTGGGTTTCTCATTCACTTGTGGTGCATCCTCATTCACTTGTTCCGCAATCTGTTGTGGTTGCGCAATCTGTTGTGGTGTCACCTGTTGTGTCTCCATTTATATTATTAAGTGGGCACGTATGTTTAAATTGACAATACCTAGCCGTTATTAAAGCTGTGGTGAGCGGAGCTAAGAACATTCCGAATCTATGATAAAACTCACAGCTCACTGAGCTTATAGCGTGTTCGATGAATGGGTCTTTCTCTAGAGATTCGCATAAATACATGCGATGTTCTGCCGGGATGGGGAGAAACGTACTAGCTACGACTGTGTATAGTTGTAATATAGACGACCCTATCGTTTTAGTCATGGTAGCTTCCAGTCTAGACTCGTAACGCGCGTACAGTTTTTTAATGTCTTCGTCGGTCATGTTATCAATTTTTTCGATGGTATAATTTTCTCCCAAATATTGGGAACATTTTCCACCGGCTACCAAAGCCGCGAGTCTTTCTCTATGTTTATCTGCATGTTGATGTGTATGTTGATCAGGCTCAGATTCTTTGAGCATTTGTTCGATGAGTTCGTCGCATTCCATAATGTAATACCTAAGGAGATATTTAAGTCTAACATAATATAATATGACATATCCAATACAACCCGTAATAATGAACTGTTGCGAAAGAACGATGATTTCGAACCACATTTTATGTCATATTAACCGCTAATGTTCAATTTGCTACATTTTTGCTACATTTTGCTACATTTTGCTATAATTTTGCTACATTTTGCTAAGCAATTGCATAAGCAGCTGGTTGATCGGTTTTTAATACGAGTTTACAGTGCTTCGTTGCCGCTAACAGTTTTCTGACTTTGTCACGTTCACCCTTGGTATAAATGACGTCATTTTCGCGTAAACATTCCTCGAATGAATCTCGGTCTTTGCAATGAAACAGCGCTACCCATTTGGTCTGCTCTCTGAGATCTTTCAGGACAGAGTTGTATTTTTGAGTAAGTACCCAAACGCTATGTTGAGTATGCCGACCGGAGAATGCTAAATACGAAAGCATATCTTTCTTTTTTGTTAATTCTTTACTCGCGCTGCAGTCGTCTATTAGGAAAAGGGTTGATTCTCCTTTGTATTTTTCGTGACATACTCGGAGACAGTCTTGTAAACGATCGCCCGGATCGACTCTGTGTATTCCGTCGTCATTCATTACCCAATCTCTCGATAAGTATGTTTTATTAACGCTTATAGTCGGGCACAGAATAATAATATGATCGAAAACGTCCGGATAATGACTTTCTAAAATATCTAGAATAAAGGCTGTTTTTCCGCAGCCCGTTTGCCCGCATATGATAGCGCAGTGCGGATCTTTAGGTAAAAGATTATCAATAGATTGCTTGCACGAATCTCCCATTTTGTATATTAAGTTGCGCATCCATAATCACGTACAAATATATGTTTAATTTACCAGCTGATTCCTGGAGCTTCGTTATCTGTATGGTGACACCCTCGCTAGCATTTTCTATTCTCCTCCCACTGCCGTGTAATTGGTCATCGTCCGTTGTTCGCATGTCGAGCCATAGCGCGTACTTCGAGGTGAGGTATTCACCAGACAGACAGATCTTTCACGACCGCAATAACTTCCGGGGAACGTTTTATAGAAGGAATTTTTTTAATCTTATCCCACTGGTGATACGCTAGCATTCCTTGGCTATATAGTTGATTAGGAACGCCCTCGATAGTCAATTCTACTTTTGTAATCTTGGGATTGTAGAACTTCTCGGTATTTCTTTTAAACGCATCTGAGGGGTCCTCGAACAACATTAAAATACCCTTCAACGACCTCGTGGGGACGTTTAGATTGATATTCCACATCGTATCTTTTTTGTCTCTCGTGATCTTTCGGTGTCGCAGCACGCGATCGTACAAAATGGCTAAACTTCCCGAATACTGGTTACGAATTTGTCTGGCTAATTCGGGATCCGTTATCATATCGTACTCGAGCGAGATATTGTCAATGGAATAGCTAGCATCTACATTAGCGGATCTGATTACTCTACCGTAGTCGTTAAAAGTGAGTTCGTATTCTAACCTATCGCCTAGGGATGCTTGATAAAAGGGCATGTGGGAATCTAGTAATTCAAAGTCTAGGGGAATATAGAATCTGTTACCTAATGCGTCGGCAACGGCCTGATCTTTTACGATGGTACCATCACCATTTTCAGCACCTACGCGCAGTCTCAATGTGTTCTTATTACAAATACCTTGGTACTGTAAGTTTTCCCGCTCTTTATCCGTTCTCCAGAGATCCATGTAACAATAGTATACATCGCTATCGTCGATACTCAAAACCTCATTACCGCTAATTTTAATAGCGATTTTCTTAACGATAGCACGACCTATATTCTGAACCGGCTCCTTGTTAACGTCGGTAGAATTCAAAACAATCGTAAATGCTAGTCGGACAGTTCCCGGAACTAACACATCGTGTGCGCCGAGATTAGGAAAGCGAACCAGAAGCGTTTGATTCTGATCGATGGTACTAGGGTTATTAGTTATAGTAACAGACTGACGAATTGCTTTGACCCCCAATGGATCTCGAAGTCTGCGTTGTGGGTTTAACTTGCGTCCGTATTGCGAAGACATTGTTATATTGAAAACATGTACCCTATGTTTAATATAAAAATGACTGATTTTGATATTAATGACTTAGATCTAAGTACCTTTGGTGACCCAATCGAAGATACTGATGAAACCAGGTTTGGTGACACAAATCTTAATGATGAAATTTTACAATCAACTGTCAATGATTATTACGATGCATTAAAAGATGATAAAAATTATGTTACTCCAATAGGTCGTGAATATTCAAAGTTTGAGATAGATAGTAAAGGAATATTGCGACTGCGTGGCGCTCCGGATATTGATCTTATGCATTCTCGTACTCGTAAGCCCCTAGCCTTGTCTACGATAGCCGCTAAAAAAGGCATCGGCTTTGTTCGTGATGAATTAGGTTTTGTAGACTACCGACGACTTCCCGCGAAGACTACTAAGGCTCTTCAGACTATGAGGAAAGAACTCGTTAATACAGATGATTTGGAAGCAGCCTCGATGGTGGCCTCGGACGGACTCGGAGAAATCTTAGATACCTATTACGATAATTCCACGGTCAGTGTACCACATTCAGAGTTCAGTATTAGGGAATTACGAGGTCTTGACAAGGCAATGCAAACTATGCGGGGAGAACTGATAAATAATATAGCCAAGCTATCCGAAATCGACAAACATATAGCTCAAGAGAAAACAAAACTCGAACGGGCGGGCGATGAGTTCAGTAGACGCCAAGTTGCTGAAAGATTGCGTAACCTAGAAGAAGAAAGATTGGCCCGCCTCGAAGCAGCTTCCAGTAATAGAAAGGCACTTCGTTCGCAAATCAGTCGTATTCGAGAAACTATCGATCAAGTCCTCAACGATGACACTACACTGGCCGATATAATTAAAACATTGTTCAGAGAACAGGGAATAACAATTGCTAGTATTTTAACCGCGTTGGGATTTATTATATCGACTTTGACTCTCTCGTTAACAGGTGGTGGAGGTGGATCACCGCCTAATGATAAAAACGGTATAAGAGAGTGGATAAAAAAGCATTTAAAAGCATTAGGTTCAGCACTGGGAAAGCTAGCTGAGAAAGCCGCGGCTGCACTTCCCGGTATAATAGGGAGTGTTGTTTCCTGGCTATTGAATTTATTAGCTAAGACCACCACTTGGCTTAGTCAAAACTTGTGGGGGTTGATCGTAGCAATTGCAGGGCTGTTGTACGTGTTCGCTAAAGACTATTTAACCAAATCATGAGTAAACCAACCGAGACTCCACCCACTACAAGCGCTGTTTTTTATCGATATGTTGTTGATTTTTAGCCGCAATATGCGGTGACACTTGTGCATCAGTAGATGTTTGTGCATTAAAAGATGTTTGCGGCTTGACTATTCCCTTATCACCCGTGATCGTTTGCGATATTAATTCGACGTTCATATCTGAATTTATACCTGTTTTTTGTTGATCGGTAGCGATAACAATTTTATTATTATAGCCTATCTCTTGACCGATCTTAAGTTCCATATTACTCGGAGACATGTATAGTCCCGGTGCATAAACGAAGTCCACTTTGGATCGAGCGTACTGTAATGCATCTTGAAAACGCTTTATAGACGATGGTATGTCAACTGGTGAATTAATGGCGTCCTCCACGTTTGAGACAAACTGTTTTTGCGCATCGAGCGCCGTCCCAGAACCGATAATGGACGTTCGTGTTTGAGATTGCGCACCGAGAATTGCCCATACATAAGTTCTTATCGATTCATTAACTCTTACAAATCCTGGGTTAGTAAAATTATTTTCCGTTTTATCATTAAGAAATTCATTCCAAGCGTCTCCGGGTGGTTGCTCAACCTTTTGGATGGTGAAAGCAACACCACCCTTAAAGTTCATACGATCATCTCTCCACTCGTTACTTGAGAGAGCAAAGCTCGGAAGGAGCCGACCCCTTTTCAGTAAATCATCGCTGACTTCTTTAACAGAGTGTGCACCAGCGTATGGAATACCTAGACCATGGTTAACTCCACTCAGACGCCAATCTTTACTCGTAGAAACATTAAATTCATTACAAATACGTTCGAATGCCTTCTTATCGTACTGATTATTTGTGGAATTCCACGCTCGATCCTGCGGTAATGGAGCACTAATTTCTTTAAGTATACGTCTAATCTGATAGTACACGTGAAATGACATAACAGACTTATTCAGTTCAAAGCCTGGAGCGTAAAGAGATACGCCACATCCCGTTGTGGCACACCATACGGCAAAGTTTAACTGATTCTGCCAAAATTTCATCGGATTGTGAAACCAATCGTGCACCATTTTATCGCTAGTTGCCGTGACCCTGTACTTTTCAAAGATATCGGGGAATTTAACTAAAAATTCAGCACCAGAGGCAGTTACTATAATCGATTGATTAGTAATGTATCTCGATTTCATATTTAAGTTATGATATAGTATCATTGTATATTTAATATGTATGTTACACTCCCGGGAATAACAAATGGTCAGTCTATTCAACTGCTTCATACTATCGATAACTCGGATGGACAACTCGAAGTAGCACTATGCGATGTAACATATTACCAATGGTGGACCAATATAAGTGCTGCGAGAGGTAATAATAAGATAATATTAACATATGACCATAATAGAATTACTACTATACCTGATGGGTATTACAGCATAAGCTCACTCAATGATGAATATTTTAATAATGAATTTTTTTATAATGAATTTTCTACTGGAATTATTATCACACAAAGTGAGGCCACTGGGGCAGTGAAAATCATCAATGAAAACTCAGATATAATTATTGGTGAGAACTTAGCATACACACTTGGATTAAAAAAAAAGAACTAAAATTACCAAGCGGCATAACAGTGATTGCAGATACTATCGACTTACCTGATTTAGTTCCCTATAAAGAGTTGTTCATTCATCTTGATCAAATAAGCACGACGGATAATATTCAACTAGAAAGTCCTTCAACTCTACTCAGAAGTGTTCCGGTCAAAGATGGAAAATACAATAGCGGTAGAACGGAATCTTTCTCGTTATTACAATATAAAAAATTAAAGCGGGGTATTATTTCAGACCTTAAAATTTCTGTATTAGATGTAAAACACCAACCTGTGAATGTAGGATACTTAAGTGTAACACTCCATATTAAAAATAATGGTTGATTCCATATTTAAGTTATGATATAGTATCATTGTATATTTGATATGTATGTTACACTCCTGGGAATAACAAATGGTCAGTCTATTCAACTGCTTCGTACTATCGATAACTCGGATGGACAACTCGAAGTCGCTCTATGCGATGTAACGTATTACCCGCGGTGGACCAATATAAGTGCTGCGAGAGGAAATAATGAGATAATAATAACAAATGAAAGAGATAGAATTATTACTATACCTGATGGGTATTACAGCGTATGCTCACTCAGTGATGAATTTTTTAAGCCTTATGGAGCTAGTCTCACACAAAATGAGGCGACTGGGAGACTGAAATTATCCCCTGGAATAATGGGTGTAATTCCTTACAGGAACTTAAGAATTACAATTGGATTTGCAACCAATTATACTATAATAGTCGATTCATCAAATGAGGGAAATACATTACCCGATTTAGTTCCCTATAAAGAGCTGTGCATCCATCTTGATCAAATCAGCACAATAATAATATATAACAAGAAAGTCCTTCAACTTTGCTCAGAAGTGTTCCAGTGAAAAATGAAAAATACAATAGCGGTAGAACGGAATCTTTCTCATCATTACAATATAAAAAATTGAAGCGTGGTATTATTTCAGACCTTAAAATTTCTGTATTAGATGTAAAACACCAACCTGTACATATAGGATACTTAAGTGTAACACTCCATATTATAAATAATGGTTGATGCATCAGGCCCTGGAACGATAAGACAATGTAATACAATTGCGCTTTCCGATCTCGGAGACACGGAAGGATTCGATAAACCCGGTACCAATGGTAAGTTATACGCTTTACACTTACACGATAATGTATACAAGCGGAAAGAAGTTACATTCACGGGTAATCTAGAAGATTTAAGCGATGTCGACGTTAGTAGACTCCTTAAAACCACTCCGTACAAAATTATTTACAACAGTGAGAATAAATGGACTATGGTCGAAGCAAACATCAAGTGGCTGCTGAATATCGTCATTACCCCACCTTATGCGATGATGGGTAAGGGACATAATTTAACTAAGATAATAAATAGTGGCATCGTACTCGCGGCCTATATCCCGTCAAAACGAAAAAGTGTGTTAGTCACTACCCTACCCTGGTGTCGGTTTACTATCAACTATAATCGCCGCGCCTATCGTGCTCGGCATGGAAATAACCGCCGGAGTCTCGGGACTGGCAGGAATAGCGATAAAATTCATTTCTCGTAGGTTGCAAAAGAAAGCATTAAAACACGATAGTATTCGGATACTCGCCGATGCAAAGTTGAACAGCATCGAGGATCATATTTCGACAGCAGTGGCCGATTGTAAGATATCCGAGGATGAGTTTCGTTTAGTGCTGTCGGAACTCACCAAATACAATGAAATGAAGCAGGAGATTCGATCAAAATCTCGTAAGACCAGTGGTATTAGCGAAGACGATAAAAAAAAGTTCATAGAACAGGGGAGGCAACAAGCGCGTCAATTATTCCGTGCCAAAACCAAAGAACTGGTTGGAGATTAAAAATAAATTGCTTACTATCGTGTGATTACATTTAGACAAATGCTTACATAAATATATAATAATGGAAAAAACTATTAAATGGAGAGAATTACCACAAGGTTTTTATTATATCAGTGATGTCAAACCAACCAAATACGGTAATCAATTGTTTCTTATCAATTTACAAAAAGAGTGTAGTTATATAGTCTGGTCTCCTAGTAAAATGAAGGAAGAACTTAATAAAAATGTTGAATATCGCTTTATCGATAAAAATAATGAAGAATATTTTTATTACCATTTAGACTCATCTAAAGCAATGATTGGCCCCAGGTATTGGTGAGCTGGAGTCAATTTAACTTAATCTCATGACTATCGTTGAATCGCATAGTCATTTACACATAAAAAATCCCCCCTGTAGTAGCAGTATAGGTATATGAATCCCGCTCCAGTGGAAGTGGTCCAGAACCCCCATTACCTATACTACTTGAGGCGACAAAATGGCTCCGTGATTTGGTTGATTGTGTGGCACTGATGTACATGGTGTTGTTGCTGCTCAGAATAGCAATTGCTGGTTTGTCAGTAATAGGGCAGAATCTTGCTGGATGCCGCAATGAACAACCAACAAATAAGAAAGGTTAAAATAAATTACTCTCCCCTATGGTGTGACAGGATCAAATGACCGAGGACCCGAATCCCATATTCATCCTGATAATGATTCTAGGATTGTCAGCATATGCTGGTGTGTTTCACTGAGAAAGACCTTCACCTAAGACCTGCATCACTTTCCACCCACACCAGGCTGACACCACAATATATATAAAAAATACTGTTCATTTACAGAGGATTCATTGTGACCATCCAATCCCTTATCATTTCAGAGGATCTTACGTATGACAAAAGTCCATCGTACCGCGTCATCTACAAGACAACGGTTGACCTGCCAGATATTGAGATTGACTTTGTCGCAGCCATCCATGTTGACGAGTGGCCAGATTACCCTCTGGCCAACAATTTACGAAAGAAACTATCCAGGGATTTGCCCAGCGAGGTTGATCCAAAAGGGATCATGGATGAGGGCTTCAATACCGTGATGAAGCATTGCAAGGGTATATATAACTACTGAATGGCAGTACATCTGTCAGCAAAATATGCCAAACCATCGTATTTTGTGTGCTCAAATTCAAACACGAATGTGGCACAAAAACAATCTCGATACTGTGTTTAAGTTCAGAATATATAAATACCAATGTATCAGCTGTTGAATGCAAATGACGTCACAGTATATTAACTTACAGGTGGTCATCGAGTCATACTAACTGGCTGGAAGACCTACAGTAACACATGGCCTAAATACGTCACAATGGGATTCCCTTTCTACACACACTAGGGGCACCTTGAATAAACGCAGAACAATTAATTGAGTGAACATTGTATAGTGTCTTATTTGTACAGAAAGCCAACACATACGCCATTTGTGAAATTGCTGTCTGTGGATAACTCCAAATGAGTACTATATGAGTACATATGTAAAGTTTGCATTTGACGTGATTATATTGTTTACAGGGTACAAAGGCGTTCTGCTGTTTCAACGATTCGTTGTTTGTTTAAGCTGATGTTCCGGACAAGGTTCTCCAGTGGAAGATGAGCTTCACCTATGCAGAGAAAATGCTTTCGAAGCACGCAGACAAGAAATGCTGGAAGCCAGTTTTAAGAATTATCAAGCGGGCAAAGGAGATCGCAAAAGGTGACAGTGATTTATCCGCCACATCCAGCATATCAAAGCAGATCGAAAAAGCTGCTGAGTACACAAAAAGGCATTTCTTCCCTGACAGCGATGGCAGCTTGGGCCTGGGGACGTACCCGATACGCATGTTGATGTGGACCCTGCTGTATGACAGAGATTTAGGAAGAGGGTACAGAGCCTGGCAGAACTCAGACACGCTTGAAGAACTGCATGTCAGTCTTGGACAATTTAGAGAGATGCTAGTTGGAAATCTACCGATTCCGAATCTGTTTATGCCCCTAATGGGCGATACCATGACAACTGCAAGATATGATGATAAACGTTTCATGTACATCATGACGTTGGTCATTGGCGTACTGTTTTCTGAACAACCAGATGATTAAAGGTACCTGTTGCATTGTATCTCCAGGTCTACCTATCCTGCTGCTACAAATGCAACATAAGAAACTTCAAGTTTGATATATTTGGAATCAGTACCATTTTTTTACTATTGCCATTTTCTGTGTTTTGTAAGTGTTAAAGAGAGGCTCGGGTCAGTTGGCACTCCTAGCTAATTTGTTTTATAGTCATTCAAAACGCACTTTATAATTCTTATTCCAATGTGTTTAACAATCTAGCAGTTGATGAATACCGGTACCCGACTGGTAATCCAGGATACGTTGAACCAACTCACAAAAACGCGCTTGACACAAGTAGGTGGTGCACAGAAATTGGGCAACATATTTGGTTTGTTACAGGTGGAGAGGGTGTACACATGTTATGCACGTGCAGGTCATGACGATGAAATAGACTACGCCTCCGTGGACACACTTATTGCTCATAAGACTTTCAAGAGATCGGTGTGACAAGTCGATACCAGAATGCTCTAAAAGTCGTTTGATAGAGGGTCTGTCGGGTAGCCTAGTGGTTAAAGCGTTCGGTCGTCATGCCGAAGACCGGGGTTCGACATGGAAACCTTGTGCGATGCCCACTTCCGGTGTCCCCCGACGTGATATTGCTGGAATATTGCTAAAGCGGCGTAAAATAATACTCTCACGTTTGATAGAAGTTAATTACAAACAAATAAACCTGTCAGAGCTAGGTTATCATGGCTAAATCCTACGTTCTCAGCCTGGAGAATTGGCCTATAATGTCATAAGTTACATGGAGAAAGAATGTACAAATCAAGTGCAAGTATTTTATAAAGCTAGCATTGCCATTGGTATGTCTGCGTCTACGCTAAAGCGCATCAGGATGTGAAGATTGATGCCATGACAATCCAAATAACTCAATGTCAATCCAGCCAGCAATACAGTGAAAGCCTGATAAGTGGCCCTAGAAACAATCACTACTTTACAGGTTATCTAGCTAACCAACTATGACTTGCGTGCCTTGTTTAAATCATGTTCCTCACGTTCTGTATGCATTGTTGGTTGGTTCGTTGGTTGGTTTGTTGTTTTACGCCGCACTCGGCAGTATTTCAGCTATATGACGGCGATCTGTAAATAATCGAGTCTGGACCAGACAATCCAGTGACTGATATCATGAGCATCGATCCACGCAATTGGGATCGATGACACTGCACTGATAGGAGACACAAATAATAACTAAAATAATAGTGATTAGGCTTACAATCTTTACTTCAATCTAATTCTAAATAAACATCAATATGCTTTATCATCTCTTCTCCAGAACACACCTGTGATGTTTATCATCACTTTACGCTCATTAACGAGATGGACTCATGTGGAAAAGTGTAGCAAGACAATGGTGTCGCCTTAAGAATATGTCTAGTAGGTTAAACAAACACGTGTTTAACTTGGCTGATAAATACGCTGTAAATGGTTGTAAAAATTGGAATGGTAGGGTAAGAAAGAAGTTTAGTAATATAGATTTAGGACATCTATTAAACGATACAGGTTTTATTGATAAATTTTCCGTTTGTACACAGGTGGAACAATGGTGTAAAAATAAATATGTTACCCGTTGGAGTGATCTGTTAAGAAAGGAAGAGGGGCGAAATGGGCTTAATAAGTTGAGAAAGTATCGATGTTACAAACAAGTATATGGGACAGAATATTATCTTTGAAATAAGATGCCCAGAAACTAGCCAAGTTTAGATGTGGAGTGGCTCCTATTCGAGTGGAAACCGGTCGATACGAAGGTGTACCTGCCAATAATAGAATATGTTTTCACTGTAATGACAGCGTAGAAGACGAGATCCATGTTTTGTTTCACTCTTTTTAATGAATGTATTGCTAAATCTTATAATGTTTTAGATATGCCTGATATCGACAAACTTTGTTTTATTTTCAGTGACTCCAGTGTGTGTTTGATACTTGCCAAAGTCTGCTTTTTAATTCTTAATCGTAGAAAACATCTTTTATATGGATAACTTTTGACTATGTCATCTTTCTATCATTTATGTATAAATTCTGTGATAATTCGTCTCTCATAATTCTATTGAATGGTTCTGTACTTTTTAACTATGTCAAGTTGTATAAAGCTGTTTTATGTATGTACAGGAGTGAGACGTTAATAAACTATTTTCTGTCTGTCTGTCTCATTGTCGACTGCAGATTAACAGGGCAGTTAGTGTAGGGTGGGGATCAGCACTCCCAGCATCTTCCCGAGGCAAGCGTGTCCACTCGCCTATATCTATGCCGTGGAAACAAGACTTTCATAAAAAGGCTAGTGGACCCTCTTGCCTCTTGTCTGTTCATTACTTAACTGAGTAGTGACGGTTTGGTCAGCAGTGTGTTTTCAACCACACTGACTGCTATTCTACTTATCATGTCATATTTACTATGTAGCAGGTCTCTGAAAACCAAGGACGTATATCTAGACAAAAGGTTTTCTACTGTAATCGTTCTACTTATCAGACAAAAAATAATGATAATTATATAGTGACAATGTCAGGACCAAAGGAAATTATCAACATAAGAGAGTTTTATCGGCTAAACAGGTTTCTACATAGTGAGAATACACTGTATTACATTGAAAGTATAACGAAACCTCATAATCAATAACATAGGATTAATTAAAGAGTTTGTCATTGAGTCAATTAGCACTACGTTAGTCTCAGCCTTCACAATCATTTGATGAATGACATGACAATATTCATTATTGCTCTCTGGGGAATTCCATTCTTACAGAAAATGAATTCCCTTCGTTGTCACGATACTTCTCAACTGTTGTTTTTACCACTGCAAATTTGCTGTCACCGTTTTCAGCCACTGGTACCTCACATCAGCACGTACTATTATGTGCATTTGAACTCGCCACTAGAACTTGTTAGCCGAGACAGAACACACACATTTCCATCCTACAAGTTGTCGAGGACCACCTGCTACCCCTTTCTTCACAATGGTACGCGCCAGTGGGCGGACCTCATACATAGTCATACGGGGTTCATTGTCAGGTCACATCTCCATTTATCCTGGATTACCAGTACTTACACAGTGTCTCAGATAGAGACAAGCCACTACCATCAAGACCAGCACTGAAAATAGTTACCAGATCATCCCCCTTCAACTCTAATCCTCGATTATCCAGCTATTATAATGTTTTCATTTTATTGTGATGGAATAGAGATACGGTATGCTTGGTAATTGAGGATGGACAGATGCGAGAAAAACAGTCCAGCTTCAATTCGTATGTCAACATTGAAAATGACCTCCTCCGTGGTCTGATGGTATAGTGTCCGTCCGGAGAGCGGAAGGTCCGGGGTTCGATCCCCGGCCGCGTCATGCGAAAAGACATTAAAAGATTGTACTTGTTGTTACCCTGTCTGGCGCTCGGCATTCAGGGGCTAAAACAAGGACTGGTCGGCTCGGAGTCCGTATACTGTATCTGAGTGGGGTATTCATGTTAAACTGTATCTCAGTGTGCTATCAGTATAAATCGGCATTAGTTCGGACTAGTGCACCCACGCACGCACGCACGCACACACACACACACACGTCCCTATATAATTGCAATAATCTTGGACAAGACGTTAAACCCCATCTCACCAATATTGAAATTGTTAATTTTTCGAAGTATTTATTTCAAATTGTTAAATCTTTGTTCGTTGTGATTAGTAACTGATGCTTTGTGTAGTGGTTTCACCCTGGCAAATGTACAGTGATGTGGACAATTCAGTGGGTTGCTGAAAGCAGATCCTTCTTAATGGTGATATTTTGATATAATTCTGTATTTATGTTTCTATATCTGTACAGCTTATCTTTCCATCTTTTTGTGTTATATATATATATATATATGAAATAAACTCTGTGAAAGAAGCTCTAATTAATTTGTTGGAGTGAAATAAGCTTAACATTTATTCACCAAAGTTATGTGGACGTTTGTGAACATGAAATATAAATGTGGCACAAGACAATCATGATATCAGGCACAGGTACCAAACTTAGGGTACCTGAAGCACAACAAGACCCATCAGGAGACGACATGTCCCCCCCAGTCTGGTGCAATTCGGAAATGGGAGTTCGGCTACTTATACCCCACTTTGGGTTCATTGCCATTGGATACATTCAGTTCAGTGAAGAAAAAACTAATGCTGTTCAGTATTTTTACAGTTCACTACTACACTGATCTGTATGGAAAATTTCATCAAGTTATCGAGTTCTGTTCCGGAAACATATACTACCATCACAGTTAAGTCCAACTTGTCCTCATGAAAACATGAAAAAAACAGTCATCTATACTGTCATCCTGCTCCTGGTACCACTCCTCCACTGATGTTTTGAATACACATATTCACAGTCACATATGTGATACTGAAGTGCTTTCAATCAAAATGTTGATATATTCTTGCTCAAAGAAATAACGCAGTCAACACATAAATTCAACCCTCGGACCTTGTGAGAAACTGCTGTCATGTCTGCACTGGTAGCTCTCTGTGTATAGGGGCGGTCGGGTAGCCTAGTGGTTAGAGGGTTTGATCGTCTCCGAAGACCCGGTTTCGATTACCGACATGGGTACAATGTGTGAAGCCAATTTCTGGTGTCCCCCGCCGTGATATTGCTGTAATATTGCTAAAAGCTGCGTAAAACCATACTCACTCACACTCACTCACTCTGTGTATATCAATAATCACAACAAATAGCTTCTTTTGTTTGTAAACACAATTTAAATATTTGTAAATTCTGTTTAAGATGTACAAATCATAAAAAAAGTAACTCGCGTACACATGAACAATAAACAAAACAACCGTCACTATATGTAAAATACTTGCATAAATCTGCACATCATGTGCCTTTAAAAATAACCATGGTAACAGTCATGTTTATAATTTGTAAAAGATGTATTTACAAATTATGTCTGAACGAAGAAGCTGTATCTCAAATCAATATCATGTATCACACAATATATTTAAAGTTATCCAAAGTATTCTATGTCCATTCTATTCCGTCATCGTATTGTTCTCCAGTTCGGTTAAACCCCATAAACAGGGATGATATAATATCCCCGGGAATTTATGTATCACCCTAGGGATTTATATTATTTTCAAGGCATATTTGCTGTATAATTTATAATAATATCCCAGGTATTTTATTAATACAACTTCCGTTTAGATTGTAACTTAGAATGTTTCTGGCTAGAAATTTATTTTGCATTTGAATACAATGTAATGAAATTTAAAATCAAATGACAAACGTTTTCATTATATTCCCGAGGATCGAACACACAACCTTCATATCGGTAGTAACCAGTTACAACCAGAGCTTTGTTTTAAGTCCATTTTGAAACTAAATAGACGTCTATAAATTTCAAAATCATGTGCAAGAGAAGTTCTTAGTTATCGATGGACAGATAGAGATGGAGAGATGGGATCCCAGAGGAAGTTGAGGTGGTGAATGTTTCAGGGTACTCAGTATGGAGATACAATACAATGCTAACAATGGACAATCAAAGATGCTACACACTGGACAGATTTTCACCTGCTTGAGTACTTGATACAAGCACTTCATCTGTTCACACATTTATCTTAAATCAAAGAGTATTCATGACATTAATGATTGTGCTTTTGCATCAGCATACAATTATCACAACTTGGTGTTTGACTCTCGGTTAATGTGTCGGTGAACAAAGTAGAATGGCAGGATGTATTACGCATCAAACCTTCAATGTCATCTCCCAGCATCACTGACTCGTGCTTAGTTTTCTGGTTATTGTGTAAGCAAACAACATGGACAGAAATTGAGCAAGATTAAAGGTCCATAAAGCTCCAAGAGCATGATGTACAACTGATCAAGGGAGATTACTCTTAGACATTCAAAACACAAAGGGAGGTAATTCAAACATCATCTTCATTTAACCTGAATAACTTTGGATGTGTTTATGATTCATCACCACAGTGTAATCCATATATAGTTACAAAATTACTGATGTGATCACTGATATTGCCTCACACACATAATATTTGAATTTTACAAATTTTGCAAATGAATAACCCACAAATTTTAATGCAGCTGTGTCCCGTGCTTTCAACACTTTAACAATGGCACGCCAAGAATGCAAATCCAAGGTCACCATGCCACTGATCTGATGTTAGAGTAACCTGCCCTGATGTTAGAGTAACCTGCCCTTGCCTGGCAACAAAAATCCTCTTGGATATCTCACATAAAAGTTGGAAAATAACATATGGGAAAGGAGATATTTATATTTTTGTCTTAGCAACACAAAAAATATTCATTTCTTGTTCAATGAACAATGAAATGACAGCATGAAATAACATGAACATATGTTTTCATTAAAAAGTATTATTTTCTTTTACAAAAGTAATATTTTCTTGCTTCATACAGGCCCATCACAGTGGGCAAGTTGTTCTTCCATGACGGCTGAATGTGTTCAGGCTGGTCCTGTATGAGGGAATATACTTTCCACTGGACACACATTTCACAGCCCCAGTCACCCAAACACAGGTGCATGTCCAAAGGGCTCAGCGAACACATGTGTCCAGCCAAGGCGATTGATAGTGTTCTCACGGTTAAGCACTTGGATATCTTCCAAAATATTATTAAAAAACAATACTGTTTAAACTTTAGGCGATGAGGTTCTTTGAAATATTGGATCAGGGCCCACTTGCACAAAGCGATCTTAGCGCTAAGATGATTGTAACTCCCATACTTTAACATAGGCTTAGATAATCTTAGCGCTAAGATGACTGTAACTCCCATACTTTAACATTGGCTTAGATAATCTTAGCGCTAAGATGGCTTTGTGCAAGTGGGTCCTGGCTGGTATGTTTGAATAGATTAGAGCGCATGGACACCCACCCACCCCCAGACCCACCCCCCACCCACCCACCTTCACACTCACACACACACACACACTCACAATCTCACCATGTCATCAATTACACATCTAGGTGACGTACAGGTCCTTATACCTTAACCTCTACAAAACATTACTGCACACATATAGGCTCTGGCTTGCTACACTGATTGTTCCTGCACTATGTGCTGAGTCCCCGCTCGACGTCCCGCATCACCCTCAACACCTGCTCCTCATGGTAAGGCAGACACACACACTGCACACTCACGGGCAGACCCTGGCTGCCCTTAGAACCCTGCAAGAAGAAAAGCACTTTCTACATCATGAAATGAGCAGGTTGTGCTGCAGTCAGATTGGTTGAAAAGAGTAAACTTGGATCAGAAATTTGGAAATCTTCTGTATATAAATACTGTTCTTGAAATTATCTTTATATCTCTCAAGATCAATTTGAAATGCGTAGAATGAAAGATTATCTGTCCCCTTGTGACTAAATGTTGGTAGTCTTATACTTCATGCAAGGGCAAATCCAGCATTTTTAAAAGGGAGGGTTCCAAAATATCAAATCCTCTCTCAGAGGTTGGGGGGTTCTCTACAACATACTACATTTGGTTTTGGTTTTCAAAGGGGTGTGTGTGGAGGTAGGCTGGCCCCAGACCCCACAACAAATAACTTCTTTTGTTTGTAAACACAATTTAAATATTTGTAAATTCTGTTTAAGATGTACAAATCATAAAAAGTAACTCACTCACTCACTCTCACACTATTCCTGCACAGAATAGGGTCCCTAAAAAAACAACTCACTCACTCACTCTCACACTATTCCTGCACAGAATAGGGTCCCTAAAAAAACAACTCACTTACTCACTCTCACACTATTCCTGCACAGAATAGGGTCCCTAAAAAAACAACTCACTCACTCACTCTCACACTATTCCTGCACAGAATAGGGTCCCTAAAAAAGCAACTCACTCACTCTCACACTATTCCTGCACAGAATAGGGTCCCTACATGGCCTAATACCAAATTTCAGTCAGACAACTGGACTGACAACTTTGCAAAGTTACCATACCAGATAAAATGTTGCCAGTCCAGAATCTTCTAGACTAACAAACTTTTCAAAACTGACCTTGGTCTGTAGGACAGGCGGGTATTTTAAACACTGATGCAAGGTTAATTAAAAATAATTCCACAAGACACCCTCATGTCTCCTGGAGCTAAAAGGAGAGGGGTAAAGTCTGTGAGAGTGTTTGTTTGTCTGTTGTTTAACGCCACACTCCGCAATATTCAAGCTATATGACAGTGGTCTGGAAATAATCGAATCTGAACTCGACGATCCAGTGATTGATGTCATGAGCATCGATCCACGCAGTTGGAATATGATGACATGCATCAACCAAGTCAGCGAGCCTGACCACCCGATCCCATTAGTCACCTCTTAAGACAAGCATAGTCGCCTTTTATAGCAAGCATGGGTTGCTGAAGACCTATTGTACCGCTGGTAGAGTGAGTTAACCGTCTCTGTGAACAGTATCCCAGTGATGCTCTGGTGTCTGTGAAAGAGATCCTATTCACAGGTGATGGAGCGTATTCAAACCCATGAAGTACTGATGGGCTAACAGGCCTGTATTAATTTCTAATACTGTAACAGATGACAGAGCACATACTTCTACACAGGGACTCAGTCTTGCTACTCATCATGTACCAGTGAGTGAGTGAGTAAGTCGGGTTTTACGCCATTTTAACAACTCTGCACAGCAATCGCGGCGCCTTAGACGACTAGGCCACCCGTGCCCCCTATCATGTACCATGACGCTTCATGCGAGGGATGAAGACTCGCCTGTTTGGTAAGCTTTTCCAGCAGTGTAGTCGCTGGGTACACCTCTGGATCTGCCACTTCCTGTACGTCTGCTTCGGTCACCGTGGTAACAGGAACGGAGCCAGCGGAGTATCTCAGCACATTGTAGAGTGCACAGTAGGAACCGCCAGCTTCAACAAACACAGGACAAACATCACCTCAACATGTTAAAGACACAGACATCAATTAATTCATTAATTTGTCCCAGATTGGAGAAGCTATTTAACACATGACGACTGGACCCACCTGTCAGTCTCCCTGCACTTTTGAGAACTACAGCTGGACACGGATAGACAGGGCAGATGACAGCATCCAAGTCCTGTTTGTTCCAGTGCTCCAGAAACTCCTTCCTGTATTTCTGTAACCATGGTAAAAACCAGATTGATCCACAAATTCATAAAAAGAAATGCAATAAGGTCTACTACATTGTCAGTGCATGGCCCCTACACTACTCAACCATACATGTATCAATTTGAAAAACTTCACAGAAAGTCTTGAATTTATAGAGTGAATGATTATCAGGATGATTACTCTGTGCCCTGGTCTACACTCAACCCCACACATCTCCAGTCCAGTTTCCCCCTACCACCCTCAATCCTGCACAACAGCAGTCTCAACATAAACTCAATCCACCCTCTATCCATAACCCTGCTTAAACCCAGGCCACCCTCCATCATAGTCCCTCATTGATCCTCAACCCATATACCCCTACCCCTATCTATACCTCTACCCCAGCCGACATCCAACCATCCCACCCCGACTCAATCCGTATCTGCCATCAATCCATCTCACCCACCTCATTCCCCATCTGACATCAAACCATCTCACCCAACTCAACCACCATCTGTCATCAACTCATCTCACCCACCTCAATCACCATCTGACATCAAACCATCTCAATCACCATCTGACATCAAACCATCACACCCAACTCAACCACCATCTGTCATCAACTCATCTCACCCACCTCAATCCCCATCTGACATCAAACCATCTCACCCAACTCAATACCCATCTGACATCAAACCATCTCAACCAACCCAATCACGATCTTTCATCAAACAATCTCACCCACCTCAATCACCATCTGTCATTAACTCATCTCACCCACCTCAATCACCATCTGACATCAAACCATCTCACCCAACTCAATCCCCATCTGACATCAAACCATCTCAACCAACCCAATCCCCATCTGACATCAAACCATCTCAACCAACCCAATCCCCATCTGACATCAAACAATCTCACCCACCTCAATCATCATCTGTCATCAACTCATCTCACCCACCTCAATCACCATCTGTCATCAAACCATCTGACCCACCTCATTCCCCATCTGACATCAAACCATCTCACCCAACTTAATCCCCATCTGACATCAAACCATCTCACCCAACTCAATCACCATCTGTCATCAAACAATCTCACCCAACTCAACCACCATCTGTCATCAACTCATCTCACCCACCTCAATCACCATCTGTCATCAAACAATCTCACCCAAATCAATCCCCATCTGACATCAAACCATCTCAACCAACCCAATCACCATCTGTCATCAACTCATCTCACCCACCACAATCACCATCTGACATCAAACCATCTCACCCAACTCAATCCCCATCTGACATCAAACCATCTCAACCAACCCAATCACCATCTGACATCAAACAATCTCACCACCTCAATCACCATCTGTCATTAACTCATCTCACCCACCTCAATCACCATCTGTCATCAACTCATCTCACCCAACTCAATCCCCATCTGACATCAAACCATCTCAACCAACCCAATCCCCATCTGACATCAAACCATCTCAACCAACCCAATCACCATCTGACATCAAACAATCTCACCCAACTCAATCACCATCTGTTATCAACTCATCTCACCCACCTCAATCACCATCTGTCATCAAACCATCTGACCCACCTCATTCCCCATCTGACATCAAACCATCTCACCCAACTTAATCACCATCTGACATCAAACCATCTCACCCAACTCAATCCCTATCTGACATCAAACCATCTCACCCAACTCAATCACTATCTGACATCAAACCATCTCCACCAACCCAATCACCATCTGTCATCAACCCATCTCACTCAACTCAGTCCCCATCTGACATAAACTCATCTCACCCACCTCAATCACCATCTGACAACCCATCTCACCCACCTCAATCACCATCTGACATCAACCCATCTCACCCACCTCAATCACCATCTGACATCAAACCATCTCAACCAACCCAATCACCATCTGTCATCAAATCATCTCACCCACCTCAATCACCATCTGACATCAAACCATCTCACCCAACTCAATCACCATCTGTCATCAAACAATCTCACCCAACTCAATCACCATCTGACATCAACCCATCTCACCCACCTCAATCACCATCTGATATCAAACCATCTCACCCAACTCAATCCCCATCTGACATCAAACCATCTCAACCAACCCAATCACCATCTGTCATCAAACCATCTCACCCACCTCAATCCCCATCTGACATCAAACCATCTCACCCAACCCAATCCCCATCTGACATCAAACCATCTCACCCATCTCAATCACCACCTGACATCAAACCCTCTCATTCAACTCAATCACCATCTGTCATCAACTCATCTCACCCAACTCAATCACCATCTGACATAAACTCATCTCACCCACCTCAATTACCATCTGACAACCCATCTCACCCAACTCAATCACCATCTGACATCAAATCATCTCACCCAACTCAATCACCATCTGACATAAACTCATCTCACCCACCTCAATCACCATCTGTCATCAAACCATCTCACCCATCTCAATCACCATCTGACATCAAACCCTCTCACCCAACTCAATCACCATCTGTCATCAACTCATCTCACCCACCTCAATCACCATCTGACATCAAACCATCTCACCCAACTCAATCACTATCTGACATAAACTCATCTCACCTACCTCAATCACCATCTGACAACCCATCTCACCCAACTCAATCACCATCTGACATCAAACCATCTCACCCAACTCAATCACTATCTGACATAAACTCATCTCACCCACCTCAATCACCATCTGACAAGCCATCTCACCCAACTCAATCCCCATCTGACATCAAACCATCTCACCGAACTCAATCACCATCTGACATAAACTCATCTCAACCACCTCAATCACCATCTGACAAACCATCTCAACCAACCCAATCACCATCTGACATCAATCCAAATCTGACCTGAATTCTGTCAGCCACTTTGAACCAGTCATACACCGACCTGAAACATTTTCAAATAGTATTTTTGTTATTTGTATTTCAATCATTGTAAACATTAAACATTATCAAACTATTCCTATTATAAATTTATTATTCAAACTTGTAAAGACAACAATGAACAAGACACCTACTTTACTCCTGTGAATTTCTGGAAGGATTTCCCCAGCACTGGGTCCTGAAAGGACAATATCCGTGACAAAAATGGTGGTGAAAACAGACACATTGAATACAACTCAGTGTTATCCCCACCTAGATATACTACACTGTGATATCCTCCACTTAGATATACTACACTGTGATATCACCCACTTAGATATACTACACTGTGATATCATCCACTTAGATATACTACACTGTGATATCCTCCACTTAAATATACTACACTGTGATATCCTCCACTTAGATATACTACACTGTGATATCCTCCACTTAGATATACTACACTGTGATATCCTCCACTTAGATATACAACACTGTGATATCATCCACTTAGATATACTACACTGTGATATCCCCCACTTAGATATACTACACTGTGATATCCTCCACTTAGATATACTACACTGTGATATCATCCACTTAGATATACTACACTGTGATATCATCCACTTAGATATACTACACTGTGATATCCTCCACTTAGATATACTACACTGTGATATCCTCCACTTAGATATACTACACTGTGATATCATCCACTTAGATATACTACACTGTGATATCACCCACTTAGATATACTACACTGTGATATCCCCCAATTGGGAATACTACACTGTGATATCCTCCACTTAGATATACTACACTGTGATATCCTCCACTTAGATATACTACACTGTGATATCCTCCACTTAGATATACTACACTGTGATATCCCCCAATTGGGAATACTACACTGTGATATCCTCCACTTAGATATACTACACTGTGATATCCTCCACTTAGATATACTACACTGTGATATCCCCCAATTGGGAATACTACACTGTGATATCCTCCACTTAGATATACTACACTGTGATATCCTCCACTTAGATATACTACACTGTGATATCCTCCACTTAGATACACTACACTGTGATATCCCCCACTTAGATATACTACACTGTGATATCCTCCACTTAGATATACTACACTGTGATATCCTCCACTTAGATATACTACACTGTGATATCCTCCACTTAGATATACTACACTGTGATATCCTCCACTTAGATATAATACACTGTGATATCCCCCACTTAGATATACTACACTGTGATATCCTCCACTTAAGAATACTACTCTGTGATATCCCCCACTTGGGAATACTACACTGTGATATCCCCCACTTGGGAATACTACACTGTGATATCCTCCATTTAGAAATACTACACCGTGATATCCCCAACTTAGGAATACTACACTGTGATATTACTCACTTAGGAATACTACTCTGTGATATCCCCACTTAGGAATACTACTCTGTGATATCCCCACTTAGGAATACTACACTGTGATATCCCCAACTTGGGAATACTACACTGTGATATCCCCACTTGGGAATACTACACTGTGATATCCTCCACTTGGGAATACTACACTGTGATATCCCCCACTTGGGATTACTACACTGTGATATCCTCCACTTGGGAATACTACACTGTGATATCCTCCACTTGGGAATATTACACTGTGATATCCCCCACTTAGGAATACTACACCGTGATATTACTCACTTAGGAATACTACTCTGTGATATCCCCACTTAGGAATACTACTCTGTGATATCCCCACTTAGGAATACTACTCTGTGATATCCCCAACTTAGGAATACTACACCGTGATATTACTCAGTTAGGAATACTACTCTGTGATATCCCCACTTTGGAATACTACACCGTGATATACCCCACTAGGGAATACTACACCGTGATATTACTCACTTATGAATACTACACTGTGATATCCCCAACTTAAGAATACTACACTGTGCTATCCCCCACTTAAGAATACTACACTGTGCTATCCCCCACCTAGGAATACTACACTGTGATGTCTCCCACTCTGGAATAAAACATTGTGATATTACTTAGCAGGGAATACTACACTGTGATATCCCCCACTTGGGAATACTACACCGTGATATTACTCACTTAGGAATACTACTCTGTGATATCCCCACTTAGGAATACTACTCTGTGATATCCCCAACTTAAGAATACTACTCTGTGCTATCCCCCACTTAGGAGTACTGCAAAGGGATATTACCCAGTTAGGAATACTACACCGTGATAGTACTCACCCAGGAATACTACTCTGTGCTATCCCCCACTCCTAGTACTACGAGATTTTACTACTAAAGTACTACCAGATATTATCCACTTATGAATACTACACTAAGACTCAGGTTCGATTCCCGACATGGGTAAAATGTGTGAAGCTCATTACTTTCCTCCCCGCCGTGATATTGCTGGAATATTGCTAAAACCAGCGTAAAACCATACTCACTATTTCACTTACATAGGAACATGGCTATGATATCCCCAACATGATATCCCAGACTTGGGAATGGGACTCACCAGGGGTAGGAGAGCTCTGGATATCAGGGACACCACCCACTTGGGGAGAGCACAGGCCACATACACCAGCTTCAGACTTTGATCTACGTAATCCCTGACCCTGAAACAGGACAACATCATCACAGGATCCTGCTCCAACATCTGTCGTGTTTCCTCAACATATTTCATCACCGATTTTAATTTCTTTCATGGATGAAACAACCACACATGAAAACCACGCTAAAGTTAACTGCCCAACAGATTTGTCCACAGAAACATCAACATATTGGGAATACAGGGACAGCATTGATGTTGGAATTGATGTAGTGCCTGCCAGGTGACCTCATTTGCATATTTATCAAATCAAGCTACGATGTTTATCGCATCATTAACAAACGCCATTACCAAATTCACTATAAAAAGCACCACAGGCAATTTATAATTTACAAAAGTGGAGGTTTGGTGGAGGAGAGACTACTTACAGATCGGTCTAGATGTTGTTCATGGGTGGGTGCTTTTTGGAGCAGGACACCTTATACAGTGAATATGGTAAATAAATAAACATGTTTATTGGCTTTTACTTGGTACAAGACATAAAGTCAGTAGGAATGTGTTTTATGAATCCAGATCTCCATTAAAAAAGTACACGCTTATTGATATACTGGTACACTGAATGTTGGCTAACTGTATACATGTACTCACATCCTCTCCCTGACTGACTGACACCGGTCTCCTGTCATGGGTCCCACGAACAGCGACGGGAAAACACACGATGTCCGGGGAGGTGAGAAGCTCACAACCTGGTGACACATACAGAGTGAGTGAGTGAATAGTCGTCTGTCTACACAATGGTACTGCTAGAGTGAGTGGGTCCCTCCCCCCACCACACACACACACACACACACACACACACACACACACACACACCCACACACCCAACACACACGTACACTTTTGAAAAACAAATGTAGTATGGTGTAAGCAGTAAAATTGTCTGGGAGATGGTTTTGACATTTTAGACACCTCCCTTTCAAAAGCACTGGATCTGCCCTTGAACACACACCCCTTTCACTGCTGAGTCAACAACCAGTCCCCAAACAGTAAATACTATAAGTTGTAGCAGGATCACGAGGGGTACATGGGGTTTTATGCATCCAACAAGCCAGAGGGGTACAAAGGATTTTTTCTGTCTCTGAGAAATGCACGTGCAGCCTGTAGTGCTTGTGGCGGGGTACAAGAGATTTATGCCCTATTGAGAAATTTATTACCCTCCAAGGTGGGTTACACAGTATTTAGATCACGTTGACCAATCAGATCTCATCATTCTGTCATGGAGGTATGATACTGCACCTTGTGCCCCATCTTCTCCAGGGCCGTCTTGGCGACATGGACAGCTCTGATGGTGGCAGGGACTGGGCGTATGTTGCCGTCCCACGTGTAGAAGCCGATCTTCAGGGGCTGTGTGCTCTCATACATCTGTCCCAGACACAGGGCATAAGGTCAGATGGATGAGGAAGGAGAAGGCAGTTATTTGGGGAGGATGAGCATAACAGTGTTTATTACCTATGAGATAAAGATATCAGGGTTAATAAAAATCACATGTGCCCTAGGGTCATGTCCCGTCACGAGACAACAGTTTCCGTCATCTGGACAGTGTTGTTGACGTCATTCGAATCTTATTGTGACGTGAGGTTGGAATGACGTCACACTAGAAACGACGTCATAGCTAAACACACGATATATAGAGGATCCTATATTCGAATTCATGTCCTGCCATGTTTACAACACTTGTGCCTAAATTCCATTATTCCCCGAGCGAAAGCGATTATGATATGAACATAAATATAATATCCTCTATATATCATGTGTTTTTAAACAACAAGGGATTCTTTTTTGGTCAACCTGAAGTGATGATTATTACAAAGATATCAAAATATTCTGGGCGACTTGTCCCTGTTTCAGCAGCTTTTCAAGTCAAGCATCGAACAGTCAGATTTTCATGTGTTTGTTTTGGTCATTACATTTCTGAGTCTCGTGATGGGATTTGAACCACAGACCTTCAACATTCTGCCATGTCAACAGAAGGCACATCGTTGGCCGCATAGAAGTGTACTGAGACTGATTTTGCTCAAGGTGGAGGCCTTAAATTTTTCCCATGAAGGGCTTCAACCCACATCTGCTGACCCAGGTAGGTGAACCCTGTCAGTAAACTGACTATAGGTAAGGTTGCCATGTGTGGGACGACTGCTTCATTGTCATCTGAAGGATTTTTCATGAAAACACTGTATGTAAAATTACAATGAATATCGGAGGTCATAAATTGTGGCTTTTATGGAAAGAATCCACGGTCATAGTTACCTCTTTCCTGAAGGGAATTGGAACAACTTGGGGGTCAAGGGCAAACATCTCGGGGGCCATGAGAGCCTCTGTGAATCTGACCAGACCCTCCACATCCTGTGCCATGGGACCAACCACACCCTGAACTGTGGACAAGTAGGATAAAACAATAGCCTTTATACATAGGGGATGCTCACACCCTCGACAGTGGACAGGGAGGATAAAGCAACAGCCTTTATACATGGGAGATGCTTACACCTTGAACAGTGGACAGGGGGGATAAAACAATAGCCTTTATACATAGGGGATGCTCACCCACCGTTTAGTGACCCGGGTACCTTTCTGTATTCTGATTTTGGCTAGGGTATATTTCTGTATACAGAAACGTACTGGGGTACATAGATTTAGCACCGTGCCAACAATGACAACTTGCCTCAACTTCCTGCCTGTAGCACAACAACACATGGCTATCAGGGGTCGATTTAACTGGTGGCCCATTGGCCCGTGGCCAGTTAAACTTTCGAAGGGCTGCTGAAGTGTCAAGTAGGTGGCCCGTCTGACTAGTCAAAATTTCCCCACTTCTATGTGCATATTTAATATCGTCATGTAATTTTGATGAGAAAATGTTTAGGGGGATGAGGTTGGGTTAACTCAAAGAGGGATACGTATTGATCATCTCAGTAGAATGAAAACCAGCTGCCATTATGTAATATTGTTTACAACAACTACAGTTTTATTTGCTCATAAATCACCATGAAATTAAGCCAGTGGAAGCCAAGTGCACGAAAATGTGTATTTAGGGGTGAGGAGTTCTTAAATTTCTTGAGCCCCCTAGGTAACTCAGTCGGGGATAGCCGCTTCAGTGACTCCATCACCTAGTCGTGATCTAGTCAGTTTGATGATGGGCCAGTAACTTTTGAAAGGAGAAAGCCCTGCTGGCAACATAAAAATTGTTGTTAAATCTACCCCTGGCTATGGTCATGTTTGGCGTAACACTCACCCAGAGTCTGTCCAGGATTCACAGTGAAGTGGCCTTCAGCACTGAAAACAAACACACAGTGGTCAGTGACCAGTACTGGACATTGCGTCCACGGATATATTCCTTGTGTGAAAGGAGGGACACTGTTCAGTAAACCTGTCCTTAATTATTCTTCCCAGCTCCTCACCATTGTCAACAGATTATCTCTTTGTAGATTATGTATTGCAATCAGAAAGCATATTGCCTCTTCAAACAGTCAAAATGTATCTAATTAAATTTGGCCGACTTGGAAACGGACGATCAACTTCAGGAACATCCTTCAAAATAAAACAATCGATAATTGTAATAAAAAATGTATAGATAATCAGTAATCTGGAAACTTGTTATCTGGACAATTAAGCTAAGATTCCACCATCCAGATTAAAAAGGTTCTTAATCTGGAATCCAATAATCCAGAATGGCCATTTTCTGGGTGATGTTTTTACAAATGTCTATATACATTCTTAAAAAAGATAATGTATTGACTTATTTATATTTGTTAATCTGAACGACTTCTATGGAAACTGATCTGCCAAGATTAACAAGGTTTCATTACAAGAAAAAGTGTTACCATGGTTACAGTAAGTCTTGCAGCCTTTGGGTGTCACCGGATGCCTTTCTTGATATAGCTGCATAGCAGTTTGTCACCATTACAAGAGGGGAGGTGAAATGGGGTCTAATGTGTTAAAGATTATTCAACTTATATAGCCATGTGCATTCATGTGTGTTTGTGTGCGAGTGCATGTGGGTGTGTGTGTGTTTGTGTGTACTAGTCAGGACTAATGCCAGTTTTACAATGTTAGCTCACTGAGATACCATGCCACAGTTACACATGGATACCCCACTCGGACACAGTATCCTGACTCCAAACTGACCAGTCCTTGTCTTATACCCTTAATGCCAAATGTCAGGCAAGGTAACAACAAGTACCATTTTTTTAATGTGTTTTGGTATGAAACAGGCAGGGATCAAACCCCCGACCTTTCACTCTCTGGGCAGATGCTCTATCCACAAAACCGCAGAAGTGGTCTATCATTATAAGAACATACAATAGAAGAACATACCTGAGTCTCCCCCTGGTGGGCTTGAGGGCGCACACGCCACACATCTGGGCTGGTACTCTCACGCTGCCCCCAATATCTGTCCCCAGCCCACAGATTGAGCCCCCAGCCCCAAGAATGGCTCCCTCACCCCCTGACGACCCACTGGGGCTCCTTGCGGGATCTTTAGGGTGTGTCGTCACTCCATATATGGGATTGGAGCAACCATAACTGAAAATCAGTAGAATTCATTTCCTGGTTGTAGCGGTATGAGAAAAACAACTGACTAAAAAACTTACCTATGTTGAGATGACACAGTAAGGACATGAGAAGAATATGATGCACAATAAAATCGCTTTGATAGCTTCACTCAATCTATACTTATTTCCATTTTCCTAGTTGAGGTTGAGGGGCACGTAAACCAAGAATGAAATAAAAATTCTAATCACTTAACAAGGTCCTAGCATATCACACAGCAATACATAACATAGTGTTCTAGATCACACCTACCTGTACATGGTTTGGGGCACATTTGTCCTCATGAAGGGAATAGCACCTTGTCGTTTCAGCACCTGCCACACATAGAACATTATCTTATGGAGTGTATAGAGCTGTCACAAGTAGAACATTGTATTACACAGTGTATAGAGCTGTCACAAGTAGAACATTGTATTACACAGTGTATAGGGCTGTCACAAGTAGAACATTGTATTACACAGTGTATAGAGCTGTCACAAGTAGAACATTGTATTACACAGTGTATAGGGCTGTCACAAGTAGAACATTGTATTACACAGTGTATAGAGCTGTCACAAGTAGAACATTGTATTACACAGTGTATAGAGCTGTCACAAGTAGAACATTGTATTACACAGTGTATAGGGCTGTCACAAGTAGAACATTGTATTATGGAGTGTATAGAGCTGTCACAAGTAGAACATTGTATTATGGAGTGTATAGAGCTGTCACAAGTAGAACATTGTATTATGGAGCGTATAGAGCTGTCACAAGTAGGACATTGTATTAAGTAGTGTATAGAACTATTACATGTAGAACATTGTCCCATTGATGAAATATTGGGGTAACTAAATGTGACCTGTCTGAAGTGTGTGGTGCAGACATTACCTGGATAACCACAGCATCTTGAGTTGCTGGCTTGTGGATGTAGTATTCCATTCCACCAGTGCAGTCATAACCCTGCAGTGGCAACATGGGTGGAAAGGATTTAAAGCAATTACCGGTAACATTAACACAAGTTCATTACATATAAACTCTTTTATGAGAAGTGCTGGCCTGTTTGTTAGTCATTAATGACTAGGCACTTAATTCCACTCCTTATTCGGCACATCCAGCGCAGTGACATACATTACCACATTGGTTTGAAGGCATAACTGTCACCTTGTCACTTCTGTCACACATTTCATGGGATAATAACATGGGTGCCATCTTTCAAAGAATGCCACAATCCATTCCTGAAACTATCTCAATTAGGCACATCTGGAGGTGACGTGCTTTACTACAAGAGGTGACGCGCTTTAGTACTAGAGGTGACGCGCTTTACTACTAGAGGCGACGTGCTTTACTACTAGAGGTGACACGCTTTAGTACTAGAGGTGACGTGCTTTACTACTAGAGGTGACACGCTTTAGTACTAGCGGTGATGTGCTTTACTACAAGAGGTGACGCGCTTTACTACTAGAGGTGACACGCTTTACTACTAGAGGTGACACGCTTTACTGCAAGAGGTGACAGGCTTTAGTACTAGAGGTGACCTGCTTTACTACTAGAGGTGACACGCTTTACTACTAGAGGTGACACGCTTTACTACAAGAGGTGACGCCCTTTAGTACTAGAGGTGACATGCTTTACTACAAGAGGTGACACGCTTTACTACTAGAGGTGACATGCTTTACTACTAGAGGTGACATGCTTTACTACTAGAGGTGACACGCTTTACTACTAGAGGTGACACGCTTTACTGCTAGAGGTGACATGCTTTACTACTAGAGGTGACGCGCTTTACTACTAGAGGTGAGGTGCTTTACTACAAGAGGTGACATGCTTTAGTACTAGAGGTGATGTGCTTTACTACTAGAGGTGAGCTTAAGGTAGTTTGGAGCATAAATATTGTCACACCATAAGACAAAAGCATAAATGGAACTGTTACCTCATGTTACATGAACCAGGAATTCCATTATCATATGCAGCAGCATCTAGTCATGGTCCACTAACCTCAATTTCAATGTTTTCCTTGATGCTGACTGGAATACCGTGAAGTGGTCCCTTGGGGTCAGTCTTGGAGTCACATAACACTGCCCATTCCTGCAGGAGAGTTATATCCCTTAGTTCAAGGACAGTGATCTACATTAGCCTAGACATTTCCTGGGGGATAACTAAAAATACTGTCAACATATATACTGAGGACACATGGCTAAAGTGAAACAATGATACGCATGGCTAATGTTGATACAATGTTACACAATGATACACATGGCTAATACTGACAATGATACACATGGCTGAAGTGACACAATGTTACACAATGATACACATGTCTAATACTGACAATGATACACATGGCTAATATTGACAATGATAAACATGGCTAATGTTGACAATGATACACTTGGTTGATGTTGCCACAATGTTACACAATGATACCCTTAGCTAATGTTGACAATGATACACATGGTACTGTTGACACAATGTTATACAATGATACACATGGTACTGTTGACACAATGTTATACAATGATACACATGGTACTGTTGACACAATGTTATACAATGATACACATGGTACTGTTGACACAATGTTACACAATGATACACAGCGGTGCAGTCTTACCTCAGCTTCTAGGATTGGTTCCACCACACAGTTGCACTTCTCATCAACTTCTAGAGCCTGTAAACATAACACTTGGATATTTGTGTGAAGATCTCACATAATGTGACTCTGTGAACCTGTGTGGCCCTTCAGCATGTCCCCTTTCCTTCATTGACCCTTTGCAACCTTACACTAATGCTGAGATAGTTAGATATCATAGCAATCCAAATTATTACAATATTATGAAAATTAGTAGTATCTTAAACACAAAATAATTACTTCATAATCCTTCCACACACTCTGTAATTTTTATTATTTTCATTATTTTTATTAGAAGCCTCGCGCACTACATCCTTTACTCAAATGACAGGTCCCAAACAAAGAAAATTTTAATCCATTATTGCAACATACTATGACAACATCCTTGTGATGTGGCTCTCTGTACATACCCGAGACTGGTAAGCTCGGAGCACATCTATGGCTTTCAGGTCCCCTGTTTGGAGCTTGTGTTGGAGGTCTGTCAGTGAAAGGCCCAAGATGTACTCTCTTGTGGTCAGGCTCAGCTGGAGTGAGTGAGTGAGTTTGTTTTAATGGTGCTTTGGTTTTAACACAACCTGTCCGGTTTGTTTGTTTGTTTGATTGTTGTATAACGCCACACTCAGCAATATTCCAGCTATATGACTGCTGTCTGTAAATAATCGAGTCTGGACCAGACAATCCAGTGATTGACATCATGAGCATCAATTCATCATGAGGATCGATGATGTGCATTAACCCGTCAGTCACCTCTTACGACAAGCATAGTCGCCTTTTACAGCAAGTATGGGTGCTGATGACCCATTCTATCCCGGGTCTTCACTGGTGTCCTCGTGGTTAAAGTGTTTGCTTGTCACGCCAAAGACCCGGGTTCGATTCCCGACATAAGTACAATGTGTGAAGCCCATTACTGGTCACACCGCCAAGATATTGCTGGAATATTGCTAAAAGCGGAGTAAAACCATACTCACTCACAGAGTGGGACAACTACCCTATATTCATACTGGGACTTGACTAAGCGAACTTTATGAGAGTCCAAAAGTTGTTTTGATTGTCTGTGTTTAGGCCCTGGTAAGCTCACAGCCATGTAAAGGCTGATGTTGCGTAATTGTAGTTTGGCTATTTGTCTCTTCAAGCTAGATCAAAACAAAGTGGTCAGTTCCCAGGTCGGGATTGGTTGTGAACCAATGTGGCATATCGGCAATATTTGAAACTTTAATTGTATATGCCATGTCAGCAATAAGTACAATGGATTATGAGCACAATTCAATTGATCTTGATGGGATATGAGTGAATATTTCAGCATGAAGTAAGTTTTTTAATTGTGATCTCTGATACTTGCTCTTGATTTTTGTGTAAAATGTGATGTTTGATTAGACTGCCAGAATTAAATTCTTTTTAATTTGCTGTGTGATCTGTAATTGTTATGTACGCTCCACTCATAACAGACTAAGAACAAAGAACAGATCGTGTAAAGTTCTGCAGGACGTAGCTTTGTACAGCGAATTGTGGCATGTTGAACATCTACAGACCCGTGAAGATCAGGGGTAGAAATGGTCTTCAGCAACCACTGCTTGCCTTAAAAGGCGACAATGCTCGTCGTGAGAGGCGATTAACGGGATCGGGTGGTCAGACTCGCTGACTTGGTTAATGCATGTCGATCTCAATAGCGTTGATGCTCAAGACATTGTCTGGTCCAGACTCTATTATTTACAGACCGCCATCATATAGCTGGAAGCTGACAAGTCCTTGTTTTAGCCTCTTAATGCTATTCGCCAGGCAGGGTAACAAGTACCATCCTTTAACATATTTTGGTATGACGCAGCCGGGGATCAAACCAACAACCTTACTCTCACCTGTCTGACATTCTACCCACTAAACCACAGAGACGGTTGACCTACTGGAATATACATGTTGGTGATACCAGCCTCTAATCAAGGCGGTCCAACCCATACAGAAATATGGTTTGAGTGTAAGCAAGCGAATGAACCCTTGTTACCTGTGCCCAATCCAAGATACATCTGAGGGGAGCATGTCATAACTCTATATGATCAAAGACGTAGCTCTAAGATAGTTCAAGTAAGGGATCACACTACGGTCCTATATCTTACTGGGTATTCGTATAGCTGCTGTCGTAATGTGTTCATTGAAGCTTGTAACTGGTCTCTCTTCTTGGAAAGCTTCTGGTCAAACGCATGCTTCCTCCATGCCGCTCGGACGACCCATGCAGCCACACAACACCCCACAATGGCGGGCGCGGAGTGTCGTAGCGACTCTATGCTGGGGAATTCCGGCAGGAGGCTTGTCTCCCTCAGTTTCTGCCACATCTGTAATGATTGTTTTATCGTGAGTTGTTTTGTTATTGATTGGTTTATAGATCCACCAAACCATCTTCCCGAAGCAAAGGCGTTAACTGAGTGTAAATAGCCATCTTCCCGAGGCAAGGGAGTTAACTGACTGTAAATGGCTTATCTTCCCGAGGCAAGGGAGTTAACTGACTGTAAAAGTCCTTCTTCCCGAGGCAAGGGAGTTAACTGACTGTAAAAGTCCATCTTTCCGAGGCAAAGACGTTAACTGACTGTAAAAGTCCATCTTGCCGAGGCAAAGACGTTAACTGACTGTAAAAGTCCATCTTGCTGAGGCAAAACATTAACTGACTGTAAAAGTCCAGTTACCACCATTGCCGACCTAGGCTGGAATTTGCAGGCTTTATCATAACACCAACAGTGGCTAATACGAGTTATGTCCCTTTTATGTCATTCCTATTGACCAATCAGATTCAATCTCTAATATCACTTGCATTTGCTGCAAAATGGCAGCGCTCACCCAGTCGAGATCTAAACACAATCTCATTAAAATCAGATCTTAGTTGTCGCTATTTTCAAATTGGCGACAACGCTTCAAAACATCTTTTGACAAATTCTCGATTAAAAATTTGAAACCCGAACAAAAGAACATTCTGGAATCGCTAATAGATGGTCTAGATTGTATGGATTCAGTCGTTAAAACCATAACTATCGTTTGGAATACCCCGTGTTAAAGTTTTCGAGGATGCATGATCAGAAATCACAATCCGACTGTCTCTTTCATGATCCGGTAAGCGACTCTCTGATTGGTCAGATGAAAGGTCGTTCTCGTGTGACCTCTCCTGGAATGTCCTCAGATCTTAGTTTAGCGGTAGCGAGAACTAAGGTCTGATTTTATTGAGAATGGATCTTAACAATAATCAAGATCTATATTGTTATAAAATGGGTCTTACGGAGTGCATCAAATCACTTGAGTACCTTGATTAGAAACATGGAAAGATCTGCAAAATATCTGTCGATGCCCAGTGTACGGTAAACATGCTTTCCAAATCCTGCAGTAAACCGGAATCTGCATGTTGAAATCCATGTTGTTTACGAACCAGATGTCTACTTCGTTACGCAATTTTGATTGGACTATGCATAGACTCATTAGTCCGTCGAAAATGTAATTCGGGCATTCCAGTCTAGTTCGGCAAGGGTGGAATATAGACAGTAAACACTACATGTAAACACTACACATTTCACCGAAACGGACAAATAAACATACAATTTGAAAATTGATTATGTCACATCAACCAACCCTAACATTGACAAAAATAAACAAATAAGAAGGGCTAAGTGTATTTTATTTTTACCCAAAAAAATCTGTAAAGCAACTAATACAAGAAACAAGAAAGCCTGAATAACAAAACATTGAATAGGATTTTTAATTTAATTTGATTATAATCAATGACTGGTTGTATGGTAAAAAACGATTAACCAATGATTGGTGAAATTGAAACATACAAAAGATTTTTAAAATATGTAAAAAAAATAGTAAAAATATGTAAAAATACAAGTAGTAAACAAAGTAATCTGTAAAAACATTTGAAGCAGAAAATTATTGTCTGTTAGAGCCTTAACATGAATGTCTTGAACAGGAGTGTATATTTAATCATCACCCAGCAATTAAATCAACTACATTAGCATGTCTTGGAAAGGTTCCCTCCCATCAGTCAGACAGGCCCCTTGTTATACACCTTGTTATTGCCAATCGTCATACAGTTGAGTAGGGGGGTAATTAGAGCACTCACCTCAAGCTGTAATGGTATGACCCAACACTCTGAGTTAAGGTCTTTGTTACGACAACAATGTTAAATTCATAAAAGGTGAGTTGTTGTGAGCTGGATATCTTGTGAGAGGAGGGTATTAAAATGATCAAAGTCACTATAAGTTCTTTTACTAACAAATAATTATTATTTTTTAATAAATACTTTGCCCTTTGAGCATGTTGAGGTTAATAAATGTAATTCATATAATCCTATGAAAGAAGACTAGAGATGTTTCTTGTTAAACATGGTTCATATTTATAATATAATGTTGAATAAACCATACGAATTTATTAATTACTTTTCTGCTTTACAATTTGTTTTCTTACAATCTGCTAATGAACTAGCACAAGATCATTCATAATTACAATCCTGGTGTTCCCTATAATTCAAACTTAAACATAAACACAGTTAATGATCTGTGTGGAACAGTCCATATTGATAGGGAGAAGGCAGGGGATTAGTGGTCCAGTCATGCATATCCTATGTTGTTATAAGCTGTATGACACATGGCCTGTATGACTGATGGGAGGATACCCTGGGAGTGAGTGAGCATGGTTTTACGCCGCTTTTAGCAATATTCCAGCAATATCATGACGGGGGACACCAGAAATGGGCTTCACACATGTTGGGAATCGAACCCGGGTCTTCGGCGTGACGAGCGAACGCTTTAACCACTAGGCTACCCGACCGCCCCTTGGATAGGCATTTAGAAGTGATACACAAGTGGAAGAGAATTTATGGATGTCTACTTCTTCATTATGAGGACCATTACGTTTTGGAGTATATACTAACTCTTTCACCAGGTGAATAAATGCCATGAGTCAGAAATCATATATATGTACCTGTCAGTGTATAACAACCTGGTGAAGGAGTAAGTATATACTCTTAAACGTAGTCTTCCTCATAATAAAGATGTTGACATCCAGACATTATCCTGATCATAGGCAGCCTATTGAACACTATCAAGTGGAGACAAATACCTACTTTTCAAACCGACATCAATTGGTGGCTGCCAAACAGGAAATTCAAATCAAGTCCGATTAAATCCAATCCTGAATTCAATTTCTGATAAACCTTTCTTTTCACCAACACAGGCTGATGATAAATTTACTACTGACAATCCCCTTGCTTAATAATTATAACCAGATACATTTCAAATTGCTTTTCCACTATGAACAGCTGCCTAATGCCACACAAACTAGTGTACTTATTTTTCAGGAGTTTGTTTGTCAAATATCTGGATCAAATACATAAAATAGCTACACGATAAATTGCAAAGAATAATGAAGTACAAAGCAGGATTTATTTCACAATGAAATATTATTCAATCGTGACGTCATTTCTGGAGATTCGATTATGCACTCACAACTTCATGACATCATATAATGGATGACTTTATTTTTTAGAGGGAAGTGTCTAGTAAGTTGTTCCCCATAGATGTAGCTGAGCTATGCAGATAAATGCAGTGTCCGAACGGTAACATAAAAATGTGGGAAAGATATGACAATCCGTATTGGGAGAAACGTTATTGGTAATCGATGTGACGATTGTGAGAATATGCAGGAAATATCCACCGGTGCACAAAATGGACTTGTCACACATTGCTGAGGTCGAATTCTATTCAGTGAGCCATCATTATTTGAATACGGTAAACATTTTTAAAGCTTGTACATTTTATTTTCATCCTTAAAAAGAGGAGTACATAACGTTGATATCTCATATAAAAATAAACAACACCTGGTACATTTATCGTACATTAAAACACTGCTACACCCCCACACACCCCGCCTCAATGTTTATTCTCCCTGCAGTGTTTCAGTGGATGATAAACAACTCCCACTCGTCGTTTACTTCTTGAATACAAATGCACAACCCATTCCATGCCTGTTAGAGAGATCATTCAGGGTAGTAGACATTTTGTACCTACAATTTGAAAAAGTTTGTCTTCAAGTACATCTTCCAAAGGCAAGGGTGTTAACTGAAAACAAAAGTTCAGTTTCCTACCTTGCCACCTAGCGGCACCAGTGGCCATTACAAGTTATGTCCCTTTAATATACCTTCTATTGACCAATCAGATTCCACCTCTCATATCACTTGCATTTGCTGCCAACAAAATGATGATCTGATCGATACTCAAGATCTATATTGTAATTAAACGGGTCTTACCTCGTGAAGTGCATCAAATCATTTGAGCACCTTGATTAAAAACATTAAAAGATTTGGAAAATATCTGTGGACGCCCAGTTGACCGTAGGCAGTGTTTTGCAAATCCTGCAGACAATTGATATCTGCATGTTGAAATCCATGTTGTTTCTGAACCGGATGTCTAGTTTGTTGCACAATTTTGACTGGACTATGGATAGACTCTTTAGTCCAGCCAATATGTAACCATAACTCCAGGCTAGTTCAGCAAGGGTGGAAACTTGGCTTTTATAGTCAGTTAACTCCCTTGTCTCAGGAAGATGCTTCAAGTATGGATATAGATATTTATATCCATTTCAACTAATTGCATCATATTATGACATCATTTTGAACAGTGTCAAAAACTATATTTGTAGTAGGTTTGTTTGTTGTTTAATGCAGCACTCAGCAATATTCCAGCTATATGACGGCGGTCTGTAAATAATCGAGTCTGGACCAGAACATTTGTATCCAACCTGTAAATAATGACGTTTGAGCCAGATAAACTGGTGGCTGATATTATGAGCAACCTCCCACATTGCTGGGGGATGACACGCCAAGTCAGCTCACCTGACCAGTGACCACCCAATCCAATGTTATGACTTTTACAGTGCTGGAAACCTATTCTAACCCTGGTCCCAGTAAGGAAAAAATATAATTTAGCTTTGGACAAGTCGCAACTGGTCTTGACAGAAGTATATTTAATTCCTCAAATTGGAAGTCAAACTGAAATCAAGCCAAAACACCAGAACACCATAGCATCATTATCATCTGTGAGTAAACTAGGGCTGGGACGGGTAACTCGGGTACTCGGGTACTCGGGTCGGGTGGGTCCTGAGTAGGACCCGGGTACTCACAGGACTGCCCGGAACTGTGGTTAGTCACATGATACTTCTTTAATGACAAAAACTCACTATAGCTCAGTGGTTAAACTACAAGTCGCTAATGTTCGCATTTGTTTCTGACGATGCACACATTCCTTTTGACTTGTATATGTTTGAGTAAAGATAAAGCTTCAGTCAACTTCAGTGTAAACATGATCTGATCGTTTGATACATGTATCTAAATCATTTTGGCCAGGGCTGCGGTAAAACAAGTCCCAAACAGACATTTTGTTCCCAATTCTTGAGATCTGCAGTGGGTACCCGGGTAGGGTCGGGTAATAGGGTGTCAGGTACCTCTGTAGTAAATTTGGACTCATCCCAGCCCTAGGAGAAACCCTAGTGTACAAATGTATATGGCATTCAGTCAACTACGGTTGCAAAAAACTCAAAGGGACCATTAAGTTTAGTTTGTTATAACTGTGGTTCATTATAAGCACATTTACAGCATATGTACAGCCAATGGACGGGACCAAGAAACAGTTTGTTTAATCTGTCAGTTCGTTATAAGCTTGTTCGTTATAAACGTTGTTTACTGTACCCAAGTTTCCTGATTGATCATGAAACTAGGGCAAGAAAATGAGTGGTAGCCGAAAAAAATGCACTATTCAAATGAGTTTTGCTAACTAAAGAATGTTGGCATGTTGGGATTTTACCACCATTAAAGCTAGATGTGTAAGACTGTTAAACAAAACACTTTTGTTGAAAAATATTGCTTCTAAAATCTGCAAAACTTGAAGGTTTATTTCTACTTCCTATGCTCTAGCTGCCTCAGATATCTTTCTATCTGGATCTGTCAACATGACATTATTTAAATTAGGCCTTCTATGGAAGGCTGCCATTTATACACATAATATGAGTGAGTATGTATGATTCACAAGAGACCAACAAGAGGTCTACAAGTAATATAGATCTATGAGTATACATTCGATCAGCTGCTTAATGCAATTTTTTCAATACAATTTTGCGACACACGTCAACATAATTTCTGAAAAAAAACCCAGAAAACTAAATCCTTGCAGATGACATAAAACTGTACTCTGATAGCAGCAGGAACTCGGAACAGGCGTCGGTGGCACTGGGGACTGTAAACAATGTCCGCTCACGTTTATACAAACTAGATCTACCCTTTGACCTGCAGTCGAACTGGCACACAACTGCTGTCATTCGTGCCACTGCAGGAGTTACCTCCCTTGTTCACAAAACGTTTATCAAAGATTTATTCGAAAACTAAGTATTTAATCACCTTGAAAACCATAGACACTTTCCTGGTAGGAGATGTTATCATAAATTGTTCGAATGCGTTAAATAGAGTTTTTTATACGCTTCTGTACTGGAAATATTGGAAGCGTACATATAAGTATCATGTGATCATATGTATCAAAATGGCGGCCCCCAATGTAGGCATGAACTCACTTCCGGATAACATCATACTAGAAATATTAGCTTATCTTCCTGTCAAATATCGCTGCATCTCCGGCAGGTGAGCAAACATATTTGCCTCCTACCGACAATATATATGAGGATAAGAACGCATTTCCGAACTGAAATAAAATAATGAATGTAAGCAATAATTAGTGTCATTTAGGCCTAGCAGTACTAGCATGTTTAGATGTAGGCCTACATTTCATCTCTATGAAAGTATTGAAACTGAAACAATTGTCTCCATGTTATTAGAATTAATCATTAATAATTTGATCTGCTTAATGTTTGGCAAACGAAGTAGGTTTTCAAAGTTTATCTTTGACTGCAATTTCATTTTTCCTGCAACTATCTAACCAGTTTGATGTGTACAGCCAAATTATAGCAAACGCTTCATCCAATGATTTGATCGTGTTGACCAATTCTTTGTGGTTGTCTGCTTACTTTAGGTAAACCAATGACAAGAAATAGGTGCAAAGCCATTGCAATAATTAGCTCCAGCTGTGGCTCACTCTCCACAGATTTCCCATGCCTATTTGATCCTCATAGGCCAATAGTTAAGTTAGGTTTTGGGAAGGTTAGCTCAAATTGCTAGGTTTTCCTTTATCGCCCTTGCAACAGAATCCAATTTAAATAATATCAATACCCCTTTAGGATCATTAGTGTTAGCATGGTTATGTACCCCTATCCTATCTGTCCTTAGGAAGGTTGGCACAACGTCGCAATTCAGGGTACAGAGTTGCCTCCCTTAGGTTGTGCCAGAAACATACGATCTTGATTCGAATCCCAGATTTGTTCATAGGTTTTTAGGTTTGTGAGCAACATACCTGTGGTTGTGGGTTTCACGAAAGTGGTAAATATCTAAGCAGGATCCGACGTCTGTGCTATCCTATTAGCCACGTGCATCGTTTCGTGCTTTCCTCTTGCACCAAGCTGACACGCCGTGATATAACTGGAATACTGTTCAAACCGGTGTTAAACCCAACTCACTCACTTTCTCATATAGGGATAGGTTTGTGCCAAGGTTTGGGTTTGCTTTGTCACTTCTCTAAAAAAACTTAGTCCAATGTAATCTGAGGCAAAAAACAGTCAACTCCAATGCACACAAAGCAGACAAGCACTACATGATCCAAGTCTTGCTGCAAGCTGGTAACACAGCAGTCCTTCCTATATCTGCTATGACATTTTTGTTTGTTTGTTGTTTAACGCTGCACGCAGCAATATTCCAGCTATATAACGGCGGTCGGTAGATAATCAAGTCTGGACCAGACTATCCAGTTATTGATATCATGAGCATCAATCAACGCAATGACATGCATCTTCCAAGTCAGCGAGTCTGACCACCCGATCCCGTTAGTTGCTTCTTACGACAAGCATAGTTACATCTTACAGCAAGCATGGGTTGCTGAAAACCTATTTTAAATCGGTCTATAACATGTTGTACATTTTAGTAAAAATGGACAAATTCCAACCATAGAAGCTAGCAAGGATGTTATTACAAAATTGTCAAGTTGCACAATTAGATTACAAAATTATGAGAAAAACTCTATGCTATGAATTATGTGTCAGTAAAGTGAAAGTGACTTGTGGCAACTCCTGTTGATGACACCTGCTCTAGGAATATGCTCGACAGTAAGCTGGGGTGTGTATCACCATCACAATAGACATATTCACAAGGGACATGTATTATTTTAACATTTGATGCATTGATACAGTAGTCAGAAGTAATTCTTGTTTTCTAGTTCATGGAACTGTAAGATTAATTGCCAGTGTATAAAACTTGTGTTGTATGTCATTAGTGTTTGCTTCCGATAGGACCCCTTCACTGTAACAGATGTTGGAATTATGTTGAGTTATGATAATTAGATATGAATCATAAGCATGATAATATGAATTATGGTGTATATCAGAAACGCATCTGATCCTGTTAATGTAATCATAAATATTACTCAGCATTTTCCACTAGGTCAATCATCTGGTGAACTCATCCTGCAGGTGGGTGGTGGTGGTGGTGGTGAGAGTTTTATTTATAGTCCCTAACTGGCTCCCACAGGAGATATCGCTTAGGTGAGATCTAGCGATATCTACACGGTAGATATCGCTGCAATGAAATTGCATCACAATGATTTGCAGACCATTGTGTTGTCATTGGTTACCATGACGTCACAATCAAATGACATCACTAATGGTTCTGCTACTGAAGCTGTAAGCAGTACTTTTTACACTTAAGACACTGCTTATTACTGTCTATATACTGAAAGGTTGGAAGAATGATGTTGGATGAAAAATAAAATCTCACCCTCGTGTCTTTTGATATCAAATATATCAACACTCGTTGATAAAAAAGAGGAAAAAGTCCTGGGCAAGCCTCGGAGTTTTCCCACTTTTATTAACTCATGTTGATATATTTGATATCAAAAGACACTTGGGGGAGATTCTCTATATATTTGAACATTACTTACGGACTGCTCATTTATTATACAGGGTCATGAAGAAATATGACATGTATGGGATGGGGTTCATGAAAAAATGTTGCGTTAAATGGAGTGGGGTCGATAAAAAATATATGCCACCACGACCCCCACCGCATAATAAATGACTTGGTGAGACTTGACAAATTGACAAAAATCTTGAAAGAAATGAAACTGTATTTTCAGAGTGTGTAGAAGATGGCGCCGTATTGTTCAAGACAACTCCCTGTGGCGCCATGTTGATCTGCTGCCGTATGTTCTCAGCCTCAACAAGCTGTGGAAGGTGATGCGGGCTCACTTCTCCGAATGTCTCCTGACAATGAAGCTGGGGGGCTTCTGTGACCCAAGTAAGTGCCGGTTACCATAATAGCCCCCAAATTCAGCATTCCTGCTTGTTAACACCAACTGGCCTAAAGAATTAACCTGACCATAATCTCTATCCTGACTGCTAATGTTTTGGGTTCTTTTTGTCTGAAAAGTTTGACCTCTTTTTCTGCCTTTCTAGATTTTTTTTCCTTTCTAAAATTGCACTTTTTGATGTTACCAGTTCTCACAACAAGCATTGCTATTCATTATTGGGTAATTCCTTTTAATCATTATTATGTGTTTATGTCATTGTTTTCGTTTTGTACAAAATTAGTAGTGTTTGGGAATCGAAATAAGAAATATAATTTAACTTTGCCACCTAATCAGTTTGTTTTTATTTGGACTAGTTTCATATGTTCACATGTTTTTTCATGCCTTTGCATGTGTTTGTGATGGATGTCACCAGTGGGGCAGGATATGCTCTCCTCAGGATATGCTCATGGTATCATCACTATTTGATAGTGATTCATAACTACATGCTCATGATACAGTCGGAATCGTACTATCGACCCTGCTTTTAGCAGAAATTTCTTATGGCTATGGAAAGGGTTGTGTCGCTTTTACTGTAAAAGTGACTGTGACTGTGGACAATCCTATGACACAACAGCACCAGAACATATATTTCAAATATATATAGTAAAGCTGCAACTTAGAAAACATGATACTGGAATAAATTATTCCTGATAAAATGATAGTTTCAGAAACATTTCAGCCGATCATTGTACAGACATTCTTTAAAGTTATGTTATTGGGTAATTTTTAACCAAATCACCGGCAGATTCCAAAAAAGGTGTGCACAGCTGGCTGCTACTTCCGGCTTAGTTTACGAGACTATACAAACGGTAGTCGGAATCTGCTTATAACACAATGCCTACAATTTAATCAGTAAATCATCATGTCTAGTGATGTTTTCTCCCTCATTTTGAATTTGTATTGGCAAAGTTTAATTTCTTGATCTGTTCATTTCCCTGAATTAGATGTAATGTTTTTCTGCGGAAGACAAACACATTTTTATTGCAAATGTAGGGATTGTGTATGTGTTGGTGACGTGCTTCATTCCGATTCGCTTTATAGATGGGGTATATAGATTAGCATTGATTTTGAAGGCCTGTACAGGGGGTCGCCTTATACATGGGGACGGTGATGTGCGGTATATATATATATTTATGACAGTATCACATTGAAGAGTGGTTGAGTGAGTTCAGTTTAATGCCGCTTCTAACAGTATATCCGTTATATCATGGTGTGTCATCTTATGTGGGAGAAAAGTCCAAAGTGATGCAGGTCTTAGACATTTATCACTTTGTTGAAACGGGTATGGTGCTGACAAAACTGGAAACATAACCGTGGCGAGAAGGATTCGAACCCACAATCATAGGTTTCTGGCATGCCCAAGGGGTGCAACTCGTCAAGATAATGGCATTGCCTCACAAGACTTGTCCATCGGTGCCCCCTGTACATGGCAGAACACAATGGAAGATTTTCGCAGTGTTACAATGACCAAATATGTATTTTGAAATGTTTAAGGTGGAAATATTTTATTGGAGATGAAGAAAGCACAGGTTCATAACCATGATAACTATTGACGTCCTTGATCTTTCAGAATCCACCAAATGGAAGAAGCATTCCTTATCTGATGCAATGCTACTGGATCTGCAAGAGAGATGTCCTAAAATGGTGTCCTTGACCTTGGTGAAATGCAACACGGACAATCTAAACTGCAAAAACCTGCCACGCTCCTTGAAACATCTGACAATGAACCAGTGTTCATGGACACCGCGCTGGCTAAACACATCAACTGACCTTGACCTTACAGAACTTGACCTCACAAAATGTTCTCGCGTTGACAAGTTTGATCTAATTGACATCGCAGAGAAGTTCCCCAAATTGAAACATCTTGTCCTGAATCATTGCTACCGTGCAACGGAGGCAGGTTTTGAGAAGATTGTTACCACGCTCACAGACCTTACCCATCTGGAGCTGTCCGATACAGCTTGCTCAGATCTCACCATCCACCACATGTGCCGCAATCTACCTCATCTGGAGCATCTAAACCTGTCAAATTGTGGGCAGATGAGCCAGTCGAGTCTCGGGACGATAGCCGGGGCTCTGAAGGAGCTGCAGAGTCTGAATCTCTCCTATTGCCGTCAGATCAATCTGGAGGGCCTCACCCAGCTGGCTGCAGCTCCAACTCTCCGAAAACTCATCCTTGAAGGTTGCAACCTTACTGAAGTAGACATAAAATCACTTAGAGAACGTCTAGGAGAAAAAGTAGACCTTGTTATACCCTCTGTCAAATCTAGTTAATGAGTGAGTGAGTGAGTATGATTTTACACAGCCTTGGCTTATCATCCCCGCATGGTACATCTTCTGGTGTCCCCTTGCCATGGTATGTCTGGAATATTGCTAACTCGCTCAACCAACTTAAGCAAGCTCTTGTGAATTTAATGTAGTTGAAAAAAGTTCCGCTTTTAGTGCAGTTTTGTAGTACCTGGAGCAAACACATGGTCACATTGATGCAGCAGTGTGTTTATGTTAGTCAAAGTGGTTGTCAGACACAGCAGTGGATGGAGAACTGGGACACTGACTCATTGTCATCTAAAATGTCGAAAAGATTTTTTTTTTCAAATTTGGGATTCATATGTTCTGTGGTCTTAATAACATTCACTCACTCATTCAAAATTGTCACATAAAGGATACTGTTGTTAACAATCTTTTTCAAGGCAGAGCAGGGTAGTGTGGTTTATCTTGATCACCCCTGGTTTACAATGGTTTTTACTGGTTTACACTGGTTCACACTGGCCTTTGCTGGTTTACACTGACCTACACTGGTTTTCACTGGTTCACATTGGCTAAAACCTTTCACTCACTCTCAGTCATTCAGTCATGTGAAGCATGCAGGTCTACACTGGTCTATACTGGTCTACACTGGTCTACACTAGTCTACACTGGTCTACACTGGTCATATTGATGGATATAATAGCTCCTCCTGGCTCCAATACAGTCCATGTTTGTTATTGAGATTCGGTGGCAATGTAAGGGACGGGCCGAAGGTATCCACTTATCTGGAATTCTACTTAACCTCAGGATATTGCAACCAATTCCTCACATGAACACATCCCAGTAGCCAAAACAAGGAACAAGGAAAACAAAGACTGCACTCCCGTGACCCACCCATATGATTAGAGTGAGTGAGTGAGTGAGTGAGTATGGTTTTACGACGCTTTTAGCAATATTCCAGCAATATCACGGTGGGGGGACACCAGAAATGGGCTTCACACATTGTACCCATGTCGGGAATCAAACCCGGGTCTTCGGTGTGACGAGCGAACACTTTAACCACTAGGCTACCTGACCACCCCCCATATGATTAGATGTTCAGGGTAAGCAGTCTGCAGAACCAGACATTTTGTGTTCATGTGAAAAAAGGAAAAAATTATTTCAGAAAAAAAAGCTTACCGATTACTAGGAGAGATGTGAGTTGTAGAAATGCCATATATCTTTTCACTGTATGGACGATACAAGTAGATTGTGTGTTAGAAATTATTATTGAATAGTCTTGCTGAACCCTTTTGAATGAATGAAATAATTTTGTAAATTAAGAAAGAGTGCCTATATTCAATGTATTCTCTGTGATATCTATTGAATTCTATGTTAATGTTATTACTTTTATTATTTTTTCTATTATTATACTCATTATGTAATGAAATATGGCATAGGTGTCGACCTGATTTTTCAGGTATCTATTAGGATTTATGTCCTTGTTTAAAGCCAGTGAAAATGTTGAATGTGATCACAATCAGGGGACTGTTCTACCAAGGGATCACAGTGTTATGACTGTTGGAAGTCTGTGTTAAAATTATTGCATTTCTTCTGATTTCATAGCGCATACAACAATTTAACATGGATAGCCCAGCATACTGATCAGAGCCAACCAGTCATTGTTTTGTTCACTTTATGCCGAGCACCAGGAAGGGCAACAAGAAGTACCATCTTTTGACCTCTTTAGGTATGACGCTACCAGGGCATTGAACCACCAACCTTCCGCTCTCAGAAGTACAAGTGGCTCATTCACCACACATCGTCTTCATCAACCAATCATCATTGTTGTACACAGTCCTGTTTGTTTGTTTGTTTGTTTGCTTAGAATTTTACTTCTTCTTGTGTAGAAATGGAGAGAATATGACATTGTTTGTTTGGTCGTCGTTTGTACATATGATAATAAAAGGCAGCTTCTATGTATTGTAGTGACCAAGATATTAAAATGAAATTTACCGACACAATAATTATATATGATAATATTTTTGTTTTGAAATACAATTCCTTAAAATATTTCAGTTTTGTTTTTACTTCATGACTTTGATGACTGTACAGACAGTCAACAAAGATGACATATTTTGGCAACCATGTGAGCCTTCCGATGTCAAGACTGCACTGCTCACTAGGATTGCAGCAGAACATTCGAACAGAAGAATCATGACAGTTGACCAATGACAGTTGGTGATGGGTGGAAATGGGGTTTAACAAGATTTGTGCACTTATGCTGTTTTTATAGTGCTATCCCACTGAGATACTATATGGCAGTTAACATGGGCACCACTCAGACACAGTATACTGAGTAGAGCTGACCAGTCATTGTTTTGTTAAGTAATGCCGAGCGCCAGGCAGGCTAACAACAAGTACCATCTTTCAACCTCTTTAGGTATGGCACTACAATGGCATGGAACCACCAACCTTCAGCTCTCTAGACGATCCTCCACTAGAGCAGAAGTTCTTATTTATTAAGCACCTGTACTTGAAAGGGGGCAATGGTGGCCCAGTCATCTAAAGTGTTGCAATTCGCTGTGCAGAGTTGCGTCCCTTGGGCCAGCCACAAACCCTTGATCGTGGGTTAGAATCCCGATTCACCCAAATTATGTTCCTCCATTTGACAACACCATACCCAAGCTGGTGGGTTCCGCCACATTGGTAAACGTCTGAGACCTACGTCAATTCGGGTTTTTTTCCACGTTATGCTGACAGGGTGTGATATAACTGGGATACTGTTGGAAGCCGCGTTAAACCCACTCACTCACTCACTCACCTCATCCCACCTCACTCACAATCTCACCCAAACACCAACTACTCACTTAATTGACCCGTGAAGATCCGGGATGGAACAGGTCTTCAATAACCCATGCTTGCCCTAAAAGGCGACTACCGTATTTCTTCTATTAGACGCCGGCCTCTAATAGAAGCCGGGTCAATTGTTCAGTGAGCACGGCCTTAAACTCAACTCAACTCACTCACTCACTCTCTGTATTTCAGACTCCCTACATGCAAACTGTTCCCTCAGCCACAACATTTCGTATTCTATGCACCGCCTTTTTTAAAATCCTATTCCAAGTATCTATGTTGGACGGGTGATGACGCATGAGGCTGTGAAGGGCGTGGTTGTCAAAGGTATCACGACACTGACACAACCAGTCCTGAAACAAGGTCTTCTTAGAAAACACAATTTCCTGGAAAAGAGTCAAAAGTAAACACGAGACCTTTCCACGTATGCAAGCCGGTTTTCTCCCACATGAACCGACTGAACCTGAACGCCGGTTGCCACACCTCAACACAACAAACAACCACAATGGCGTTGTATAAATAAATTTCATTGACAAGCCTTCATTCAGTATAGTAATAGCATTGAGTTTTGTTAATCACATGGCGTCATGTCACGCTATGGCTTGTTACATACGTTTTAAGCCCCATTTTCACACTTAACCATGGAACATTTGTAACATATGCACGTACTATTACCACTGACTATAGAGAAAGCCATGCACACTCAGCAACACGATACCCTAGCATACGCCTCCACAAAGCGGTATCACGTGATATACACTTATCGATTCATAAAGAAGAGTGCACCTTCGTGACGTGAACGCACAGGTGCACGGTCCACGGAAAAGAAGAATGAATAGGCCTGATTGAGTGAGTACAGTAAACGAAAAACTTTGGGGTCCCCCCATGAATTTAGGGGCACTGATCTAAAGCAATTCCCCGGGACTGGTTGTTGCCTTTGTTATATTGGTTTTCCCCATGAGTACCCGGATGATACGCAACGCAACTGAGCGTGACAAGAGACTGGGCTACTGTCTTACTTACTTACTTACTTTGGAGATTTAACGTGCGCTTTCCGACTGATGCGTATTTCGCACACGGGCCCGGCCAGGCCATTTAATGTGTTTCCGAAAGGGGCGAGGGTGGTCTGTGCAATCCAAGAGGGGGCTTTAGGGGTTGCTTATATAGAATTTGGGAATTTTGATATTTGGAATAGATGTCGATGGGGTTGGGGAGGAGAACTAAGGGAGCTGGGTATGGTGGATGATTGTTTGTTTATTTGATTTTGATTTGGTAGGTTATTATGGTTTTAGATGCGTTTTATTAGTTCCGTTTTGATTAAGAATACGCCTAAGGCCTTGAAGTTTTCTAGTTTATTTTGTGGGTTTAGTATTGCTTCTAGAGTGAGAGCCTTGTTTAGATTGAGGGTGGTTTGTAATGCGGTTCGATGTGTTAGGTAGTGTGTGCAGTGGATGAGTGCGTGTTCTGGGGTTTCTGGTTGTTTGCAGTGTGGGCAGTTACCTGTAGTGTGTTTTTTAAATTTCTTTAGGTGGTTATTTAGGTTGGTGTGTCCTGTTTGGAGTTTAGTGATTACTCTGTCGATTTTTTTTGATGGATGGAGAATTTTTGGTTTGGTTAGTGGTTTGCTGAGCACTCTTTTGATTTGGCTATTTCAGTTTAGATATAGGTTATGCCATTTTTTTGTGATTTTTTGTTTGTTCACACTTTTAATTTCTGATTTTGAGATGGGTAAGTTTAAGCTTATTTCTGGGATTTTGAGGGATAGTTTAACTGCTTTATCGGCGTTTTCATTACCGTATATTCCTACGTGGGCGGGTATCCACAAGAAGGTTATTTGTTTGCCTGCCTTAGTTAGGTCGTTGGAGCTTTTAAGTATTTGATTTATTAATTTAGGTCGGTTTTTGGTATTTTTGTTTTGTAGGGCTTGTAGTCCACTTAGGGAGTCAGTAAGTATTAGGATTTTTTGGTGGTTTTTGGATTCTTGATTGTGGAGGGCTGAGGCCATGCCCATTAGTTCTGCCGTGAATATTGATTGGTTATTTGGGAGTCGGAAGGATTGTGTGGTTTTAGTTGGTTGTGTGGTATGGACTCCGAAACCCGTGGGGCTACTGTCTGCAAGGACAGCGAAATAAACTTTGAGGCAATATTTGTTTAACACATTTTTGAACACTGATTGGTTAACCGTGATCTATAAAGATTTCGAAAAAAAAAAGGGCGCATGTTAATTAATTTCTTCAGCCTAAACAAACAGACAAAAAGAACGGCGGAGCTCATCGGATGTCGTCATTTAGAAATACCCCAGATGGTTATAGTTTAATCATAAAAAAAAACATCCATGCAGTGAAAGCATTTTCGGATTTCGGATTGCGTCGATAATACGATTACTACTCCCTTGTTGTTATCCATGTTTTCTGGTATAACCCTACACCTGTGTATGTGTCGTCATTCACTTGATGCTCAGTTAATGAATTTATTACAGGTATAATTAGTGGTAGCACCACTCAAATTACCTGACAAAGGTTCCCATTTGGCATTTATTGTGTCTGGGGTAATTATTCAATCTAAATACAGGTTTGAAGTGAGGTGAAATGTGTGTTGTGTAATATGCACGTGGCAGCCCAGCAAGACATGAATGATCAGTTGATTTACTTTTTTGTGAATCAACCGATCGTTCCTTGTCCTCAAAGGATTAACAGAAAATACGTTGATTTATTAATCAGTGTTATCTTGCACAGTGGATATGTCAAAAGTGAGTGTTTACATGTCTAGGTTTACTAAAACAAAGGGCATACACTCATATGATGGCGCGAAGTGCCGATGTAAAAACAACATACTTTGTTCAAAGGGTTAACCGATAACACGTTGATTGATTGCTCATTGTTTTCTAACCAAATGGATTTTTTTAGGAACCGTGGACGTTATGAAAATAGTTGTCAAGTGGGCTTTCTCAGCAGACCTTTGAGACTTGACACCCATGTGAAACACCTGAAATAATCTAATTATATATGAGCGATCAGTTGAGAAACGAACTCGGGTTATAATATCCCGAAAAGATATATATATCTTAAAATATTTGATTGTTACAGAGACACGTGGCATCAAATAAGTTTCTTTGTACACAGCTGCAGACGAGTGGGATATTGTTCCTTTGTGTGGATATTCACGGATACATTTCTCGAACAAGGAAGCTGTCTAAAATTATACACATAAATTTGGTAGGTTATAATTATGATATTTGCCTTTTGTTTTCCTACATTTGCTGTAGCATTGGACAGATTCATTCTTGTTCCGCTACCTCTTGGTTGGGAAATTCACACGCCTTTTCTATTCAGTTTGTAAAATATGATTTTCTCAGGCAATTTATAAAAATGTGTAAATATTTCAGTCATTTTGACTGAAAAATCTGTCCATTTCTTTAACAGATTGACTAAAATTGATTAATACGATCAAAAGAGCCTTAAAACATCATAATAGATTATTATGTAGGTTGGACTAGAAGCCAAACAATATAGAAATGTACTTTTCATCGTAACATTTACAGTCTCTTGGTGATATGATATTAAACATAAAAATCTGTGGAATTCGTTTTATAATAATACAGATGGACATATGTTTCAGTCAATTTGTAAAATAACTGAATATTTAATGAAGTTCCCAAGAGAAGATTTTGCACATTTTGACTGTAAAAATATAAACACGATAAAATAAGCAATACTCAGGAGAAATATTTACTTTGTGTTGCAAGTCAAATAAATAGTGTAAACGAAAATCGCACAATTATCAAAATTGACTTATCAAAACTTCGGCACCATTACCGATGCTACCCACAAAGATACCTACATTTCCTTATTACTTCCAAAACTGTATTTAATTTTATTGAACAATGTGACCATACGCCGTTATACTATCAATACAAGTGACAAATGCCCTTACGAATTGCGCAGCACAGGTCGCGAACTAGTCTAGATTTCTACAGTATCATCCGGGTACTCAAGGGAAAAAACAGTAACAAAGGCAACAACCAGTCCCGGGAAATTGCTTTAGATCAGTGCCCTTTTAAGGTTATAAGCTGTAGTCCTTGACGAGAACGACATTTTGATTGTTGTCGTTGTAATTAAAAACGACAAAACCCTTTTCGATATCATAAAGAATCTGTGCTAAAACCATAGGCGGATCCAGAGTGAGTTGTGTGTGTGTGTGTGTGTGTGGGGGGGGGGGGGGGGGGGGGGGGCTCCTTTTACACATGCTGAATTTCCCCTTGAAGTCCATTGTACGACTGTGACATAAGTATGTGTTTATGAATCTCTATGAAATAGTGATGATACCAGTTGTTAAACATATCGACTTGGTGGAATCGGTGAATCAATAGATTGAGCTTCCAGAGCACTAACATTGATTATGTTTTCGTCTCTTCTTTGAGTTCAGGTTTGCCTGAACATTTGTTTGTGTATTGTTAAACGACGCAATATACATGACGTCATCCTGTAAGTACTTGAGCCTGAACCTGACAACCCAGTGACATTATAAGCATGTCGGGCACGCTGACATGCAGTCAACCATGCCACCGAACCCGACGACTCAGGAAGCTGCCCCCGAAACCAGCAAAGGTTGCTGTGATCTATTCTCGGAATCATGCTCCAAGAACGAAAGTAGACAAACACTCAATTGCGGAGGCTCAGTAAGTGGATTAAGGGGCGGTATGCATGATCTCTTTCACAGCTATTCCCACCATATTGAAGCTCTACGCCAGAGGGCGTTACATTCCTTTTCAATCTAATTTCTTTCTTTATCGCAGCGTGTCTCCAAACACCAGTTACACACAGATATAATGTGACCTGACTACCACGAGGCGACCCTAGTCACAGAAATTGTGTCCTAACTGCTGGAGGTGAATCTACACAACCAACAGAAAGTGTGTCCCAACTGCTGCAGGTGAATCCACACACCCAACAGACAGCATGTCCTAACTGCTGCAGCGAATCCACACGCCGAACGGACAGCATGTCCTAGTTGCTGCAGGCGAATCCACACACCCCACAGGCAGTGTGTCCAGACTGCTGTATAGCGAGTCTATACAATCATGCCGAAGAAAAAGAACTCAAACCAGCAGTGTCTCGATTGCAACAAGTGGTTTGTAGATTTGAATAACCACAAGAAATGTGATGGCAGACGTCAATCAGTTAGTCGTAGCTCGTCTGATGACAAACAGCAGTGTCCCGATTGCAACAAGTGGTTTGTGGATTTGAATAAGCACAAGAAATGTGATGGCAGACGCCAATCAGTTAGTCGTAGCTCGTCTGATGACAAAGAGCAGTGTCCCGATTGCAACAAGTGGTTTGTGGATTTGAATAACCACAAGAAATGTGATGGCAGACGTCAATTAGTTAGTCGCAGCTCGTCTGATGACAAAGAGCAGTGTCCCGATTGCAACAAGTGGTTTGTGGATTTGAATAACCACAAGAAATGTGATGGCAGACGCCAATCAGTTAGTCGTAGCTCGTCTGATGACAAACAGCAGTGTCCCGATTGCAACAAGTGGTTTGTAGATTTGAATAAGCACAAGAAATGTGATGGCAGACGCCAATCAGTTAGTCCTTGCTCGTCTGATGACAAAGAGCAGTGTCCCGATTGCAACAAGTGGTTTGTGGACTTGAATAAGCACAAGAAATGTGATGGCAGACGCCAATCAGTTAGTCCTTGCTCGTCTGATGACAAAGAGCAGTGTCCCGATTGCAACAAGTGGTTTGTGGACTTGAATAAGCACAAGAAATGTGATGGCAGACGCCAATCAGTTAGTCGTAGTTCGTCTGATGACAAAGAGCAGTGTCCCGATTGCAACAAGTGGTTTGTGGATTTGAATAACCACAAGAAATGTGATGGCAGAGGTTGTTCAGGAATGCCGTTAGACGATAAACGATCTCTGTGTGTCCATACCACACCCTTAAGCTTCTGTTCCCCAACAAGGATGACAACTAGTTGGCAACACAGAACAAACTCAAACAGGATGGACAGAGATGCAGTGTCAACGATGGAAGACATTGTTAGAAACATGGTCGATACTGGAATACTGGAACATTCAAGAAATCCTAGAACTGAAATTTCAAAGTTTTTTGAGGATGAAGTGTCACTGAAACAAAATGAAATCGAAAATACGGCAGAAGTTTTTAATAACTTGCAGAACAATATCTGTGACTTTCTCGAGTCAAAGACACATTGGAAATGGACAACGTTTCGAGGAGGTTCTTATTATGACAAAACTAAGGTGAGGGTGCATTCTTTATATTATTAAACAACGCAAAGAGCATGTACAGGAGAAGTATATACAATAATATGGACGTAGAATATATACTGAACCGCAAAAGAAACGTCACACCAAGTAACATTGAAACGTTGTCATTTAAATATCTGGTAATTTTTGTCAAAGTTTCTAAAATTTAACATTACCTTGCCCGGTAAAATGAAATTTGATGATATAAAACAAAGCAGATGACAATAAAACCGATCACCAAAACGCATCACGGCCAAGGCCATGGTAAAGATGAGTTCCGTGCAAATTGAAATGCACATGCGTTCCCCTATTTCTTGTCCTATAAAAATCCACTCTGATCGGATTACATTCATTCGTTATTGAATTGCTACCACATGCCAAGATTGACAAGAAATCAGCGACACCAAGCCCTTGGACGATTAGGACCACATACAGGCTCGAGCAACGGTACCAGACCACCAACACTACAGATGACCGACCACGTAGTGGAAGACCAAGGGTCACCACCTGACGACAGGATCGTCAGATTGTGCGACAGCATCTTCAAGATCGCTTTGTTACTGCTGTGGAAACTGCTGGACAGACCATGGGGACACACCAGCGAGACATTAGTGCGGACACCGTGCGTCGACGATTGACGAGCAGACACCTCCGCTATAACAGGCCACACCGAGGACCCATCCTGACACCACGTCATCGCTGGGATCGTCTTCAGTGGACAACACAGCACTAGCATTGGCGCCACCAGCAGTGGAGAAGTGTCCTCTTCTCAGGCGAGAGCCGTTACTGTATCTCAACAGCAGATGGCAGAGAGAGTGAGTCCGGCGACGCCATGGGGAATGTTATTCGGATGCTTGTGTTGTGGAGAGAGACTCGTAGGGTGGCCCGAGCATCTTGGTGTGGAGTGGAATTGGTCGTGCACAGAGCGTCGGCCCAGTGGTCTCCCAGAACATCGGTCCAGGGAGAGGCAATAGTGTCACAGCAGCTCGGTACACTGATCAAGTCCACACGCCATACCTCATTTGGCACGTCGCCACAACCACGAGTTTCAGCATGATAACGCCCGTTCCAACACTGCGAGAGCAACAAGAGACTTCCTCCAGCAGAATGGCATCAGAATCATGCAGTGGCCTGCCCCCAGTCCCTATTTAAATCACATTGAGCACCTGCGGGACGAGATTCAAAGACGGCTGAATGACGTCCGATCAATGGCCGACAACTGCAGCTGAACTGCGTGGGCTGAACTGCGAGTGTGGGCTCAAGTGCCTGTGGCCTTCATCAACCGCCTCATCCATTACATGTATCGACGTTGCCCGGCAGTCATCAATGCACATGGCGGACACACGAGATACTGACGTGTGATGCCATTTTCTCAGAGACTAGTGCTATGTTTCACTTTAGGAACATTTGACACTTTAATTTCAACCTTTATGATCAGTTTTGTCAAGTTTCATTTTTTTAATATGTCTCAAAGTATGTTTACAGTGTTTGGACAAATAAGGTTTCTCATATATGTACCTATGGTGACGTTTCTTTTGCGGATTAGTATATTATAATATCTGCTGTATTATTCTTGCTGTAAGTTAAAGTAGTATTGGTATTACATAAAACAACCACTTACTGAAAATTGTACCTTACTCTCACGGAACTCTGCCCCAGAGACCAGGGTGTATAAAAACATTTATAACGTTATAAGGAAAACGTGATGATAGGTTCACAGGTTTATTATAATCAGCAAATTGTATCAATAGACGACAATATAAAGGATCAAAAACCCAATTTACACTGACAGTGATCGCTGACTATTTAAATCAGAACAAATACACAAGCTGATTAACTAAGCAACTGTAATAGAGTAATTAAAAAGAAGCTAAATCAACAATTTTACAAGATAATGGCAAAGAGAACTGAAGACTCTGTCACTCTAACTGGGCAAGGAAATTTTACTTCCCGAAACTATAAGGTACTTGACCTATAGAGTCTCTTGACTCATTATCATTAAAAAGGTACTTGACCAAAAGAGTAACCTGACTCCCAATAGTCAATAGGTTCTTGACCAAAAGAGTAACCTGACTCCCAATAGTCAATAGGTATTTGACCAAAAGAGTAACCTGACTCCCGATAGTCAATAGGTTCTTGACCAAAAGAGTAACCTGACTCCCAATAGTCAATAGGTATTTCACCAAAAGAGTAACCTGACTCCCAATAGTCAATAGGTACTTGACCAAAAGAGTAACCTGACTCCCAATAGTCAATAGGTTCTTGACCAAAAGAGTATCCTGACTCCCAATAGTCAATAGGTACTTGACCAAAAGAGTAACCTGACTCCCTATAGTCAGTAGGTACTTGACCAAAAGAGTAACCTGACTCCCAATAGTCAATAGGTTCTTGACCAAAAGAGTAACCTGACTCCCAATTGTCAATAGGTACTTGACCAAAAGAGTAACCTGACTCCCAATAGTCAATAGGTACTTGACCAAAAGAGTAACCTGACTCCTTATAGTCAATAGGTACTTGACCTAAAGAGTAACCCGACTCCTAATAGTCAATAGGTACTTGACCTAAAGAGTAACCTGACTCCTTATAGTCAATAGGTACTTGACCTAAACTTGACAATAGCGGGAAAGCTGGTTATCCACGAATTACTAGAAAAAAACGGAGTATGAAAAAAGCTAGCTATACGTTAAGCTCAATACAACCAGAGTAATTCAGAACTAGAGAGATACCTCCCCAAAATGAATTACTAACGAAGTTTCGACCTGAGCAAACCAGAGCAAGACGACTGGTAAACGGTCTAGCGATGCCTAGAGGGAAAGACAAGGTTTAAACCCGTATGCGTGCACGTCGTAGAGAACAGCCATTCCTGGTCAGCAGGGGATGGGCATAGGAACACCAGAATAGCAAACTAACTAATGAACCAATATGGAACATGTAAATACCAAAATATAGCGCTGAACATACGCTACCCAACAGTACCACTAAAGATTTACAACCAGATATGTACTAATACTATGTATTATTGAGGTGCCAAAAATGACCATAAATGCAAGAGAAATATCTACAAGAGCCAGGTAATCCCGCTAATGCGTGAAAGTCGAAGTAACAAAAACTTTTTCAATACACGAAGAAGGTAGCAAACAGCTATCAAATCAATACATGCCAAAAGTGTGCGATTGAACGGCAAGAGAATAAAATTTTAGGGTCAACAATTCTCAATACGTGAAGACCAAGGACAACGACGACCGCCGGACTTTGAGAGGCATGAGCTTGAATGTATTTTGATTAAAAAAGAAAAATCTTGCAACAATGTAATTATATTTTCCACGAATTTTCAGGGAAATTATTCGATAAAATCCCACTGTAAATGATCTCTTTATATTTTAAGTATTTGTTTTCTTATATCCATACAACTAACGCCACAGTTGTCTCTTGTTTTAAGCTGTCCCGACCTTATGAAATGAAATGGGTTGGGACAAAAAAGAAATTCGATGAAATCCTACTCTCAGGGATCTCTTTATACTTATATGTCTACCTATATCCACACGGTAAACCCCACAGTTGTCTTATCTTAAGGTGTCCCGGCCCAACGAAATGGATTGTTTATTCATTCCGAAAGTTGATTCCGACCTTCAACCCGTGTACGAGGACTGCCATCCTGGCTATTGCAAAGTCAGAGTGGTAAATGCATCACCATCTTTAAACTTTTTATGCGACAACAGCTTCATCAACGCTGAGAAATATCGGAATTTCTTCTTTGAACTGATGGACAAATATATACGCCACAATTCCAAATGTAGGGGTAAGTAATATCTGTGTTACTATTGTTTGATTTGCAATCTAGAAGTTGGTGAGTAAGTAAGAAAACGTACAATGTTATGGACAACAACTTCTGTTTTACTGCATTTAGCGAAGTTTCGATGTAGATTCTTACAGCGTTGTCAATGGTAACAAAACAAAAGAAACAACACTTTCTGTATCCAAAAGGCCCATTGTTCAGTCCTTCAATATTAAATCCAGGGTAAAGATTTGTCAACATTAAGTGACATCTTTTTCAGTGCATTGTTTTTTGCTTGCATAAGTAATTAGTTCGTCATTGACACCTGCATTGAGTACATTGCTTTCTCACAGTTTTGTTTGTTTGTTAGTATGTTGTTTAACGCCGCACTCAGCAATATTCCAGCTATATGACGGCGGTCTGTAAACAATCGAGTCTGGACCAGACAATCCAGTGATTGACGCCATGAGCATCGATCTATGCAATTGGTACACTGTGACATGCATCAACCAAGTCAGTGAGCCTGACCACCCGATCCAGTTAGTCGCCTCCTCCGACAAGCATAGTCGCCAGTAACGGTAAGCATGGGTTGCTGAAGACCAATTCTACCCTGGATTTTTCTGACAGAGAACAAAACATATGCAGGATCCCCATCATTCGGCATCACCTACACTGGCACCAGTACCTACCACGGCACCCTTGACATCGATGTTGACATCGTTCCAGCCCTCAACATCCCACACTGGCCACAGCCGTCGATTGCTCGGGATCTGAGAAAAACACTACCCAAGGGCATATCCCCTTCAATCAACGTCACTGACATCATGGAAAAAGGTTTCAACATAACAACAAAGCGCTGCCCTGGTAAGGACCTCTCAGTCATTCTTGAGTAAAATTTTATTTGAATATGCCAAGTGGATAATGACTCTCATATGTTCATTTGCATGATGTCTCATATGTTCATTTGCATGATGTCTCATATGTTCATTTGCATGATGTCTCATATGTTCATTTGCATGATGTCTCTCATATGGTCATTTGCATGATGTCTCATATGTTCATTTGCATGATGTCTCATATGGTCATTTGCATGATGTCTCATATGTTCATTTGCATGATGTCTCATATGTTCATTTGCATGATGTCTCTCATATGGTCATTTGCATGATGTCTCATATGTTCATTTGCATAATGTCTCATATGTTCATTTGCATGATGTCTCATATGTTCATTTGCATGATGTCTCATATGTTCATTTGCATGATGTCTCATATGTTCATTTGCATGATATCTCTCATATGTTCATTTGCATGATGTCTCATATGTTCATTTGCATGATATCTCTCATATGTTCATTTGCATAATGTCTCATATGGTCATTTGCATGATGTCTCATATGGTCATTTGCATGATATCTCTCATATGTTCATTTGCATAATGTCTCATATGGTCATTTGCATGATGTCTCATATGGTCATTTGCATGATGTCTCATATGTTCATTTGCATAATGTCTCATATGGTCATTTGCATGATGTCTCATATGGTCATTTGCATAATGTCTCATATGGTCATTTGCATAATGTCTCATATGGTCATTTGCATGATGTCTCATATGTTCATTTGCATGATGTCTCATATGTTCATTTGCATGATGTCTCTCATATGCTCATTTGCATGATGTCTCACATATGTTCATTTGCATGATGTCTCATATGTTCATTTGCATAATGTCTCATATGTTCATTTGCATGATGTCTCATATGTTCATTTGCATGATGTCGCTCACATGTTCATTTGCATGATGTCTCATATGTTCATTTGCATGATGTCTCATATGTTTATTTGCATGATGTCTCATATGTTCATTTGCATGATGTCTCACATATGTTCATTTGCATGATGTCTCATATGTTCATTTGCATGATGTCTCATATGTTCATTTGCATAATGTCTCATATGTTCATTTGCATGATGTCTCATATGTTCATTTGCATGATGTCGCTCACATGTTAATTTGCATGATGTCTCATATGTTCATTTGCATGATGTCTCATATGTTCATTTGCATGATGTCTCATATGTTTATTTGCATGATGTCTCATATGTTCATTTGCATGATGTCTCACATATGTTCATGTGCATGATGTCTCATATGTTCATTTGCATGATGTCTCATATGTTCATTTGCATGATGTCTCATATGTTCATTTGCATGATGTCTCATATGTTCATTTGCATGATGTCTCTCATTGTTCATTTGCATGATGTCTCATATGTTCATTTGCATGATGTCTCATATGTTCATTTGCATGATGTCTCATATGTTCATTTGCATGATGTCTCATATGTTCATTTACATGATGTCTCATATGTTCACATGATATCCCACTATCCTGGTTGCACCACTAATGTTCAGGGCCCACTTGCACAAAACGATCTGAGACTATTGTAACCCTTTGTTAAAGTATGGTGTTAAGATCATCTTAGCGCTATGATCGCATTGTGCAAGTGGGCCCTGGTCATCACCATGGTATCTGTTTCAGGTGACCAACCAGACCGTCTGCAGTGGCAGATGTCCTTCTCCCTCGCTGAGCAGAAACTCACTCTACATGGTGACACCGAAAGCTGGAAGCCTATCCTCCGAACGATCAAAAGAGTGATGGAGATTGCCAAGGGACAAAAGGGGCTCATGGTCACAGGAAAGTCCGAGATGATTCATGAAGTAGCCCAACACACGAGAAAACATTACTTCAGAGACGACTCGTTCCGGTTATGTTTCACAACCTACCACATCAGGACGTTGATGTGGACGTTGCTGTACGACCTCACCGCAGGGAGCCATGTGTGGAGGGAGGATACTCGAGAGAGCAGGTTGCACTTCTCTCTGGGCAAACTCAAGAAAATGTTGACTGGCGAGATGAGGGTGCCCCACTTCTTCCTGCCTGCAGTTGGGGACATGATGAGTACAGTGCGGTGGAGGGACAGGGAGTTCATGTACATCTTGGTCAGGGCCACGGAAATCCTGTTTTCTAGAAGCACTGACCGATACTCATAAAACAGGCCTGACCAGCTGTCCTACAATTACCAGTTTATTAGATAGCGGATATTACAAAATGTGTCCTATGATATCGAATACATACCAACACTCGTCGATAAAAGTGGTGAGATATGTTTATCATTCAGACTCATTATTTCAGTTGAAAAACATCAAGCACAGGGCTATGAGTACAGAAAGTAGAGCGAACCAGCTTCTTTGGGAAAGATATAAATAGCCATATCTCCCGTGGAAGACAGTTTTGGATGATAAGATGTTTAATTACCTAAGTGGTACTATGGGGCCCACTTGGTATGGGAGTGGCTCTCTCTGACACCTCTTTACGCGACAAGAAAGCACTAATGGAGTGTAAACCTTTGAAAAATAGGAGAAATATCAATATCACTTGAGGTATTTAAAAAAAAATATTTGACAGCCAGGTACAACCAATCCTTATGTATGCATCTGAAGTTTGAGAAAATACACCTTACAGCATGTAAATGTTTCTTAAATGTTGAACCGCATACACCAAATGCAATAGTATATGGCGAATTTGCCGTTTTTCAATTTGTATTAATTTAGCTGCTCACAGTCTCAAATTCTGGCAAAAACTATTGTTAATGCACGGATATCATTTACCAAGAAAAACCTATGTTATTGCATATTGACTATGCTGGACATAACAAAATGGGCTTCCGAAATGAGACATTTACTTTTCTCGTATGGATTTGGATTTGTTTAGCTGTCAGAGACTGTTGAGTGAGTGAATTGGGTTTAACGCCATTTTTAACAGTATTCCAGTTACATCGCGGCCTGTCATCTTAATGTGGGAGGAAAGCCCGAAGTGATGCAGGTCTCAGACGTTTAGCACTTCGATGAAACCCATGAGCACGGGTATGGTGCTGACAAACCTAGAAACATAATCGGGGCGAACCGGAATTCGAACCCACAAGCATAGGTTTCTAGCGTGCCCAAGGGACGAAACGCTGCACAGCGAATCGCGGCGCCTTAGACGCCTGGGCCACCCGTGCCCCCACAGACTGTTGGAAATCCCGTATATTTCATTAATATATTTAAGAAACGTACAATACATTTAAAAAAAGTCAGAATTAGAGATCGGATCTCAAAGGTAGTCCAAGGTATAGTTTTTTTATAAGGAATGTAAGAGGTTGCTTGCACCCGAGAAATACCTTAATGTTATCGTTGACTTCAAATTTCGAAAAATATTAGATACAAAAAGAGCAGGGCTACTACGTTTCAAAATAAACAAAGGTAGGTGACAAAAAATCACTGAGAATATGTCCATTATCTTAAATCGGTATAGAAGAATTTCACTTCACGTTTATTTGTCCAGCTTATGGTGAAACTATGAAATATCAACCACAAATTTTACATGTTAATATTTTTAATTTTAAGAAACATCTTCTTAAATATAACGCATATAATTATGAAAATACTGTCTATATATTTAGCTTGCTTATGAAAAGAAATGTAAATCCCATAGTCCTTAATCTATTATTTAGGACTGCAGTACAATAACGAGATGGGGTGGTCAGGCTCGCTGACTTGGTTCATGCATGTCATCGTATGCCGAGTGTGTGGATCGATGTTCATGATGTCTGTCAATGACCGAATTGTCTGGTCCAGACTCGATTATTTACAGACCGCCGTCATATCGATGGAATATTCCTGAGTGCGGCGTTAAACAACAAACAAACAAACAAACAAACAAAACAGTGGGCCTAAAAGGGTTCTCATCATACTTTGCATATGACTTTGAAGTAATAACGAGAACATATGACACCATACGTGTAACCAGAATGTATTCAATAACTACTGCAAATATTGCAACAACGTTCACGCAACACAATAATGGTGCACAAGAAGACAGTGGGTAATAGGATGACGCATGTATGCTGTGTTAATGTCATACGATAACGGACTATAGACTAGTGTTGTCAAACATGGACAGTGCAGCCATGGTAGTGTTACGCGACAGTCTGGTAATATATCAGCTTGAGACAGCGACTGGGACGACATGAAGTGATACTCACCACGAAGAGGCGAGCCCCTTTACGAGTAGGTCAGATATTTGAGTTAAACGCTCTTGGTAGTATCACAGGGAACGAACTACTTCACCCCAGGTCACTATTGCATTAACAGCAGCTTGAATATTGATGCGTGCGGCGTTAAAACAAACAAACAAAATTTCGTGGTCAAAGCTTAGATAGATTAAAAAAATGATTTCATTCACAATCTCCTGATTTCTTTTCAACTGGAAAGACAACACCGATCAAAGAGAATAAAACTCTAAATCAAACTGAAAATAAATGAATGCTCACCTACTTCCCTTTGTGTGCTTTTGTATTGAATGTATTTCAGGTATATATACAATGACCTGCGTGCCGTATGATGCAGACAACATTTGTATTTTAGTCTCACCTCACATAAAATGGTTACATATAAAAGTACATTATATCGTTCAACTAAAAAGCAGTTTTGTTATAGCATATAAATCAAACAATATATTTGAACCATAAACTATATAGGCACCAACTTAACAAGTATAAATACACTTTAATACATTATACTCTGCTGACATAACAGTACCAGAAAACGAATTCACGTTAAATAGTGACGTCATCTGGTTTGTTCTATGACGTTTCCATATTTTGAAAAGTAGGTCAGTGACATTCGTGTTGATTGCAGTAAATGTTTCAAAACCGATATTTTTGTTTCTTCTTATTTGATGACAAATTCCATCCATTTTAACTATAATAACGGTAACGCTATTTTTCAGGGCATTATCATTTGCAGAAGCCCTTGGTCTTTTCAACTGCACTCCTTCGTCGGGCAGTTAATGGAAGACATCGGACTTTTGCAAATGATAATGCCCTGAAAAATAGCAGTGCCACCTGTTATAAACACATGCAAAGATAAGTTAATTGTTCACCTGCGATAACACAGGAACATATTGTACAAGTCAAACAGGGAATAGAATCGGACATTATTGTTGTCATTGATGCGTCAATTTTGGAAATGCCCTGCACATGTCTACAATATAACTTTTGAAACGTTTGCTCAGGCTTTGAATGTTGTAATCCTAATCCAAAACCTTTTGCGGAAGTGTCGTTTGACGCTCTTTGAAATTGGTTTGTGTAGACCTTGAATGATGTACAGATCTAAATATGAAATAGATGAGGCAGTCTCACTGGTCTCTTTAATTTCTAGTTCAGACCGGTAGTCTGGGAAATCTAAGGGAATTAGCTATATAGAAAGGATATCAAATCATCGACATACTTGAAACTTAAGTTCGACTTCTTAGCCAAATTCCCTTTTTTTCACTTTGTCAATCCATAAATTCATAAATGCATAAATTCAAATTCATATGCATAAAGAAATAGATCCACAGCGAGAGACGCGCATTGGTGACAATGGGGATGCCTACTTTTTGCCTAAATGTATTAACCCCAATTTCTACACAGATGTCATCAATGAGAAAGTCCAGTATTTCACATTATGTTTTTTTTAGTCCACTTCAAATGCCCTGAAACTCGTATATCTATGAAACCATATGTATGGTCACCCCGTTAGTACCAAGTGTCCCAAGGCTTTTTCTTAGGTTTGTCATGGGGTATGGTGTGTTCAAATTTGAAAACTCAAATGTTTTGACAGAATTGAATCTGATTCTATACTGAGACTGCAAAACTTCAAGCAAATACTTCAGGTTTTTGAGAATCCACATGGTATTAATGTAACAGTTGGATAGCGCCGAACAAAACACGACTTGCTATGAGGGTGTGAATCTGTTTATTTTTACGAGACGTGAAGGTTTTTTAATACCCCGTCTATAAGACTCTTCGTCTCTGTAAGACTGCAAACTAATATGTTATACCCGATGACCACTCTTGTGTTCAACCTCACACGTTTACCTCACAAAATGCAATTTCATTGAAACCACGAGGTACAATTTCACTTAACCAGCTGTACGAAACCACGAGGTACAATTTCATTGGACCAGACGATCACATCCGCCAATCAAAATCCTCATTACTATAACTAACATTCTCACTAACATGAAATGCACGTGCTATAAATATTCCTTAACCTGGGCCAGACAAAGATCAGGCAAAGAGAATACCATGAATAATACTGCTGCCCACAAAACTGTATAACACGAACAAACACATTTTTGTATGACATGTTATTGTCTTTTTAAATATAACAAAATATATCGTGAAAACGTCACTGAGCTACACTATTTCCACTTGCCTCAAATACTGTCTGCAAACAAAAGAATGCCCTTCTTTGATTGTATTTAGAGTCATGGTTAATCTTTGAGACTGGGATTTGGTGGTGCATTGCTCAGAAAACTTGTTTTAGCATGTCCAGCAAGGTCGTCTAGTTATGCATCTCTGTCCGCCCTGTCTGAAGTTGGTTTACTATCCACTAGTTATCTCCCCCGTTGGCTGACAGGAGCCTGAGAGTGTCTCATTTACACACACAAAACGCCTGTCGCCAGGCGCCTGCCACGATATTGAGATCATTCCAATCCATGCTTCATGTGTTGCTGTTTGGCCATTGTCCTTTGGCATCAGTCGTCCTACACTGCCTAAGGGAAATGGTTCGATTCCCTGGCTGTTTCATACCAAAAGACGAGTCGAAATACATGCATGGTCTGGACTGATAACAACACAGAATTCACTGTTCTTCACTCCATTTTGTGGAAACAGCAGCTTCTGTAGTTTCTGGTATAATCAGTGTCCAACTGTTCTCGTTGATTTTCTCCCTCTTTATTATTCCTACTTTCCCAGTGATCACACAAGCAGCGTATCAATATTAACGCTCACATAATACACAGGGAGATGGTATATAACAACAACACATACATATCAATGCCATGCCATTCCATTTCCTCGTCTGCCAACCCCTCATCCCCACTCACTCACTCTGAAGTTGAATTGACAAATAAATATCCTTGGCCTACCAATGATTTGAAATGTCAAGTTTGAGCGTCATTGTTTTTTGGTGAACACAACCTCAGTTGCCTTTGCTATGACATAGAGAAATGCCCTCTCCTCCTTTTGCATCCTCGGTAAGATGTTCTTGATCTGGGGTAGGAAGAAGTGTGGAACCACTATCTCTCCTGTCATCATCTTCTGGAACTTCCGGAGACAGTCCTGAAATCTTGTAACCATTGTTTCCTGCCTCCAAACATGCTCCCCTGCTGTAAGAACATACAGCTGCCACCACATGAGTGTTCTGATGTGGTATGTCGTCAGTCGGGAGGAACGCAGTTTAGGATTCTGCTCCTTGACATATCTCACTGCTTCCTGGATCTGCACGAGTTCTGGACTTTTACCCTTGGCACAACAATCACTGTTGCCTTTTGCAATTTCCAAGACTCTTTTCAATGTTCTAAGTGACGGTTTCCAAGAAATCTTGTCAGCATGTTTGGTGATGGCCTTCTCTGCATAGGAAAAGGAAACTTGCCACAGGAGGTCTGGATATTTTCCTTTAAAAAAAAATGTTTCAAGGAATTCATCAGATATGTACATTTGCTGTTCCAAACAAACAGTTCAACAGTTGACCATGAACAATTCCTATTATCTGTCTAAGTAAGTGAACATGATGCAGAAGAAAGCCCAAAATAAGCAGGACCAATGAGCCCAGTTATGGCGCTGATCTAGAAACACTGCCAGGGCGAATCTGTTATTCGAATCTTCGATCATTGGTTTCAGGCACGCCTAAGGGACGCAACTCTGCATCGCAAACTATAGTATCAGGCATTCAGTAGTGGCTATTATCCGTAGGAGGGTTCCTATTAGAAAGAAAGGGAATGATGTTTGTGCAGTGTAATAAAGTATAGTTTTGCCCTGAACCATAAAGTTAAATCAGGAGGACTATACATGGGCAAAGCCAACCTTTTCAGTTTTCTTAGATGCTGAATCATCTTATGTTTATTGGAGATGGGTTTAATATCAAATCCGCAATAAACGGACCATAAATTGAAAATCCCTGAACATGGATAATTGCCGGTTCTGTTTCACCTAATTGCCAGTAGTCTATTGTTAAGAGAAAAAGTGTACATTTTAAACATGATAAAAACACCACAAGTCCCAGTTATTATCCGTTAATATATGATTATCAATAATAGATAAGTTGTTATATTAATTGGACACAGTTAAATCAAATCATGCAACTGAAGGTCATGAAACAATGTGCTTACCGAGTTGGTTACACTTAATGATATCGCAACCGACGTGAATCGAAGGCGAGGGGCGTGATATGGCCATGCTATCGCCATGGGACGAACAAGGCAGAGGTAGAGCAACAATCCTATGTCACCAACGCCCGCCTTGGGCAACTTTGTGGCTGCTGTGGCATGGAATAACCCTGTGGCGTAAGAGATAGTTCATATCATCTTGCCATATTTCTTCCTTGGGAATAATTTCCAGTAATTTCGACAAGTTTGAACTATTTCACAATGTACCACCTTGCTTAACAGTAATGAAAGAACGTTTTTCAATGATACGTTAGATCATGGGGAGGTAATTTGAACAGCGTCATGACGTCAGCACATAATGACGCACCTGAAAAAGTGTACTTTCTCTCAACGGAAAGACAGTCGCCTCCCTTGAACTTTTGGTGAAGCATAAATATGTTTCAGCACATAAATACTAACCTTGATTCTGTTGCTTCGGTGTTACATTGAATCCGTTTTTCTTAATGAATGCAGCTTTAGCTTTGTCCGGGAGGATGTCTTCAATGTCCCGGGAAACGTTCTTTCTTGGCCAGGGTTTAATGTTTAAGGATGGCACAAAGTCAATGTCAATACTTTTCATCCCTTCCTCAGATGGAATACCCTCATACCTGACTGCAAAAGACTGTGAATCTTTGAACTTGCGAGCATCTGAAACAAAACGTATCTGTAGTGATTTGTGTTTCCTGCTTGTAGTAAGATCTCAGCCTCAAATGTGTCAAGTTTATAAATTGATGTTGCGTCTCGTAAACAATAGATTTATACAACCGTGCGTACATCATACTGACAGACATTTATGAACTTGAAGATGTAACATAAATCAACTAACCCTTTAACTTTCTATCAGTCTCAAGAACACGTTCAAGTTTCCCAAAGACGTATTTCTTGAACTTTTTAAAGTTAACATAGCCTCCATCAAGGAATAGCCGGAGATCCTCCTCGTGGTCATCCACGACATCGACGACCTTCACCTTGCAGGTTCCAGCTTCGCAGGTGTCATCAAACACAGCCTCAAGTTTGGTGTGAAGAATTGGGAACATTGTGCAGTCCATTTCATTTGGTCGAGCCACCTGTAGAAGGATGTGACTCATAAATCTAATTATTCATGTCAGTATTCTTACGTCACGTGTTAAAAATATTAGAATTCCCAAATCTACGACAAACAATATTTGTAATAACTTTAGGAAACAAAAACTTATATTGCAATGATCAAATTCTTACCTTAGTTCCATCGAAATGCGACCCTGCATTGCAAACCTTCCATGTCCCAAAGTTCATCTCACTGTTTAATCGTCCAACAATTTTTTCTCTCAACCATTTAAAGTGCACCAACGCCGACTGGATGTCCCTCTGCTCCATCTTAACCTCATTTTTAAAAAACCTTTTGATGTCTTTTTTTGGATTGTCAGAGTTCCTAATGATGTTTCTCTCTATCATCTCTTTGACCAATGCATCCATCTCCAACGTGTCCAGGATGTCCTTTCGTGGTATGTCCTTTGGGCGCGTTGTTTGAATAATAGTCTCCCATATCTCTGTGTGTTCTGTTTCTGCATCTCTGGAACAAACATTGCCATTCCTTGCACCTGCAGTGTTACCCGCTGAGGCTGATGGTGTGGTAGATCGCCCAGCACTCTTCCCTGCTGAGGCTGATGATGTGGTAGATTTCCCAGCACTCTTCCCCGCTGAGGCTGATAGTGTGGTAGATCGCTCAGCACTATTCCCTACTGAGACTGATGGTGTGGTAGATCGCCCAGCACTATTCCTTGCTGAGGCTGATTTTGTACTGGACCTCCCAGATGTACGAGACTGGGGGACGGAGGAAGCAGGGACGGCTGTTCCCTTCTCCTTGCACCTCCATTCGTGAGACGCAAGGCGTTGAAAGCCCTGTCCGCAGTGGGGGCAGACCTCACTCATGTTGGCCAGAACTCCCCGTGGTGTTCTGATAAATAATATCACAGTTTATAAACATGCAATGGCTCATTATAACTTGACAGCTAAATGATAACACCAGGTAATAGATAGTAAGTAGCATACAGATGATTGGATGTTTATGTCTGTTGCTTATCACAACATATCTGATAGTTAAAGTTTAAAACTCTTGGCTAAATTACCTTGCCCTGACACTGCCAACCCAAGTGGAAACCCCGACTCACTTGCACAATCGACCCGCACAATGTAGTGGAGCACAATTTTTTCTGCTGGTAGATCGCCCAACACTGTTCCCCGCTGAGGCTGATGAGGTGGTAGATCGCCAAGCACTCTTCCTTGCTAAGGCTGATGGTGTGGTAGATCGCCCAGCACTCTTCCCTGCTGAGGCTGATGGTGTAGTAGATCGACCAGCACCTTTACCTGCTGAGGTTGATGGTGAGGTGGATTCCCCAGCACTCTTCCCCAATGAGGCTAATGATGTGGTTGATCGCCCAGCACTCTTCCCTGCTGAGGCTGATGATGTGGTTGATCGCCCAGCACTCTTCCCTGCTGAGGCTGATGATGTGGTAGATTTCCCAGCACTCTTCCCCGCTGAGGCTGATGGTGTGGTAGGTCGCTCAGCACTCTTCCCTACTGAGACTGATGGTGTGGTAGATCGCCCAGCACTATTCCTTGCTGAGGCTGATTTTGTACTGGACCTCCCAGATGTACGAGACTGGGGGACGGAGGAAGCAGGGACGGCTGTTCCCTTCTCCTTGCACCTCCATTCGTGAGACGCAAGGCGTTGAAAGCCCTGTCCGCAGTGGGGGCAGACCTCACTCATGTTGGCCAGAACTCCCCGTGGTGTTCTGATAAATAATATCACAGTTTATAAACATTCAATGGCTCATTATAACTTGACAGCTAAATGATAACATCAGGTTATAGATAGTAAGTAGCATACAGATGATTGGATGTTGATGTCTGCTGCTTATCACAACATATCTGATAGTTAAAGTTTAAAACTCTTGGCTAAATTACCATGCCCTGACACTGCCAACCCAAGCAGAAACCCCGACTCACTTGCACAATCGACCCGCACAATGTAGTGGAGCACAATTTTTTCTGCTGGTAGATCGCCCAACACTGTTCCCCGCTGAGGCTGATGGTGTGGTAGATCGCCTAGCACTCTTCCCTGCTAAGGCTGATGGTGTAGTAGATCGACCAGCACCTTTACCTGCTGAGGCTGATGGCGTGGTAGATCGCCCAACACTGTTCCCTGCTAAGGCTGATGGTGTGGTGGATCGCCCAACACTGTTCCCTGCTGAGGCTGATGGCGTGGTAGATCGCCCAACACTCTTCCCTGCTAAGGCTGATGGTGTGGTAGATCGCCCAACACTGTTCCCTGCTAAGGCTGATGGTGTGGTAGATCGCCCAGCACTCTTCCCTGCTGAGGCTGATGGTGTAGTAGATCGACCAGCACCTTTACCTGCTGAGGCTGATGGCGTGGTAGATCGCCAAGCACCTTTACCTGCTGAGGTTGATGGTGAGGTAGATCCCCCAGCACTCTTCCCCACTGAGGCTGATGATGTGGCACAATTTTCGCTTCTATGAAATAGCAGACACATATAGCCAGTCACCTGCCACTAAAAATAGGTTTGAGTAATACCAATATGTATTCCTACAAAACTCAAATCGCAAGTTTAACTAATCTATGATCTCTGACCCAGGTTCATCAGGTTCCCAGCACACTATTACTTGTCATACGAGAATACAAGGGTGACCAGGCTCTGTGATATGGCTGACATGCTATTGATTGTTGCTAAAGGAGACTAACATGATCTGTTGACAAGAATATAACGATCGGGTCAGTTAAAAGAAGGAATCATTTCAGCAATATAACTTCAGACAATTCAGAATTCAACCCAATTACTATGTTGCTGATTAATGTGTACAATAACAAACAAACATACATCGCTCACCTGAAATACCATCATTTTTTCACCTTATATTTCCAGGTACAAACACGTTTAATGGTTCTGCCAACAGCAGTCAATCAATATTTCGTGGAAATTCCCCTGTTCATCGCCCTCACAGAGAGGATAAATAAAAATCAATTTACTTCATCCATTGTGTCTTCAGATCGTTATGGTGTACTGTGTAATGTCTTCTTATGGATGTATATCACTGACCCAGATGAACTTTCGTCAGTCAGGGCTACTTTTGAATTCTTCCAAGGTGTCGCCTCTGTTGCTTGTTAAACCTCCACGGCTACGTGCTATATAACACTATCAGCTCTCTTATGCAGTAACGTATGGCCAGAGGAATGCTGTACGTTATTACGAGCTGCCAAATAGACACTGTCAATACAGAAATATTTTACCCATTATGGAAGCCGGAGAGAGGGTATTAAACGTTCTTATGAATTGCAGTTTTTCTATGAATGACTCATTGGTAGCCGTTACTACTTTTCATTCAGTCGTGATCATTGTGCTGATATGGAATGAGACGTTGTATAATTCGGGATTCTGATACTGAAAATGTTAGTGCAACTTGATAGATATTCCTAATCCACCCATCCATCCATCCATCTGATTACGTGGACAGTTGCTCAATTTTCCAGTCACTGCTTTGCCTTGCCAAGGCCCGATTATTGACAGGTGTGATGACTATGGCATAAAGCAACATTCATGCTTAACGTCCTACACATATTATTGTATTACTCTCAGAACGCATGGTATGATATCATTAAAATGTGACACCATACGTGTAACCAGAATGTATTCAATAACTACTGCAAATATTGCAACAAATTTCACGCAACACAATAATGGTGCACAAGAAGACAGTGGGTAATATATGCTGAATGTTAATGTCATAAGAAAACGGACTATAGCCTACGTGTTGTCAAACAAAGACAATGCAGCCATGGGGAGCACTGGTGGTCCAGTCGTCTAAGGCGCCGCGATTCGCTGTGCAGAGTTGTGTCCCTTGGGCACGCCAGAAACCTATGATTATGGGTTCGAATCTGGTTCGCCCCGATTATGTTTATAGGTTTTTCAGCACCATACCCGTGCTCGTGGTTTTCACCGACGTGGTAAACGTCTGAGACCTGCACCACTTCGGGCTTTCATCCCACATTAAGCTGACACGCCGTGATATGACTGGAATACTGTTAAAAGCAGCGTGAAACCCAACTCACTCACTCACTCACTCACTCACTCAATGCAGCCATGATACTGTTACGTGAGGTATCATGTTTGTTTAGTCCACTTCAGATGAAATCTGCTTTCATTTTTGGCAAATGCCCTGAAACTCGTATATCTATGAAACAATATGTATGGTCACCGCGTTAGTACCAAGTGTCCAGAGGAATGAAGCTTTTTCTTAGGTTTGTCATGGGGGATGGTGTGTACAAAGTTGAAAACTCAAATGTTTTGACAGAATTGAATCTGATTCTATACTGAGACTGCAAAACTTCAAGCAAATACTTCAGGTTTTTGAGAATCCACATGGTATTAATGTAACAGTTGGATAGCGCCGAACAAAACACGACTTGCTATGAGGGTGTGAATCTGTTTATTTTTACGAGACGTGAAGGTTTTTTAATACCCCGTCTATAAAACTCTTCGTCTCTGTAAGACTGCAAACTAATATGTTATACCCGATGACCACTCTTGTGTTCAACCTCACACGTTTACCTCACAAAATGCAATTTCATTGAAACCACGAGGTACAATTTCACTTAACCAGCTGTACGAAACCACGAGGTACAATTTCATTGGACCAGACGATCACATCCGCCAATCAAAATCCTCATTATTATAACTAAGATTCTCACTAACATGAAATGCACGTGCTATACATATTCATAAACCCATGAATAATACTGTTGCCCACAAAACTGTATAACACGAACAAAATTTTTTTTGTATAACATTATATTGTCTTTTTAAATATAACAAAATATAACGTGAAAACGTCACTGCTACACTTGTCTCAAATATTGTCTGCAAACAAAAGAATGTCCTTCCTTGATTGTATTTAGGGTTATGGCTAATCTTTGTGACAGGGATTTGGTGGTACATTTGCTCAAAAAACTTGTTTTAGTATATCCAGCAAGGTCTTCTAGTTATGCATCCCTGTCCACCCTGTCTGAAGTTGGTTTAATATCCAGTAGTTATCTTCCCTGTTGGCCGACAGCAGCCTGAAAGTGTCGCATTTACACACACAAAACGCCTGTCACCAAGCGCCTGCCACAACATTGAGATCATTCCAATCCATGCTTCATGTGTTGCAATTGGCCATTGTCCTTTGGCATCAGTCGTCCTACACTGCCTAAGGGAAATGGTTCGATTCCCTGGCTGTTTCATACCAAAGGAAGAGTCGAAATACATGCATGGTCTGGACTGATAACAACACAGAATTCACTGTTCTTCACTCCATTTTGTGGAAACAGCAGCTTCTGTAGTTTCTGGTATAATCAGTGTCCAACTGGAGATGGTATATAACAACAACACATACATATCAATGCCATGCCATTCCATTTCCTCGTCTGCCAACCCCTCATCCCCACTCACTCACTCTGAAGTTGAATTGACAAATAAATATCCTTGGCCTACCAATGATTTGAAATGTCAAGTTTGAGCGTCATTGTTTTTTGGTGAACACAACCTCAGTTGCCTTTGCTATGACATAGAGAAATGCCCTCTCCTCCTTTTGCATCCTCGGTAAGATGTTCTTGATCTGGGGTAGGAAGAAGTGTGGCACCACTATCTCTCCTGTCATCATCTTCTGGAACTTCCGGAGACAGTCCTGAAATCTTGCAGCCATTGTTTCCTGCTTCCAAACATGCTCCCCTGCTGTAAGAACATACAGCTGCCACCACATGAGTGTTCTGATGTGGTATGTCGTCAGTCGGGAGGAACGCAGTTTAGGATTCTGCTCCTTGACATATCTCACTGCTTCCTGGATCTGCACGAGTTCTGGACTCTTACCCTTGGCACAACAATCACTGTTGCCTTTTGCAATTTCCAAGATTCTTTTCAATGTTCTAAGTGACGGTTTCCAAGAAATCTTGTCAGCATGTTTGGTGATGGCCTTCTCTGCATAGGAAAAGGAAACTTGCCACTGGAGGTCTGGATATTTTCCTTTAAAAAAAATGTTTCAAGGAATTCATCAGATATGTACATTTGCTGTTCCAAACAAACAGTTCAACAGTTGACCATGAACAATTCCTATTATCTGTCTAAGTAAGTGAACATGATGCAGAAGAAAGCCCAAAATAAGCAGGACCAATGAGCCCACTTATGGCGCTGATCTAGAAACACTACCAGGGCGAATCTGTTATTCGAATCTTCGATCATTGGTTTCAGGCGCGCCTAAGGGACGCAACTCTGCATCGCATTCAGTAATGGCTATTATCCGTAGGAGGGTTCCTATTAGAAAGAAAGGGAATGATGTTTGCGCAGTGTAATAAGGTATAGTTTTGCCCTGAACCATAAAGTTAAATCAGGAGGACTATACATGGGCACAGCCAACCTTTTCAGTTTTCTTAGATGCTGAATCATCTTATGTTTATTGGAGATGGGTTTAATATCAAATCCGCAATAAACGGGACCATAAATTGAAAATCCCTGAACAGGGCTAATTGCCGGTTCTGTTTCACCTAATTGCCTGTAGTCTATTGTTAAGAGAAAAATTGTACATTTTAAACATGATAAAAACACCACTATTATTTATAAGTCCCAGTTATTAACCGTTAATATATGATTATCAATAATAAATAAGTTTTATATCAATTGGACACAGTTAAATCAAATCAATGCAACTGCAGGTCATGAAACAATGTGCTTACCGAGTTGGTTACACTTAATGATATCGCAACCGACGTGAATCGAAGGCGAGGGGCGTGATATGGCCATGCTATCGCCATGGGACGAACAAGGCAGAGGTAGAGGTAGAGCAACAGCGGTCGTTTTGTTTGACTCCAGTATTTTGGCTAAATGCCCTATGCTGAGCAACAGGTTTACATGGTGTCATGAAGCTCTTCAATGACCTGCCATGCCTATGTTCAGACACAATCATAACATTCCTATGTCACCAACACCCGCCTTGGGCAACTTTGTGGCTGTTGTGGCATGGAATAACCCTGTGGCGTGAGAGATAGCTCATATCATCTTGCCATATTTCTTCCTTGGGAATAATGTCCAGTAATTCGACACGTTTGAACTATTTCACAATGCACCACCTTGCTTGACAGTAATGAAAGAACGTTTTTCAATGATACGTTAGATCATGGGGAGGTAATTTGAACAGCGTCATGACGTCAGCACATAATGACGCACCTGAAAAAGTGTACTTTCTCTCAACGGAAAGACAGTCGCCTCCCTTGAACTTTTGGTGAAGCATAAATATGTTTCAGCACATAAATACTAACCTTGATTCTGTTGCTTCGGTGTTACATTGAATCCGTTTTCCTTAATTGATGCAGCTTTAGCTTTGTCCGGGAGGATGTCTTCAATGTCCCGGGAAACGTTCTTTCTTGGCCAGGGTTTAATGTTTAAGGATGGCACAAAGTCAATGTCAATACTTTTCTTCCCTTCCTCAGATGGAATACCCTCATATCTGACTGCAAAAGACTGTGAATCTTTGAACTTGCGAGCATCTGAAACAAAACGTATCTGTAGTGATATGTGTTTCCTGCTTGTAGTAAGATCTTAGCCTCAAATGTGTCAAGTTTATAAATTGATGTTGCGTCTCGTAAACAATAGATTTATACAACCGTGCGTACATCATACTGACAGACATTTATGAACTTGAAAATGTGACATAAATCAACTAACCCTTTAACTTTCTATCACTCTCAAGAACACGTTCAAGTTTCTCAAAGACGTATTTCCTGAACTTTTCAGAGTTAACAAAACCTCCATCAAGGAATAGCCGGAGATCCTCCTCGTGGTCATCCACGACACTGACGACCTTCACCTTGCAGGTTCCAGCTTCGCAGGGGTCATCAAACACAGCCTCAAGTTTGGTCTTAAGAATTGGGAACATTGTGCAGTCCATTTCATTTGGTCGAGCCACCTGTAGAAGGATGTGACTCATAAATCTATTTTTTCATGTCAGTGTTCTTACGTCACGTGTTAAAAATATTAGAATTCCCAAATGTACGACAAACAATATTTGTAATAACTTTAGGAAACAAAACCTTATATTGCAATGATCAAATTCTTACCTTAGTTCCATCGAAATGCGACCCTGCATTGCAAGCCTTCCATGTCCCAAAGTTCATCTCACTGTTTAGTCGTCCTAAAATCTTTTCCCTCACCCACTTAAAGTGCACCAATGCTTGCTGGATGTCCTTCTGCTCCATCTTAACTTCATTTTCAAAAAAACTTTTGATGTCCTTTTTTGGATCGTCAGAGTTCCGAATGATGTTTCTCTCGACCATCTCTTTGACCAATGCATCCATCTCCCATATATCTGTGTATTCTGTTTCTGCGTCTGTGGAACAAACGTAGCCATTCCTTGTTGCATCATCGGAACGCCATGCACCTGCAACGGTACCCGCTGAGGCTGATGGTGTGGTAGATCGCCCAGCACCTTCACCTGCCGAGACTGATGGTGTGATAGATCGCTTAGCACTTTTCCCCGCTAAGATTGATGGTGTGGTAGATCGCTCAGCACCTTCACCTGCTGAGACTGATGGTGTGGTAGATCGCCCAGCACTCTTCCCCCCTGAGGCTGATGGTGTGGTAGATCGCCCAGCACCTTTACCTGCTGAGGCTGATGGTGTGGTTGATCGCCCAGCACTCTTCCCTTCTGAGGCTGATGGCGTGGTAGATCGCTCAGCACTCCTCCCCGCTGAGGCTGATGGTGTGGTAGATCGCTCAGCACTCTTCCCCACTGAGGCTGATGGTGTGGTAGATCGCCCAGCACTCTTCCCCACTGAGGCTGATGGTGTGGTAGATCGCTCAGCACCTGCACTTTTACCTGATGAGGCTGATGGTGTAGTAGATCGCCCAGCACTGTTCCCCGCTGAGGCTGATGGTGTGGTTGATCGCCCAGCACTCTTCCCCGCTGAGGCTGATGGCGTGGTAGATCGTCCAGCACTCTTCCCCGCTGAGGCTGATGGCGTGATTGATCGCCCAGCACTCTTCCCCGCTGAGGCTGATGGTGTGGTTGATCGCCCAGCACACTTCCCTTCTGAGGCTGATAGCGTGGTAGATCGTCCAGCACTCCTCCCCGCTGAGGCTGATGGTGTGGTAGATCGCTCAGCACTCTTCCCCACTGAGGCTGATGGTGTGGTAGATCGCCCAGCACTCTTTCCCGCTGAGGCTGATGGTGTGGTAGATCGCTCAGCACTCCTCCCAGCTGAGGCTGATGGTGTGGTAGATCGCTCAGCACTCCTCCCCGCTGAGGCTGATGGTGTGGTAGATCGCCCAGCACTCTTTCCTGCTGAGGCTGATGGCGTGGTAGATCGCTCAGCACTCTTCCCCACTGAGGCTGATGGTGTGGTAGATCGCCCAGCACTATTCCCCACTGAGGCTGATGGTGTTGTAGATCGCCCAGCACTATTCCTTGCTGTGACTGATTTTGTACTTGATCTCCCAGATGTACGAGACTGGGGGACGGAGGAAGCAGGGACGGCTGTTCCCTTCTCCTTGCACCTCCATTCGTGAGACGCAAGGCGTTGAAAGCCCTGTCCACAGTGGGGGCAGACCTCACTCATGTTGGCCAGAACTCCCCGTTGTGTACTGATAAATAATATCATAGTTTTTAAACATTCAATGGCTCATTATAACTTGACAGCTTAATGATAACGCCAGGTAATAGATAGTAAGTAGCATACAGATGATTGGATGTTTATGTCTGCTGCTTATCACAACATATCTGATAGTTAAAGTTTAAAACTCTTGGCTAAATTACCATGCCCTGACACTGCCAACCCAAGCGGAAACCCCGACTCACTTGCACAACCGACCCGCACAATGGAGGAGAGCACAATTTTCGCTTCTATGAAATAGCAGACACATATAGCCAGTCACCTGCCACTAAAAATAGGTTTGGGTAATACCTAACATGTATTCCTACAAAACTCAAATCGCAAGTTTAACCAATCTATGATCTCTGACCCAGGTTCATCAGGTTCCCAGCACACTATTACTTGTCATACGAGAATACAAGGGTGACCAGGCTCTGTGACATGGCTGACATACTAATAAATATAAAGTCCGTCCAACTAATGTTAGAACTTTGCTCCAGTTAAGGGTACATCCCAAGCACCCTATTGATTGTCGCTAAAGGAGACTACCATGATCTGTTGACAAGAATAAAACGATCGGGTCAGTTAAAAGAAGGAATCATTTCAGCAATATAACTTCAGACAATTCAGAATTCAACCCAATTACTATGTTGCTGATTAATGTGTACAATAACAAACAAACATACAACGCTCACCTGAAATGCCAGCATTTTTTCACCTTATATTTCCAGGTACAAACACGTTTAATGGTTCCGCCAACAGCAGTCAGTCAATATTTCATTCATCACCCACACAGAGAGGATAAATAAAAATCAATTTACTTCATCCATTGTGTCTTCAGATCGTTAAGGTGTACTGTGTAATGTCTTCTTATGGTTGTATATCACTGACCCAGATGAACATTCGTCAGTCAGGGCTACGCTTGAATTCATCCAAGGTGTCGCCTCTGTTGCTTGTTAAACCTCCACGGCTACGTGCTATATAACACTATCAGCTCTCTTATGCAGTAACGTATGGCCAGAGGAATGCTGTACGTTATTACGAGCTGCCAAATAGACACTGTCAATACAGAAATATTTTACCCATTATGGAAGCCGGAGAGAGGGTATTAAACGTTCTTATGAATTGCAGTTTTTCTATGAATGACTCATTGGTAGCCGTTACTACTTTTCATTCAGTCGTGATCATTGTGCTGATATGGAATGAGACGTTGTATAATTCGGGATTCTGATACTGAAAATGTTAGTGCAACTTGATAGATATTCCTTATCCATCCATCCATCCATCCATCTATCCGATTACTTGGACAGTTGCTCAATTTTCCAGTCACTGCTTTGCCTTGCCAAGGCCCGATTATTGACAGGTGTGATGACTATGGCGTAAAGCAACATTCATGCTTAACGTCCTACACATATTATTGTATTACTCTCAGAACGCATGGTATGATATCATTAAAATGTGACACCATACGTGTAACCAGAATGTATTCAATAACTACTGCAAATATTGCAACAAATTTCACGCAACACAATAATGGTGCACAAGAAGACAGTGGGTAATATATGCTGAATGTTAATGTCATAAGAAAACGGACTATAGCCTACGTGTTGTCAAACAAAGACAATGCAGCCATGGGGAGCACTGGTGGTCCAGTCGTCTAAGGCGCCGCGATTCGCTGTGCAGAGTTGCGTCCCTTGGGCACGCCAGAAACCTATGATTATGGGTTCGAATCTGGTTCGCCCCGATTATGTTTATAGGTTTTTCAGCACCATACCCGTGCTCGTGGTTTTCACCGACGTGGTAAACGTCTGAGACCTGCACCACTTCGGGCTTTCATCCCACATTAAGCTGACACGCCGTGATATGACTGGAATACTGTTAAAAGCAGCGTGAAACCCAACTCACTCACTCACTCACTCAATGCAGCCATGATACTGTTACGTGAGGTATCATGTTTGTTTAGTCCACTTCAGATGAAATCTGCTTTCATTTTTGGCAAATGCCCTGAAACTCGTATATCTATGAAACAATATGTATGGTCACCGCGTTAGTACCAAGTGTCCAGAGGAATGAAGCTTTTTCTTAGGTTTGTCATGGGGGATGGTGTGTACAAAGTTGAAAACTCAAATGTTTTGACAGAATTGAATCTGATTCTATACTGAGACTGCAAAACTTCAAGCAAATACTTCAGGTTTTTGAGAATCCACATGGTATTAATGTAACAGTTGGATAGCGCCGAACAAAACACGACTTGCTATGAGGGTGTGAATCTGTTTATTTTTACGAGACGTGAAGGTTTTTTAATACCCCGTCTATAAGACTCTTCGTCTCTGTAAGACTGCAAACTAATATGTTATACCCGATGACCACTCTTGTGTTCAACCTCACACGTTTACCTCACAAAATGCAATTTCATTGAAACCACGAGGTACAATTTCACTTAACCAGCTGTACGAAACCACGAGGTACAATTTCATTGGACCAGACGATCACATCCGCCAATCAAAATCCTCATTATTATAACTAAGATTCTCACTAACATGAAATGCACGTGCTATACATATTCATAAACCCATGAATAATACTGTTGCCCACAAAACTGTATAACACGAACAAAATTTTTTTTGTATAACATTATATTGTCTTTTTAAATATAACAAAATATAACGTGAAAACGTCACTGCTACACTTGTCTCAAATATTGTCTGCAAACAAAAGAATGTCCTTCCTTGATTGTATTTAGGGTTATGGCTAATCTTTGTGACAGGGATTTGGTGGTACATTTGCTCAAAAAACTTGTTTTAGTATATCCAGCAAGGTCTTCTAGTTATGCATCCCTGTCCACCCTGTCTGAAGTTGGTTTAATATCCAGTAGTTATCTTCCCTGTTGGCCGACAGCAGCCTGAAAGTGTCGCATTTACACACACAAAACGCCTGTCACCAAGCGCCTGCCACAACATTGAGATCATTCCAATCCATGCTTCATGTGTTGCAATTGGCCATTGTCCTTTGGCATCAGTCGTCCTACACTGCCTAAGGGAAATGGTTCGATTCCCTGGCTGTTTCATACCAAAGGAAGAGTCGAAATACATGCATGGTCTGGACTGATAACAACACAGAATTCACTGTTCTTCACTCCATTTTGTGGAAACAGCAGCTTCTGTAGTTTCTGGTATAATCAGTGTCCAACTGGAGATGGTATATAACAACAACACATACATATCAATGCCATGCCATTCCATTTCCTCGTCTGCCAACCCCTCATCCCCACTCACTCACTCTGAAGTTGAATTGACAAATAAATATCCTTGGCCTACCAATGATTTGAAATGTCAAGTTTGAGCGTCATTGTTTTTTGGTGAACACAACCTCAGTTGCCTTTGCTATGACATAGAGAAATGCCCTCTCCTCCTTATGCATCCTCGGTAAGATGTTCTTGATCTGGGGTAGGAAGAAGTGTGGCACCACTATCTCTCCTGTCATCATCTTCTGGAACTTCCGGAGACAGTCCTGAAATCTTGCAGCCATTGTTTCCTGCTTCCAAACATGCTCCCCTGCTGTAAGAACATACAGCTGCCACCACATGAGTGTTCTGATGTGGTATGTCGTCAGTCGGGAGGAACGCAGTTTAGGATTCTGCTCCTTGACATATCTCACTGCTTCCTGGATCTGCACGAGTTCTGGACTCTTACCCTTGGCACAACAATCACTGTTGCCTTTTGCAATTTCCAAGACTCTTTTCAATGTTCTAAGTGACGGTTTCCAAGAAATCTTGTCAGCATGTTTGGTGATGGCCTTCTCTGCATAGGAAAAGGAAACTTGCCACTGGAGGTCTGGATATTTTCCTTTAAAAAAAATGTTTCAAGGAATTCATCAGATATGTACATTTGCTGTTCCAAACAAACAGTTCAACAGTTGACCATGAACAATTCCTATTATCTGTCTAAGTAAGTGAACATGATGCAGAAGAAAGCCCAAAATAAGCAGGACCAATGAGCCCACTTATGGCGCTGATCTAGAAACACTACCAGGGCGAATCTGTTATTCGAATCTTCGATCATTGGTTTCAGGCGCGCCTAAGGGACGCAACTCTGCATCGCATTCAGTAATGGCTATTATCCGTAGGAGGGTTCCTATTAGAAAGAAAGGGAATGATGTTTGCGCAGTGTAATAAAGTATAGTTTTGCCCTGAACCATAAAGTTAAATCAGGAGGACTATACATGGGCACAGCCAACCTTTTCAGTTTTCTTAGATGCTGAATCATCTTATGTTTATTGGAGATGGGTTTAATATCAAATCCGCAATAAACGGGACCATAAATTGAAAATCCCTGAACAGGGCTAATTGCCGGTTCTGTTTCACCTAATTGCCTGTAGTCTATTGTTAAGAGAAAAATTGTACATTTTAAACATGATAAAAACACCACTATTATTTATAAGTCCCAGTTATTAACCGTTAATATATGATTATCAATAATAAATAAGTTTTATATCAATTGGACACAGTTAAATCAAATCAATGCAACTGCAGGTCATGAAACAATGTGCTTACCGAGTTGGTTACACTTAATGATATCGCAACCGACGTGAATCGAAGGCGAGGGGCGTGATATGGCCATGCTATCGCCATGGGACGAACAAGGCAGAGGTAGAGGTAGAGCAACAGCGGTCGTTTTGTTTGACTCCAGTATTTTGGCTAAATGCCCTATGCTGAGCAACAGGTTTACATGGTGTCATGAAGCTCTTCAATGACCTGCCATGCCTATGTTCAGACACAATCATAACATTCCTATGTCACCAACACCCGCCTTGGGCAACTTTGTGGCTGTTGTGGCATGGAATAACCCTGTGGCGTGAGAGATAGCTCATATCATCTTGCCATATTTCTTCCTTGGGAATAATGTCCAGTAATTCGACACGTTTGAACTATTTCACAATGCACCACCTTGCTTGACAGTAATGAAAGAACGTTTTTCAATGATACGTTAGATCATGGGGAGGTAATTTGAACAGCGTCATGACGTCAGCACATAATGACGCACCTGAAAAAGTGTACTTTCTCTCAACGGAAAGACAGTCGCCTCCCTTGAACTTTTGGTGAAGCATAAATATGTTTCAGCACATAAATACTAACCTTGATTCTGTTGCTTCGGTGTTACATTGAATCCGTTTTCCTTAATTGATGCAGCTTTAGCTTTGTCCGGGAGGATGTCTTCAATGTCCCGGGAAACGTTCTTTCTTGGCCAGGGTTTAATGTTTAAGGATGGCACAAAGTCAATGTCAATACTTTTCTTCCCTTCCTCAGATGGAATACCCTCATATCTGACTGCAAAAGACTGTGAATCTTTGAACTTGCGAGCATCTGAAACAAAACGTATCTGTAGTGATATGTGTTTCCTGCTTGTAGTAAGATCTCAGCCTCAAATGTGTCAAGTTTATAAATTGATGTTGCGTCTCGTAAACAATAGATTTATACAACCGTGCGTACATCATACTGACAGACATTTATGAACTTGAAAATGTGACATAAATCAACTAACCCTTTAACTTTCTATCACTCTCAAGAACACGTTCAAGTTTCTCAAAGACGTATTTCCTGAACTTTTCAGAGTTAACAAAACCTCCATCAAGGAATAGCCGGAGATCCTCCTCGTGGTCATCCACGACACTGACGACCTTCACCTTGCAGGTTCCAGCTTCGCAGGGGTCATCAAACACAGCCTCAAGTTTGGTCTTAAGAATTGGGAACATTGTGCAGTCCATTTCATTTGGTCGAGCCACCTGTAGAAGGATGTGACTCATAAATCTATTTTTTCATGTCAGTGTTCTTACGTCACGTGTTAAAAATATTAGAATTCCCAAATGTACGACAAACAATATTTGTAATAACTTTAGGAAACAAAACCTTATATTGCAATGATCAAATTCTTACCTTAGTTCCATCGAAATGCGACCCTGCATTGCAAGCCTTCCATGTCCCAAAGTTCATCTCACTGTTTAGTCGTCCTAAAATCTTTTCCCTCACCCACTTAAAGTGCACCAATGCTTGCTGGATGTCCTTCTGCTCCATCTTAACTTCATTTTCAAAAAAACTTTTGATGTCCTTTTTTGGATCGTCAGAGTTCCGAATGATGTTTCTCTCGACCATCTCTTTGACCAATGCATCCATCTCCCATATATCTGTGTATTCTGTTTCTGCGTCTATGGAACAAACGTAGCCATTCCTTGTTGCATCATCGGAACGCCATGCACCTGCAACGGTACCCGCTGAGGCTGATGGTGTGGTAGATCGCCCGGCACCTTCACCTGCCGAGACTGATGGTGTGATAGATCGCTTAGCACTTTTCCCCGCTAAGATTGATGGTGTGGTAGATCGCTCAGCACCTTCACCTGCTGAGACTGATGGTGTGGTAGATCGCCCAGCACTCTTCCCCCCTGAGGCTGATGGTGTGGTAGATCGCCCAGCACCTTTACCTGCTGAGGCTGATGGTGTGGTTGATCGCCCAGCACTCTTCCCTTCTGAGGCTGATGGCGTGGTAGATCGCTCAGCACTCCTCCCCGCTGAGGCTGATGGTGTGGTAGATCGCTCAGCACTCTTCCCCACTGAGGCTGATGGTGTGGTAGATCGCCCAGCACTCTTCCCCACTGAGGCTGATGGTGTGGTAGATCGCTCAGCACCTGCACTTTTACCTGATGAGGCTGATGGTGTAGTAGATCGCCCAGCACTGTTCCCCGCTGAGGCTGATGGTGTGGTTGATCGCCCAGCACTCTTCCCCGCTGAGGCTGATGGCGTGGTAGATCGTCCAGCACTCTTCCCTGCTGAGGCTGATGGCGTGATTGATCGCCCAGCACTCTTCCCTGCTGAGGCTGATGGTGTGGTTGATCGCCCAGCACACTTCCCTTCTGAGGCTGATAGCGTGGTAGATCGTCCAGCACTCTTCCCCACTGAGGCTGATGGTGTGGTAGATCGCCCAGCACTCTTTCCCGCTGAGGCTGATGGTGTGGTAGATCGCTCAGCACTCCTCCCAGCTGAGGCTGATGGTGTGGTAGATCGCTCAGCACTCCTCCCCGCTGAGGCTGATGGTGTGGTAGATCGCCCAGCACTCTTTCCTGCTGAGGCTGATGGCGTGGTAGATCGCTCAGCACTCTTCCCCACTGAGGCTGATGGTGTGGTAGATCGCCCAGCACTATTCCCCACTGAGGCTGATGGTGTTGTAGATCGCCCAGCACTATTCCTTGCTGTGACTGATTTTGTACTTGATCTCCCAGATGTACGAGACTGGGGGACGGAGGAAGCAGGGACGGCTGTTCCCTTCTCCTTGCACCTCCATTCGTGAGACGCAAGGCGTTGAAAGCCCTGTCCACAGTGGGGGCAGACCTCACTCATGTTGGCCAGAACTCCCCGTTGTGTACTGATAAATAATATCATAGTTTTTAAACATTCAATGGCTCATTATAACTTGACAGCTTAATGATAACGCCAGGTAATAGATAGTAAGTAGCATACAGATGATTGGATGTTTATGTCTGCTGCTTATCACAACATATCTGATAGTTAAAGTTTAAAACTCTTGGCTAAATTACCATGCCCTGACACTGCCAACCCAAGCGGAAACCCCGACTCACTTGCACAACCGACCCGCACAATGGAGGAGAGCACAATTTTCGCTTCTATGAAATAGCAGACACATATAGCCAGTCACCTGCCACTAAAAATAGGTTTGGGTAATACCTAACATGTATTCCTACAAAACTCAAATCGCAAGTTTAACCAATCTATGATCTCTGACCCAGGTTCATCAGGTTCCCAGCACACTATTACTTGTCATACGAGAATACAAGGGTGACCAGGCTCTGTGACATGGCTGACATACTAATAAATATAAAGTCCGTCCAACTAATGTTAGAACTTTGCTCCAGTTAAGGGTACATCCCAAGCACCCTATTGATTGTCGCTAAAGGAGACTACCATGATCTGTTGACAAGAATAAAACGATCGGGTCAGTTAAAAGAAGGAATCATTTCAGCAATATAACTTCAGACAATTCAGAATTCAACCCAATTACTATGTTGCTGATTAATGTGTACAATAACAAACAAACATACAACGCTCACCTGAAATGCCAGCATTTTTTCACCTTACATTTCCAGGTACAAACACGTTTAATGGTTCCGCCAACAGCAGTCAGTCAATATTTCATTCATCACCCACACAGAGAGGATAAATAAAAATCAATTTACTTCATCCATTGTGTCTTCAGATCGTTAAGGTGTACTGTGTAATGTCTTCTTATGGTTGTATATCACTGACCCAGCTGAACATTCGTCAGTCAGGGCTACGCTTGAATTCATCCAAGGTGTCGCCTCTGTTGCTTGTTAAACCTCCACGGCTACGTGCTATATAACACTATCAGCTCTCTTATGCAGTATCGTATGCCCACAGGAATGCTGTACGTTATTACGAGCTGCCAAATAGACACTGTCAATACAGTCATATTTTACCCATTATGGGAGCCGGAGAGAGGGTATTAAACGTTCTTATGAATTGCAGTTTTTCTATGAATGACTCATTGGTAGCCGTTACTACTTTTCATTCAATCGTGATCATTGTGCTGATATGGAATGAGACGTTGTATAATTCGGGATTCTGATACTGAAAATGTTAGTGCAACTTTATAAATATTCCTTATCCATCCATCCATCCATCCATCTATCCGATTACTTGGACAGTTGCTCAATTTTCCAGTCACTGCTTTGCCTTGCCAAGGCCCGATTATTGACAGGTGTGATGACTATGGCGTAAAGCAACATTCATGCTTAACGTCCTACACATATTATTGTATTACTCTCAGAGCGCACGGTATGATATCATCAACAAAGCGAGATACACTGTGATAGGAGTTGGCGATATACACGGGCGGTCGGGTAGCCTAGTGGTTAAAGCGTTCGCTCGCCACGCCGAAGACCCGGGTTCGATTCCCGACATGGGTAAAATGTGTGAAGCCCATATCTGGTGTCCCCCGCCGTGATATTGCTGGAACATTGCTAAAACGGCGTGAAACAATACTCACTAATGGTGAGATACACACCAGGCAAGGAACATCAAGGTTTGTACGAGAATGGTGTACATTCAGTCTCATAGTATGAGCTGCCTAATGACCAGTGTCCATACAAGCCGTTTTATAATGTATACAAAGCCTTCTTATGATTTTTTGTGAGGTACCCGGCTGAACATTGTTGATCAGTCTATTTACTTTAGTGAGTAGTGTAGGAACACTCTCGCGTTCAACAGTTCAGTCCATCCAAGAACATGTACAGCGACGTATTATATAACGCTTTCACCTTTCTAATGCAGTTTCATTCAGTCAGACATATATGCTGGACATTCAGCTATTATAAGCTGCAAAATAGACAGTGTCAATACATATCCATAGTTACAATCGAGCATTGCAAACAAAGTTTAAATGAAGGAGGTAGCCAAATCCCAAACTGTTGTTAATGCAGTTGCAGTGACGGCCTTATCTCCATGTTGATGCGGTAGTGAGGGGAAACTGGGTTTTTCAAAATTATTTCACTTATGGCGAAAATTATTTACAAAATTTGAATTTGTTAATGAGAAGTTTACACTATAATATGGCTTTTCCATTTGGACGAGAGGTCGGTCACATGACCGCAAATTTGACTTATGTTTCTCACAAGACCGTATTCTTGAAATGACGTAAACAGTGACTGACTACTGACACATTCCAGGGGAAACCCCGGGAATTCCCTAGCACGAATACACACAGAAACGTTGTTTCTGATCATTTAGACCATGTAATTCTTCAACTAAGCGTTTTAGCATACACTGAGAAACGCCAGAGAGTTTGACAGCATGGTTGTCCACCAATATCATACAAAACATATCAACAAAACGAAGAAATGCACATATCCAAACTATCGTAGTATCGACTCGATCCGTGTCTGGACTAAATCTATGAATTTACCTTTGTGTCACATCTTTATAATCACCTTTCAATGGTAGGCCGTTTGATCAGTGATGACCAACATATGTAACCACCACAGGTTCATTAACAACAGAAATCTCTCCCGTCACGTTTATCGTGTCGGACATTTTTGACGTCTTGTAGTTGATGTACTAACATTTCGACGCGCTGTCATTGTGAATGACTTACTGAGGTAGTTGTTAACACATCTTTCTCATCCAATGATGATATTATTTGAATAAATTTGTTTTAAACAAACTTCAACAGATGTTCCTGTAGAGCAAGTTGAGCATACATACGCTCACGTCACCTCTCTTTTTGAGGAACTACTTTATTCACTTTCACTCTGTGTGAGTTCATTGCAGTATGGACCTACGTAGAGTGAAAGTATGAAAGAGGAAAAAATAGTGATATAAAAAAATATAAGAACAATTGACTTGCCTTTGCATGTGTTTGTGCTGGGTATCACCGGTGGGGCAGGATGCACTAACCTTTTTGCGAACACCAGTCCTGGTACCATCACTATTGGATAGTGACATGCATAAACACATGCTCATGATATAGTCGGAATCGTTGAAGATACACTTCCGGGGTCACTTGATTGTTAGATTGGTTCCGCGAAGTAGCAGTTTCTAGAGGGCTGGAACTACCGATATACTTCTACGCCCTGTATCACTAACCAAAACTCATTTTAGCCGGACTTATGTTTTTGATCATGTCAGAAGCACAGACCTTGAAAAAGTGTGACAGAAAGTGTTTTGTATGTGTACCTGTGTGTCAGTTCTTTCCTACTTGAAAGGATCTTTGTCAGTTGTCAAATGAAATACGAATTTAGTTTTCTTAAAATTACGTATAGTACAGCCATTTAAGAACTGACTTCAATTTCTGTTACAAGTATGGAGACTTAAACCTAAAAGATGGCGTACATACAGTGAGCATCCACCTTAAGTCATTTCTATCTGAGAAATAAATTGCCTCAGGACTAACAGCCAAATCAAATTTAATTGTTCGCTGTACATGCTGGACATCTACCAAAGAATTAAAACGGTGACTGAATAAATGACAATTCACCAACAATATTCCCAGTTACAGATGAATAGAATTAATTAAATACCGTACTAAAAATATATTTCAAAAATCTGAGAAGCAATTTAAGCAATTAAATTTATAAGCCAAGCAAAATATGAGGAAAGGTTCAGACAGACACTGACATGTTGAAACATGCGGAAAACTTAATTGTCCTCTGGTATCAACCCGCTATTCATGTAGTGGCTGGCAAACCCACGTGTGAGGTAAGCTATTGATCGTTATTAAAGCTACTTTCACTTTCGTTTTGACAAGGTGTGGCAGCGATACTCATCAACAGAACATTCCAGGTATGTTACATACATGTTTGAAAATTTCCACGAACAATGCCTACAGTGTTGAAACAATAATCATAATAGCACTATCATCTCATAATTATGTTAATCAGTGACTGGTGGGGAATGTGAATTGTGTTTGTTTGTTTGTTTAACGCCGTACTCAGCAATATTCCAGCTATATGACGGCGGTCTATAAATAATGGAGTATGGACATCATGAGCATCAATCCACGCAACTGGGATACGACGACATGTTTCAACCATATCAGCGAGCCTGACTACCCAATACCATTAGTCGCCTCGTTCGTCACGCTGAAGGCCTGGGTTCCATTCCACACATAGGTACGATGTGTAAATCCTACTTTTGGTGTAACAGTCGTGATATTGCCGCGTAAAACCATGCTCGCGCCCACTCACCCACCTATCAAAAAGAGCCTGACGTAAATCAAATCCATTACCAATGAGAAACACACACACGCACGCACGCGCCGACACACACACACACACACACACACACACACACACACACACACACACACACACGGCTCGGAGTCTATTGTGTCTGAGTATTTATGTTAAATTGCGGTATGGTATCTCAGTGAGCTAGCACTATAAATAGGCATTAGTCCGGACTAGTACTAGAAGACACACACACACACACACACACACACACACACACACACACACACACACACACACACACACACACACACACACACACACACACACACACACACACACACACACACACACACACACACACACACACACACACACACACACACACACACACACACACACACACACACACACACACACACACACACACACACACACACACACACACACACACACACACACACACACACACACACACACACACACACACACACACACACACACACACACACACACACACACACACACACACACACACACACACGTACGTGCATGCATGCCGCTATATAAGTGCAATAATCTTGGACACGACGTTAAACCCCATTTCACCTCGCCCACCTCTCTCTCACAAACACACACACACCACACCACACCACACCACACCACACACTTACAAAGTAACACACACACAAACACACCAAAATAGTCTGTTCCCTAAAATGCTGGAAAAATAACCTGTCCCCAGTTTTAGCAAACACTAAGATAAATCGTTCACAAGACTTTCTGAAGAAATGAACATTTTTACTTCTTTGTTCTGAGAAATGGTTGAACAAAATGAAGCGCTGACAGAAATAATAAAACCTTCAAATGTAATTCTGAATTTGCTACGATAATATCTTTCAACCTTTCTTTATTTCCTTTACTGTATCCCCAGCCATACCTCACTGATCCAGACCTCTGTCTAAACCAGACTAAACGTTCCGTCCCACAGGAGTTGAGACAGGTTCACCATTATCATAAAAGTACAATGTTAAACAGCAAGGAAGAGAATATACTACTCAAAATTTGATAAGGATCGTAGATATTTTTCTTAATAAAACAACAAAATAACTGCATAACTGGCAATATTGTGTTCAAGTGAAATAAAAAACGTCGCCAACACACGAGCACGAGCATTTCATGCCATGGGAAATGCGTTTCACATCACAGTTCATGCTTTTGCTACCATTGCACGATTTCCAATCAGGCAACGGTGTCTGATTCATTGTGAAACTGTAAACTCAATTGAGTGTTTACACTACGTTTATCTACGCAATGCCCCCTCAACGTGTAAGGCGTCGCCTGACGACAGAACAACTGGGCAGATGTATTGGAATGCTTGATGCTGGCTATTCACAACGTGACGTTGCCAATGCACTAAACGTCAGCCAGAGCGTTGTAAGCAGGGCCTGGTCCCGACAGCAAAATTTTGGTACAGCAGCACACCGACATGGGGGTGGTCGTCAGAGGTCGACAACCCAACGCCAAGATCATTTTGTGGCTCTTCAGGCACGACGTCATCCCTTCTGGACAGCAACCAGCCTACGTAACGACCTCCTGAACGCCTCGGGGGTGAATGTGTCCACTCAGACGATACGGAATCGTCTTCACAATGCAGGTCTCTACTCGAGAAGGGCATGTGTCCGAATCCCCCTGACTGTTCGACACCGGCGGGAGTGATTGGAATGGGCTGAAGATCATGTCACTTGGACACGGAACGATTGGGTTCCAGTTCTGTTCACCGATGAGTCCAGGTATTGTTTGGACTTTACAGACAGGAGGCAGCGGGTGTGGCGACGACAACGTGAACGTTTCCATGATGCCAACATCAGTGAACATGACCGTTATGGTGGTGGTTCCATCATGGTCTGGGGTGGAATCAACAGAGATGGAAGGACAGATCTTCATGTCCTGGAGAGAGGAACAATTACGGGGGTGAGGTACCGGGATGAGATCCTCGATGTGTACGTCAGACCCTACGCTGGTGCTGTTGGCCCTGAGTTCATCCTGATGGATGATAACGCCCGTCCTCATCGCGCCAGGGTGGTTGAGCAGTACCTTGAGCAGGAGACAATTGTCCGCATGGATTGGCCAGCGCGCTCGCCGGACTTGAACCCGATTGAGCATGTCTGGAACATGCTGCAGGTTGCCCTTTCACGCCGTAAGAGCACAACCCACGACTTTGGCAGAGCTCGGACATGCCCTCGTGGAAGAGTGGAACAACCTTCCCATTGGGAACATCCGGGTGCTTATTGACAGCATATCTCGACGTTGTCAGGCCGTCATTGATGCAAGGGGAGGTCATACTCGATATTGACACTTCATCGACTAAGTGTAATGATGGACTATCCCTCATAACTGTGTAATTCTTTCTCTTGTTTGCTGTTAACATTTTTTATTGAAATGCCTTTTGGTGTTTGCAGATTTCAAACGTTCCATATTGATACAAGTTCATGCCGTTCATGCATTTTCATTCATAACATGATTAAACACGTTTCTGAGTCAGAGTCATGTCTTTTGTTATGTTTGTGGTAACTTACACACATATCACCTAGTGATCCTTATCAAATTTTGAGTAGTATATATCGAAGTAAGGATATGTGAAGCTTCTGAAAAAGGTGTATAAATACAATGTCTGAATGAACCTCCAAGTTTATCATATGGTGCCAAATTAATTGCATCCATGTCTGCAGAAACACAGCAACACATTGCGAAAACCCTATCCAAACATCAGGACGTTAGTCAATACTTTACACAGGAGGAGGCCATTGCAGCGATGTATTGATCTTGAAAATAGTTCCTGCTAAGCGAGCTCATTTGCATATTTATCAGACCAAGATACTAAATTTACCGGGTTGGTTTGTCGCATTGCTAACAATAGCTATACATCATAAAAGGCTATACGTTATATGAAGAGATTGACAGAGAATTTAGGGTTAGTCCTCATTCTACCAATACAAGTGAAATGCTATTTCTGTCATAGGTTTACACGATGCATATAAGCTGTACTTGGTGTCGTTCCGGGGTACCTGCCTTCAGGAGAAGTAACACCGCAAAGGTCTTCTCCTCCCGGAGAGGAGGCTGGGACTGTACAGTCGTTGTCGCCATGAAACCATGTCCCCACTGTGGTGCAAGCTTCAAAGACCTGGTCAAATGCAGGCTTGGGTTGAGGCAGACCACCTACCGACCAAAAGCAATGAAGACGATTTGTTCCCGCTGTAACGATGCAGGTATGAGTCCCGGTGATCACGCTTGTCATTCAAGACATGTGATAACCTCCACCAGACCATCGAAACATCGTCATGACCTAAGTATCATCAGCTCATTTTCCGTTAAATTTGACACACGGTTGAAGAGACTAGTTCTAACTCCACCACACCATCTGCAAAGGTGTGCACACACGAATTCTCGGGCACTTGTCGACGTTAGAAGTCAAAATGCTTCGTTTGATCGTCAGACAAGTAATTATTTATATCAAAAGCAACAGAGTCACATGATGAGTCTCAGTGAAGAGGGAGCTGACCAAGAATACATAAGAATGGATTGTCTTCCCGAAGCAACACCCATGGGACTTATTGATACAAGTGTTACGGATCAATTTGAGCCCCAAGAAAACCAGTACAGCGATGAAAATTCCCCTGAGAACCAGTCATTAGACCAAGAGATCGTGTCTGTTGAGGATCCTCAGGGACAGTTGTTAGACAAACAAAGCTACACCAGGCCTTTAGCAATGGAAATCAACGATGAGCCTTCCAGGAACGGATTTCAAAAATCTCATCACTATAATCCCCAACATGATACGTATGTAGGAAAATCGTTTCTATTATAGACGTACAATCTCCAAAACAATGATTAGATATATCTCACTTTCACTATTATTCAAGAAGTTAAATATAAACGTATAATAGTTACTAAAAAAATATGACTCTTGAGCAATCTTTTTAAAAACAACATCCTGATCTGTTATCAGAGAAGACCCCTTTGAGAGGGTACAAGCCATAGCACTTCAGGATCATGTTGAGAGGTGTGTAAGATATCCCCCTGTAATCATCATGGTCGAAAGACAGGACGTGTGGGACAGCAGCATCAACTACTTCCACACTGTCGCAGTTGCCAACTCTGCAAATAGTTTGATGGTGAGTAGTATTTATGTGAAAGAACAATTTTTATAAAACAGGAATCCAAACCAGAAGACACTTATTTTAAATGACATATTTATTACAGCATTGGCGCCATTTATGTTTTGTAGGTGGTGTTTGAGGATGGCACGGGGCATCGGGAGGCTGTTGTTGACGCCGATTCTTCAAGGAGGGAATATCTGAATCTGTTATTGGATGTCATCATCACTGACAGCAAAATGGTACATGGTAAGTAATGGAGCAACCGTCACTTGGGTTAATCGAGAAAACAGAAAGATATATATATATCTTATTCACAATCAACTGCTATAAACCCATCTTCCCGAGCCAAGAGAGTTAACTGCCTATAATAGTCCACTTTCCACCCTTCCCGAACTAGGCTGGTATTATGGAGTTAGATATTGGCTGGACTAACCAGACTATGCATACCCAAATCAAACTCACGCAACGAAATCGAAATTCTTTTCTTAAACTGTCATGCAGATTTCAGCTGATTGCAGGATATGCTAAGCAGGTGCAGCGCAACTCATTGTCAACTGATATTTCCAATTTTTTTCATGTTTTTAATTAAGGTGTTCACGTGATTTGATGCTCTTAGCGACCGTTTTATCACAATATAGTTCTTGATTATCGACCAGATCGTCTTGACTGGGCGCCGCCATTTTGTTTGAAACAAGTCATAGGAGAGGTTGAATCTGATTGGTCCATATGAGAGGCATAGAAGGGACATAACTCCTAATAGCCACTGGTGGCGCTACGATCGAGCCGAGGAATTCCAGCCTGGTTCGGCAAGGGTGGAAACTTGACTTTTTCAGTTAACACTCTTGCCTCGGGATGATGCTATACACAATGCCCTTATGTTTGTTCTCTTAGAAGAGACTTTCGTATGTAAAACTTTTCATTTAACTATGCCATAATTTTACTAACTAATTTCAGTTTCATAGATCACTAAATAATAATAGCAGATCCTTTGTTTCCTGAGAGTTAATCATTAAACAAATAAGTCTCACTTTTCATAATGCACTGTAACAAATCATTTTCAATTATGTTACCAGGCAATGAACATGGCCTATGTATCCGTCCAAGCCAATCACTATTAGACCAAGGCTACTTCCGGGTTCTGGGGGTCATGCTCGCTACCATCATAGCTCAGGGAGGACAAGGTGCTGCTATCTTCGCACGACCTGTAGCAGATGCCATCCTAGGAGTCAACACATGTGCATCACTGGAACATGTGCCATATCCACACATTAGAGATGCTTTAAGCAAGGTGAACTTTCAAGTCTTAGAAAGGCATTTAGAAGTCATACACATAAGGAAGAGAATGTATGGATGTCAACTTCTTTATGGTGAGGAACACAACGTTTCGGAGTATATGCTTATTCCTTCATCAGGTGGTTGACCACTGAATGACCACCTGATGAAAGAGTAAGTTGACATCCATAAATTCTCTTTAAGGTGATTTTTGTAAGATATGGTATTCTCTGAACTAGATTGAACATGTCAATTGAAATTTTTTTACACTACTGCTAAAATCAAACAGTTCTGTAACCAGCATTTTTCAGTGACTCCAGACATTGCTCTTCTGACAGGTGCTAAGTGCTGAGACCGAGGGTGAACTGCACGAAGCCTTGAAGATCTGTGAGTGGAGGGCATCCATAGACACACTCCCATCACATGTCACAATGGCTACTAGGGCAGAGTTTGTCAAAGGGTGCATCCAACACTTTGTGCTGTTCAGCAGCAAACCAATGTTGAACCAGCTTACAGAGGGACTACAACACTGTGGGGTGAGCATATACAGAAGTTCATCAACTGAAACAATGTTATAATTACACTTCAACGGATGTGACAGCAATAATCAGTAGTTATCATTTGTTAATCACACGCATAGCTTGATAAAATGTATGTATATATCCTGAACCAAATTAAAAACTTCATAAACTTAAAATTTTAACATTTTGACCAGTTATCATTGTGGGCCCTTATTGTGTATTTAAACAGTAATGGCCACGTATTGTCTTCAGATAACACCCGTTTTTGTGCAGGTGAATCGATCAAAATCATGTGCACAGTACTGTAGTGGCAAAAGTGGTTTTTCAAGTGCAACTGGTCACGTGGCCATAATACCCCCCGTGTTTTCAGCTATACTTGTTAGCAGTCATTAAAAAAACACAAAAAACACAAGAAAACAAAATGTGCAAAGTGAACGTGCCATCGGCATGTTGCAGACGGGAACGTCCATAGCTGAAGTCGCAAGGACGATGGGTGGTAGCCGACGGACTGTTTATGATTTACAGACGCGTCTACAGCAAACGGGTGCCACCGCTGATCTCCCTCGGACAGGTCGACCACGTGTGACGTCACGTGCAGAGGATCGTCAGATTGTCTTACGTCAACTCCGTAACCGATTTTTGACGGCTACATCAACCAGAAATTAACTGTTTAGGGGTAGACTGAGTGCGCAAACTGTTCGAAACCGTCTGAGAACTGCTCACCTTCAAGCACGACGGCCATACTGTGGGCCGATTCTGACTCAATTACACAGACGTCAACGTCAATTGTGGGCACAGCGACACTTACGATGGACTCAGAAGAATTGGAATCAAGTCGTCTTCAGTGATGAATCCCGATTTAATCTTCGATTTGCTGATGGTAGGGCGAGGGTTTGGAGGCGCCGTCATGAACGTTACGCCCAGTGTGGTGTACAGGACGTTGACAGATTTCGAGGCGGAAGTGTCATGGTGTGGGATGCTTTCTGTGGCAATGCACGTTCCAGACTTCTTGTCATTCGTGGCAACCTCAACGCTGCTGCTTACCGCGACCAGGTACTGGCACCAGAACTACTGCCTTTTATGGCAGCACATGTACCCGGTTTGATCTTCCAACACAACAATGCCAGACCCCACACAGCAATTTTGACAAGGAATTTCCTTCAGAATGCGGGAGTCAACATCATGGACTGGCCGTCAGGGTCTCCCGACCTCAATCCAATCGAACACCTCTGGGATGCTCTTGGCAGCAATCTGCGCACTCTCCAGAACCAACCACAGAATTTGCAAGATCTTGGCACCATTTTGCAGCAACAATGGCGTCGTCTTCCCAATCATGTGTTCACAAGCATCACAAAGTCCATGCGGAGGCGTTGTGTGGCAGTTGTCAACGCACATGGTGGCCATACACGCTACTGAACTTGTGTGCCATCAGATTCTCATGCTTGGGACTTATGATTTAAACTGTTGATGTTATTACCGAATACTGTAGGTGCTTGGAACAAATTATGGTTACCACCGTTAATTAAAATCCTTCTTTGGACATTAATGATTAAAAATTACCTACTCTGATACATTTGTCCGTTGTATATCATATATGGGATTACTTTTAAAAATGTGAAGTTTTTAATTTGACTAAGTATATGTCAATCTTTGAAATTTACTGCATTATCATCGCCTATCATGGTGTTGTTTTAAACTTTCTGCAGATTTTAGAAGTCATGCGAAAATGGAACTTATGTCATCTGCTTGAATATATCCCTGGCATGTCCCCAACCTCCCAGAGACTCACGGCACTGCTTCCAAGGAGGACGACTGACACAGGACAGCAACAAATAAGAACTCTCCATGATTATATCAGAGCTAGAGAAGGTTAGTGAACATTATAATGAATACCTTTGTTCGTTAGATGTATGGATTTGCACCATTTGGGTATATGGTTCTGTAGTGTGCATCAGAAGTATACCCAGCATATGTTGGTTGACATGATACATGAGCTGAAACAAAAGGTATGTCAAATTGATGTAAAGCCACCAAGTTCCCCCATTCATTATGTGGATATTTTCAGCCATTTAGAATGTTGTCACAGCTTCTTCAGGTGATACAACCAAAACAAGATTCATTTCATATATGTACCCATCAGAGTCTATGCAATTTTCCAATATGTACTTGTATTAATATTTGATGACATAATTTGCAGATGGAACACTCTCAGATGTGCGCAAAGGCCCTCACCGTGGGACACCGTTCCACTCCATAGTGTACCACGCCTTACCTCCACTCCATATTGTGGAAACAGCAGCTTCTGTAGTTTCTGGTTCAACCAGTGTCCAACTGTTCTCAATGATGATGTGCCTATTTATTCAAGTAATCACATGTATATGGCTTTTGAGTGACCCATGTATAGGTCATATGAATTAATTTCTTCTACCTGCCATATGACCTGTGTAAAGTTTCAGTAATTTGTATATTGTACCTGTTGTATGATGGTGTACAAGTTCTCTATATGCGTATTGTATACCTGTTATGTAGCCACTGTACAGGTTCTAATATGTTGTCCATTATATCTGTTGTGTGAGACGTGCCGGTTCCAGTAACGCGTATGTACATTGACACGAATGGCCATACAATTTGACTGTTTGATTGGCGTTCTAGAAGTTGGTGAGTAAGTAAGAAGACACATAACTTTATTGATAACAACTTCTGGTTTATTGCATATAGTGACGTTTCAATGTACAGTAAGAATAACAAATAGCACACATGCAATGAATTTCATGGGTAATGAAGCCAGATAAGGATAAGGATTAAAAAGATACATGCATAAAAAACATGACACTTCAACAGTCAAAACTGAGAGCAAATCAACCCTCTCAGACCGCCAGCAAATTCAAATTCTGTTTGACAAAGTCTAAATCCTCCCAACCAAACCACCAGAGTTTCATTAAAAGAAATCTCTCAGAGATCAAGGGTATTACATCTCTTTTGCCTGTGAAGATCTAATCAAGCAATAGACTATTTTAATTAGGATCCAATCAGCGTGTCACAACTGTTTACTCCTTTTAATCCTTATCCTTATCTGAAGATCAAGAATAGAGCACTGGCATAATGTAGATTTGAAGACTTGTGAAATCACATTTTCTATGTGATCTATATTGGTCCTTAGGATCTTTAGGTCAGAATTGCATCCCTACTTCATACACAATTCGTGGAATTGGAAGGTAGTGTTTCCCTTGGGTAAGCGGTATAAAGAACATTGTTTCGTTTTTGTAGGTTCTTTGATTTAGTTGTCTTTCTGTACTTTGTGTTCTTGAAGTATTATGAAATGCTGATTAATTTAGTTTACATACATTGTTAAACTGTGTTTAGATCCCAAACACGTATCTAAGTGCACCCCTTTTCCAAGAATTCTGAGGCGTGTAGGGTCTAAACAGGTTTATGATTGTGCTTAACAGCTAAACGTGTTTAGGGTCTAAATGTTGGAAAGACCCGGGTCATTGAAGGTACTTTTTATGTGACTGCCTCCGTGGTCTAGTGGTAGAGCGTCCGCCCGGAGAGCGGAAGGTCCGGGGTTCAATCCCCAGCTGCGTCATACCAAAATACGTTAAAAGATGGTACTTGTTGTTACCCTGTCTGGCGCTCGGCATTAAGGGGCTAAGGACTGGTCGTCTCGGAGTCAGTATACTGTGCCTGAGTGGGTTATTCATGTTAAACTGCGGCATGGTATCTCAGTGTGCTAGCACCATGAATCGTCATCAGTCCGGACTAGTACAAGCAGCCACACACACACATCCACGTGCATGCACGTCGCTATATAAGTGCAATAATCTTGGACGCGACGTTAAACCCCATTTCACCTCACCTCACCTACTTTTTATGTTTTTAGCGTTTAATGGGAATATATCACTTTGGGGGTCTGTCGTAGAAATCAGACATTCTTTCGTTGTAAGCTTCTATTTCCTCTATCATAGAAATACCATGAGTCACACATGTCTAATGTTCCAGTCACCATTATCTAAGCTTGGTTTATTTGTACATTATCATGTTAATAGTGGAGACAGTTCATTGTAACTCCTGGTGGTATATGTGTTATGCAAGTGCCTGTGCACATCTAATTTAATTATACATCTTATCCACATTTGACTTAATGCAGAATGATATGCACTTTGTCGTGAACATGTTTTAAAAGAAACCAGTTTGTTCTAGAGCATTTTTTCAAGTGTACAAAAAAGATAATAACATTTGAACAAATCTTCAAATTCATCTTCACGGAGCAATAAAAGAGCTTGATTTTACAAATGTCAGTGCTATGAAACATAATATTTCATGCAGTTTGGTAAAATGGACATTCTATGAAGCTCTCTTTAACAGATATGGAGTCACAAAACGTATTCTTTATTCAGGACTTGTGTACACCAGGGCTCATGGTACAGTTGATAATCCAAGACAGTATGGCCAGACAGCGACTCATGGAGCAATTTACAAAAGTGGCTGTATATATAATTGCTAACATGACTATTTCTAATTAACAATTTGTCTTGACTTGAAAAACTTATAATTAAGAAAGGTCGTGTGTTTCTAATACTCTTTTCGAAATAGACCTGTCTTCTAGGGTGAATACAATAAAAGCATTTCAAGAATCACTTTAACAGGATGACACTTACATGATACAAAGGGAGACCGAATACAAGAAGGCTTTGTCGGCTTTAGTATATTTAGTTACAGCTTCTCATCTTGTGAAGCGTCAAATCTAAATGTAAATGGACAACTTTTAACAAATACAAAATCACTGAATGTGAGAGAGATGGAGAGACGCAGAGAGAGACGTGTCGATGTGCAGACACATTGCAACTCAAACATATGGTGGAAAGGGACCAGTTCCCAGTCCCCTTTTTCTACACTCCCTGGTATGACTGACACACAGTAACAATATTATAAAAAAAACAGTGTAATTGTACACAGTTATTTTTGCTGTTAAATCTGTTATCCTCAATTTGCTTTGTAACTGGACAAAAACTATAGAGAAGGATATAAAATGGAGAAGTTAAAAATTATCAAGTAAAGAATCTGGCGATAGGACAAATCCATATTTCAACTTTCAATGTACTAGAGTAGACAGGGCTTGACAAAACACGAGCAGAAAAAACTCAAATGAAAATTATGTTTGTTTTCATTTTCTCCCCTGTACCTTGAAGATGGACTGACAAATATAAAACAATGACTTAACAGTGTTTTTAAAATGAATCAAGTTTGAGCGTCATTGTTTTTTTGTTAACACAACCTCAGTTGCCTTTGCTATGACATAGAGGAATACCCTCTCCTCCTCTGGTATCCATGGTAAGATGTTCTTGATCTGGGGTAGGAAGAAGTGTGGAACCACTATCTCCCCTGTCATCATTTTCTGGAACTTCTGGAGACAGTCCTGGAATCTTGCAGCCATTGTTTCCTGCCTCCAAACGTGCTCCCCTGCTGTAAGATGATACAGCTGCCACCACATGAGTGTTCTGATGTGGTATGTCGTCAGTCGGGAGGAACGCAGTTTAGGATTCTGCTCCTTGACATATCTCACTGCTTCCTGGATCTGCACGAGTTCTGGACTCTTACCCTTGGCACAACAATCACTGTTGCCTTTTGCAATTTCCAAGACTCTTTTCAATGTTCTAAGTGACGGTTTCCAAGAAATCTTATCAGCATGTTTAGTGATGGCCTTCTCTGCATAGGAAAAGGAAACCTGCCACAGGTGGTCTGGATCTTTTGCTTTTCAAAAGAAAGATATTTTAAAGGATTTCTTCATATATGTACATTTGCTGTTCAAAACGAACAGTTCAACAGTTGATCTGGAACAGTTCCTATTTTCTGTCTAAGTAAGTGAACATGATGCAGGTGAAAACCCCGAATAAGCAAGACCCATGAGCCCAGTTATGGTGCTGACCTAGAAACATAATTAGGACGCAACTCTTCATTGTGAGGTGAGGCACCTTAGACGTACCCCCATGTGCTTGAGGTCCCCCAAAATTTCACCAAAGACTAATTATTGATACCAGAGCTTCGGTGTTGCATTGAATCCATTTTTCTTAATTGATGCATCAACATATAGAGCTAGCATAAATATTCAATCGTTAATTACTAATCTTGATACCAGAGCTTCGGTGTTGCATTGAATCCATTTTTCTTAATTGATGCATCAACATACAGAGCTAGCAAAAATATTCCATCATTAATTACTAACCTTGATACCAGAGCTTCGGTGTTGCATTGAATCCATTTTTCTTAATTGATGCATCAACATATAGAGCTAGCAAAAATATTCCATCGTTAATTACTAACCTTGATACCAGAGCTTCGGTGTTGCATTGAATCCATTTTTCTTAATTGATGCATCAACATATAGAGCTAGCAAAAATATTCCATCGTTAATTACTAACCTTGATACCAGAGCTTCGGTGTTGCATTGAATCCATTTTTCTTAATTGATGCATCAACATATAGTGCTAGCAAAAATATTCCATCATTAATTACTAACCTTGATACCAGAGCTTCGGTGTTGCATTGAATCCATTTTTCTTAATTGATGCATCAACATATAGAGCTAGCAAAAATATTAAATCGTTAATTACTAACCTTGATACCAGAGCTTCGGTGTTGCATTGAATCCATTTTTCTTAATTGATGCATCAACATATAGAGCTAGCAAAAATATTCCATCATTAATTACTAACCTTGATACCAGAGCTTCGGTGTTGCATTGAATCCATTTTTCTTAATTGATGCATCAACATATAGAGCTAGCATAAATATTAAATCGTTAATTACTAACCTTGATACCAGAGCTTCGGTGTTGCATTGAATCCATTTTTCTTAATTGATGCAGCTGTACGTTTCAGTTGGTCTGGGAGAATGTCTGTGATGTCTCGGGAAACGTTCTTTCTAGGCCAGGTTTTAATGTTTAAGGATGGCACAAAGTCAATGTCAATACTTTTCATCCCTTCCTCAGATGGAATACCCTCATACCTGACTGCAAAAGACTGTGAATCTTTGAACTTGCGAGCATCTGAAACAAAACGTATCTGTAGTGATTTGTGTTACCTGCTTGTAGTAAGATCGCAGCCTCAAATGTGTCAAGTTTATGAATTGATGTTGCGTCTCGAAAATAATAGATTTATACAACCGTACATCATACTGACAGACATTTATGAATTTGAAGATGTGACATAAATCAACGAACCCTTTAACTTTCTATCACTCTCAAGAACACGTTCAAGTTTCTCAAAGACGTATTTCCTGAACTTTTTAGAGTTAACATAGCCTCCATCAAGGAATAGCCGGAGATCATCCTCGTGGGCATCCACATCCCCGATGACCTTCACCTTGCAGGCTCCAGCTTCACAGGTGTCATCAAACACAGCCTCAAGTTTGGTCTGAAGAATTGGGAACATTGTGCAGTCCATTTCATTTGGTCGAGCCACCTGTAGAAGGATGTGATTCATAAATCTGATAGTTTAATGTCAGTATTCTTATGCCATATGTTAAAATATTATTAGTATATAATTAGCATTTCACCCTAACTTCACGACAAACCACGCTTGTAATAAATTAAGGAAAGAAGCAGTTGGATTGCAATGATCATATTCTTACCTTGGTTCCATCGAAATGCGACCCTGCATTGCAAGTCTTCCATGTTCCAAAGTTCATCTCACTGTTTAGTCGTCCTACAATCTTTTCCCTCACCCACTTAAAGTGCACCAATGCTTGCTGGATGTCCTTCTGCTCCATTTTAACTTCATTTTCAAAAAACCTTTTGATGTCCTTTTTTGGATCGTCAGAGTTCCGAATGATGTTTCTCTCGATCATTTCACTGACCCATGCATCCATCTTTGATGTGTCAAGGTTATAGTGTTTGTGTCTGGTGAATGTCTTCTGTGAATGACATATTTTTGTTTTTTCAAAACTTCTTACCAACTGCCAAGAGTCCTTCTTAAGACATACTTGTGACTTGGTAGTTGATAGTTTAGTAACCTTATGGTCACAGGATTTCATTTTGTCAGTGGATTTCCCTTGAATTTGGTCTGAAAAATGCTGAAAAGTTAACTTTGAAATGCAATAAATAATAATTCTCTGGACAAAAACTGAGATCCTGGATGTATTTTCGATGCAAAATGAAATAACAGGTTTGAAAACACTATGTAGAAAAGAATTATTTTTAAACAAAAAAGGCAGGTCCATTCCTGAGGTTGAAAACAGTTCTTCTTCTCCACATTCTCTTTGCGGTGGCCCCTTTGTTGTTGAATCCCCAGCAGTTTCTTCTTCATGTTCAACTTTCCCTGCCGTCTTTGATTGTCTGGTTAGTAAACAGTCATTATTATTTCCAGGCAAAGACACATTTGCTTTAACAAGACGATTAGAATTAGCAGGTCTATGCCTCGTCGTCGTACATTTCTCCTTCAATAGTGCTGTGGTTAGTTTATTTTCATCTTCTATCATTGGAGAGACATTTAAATGATCAAATTTTGGCCTGATTTGGTGATCCTTTTTCTTTGACCAAGAACTTGAAGCTGATATTACTGGATGTTTTGTGTCTTTCACAGATGATAGTTCACGTTTTTCCTCCTTTGTCCGGGGAGGATATTTTACTTTGGGTAGTTTGACCTTATCAGATGGGAAACGGGGATGTGTGTCATCTTGTTTTGACACTCGTAATTTTGAATTAAGTTCACTTCTCTCTTTCTTTGCATGGGTACTTGAAGCCGTTGGGTGTTTTGTGTCTTTCACAGGTGATAGTTCATGTTTATCCTCCTTAGACCGTGGGGGATATTTCACTTGAGGTATCTTGGTAGCTGAAGATTTTGACGAAGATCCACATAATTGCCCATCTGCTTTGGAGACAGACTTTGCAGTTGATGTAGATCTGATAGGTGTTTGTCGACCATACATTCTGGGTTTACCTGAGGGAGCCACTGTAGCGTAACTGTCTCATTCCAGTGGATTTTCGTTTCGTGTTCCCTGTTGTTTCAAGCATTTCAGAATCTTTAATCCTGGCTTTTGGAGATCTGAAACCAAGTTCTGAAATTGACTTCTCTTGATGAAATATGCACCAATGATTTCAGTTTTCAAAGTTAGTAATGGAAAAATATCTTGTTAAAAGCAGATCAAATCATGATACTGTTCCAATGTTATTATCCTTCAGCAATAGCATTGTGAAATAGAATTTACAGGACATAACACAGTGATGGCAGCTGAGTGATCCATGCAAACCAAACACATTATTCATCTGCATTCATGTCGCATCGCCTCTGTAATCCGGGGCGGTCGGGTAGCCTAGTGGTTAGAGCGTTCGATCGTCACGCCGAAGACCCGGGTTCGATTCCCGACATGGGTACAATGTGTGAAGCCCATTTCTGGTGTCCCCCGCCGTGATATTGCTTGAATATTGCTAAAAGCGGTGTAAAACCAAACCCACACACTCTGTCATCCAGTGGAAAGCATCTTCCCTAGGCAAGGGACTTAACTGACTGTAAAAGTCCAGTTTTCGCCCTTGCCGAGCTAGGCTGGAACTTCTGGGCTCGGTCGTAGCGCCACCAATGGCTATTATGAGTTATGTCCCTTCTATGTCACTTATCACTTACATTTGCTTCAAACAAAATGGCGATGTCCAGTCTAGACGATCTGATCGATAATGAAAATGGATATTATAATACAACGGTTCTTACTTCGCAAAGTGCATCAGATCACCATGAAAAACATGAAATGATTTAGAAACTATCGGTTGACGCCCAGTTGTCGGTACACATGCTCTGCAAAGCGACCGAAATCTGTATGGCAGTTTACGAACCGGATGTCTGCTGACTTGAATAGTCTTGGGAAGATCAGTGGATAGAGCGTCTACGTTGAGTTGGAAAGTTCAGGGTTTAGATGCCCTTGTCACGTCATTCCAAAATACAGCAAACTACGTTTATAACGAACACGCTTATAACGAACTGACGGATATAACTAACTGTTTTCTGGTCCCGTCCATGTGCTTTATGTATGCTGTAATTGTGCCTATAACGAACTACGGTTATAACGGACTAAATTTAGTGGTGCCTTTGAGTTCGCTATAACCGTATTTTACTGTAGGTTAAAAGATGACACATGTACCTGCTGCTACCCTTCCTGGCGCTCGGCATTAAGGCAATAAAACAAGGACTGGTCGCCTCTGAGTCAGTATAATGTGTCTGAGGTGGGTATCAATTTGAAGCTGTAGCATGGCATCACAGCAGGCTATAATACAAATAGCCACACACCCGCGTACATGCACGTCGCTAAAAAAAATGCAATAATCTTGAAGTCGAGGTTAAACACCTCATTATATTCATATTTCATTTTAGTTACATTCTCAGTGACGCTTTGAAAGGGTGTAATGGTACACAAGTAGAGAACATTTCCAAATATTTATTTCAGGCGATCAAATTACTTGTCATTGCGTGTGTGTGTGATGGGTGCCCCTGTTGAGGCTTGATACGACACATTGTTGCGAACACCTGGTATCATCACTGTATGATATGTAGAGGTTACTATATGCCAGTTTTCCCAATATCAACCCAAGACCCTCATATCAGGATATTGGGTATGATATGAAAACTGGCACATAATAACCTTTTTATCATATACTACAACATAGTAATTTACAACTGAATGAAATACATTTTAACCTTGTTTGGATGACATTGTCACGGGAAAACTGGCCGAGTAGACGACGCACTAAGGGACGGAACTCCAATTTCTACCACCCGGACTGATATGGATCGCTCATTCAAAATGCACTGATAAGCCATATCAGCCCTGCAGAGGGTCTAATGCAGCGCAGGTCTTGTTATTACACCCCCTGTGATATGACCGTCTCCATGTTGGCTCTACAAGTGATAGGTGTATGATAATGATTCATAAACACATGCTCATGATTTAGTCAGAATCGTACAGTGGCCTTTGATTTGTTACGATTATGGAAAGGGTTTTGTCACTTGAAAAGATGAAGTCACATATTCTCTTTATAATTGTCCCGATCAGAATTTACGAGGCCATACTAATGGTCATATATAACCGTTCCCGCCATAATAATATAGGCTACAAATATGGCCCCAGTAGGAGTCTGATTTTCTAGTACATGACTCGAATATTCACAGGCTGAACTGACATAATGACTTTCTACTGGGAGTGGCTTAAAAATATTTCTACTGATAGTATAGTTGTATTCTCAACTTAACACTATATTCATTCGGAAATCCCATTTCAACGTATGTTAGAACTCTGATCCAGGTTAGTATATGCCCTAAGCACTCTATTTGTTGTCATTAGAGGAGACTAACTGGATTTTGCTGACACAAATCAAATGATCATGTCAGTGAAAATGAAAAGAAGGATTCAATTAAACTTCAGACAATTCAGAATTCAACCCTATGACTATATTGTTGACTAATTTGTACAATAACAAACAAACATACAACGGTCACCTGAAATACCAGCATTTTTTCACCTTACATTCCCAGGTACAAACACGTTTAATAGTTCCGCCAACAGCAGTCAATCAATATTTCGGGGAAATTCCCCTGTTCACCGCCCACACAGATATAAATAATTCTCAACTGAAATAGCAGTATTATGTCACCTTTTCAAATCCAGGTACATCCACTTTCAATAGAACAGCAATCAATATTTCGTGGAAATTAATCAGTCCTCGGCCAACACACAGAGGACACATCCACATGATCTTACTTCATCGACCGTGTCTTTAGATCGTTCTGGTGTACTATATTTACCTTCTTCTTATCTATATATGTCAGGGACCCAGCTGAAGGTAACACAAAACTATATGTTTTCCATAGACTTCTATAGTTACGTTGTATATTTGTTTTAAATAACCTAGGCATACAACAGCCAGTACATGTACATGCATGAATGCACAGTCTGACCTTAAAGCAGCAAAAAACAAAACAAATTCTGGCTAGCGCAGCCAGCTCCTTTTCCGAGTACAAGCTGCTCACACTTGCCCGAGTTCCGCACCAAATGTCACCAACTTGAAAATATCTGTGCTCACATTAAACATGTCATCATGTTAAAAAAAAACAGCGCCAAATATTGAAAAATATGGTCAGTTTTAATAACTGGATGGATGTACATTTAAAAAATATAATGCTTACAGAATATCACCCAAGCACAGGTGCTAGATATCTCACGATCTGCACTGAAGGCATTCTGATTTCGTGAAGTAGAACTTGAACATTGTTTATCATTCAGTGCTACTTTCGCGTTCAAAGGTTGAATTCATCTAAGGTGTCGCTAATGTTCCTTGTTACGTGCTACGTGCTATATAACACTATCTCCTCTCTTATACAGTTGCGTATGGCCAGAGGAATGCTGTACGTTCACTATCTTATTACATAAGTGTATGTGTGTGGGCGTGTGTGTGTGTGTGTGTGTGTGTGGGGGGGGGGGGGGGGGGGGGGGGGGTGGGGGGGGTGGGGGGGGGGGGGTGGGGGGGGGGTGCGGGGGGCAGTCGTCTAAGGCGCCGCGATTCGCTATGTTTCTAGGTTTGTCAGCAACATACCCGTGCTCTTGGGTTTCACCGAAGTGGTAAACGTCTGAGACCTGCATCACTTCGGGCTTTCTTCCCTTATTAAGCTTACACGCCGCGATATAACTGGAATTCTGTTCAAAGCGGCGTTAATCCCAACTCACTCACTCATATACGTGGACCGTTGGCCATGTTTCCAGTCACTGCTTTGCCTAACAAAGGCCCGATTATTTACATGTGTGATGACTATGGCATAAAACAACATTCATGCTCACTGTCCTTCACACAGTACTGGGTTTATCTCAGAAGGCACAGTCTGATCTCGTCAACAAAGCGCGATACACAGTGATAGGAGGTGGCGAGATACATACCAGGCATGGGTCATCATGGCGAGGGACATCAAGTCTTGTATCTCGGAACTGAACCCGCGTCTACGGAAAAGTGCTGTCATCATTTGGCTTTGACGTGTCGACGGGAGACTGGCGTTGAGCAGCCGGCAGGGGTGGGGGTTGGGGTCGGGTGTGTGTGTGTGTGTGTGTGTGTGTGTGTGTGTGTGTGTGACCCAGAGGGGAGAAATAGAATAAAAACGCACAATAATTGAATTCAAAAGAAAAACACTGGAACATGCATGCTGAAACAGAGCAGTGAACTAAAATGTAAAACTCTAGGTGGCTAGAGGGGTTGGTGGTGGGGAAATTAAAGGAAACATTATTCAGGAGCTCTCAACTGTTTGGAGAATATTTTTAAAAGAGTTCAATTTAACTATATTGTCAAACTCCTCTCACGGCAGCATTAGAAATTGGCACTAGTCCTATAGTCCTTGCTAAATTGCCCAATGGTAAAGGTATCATAAGGACTAGTAGAAGTTGGCCTTTTTAAGGGTTTTGTTATATGCTATCATCATAAGGACTAGTGGAGGAAAACTGATAGTTTCTAACCATGCACGGTATTTACTTTCGAAACAAGAATATTATATGAACAGGGTGTTATATACTACCTAAATAATGTAACATATGAATAAGTATAATATATGGGAATAAGTACTATAATAAGACACAAAAAATGTTATCAATGCTTTGGGAAAAGCCTGTGTAAGTCTATGTCTCCTGACCCCCGGTTCAATCAGATAACGGACAGTCTCGCCACAACACAGCTGTTGCTGAAAGGGGATATAAACAATAACACAGAGATGTGGGTCAGCTCACTGGCACTTTTTACTGGCACATGTGCCGATCAGTGGCTTGAGCCTTCCCCATATGGTCTACGGTGTAACGAGCCTATGTCTTTCTCCCAAGGCTCCATCACCGCCAACACCCCCACAGGATCTGACGTCCCGTGTCAGGGGTCACTCAAGTGTTCTACTTTCGCATGTAACATGTGTTCAATTATCTGCATGCCGATCGTAGAATGTGCTGGAGTTTGCGAGTTATGACACGCGACCGTTTTGTATAGCACGATTTCGAGGAAGTAAGACGAGGCAATGTTGGAGCGAACCTCCGAAGTCTGACATTGCCGATACCCGATTGCCGATGTCTTACTTCCTCGTCCTGACCGAGGAGGAGTGCTTTATCGCTATGATAAACCATCTTAATGCAAGACATGACAGAAAAAATATGAAAACATCGAGATACTTAATAGTGAAACAATACAGTGTGTCGCGGTATAAAAGGAATACGATCAAAGCGTGCAAGAACGATATACACGTGCAGAATAGACAAACCAAAGTCATGACATCTTAAATACTTGCAAAAATTGAAACCTCACACGCAGGATGAGCTCGTACTTGGAAAAAGTGAAACTTCCTCAGAGGTTAATGAGACAGAAATATATTTGCAATACTACTGGTAACAGTGGCAGTAGGTTTATAAGTTCAGACAGTGCTCGTCGGACCTGGCTTTGAATACGTGTCACCAGCAGGCTGCTGCTTGCATTGTTGTAAGAGGCTGATAACGTGGGTCGGGCAGTCAGACTCTGTGACTTGATCCATAGCGTGCCTGCGTGCCCTGGTGCCGTCGGTCTAGCCTTTCTACACTTATAATCACTTGTACACAACGTGCGTCAGGTAATATATTCTTACTTTTTATGCAAAGTATGGGAAGGGCAGGACATGCTTACCCTTTTCGCAAACACCTGGTGTCATCACTGATTTTCACTGGTCCAGTCATATCATTTTCATAGTTTGTTTTGCCTTTTACGCCAAATGGAATCTGTTTCGGCGGATAATATAGACTAGCTTTTTGTATTGAGACCAGATATTCAGCTGTAGCTGCAAAACCAGGTATTTTTTTAATTATAACTATCAACCAAAATATTGTTTTTAAAAAACACATTCCTTAAAACCATTCTTTAATCAACCAAAATATTTCTTCTTCTTTTAAAAAAACAACACATTGCAACAGTATATTTTCCAACAACATGAAGCATAATTATTATTTTTTTCAACAATTTTCGGGGACATTTTTTGTTTTTCGATAAAAATCTCATTACATCCCCTGCCAATGAGAGGGAATAGTTGACAAGGTTGCACGTCAGTGTGTTGAGTATATGTTTTCACGGTAATAGCGAGGTTCCTCAAAATCATGCATCCTCATAAATACTGAATGAAGGATCACATATTTCCCATACATGGAAGTTGGTTATCGCAGATGCAGACAGGTGTCGTTGAAGAATAAGCTGACAGGTGTCGTTGTTGAAATGGATTGGTTCGTCTGATACATCATACCACAGCGAGCGTCCCATCCACAGCGAATTCAGATATCGACTCCGAGAGTCAGTCTACCATTTTAAAAAAACAAAATTGTAATGACATTTCATCTTAATTTGCATGGTTTTGGAGCCGCCGCCGAAAAATATCGCTATTAAAATATGACAATAAAATACCGATTTCAGATTATATATATATATATTGACAGTAGCTGATGAATCGCCTAGGTGAACACTACGAAGCTGACTGTCGTTCATTACGTTGTAAATCGAGCGCAGACATACAGAACTACTTTGAGGGGAATTCCTAAATGTCTAAAAAAACGTCAAATAGGGACGGTATCATCATATGACAATTTCTTTTAGATTATGCACATTCCAACCAAGCTAATGCTTGAATCTAAGTTTTTAAATGAAGAATGAATTCTGAACGTTTTATAATATAATTGTTGTCACAAACATCTGTTTGCACATCATTGAATTTGCTAACGCGAGCCACTGTCTTCATCAGCTGATGAACGTCAACAAATACAACTTCAATCCTCAAGTGACCCGCCTGGAGAATAGGAGCTCTATGGGTGCTGGGATATAACTGTGCCGTTACGTCACAAAGAAAGACGTTTGACGTCAACTTACTTCCGTAAACATCTCCATCTATGAGGACTGTGAAAATATATCTTATTTTTCTGTTGTTAGTTCGCAATGTAAAAAACACATTATATCAAAACATTTCAGCATACATGTCTACTTTCGATTAATCAGTCACTATATCTAAATTATTACAACAACAGTTATAAGGAAGAGAGTATATGAATGTCAGCTTTTTTTTATTATGACGAAACACAACGTTTCGGGGTATATTCTTACTCCTTCATCAGATGAATGACAACAGTTATTATTTCAAGACTGAAAATAGATTTTGCAGAAAATAAGTCCAAATGTTCGATGCCATGTATTTGTGCAATGCATATAAAATGTTGCTAGTGAATTGTATTTTTATGTTCTAAAATAATGTAGTTTTATAATATATTAAGAAGTCAAAATGTGATTTTTTTCACCCATAAGGTCCCTTATTTCATGGTGGGTGATATATAATTATTTAGGTCCCAACCCATGCTAATCTCACCTACCGATCCCAATCAAACTGTGAGATGGCTAGACACATCCAGTACAATGCTTTATATACTCTTCAAAAAAAGAGAAAGAAAAGCAAACCCAGATTTGTGTGACGTAGGAAAATACATTTATTTATACGAGGGACCGTGCAAAGTATTGAGCCAACAGTTTGTGGGGAGAACACTTGGTGATTGTAGTCATCTCAGTTATCGGTACATAGGAAAAGTCTAAGGTGAAGGTCAGCTACCATCAACAACGCGTATGTCCCCCGTTGGAATCAATAGCGGCCTGACATCTCCTGCCCATGTAAGAGACGAGTATGCGATACACATCCTAGGGAATGATAGCCCACTCGGCCTGCAACGTCTGGGGTTGTGGTTGATGTCGGCGTAGCCGTTTATCCAATCCATCCCACATGTGGTCTATCGGGTGTGGACAGGCTCTTGTGATCCCTGTTGTATGCGGTCGAGCGTTTTCCTGCTGGAATACACAGTTGTCGCTGTCGAGTCAATATGACGCGTCGAAGAGGAGATGTTGCGCGTAGACCTGCTCTTAAACGGTTTCGTACGATTTGGTCGGAGATTCTGCGCAGTTAGGTTGCGGTTGAGGTGGCGGCTGTTCTCGTCCTTTCACGTAGGTGGCGGCTGTTCTCGTCCTTTCACGTAGGTGGCGGCTGTTCTCGTCCTTTCACGTAGGTGGCACAGTCGGATGAAGCGATCTAAGGCGGAGGTGGTTACACTTGGTCGGCCCGACCTTGGAAGATCACGTGTTGACCCATGCTGTTGAAACCGATACCATATCCTTGTGATGGTGCTGGGCGCTACATTGAAAACCATGGCTACAGCTGATCGCGATTCCCCTGCCTGCAAGCGGCCTTTGACGTTGTTTCTTTGCACTTCTGTTAATCTTGTCATGTTGTTGAGCTGTCAATGTTCGATAGACGCAGATGCCAGGCAATCAAAAACACTGCACTTTAATACCGTTCACAGTGCTACTGCAAGTGCAGTGTGTGCAGCTCCATGGCCCTTTTGTTAATGCACTAGCTGCGTTTTTCCGAATCGTACATGTTTCCCGACTAATGGTTTGCATGTCACTGACACTATAACACATTTAACCTATTCATTTTGCACCTCTTGGTCCGCTAATGTTGCTGTGATGGCCCAAAATATCCGTATTGCATTTACCTTTTTGGAGAGTATATTTCCAATTTGTTCCGATGTTCCAACCCAGCCACCCAATTTTAACATTTAACATAGCAGTTATGGTCTTAGGTGGGTGAAGCAATCTCATGAATGACCTCGATGTAATTTATTATGAAGTTGTATTAATAACACAGGTTCTAAATACTCAGTTATCACTAATAAACGTTTTTCATTAAAATAATATACTGCCGAGGTATGCAACCATTATAGTATGCACACATGTGTACATCCAATCATTAGGTAGCATTCACGTAATTCTTTTGGTGATCGAAAGTTCATATTTCATGAAAGCATAATGGAGGCCATGTCATGACCACGGGACATGCCAGGCAGCTGGAGTGCTGGTGGCACTCACGGGTTTTCTTCCTTCAGATTCAGACTTTCTTCAAAAGCAGCGGCCAAGCGTTCCTCCTCAATCAGGCCGCCATTGTAGTTGTCATGGGTCCTCCCGTGTCTGTGACTGGAATTTACCATGAATAAGAATGATGCTTCATTCTGTTTAACACGTTGTTAAATGGGGTTGGAGTTACCCTGTTACTCTGTATGTACATTTGTTCATAAGAGTTGGGCTCCTTGACATACATCTCAAGGCCTAATAAACAATATGTGATGGCACATAGTACCTTTAACGATACCTTTAACGGGCCAAATGTTGGCATCAATACACAAATACTTAACTGGCCAAATTTTGAGATAAACTCACCGGCGTGCATGCCGCTGACCTTGCACATTTGCTCTTGCTAGACCTTCAGATTCTGCCAGATCGCCCTTGTAGTCGTATGTTCCTCTTCCCCTGCTGAAACACGGACACCATGTCACCTTCAACATTGTCCATGTAAAGATACTAAATATACTGAATCATAACTTGTACCCGAGATCCATTCGTTTGTAATATTCACATATTACATGTGCAGGTATGTTATATTGTGTAGGTCTTCTTGCACATAAACAATTTCCAAGCGAGCTATAATGATATATATGTTATGAATTTTACATATATATGTATGCTAATCTATTCAGGCAAATTAATTAGTGATATAGATAAATATAAATAATACAGATTTCTGGTGCGAATGACCTGTCAGTGGCTACATAGATTTCCCTCCTTGAATTATTGTACTTATTTAGATATCCATGGATAGTAATGATATTTTCTTGAAACTTCTTCGTGGATAAACTAATTGATAGTGCTGGATTCCAAGGAAAAATAACAAGAAGATATTTTGATTTCATGACATGTGTTTCCAGAAACAATAGTGTTCTATCAATCGGAAAGTATCATGTTAGTTTCGCTGTAGAAAGAGAGGAATTATTTACAGTGATAAACATGATTTGGATATTTTCTTGTGACTGTTTCATGCAAATTGTTGAAGGTACTCGCTATTGAAGCATGACTAGACATGTTCTCGTGAGCACAAACGCCTTGCACGAAAATAAACAAATACCTTCCCCCACCCTCACAACAAATCGTCGGCCACGTGTAACACGTCAATAACCAACCCACAATAATGTGAAGACGGTAATGAACCCTGTACATGGAGTGTGAGTTTGGTTTTACGCCGCTTTAAGCAATATTCCAGCAATATCACGGCGGGGGACACCAGAAATGGGCTTCACACATTGTACCCATGTCGGGATTCGAACCCGGGTCTTCGTCGTGACGAGCGAACGCTTTAACCTCTAGGCTACCCGACCGCCCTCCTGTACATGGAACACGGTTGTCAGGTAAGATTCATGTTACACGTCCTATGCATTGAACCCTAACACATCGCTTGCTTCTGGCTTAATGCGTTAAACTAATACAATACAAATACTTACTGTTCGTGCCAAGTGGTATATTCGTGACGTGTAGATTGTTGATTGGTCGGATTTGGGAGCCGATTTGGAATGACCAGTCGGTGATGTCTGACAGGATTTAACTTCTGGATTCCACGACACACCGTGTGTTTGTATTTATATGTCTGGCCACATTCAGGGCACACTTCCATCACATCATAAGCAGCTTTATCTCCACGTTTCCCCGACCCCCGAGAATGACAGACATCATGTTTGTATCTGTAGTTGGCGCCACAATCAGGACATACGTTCACCACTACCTCAGCTGGTTTGTGGGAACTGTTTCTTCTCGCACCTTGAAGTGCCCCGGGTCGCCCATCTCTTGAACTGTTCCCTACTGCGGCTGAGGTTGGTCGCCGAGCACTTGTCTTGTTACCTGCTGATGGTGTGGTAGATCGCCCAGCTCCTGAAGGTGAGCTGGAACTGCCAGAAGAACGAGGCTGTAGGATGGAGGATGGACTGGCGGCTGTTCCCTTCTCTTTGCACCTCCACTCGTGAGATGCCAGACGCTTGAACCCCTTCCCACAATGCGGACAGATCTCACTCATATTGCCAGGTGCTACTTAGGGTACACTGAATGTAAAATAAATACACTTATAATCCGTTTTACCCCACCCCCACCCAAAATAAGAATATATATAAGATAAAAAATAATAATAACCTTATTTTGTTTGAACATGTGAACAACGTGTTGTTCGAAATACTTCATTAATGGGTACACATTCCAGTAAATAAATAAAAGCGACAAAACCCTTTTCATATTCATAAAAAAAACTTTCGAAAAAAAACAGGGTCGTACATTGTACGATTCCGACAATATCATGAGCATGTGTTTATGAATCACTATGAAATAGTGATAATACCATGTGTTCGCGAAAAGGTAAATCTTTGAGACATGTAAAGCTTTCAAAAAGTGTTATGGTAGACATGTTGAGCTCATTTCCAAATTTGACGCATCAGTCACAAAAATGATGTCCGATTTCATTCCCTATTTTGACTTGTACTATATGTTCCCGTAAACAATTGACTTGCCTTTGATTGTGTTTGTGACGGGTGCCACCGCTGGAACAGAATATACTAACCTTTTCTCGAACACCTGGTATCATCAACACATGCTCATCATATAGTCAGAATTGTACAAAACGACTCTGTTTTATGCAGAGATATCTATTGGATATGGAAAGGGCTTTGTCGCTTTATTCCATATATTTGAACACCAGTCTTTGACTCAATCTTTTCAAGGAGTGAGTGAGTTGGGTTTAATGCCGCTTTTAACAGTATTCCAGTTATATCGTGGCGTCTTTTCAAGGAGATGTAGATAGAAACAATACAGTTTTATGGTAAAATAAATATCATTTTCAGTCACGGTTCCGTTACATATTTTTCATTAGATTTTAAACATGGTTTACTTTGTTAATATATACAAAAGGCAAACTAGTTGTGAAAATTATATGAATGGACGTTTTTAGGTAAGCCTTTATTACACGATTCCACCAGATGTTCAAAATCTTCAAGAAATATATACAACATTACCAGTGGGTCAGACCCGTGACGATCCGGGGTAGAATAGGTCTTCAGCAACCCATGCCGTAAAAGGCGACTATGCTTGTCGCAAGAGGCGACTAACGGGATCGGGTGGTCAGGCTCGCTGACTTAGCTGATGCATGTCTTCGTACCGCAATTGCATAGATCGATGCTCATGATTTCAATCACTGGATTGTCTGGTTCAGACTCCATTATTTACAGACCGCCGTCATATAGCTGGAATATTGCTGAGTGCGGCAAAGAATCAAACAAACCAGTGGGTCAAAAAGGTTTCTCGTTATACTTTGCATATTACTTTGAAGTAATAACGATAACATATGACACCATACGTGTAACCAGAATGTATTCAATAACTACTGCAAATATGGCAACAACGTTCACGCAACACAATAATGGTGCACAAGAAGACAGTGGGTAATAGGATTACGCATGTATGCTGTGTTAATGTCATACGATAACGTACTATAGACTACGTGTTGTCAAACATGGACAGTGCAGCCATGATACTGTTACGCGACAGTCTGGTAATATATCAGCTTGAGACAACGACTGGGACGACATGAAGTGATACTCACCATGAAGAGGCGAGCCCCTTTACGAGTAGGTCAGATACTTGAGTTAAACGCTCTTGGTAGTGTCACAGGGAACGAACTACTTCACCCTAGCTCACTACCACATTGATGAACAAGTGAGTAAGCGGTTGAGTGAGTGCGTAGTTGAGTGAGTGATTGAGCTGAGGTGACGTGAGGTGACGTGAGGCTACGTGACGTGAGGGAAGGTGTCACGGGGTCATGCATGTGCCGGTATATTGTCATGTATGTTATGGTGACTGTACGTGAAGAGTTACGTCATACACAGTTTATAATTGTAATAGAACAACAGATCACAAACCTTACCTATTTCAGGGTAGTGATTGCCAATGATGATTACAACAGACACGCATATAACGTCATATCCGGTTCGGGTCCCTATGTGCCGTGTGCCGGGAGCCACAAAGAAGTGCCAGTAAGCGTGAACCCGGAGGAGAATTGGGTTACACAGACTGGCGGCAAGTCTCCCTCGCCAGATCCCGTATTACAGGGCTGTGGAAATACGGGACGCCCCCAGGTCACCATCTGTCTCTAGAACTCTCACGCCCACTTCTTGAGACTTTTTCAATGTTCTGTACTTTTTAATATCAAAATACATTTAGTGTTTGTCAGAAGAGTTAGTTGCATACTTAATCAATTCTAAGTCGATTAAATGGTTTGTTTACGGTAGACGAAATTATATGACCATAGTGTCATTGCCAAACCCTGTAATGCACTAGACAAATAATGTAACATGTGAATAAGTATAATATATGTTAATAAGTACTATAATAAGACACAAAATGTTAGCAATGCTTTGGGAAAAGCCTGTGTAAGTCTATGTCTCCTGACCCCCCGTTCTATCAGATAAGGGACAGTCTCGCCACAACACAGCTATTGCTGAAAGGGGATATAAACAATAACACAGAGATGTGGGTCAGCTCACTGGCACTTTTTACTGGCACATGTGCCGATCAGTGGCATGAGCCTTCCCCATATGGGCTGTCAGGAGGACACAGAACCTGTATACGGCAAGCGTCGCGTGACAGATAAAATATAGGTCACGTATAGACACATTACAGTTCTAAAGCGTGTTCTAGGAAAGGAAAGAGAAAGTTGGACATTTCCTGGAAAGATAACTTTTATAGTCATGTGATAGTGTCCGCGGTGTTCAGTGACATTCCGCTGCCTACAAGCTGCACTGGGCCATGCGCTCCCAAGTGTGTATATTATGCAGGGTTATTTATAGCTGTGAAAATGTGTGTCGTTACTGTTTGTTTGTTGTCTTAACGTCGCACTTAGCAATATTCAAGATGACGGCAGTCTGTAAATAATCGAGTCTGGACCAGCCAATCCAGTGATTCACATCTTGAGTATCGATCTATGCAATTGGGATACGATGACATGCATCAGCGAGCCTGACCACCCGACACCGTTAGTCGCCTCTCACAACAAGAAGGGTTGCTGAAGACCAGTTCTACCCGGTAATCTTCACGGGACCTTATATTTTGCCTTGTCATGTATGCTGACATATTGCTCAGTACGGTGATGAGGAACAAACACTGCTTAAAGAACACAAACAACTTCTGGCTTATTGCGTTTAGCGACCATTCACACTTTTGAGGGGTTACTCGTGGGAGGAAGGGTTACGGACATTGACTTGGAGTATGGTGCTTTGGGAAGGGGAGCCAGTGAAGATGGTATTGATGCCTGCTCAAGTCATCTGATGTTTTGTTGCTAAGCAGCCCCCATAGATTAATTAATTCTATTAATTTAATTGTGACTCTGTTGACTCGTACATTGATGAAAATACCCGCCCAGAAGTTACTCTATATAAATATACTTCAACAGCAAAACACACACCCCCCCCCCCCCCCCCCCACCCCCTCCCAGACTTCCAGCATAGTTCCCCAGTCATCAAATTCAGTTTGACAAAGTCCAAATCGTCTCCACCAAACATCAGGACTTCACAAAAAAGCCAAGAAAAGTCCGCCGTTACAAAACACAGATGAAGGGTATGGACCGTTATGATCAGGCAATGGACTCTTTGTAATTTGTATCCAATCAGCTTGTACACTGTTTTTAATCCGTACTGTACATCTAGCTTCATTACCCGTGTCCCACGTGCTTGATAACGGTTTTAAATGCAATAAACCAGACGCTGTCGAAGGTGACGCTTATCTGGTTGATCCTGCCAGTAATTATTATGCACTTGGGCGATATACCAATACCATTGTAACGATAGCTGTTAAGAGGATCAATGCTAATCGTCTATTTCGGAATACTTATACGTTTTGGCTATAGGATCTGCAGAAGTAAAGAAACTAAAAAGGAAAACATAACCTTAACAGAAAAGGAAAAACAGTTTCAAGGATTTTAATTAATCTGTTAAACAGTAGGCCGATGCGACGTTAAATTTTAATTTGCACTCACACTGTTACACAGCTGGAGCCTACGTCGACCCAACTCAGTCACCGAGAAATTAATGAGTGAGTGAGTGAGAGGGCTAGTGGGAATTGAGTGGGTGAGTGAGGTGTTGCTGTTGAGGTTGAAGTCTTGTTGAAGATTATTGCGAACTACTTCAAGCACACTTCCATATAGAGTTTGTGAGTGAGTGGGAGGGTAAGTTAGAATTAGGTGAGTGAGTGGGTGGATTAGATTAGGTCAAATGGGGTTTATCGTGACGTTCAAGATTATTGCACTGACATAGCGACGTGCATGTGTGTGTTTGTGTGTGTGTGTGTGTGTGTGTGTGTGTGTTTGTGTTTGTGTTTGTGTTTGTGTTTGTGTTTGTGAGTGTGTGTGTTGCTGCTTGTACTACTCGGGACTTACTACCGGTCTTATAGTGCTGGTCCACTGAGATACAATGCGGCAGTTTAACATGGATAACCCGCTTTTTATAGATATGCCATCTTTAACGTCTTTTGGTATGACGCAGCCAGGGCATCGAGCCCCGACCTGTCAAACCAGTGCCTCATATCATAAACAACGACCCTGCCTAGTCACAACGTCTAATCAACACTTTAGCCGGCGCTAATATATATGATATTCAGGCGGCCTATGCTAACCGGGTATGTGTCATGTGGTATGTCATGCATGTGCCGGTATATTGTCAGGTAAGTATACGCCTATTATTGTGACAACATGTGAATCACACGAAACGCTCACATCATACACAGATTCTCACTGTAATAGAAAGATAGATACACGCGAAGATCCGGGTTAGAATAGGTCTTCGGCTTGACTCGATTTCTTTACAGACCGCCATCATAAAGCCGCCCGATTGCTGGGTGCGGCATTAACAAAACAAGCAAACGAAACAAAGAAGACAGATAGAGTAGATTGCCAATGATGCTTTGAACAATGAGACACATACAGCGTGACATCCGGTTCATTTATGTCGGAAGAGGCATGCAGAAACATACCATGACTACAGCAAGTAGATCAATACATTATAGGTGACGTGATCAAACTCTGGAGCCTGTTCCAGGAAAAGAAAAAGAAGGAAGCTAGAGCTTTTCCTAGAAAGATATTTGAAATATTGATGTAATGACAGGCACGGTATAATGTATGGAATTGATTTTGCTATTGGATTTGAACTGCAACACTGAAAATCAATTCTTCTCATCTCGCTCTGTGCTGTGCCGACCTGAAACAAAAGAGTGAATTGAAGTGACAGCTTGTGACCAGCTAGAGCGTCAAATTCTGTTCTCGCGCCCAGTTATAAAACTCCATACATGATGGGTTTATCGTGGTGTTTGCCTTAATATTATAATGTAAACGGCCGATTCGGTTAGGTGAACTAAATATTTTAGACATTCACACATCAAAATTGTTGTAGAATGTACATTCGAATGGACAAAAATAATGCCAATGTAGCTAATTTGACAGAAGTTGCTGTCAGTTGCTGAGGAGTGAGTGAGTATGGTTTTACGCTCCTTCTAGCAATATTCCAGCAATATCACGACAGGGGACACCAGAAATTGGCTTCACACGTTCAGTTCCGTCAGTCTGGATAACGGAGCCGATGTTTACAGTGTCTATATTCAGTTTGAGAGAGATTCAAAGAGCATTGTCAAAACAAGATCAAAATATTAAAAAATATTAAATATCCCTCAACAAATTAAAGCCGTCATATATCTGAAATATTGGAGTGCGGCGTTAAACAACCAACCAAACAACAAATTAAAAACAGCAACAAAACACATTTCCATAATCATGCGAAATCTCTGCTAAACGCAGAGTCCGTTTTCTGACTTTACCATGTGTATGTGTTTGTGAATCAAAGAAAAATGCCAAATTCCGTTACGTTTAGTACAAAAGTGGCTCAGTAATGGCCATAAATAGCTTTTTGCAAAATGGCTGCCTAGGCGGATTTATAGACAAACGGATTCGAACCTTTTGAACAAATTCAGTTTAACAATCATTGGTGGGAAGAAGCATGTGGAGTTTCAGTTTTGATGGTCCAGTGTCGATGGACGAGCAGGCCATGACAATCAGGTGAGCTAAAAATTGTATAAAAGGCTCCAGTGAAAACAAAATGAAATGTAAGCGAAACCATACAATAGCTCAATTAAATAAAACAAAATTAAAATTTTGAGATTGCAATCCTCGACTGACGAAACAATGTGATGTCAGGATAATATGTTAAAGTTTGAAGATAAAATATATAAAGTGAGAACAAACTTTACATAATTATGAGACATCTCTGCGAAAAGCAGAATCCAATTCCGACTACAGCGTAAGCATGATTCATGCATCACTTATAGATAGTGATGAAACCAGGCATCGGGTCACAAAGGTGGCATCTCCTGTACAAAGGCCCCGGGAAAAACCCACGGGAACATATGGTACAAGTCAAAGCAAGGAACCGGATCAAGCATTCTCAAGCGTCAAATTTGGAAATGTCCTCCACATGTCTACCATAAAGCGGTCTGACAACTTTACAAAAGCATTAAATGTTGAAACCTTTCTGAAGATAAAGAGTCGTATGATGCTATTCAAATTTTTGGTAGAAGTGAAACAGAGTTAGTTTTTACACTAAAACTGATCAAAACCTAGAATGACTTTCGGGGAATTAGCCACGGGATCAACACACCTTCAAAGACAAACAGAGAGGGGTTCTCAGGCAAAGCAGGAATTCTTTATTGAATGTGTTCATCATCATCAAGCATATAGACATAATCTGACAATCTCCGTCATCATCAAACACAAAGACATGATCAGACAAATAATTAAGCAGTGATACAAAAACTGTCAAGATATTCTGTGTTATATAATAGGCATGAGTTAATAAACAATTGCTTGTTATGTGATCTCACTTTGAGAACAATGCATTAACTTCAGAGACGTCTCAGTACCTATTCAAGTTACAGCTTAATATAACATTGCATAAGATTACGTAACACATTTATAATCAAAATACCATTTGTAAAATAATAACAAAGTGTAAAGTGTAAGCTCAACTCATTGGATATTCATTTGTATCATAGCAGTGAACATTTGATATAATGTAGACATTATTAATCAATTCACATTAAATTACTCATTGATAATTACTCATAATGTTTGATATATATTTAAGGTACTCATAAATAACATCTGAACAAAGTTTACAAAAAGCATTCATATGAAAGAGTATAACAACACCTATATTGAACAATGACATGTCTAATAACTTATTCTACGTTAAATACGGTACATGTGACGTCATGTGATTCAGATGTACGCTTCAGAGTTAAATAGCGAATACAAGATTTAATACGGTAAATAATAATGGGACCTGCATTAAATGACTGAATACACTATACTAAATTCAGATAACGTTTGCGCAAAATGGTTAAATACGGTACGTGACGTCACTGTCAAGCGCTGGTGAGTGCGCCGTTATATAACAATGAGCGGTGCCGCCTGTGCATGCCGCGCCATGCGGGTCGAGCTTATACAAATCACACATGAATGAATACCGTACTTGAAACTTGAAATATGTATGAATTCAAACTGATTATTAGTGAACGTATATTCTATTGTGAATGTTTATGAACCTTATTGGAGATTTCGCCAAACAGAGAAATTGCTTGTGAACTGTAATTTAGAAATGGATATAAACACTGCTATAGGAAAGCCTGTTTCATTATAACTAATCTACAACATAAAACTACTACGTTATCTGTAGAGTCCAAATTATGCTAAAAGTATAGTATCTGAGATATTCTATACAGTGTCCATTCATCTTACTGAATGGAAATAATATGCATAATTTGGAAAACATAAATGTATTAGGCATTGCTTAATTTGCGTGCATTTGTCTAGAACAAAAAGCTACGTTCAAGTATTGTAGTCTAGTGATATGCCCTCACAAAGTAGTTACCTAATAAGAAATATACTTTGGGCTACAGATAAGAATAATATACTTTGCTGTACTTGCACTGATTTGGTTTTGTATATAAAGAATATATTTGATGCATGAACATCGGACATAAGTCATATTCTTGAACCGTATTTATCAGGCATAAGAACGCAAATAAATATACATAACGTAAATTATATCGAGTAACTGGATCATGTTAATGCATATTGATGCATTTAACGTTGTTGCATAATAAAACCACTCTAGTAACGATACAACATACAATAAGGTAAATAACACGACATACATATGAATACTGGTCCTACCGATACACGGACAAATAATTCATACATTATTATAATGCAAACTTTTAACATTGAAACATGATAATTATAAAGCATCCACGACACCTGTGATTAATAATCATTTGCCTAGTAGTTTTAGACCAATAAATAAACATGTGGGATCCGAGCGCTGATTGTGAAATAGTAATATTTCTACATGAGACGCACGCATATAAATTACTGTAGTTAATTTGTGTCGGTAATACTTGAATAATATGCAGCTTACATTCGAACAGCATTTCGAATACATAGAATATAAGTTCATTGTTCAAGCAAGATATTCATACAAAATTAAAGACAATTTAAAGCAAAGTTTAACCTAAATGGCAAAGTAACAAGTAAAAGTGACTTACCTTCAAAGACAAACAGAGAGAGGTTCTCAGGCAAAGCAGGAATGACTAACAGTCGATTTTCCCCTATATTTATACCTGAGACCTCCTTTGTTAATCTGAAGGCAAGTCTACACGTGCATGTCCAGTTTGAAATTTGAGACTTTGGACTAATAAAGACTGGACATAGATAGAATCACTCAGCTCGTGTTTGGTTTCGCGTTTTCAATTTTCTAGTTTGGTCAGTTGCCGCTAAATAGCTGATAACGGTACACTGGTCAGTGCCAAACACGCTGACCACTACCAGTTGTTATTCAACATGTAATTAAAGTTTCGCCCACCGACCTGATTGTGGCAGCGTAAATCTTAAGTGCCAGATGTTGTTATACAATTTTGTATCGCTAGTATGTACCGACAGGTCTTAAATGGTTAACGGACAATTTATGAATTGAAGGCGAATTTCACAAAAAGTTGAATAAAATATAGAAATTTTAGCACTGTTACAATATCCCTGGGCGTCGTGGAGCTTTTGACCTCAAAAGCTTGAAGTAACATCAGGTAAAATAATGGTAGTTAAAGTCTAAGTGTACAAGCATAAGATATGATCACATCCAAGAACATGACAACAATGATACGTACTGTTCAGAAAGCCCAAATCTAATATGTACATTCAATAACTATAGAAATACATATTGCAACAACTAAAATTGAGGTAGAAGTGATGTCGGATCCACTACCTTATAATATCCATTATGAACTAGAAGGACATAGGCAGTGAATGGCTGTTTAAAGAGTCGCTGCAGCTTTTGAGCTGTAAAGAATGATATCTGAATGGTTGAGGGAACGGTAAGGGATGTGCTAGTAAGTTTATTTGTTACTATGAAGCCTGTCCAATCAACTGACAGAGTGGGAAAGATGTATCCCGAAACACAAAGGTTGTCTACTGCATATGGGGCCTGGATGTCCCAGTAGGCAGGGCATAGAGTCAAAGACAAAAAGGGACAGTGACGCATTCAGGACCGGTAGTAAGTTCTAAAACAAGCCATTTTGATGTCCTGAACGGCGCTGAAAGATGAGTATAAGCAAGATGGAGGCAATTAAAAGTGTGATAAAACCGAGAAGGATTGAGACATGGTAGTCAGCAAGATCTGTGATGACAAAGTCCTTGCGTGGAGTACTAGTAGTGGCATGATCATTTTAATTATGAGCTGGTGGTTGCACTGCTTTAGTGGGGACAACGCGAGTGACTGACATGAGTGCTGCAGATAGAGTTCGAATTTTGAAAAACATCCAAACAATCAAAATTATAAACACAGCTGATGCAATTGAGGCGCTTAAGGCTAGAATAGCATTCGTATCAAGCCAGGAACTTGGAGGAAGACTGATTTGACCATCAAGCAGTGGCTCAGCAATTGTTTGAAAGATTGTTTGATCCTTTTTAGCACTCTCTGCAACACGTTTAAACTGAGGTGAGCTTGATTGTCATTAGGCAAAACATTGGAAATGGCATGGGAAAATATATTAAATTATGGAATTGTGAAATCAATTGATTTTCTAAAATTGGTACCCCCAGGTATACTGGAGAGGGCAGAGTCATCAAAGAAATGTTGTAGTGAGGCTAGATTGACAGGATGGAGATGGGAGATGTGGGAGGTGGAATTTCAACAAGAACTGAAAGGAGGCTGGGTAAAATATATCTTCAGTTGAGAGAGAGCAATAGCAGGGAGTTGCAATAAGACAAAATTGACAACCAGGAATCACACGGTGAGTGCCAGGACAAGTAAGGGTCAGGAATGGAACTCTGTAGACAAAAACATTTGAAGAACCAACAGAGATGAGTGTAGGCGGTTGAGGTCTGGTTACATAGCGGAAGTTACAAAGTGCCTTAACTTGCTGATTATTTTTTTGAAAGAGTGCCAAAAGACAAGAAGATTTAGTAATGGAATTGAGAGAAAGCCTAACTGGATATAGCAAATGAGATTCATCACCTGTACAGAGGGCAAGCATTGAGCTATCAATATTGATATGGTGCTGGGAATCAGCAGACAACGCAAAATAGGTAGGAGTGTCTAACAATTGGGTAGAATGTGGTGAAGTGCTATTGATTGGCAAATGTAAAGAGATAACTTTATACATTTGGAGGGGTTTAGCCAGTGAAGAGAGTGGAAATTTAAGTGAGATATAGATATGGGACTTAGTACGGACAAAGATAAATTTAGCATGGGAATAATAATATGTAGGGATATTTATAAGATAAAACTGCGGACAGGTGATGAATTGTTTGTTCTAAAATTTCTGTTGCTACCAGCAATGGTGATAACTTATTTTTGGCTAAGTCTAAGATTCCTAACTTTAGTTCTTCCAACTGGTGTTCTATAATGGAAGCATGTTGGATTTGATCAATCAAAAGGCCGGTAAGAGCAGTAAATGTAGACTGGATTGTTTTGACATTGTTTTCCATAGCAATAGCTGAAAATGTAATTGCATCATGATTAGCTTTGACACCTTTAAGTGCATTCTTAAATCTAGAGTCGACAAGCTTCATAAAGGAAGAGAGATGGGCAGAGTGTTGTTGGATGGTGTTTGCAAGGTTTATATCATGTCTTGTGAGAGCATTAATATGTTTGGCGAGAAGGTTTACATCACTGGTAGTAGCAGTACCAAACAATGTTTTAGAGAGAGACCCGACAAAACTAAGAATAGCGCGTTTAGATCTAGATGATGAAGGTATTTTTGATGCTGGAATTAGCTTAATAATTTGTTGTCTAGTTTCATTTAGCTGGGCAACGCATCTAGTTTTAATTACATTTAGATGCATTTGAATTTGGTGAAGTAGGACACAGGTTCTGTTACTGTGAAGACATCCACTCATGGTTGGGATGCCTGGTACATGTGGAAGCTTCACCTCGTATGTGTGTATCCAGTAATCTGTGGCAAAATTGATTTGAGATGATGGTTGAAACACAACCCCATAGTTAAGACTTTGAACTGGACCGGAGGACAGAAGGGGCGCTAAACGAGAGCAGACACAGGATAATCAGACTCCATGATGAACCTTAGAGAAACGAAAGAGAACATGTGACCATTAGATGAGATGACCTGGTTGAGCATGATGTTCTGGCCAGCAACATCTGAACAACCTACCACTATTGAGACACAGAAACGACGTAACTGTAAGAAGGGGTGGTCATTCATCATCTAAGGCAACAGTTAGAAACTTCTCAAAGATAGGTGGGAGCTGATGAAACCTTGGTGTATTATTTAAAGTATTTTCGCCCATTTTTGCGCCTTTTTCCGGACATGGTTCTAGATCTATGGAAGTGTTGGATTAGGTCCTGACTGAGATTGCAGGATGGTTCCCATGTGGTTTCGGAGTAACCTAACCATTTAATGTGATAGTGTTTGGAGCCATTGACAACTTTGCATTCGAGAATCTTGTCAACAGGATATGTTTGGTCATCTTGAGATGTGTCTGGCTGCTGTGAGAAGCCGGTACCTGACTGAGATGTAGATGGTGTACTGCCTTGATCAGATATATATGGCTGTGACTGGACCATCTGTGTGTCTGGATGTGCCTCAACATCTGCTTGGAACTGGAGTTTGACATCTCGGGTTTTGGACATGATCTGGGAGTCTATTGTTGGGATGTGTGCGGGCAATGTGAGGTTTCAATCTGTTTGCATGCATGAAGGCTTTGTGTGGTTTGTTCGTTTCTGTGTTTTGAACTTTGTATGTGTGATTTGGACCTAATTCTAGGATAGTGTAGGGACCTAACCATTTTACGACAAGTTTTGGGGACTGGCCTGGGAGAACATGTGAATTCTGCAATAATACAAGATCACCTACAGCATATGATGGTTCTTTTGCTTTGAGGTTTGTGCTTTCTTTGTTGACATCCTGAGAAATTTCCATTTTATCTTTGGCAATTGCTTTTGCTATCTTTAGATTCTCAAGAAGAGATTTAAGATGACTTTCTGCAGTTTTGCCAAGAGTTGGTTGGGGAAGAAGGGCAGTGTCAATGGGGAGATGCATCTCTCTGCCAAAGATCAGGTAAAATGGTGTGTACCCTGTAGAGGCACATGGTGTCCTTCGCATTGCCATCATTCCACATGGAATGAGGTCTGCCCAGTTGGACTGATCTTGAGGACAATAAGCTCTAAGGGCTTGTTGAAGAGTCCTGTTGTGTCTCTCACACATGCCATTTGTCTCGGGGTGATATGAGGAGGTCAGATGATGCTTAATTTCAAGTAGTTCTCAAAGAGCATTGACAAGCTTTGATGTGAACTGACGACCTCTGTCGGAAAGAAGGGTTTTTGGGGCACCAAAGCGAGTAATGACCTGATTAAAGAGAACATTAGCAACCTCAGTATCCTCAGTATCCTGAGTTTTTATTGCAAAGCCTTCAGTCCAACGAGTAAAGGAATCAACTACAAGTAGAACATATTTGAAACCATCTTTAGTTTCAGGCAGTGGACCTAAGATGTCTATGTGGAGACGAGAGAATGTATTTCAAATTGGCATTGGAACCATAGGAGCATGTCTACCATGGGACTGGGACTTAATCTTCTGACACACTTCACAGGACTTAATGTAGTTTTCAATGTCTTGGTACATGCCAGGCCAGTGATATTTGGAAATGAGAGCCTTAAAAGTGGAATCTCTTCCAAGATGACAGCCACCTACTTTGGAATCATGATAAGTATAAAGCAGGTCCTTACGTTTGCTAAGGGGGACAACAACTTGAGTGATTTGTGGAGGTCTGTGGGTCTTTGAACCCCTGGATTTGGGCTGATACAAATGATAGATGATGTTGTCTTTAATGACATATTCCTGTGAATGAACGACAAGACCTTTGACTTGGGCATCAGTGTAACTGGGAGGGATTTCACCATTTGAAAGGTAATCAATGATTGGTCGTAGGTCTGGAGAATTGTATTGCTGTTCATCAAAGTGCTCATCATCAATGTCATAGCCTGCAAACATTACAGTGGGACCAGATGCAACAGTTTCGTTAGCATAGTAGAAATCAACAGCTAATGGAACTGGAGGGTCTGAGGACAGGTCTGAATGAGATGAGGGATCAGATGGTAGAGGGGATAATGTGGATGTGACTTGGGAGGTCAGAGGCCTTTTGCTATACACATCCTGATAAGTCTCTCTGGAGGTTGACATGGAGGAGGAGTTTGGGGTGGGTATAGTTTTGTGTATAGGAGGGGCACGACATGCAACTACTTGTGCATATGTCTGTTGAGATGGTAAGGGTGGTGAAGGTATGTCATCTGTAACTGGTGCAGTTTTAGGTTCAGGGTATTTAGTTCGAGATAATGCATCTGCATTTGTATTGGCTTTCCCAGGTTTGTGCACAATTTCGAAATCATAATCTTGGAGCATAATAGACCGTCGTCCAAGACGACCAGTTTCATGTTTAACACTTTTTAGCCATGTGAGAGCTTTGTGGTCTGTGTAAACTTGGAATTTGTTCCCAGCCAAATACACTCTAAATAACTTGATCCCTTCTACAACTGCCAAACATTCTAGTTGTGTAACACCCCAATTTCTTTCTGTGGAATGAAGTGACCTGCCGCCATAACAGATGACATGCTCTTTACCATCTGAGCCTTTCTGACCTAGAATATAGCCTAGTGATGTTTGTGAAGCATAAGGTTTGTGAGAATAAAAGGTTTGGTAGGGTCTGGATATGCAAGGACTGGAGCAGATGTTAAAGCTTGTTTTAGTGTAGTAAAGGCTTTTTGACAATTGTCTGTCCAAGAAAACTTTACATCTTTCTTTAGAGTTTCATAGAGAGGTGATGCTATGCCTGAGAAATTTGGAACAAATTTCCTGTAATAGCTGCAAAGACCGAGAAAGTGGCGAACATCATGGACATTCTTTGGTTGGGGAATTTGCATGACTGCTTCTATTTTAGATTTGTCCACTTCAATGCCATTTTTGTTGAAGATGTGCCCAAGATACTGAACTTGTTTTGCTGCAAACTTGCATTTGCTGGGTTTGAGGGTCAAGCCTGCTTGTTTGATCTTTTCGAAAACGCATTTCAAATGTGTTAAATGTTCAGAAAATGATTTAGAAAAGACGATAATATCGTCAACATATATTAGGATATATTTCCAATTCATCTCTTTTAGGGCTTCAGAAATTGTGTTTTGGAATGCCATTGGAGCGTTTTTCAAGCCAAAAGGGAGACGATTCCATTCAAAAACACCATCGGGCGTAATGAACGCTGATTTATGTTTTGTAGCTGCATGCAGTGGAATTTGCCAAAACCCACTAGCACAATCAAGGACACTAAAGACTTTAGCATGACTTTCACCAACTGCATCAACAACATCTTCAAACCCATTTAGGGGAAAAAGTATAGGTTTTGTGACAGCATTAAGACGCCTATAATCTACAGCAAAACGATAGGTGTTGTCTTTCTTTTTTACCATTACTACAGGAGAGTGCCATTCAGAAGAACTGGGTCGAATGATTTTGGCATCTAGCATTTCTTTAATTTGGCATGAACATTCTTTCCTAACCTCAGCACTTTGTCTGTAAAAGGGAAACCTAACTGGTCTAGCATCACCTGTCTCTATTTTATGTTTGTGTAGATGTGTCTTACCTAACTCAGACCAGTTTTGAGCAAAGGCAGAATGTTGTGATTTGAGAAAGGTAAGGAGTTGTTGTTTTTGGTCAAATGTGAGGTCTGATTCTGAAAGATCAAATTTGAGGTCAGGAGGCAGTGTTTGTGTGCAGGGAGGGGATTGAAAGTTGTCTTCGTGTGACCTGGGAGTATGTGTGGATGACCTAAAGTGTTCCTGAGGTGACCTATCATTTGAGTCGGGTGTATCCGGGAGAATAGAAACACTTAAAGGATCAACTTCTGATGCAAGGGCAAGTACACGTTGTCTATTCAAATGAATTTTTAAGTCACTAGGATTTAGCAACCGCATGTAAACTGCCTTTTTGGAATTGGTGACCAGACATCTACCACCTTGAATGTTAGTTCTAGAGAGTTCAGGAACTGGTTCTAAAAGGAGAACTGTGCCTGGCCTACAACGGGAAATATGGACAGGAATGTCAACTTGACAATGAGGTGGAATGACAACTGGCTTCTTACATCTAGCGTAGTCTGCACTAGTTTCTATCAATGGTACTGAGAGAAGACCTTCTTGAATGATAAGACTTTTGTCTGCTAAGGAAACAATGGCTTTGTTTGGTTCAAGAAAGTCCATGCCTAAGATAAGGGAATGATGAAGTTTTTCAAAAACGTAGCAGAGCTGAGAAAAGGTGAGATGACCAATTGTGATTTCTAAGGTAATGGAGCCTAGCACTTTGTGTGTTTCACCACCTATGCCAACTATTTCAGACAGATCCGACAAGTGCAGATTTTGATTGGTATAACCTACCCTCTTGAGGAAGCTCATGTTCACATAGGATACACTAGCTCCTGTGTCAACAAGTGCTGTTGTCTTTGTTTGCTTCACCCTGACCAGAACAGTGTTCTTTAGCAAGGGAGCCACGAGTGAGACCAATGGTTTCTTGTGCCTGACCTCAGAGGTCTGAGAATCAGGCGCGAGTCCTCATTGTCTAGGACCTCCATTCTGTGAATGATGTGCCCTCATGCAAACTTTGGAGTGGTGTCCTACTATGTTGCAATATGTACATATAGTATTAAAGTGTGGGCAGGAAAATCGATCTGAACAGTACATACCACATCCCCGGCACCTCTGCTGTGGACTCTGGTAGTAATTGTTCTGTGGTTGCTGTTTGTGCCAGCCATGTTGCTGGTAGGAAGGACGCCTCTGGTAGAAGTTGTTCCGGGACTGCTGTTGGTAGCCTTGTTGTGGGGAGGATGGTGGCAACAAGGACTGCTGACTTGAAAAATGGCCTCATCTTTGTGAAAGTTGTTGTTGAGGGTGATGTTGCCCTGGTAACGACTGGAATCGTTGTTGCTGTTGTTGTTGTTGTTGATGGTGTTGTTGCTGATGCTTGGCTGCTGGCACAGCTGCAACTTCAACGGTAGGGGCTTCTGATCTAGTTATCAGAGTTGCAACTAAATCAGACAGTTGCTCTACCTTGGCCGTCATGTTGACATCTGATGCCTTGGACCCTGTCTGAGACTTCTCAGCCAGCACAGCATGGTGTCGGACTTCTTCTAAGGTACAGGGTTCTTTGTTGACAACCCACTGTCTGATGCTTTGTCAAAGTCCATTGACAGCCACTGGCCTTCTGGACTCTGCAGATGAAACCAGGAATTGTCTCATCTGAATTGTCTCATCACGTCGAAAGCCTTTGGCCTCCAAAGCCTTGATTTGAAGGCTGCTTCCAGCAGTTTGGCGTCCCTCTTTGTTTCTTCAGCCAAGTCCTGGTGCCAGACCTTGGCCACTGCTTCTAAATAGAATGGAAATAGGCGACATTGTTTGTCAGCATTGTAATTGAACAATGCAACAAAATCTTGAAAATCCTGCCACCTCTTCTTGCCCAGTGAACGGCCATAGTTTGACATGTGGAGCTGCCATTTCACTCCAATCAGCTTCAGCAGAGGAAGATGAGATTGATGGTGGTGATGATGATGATGATGAGGAGGAGGATGCTCTTGTCACAGCCACTGATGACCTTTGGCTTGGTGCCAAGCGCTGGTGAGTGCGCCGTTATATAACAATGAGCGGTGCCGCCTGTGCATGCCGCGCTATGCAGGCCGAGCTTACACAAATCACACATGAATGAATACCGTACTTGAAACTCGAAATATGTATGAATTAAAACTGATTATTAGTGAACGTATATTCTATTGTGAATGTTTATGAACCTTATTTGAGATTTCGCCAAACAGAGAAATTGCTTGTGAACTGTAATTTAGGAATGGATATAAACACTGCTATAGGAAAGCCTGTTTCATTATAACTATTCTACAACATAAAACTACTACGCTATCTGTAGTGTCCAAATTATGCTAAAAGTATAGTATCTGAGATATTCTATACAGCGTCCATTCATCTTACCGAATGGAAAACATAAATGTATTAGGCATTGCTTAATTTGCGTGCATTTATCTAGAGCAAAAAGCTACGTTCAAGTATTGTAGTCTAGTGATATGCCCTCACAAAGTAGTTACCTAATAAGAAATATACTTTGGGCTACAGATAAGAATAATATATGTTGCTGTACTTGCACTGATTTGGTTTTGTATATAAAGAATATATTTGATGCATGAACATCGGACATAAGTTATATTCTAGAACCGTATTTATCAGGCATAAGAACGCAAATAAAAATACATAACGTAAGTTATATTGAGTAACTGGATCATGTTAATGCATATTGACGCATTTAACGTTGTTGCATTATAAAACCACTCTACTAACGATACAACATACAATAAGGTAAATAACACGACATACATATGAATACTGGTCCTACCGATACACGGACAAATAATTCATACATTATTATAATGCAAACTTTTAACATTGAAACATGATAATTATAAAGCATCCACGACACCTGTGATTAATAATCATTTGCCTAGTAGTTTTAAACCAATAAATAAACATGTGGGATACGAGCGCTGATTGTGAAATAGTAATATTTCTACATGAGACGCACGCATATAAATTACTGTAGTTAATTTGTGTCGGTAATACTTGAATAATATGCAGCTTACATTCGAACGGCATTTCGAATACATAGAATATAAGTTTATTGTTCAAGCAAGATATTCATACAAAATTAAAGACAATTTTAAGCAAAGTTTAACCTAAATGGCAAAGTAACAAGTAAAAGTGACTTACCTTCAAAGACAAACAGAGAGTGGTTCTCAGGCAAAGCAGGAATGACTAACAGTCGATTTCCCCCTATATTTATACCTGAGACCTCCTTTGTTAATCTGAAGGCAAGTCTACACGTGCATGTCCAGTTTGAAATTTGAGACTTTGGACTAATAAAGACTGGACATGTTATACAATTTTGTATGATGGTTTTGGTCTGTTAATAGCCAAAGCAGACGGTCAGTTTGGAAAGTTGAGTAATAGAAGATTATAAATACCGATAGAATCACTCAGCTCGTGTTTGGTTTCGCGTTTTCAATTTTCTAGTTTGGTCAGTTGCCGCTAAATAGCTGATAACGGTACACTGGTAAGTGCCAAACTCGCTGACCACTACCAGTTGTTATTCAACATGTAATTAAAGTTGTGCCCACCGACCTGATGGTGGAGGCGTAAATCTTAAGTGCCAGATGTTGTTATACAATTTTGTATCGCTAGTATGTACCAACAGGTCTTAAATGGTTAACTGACAATTTATGAATTGAAGGCGAATTTCACAAAAAGTTGAATAAGATATAGAAATTTTAGCACTGTTACAGAAGCAACATGTTGGACTGTATCTCAATAATTGACTAAAGTAGACACCAAAGACCTGTGCTGCTGGAGTGTTGCTCGACATTGTTGACTTTTGGAAAACTGAAGTCATCTTTCTTGTCATACAGTCTTGTGAAAAGATTTCACTCTGAATCGTTATACTAAATATGATACAGTGCGGTCTCACTGGTCTCCCTTATTTCTAGTGGGTAAATCAGTGGAAGGGAATTTGCTGTTTGACCATTATTGAACGATATCAGATCATCGATATCCTGAAGTTTAAGTTTAACTTCTTGACTAAATTCACTTGTTTTCATTTCGCCAATCCGAGGAGAACTTCCGGTTCATATGCATAAAGAAACAGATCAGCATACGGTGGGGAGATTACTGTCCATGGGGAAGCCTAACTCAGACCTAAATGTTTTATCCCCAAACTTTACATAGATGTTATCAATGAGGAAGTTCACATATTTGTTTCTGCTGCCATTCGCTTTCAGTTTTGACAAGAGGTCCCGAACCTTGGACGACAGAGATGTAACTATATCCATAGTCACCACGTTTAGTGAAAAAGGTCCTTGGTACAAGGAGTGAAATCTTAGTTGTGTCGTGTTTGATAGTGGAGTACAAAGTTGAGGATACTCTATACTTCTGCTGAATCCGGATTTTATCACATGAGTTAGTTCTTGTTATCCTCTTATCTTCCATTAGAAGATACATGATGACTACACGTAACTCAGGCAGTACTAAAGGTCTCTCCATTCATCATTGACGTCATCATCGTATGACAAAAGCTTTCGAACCCCAGCAAGTTGGGGTGCACTGTGAGCTGGATCTGGTTACTGCACGTGGAGGCTGATGGCAGCCGCCAGGTGTTACTGTAGTTAAACACAATGCTGGGTCGGGGCGTGAACCCGCCAGCTGGCTCTCTACTACATCCGGTCACAAACGTCAGCAGTCTACCTGGAGTCATACTCCGTGCGAACTCGGTCTGGTTGCGGGTCAAACGTCTGCTCTCCCGGAGGACGTCACACAAACGGCCCCCTAGGGAAAAAGCGTAATGTACGAAAACAGATCGTGGCATGCAACTAAAAACTTTCATGACATGAATTAAACTATCAATACTATATACCTAATGTCGTTATGTAATATACATATGTTAACATACACTACCGCTTTACATTACTTACCTCTTTTTTGACGTATTTTTCGTGAAATGTTCGCGATACCCCAGCAAACATAGCACTTCTATCATTCTACACACGTACCGCTCTTATGATTCCGCAAACTTATCCCTTTGGAATTCCGCAAAGTTACCACTTTCATAATTCCGCAAAGCTACCACTTTCATATGTTTGCGATACGTTTGCAGTTCAGTTATCCCTGAACAGGTATAACTTGGGACAGTAGATTGTACCTTAAACCCCTCAAAGATTAAAACTGTTGAGACTATACATGGAATTTCGAATTAATGCCGCTGAATGGCGGGAACTGCTTTTTGGGTGAGGGTTACGCTCAAGAGTTTACTTTTCAGATTTCGTGGATATCATGTCAAATGTTACAATTCAGGACATCGTATACCCAATAGCACCCATAAATAAAAAAAACCAACCATATATAGTGTTATTCGACATTGAAAACAAATGTTGTTCCTTGTTTTTGTATTAATCGTACTTCTGAAGTAAACTGAGTGTGAAGAAGAATTGTGGACGCTCTGGAATGACGTCATCAATCAATAGATGACGTCATACACTTCCTTGACCGCACCGTTAGTAATTAATTTCAATTAACATTTTTCAGTGAATTATTGATTCAGTTAAAAATATTATAGATGCAATGTAAATCTTACCCTGCCGAATGCTACGTTGTCGCGGGGATGTGATACACAAAAAAACTAGCCTTGGAATAACTCACTAGCCGTGAATAGTACAGAATTCCTATCATAACATTCCATCAAAGATATGCAGTCGAGTTTTTATAATTAACATTTTAATGCCTTGGATCATTCGGCTAAATTTACATAGGCACCGAAAGAACAAACACGTTAGTTACTTGAAGTAAATGAAATTCAGCGATCTGATTTCATCCCAATATTAAAGCATTCACTAATTTGTCCCAAAACGTAATCAAACATTGGTTCTTGGATATCCATCCAAGTCAGCTATACCCTTACCTTCAGCTGCCTGCAGGAATCGGTGCAGGTTGTTAAAGATCGCCTGTTCGTATCCATGGTAACTGGAAACTGGTTTCAACAGATCCATCACCCTTTCGGAAGTGACTTCAACGTCCGATCTATACTCCAGCAAATCTCGCAACTTGTGTCTTCTAATGAGGTCTAATATCTGACAATCAATTAAAAATATAGTAATAGACTGTTAGTATGTCACAAGTGAGTGGAAATGCTTCTATTGCTCTTTTAGCAATATGGAAGCCATATCACACCAGGGCTCGGGAATAACAAACAATGGTGTATCCGTCGAACCCGGGTGTTCGGAGTAACGGGCGAATGCTTAAACCACTCGACCAACCTAATATCTTCAGGAGATGACAAGAGCAAACAAATACAAAAAGAAGTCTTCGCCATTTTAATGCCCTGTCAGAAATAATTCGACGGAGCCAGGTGGAATGATTGCATCTTTTACTCATCGTTGTACAGATTTACAGTTCAACATATCAATACGCACTCCACAGAGTGACTTCCGCCGGAAGTACTTCCGATTTAATCGTGTAACATAGTCCTATGACAATGCCATACCTGTATGTTTAAGATTACTCGAGGTGCAGCCAGTTACGGCCTCTTTACCAATATGATATACAGTTATGGCATGAAGAAGACATGTAGGGTACTCACCCCGCAGTGACGCAGGCCTTGAATAAGCTGGTCTATCATTGGTTTGCTCTGTAGTATGACAAAGTGGTGGACACACCCATTGAGAAACTCATCCCTATTGGCCATAGTGACATAAGTGGGGATGCCATCTAAGTCGTATCTCCAGTCACACTCCTGTAGCGCTTCCTCCAGCTCCGTCGCGTCTCGAGCCTCCGACACCTGTAATGAAGAGAAGAATACAATACTAGGGACCAACAACTGTATATTCTTGGAGAGTACTAGGATAATTTTTTTAATAAACTGTTCCAGGAAATATTTGAGCAAAATAATTTTGCCTCGGATGTCGCCTCGGATGTTGGCTGTATTCGCCTATTCTTTTTCAGAGATAAAAATGTTTGAACTGAAGCAATGGCTGAAAATATATCTGTAACAAAATGCACAGTCCCCTCTCCCCAGTTCCCCTCCGCCTCGTAAGACAAGGGTATTTGGGGTCACTTCTATCCGTGAATTCCGACGGGGTAAGTATTTCTCAGTTACATGTCCTTAACAGTCATCACATGACAACATGTAGTGATTTTATTATCGTCATCATTTAACTGAAATTGGTTTCTACATATGTATAGATATACTACTTGACTGTCAAACAGTTGGGAATATTATAGACAAAGATAGCACTATTAGTAACTTCATACCTTTGTCAAAGATTCTCTCTTACGTCTGTTCGGCACATAATCCACAGATGGCGACTGATCGATATCCAATATTGCATCAACAACGGGAGGGGCAAATATGGCGGGGGATTGTCCGCCTTGAGCAATTATAGTGGCCAGCATGACACCCATGACCCGGAAGTGATTCTTCCAATATGCAGATATGTGGGGTCGAATCAGAAATCCTTGGTTTTCGTCCCCTTATTCAAACAATGAATATATATCGAAATAAGTAAGATATAGTCATATCTTTATATATTCCTTACAATGCATGTGCATATTCAAAAATATGTGTCTGCAAATGAGTATGATTTTACACCGCTTTCAGTAAGATGTCAGCATTATCACGTCGAAGGACAAAAGAAATCGATTTGAGTTTTTAACCCATCGAAACAAAGTTGACACTTTACATGTTAGATTATACTAATACTAGAGAAAGTACTGACGGGGGACATGGGAGTGAGTGGCCGCCAGTTGTGTGGTAGAAACTTATGGTCATCTAAGACCTGAATGATTTGGATCTTTCCTCTCACATCAAGCTGACAAATGATATAACTGCAAAACTGCCGAAACCCAAACCCCCTCATTACTGACCGTGCAGCATCTTGCTATCGGAGACGATGGACTGCAACAGAAGCCGTAGATACTCTCGCCTTGGTCCCCCGGTGTCGACGCCTTCCTCATGCCTGTCCTCGGAATCAGTGAAAACCACCTACCACAAGAACCCACTTGTCAATGCTACAGTATAGTTTTACGTTGGTCTTAGCAAATACCAGTAATGAGACAGCAGGAACAACAGAAGGGCTTCACGCATTGTACATATATATGTTGGGAATCGAACCCGGGCCTTCGAGGTGACACGCGCATGCATTAACACCTAGACGACCCCACCTCGCTCCTAACCATACAATAAATGTGCTATGGTATTTCACTTTGCAGTCACACACTTACTATAACAATCCTAATTTGGATATGTAAAGTAGTTCTGGACCAGGACAATCTGTTCATACCATCAACTGTTTAGCCTTGTTCGATACAGCAACATCCTTGAAGAAGGCCATGCTTCTGCCCCAGACGGCGTCCCTGTTGACCGAAATTTGGCAAGCTCCAAACTCCCTACATCGACTCCAATGCTCCCGGACAATGTTGCGTGGTGAACCAGTAGATGCCGCATTTGTGTCAGATTCATCTCTGTTGATAAAAAAAGTAAATATCGTGTAATCAAGAAAGCAGACATAGAGGATATTGGATTGATCGTGTCAAGATTAATGATCAAAGTCTTCTATTCTTACTCATTGATCTTCGCGATCTTTCTCTGAAAACCAGTTTAAAGGAGGCGGTGTGAAGAATAGTTTCGTCAAACTGTGTAATTTAACTAAAGAAAGGCGCTCTATCCACTAGATCTGGCGGTGGACCTGTCTGGCTTGTATGTATGGGAGCACACAAGTTTCATATCACACATGACAACCTAATTCTTAAAGATTTTGTCATTTTGCTTTTGTATTTTACAGGTTTACATGTCTACAAGTTTCCAAATCAAGTTTTCGCGTGTTTGCAATTCAAGTCAATTAAGGTTAGCTCCAATTGTCTTATTATTACTGGTGTGGCCCCTTGGGGAACGTTTTGTATCCTACTTTCACGTTAATCTGGTCCCTTTGTAGTTCTATGTTTCTGTAGATGGGGAGAAACTGTGTCAGTTATTGTGGGAGGAAAGCCTAAAGCCATCTCAGATGTTTACCACTTCGGTGATACCCACGAGCACGAAAATGGTGCTGACTTACCTAGAAACATTATTTGGGATTCAAACCAACGGTCATGGGTTTCTGGCGTGCACAAGGGACGCAACTCTGTATAGCGAATTGCGCAGCCTTAGACGAGTGTAAGATATTTCGATATTTAACAGTGAAGGCTTTACGTGGTTAAACATAAACTTACCTTTGAGACGCGTTCCTCTGACGATAGTCAACGTTGGTCCGTGGCTGCGCGGGTGACCTTGAAGCAGACTGCGGTGGATCAGACGTCTGCCTGCGTCTGGACCTTCTTCCATGACATTTTTTGTGATTTGCAAGGTTCACATAATCTCGTCCACAATCAGGGCACACTTGCATCTGAACCATAGAAGGTTTGTCGGCATGTTTTCCCGAACCTCGACTATGACAGATTCTGTCATTTGATAAGTTTTTGAAAGTCTTACCACAATCAGGACATCTTTGTTTCATCACAGGACTCATGATGCACGTTGCTCCTAGTTACGCTTAACACTGTAATGTAAACAAGGCTTTATATACACACTGTGTTCTCATAACCAGAGCAGAGTGTGTTTGCGTATTGTAAATACCATATCCTGTTGACAGCACGGGGCCACAACAAATGTGACCCACCAGGAATAAGGGACCTTGTTGGTGACATCAAACATTTGGACTCATTTTCCGACTTTTAACTGTTTATGTAATAATTGCAGTGTTTTGGCATAAAGTCTGATGAACGAGGTAAACGTATGCTGAAAGGTTTTTGAACTCATGTTTGTGTTACATTATGCAATAACGAGAAAAAAATAAGATATGTTTGTACAGTCCGTACACATGGCGATCTTCACTGATCGTTGACAAAAAACGTCTTTATGACGTAATAGCATGAATGGATCCAAGCAACCATAAGGTCCCTTTTCTACTGCTGGATCACAAATATGTTTGGAGTTATGGTCGTATCGGAAATACCCAGATGAATCCCTTGAAGTAGGTTAGAGAAACATGATATTTCACGAGACTTGTGGAATATCCTATTTATCATATGCTTTTTGTGTAGTTGTCTACTGAAAATTAAATCTTTTCATTACAAATGTAAAACCTTGAAACGTAATTCTACACGCTACAAATATAAACAAAATTGCTCTTTGCGAAACGAACAGTTTCGATTGACGAGTTAAATAAAAAAATTACAGTTTATAACGAAAACATTTTCAAGAGAATAACAAACGACAAGAAGTGATATTACCCCATGTATGACCATCTGTTATTATTTTGCCTTGTCAACGTGGAACTAACGTTAAAGGGACGTCAACAGTTTGTGTACGGGCTTACGGAAAGGGAAACAATTAGGGGGGAGTAACTCTTGTATGACAATAGTTCAGTCAAAGTATTATGTTCATTGCAGTGAAATTTCAAGTGTTAAGTTCACTGCAATGAAAATATCACTTGTCTCACCTTCAGGACAACTGAGTCTTTCACACTGACGTATATAATAAACGTTTGTACAGTCAGCACACATGGCGATCTTTACTGATGTAAGTTGACTTCAAACGTCTTTGTGACATCCTTGCACAATTGTATCCCAGCAACCATTAGGTCCTTTTTTTCATGGTGGGTCACAAATAGTTTTTGGAACTAGGGTCGCATCGGAGTTGCCCAGATGAACCCCTTGAAATAGTTCAAATTACAAGTTTCTAGTACACAGTAACACAGGTAAAAACTTTAGGACCTCAAAAGGATCTCACTCTGCACACAATTCGGCTACGTTAAATGTACGTGCGTAGACTTTTTCTTCTCATCTTAACACATTGTGTACCTGTAGGAATTAGTACTACCTCGAACAGATCACTGTAGACACATTATGTACCTGTAGGAATTAGTACTACCTCGTACAGATCACTGTAGACACATTATGTACCTGTAGGAATTAGTACTACCTCGTAAAGATGACTGTAGACACATAATGTACCTGTAGGAATTAGAACTACCTCGTACAGATCACTGTAGACACATTATGTACCTGTAGGAATTAGTACTACCTCGTACAGATCACTGTAGACACATAATGTACCAGTAGGAATTAGTACTACCTCGTAAAGATCACTGTGGACACATAATGTACGTGTAGGAATTAATACTACCTCGTACAGATCACTGTAGATACATAATGTACCTGTAGGAATTAGTACTACCTCGTACAGATCACTGTAGACACATAATGTGCCTGTAGGAATTAGTACTACCTCTTAAAGATGACTGTAGACACATAATGTACCTGTAGGAATTAGTACTACCTCGAACACATCACTGTAGACACATAATGTACCTGTAGGAATTAGAACTACCTCGTACAGATCACTGTAGACACATAATGTACCTGTAGGAATTAGTACTACCTCGTACAGATCACTGTAGATACATAATGTACCAGTAGGAATTAGTACTACCTCGTAAAGATGACTGTAGACACATAATGTACCTGTAGGAATTAGTACTACCTCGTACAGATCACTGTAGACACATAATGTACCTGTAGGAATTTTTACTATCTCGTAAAGATGACTGTAGACACATAATGTACCTGTAGGAATTAGTACTACCTCGTACAGATCACTGTAGACACATAATGTACCTGTAGGAATTAGTACTACCTCGTACAGATCACTGTAGATACATAATGTACCTGTAGGAATTAGTACTACCTCGAACACATCACTGTAGATACATAATGTACCAGTAGGAATTAGTACTACCTCGTTCAGATCACTGTAGACACATAATGTACCTGTAGGAATTAGTACTACCTCGTACAGATCACTGTAGACACATAATGTGCCTGTAGGAATTAGTACTACCTCGGAAAGATGACTGTAGACACATAATGTACCAGTAGGAATTAGAACTACCTCGTACAGATCACTGTTGACACGTAATGTGCCTGTAGGAATTAGTACTACCTCGTAAAGATGACTGTAGACACATAATGTACCAGTAGGAATTAGAACTACCTCGTACAGATCACTGTAGACACATAATGTACCTGTAGGAATTAGAACTACCTCGTACAGATCACTGTAGACACATAATGTACCTGTAGGAATTAGTACTACCTCGTACAGATCACTGTAGACACATTATGTACCTGTAGGAATTTTTACTACCTCGTACAGATCACTGTAGACACATTATGTACCTGTAGGAATTAGTACTGCCTCGTATGGCGCTCAAGACACACTCCAGGGACGAGTACTGCTAGTATTCTGTATCCGTATGCCACTGTGACACAACGGGGACCTCCAGGAAAGAGTACTGCTTGGTATACCGTTCCTTGTTGCCGTATATCGCTGTAGACACAACACGTCCACGTTTAGTACACAATGACAACTTGTCTACAGCGTTCCACTGGTAACAAAACGAAATACCATGACTAAAGCAAACATTATAGGTGACGTGATCAAACTTTGGAGCCTGTTCCAGGAAAAGAAAAAGAAAGAAGCTAGAGCTTTTCCTGGAAAGATATTTGAAATATTGATGTATTGACAGGCACGGTATAATGTATGGAATTGATTTTGGTATGGGTTTTGAATTGCAACACTGAAAATCAATTCTACTCATCTCGCTCTGAAGACAAACCATGTGCTGTGCCGACCTGAAACAAAAGAGTGAATTGAATTGACAGCTTGTGAACAGGTAGAGCGTCACGTTCTGTTCTCGCGCCCAGTTATAAAGCTCCATACGTGATGAGTTTATCGTGGTGTTCAAATACTGGTTAAATTTGCCTTAATATTATAATGTAAACGGCCGATTCGGTTAGGTGAACTAAATATTTTAGACATTCACACATCAAAATTGTTGTAGAATGTATTTCTCAACATTCGAATTTGAAAATTGTTGTGTGCTTTAACAACCTCTGGAATATGAGACGACAACTTATATTTTTGAGCCATGACATATTTTCCTTTGGATCCTACAAGTGGCAACAAATAATCAAAGTACTTTGCCAACATCAATTAAAAACAAGTTTCTGGGTCTCTTTCTCCTCCTCTTCTCCTTCTCCTCTAATAACACAATAGCCATGAAGAAAAGGGCTTTCTACGACCACTTGCCATCTTCAGTGACGCAGTCCACAAGAAAGAAAACGTTAAAACATGGCAAAGGAAATATTTCTGAAGAAATCGGTGCTAATGCTGTGAAAGGTATTTTTAGGTATTTTATGCATGATAAATTCTTTAGTGGTATATTTTAACAACAATTTGAATGACGAGAATATTTTACATTAGAATATTCAACACTGGATCACATTATGTATGGCCTCATTCTCCCATATCAGAGAAAAGTCAAATGAATAAATAATTTGGTGAGTTAATAATGAACTTGCCGAATCTTAATAAACAAATCTTCTGCTGTGGCTCATTCTCACGTTATTAAAGCTTTGTGTACATTTAACAGGACCAACAGATAAGAAGGATGAATTTATTTACACTGCTAAAAATGACAGCAATCCTGGCCAATGTGAAATCAAACCACAAGGGACAGGACCCTGCGCCCTGCACCCTGCGCCCTACACCCTGCGCCACGCGCCCTGCACCCTGCGCCCTGCACCCTGCGCCCTGCACCCTGCGCCCTGCATCCTGTCCGGACACCACAAGCGTCATCCCTCCTTTGTTCCATGGTTCTATGGTCAGCCATTGGCGCACCAGCTCTCTTCAAGAACACGCGCGTTTCGGTCTAATCCCTTCCAAATCACTACTCGAGTTTAAGACTACTGCATTTCAGCGAGTACCTTCCAGGGTTATACTTCCGGCGGTAGACGTCAAGCCTGCGGTGGTAGCTGCCATAATGGTTTACCGATTGTGCCAGACAAGGGTAGTTTACTTTTGGCCAGCAACTGTAGTTGCCAACAATGCTATCTAGGGTCTGGCAACGGTAGCTGCTTTTGGCAGCATAGTAGTTGCCATGGCAACGGTAGCTTTCCGCGTATCTTAACTACAACTAAGCACCTGCACACTCTCGGCCATTTAATGGACGCTGCATCACTTTGGGCTTTCCTCCCACATTAAACTAACACACCATGATATAGCTTGAATACTGTTAAAAGCGACGCTGAACCCAACTCACTCTCACTCACTCACTCACTAACTCAGCACATAAAACTCCTTTTAATCCTTCAGAATGTCACAGTTGTCAGTCAGTATTGTATATATCATGGGAACCAATGTCCAAACTCGACCATGAGAAGATTTGATGCGTCTGATCATCAAATGTGATTCAACACCACTGCTCTCAAAACTCCTGTGCCAACTGATCCTTGTTTTAAGGGCGATCTAGTCGTGCTTTAATTTGACGGTCAATGTGATCCTCCAAGAGATCTATAGGTGATAAATCTGGTGGTTGTGCTGGCCAAGGCAAAATGTTGTATGGTGCCTTGTGTTGTCTTGTTGAAACAGAGTCGATAGGCCGTCACATAGCTGGAACATTATTCGGCGTCCAACAACAAACACTATTTTGATGTAAGACTATTTATTTGCGTTTGCTTCAGATCAGAAGACTGTTTAGATAAACCATGCAAATAAGTTAAGAAAGGTGAGCTAAAAATTGTATAAAAGGCTCCAGTGAAAACAAAATGAAATGTAAGCGAAACCATACAATAGCTCAATTGAATAAAACAAACATAAAATTTTGAGATTGCAATCCTCGATTGACGAAACATGTGATGTCGGGATAAAATGTTAAAGTTTGAAGATAAAATATATAAAGTGAGAATTTTTTTTACATAATTATGAGACATCTCTGCGAAAAGCAGAATCCAATGTACGATTCCGACTACAGCGTAAGCATGATTCATGCATCACTAATAAATAGTGATGAAACTAGGCACCGTGTCGCACCGGTGGCATCACCTGTACAAAGGCACCGGGAAAAACCCACGGGAACATATGGTACAAGTCAAAGCAAGGAACCGCATCAAGCATTCTCAAGCGTCAAATTTGGAAATGTCCTCCACATGTCTACCATAAAACGGTTTGACAACTTTACAAAAGCAATAAATGTTGAAACCTTTCTGAAGATAAAGAGTCGTATGATGCTATTCACATTTTTGGTAGAAGCAACATGTTCGACTGTATCTCAATAATTGACTAAAGTAGACACCAAAGACCTGTGCTGCTGGAGTATTGATCGACATTGTTGTCTTTTGGAACACTGAAGTCATCTTTCTTGTCATACAGTCTTGTAAAAAGATGTCACTCTGAATCGTTACACTAAATATGATACAGTGCAGTCTCACTGGTCTCCCTTATTTCTAGTGGGTAAATCAGTGGAAGGGAATTTGCTGTTTGACCATTATTGAACGATATCAGATCATCGATATCCTGAAGTTTAAGTTTAACTTCTTGACTAAATTCACTTGTTTTCATTTCGCCCATCCGAGGAGAACTTCTGGTTCGTATGCATAAAGAAACAGATCAGCATGCGGTGGGAAGATTACTGTCCATGGGGAAGCCTAACTCAGACCTAAATGTTTTATCCCAAAACTTTACATAGATGTTATCAATGAGGAAGTTCACATATTTGTTTCTGCTGCCATTCGCTTTCAGTTTTGACAAGAGATCCCGAACCTTGGACGACAGAGATGTAAGAGGGAAATCTTAGGTGTGTCGTGTTTGATAGTGGAGTACAAAGTTGAGGATACTCTATACTTCTGCTGAATCCGGAATCTATCATATGAGTTAGTTCTTGTTATCTTCCATTAGAAGATACATGATGACTACACGTAACTCAGGCAGTACTAAAGGTCTCTCCATTCATCATTGACGTCATCATCGTATGACAAAAGCTTTCGAACTCCAGCAAGTTGGGGTGCACTGTGAGCTGGATCTGGTTACTGCACGTGGAGACTGATGGCAGCCGCCAGGTGTCACTGTAGTTAAACACAATGCTGGGTCGGGGCGTGAACCCGCCGTCTGGCTCTCTACTACATCCGGTCACAAACGTCAGCAGTCTGCCTGGAGTCATCCTCCGTGCGAACTCGGTCTGGTTGCGGGTCAAACGTCGGCTCTCCCGGAGGACGTCACACAAGCGGCCCTCTAGAGAAAAAACGTAATGTACTAAACAAGATCGTGGCATGCAACTAAAAACTTTCATGACAAGAATTAAACTATCAATACTATATACGTAAATGTCGTTATGTAATATACATATGTTAACATACACTACCGCTTTACATTACTTACCTCTTTTTTGACGGCACCAAAACGGTAGATTCGCGATTTTACCACTTTAATATTCTGCAAACTTTCCACTTTCACAATTCCGTAAAGTTATCATTTTTCATATTTCCGCAAACATACCGATTATATAATTCCGCCAACTTACCGCTTTTATAATTTCACCAAGTCGCCACCTTTATAATTCCGCAAACATAGCACTTCTATCACTCTACATACGTACCGCTCTTATAATTCCGCAAACTTATCCCTTTGGAATTCCGCAAAGTTACCACTTTCATAATTCCGCAAAGCTACCACTTTCATAATTTCGCAAAGCGACGGCGATACGTTCGCAGTTCAGTTATCGCTGAACAGGTATGTTATGGAGCAGTAGATTGTACCTTAAACCCCTCAACGATTAAAACTGTTCAGACTATACATGGAATTTCGTTTTCGTTATCTACCTACATTGTACATTTTTCTGAAATTCTGACAATGACAATGTGTTGGTATTGTAATATTTTTTTTAGTTTACCGTATGAAATGACAGGTAATATGTCATCATATAGACTCAGCCTTTGGTAAAAGAGATACAAACGAAATGGATTGGGCTAATATTCCCCGTATAACAAACCACGAGTGGTGAAATAATCATGGAATCGTCCAAATTGATTAGTTTTGTTAAGGAATTATTTTCTTTCACAATCAGCATAGTCATACATCCTATTGAAAGATGTATTCCTGTAATTTGTTATCAACGTAAGTACAAGCCAAATGGAATATTGTTTTCATTAATGCCGCTGAATGGCGGTAACTGCTTTTTGGGTGGGGGTTACGCTCAAGAGTTAACTTTTCAGATTTCCGTGGATATCATGTCAAATGTTAAAATTCGGGACATCGTATACTCAATAGCACCCATAAATTAAACAAAACATATATAGTGTTGTTCGACATTGAAAACACAAATGTTGTTCCTTCTTTTTGTATTAATCGTTCTTCTGAAGTAAACTGAGTGTGAAGAAGAAATGTGGACGTTCTGGAATGACGTCATCAACCAACAGATGACGTCATACACTTCCGTGACCGCACCGTTAGTAATAATAATCAACTAATTTCAACATTTTTCAGTGAAGTATTGATTCAGTTAAAAATATTATAAATGCAATGTAAATCTTACCCTGCCGAATGCTACGTTGTCGCGGGGATGTGATACTCAAAAAGACTAGCCTTGGAATAACTCACTAGCTGTGAATAGTACAGATATCCTATCATAACATTCCAACAAAGATATGCAGTCAAGTTTTTTATAATTAACATTTTAATGCCTTGGATCATTCGGCTAAATTTACATCGGCACCGAGAGAACAAACACGTTACTTACTTGAAGTAAGTGAAATTCGGCGATCTGATTTCATCCCAATATTAAAGCATTCACTAATTTGTCCCAAAACGTAATTCAAACATTGGTTCTTGGATATCCATCCAAGTCAGCTATACCCTTACCTTCAGCTGCCTGCAGGAATCGGTGCAGGTTGTTAAAGATCGTCTGTTCGTCTCCATGGTAACTGGGGACTGGTTTAAACAGATCCATCACCCTTTCGGAAGTGACTTCAACGTTCGATCTATACTCCAGCAAATCTCGCAACTTGTGTCTTCTAATGAGGTCTAATATCTGACAATCAATAAAAAATATAGTAATAGACTGTTAGTATGTCACAAGTGAGTGGAAATGCTTCTATTGCTCTTTTAGCAATATGGAAGCCATATCACACCAGGGCTCGGGAATAACAAACAATGGTGTATCCGTCGAACCCGGGTGTTCGGAGTAACGGGCGAATGCTTAAACCACTCGACCAACCTAATATCTTCAGGAGATGACAAGAGCAAACAAATACAAAAAGAAGTCTTTGCCATTTGAATGCCCTGTCAGAAATAATTCGACGGAGCCAGGTGGAATGATTGCATCTTTTACTCATCGTTGTACAGATTTACAGTTCAACATATCAATACGCGCTCCACAGAGTGACTTCCGCCGGAAGTACTTCCGCTTTAAGCGTGTAACATAGTCCTATGACAATGCCATACCTGTATGTTAAAGATCACTCGAGGTGCAGCCAGTAACGGCCTCTTTACCAATATGATATACAGTTGTGGCATGAAGAAGACATGTAGGGTACTCACCCCGCAGTGACGCAGGCCTTGAATAAGCTGGTCTATCATTGGTTTGCTCTGTAGTATGACAAAGTGGTGGACACACCCATTGAGAAACTCATCCCTATTGGCCATAGTGACATAAGAGGGGATGCCATCTAAGTCGTCTCTCCAGTCACACTCCTGTAGCGCTTCCTCCAGCTCCGTCGCGTCTCGAGCATCCGACACCTGTAACGAAGAGAAGAATACAATACTAGGGACCAACTACTGTATATTCTTGGAGAGTACTAGGATAATTTTTTTTAATAAACTGTTCCAGAAAATATTTGAGAAAAATAATTTTGCCTCGGATGTCGCCTCGGATGTTGGCTGTATTCGCCTCTTCTTTTCAGAGATAAAAATGTTTGAACTGAAGCAATGGCTGAAAATATATCTGTAACAAAACGCCTCTTAAGACAAGGGTATTTGGGGCCACTTCTATCCGCGAATTCCGACGGAGTAAGTATTTCTCAGTTACATGTCCTTAACAGTCATCACATGACAACATGTAGTGATCTTACTATCGTCATCATTTAACTGAAATTAGTTTCTATATATGTATAGATATACTACTTGACTGTCAAACAGTTGGGAATATTATAGACAAAGATAGCACTATTAGTAACTTCATACCTTTGTCAAAGATTCTCTCTTACGTCTGTTCGGCACATAATCGACAGATGGCGACTGATCGATATCCAATATTGCATCAACAACGGGAGGGGCAAATATGGCGGGGGATTGTCCGCCTTGAGCAATTATAGTGGCCAGCATGACACCCATGACCCGGAAGTGATTCTTCCAATATGCAGATATGTGGGGTCGAATCAGAAATCCTTGGTTTTCGTCCCCTGTTTGAATGAATATATTATATCGAAATAAGTAAGATATAGTCATAGATTTATATATTCCTTACAATGCATGTGCGTATTCAAAAATATGTGTCTGCAAGTGAGTATGATTTTACACCGCTTTCAGTAAGATGTCAGCATTATCACGTCGAAGGACAAAAGAAATCGATTTGAGTTTTTAACCCATCGAAACAAAGTTGACACCTTACATGTCAGATTATACTAATACTAGAGAAAGTACTAACGGGGGACACGGGAGTGAGGCTCCGCAAGTTGTGTGGTAGAAACTTATGGTCAGCTAAGACCTGAATGGCTTGGGTCTTTCCTATCACATCAAGCTGACAAAAGATATAACTGCAAAACTGCAAAAAGCGGCGTTAACCCCAACCCACTCATTACTAACCGGGGGCACGGGTGGCCCAGTCGTCTAAGGCGCCGCAATTCGTTGTGCAGAGTTGCGTCCCTTGTGCACGCCAGAAACCTATGATTGTGGGTTCGAATCCCGGTTCGCCCCGATTATGTTTCTAGGTTTGTCAGCACCATACCCGTGCTCGTGGGTTTCACCGAAGTGGTAAATGTCTGAGACCTGCATCACTTCGGGCTTTCCTCCCACATTAAGCTGACACGCCGTGATATAACTGAAATACTGCTCAAAGCGGCGTTCAACCCAACTCACTCACTCACTCATTACTGACCGTGCAGCATCTTGCTATCGGAGACGATGGACTGCAACAGCAGCCGTAGATACTCTGGCCTTTGTCTCCCTGTGTCGACGCCTTCCTCACGCCTGTCCTCGGAATCAGTGAAAACCACCTACCACAAGAACCCAGTTGTCAGTGCTACAGTATAGTTTTACGTTGGCCTTAGCAAATACCAGTAATGAGACAGCAAGAACAACAGAAGGGCTTCACGCATTGTACATATATATGTTGGGAATTGAACCCGGGCCTTCGAGGTGACACGCGCATGCATTAACACCAAGGCAACCCCACCTCGCTCCTAACCATACAATAAATGTGCTATGGTATTTCACATTGCAGTCACACACTTACTATACAATCCTAATTTGGATATGTAAAGTATTTCTGGACCAGGACAATCTGTTCATACCATCAACTGTTTAGCCGTGTTCGATACAGCAACATCCTTGAAGAAGGCCATGCTGCTGCGCCAGACGGAGTCCCTGTTGACCGAAATTTGGCAAGCTCCAAGCTCCATACATCCACTCCGATGCTCCCGTACAATGTTGCGCATTGAAACAGTAGATGCTGCATTTGTGTCAGATTCATCTCTGTTGATAAAAAAATGTTAATATCGTGTAATCAAGAAAGCAGACATAGAGGATATTGGATTGGTCGTGTCAAAATATAAGATTAATGATCAAAGTATTCTATTCTTACTCACTGATCTTCGCGATCTTTCTCTGAAAACCAGTTTTAATGAGGCGGTGTGAAGAATAGCTTCGGCAAAACGTGTAATTTAACTCAAGAAAGACGCTCTATCCACTAGATCTGGCGGTGGACCTGTCTGGCTTGAATGTATGGGAGCACACAAGATTCATATCACACATGACAACCTAATTCTTAAAGATTTTGTCATTTTGCTTTTGTATTTTACAGGTTTACATGTCTACAAGTTTCCAAATCAAGTTTTCGCGTGTTTGCAATTCAAGTCAATTAAGGTTAGCTCCAATTATCTTATTATTACTGGTGTGGTCCCTTGGGGAACGTTTTGTATCCTACATTCACGTTAATCTGGTCCCTTTGTAGTTCTATGTTTCTGTAGATGGGGAGAAACTGTGTCAGTTATTGTGGGAGGAAACCCCAAAGTGATGCAGGTCTCAGTCGTTTACCACTTCGGTGATACCCACGAGCACGAAAATGGTGCTGACTTACCTAGAAACATAATTAGGGATTCAAACCCACGATCATGGGTTTCTGGCGTGCACAAGGGACGCAACTCTGTATAGCGAATTGCGCAGCCTTAGACGAGTGTAAGATATTTGGATATTTAAAAGTGGAGGCATTACATGGTTAAACATAAACTTACTGTTACCTTTGAGACGCGTACGATATACGACCATATACGTGATGGTGACGTTGCTGATGACTCCGTTGTCTACTGGGGAGTTGTGGTTGTGGAGGAGACGTTTCATCTGGATAATGACTTCGACTCTGTGGCTGAGTAGGGTGTGGTTGGTGATGAGAATTCCCGCGGCCCTGGAGCACCGTCTGAATGGACGGGTAGAGAAGGGTGATCAGATGTTGTGATTTGATAAGTTTATGAAAGTGCGACCACAATCAGGACATCTTGGCATAATGTCTGATGAACTGAAAGTAAACATGTATGCTGAAAGGTTTTGAACTCATGTTTGTATTACATTATGCACTAACGAGAAAAAAATAAGATATGTTTGTACAGTCCGTACACATGGCCATCTTCACTGATCGTTGACAAAAAACGTCTTTATGACGTCATAGCATGAATGTATCCAAGCAACCATAAGGTCCCTTTTCTACTGGTGGATCACAAACATGTTTGGAATTATGGCCGTATCGGATTTACCCAGATGAATCCCTTGAAGTAGGTTAGAGAAACATGATATTTCACGAGACTTGTGGAATATCCTATTTATCATATGCTTTTTGTGTAGTTGTCTACCGAAGATTAAACCTTTTCATTACAAATGTAAAACCTTGAAACGTAATTCTACACGCTACAAGTATAAACAAAATTGCTCTTTGCGAAACGAACAGTTTCGATTGACGAGTTGAATGAAAAATTTACAGTTTATAACGAAACATTTTCAAGAGAATAACAAACGACAAGAAGTGATATTACCCCATGTATGACCATCTGTCATTATTTTGCCTTGTCAACGTGGAACTAACGTTAAAGGGACGTCAACAGTTTCTGTACGGGCTTACGGAAAGGGAGACAATTAGGGGGAAGTAACTCTTGTATGACAATAGTTCAGTGAAAGTGTTATGTTCATTGCAGTGAAATTTCAAGTGTTAACTTCACTGCAATGAAAATATCACTTGTTTCACCTTCAGGAAAACTCAGTCTTTCACACTGACGTATATAATAAATTTTTGTACAGTCAGCACACATGGCGATCTTTACTGATGTAAGTTGACTTCAAACGTCTTTGTGACATCCTTGCACAATTGTATCCCAGCAACCATTAGGTCCTTTTTTTCCTGGTGGGTCACAAATAGTTTTTGGAACTAGGGTCGCATCGGAGTTACCCAGATGAACCCCTTGAAATAGTTCAAATTACAAGTTTCTAGTACACAGTAACACGGGTAAAAACTTTAGGACCTCAAAAGGATCTCACTCTGCACACAATTCGGCTACGTTGAATGTACGTGCGTGGACTTTTTCTTCTCATCTTGACACATTTTGTACCTGTAGGAATTAGTACTACCTCGTCAGATTACTGTAGACACATTTTGTACCTGTAGGAATTAGAACTACCTCATACAGATCACTGTAGACACATAATGTACCTGTAGGAATTAGTACTACCTCGAACAGATCACTGTAGACACATTTTGTACCTGTAGGAAATAGTACTACCTCATACAGATCACTGTAGATACATAATGTACCTGTAGGAATTAGTACTACCTCGAACAGATCACTGTAGACACATTGTGTACCTGTAGGAAATAGTGCTACCTCATACAGATCACTGTAGACACATTATGTACCTGTAGGAATTAGTACTACCTCGAACACATCACTGTAGACACATTTTGTACCTGTAGGAAATAGTACTACCTCGTACAGATCACTGTATACCCATTGCGTACCTGTAGGAATTAGTACTACCTCGTACAGATCACTGTAGACACATTGTGTACCTGTAGGAATTAGTACTACCTCGCACAGATCACTGTAGACACATAATGTACCTGTAGGAATTAGTACTACCTCGTACAGATCACTGTAGACACATAATGTACCTGTAGGAATTAGTACTACCTCGTACAGATCACTGTAAACACATAATGTACCTGTAGGAATTAGTACTACCTCGTACAGATCACTGGAGGCACATAATGTACCTGTAAGAATTAGTTCTACCTCGTACAGATCACTTAAGACTCATTGTGTACCTGTAGGAATTAGAACTACCTCGTACAGATCACTGTAGACACATAATGTACCTGTAGGAATAAGTACTACCTCGTACAGATCACTGAAGACTCATTGTGTACCTGTAGGAATTAGAACTACCTTGTACAGATCACTGTAGACACATAATTTACCTGTAGGAATTAGAACTAACTCGTACAGATCACTTAAGACTCATTGTGTACCTGTAGGAATTAGAACTACCTCGTACAGATCACTGTAGACACATAATGTACCTGTAGGAATTAGAACTACCTCGTACAGACCAGTGAAGACTCATTGTGTACCTGTAGGAATTAGTTCTACCTCGTACATATCACTGTAGACACATAATGTACCTGTAGGAATAAGTACTACCTCGTACAGATCACTGTAAACACATAATGTACCTGTAGGAATTAGTACTACCTCGTACAGATCACTGTAGACTCATTGTGTACCTGTAGTAATTAGAACTACTTCGTACAGATCACTGTAGACACATAATGTACCTGTAGGAATTAGAACTACCTCGTACAGATCACTGAAGACTCATTGTGTACCTGTAGGAATTAGAACTACCTCGTACAGATCACTGTAGACACATAATTTATCTGTAGGAATTAGAACTAACTCGTACAGATCACTTAAGACTCATTGTGTACCTATAGGAATTAGAACTACCTCGTACAGATCAGTGAAGACTCATTGTGTACCTGTAGGACTAAGTACTACCTCGTTCAGATCACTGTAGATACATAATGTACCTGTAGGAATTAGTACTACCTCGTACAGATCACTGTAGACACATTATGTACCTGTAGGAATTAGCACTACCTCGTACAGATCACTGTAGACACATTGTGTACCTGTAGGAATTAGTACTACCTCGTTCAGATCACTGTAGATACATAATGTACCTGTAGGAATTAGTACTACCTTGTACAGATCACTCTAGACACATTATGTACCTGTAGGAATTAGTACTACCTCGTACAGATCACTGTAGACACATAATGTACCTGTAGGAATTAGAACTACCTCGTACAGATCACTGTAGACACATAATGTACCTGTAGGAATTAGTACTACCTTGTACAGATCACTGTAGACACATTATGTACCTGTAGAAATTTTTACTACCTCGTACAGATCACTGTAGACACATTATGTACCTGTAGGAATTAGTACTGCCTCGTACAGATCACTGAAGACACATAATTTACCTGTAGGAATTAGAACTAACTCGTACAGATCACTTAAGACTCATTGTGTACCTGTAGGAATTAGAACTACCTCGTACAGATCACTGTAGACACATAATGTACCTGTAGGAATTAGAACTACCTCGTACAGACCAGTGAAGACTCATTGTGTACCTGTAGGAATTAGTTCTACCTCGTACATATCACTGTAGACACATAATGTACCTGTAGGAATAAGTACTACCTCGTACAGATCACTGTAAACACATAATGTACCTGTAGGATTAGTACTACCTCGTACAGATCACTGTAGACTCATTGTGTACCTGTAGTAATTAGAACTACTTCGTACAGATCACTGTAGACACATAATGTACCTGTAGGAATTAGAACTACCTCGTACAGATCACTGAAGACTCATTGTGTACCTGTAGGAATTAGAACTACCTCGTACAGATCACTGTAGACACATAATTTATCTGTAGGAATTAGAACTAACTCGTACAGATCACTTAAGACTCATTGTGTACCTATAGGAATTAGAACTACCTCGTACAGATCAGTGAAGACTCATTGTGTACCTGTAGGAATAAGTACTAATTCGTTCAGATCACTGTAGATACATAATATACCTGTAGGAATTAGTACTACCTCGTACAGATCACTGTAGACACATTATGTACCTGTAGGAATTAGCACTACCTCGTACAGATCACTGTAGACACATTGTGTACCTGTAGGAATTAGTACTACCTCGTTCAGATCACTGTAGATACATAATGTATCTGTAGGAATTAGTACTACCTTGTACAGATCACTGTAGACACATTATGTACCTGTAGGAATTAGTACTACCTCGTACAGATCACTGTAGACACATTATGTACCTGTAGGAATTAGTACTGCCTCGTACAGATCACTGAAGACTCATTGTGTACCTGTAGTAATTAGAACTACTTCGTACAGATCACTGTAGACACATAATGTACCTGTAGGAATTAGAACTACCTCGTACAGATCTCTGAAGACTCATTGTGTACCTGTAGGAATTAGAACTACCTCGTACAGATCACTGTAGACACATAATTTACCTGTAGGAATTAGAACTACCTCGTACAGATCACTGTAGACACATTATGTACCTGTAGGAATTAGTACTACCTCGTACAGATCACTGAAGACTCATTGTGTACCTGTAGGAATTAGAACTACCTCGTACAGATCACTGTAGACACATAATGTACCTGTAGGAATTAGAACTACCTCGTACAGATCACTGTAGACACATAATGTACCTGTAGGAATTAGTACTACCTTGTACAGATCTATGTAGACACATTATGTACCTGTAGAAATTTTTACTACCTCGTACAGATCACTGTAGACACATTATGTACCTGTAGGAATTAGTACTGCCTCGTATGGCGCTCAAGACACAACGGGAACCTCCAGGGACGAGTACTGCTAGTATTCTGTATCCGTATGCCACTGTGACACAACGGGGACCTCCAGGAAAGAGTACTGCTTGGTATACCGTTCCTTGTTGCCGTATATCGCTGTAGACACAACACGTCCACGTTTAGCACACAATGACAACTTGTCTACAGCGTTCCACTGGTAACAAAACGAAATACCATGACTACAGCAAACATTATAGGTGACGTGATCAAACTTTGGAGCCTGTTCCAGGAAAAGAAAAAGAAAGAAGCTAGAGCTTTTCCTGGAAAGATATTTGAAATATTGATGTAATGACAGGCACGGTATAATGTATGGAATTGATTTTGGTATGGGTTTTGAATTGCAACACTGAAAATCAATTCTACTCATCTCGCTCTGAAAACAAACCATGTGCTGTGCCGACCTGAAACAAAAGAGTGAATTGAATTGACAGCTTGTGAACAGCTAGAGCGTCACGTTCTGTTCTCGCGCCCAGTTATATAAAGCTCCATACATGATGGGTTTATCGTGGTGTTCAAATACTGGTTAAATTTGCCTTAATATTATAATGTAAACGGCCGATTCGGTTAGGTGAACTAAATATTTTAGACATTCACACATCAAAATTGTTGTAGAATGTATTTCTCAACATTCGAATTTGAAAATTGTTGTGTGCTTTAACAACCTCTGGAATATGAGACGACAACTTATGTTTTGAGCCATGACATATTTTCCTTTGGATCCTACAAGTGGCAACAAATAATCAAAGTACTTTGCCAACATCAATTAAAAACAAGTTTCTGGGTCTCTTTCTCCTCCTCTTCTCCTTCTCCTCTAATAACACAATAGCCATGAAGAAAAGGGCTTTCTACGGCCACTTGCCATCTTCAGTGACGCAGTCCACAAGAAAGAAAACGTTAAAACATGGCAAAGGAAATATTTCTGAAGAAATCGGTGCTAATGCTGTGAAAGGTATTTTTAGGTATTTTATGCATGATAAATTCTTTAGTGGTATATTTTAAATTGTTCTAAATTGTTCATGGTTGTCTTGTTATATGAACAACAATTTGAATGACGAGAATATTTTACATTAGAATATTCAACACTGAATCACATTATGTATGGCCTCATTTTCCCATATCAGAGAAAAGTCAAATGAATAAATAATTTGGTGAGTTAATAATGAACTTGCCGAATCTTAATAAATGAATCTTCTGCTGTGGCTCATTCTCAAGTTATTAGAACTATGTGTACATTTAACAGGACCAACAGATAAGAAGGATGAATTTATTTACACTGCCAAAAATGACAGCAATCCTGGCCAATGTGAAATCAAACCACAAGGGATAGGACCCTGCGCCCTGCACCCTGCACCCTGCGCCCTGCGCCCTGCGCCCTGCACCCTGCACCCTGCGCCCTGCGCCCTGCGCCCTGCACCCTGCACCCTGCGCCCTGCATCCTGTCCGGGGACCACAAGCGTCATCCCTCCTTTGTTCCATGGTTCTATGGTCAGCCATTGGCGCACCAGCTCTCTTCAAGTACACGCGCGTTTCGGTCTAATCCCTTCCAAATCACTACTCGAGTTTAAGGCTACTGCATTTCAGCTAGTACCTTCCAGGGTTATACTTCCGGCGGTAGTCGTCAAGCCTGCGGTGGTAGCTGCCACAATGGTTTACTGATTGTGCCAGACAAGGATAGTTTACTTTTGGCCAGCAACGGTAGTTGCCAACTATGCTATCTAGGGTCTGGCAACAGTTGCTGCTTTTGGCAGCATAGTAGTTGCCATGGCAATGGTAGCTTTCCGCGTAACTACAACTAAGCACCTGCACACTCTCGGCCATTTAATGGACGCTGCATCACTTTGGGCTTTCCTCCCACATTAAACTGACACACTGTGATATGGCTGGAATACTGTTAAAAGCGGCGCTAAACCCAACTCACTCACTCACTCACTCACTCAGCACATAAAACTCCTTTTAATCCATCTGAATTTCACAGTTGTCAGTCAGTATTGTGTATACCACGGGAACCAATGTCCCAACTCGACCATGAGAAGATTTGATGCGTCTGATCATCAAATGTGATTCAACACCACTCCTCTCAAAACTCCTGTGCCAACTGATCCTTGTTTTAAGGGCGATCTAGTCCTGCTCTAATTTGACGGTCAAGAGATCTCCAAGAGATCTATAGGTGATAAATCTGGTGGTTGTGCTGGCCAAGCAAAATGTTGTATGGTGCCTTGTGCTGTCTTGTTGAAACAGAGTCGATAGGCTGTCACATAGCTGGAATATTGCTGAGTTCGGCGTCCAACAACAAACACTGTTTTGATATAAGACTGTTTATTCGCGTTTGCTTCAGATCAGAAGACTGTTTAAATAAACCATGCAAATAAGTTAAGAAAGTAATTACATATTCTGACTGCAATCTCCTATTTCAGGTTACTTATAATAGGTGCTGGCTATAGGGTCAGCAGCAGTAAAGAGATTGAAAAAGAAAACATAAAATCCCCAAAGTGCAAATACAGCTTTAAGGATTTTAAATTAATCATTGAAACAGCTGAAGTCTACGTCGACTCAAATCGACTCATAGACATGTATTTTGTGTTTGTAAGCGGATGCAAACCATTCTTTATAAACCCGCATTTTCTGGAATAAATTGGTTTATTTTATATAAACAACAAGCACACCACTTTTAAATAACATTATACACGTTTTAATCAAACTTGAAAAGAAAGACAAAAATAATGCCACTGTAGCTAATTTGACAGAAGTTGCTGTCAGTTGCTGAGGAGTGAGTGAGTATGGTTTTACGCTGCTTGTAGCAATATTCCAGCAATTTCACGACAGGGGACACCAGCAATGGGCTTCACACGTTCAGTTCCCTCAGTCTGGCTATCGGAGCAGATGTTTACAGTGTCTATATTCAGTTCAGAGAGATTCAAAGAGCATTGTCAAAACAAGATCAAAATATTAAAAAATATCAAATATCCCTCAACAAATTAAAGCCGTCAAATAGCTGAAATATTGGAGTGCAGCGTTAAACAACCAACCAACCAACAAGTTAAAAACAGCAACAAAACACATTTCCATAATCATGCGAAATCTCTGCTAAACGCAGAGTCCGTTTTCTGACTTTATCATGTGTATGTGTTTGTGAATCAAAGAAAAAAAAAAAATTCCATTACGTTTAGTACAAAAGTGGCTCAGTAAAGGCCATAAACAGCTTTTTGCAAAATGGCTGCCTAGGCGGATTTATAGACAAACGGATTCAAACCTTTTGAACAAATTCAGTGGTAGGACGAAGCATGTGGAGTTTCAGTTTTGATGGTCCAGTGTCGATGGACGAGCAGGCCATGACAATCAGGTGAGCTAAAAATTGTATAAAAGGCTCCAGTGAAAACAAAATGAAATGTAAGCGAAACCATCCAAAAGCTCAATTGAATAAAACAAAAATAAAATTTTGAGATTGCAATCCTCGATTGACGAAACAATGTGATGTCGGAATAATATGTTAAAGTTTGAATATAAAATATATAAAGTGAGAAAAAAACCTTTATATTTATGAGACATCTCTGTGAAAAGCAGAATCCAATGTACGATTCCGACTACAGCGTAAGCATGATTCATGCATCACTTATAGATAGTGATGAAACCAGGCATCGGGTCACACAGGTGGCGTCCCCTGTACAAAGCCACCGGGAAAAACCCACGGGAACATATGGTACAAGTCAAAGCAAGGAATCGCATCAAGCATTCTCAAGCGTCAAATTTGGCAATGTCCTCCACATGTCTACCATAAAGCGGTCTGACAACTTTACAAAAGCATTAAATGTTGAAACCTTTCTGTCGAGAAAGAGTCGTATGGTGCTATTTACATTTTTGGTAGAAGCAACATGTTCGACTGTATCTCAATAGTTGCGTTAAGTAGACACCAAAGACCTGTGCTGCTGGAGTATTGATCGACATTGTTGACGATTGGAAAACTGAAATCATCTCTCTTGTCATACAGTCTTGTAAAAAGATTTCACTCTGAATCGTTATGCTAAATAAGATACAGTGCGGTCTCACTGGTCTCCCTTATTTCTAGTGGGTAAATCAGTGGATGGGAATTTGCTGTTTGACCATTATTGAACGATATCAGATCATTGATATCCTGAAGTTTAAGTTTAACTTCTTGACTAAATTCACTTGTTTTCATTTCGCCAATCCGAGGTGAACTTCCGGTTCGTAAAAGAAACTTCCGGTTCGTATGCATGAGAAACAGATCAGCATGCGGTGGGGAGATTAATGTCCCTGGGGAAGCCTAACTCAGACCTAAATGTTTTATCCCCAAACTTTACATAGATGTTATCAATGAGGAAGTTCACATATTTGTTTCTGCTGCCATTCGCTTTCAGTTTTGACAAGAGGTCCCGAACCTTGGACGACAGAGATGTAACTATATCCATGGTCACAACGTTGAGTGAAAAAAGTTCATGGTACAAGGAGTGAAATCTTAGGTGTGTCGTGTTTGATAGTGGAGTACAAAGTTGAGGATACTCTATACTTCTGCTGAATCCGGAATCTATCACATGAGTTAGTTCTTGTTATCCTCTTATCATCCATTAGAAGATACATGATGACTACACGTAACTCATGCAGTGCTAAAGGTCTCTCCATTCATCATTGACGTCATCATCGTATGACAAAAGCTTTGGAACTCCAGCAAGTTGGGGTGCACTGTGAGCTGGATCTGGTTACTGCACGTGGAGGCTGATGGCAGCCGCCAGGTGTCACTGTAGTTAAACACAATGCTGGGTCGGGGCGTGAACCCGCCAGCTGGCTCTCTACTACATCCGGTCACAAACGTCAGCAGTCTACCCGGAGTCATCCTCCGTGCGAACTCGGTCTGGTTGCGGGTCAAACATCGGCTCTCCCCGAGGACGTCACACAAGCGGCCCTCTAGAGAAAAAACGTAATGTACTAAAACAGATCGTGGCATGCAACTAAAAACTTTCATGACATGAATTAAACTATCAATACTATCTACGTAAATGTCGACAGTAATACATACGTTAACATACACTACCGCTCTACATTACTTATCTCTTTTTTGACGTATTTTTCGCGAAATGTTAGCGATGCCCCAGCGGCACCAAAACGGTAAATCCGCGACTTAACCACTTTAATATTCTGCAAACTTTCCACTTTCACAATTCCGTAAAGCTATCCTTTTTCATATTTCCGCAATAATACCGCTAATATAATTCCGCCAACTTACCACTTTCATAACTCCGCAAAGCTACCACTTTCATAATTGATACGTTTGCAGTTCAGTTATCGCTGAACATGTATAATTTGGAGCAGTAGAATGTACCTTAAACACATCATTAGAACTGTTTATACTATACATCGAATTTCGCTGTCGTTATCTACCTACATCGTACATTTTTCTGAAAATCTGACAATGACATTGTGTTGGTATTGTAATATATATTTTAGTTTACCGTATGAAATGACAGGTAATATGTCATCATATAGACTCAGCCTTTGGTAAAAGAGATACAAATGAAATGGATTAGGCTAATATTCCCCGTATAAGAAACCACGAGTGGTGAAATAATCATGAAATCGTCCAAATTGATCAGTTTTGTTAAGGAATTATTTTCTTTCACAATCAACATAGTCATAAATCCCTTTGAAAGAAGATGCATTCATGTAATTTGTTAACAATGTAAGTACAAGTCAAATGGAATAGAGTTTTCATTAATGCCGCTGAATGGCGGGAACTGCTTTTTAGGAGAGGGTTAAGTTCAAGAGTTAACTTTTCAGATTTCCATGGATATGATGTCAAATGTTACAATTCGGGACATCGCATTCTCAAAAGCATCCATAAATTTTAAAAAGACATATATAGTGTTATTCGACATTGAAAACACAAATGTTGTTCCTTGTTTTTGTATGTATTGTTCTTCTGAAGTAAAGTGTGAAGAAGAATTGTGGACGCTCTGGAATGACGTCATCAACCAATAGATGACGTCACGCGTTTCCGTAGCGACCGTACCGCTAAGTAATAATAATCAACTAATTTCGACATTTTCAGTGAATTATTCATTAAGTTAAAAATATTTAAATGCAATATAAATCTTACCATTCCGAATGCTACGTTGTCGCGGGGATGTGATACACAAAAAGACTAGCCTTGGAATAACTCACTAGCCGTGAATAGTACAGAATTCCTATCATAACATTCCATCAAAGATATGCAGTCGAGTTTTTATAATTAACATTTTAATGCCTTGGATCATTCGGCTAAACTGACTCATTCAAGATATATTCGTGCCAATGTAATATACAATTTACAGAGGCACTTAAAGAACAAACACGTTACTTACTTGAAGTAAATGAAATTCAGCGATCTGATTTCATCCCAATATTAAAGGATTCACTGATTTGTCCCAAAACGTAATTCAAACATTGGTTCTTGGATACCCATCCAAGCCAGCTATACCCTTACCTTCAGCTGCCTGCAGGAATCGGTGCAGGTTGTTAAAGATCGCCTGTTCGTCTCCATGGTAACTGGGAACTGGTTTCAACAGATCCATCACCCTTTTGGAAGTGACTTCAACGTCCGATCTATACTCCAGCAAATCTCGCAACTTGTGTCTTCTCATGAGGTCTAATATCTGACAATCAATTAAAAATATAGTAATAGACTGTTAGTATGTCACAAGTGAGTGGAAATGCTTCTATTGCTCTTTTAGCAATATGGAAGCCATATCACACCAGGGCTCGGGAATAACAAACATAACGGGCGAATGCTTAAACCACTCGACCAACCTTATATCTTCAGGAGATGACAAGAGCAAACACATACAAAAAGAAACCTTTGCCATTTTAATGCCCTGTCAGAAATGATTCGATAGAGCCAGGTGGAATGATTGCATCTTTTACTCATCGTTGTACAGATTTACAGTTCAACATATCAATACGCGCTCCACAGAGGGACTGTCACTATATGGCTGAAATATTGCCGATGTGACTTTAAATATTAACTCACTCACTCACCCACAGAAGGACTTCCGCCAGAAGTACTACCGCTATAAGCGTGTAACATGACAATGCTATACCTGTATGCTTAAAAATCACTCGAGGTGCAGCCAGTTACGGCCTCTTTACTAATATGACATACAGTTACGGCCTTAAGAAGACATGTAGGGTACTCACCCCGCAGTGATGCAAGCCTTGAATAAGCTGGTCTATCATTGGTTTGCTCTGTAGTATGACAAAGTGGTGGACACACCCATTGAGAAACTCATCCCTATTGGCCATAGTGACATAAGAGGGGATGCCATCTAGGTCGTCTCTCCAGTCACACCCCTGTAGCGCTTCCTCCAGCTCCGTCGCGTTTTGAGCCTCCGACACCTGTAACGAACAGAAGAATACAATACTAGGGACCAACTACTGTATATTCTTGGAGAGTACTAGGATCATTTTTTTAATAAACTGTTCCAGAAAACACTTCTGTAAAATAATTTTGCCTCGGATGTTGGCTGTGTTCGCCTTTTTTCAGAGATAAAAATGCTTGTACTGAAGCAATGGATGAAAATATCTCTGTAACAAAATGCACAGCCCCCTCTTCCCAGTTCACCTCCACCTGTTAAGACAAGGTTATTTGGGACCACTTCCGACGGGGTAAGTATTTCTCAGTTACATGTCCTTACAGTCGTGACATGGCAACATGTATTTATTTTACTTTCGTCATCATTTAACTGAAATTGGTTTCTACATATGTATAGATATACTACTTGACTGTCAAACAGCTGGGAATATTATAGACAAAGATAGCACTATCAGTAACTTCATACCTCTGTCAAAGATTCTCTCGTACGTCTGTTCGGCACATAATCCACAGATAGTGACTGATCGATATCCAATATTGCATCAACAACGGGAAGGGCAAATATGGCGGGGGATTGTCCGCCTTGAGCAATTATAGTGGCCAGCATGACACCCATGACCCGGAAGTGATTCTTCGAATATGCAAATATGTTGGGTCGAATCAGAAATCCTTGGTTTTTGTCCCCTGTTTGAATGAATATATATCGAAATAAGTAAGATATAGTCATATCTTTATATATTCCTTACAATGCATGTGCGTATTCAAAAATATGTGTCTACAAGTGAGTATGATCTTACACCGCTTTCAGTAAGGTGTCAGCACTATCACGTCGAAGGACAAAAGAAATCGATTTGAGTTTTTTAACCCAACGAAATAAAATTGACACCTTACATGTAAGATTATACTAATACTAGAGAAAGTACTAACGGGGGACACGGGTGTGAGGCGCCGCCAGTTGTGTGGTAGACGCTTATGGTCAGCTAAGACCTGAATGACTTGGATCTTTCCTCTCACATCAAGCTGACAAATGATATAACCGCAAAACTGCCGAAACCCCAACCCCCTCATTACTGACCGTGCAGCATCTTGCTATCGGAGACGATGGACTGCAACAGCAGCCGTAGATACTCTCGCCTCGGTCCCCCTGTGTCGACGCCTTCCTCATGCCTGTCCTCGGAATCAGTGAAAACCACCTACCACAAGAACCCACTTGTCAATGCTACAGTATAGGTTTACGTTGGTCTTAGCAAATACCAGTAATGAGACAGCAAGAACAACAGAAGGGCTTCACGCATTGTACATATATATGTTGGGAATCGAACCCGGGCCTTCGAGGTGACACGCGCATGCATTAACACCCCACCTCGCCCCTAACTATACAATAAATGTGCGATGGTATTTCACATTGCCGTCACATACTTACTATAACAATCCTAATTTGGATATGTAAAGTAGTTCTGGACCATGGCAATCTGTTCATACCATCAACTGTGTTCGATACAGCGACATCCTTGAAGAAGGCAATGCTGCTGCGCCAGACGGAGTCCCTGTTGACCGAAATTTGGCAAGCTCCAAACTCCCTACATCGACTCCGATGCTCCCGGACAATGTTGCGTGGTGAACCAGTAGATGCCGCATTTGTGTCAGATTCATCTCTGTTGATAAAAAAAAGAGTTAATATCGTGTAATCAAGAAAGCAGACATAGAGGATATTGGATTGATCGTGTTAAAATATAAGATTAATGATCAAAGTATTCTATTCTTACTCACTGATCTTCGCGATCTTTCTCTGAAAACCAGTTTTAAGGAGGCAGTGTGAAGAATAGTTTCGGCAAAAAGTGTAATTTAACTCAAGAAAGGCGATCTATCCACTAGATCTGGCGGAGGACCTGTCTGGCTTGAATGTATGGAGGCACACAAAATTCATATCACACATGACAACCTAATTCTTAAACAGGTTTGTCGTTTGGCTTTTGTATTTTACAGGTTTACATGTCTACAAGTTTCCAAATCAAGTTTTCGCGTGTTTGCAATTCAAGTCAATTAAGGTTAGCTCCAATTGTCTTATTATTATTGGTGTGGCCCCTTGGGGAACGTTTTGTATCCTACTTTCACGTTAATCTGGTCCCTTTGTAGTTCTATGTTCCTGTAGATGGGGAGAAACTGACCTGAAGGTCCATCCCAGATCAGCCTCCTGTTGGTCCCGACTTGCAGCAATAGCAGCAGACAGGGCATCCTCATCACTGAGACCACTATTGTAATCGTTGTGACCTCTTCTGTAACTAAGATGTCAAAGATTCCCCGTGGTTAGATTTCTCTTTCAGCCCTTTCGCTCAATTTAGACACACTGAAGTCTAATATTTTTATCGTGTCAGTAAAATTTAGAAGGAAAAAGTACTAGTTGTCAGCCAGTTGAACGTCTGAAGGCCCTACCCCACCTCCTCGTTTCTACGTCTTACTAAACTAATAAGCAAAGAGTTATATAGGCACATTGTAATTTGGAATTCTTTAAAAAGCCTTATACCATATCATATCATTGTTTCATGTTAGAATGAGTGAGGGGCTGGGTTTAACGCCGCTTTGAACAGTATTTCAGTTATAATCTCAGCGTGTCAGTTATTGTGGGAGGAAAGCCCGAAGTGATGCAGGTCTCAGACGTTTACCACTTCGGTGATACCCACGAGCAGGGGTATGGTGCTGACAAACCTAGAAACATAATTAGGGATTCAAACCCACGATCATGGGTTTCTGGCGTGCACCAGGGACGCAACTCCGCACAGCGAATTGCGCCGCCTTAGACGAATGTAAGATATTTGGATATTAAGAGTGAAGGCATTACTTCACATGGTTAAACATAAACTTACTGTTACCTTTGAGACGCGTCCGATATACGACCATACAGCAGGGATTCAAGGTCGTGATGGTGACGTTGCTGATGACTCCGTTGTCTACTGGGGAGTTGTGGTTGTGGAGGAGACGTATCATCTGGATAATGACTTCGACTCTGTGGCTGAGTAGGGTGTGGTTGGTGATGAGTATTCCCACGGCCCTGGGGCACCGTCTGAATGGACGGGTAGAGAAGGGTGACTGACGATGGTGTCAGTCGCTCTCCCTGGGGGGAAGGGGGCGTTGGGGGTGGCGTATCCAAGTAATTACTTTGATCATGTCGTGGGTCATTTACATTCACTCGCATGGGGGGCGTAGTTGGTGGTATATACACGTAATCAGTTGTACCATATTGTGCGTAATGAGGGACTGAGGATGGTGTCACTCGCTCTCTCTGGGGGGAAGGGGGCGTTGGGGGTGGCGTATCCAAGTAATCACTTTGATCAAGTTGTGGGTCATTTACATTCACTCGCATGGGGGGCGTAGTTGGTGGTGTATCCACGTAATCAGTTGTACCATATCGTGGGTAATGAGGTTGATTGGGCGTGGGATTTGCGGTCCTCTGACGATAGTCAACGTTGGTCCGTGGCTGCGCGGGTGCCCTTGCAGACGACTGCGGTGGATCAGACGTCTGCCTGTGTCTGGTCCCTCTTCCATGACATATTTTGTGATTTGCGAGGTTCACAAAATCTAGGCCACAGTCAGGGCACACTTGCTTCTGAACCATAGAAGGTTTGTCTGCATGTTTCCCTGAACCTCGACTATGACAGATGTTGTGATTTGATAAGTTTTTGAAAGTCCGACCACAATCAGGACATCTTTGTTTCATCACAGTACTCATGATGCACGTTGCTCCTAGTTACGCTCAACACTGTAATGTAAACAAGGCTTTATATACACATTGTGTTCTCACAAACAGAGATTATTAGTGGAGTGTGTTTGTGTATTGTAAATACCATATCCTGTTGACAGCCGGGGATCATAACAAATGTGACCCACCAGGAATAATGGACCTTGTTGGTGACATCAAACATTTGGACTCATTTTCCGACCTTTAACTGTTTATGTAATAATAGCAGTTTTTTGGCAAAATATCTGATGAACTGAAAGTAAACACGTATGCTGAAAGGTTTTGAACTCGTGTTTGTTTTACATTATGCAATAACGAGAAAAAAAATAAGATATGTTTCTACAGTCCGTACACATGGCGATCTTCACTGATCGTTGACATCAAACGTATTTCTGACGTCATTGCATAAATGTATCCAAGCAACCATAAGGTCCCTTTTCTACTGCTGGATCACAAACATGTTTGGAATTATGGTCGTATCGGAAATACCCAGATAACTCCCTTGAAATAGGTGAGAGAAACATGATATTTCACGAGACACATGGAATATCCTATTTATTACATGCTTTTTGTGTAGTTGTCTACCGAAAATTAAATCTTTTCATTACAAATGTAAAACCTTGAAACGTAATTCTACACGCTGGTCAAGTAACAAAAATGGCGCTTTGCGAAACGAACAGTTTCGATTGACGAGTTAAATGAAAAATTTACAGTTTAAAACGAAACATTTTCAAGAGAATAACAAACGACAAGAAGTGATATTACCCCATGTATGACCATCTGTCATTATTTTGCCTTGTCAACGTGAAACTAATGTTAAAGGGACGTCAACAGTTTGTGTACGGGCTTACGGAATAGGACGACAATTAGGGGGAAGTAACTCTTGTATGACAATAGTTCAGTCAAAGTGTTATGTTCATTCCAGTGAAATTTTAAGTCTTAAGTTCACTGCATTGAAAATATCACTTGTCTCACCTTCAGGACAACTGAGTCTTTCACACTGACGTATATAATACATGTTTGTACAGTCAGCACACATGGCGATCTTCGCTGATCTAAGTTGACTTCAAACGTCTTTGTGACATCATTGCACAATTGTATCCTAGCAACCATTAGGTCCTTTTTCTCCTGGTGGGTCACAAATAGTTTTTGGAACTAGGGTCGCATCGGAGTTACACAGATGAATCCCTCGATATAGTTCAAATTTCAGTTTTTTTGTACGCAGTAACACAGGTAAAAACTTTAGGACCTCAAAAGGATCTCGCTCTGTACACAATTCGGCTACATCAAATGTACGCGATTTTTTCTTCTTATCTTAACACATTGTGTACCTGTAGGAATTAGTACTACCTCGTACAGATCACTGTAGATACATAATGTACCTGTAGGAATTAGAACTACCTCGTACAGATCACTGTAGACACATTGTGTACCTGTAGGAATTAGTACTACCTCGTACAGATCACTGTAGACACATTGTGTACCTGTAGGAATTAGTACTACCTCGTACAGATCACTGTAGACACATTATGTACCTGTAGGAATTAGTACTACCTCGTACAGATCACTGTAGACCCGTTGTGTACCTGTAGGAATTAGTACTACCTCGTACAGATCACTGTAGACACATGATGTACCTGTAGGAATAAGTACTACCTCGTACAGATCACTGTAGACCCGTTGTGTACCTGTAGGAATTAGAACTACCTCGTACAGATCACTGTAGACTCATTGTGTACCTGTAGGAATTAGTACTACCTCGTACAGGTCACTGTAGACCCGTTGTGTACCTGTAGGAATTAGAACTACCTCGTACAGATCACTGTAGACACATTGTGTACCTGTAGGAATTAGAACTACCTCGTACAGATCACTGTAGACACATAATTTACCTGTAGGAATTAGTACTACCTCGTACAGATCACTGTAGACACATTGTGTACCTGTAGGAATAAGTACTACCTCGTACAGATCACTGTAGACCCATTGTGTACCTGTAGGAATAAGTACTACCTCGTACAGATCACTGTAGACACATTGTGTACCTGTAGGAATTAGTACTACCTCGAACAGATCACTGTAGACACATTGTGTACCTGTAGGAATTAGTACTACCTCGTACAGATCACTGTAGACCCGTTGTGTACCTGTAGGAATTAGTACTACCTCGTACAGATCACTGTAGACACATTATGTACCTGTAGGAATTAGTACTACCTCGTACAGATCACTGTAGACCCGTTGTGTACCTGTAGGAATTAGAACTACCTCGTACAGATCACTGTAGACTCATTGTGTACCTGTAGGAATTAGTACTACCTCGTACAGGTCACTGTAGACCCGTTGTGTACCTGTAGGAATTAGAACTACCTCGTACAGATCACTGTAGACACATTGTGTACCTGTAGGAATTAGAACTACCTCGTACAGATCACTGTAGACACATAATGTACCTGTAGGAATTAGTACTACCTCGTACAGATCACTGTAGACACATTGTGTACCTGTAGGAATAAGTACTACCTCGTACAGATCACTGTAGACCCATTGTGTACCTGTAGGAATAAGTACTACCTCGTACAGATCACTGTAGACCCATTGTGTACCTGTAGGAATAAGTACTACCTCGTACAGATCATTGTAGACCCATTGTGTACCTGTAGGAATTAGTACTACCTCGTACAGGTCACTGTAGACACATTGCGTACCTGTAGGAATTAGTACTTCCTCGTACAGATCACTGTAGACACATTGTGTACCTGTAGGAAATAGTACTTCCTCGTACAGATCACTGTAGACACATTATGTACCTGTAGGAATTACCTGTATGTCCCTGTCGACACAACGGGAACGTCCAGGAAAGAGTACTGCTAGTATTCTGTATCCATATGTCCCTGTCGACACAACGGGGACCTCTAGGGACGAGTACTCTAGTATTCTGTATTCATATGTCCCTGTCGACACAACGGGAACCTCCAGGAAAGAGTACTGCTAGTATCCTGTATCCATATGTCCCTGTCGACACAACGGGGACCTCTAGGGACGAGTACTCTAGTATTCTGTATTCATATGTCCCTGTCGACACAACGGGAACCTCCAGGAAAGAGTACTGCTTGGTATATCGTTCCTTGTTGCCGTATATCGCTGTAGACACAATCCGTCCACGTTTAGTACACGATGACAACGTGTCTACACCGTTCCACTGGTAAAGAAACGCAAGCGAGTGAAGCGGTTTTCCGGGAAAATACTTTTTTAGATTTCAGACAATAACAGCAATGTTTCACTCCGGTCCGCCCCACTGCGCCAGCCGACGAAGTACGTCACTCCCACAGTTTCGGCGGAGGTGATAACACTCGTATAGGAGGTCATCGAGACCTCAACACGCGTATAGGACACACTGCACATACAGTGAGGCTTCTCCGGGGAACACATAGCACAGTGAGTATTCAAGTCTTACATGAACGCGTAGTAACAGATTAGCTACCGGACTACGAGAAATTACTAATTATCTGTTTCGAGTCAACTAATTGGAGTGTCCGAGCCTAAACCAGGGCGTTAATTAGCAAGTTATATAACTCGTATTTCTTAAATAGCAGTAGGTTGTAATTTAAAATTATAATAAATATATGTTCCCGATAGACAGGTAAACAGGAAGTGGGCAATATATTAATATACACTGTCACATATTGAGTTGTATCACGTCATATCACGTCATGTCATGTCACGAACAAGAGACGACATCTTCAATATATGTGGTCGCCTCCGTGGTCTAGTGGATAGAGCTTCTACCCTGAGAGTGGAAGGTCGGGGGTTCGATGCTCGGCCGCGGTTGACTCGGAGTCAGTATACTTTGTCCGAGTGGGTGTCCTTGTTAAAGTGCTGTAACTCAGTTGGCTAGCACTATAAAACCGGCATTAGTCCGGAATTACAATCATCAACATACGGAACCCAACCTCGTCATACCCAAAAAGAGTTAAAAGATTGTAATTGTTGTGTCCCGGTTTGGCGCTCGGCATTAAGGGGGTAAAACACAGACACGCACGCACGCACGCACATCCACTCGTGCATGAATATCCCTACATAAGAATAATCTTGAGTGCGACTTTAAACCCCATTTCACTCCAACATATACATTAGCTAGCAAATCATTGAAACCAGACCTTTAAACTCAATGAGACTTAATGAAATTAATTCCTTCAATGATTGGGTCGGGAATCAGGTACAGGTAAGCTGGATATACTGAATTCGTTTTCTCTTTTTCACACGACACCAGTATTACAAAGACATGCAACTTGAGTCAACGTATCAAGATCCGGGTTAGAATAGGTCTTCAGCATTCTATGCTGGTCGTAAGAGGCGACAATGCTTGTCGAAAGAGGCAATTAACAGGATCGGTTGATCAGGCTCGCTTAAATTTGTGAATTGATGCTCAGGATATAAATTAATGGATTGTCTGGTACAGATTCGGTTATTTTCAGACCGTCGTCATATAGCTGGAATATTGCTGAGTGCGGCGTAAAACAACATACAAACACAAAACAAGGTCTTTTTTCAGACAAATATGACAAATATGACAAATATGATATCGTGTCGCTCAAAACCGCACAATAATGTAAGCTTCGTTTGACATACAGCGGCGCTTGGGTGAGGTGAAATGGGGTTTAATGTCGCGTTCAAGATTAATGCACTAATATAGCGCGTGCGTGCGTGTGCGTGCTTGTTCTACTCCGATAATGCCGAGCGCCAGGCAGGGTAACAACAAGTTAAAGAACTTTCTTTTAAAGTATTTTGGTATTTCGAACACCCGACCTTCCGCTCTCTGGGGAGACGCTCCGCCATTAAACCACGGAGGCGGTCCAGCAGCCATGGTGGTTATGAAGAATGAAATGTCTGAATTTCTTTTAAAGAAATAATTGTCCACATGTTTTCACACGAGAAAATAATTGTTCAGTGGCTTTCCTGAAGAAACATGTAGTGTGGGATAAAAATAGTTCGTCTCCTTAATAAGAATAAAAGCGACAAAACCACAGTCATAACCATAAGTTACCAAGTGAGATGGGTTTAAAAGTGAACAGTATGACCTTTCGATATTCTTAAGGAGAGCTTGTCAATTGAGGCTAGATATTTATTTTCATCAACTGCAGCAGAACCAGATATTAAAAAAAAACCAAAAAACTAGGAACCTAATCTTGTCTTAAAAATACCACAAAATGCCTTCAAACAATTTGTTTTTGTGCCAGACAATTTCGGCTTTTTCAACAGCCCTGAAAATCAAATGGTCGGTCCCTTAAGCATTTGGTGTAACCAACGCGCACGGATGTGGTCTATACAAATCACGGATGATAACCAGGGCGAAACAGAGACCATTATAAACTTCTGGCAAACCTAAACCACACAGCTGCACAGTGGACTACGGTGTCTTGGGGACGACTGGTCAGTCCGGGCACTGAGCTCAATGACGCAGGACACCCTACAGCGATCCGTATGAGCCAAATAATTACATCTTGTATTATAGATAGGGCAACAGAAATACCAGTATCATTGGGCTTTTTTCACAATACCTCCATTAATCGATCTGACAGTCCCACTGGAAATAATTTAAAATATATTTCCTTTCAGATGGGATGTCTAACATATTTATGAGAACACGTAGCAATAAAACGAAATCTCATGCTAAAACATTAAGGAACTTATGTTTGACCAAGACAAGGTGGATGTTGAAGGGTCCAGGTAGGTTCCCTTGCAGCACATAAGACTCAGTGTGTAAAGTAAAAAACTGGTTCAGAAGTTCTACTTCATAAGGGCCACCGTGGAGAAGTTGTTGTCGCAGCTATGGATAAGATAACGTGCCCTTACTGTAAGGGGAAGTACACATCGTTGGCAAAACATATAATATGTCCAAAGAGAGATGATGCTCTGTCGTCAGCAAAACCAAAAGTTTCAACTGTAAAACAGAAAAGAAATGACGTTAAGGAAGAAGAATGCCAAGATTCTAAGGAAACGTGCCCTTACTGTAAGGGAAAGTACACATCGTTGGCAAAACATATAATATGTCCAAAGAGAGATGATGCTCTGTCGTCAGCAAAACCAAAAGTTTCAACTGTAAAACAGAAAAGAAATGACGTTAAGGAAGAAGAATGCCAAGATTCTAAGGAAACGTGCCCTTACTGTAAGGGAAAGTACACATCGTTGGCAAAACATATAATATGTCCAAAGAGAGATGATGCTCTGTCGTCAGCAAAACCAAAAGTTTCAACTGTAAAACAGAAAAGAAATGACGTCAAGGCAGAAGAATGCCAAGATTCTAAGGAAACGTGCCCTTACTGTAAGGGAAAGTACACATCGTTGGCAAAACATATAATATGTCCAAAGAGAGATGATGCTATGTCGTCAAAAAAACCAAAAGTTTCAGCTGTAAAACAGAAAAGAAATGACGTTAAGGCAGAAGAATGCCAAGATTCTAAGGAAACGTGCCCTTACTGTAAGGGAAAGTACACATCGTTGGCAAAACATATAATATGTCCAAAGAGAGATGATGCTCTGTCGTCAGCAAAACCAAAAGTTTCAACTGTAAAACAGAAAAGAAATGACATTAAGGAAGAAGAATGCCAAGATTCGGAGAAATATCAAAAGAGAGATGAGGTTTCCTTCAGAGAAGAAACACATGTGGTTCTCAGTTGTTATGATAAATCAAAGCGTCAAACCGAAATGCATATCAAAAGTAAGAAGACATACAATGGACAGAAACCTGCACTTTCACCAACTGATAAAGAAGAACTGGACAAATTTGCAAATGGTATTTTTGAAAATAAAATAATTATGATCAGCAATACAAGAAACATCAGTGATTTCTTTGGGACGGAGGTCCAGCTGCGGAAGCTTCAGATGAAGACTGCTAGGGAAATGTTCAACCCCCTAGTCGGTAAAGTCATCAGTCACCTGCAGACGAAGACCACGTGGGTCTGGGAGGATCTGAAGTCCGGATCCTACTATGATGGCACCAAGGTAAGCACAACACAGTAGCAAACAGTGTAATGAATGTATCGACATGTGGCATTGTCAGTGGATTTATGAGACCTTGAAAGAACACAATAAACTGGTAGTTAATGGAGAGATTACTACGTTAACAGCCATTTGGTTTGTTTGTTTGTTTGATTGTTGTATAACGCCGCACTCAGCAATATCCCAGCTTTATGACGGCGGTCTGTACATAATCGAGTCTGGACCAGACAATCCAGTGATTGACATCATGAGCATCGATCCACGCAATGGGATGACAAGCATCAACCAAGTCAGCGAGCCTGAGCACCCGATCCCGTTAGTCGACTCTTATGACATGCATAGTCGCCTTTAACAGCAAGCATGGGTTGCTGAAGACCTATTCTACCCCGGATCTTCACGGGTCGTTTATCTTGGGGGTGGGGATTATTATTTAAGACAGTATACACATTCATCTCATTGCTCTACATCAACTAACCTTACCCTCTCTTGAGATTCAGAATAGGTCACAAGTACCTCATGCTTTCCCTAAGAGCTGTCTGAATTGGGTATTGAGTGGTCAGATCCTGTCACTGGCTAACTGCGTAGCACAACGGCCCGGTGGCGTGAATAGTTGCTGGCGCCTTCAGTGATGTGCCTGGTTCAAACTCGATTAGTTACAAGCCGCCGTCATATACGACTGGATTACTGATTCCTATTGCTTTAAACAGCACAGTCCAGCACACCCCAGCACCTTCAAGTTTATCCTCAAAAACAAATGCCTAAAATATTGTTTCTTTTGGCTCCAGGTCTCTCGTCCTGATGAGATGGACTGTATGTTTGTGGCACAGCTGAAGGGCCTGGATGTGTCCACACTCGGAGCCCCTGCTGGCTTCTGCTATGTGAAGGTCACACAATCGCAGACGGACCTGAGCAGTCTCTGTAACAAAGGCTTCCTGAGCGCCACCAAATTCAGACAGTATGTCTTCAGTTGCCTGGAGGACATGGAACTCAGACGAGTAAAGAGTATGTCAGAAAATGAGAAAAGTTATTTACATCCTAGCGACAATACAATTTATATGGGCTATCCTGAAGCAAACTGGGTCATCATATTCCGACTGTATCATGATTATGTGTATGAAGAACTATCAAGAAGCGATGATGATGATGATGATGATGATGAGCGATGATGATGATGAGCGATGATGATGATGATGATGGTGATGATGAGCGATGAGGATGATGATGATGAGCGATGAGGATGATGATGATGATGATGAGCGATGAGTATGGGTTGCTGAAGACCTATTCTACCCCGGATCTTCACGGGACTATTTACGTTCTGTACCTATTCTGACTATTCTATTCATGAACAAACCCATGCATCATGATTTGACATCGGGAACATTAACAGCATTTGATAATCACTGCACCGTTCGTATAGCATGAGGGGCGGTCGGGTAGCCTAGTGGTTAAAGCGTTCGCTCATCACGCCGAAGACCCGGGTTCGATTTCCGACATGGGTACAATGTGTGAAGCCCATTTCTGGTGTCCCCCGCCGTGATATCGCTGGAATATTGCTAAAAGCGGCGTAAAACATACTCACTCACTCACTCGTATAGCATGATGGCCCTTCCAGTCCCAATGGATGAATTTATGCAACAGGAAAGGAAAATACACTCAGTCATGTACACTCTGTTATAGGGGACACTACCCTGGGACCTGGGTCCCCATCTTATGGGATCACCTATGACACTGGTCTAAAAACCGGTGACAGTAAATTCCTCATCTCCATTGACCTTGTGCCTGCTCTCCGCTTCCCCGGCTGGCCAAAAACTGCTCGAGATTTCAGCAGCTGCTCACAGGGAAGACTGAAGGACATCTCGAAGAAAGGTTTCCATGTTGTGGCTAAGGCGTGTGACAGAGGTACTTTCAACATGTTTTCGACTACATTTTCAATTTCAAGTTGAGGATATTTAAAGATAATACTTTGTTACAGTAAAATACGTTTATAACGAACACGCTTATAACGAACTGACGGATATTATGAACTTTATTTTTGGTTCCGGCCATTTGCTGTATAGATGTTGTACATATGCTTATAACGAACTACGGTTATAACGAACTTAAATTAGTGGTCCATTTGAGTTCGTTATAACCGTAGTTTACTGTATTTTCAATGGCCATGTATTCTTACTCTTAATCTACCTTTAGCAAAAATCAATTACCTGTTCATATTTGGTTTCTTTGGCATTACACTCCTACACTGTGTTTGTATGATGAGGACTTATGTCTTGGAGCAGTGAGTTAACGCTTTAGCATCTGTTTTACATATATAAGAGAGCCATGAGTATATCAACGCAAGTCGGCTAATGTAACCCTCTCTGATCTAAAATGTTGTGGACTCTGGTATAGGCAATCCCAACAAGTCTTAATGAGGACATTCAAAACCAAGGTTGTTGCCTTGATATAATCTAGCAGCTGGTGATTATGAAGGGGCAATGTCTCAGCATGGCAAAAGCATGGCAAAATTATCTCACATATATATATATATATATATATATATATATATATATATATAATCTTGTATAAGATTTAACCATGACATTGTAGAGAATTCAAATGCCTATAAAATGTCATGTATTTGTGATGTCAAAGTTTGTTTACTGAATACATATCTCTCCATAGCTGATGCTCAAGACAGGGATCTTCTTTGGCGGCTGTCATTTTCAGCAAGTGAAAAGACAATTACTAAACACGCCGACATGGGAGAAAAGGGCGAGGAGAAAAAAGATGGATGTGCTGGAAAAAGTGAGTCGAAAGCAGAGGGCACGTGTAGGAAGAAGGTGCTAAGAATCTTGAAAATGATACTGGAGATAGCAAAGGACGACCAAGATCGCTGCAAGATTGACGAGAGTCTGGCTACTGGGGGCAAAGAGATCGCCTCAAAACTACGTCGTGCGGTGAAATACACCCGGGAACATGGGTATCGTGTAGACAAACACAAGTTCACTACGTTCCAGCTGAGGACGCTGATGTGGAATGAGTTCTATGTGACTACACTAGGGGATCATGTTTGGGGCAATGACAGTTTAGTTAACAGGTTAAAACTGTGCATTGGCAAACTGAAGAAGATGCTCACTGGAGAACTACCCATGGAACATTTCTTCATCCCAAACTTTGACATCATGGCTGAAGTGCCTCTGGTTGAGAGGAAGTACCTCTTCATAATGGCGTGTGTGGCAGAGAAACTGCTCTGATGCACAATATCTTGGCAAAAAGGAAAAACTTCTTGGTGCTAAGAATGGATGAACAAATTCTTTATTGCAATTAGGAGCGACGTTTCGGTGTAGGTTCTAAGACTGTTATCAATGGTGCTAGTTATAAGGCAAGTGATCAACAGCTAGATAGGACATTACATATATTTGAATGTTTTTGAAGATGAAATACTGTAGTAGAGAGTAGTTCTGTATATATTGATCATGTTTTATTAATTAGCTTTTAATTTACTTATGTATGTCGTCAATAATGTTATTTTGTATATTTCAGATATTGCACTAATTAACAGTTATTTATTGTATTTCTCATTTCAGGCTGGATACTTCAGTTGTTGTAAGTCAAGTATCATCATTAAAGCCCTATTCTAATGTCATGTTTTATTTAGTGGGTCAGTCAACTTCTTGATGGTCAATCAGAGTGTAAGCCCAGGCATCCTCTGGATTGGCTAGTTTTAAATCTCTGTGTCCCACTTTCAAACCCCTTTGTTTTCACCCTGCTCTTTGCATTAAACACTTCACTGTGGACTGGACTGAGAGAAAGGATATACTTATATAAAGGTTAGTATTTTATGCCAGTAGTTTAGTGTAATAAATGTCCATATATATATATATATATATATATATATATATATATATATATATATATATATATATATATATATATATATATATATATATATATATATATATTATAGACATTTATAAAACTAAAGTGATTTACATAATTATATATATATATTCGTAATTAAATTTAAACATGTCACTTTTACTAGTATTAGTGTGTGCATGGTGAGTGTATGTATACTGTATATATATTACATTTCACTATATGTGTGTCTGTGTTAATCTAGGACATTTGTGTATTCAGTAACTTGTACTGTATATTAATAATTTGATAATAGTTTACATGTAAAGTTCATATGTGTAAATAAACATGTCTTCATGGAGGGATTTATCTTATTTATCTTATTTACGAGGGATTGTGACCACCCAAATACACCCCAGTGGGATTCATCGGATATATATATGTATTGCTTGCATTGTTATAAAATAATATAATATTATATTTATTGTACCATATTTATATTAAATGTGTAAATCCATTAAACTTACATATCTAAGCTTATAATTGTTAAATGTTATAAATGTTATAACATGTATAACTTATAAGTGTAGTAGATTATTATTTAATCTGCTTCGGTTTTAATGTACTGGATATAATTGTATGTTTATTATTGTATTCATTGTCCCAGGGTGTCGGTTTATCACCACAGAAAATAAATTAATCAGACCTCACACCCTAGCCTGTGTCATTATGTTTTGGGATATGCACATATTTATGGCTACAACAATACGATTTTATTTTAAATTGTCTCAGTCTTTTAAACAAGTGTCACGAGTTAAACTCACATTTTTTCAACCTGTGTATTGTGCAGAAACAGCTTAAGATTTGCAAGATAATATGTTTTCGTCTTTTACCGCCAGAACCTGCAATGACATTTTACAAAAGAGGAAAGGTGTTTTATACAGCTGTTAGTCAGCGTTTGGTTTTATTCTCTATTGTAAATATGTCAATACTTTTTAGATTATTCTCACTTAACTCCGTATGGAGTGGCCTGTTTAGTCCCATTCTCTATTGTAAATATGTCAATACGTTTAGATTGTTCTCACTTAACTCCTTACGGAGTGGCCCATGTATGTATTTTATTTTGTAACTGTAATAAAACTATACGTCTGTCTGTCTGTCTGTACATCTGTCTGTCTGTTTGTCTGTCTGTCTGTACATCTGTCTGTCTGTTTGTCTGTCTGTCTGTACATCTGTCTGTCTGTCTGTACACAGAGATTACACAAACAACAAACAGGTGGACAAAGTGGAGAGGAGATGAAGCCTCGAAACGAAGTCTGTAACAACGAGGCGGTTTGCTTGCTGTGAGTTGTTACAGTGTGTACCTACAGTGCATCTGTAACGTGATTCTAGTCGCTGAGATGATGGTGGGCTGAAAGGAAGTCAAGGTTTGACTTGTTCACATCTTATAACAATTCTACATTTAAACGTTGGCTTAAAGGCTTATATGCATCTGCACGCATGAGGAAAATCCAGTAAACTACGTTTATAACGAACACGCTTATAATGAACTGACTGATATAACGAACTTATTTTTAGTCCCGGCCATGTGTTGCGTATATGCTGTATACATGCTTATAACGAACTACGGTTATTACGAACTAAAATAAGTGGTCCCTTTGAATTCGTTATAACGGTAGTCTCCTGCATATCTTTCCATGATGGCGATGGGGACGATCGCCTCCGTGGTCTAGTCGTGACCAGCGGAAGGTCCGGGGTTCGATCCCCGGCCTCGGCATACCAAAAGACGTTAAAAGATGGCACTTGTTGTTACCTGCCTGGCACTCGGCATTTAGGGGCTAAAACAAGGACCGGTCGGCTCGGAGTCAGTATGCTGTGTCTGAGTGGGGTATTCATGTTAAACTGCGGCATGGCATCTCAGTGAGCTAGCACTTGAAAGTCGGCATTAGTCCTCACTAGTATACACACGCACGCACGCACGCACGCACGCACGCACGCACGCACGCACGCACGCACTCGCGTTCATGCACGTCGCTATATAATTGCAATAATCTTGTACGCGACGTAAAAAAAACATTTCACCTCACCTGTATCCCTGATCGCACACATAAAAGCACGGGCCAGGTTTTGGCAGGGGATACGGCTATGACTGGAGAAATAGGTAGGTGCATGTTACATGCTTGACGGGGTTTTAGGTGCAGAACAAGAACGAATATGAAAGTGACAGCAGCCTGAGGCATTGAGCTCAGCAGCCGTCCTGGGCCCCGTTCAACAAAACGATCTTAGCGCTAAGATGATCGTAACTCCCATACTTTAACATAGGCTTACGACAACCATAGCACTAAGATCGCTTCGTGGAACAGGCCATTGCCTTGTAGTTGCCCTGTCATCTGTAGCAGTATCGTGCACGTGACTTGCCAGGTATGCATATATTCGTCTAAAGAGCCGCGAATCGCTGAGCAGAGTTGCGTCCCTTAGGCTTGCCTGAATCCTATGATCGTCTTGATTATGTTTTTTAATTGTCCGCATGACACCTGTACCTCTACATCAAAGACCACATCAAGGGGGGGCGCATGTTGTTCCACATGTGGAGCATTAATTTTGTCAACTGACTTAGCGTTACCGGCTGGTTCTGGTCCTGTAGTAGGCGTCGTTCCGTCTCATCCCAGAGACATGTTCTATGGAGGAGCGGTCTGAAGAAACGGTCTGCCATGGCAGTACAGCAATGTTATGCTGTCTCAAAATGTCTGCAAAATAAGTCACGTGCATTAACAGTGATGAGTTGTGTTCTCCCATGAGTTGTGGTGCCACCCCATACCATTACACCTCCACCCTAAAACTGACGACGTTGATTAAAGCAAGCCCCTTAATGCCGAGCGCCAGACAGGGTTACCATCTTTTAACGTCTTTTGGTATGACGCGGCCGGGGATCGAACCTTCCGCTCTCCGGGCGGACGCTCTACCACTAGACCAAGGACGCGGTCTCTCAACACAAGACTTGCCCGACCTGTTAATGCTGAAGTTTGGTATAATTGGTTCTTTAAATGAACCAACCGAATGTGGTTGTCTTGTTGACGTGACGTCACACGTGGACGACCGGCCCGTGGCAAGTCATTGGTGTTGCCCTGCTTTAGATATCGTCTCCAAGAGATAATATTGTTTGTTTTGTTTGTTTGTTTGTTTGTTGTTTAACGCCGCACTCAGCAATATTCCAGCTATATGACAGCCGTCTGTAAATAATCGAGTGATTGACATCATGAGCATCGATCCACGCAATTGGGATCAATGACAAGCATCAACCAAGTCAGCGAGCCTTACCACCCGATCACGTTAGTCGCCTTTTACGACAAGCATAGTCACCTTTTACGGCAAGCATGGGTTGCTGAAGACCTATTTTACCCCGTAATCTTCGCGGGTCAAGAGATAATATTGTGTTAAAATGTCTGGCAGACAATTCTCTTTACAGCATACCCCAGGCGCGTAGATGTTCATTTTCAGCAAGCCGGAGAATTGGTAAACTTTGTTTACGGTTCAACAAAAGTGTTTTATGAGCACCTGATAGCTAAACATTTGTTCAAAAGCCACGTGTGTGAGTATCATGCTCCCAACAAACACGCAAACATCCAAATTGTGCGTCCTGCTAAAACATTAACGTGTAAATTGTGAATCACGACCTTAAAGTCGAGGTGATGTCTTCATGAATAGGTAATGAAAGATTCATTATTTAATCAAAGAATAAATTTATTTGAACTTTATATGAAGCATCGTCACATTTTCCCGTTGGAATAGTTGAACCCATAACAGTCCACGGAGTATGCAGTGTGATTTGTAAAGATAAGCCCAGCTCCACAGCTTTGACACTGAACCAACCATTTGACCAATGGTGGTTAAAAACATTCGTTCCAGAAGCAAAATGGAAACAAAATCCCAAGGTTTTTACCATGTTCGGTAGACATGCTGGATGTCATAAAAATGTCATTTCTTTTTTTCGGCTACAGTGTTCCTCTTCTTGTTTTGAAGCCGTGGCCGAAAAAAATATTTTATCTCTGATGGTGGTCTTTAATTAGTTTCCCGCAGGGCATACGCACAACTCGCACTAACTAAACTGCCGGACAACAGAAAATATACACCCATGTTGGATGGTAGCTAAACATGAAAAAAGCAAGAATTTGTCATTTGATGGTGCAGTATTTAGTTGTGTTTTGGACCTTTGCAAGGTTTCGGCGACTGTATTCAGCTTAGTGACGTTTTGATAACGTTTGTAATTGTTTGGTCAAATCCAATTTACAAGTGTATACTTGTTTTGCTCGGCAGTATATATCAGGACTGGACCAGCACTAAATCGTAAACACGTGGCTGCTTAGCCGATCACTCGGATCACCTCAAACCCTCGGGTAGGCATCCATTTTGGAGCGGGTTCCAGTTTCATGAATTCACATGACTATCATGTTACGCAACACAATGCCGAGGTAGTCGTGACCCTTATAATAATGTTGCTCCATATCAAACTGTATAGGCAATTTCTATTAACCCTAAAAAGGTGTTTCTTAAAATCGGCCGTCTTGTCGCATGACCTTTACGAGGAGGGGTCGGTAGATATGTGTTTTACAGTATATACATGCAATACCATTACTCCCTACCATGCATACCGGGGTAATATGCAGACTAATAATACGTCGATCTAGTAGACCCGAATGCGTATTAATTGTTTACATGTGGATACGAACATTAGTTCCCCTAAAGCACCCTCGCCTTGTTCGAGATCGAACATTGCACCAGTAAGGTAAAAGCAAATAAGAATCACAACGTCATGCATGCAGTGTGCACGTGCACGTTATAGACATGGCTTTCTTATTTATTAGACGCTTGTTAATATTCCTTCGTGTAATAAAATCTAAAACCTCTTTATCAAGTAACTTTCTATTTGTATGTGGCATAGCTTCAGGTGTTTAAAAATCCAAGCAGATGTAATACTGACAGACCCAGAGGGTTGATGCAGGGGGCACGCACGCGCACGGGCACGCACGCGCACACACATTATGCTCGTGATGTGTGTTGTTTATATGGCTTTTACGTCTCAATGTGGGGTTATTACAGGACGAGATGGGGTGTGTACGTCGTAAAAAATGTTTTCTTGTCAAAAAATGTCAAAATGTAGTTGTTCATTGTATTTATTCAGCCGACAGTTTAAGAAACTTAAATTATGTGAATAATAATACACGGAGTGCCTTTCACGTCGTTATTCAATATGTCCGGTCTGTGTGCAAAAGGCATATGGTATCTTCACGTTTACCACAGATGTTTAGGCTAGGTACGGAAGAGGTGGTGGGGTGAGGGAAAATGGGCTTAGAAGTCGCGTTTAAGATTATCGCACTTATATAGCGACCTGCATATGTGTGTGCATGTGTGTGTGTGTGTGTGTGTGTGTCTGTCTGCCTGTGTGTGCGTTTGCGTGCCTGTGTGTGTATGTGTGTGTGCGTGTGTGTGCGCGTGTAATGCCGAGCTCCAGGCAGGGATACAAGAAGTACCATATTTTTATGTATTTTGGTGTGAGGCGGCCGGTCTCGAACCACCGAACTTCCGCTCTCCGGGCAGACGCTCTTTCCGTGGACAATATTGAGGCGGTCAAATATAATTAAATGTAAAAAATAATTTCGTCTAAGGCTACTGCATGGGGATCTACATGCTTTTCCGAAATCTCGACGGTATGATCGGAGATTGTCTCTGGTATGATGAAGATCATGATTAAACACCAACTCTCACAATAACTCCTACACATCGTCTTTTCGAACTGGTAATTCATTATCATTCTCTGAACAAACAAGAGGTGCACTTCTTCCCTATCTAGGCCCCATAACCTATTTTGATTTTCGTTGTTGCCTTGATTCAAATTGAAATTTCCCATATTAAAAACCATGTCATGTAACACGATATCCATCAAACTGAGAAGGGAAATGCGATTCTGTACCTTCCTGATAATCAGGTTGTGTCGCGCTAATACGCAAACAAGTGCTGAAAACCACGTTCTGTCTTCAACAATCATTGAAACACCAAGAAACGCCAGCAGGTACTTTTTTGTCCAAGATTACCAGGATTTGTTTGTGATTCATTTCCAAATGAACACAGTACAGTGATATCGCCGAAGTTGAGAAAGCAACCTGACATGCAGTAGAACACGATAAGGCCGGTTGAAAGGAGTGTTCGGTAAAACGCACCTAGAGCACATACTTTGATGACGTAGTGCGCATTCATAACAGGAAAAATGGCCTCTACCGGCCAGAGAGCCTTTGCTCAGAAATTAAGCAAGTAAGTGTGCATTAAGACAGAGAACTACCAGTTATTTAACACAGAGAATATGTCCACTAAACATTAAATATTTAAGTAAGCGAAGTATCGTTCCACGTGCATCTGTCTAAAAAGTTGAATGCGTTATGAAAATGAGTCACAAACAATGATTTTCTACAGGGGTGCTTCTCTCTGATCTGTAAACATGGTAAAATAAGTTTACGACTCAGATCTAACAGGGGGAGCACGTCATGAACCCTTCTAATTTGATCCACAGGGAATGAAGTTATTGATTTAGCCTGATGATTCAATGACAGACGTATACATATATACAGAAGGAGAAGGTCTGAAGTGAACTCATGTGTATGGGACATTTACAACTTGGGGATATCGGGGCTGGTCATTTAGAGTAGGGGAGGGGGAGCCAGTGAGATTTAGGGAAGGGGAGTGAGCGCAATGGTGGTGAATAAATGACAGTGAAAGAATGAAATGGCTAAAATGTATCACAGCTATCAACTGTAAGGGGGGTGGGGGGTTGCATGAAAAAATGACAGTTCTATATTTTCTTCTAATATGGCATCAGCACCATACCCATGCTCGTGGGTTTCACCGAAGAGGTATAAACATCTGAGACCTGCATAACTCCATGTGTTCCATCCACATCAAGCAGGTCAAGCTGACATGCAAAGATACAACTGGAATACTGGTCAAAGCTGCGTTAAACCCAACTCAATCACTGCAAAAGAGATCAATATTTATTATAACGAAAGTTATCATGGTTATTATCAAGACTATAAAACAGAGTACTGTACTTGGAAAGCCTCTATAAAAAGAAATTTTACAAAACTTCAGCATGTTGATTGAATAAGTGTCAGAAACATGACATTATCTGTGTATAATTTCCTGGTTTCATAATCATAACAACCTTTCTGCTACACACCAAGTATAGGATACAAACTAAAATTTAAGTTTTTAAAAGCTATTGGCATGGTTAGCTGGTTAGGGGATTACTTGCTCTCAGTTTTTCAGGTGTGGGGTTAATCCAATTACCAAGTAAGCTCTTAATCACTTTGATGCATCGACTTTAGGGCTGGGACAGGCAAGTCAGGTACTCGGGTCGTGTTGGTACTGAGTAGGACCCGGGTACCCACAGGACTACCCGGACCCATGGTTAGTTACATGATTATATTGTTTAATGGCAATAACTATCTAGAACTCTATGCTTGCACAAGACAAATATTCACATTTCTTTCCGACTATGCACACATTCCTTCTGACTTTATATGTTTGCATAAAGATAAAACTTCAGTCAACTTAAGTGTATGCATGACCAGATCATTTTATACCTGTATCTAAATACATTTTGACAGGAGTATGGTCAAACGTTTCCCAATTGGACATTTTGTACCTATCTCATGATCTGTTGAGCCCTACCCCTAGGGTCGGGTAATGGGGGGGTAATAGGGGGGTGGGTACCCGGGTAGTAAATTTCAACTCTTAACAGCCCTAATATAATAGATTGCATGAACTGGGGTACTAACCCAGTGGCATTGCAGCTGACACTGAGACATTATCAGATGATAATCTGGAAACTGTTATGGAAATGGTTATTTTCTTTCTGGTTTATCAGTCTGTTTGGTAGTGAGAACTTCACTGATTTTAACCAGTTTTGGATTATTATTTTGCTTAGCCATATAACATGTTTAATATTTTGAACCTATTCTGAGTCTTGGAAGTCAGGTGAATTCTGATGTGGCCAAGGGGTACATATCTGCATGTACTTGATGTATGGATACCAGTGCCCCATCTTCGTATATCCAGGGCTTGAAATTTCGGTAAACCTTCACTAAACCTTGGACCCATCCACAAGGTTTTTGCGGTCTTAAACATGTTAAATTAATAAATTAGGACCCTGTTGATTTAGCTACCTATCAAAATGAGCAAAAATTTATTTCCGACTGGAGATTTGTAAAGATTGCTAATTGTCTGCAGAGCATGAAGAGAAATGTTTCTAGTCCAGACTACAGAGGTTTCACTGTTGACCTATCTATTGCAGGCAAGGAGCGGCAGAAGTACGCAGACAGGTGTCCTCCACCATCTTTATAGCACCTGAGCCTACCAACTCCAGTGCCAAGAGCACCACCCACTCTCACAGTAGTACCGGCAGCACCTTCATCACCCACCACACTCAGCAAACAACTGGGGTCAGTCATTGTCCTTTGTGGCGTGTTCAGTGGTGTTGAAGACTAGGGCTCACCATCGATATGGCTATTGATCAATTATTGATAAATATTGGACTGACTGACTGACTGAGTATGGTTTTACGCCGCTTTTAGCAATATTCCAGCAATATCACGGCGGGGGACACCAGAAATGGGCTTCACATATTGTACCCATGTTGGGAATCGAACCCAGGTCTTCGGTGTGACGAGCGAACGCTTTAACCACTAGGCTACCTGACCGCCCCGATAAATATTGGAGAAGTGACTTTAAGCAAATAAGCCCCGAAAGAAATCAACACATGTCACAGCACTGGTGAGCAGTGACGCATTTATACATAGATTGTTTTGTGGACATTTGAGATGTTACAAAAACAATTGCGTTCCGTCTTCGACAATTGACATTATTGACAATAACAAGTCTGTTTCAGTAAATCTAAACTTTATTTCATCATAATAGTTTATGTAAGTTATAAACAATGACAATAATTTCATCTAGAAAATCGTTAATAGTTCTTACCATCGACGATAATTCCAATGATTGATCTTTTTAGCCAGCCCTCTTGAACACTACTGATCATGCTGATAGTTTTGTAAAGGCATACTTATTATCTCTGTTCTATATGAACATGATGAAGGGGCCTCATTCAGTGTTTGACAATGGCCAAACTTTGTCAGTGGTCCAAAGGACCAGCACATAGAAAATCTACTGGTCCTGTTGGACATGGTTGGATCTCTACTAAACACAATCGTTCTGACCAAAAAAGGTCTTAAATCGTAATAACTTTATTATGTTCATACAAGTGAGTGTGCATAATTGGAATGAGAAGCCAGTCAAGAAGGCAACCACTGTACCACATAGTGTTGTTTAGGTGGCTGGTTTTGTTTCGAGTTTAGACTCGATCGCTGACTCGAAAGTTTTACAGACTTAGATTACTTTGTTCATCCCCGAAATAACACTAGACCACCGGACCAGCATTTGTTTAATTTTGCTGGTCCTAAACATTGCTCAAGGAAATATGTTGACTTGGACCAGAAGACCGGTGTTGAACACTGCTCATTGAGTATTGCTGCTGTACTATTTTCTCTTGGACATGTTGGACATCTAGATTTCGGATGCCCTAGATCATTGTAGATGTTTAAGTTTAACATTTGTGTTATCAGGTTTTGACGTAGACAGTGACCCTGTGGCTTTCAGGGTTAACGCTTGACAATACATTGAACATATTGTTATCACTCTCACTCTCATGGAAATTAGTGATGTATTATTTTGATGTGACATGTTCAAACACATCAACGTGATCAAACATGTCAAAAGGAATAGTTGAAACAATATTTTGCACAAATCTTTTCTGTTTTTGTTTCAATCAGTGCTGCAGATAAATTTACAACCATATGAGTACAGTACTGGTCATTATTCGAACTAATGAGTACCAGACAAAACGTTTCTCAAGCCAATAAGTACCGTACTGCTTGTTTGTAGAATCGACTGGTATGATATTGCATCGCTATCATTTGAAGACCTCATGTTGTACATTCGGATGTTGTGCCAAACTAACGTAAACATAATCAAGATTACCCGGTAGATAATTTGAGTGCATTATTATTAGCCAATGACAATGCAGGATTCAGAGGGAATCCATTTGCTGCTGACATGAAGTGATATGTCTCCTTTTAAGCTGAAGTTAATGCCCGATACAGTAAACAGTAGTTTAACAATGTTTTGAAGAATGTTTCGGGAAATAAACACAAGGTACGGTAACAAATAATCACGAGAGTGTATGGTATTGTTTGCCCACGTATTTGATACAGTTGTAATATGCAATCCATTCATATTTGACAAGTTTTCATCCGTTCAATATGCCGATGCGCATCTATCTGGAGCACTGCAAATGTTTGAGCATGTTCATGATGTTTGACCTGAATTGATAAAATACCAGGCCAAACACCAGGTTATATATCATACTTATCATCCTTTACACTGCATTACATTGTGCAAGGTGCTGAAGACTGTTGCTAAATGCCAGACAAATGGAACTTTCATTTGATCTGAACATGCTGAAGTCAGTTTCCATACATGTAGACAGAATACACATTCTCCACATTGTACACATGTATAATACATTTTCTTTTCTAACAGACACTCGCAAATGATGGGATTGAACCTCCAGATTTTGAGGACTTTGTTATACAAAACCAGTGCCTCATCGAACGTGATCCCTTCAAGGACCTACTGTTGTACCCAGAAGATGACATCGATGTCCATACATTGCCCAAAACAAGTCGCACTGTCACACCAATCGTTCCTGAATCAAGGTAAGTGTAGAATTTGTGTTTACAATTGTGTGCCCGGGAACTTATTGCTTGTACACCGATATTGCACCAACATTACTTCAGAAGTTGAACTTGGTTCTGTTAAAATTATTCTTTTTTACATGATCGCTCTTTTTTACCCACTCATTACCCTGTAGTGTCAATTAGGGCTGGCATCTGTGGTTGTGCTGAGTTATATGTTGGGTCCCCTGCTCCCTGGTGTGATACACTGTCACTCTCTCTCTCTCCATAGTGATCTGGACCCAATAGTCAAGGACTGTGTGCAGCGATACACATCGGATTACACAGTTGTCACACGCAGGTAAGAAGGGTACATTGTTACTCCATGTTATAGTTAGAAATAGTGACTTTCTGTCAACTGTGTTTGTGGCCTAACCATTGCTGACCTGTAAGTTGTAAAGGCCTTGCATCTTTAGGCATCCCCGGACACTCCTACTTCGTAATAGGAATGTAATATTGTTCAACGTGTTCTTGGTACACCTCCAGAATACTAGATACACATCTGCCATGTTTGTTTGATGCTACAAATATAGAAACATGTGACGTGACTATTTTCAAATAATGCGATGAAGCTTGAAATAAACAGAATAAATGACTGTATGAATTTGTATAGTTCAATATGAATAAACCTTAAGGTAAATATCAAGGCAATTCATAAACATGAAAATGAACAAAACCTGGAAATGAACATCAAATTGTTATCACTATTATTATTCAGTTCAATAAGTTATTAAGTTCAATAATGACAAACGAAAACCTCATCGGTGACATCCATCAGGGACACATTTCAACAAACGTGTTTTCTTAAAACTAAATGACATTTACTAATAGCCACATTCCTTACCAATAAGTTTAGGAATTTTGGATGAAATTTGATTATGAACATAATCAATGTATGGTGGCCTTATCAAACTTTGTAGATACCAGAGGTACAGCTCGAGTTTCCACAGCAAGGAGAAACTGGCCGACCGAGATGGCATCATTCATCAAGAGTATGAGATTGATGACATGGACGAGATGCCTCCGGAGCAAGAAAAGGTATTTGTCTACGGTTTTATGCATGCAGGCCACTGGGAATGCTTGTAGACACAGCATTGACTCATCCTTACAGATAGCTAAGCCTTATTCTAACAGCAAGATTTCTACCTTCTTTGATGCAGTAATGCCATAATGAAAACAGAATTAAAGCACATACGCACACACACTCTCTCTCACTCTCTCTCTCTCTCTCTCTCTCTCTCTCTCTCTCTCTCTCTCTCTCTCTCTCTCTCGCTCTCTCTCTCTCGCATGTTGTTGAAGTTAGTTCCTCATAGTTGTTACATGGCTTTCACTTCAAGCTAAAAATCGCAGCCTTCAAGTTAACTTTTAAAGCTATTCCATCACTCTCTGCATCTCTCAGTATGTGTAAAACATGATATGACTATTACAGCAAGAGAGCAACAAGCGTCAGTCCCTCCACTTAAACGAGACACCCCGTGGCAGCTGGGCCAGTAGTATATTCGATCTGAAACAGAGTCAGGCAGATGCTCTCCTACCAAACCTGTTCGAGCGCATGTCATACGACGATGTCGACCGCAACAACGAGAACCAGCGCCAGCAGAACAGACAGGACAATATCTTTAGTCTGTTTCCACCACAGGAAGAGGTGAGACAAGGGAGATAACTCATTCAAATCGAGCTGATCACTTTCTGGCTGGAGTAACATGAAAGCCTAATTGTGATTGATTGTTGGAAAATAGAATCAGTGAAGTAGGTACTGTTGGCTGAGTCTTCAGTGATCAAACCTCGATGTAACACTCTGCCAACAGGACGACTCGGAGGGGAAAACAATGATCTAGAAATATTTTCTAAGTTAATACGTTGTTGTCTCTAGGAATGTTTTCTGATGTGGATGTTGCCACATTGTTGTTTGTCCGTACCAGAAGTCGCCGCTGGTCAATGAAAGCTCCCTTATATGTTGTATCACTTTGTTGGGCAATACGTGTCAAAGTTTGATCCCTGTTTGATTATCAGGAGGAGTGTATTGAGAGACGAGCCCCTATGGAGACGCCCAAAGAACACTTCGGACACCGAATACACGTCAAATGTCTACAACTGTCGTAAGTCTGCGTGTAGGGTCGTACTTATTGGAATACATTATAGGAAAATCTACATGTAAAACATATCTTTACAGTTGAAGAAGTATGATTCTTTTGAACATTTAAATAATAACATGAATAAGAGTGTTTTTGTTTTTTTTTGTTTTTTTCAACTCCGCGTCTCCAATGGACAGTATGAATTCCCTTAAACTGGTAGTGACAGGGGTCGCCCCGATCATGGTGTTGATTAGCTGTGTTTAGTCTCACCTAAGTGGTACACATTCAGGACCAGTGTCACTTTACTGATTATGAGAAATTGTTAATTATGTCTTTTGCTCAGGTTTTCATGTATATTGCTGTGTTGCAGACTGGAGATGGAGGTTGAGCCCATCTTTGTTACACTCGCTTTGTACGATGCTCGGGAGAGGAAGAAGGTGAGTGGATTCGATTGGGGATTATCTGCCCTAGATTGATATGGTGGTCTAGATCTAAGTCTTCAACTTTGACATTTAAGTTCAAGTGTATGAGATTTCTAAGTTTCAAAGACATGAAGTAGGTTGTTGTTTCAAGTGCCCATTCTCAATCGAAATGTCAGTCAGTATTCATAGTGTGGGCGAAGGGGTAGCTGTGTGGTTAAAGTGTTGGCTTGTCACACCAAGGACCTGGGTTCTATTCCCTTCATGAGTACAGTGTGTGAGTGATTATGCTTGTCGTAAAAGGTGACTCTCGGGATCGGGTTGTCAGGCTCGCTGACTTGGTCGATGTCATCGATCCCAATTGCGTGGATCGATGCTCATGATATCAATCACTGGATTGTCTGGTCCAGACTTGATTATTTACAGACGGCCGTCATATAGCTGGAATATTGCTGAGTGCGGTGTTAAACAACAAACCAACCAACAGTGTGTGAAGTCCATTTTCGGTGTCCCTATGATATGGCTGGAATGTTGCTAAAAGTGATGCAAAACCGTACTCACTCACAGCATGCCTCCCTCCCAAGGATACCTGTTTAGAATTGATCTCCGAAAGTCTATGAGGTGATCGGGAGGTCAGGCTCAGTGACTTGGTTATATGTCCTCGTCCCCCGACAGCATGCATTGTTGCTCAAAATATCAATCACCGGATTGGCTGGTCAAAACATCTATTTACAGGCTGCCATCATGTAGCTGGAATATTGCTGAGTGTAGACTTAAACAACAAACACTATACTTTGAAGTGTCTTAAGTCAACTTTATGCTGATGAATGTTTCAGCGTAACTAATCACAGTTTATTATGTCCAGATCTCGGAGACATTCCACTTTGACATGAACTCGGACCACCTGAAGCGGATGATCCACATGCATGTGCCGCATCAGGACATCTCCACCCTCAGTCGCGGCTGCAACTTCAGCATCACCTACCCGACCAATGATGTTTTCCTCGTTGTCAAGGTAATGCCTCATACACTCCTACATCTATGGTGGATCCAAACCACAGCCTATCATCTATGCAGATGGGATTGTGTACTGGACTTATGTTATGGTAGAAGTGTGGTGAGGCTGAAGGCTGTCAGCATGGTAAATGTTGCGAGGCAAACCGCCTATGTAAAACTTTTTGAAGTTTGAGTAGATGCTCCTTTAATGACAGGATATGTAGTTTGGCGTTTGCTTTCATTCACCATTGTGATTGGATGTTGATGGGATGTTACATGAATACACAGATAGACTTGAAATGGGATTCAGCATAATTTATTCAACCTCTTACACTGTTGAAACAAAATGAAAAACCTTATAAAATGTTTTAGATAACAGATATGTTTCTTATTTAGTTAGTTTAGTATGGCATTTAGCTGAAATTTGTTTTGTTTTCTTTTTGTTATTATGATGGACTTGTGATCTATGAGTTTATCCTTGAAACAAATCGAAACAGATCAATAATCACTATTGTTGATGCTGTGTGTGTTGTGTTGACACTGTGTGTGTTGTGTTGATGCTGTGTGTTGTGTTGAGTCTGTGTGTTTTGTTGACCTTTGTTATATTGACGCTGTGTGTGTTGTGTTGACCTATGTTATATTGATGCTGTGTGTGTTGTGTTGACACTGTGTGTGTTGTGTTGACACTGTGTGTTGTGTTGAGTCTGTGTGTTGTGTTGACGGTGTGTGTGTTGTGTTGATGCTGTGTGTTGTGTTGACACTGTGTGTTGTGTTGACGTGTGTGTTGTGTTGATGCTGTGTGTGTTGTGTTGATGCTGTGTGTTGTGTTGACACTGTGTGTGTTGTGTTGACGGTGTGTGTGTTGTGTTGACACTGTGTGTGTGTTGTGTTGTGTTGACACTGTGTGTGTTGTGTTGACGGTGTGTGTGTTGTGTTGACGCTGTGTGTGTTGTGTTGACACTAAGTGTGTTGTGTTGACGCTGTGTGTGTTGTGTTGACGCTGTGTGTTGTGTTGACACTGTGTGTTGTGTTGACACTGTGTGTGTTGTGTTGACGCTGTGTGTGTTGTGTTGACGCTGTGTGTGTTGTGTTGACGCTGTGTGTTGTGTTGACACTGTGTGTGTTGTGTTGACACTGTGTGTTGTGTTGACGCTGTGTGTGTTGTGTTGATACTGTGTGTGTTGTGTTGACGCTGTGTGTTGTGTTGACACTCTGTGTGTTGTGTTGACGTGTGTGTTGTGTTGACGCTGTGTGTGTTGTGTTGACGCTGTGTGTTGTGTTGACACTGTGTGTGTGTTGTGTTGACGCTGTGTGTGTTGTGTTGACGCTGTGTGTGTTGTGTTGACACTGTGTGTGTTGTGTTGACCTATGTTATATAGATGTTGTGTGTGTTGTGTTGACGCTGTGTGTGTTTTGTTGACGCTGTGTGTTGTGTTGAAGGTGTGTTGTGTTTGCAGCTGGAGAAGGTCCTGCAGCAGGGGGACATCAGCGAGTGTGCGGAGCCCTACATGAAGGAGGATAAGGTAAGGATAAGGAGTCCAGATGTAGTGTCCCTGGCCCAGGGCAGAATAGGGGCAGATATCTGTGGCACTGAGCTGGACAACGCCAACAAACATGTACATAAGCCATTTAAGATAATTGGTAAAATTTCAAAATTGCATTTGGTGGCAGGCGTCGATATAGTGTGCAGAGCTGCACCCCTGCAGCTTGGCCTGATTATGTTCCTAGGTTTGTCAGCACCCTACCTGTGCTTTTCTTCACAAATCAAGCTGACACACAAGGATGTAACTGAAGTGTCTTAACCTCACTCACTCACTCATGGCAGTGATGAATGTGTCATTTGGGCCCTGTAGTGGCATCTTTGACTTAACCATGTTGACTTGTTATATGTGCTTAACATTGAATGGGGGTGGTCGGGTAGCCTAGTGGTTAAAGCGTTCGCTCGTCACGCAGAAGACCCGGGTTCGATTCCCGACATGGGTACAATGTGTGAAGCCCATTTCTGGTGTCCCCCACTGTGATGTTGCTGGAATATTGCTAAAAGCGGCGTAAAACCATACTTACTCACTCACTAACATTTAATGATAACCAATTACTGTGAGAACATTTGATAAAATGGCAGTGACGGATGTTAACCTTCTTGTTTCAGTCTGCTAAAGAAGAAAAGTACCGCACACAGGCTACTCAGTTTTGTGATCGCCTTGGCAAGTACCGTATGCCGTTTGCCTGGACGGCCATCTACCTGATGAACATCGTAGGGGGGCAAAGCAACAGCCTGGAGAGGGAGGCATCTGTTGAGAAGTCCATAGACCATGAGTCCCCCTCGTCCCGAGCCGCCAGTCTGGGTGAGGAACATTCATTGTATGAGATGATGGGTCTTAAAATGGTCAGCTCGCTGCCACAGTTTCATGTTCAAGCCACTTGGAGAAGCTGGTTAGAATAGGTCCCAGCAGTATTGGTTGTCAAGGGGATCTGAATTGAATCAGTGTCGAGACTCTTGGGTCCTGGTTTATTTCATGGCATTGAGCCCCCATGGTGGGGGGTGTTGTTTATAGTATCAGTCACTGGGTAGTCCAGACTTGATTATTTACAGTCCGCTGTGATATGGCTGGATTATTGCTGACTGTATCATAAACTACAAACAAACACAACAGCCACTGCCAAGGTTTTATTCCACTTTACATAGTTTGGAATCCTACTCAAAGAAAAATCCCTGTAAAGAGTGTTTTTCTTGACTGTCAACTTCTGGTAATTCTGTGTACATACGTATCATCATACATACTGATGTTGACCCGTGAAGATATCCGGGGTAGAATAGGTCTTCAGCAACCCATGCTTGCCGTAAAAGGCGACTATGCTTGATGTAAGAGGCGACAAACGGGATCGGGTGGTCAGGCTCGCTGCCTTGTTTGAAGCATGTCATCGATCTCAATTGCATTGATCAATGTTTATGATATTAATCACTGGATTGACTGGTCCAGACTCGATTATTTACAAACTACTGCCATGTAGCTGGAATATTGCTGAGTGCGGCGTAAAACAACCAACCAACATACTGATGTTCAAATTGAATAACAAGAGATATGTCGGATACTGATGTTGACAAATACAGGAAGCATGTTTCTAGATGTTTCCATGTCGGAAGACCTGCTGAGCATGTTGACCACTAATGTTAATGTACCACATGAGGCAAATGGTATCAATAGCAGGTATAGATATGTAATGCTGTATGTGCAGATCGGCGGAGTGGAGTTGGGGGTCAGTTCTCGGGATTCCGGAAACAGTCCAAGGATGACCTACTAGCTGGACGTCGGGGCTCAATTGACCGTGGTCGAGCTGGTTATGAGAAGAGACGTAGTTGGTCCCCAGAGAGCTATGGAGCAAGTCTAGACAACTTCAGACCTGTCACACTCACCGTCTCCAGCTTCTTCAAGCAGGTGGGTGGTCTTAGTCAGGGTGTGTATCGGAGGCACGGGTGGCCCAGTTGTCCAAGTCTCCGTGATTTGCTGTGCAGAGTTGCATCCCTTAAACGCCAGAAACCTATGATTGTGGGTTCGAATCCCGGTTTGCCCCAATTATGTTTCTAGGTCTGTCAGCACCATACCCGTGCTTGTGGGTTTCACCTAAGTGGTAAACGTCTGAGACTTGCATGACTTCGAGCTTTCCTCCCACATTAAGCTGACATGCCGTGATATAACTAGAACAATGTTAAAAGCGGCCTTAAACCCAACTCATTCACTCACTTTTGGTGTTTATCACTAAAGAATCATAAATCTTGCCACCTTTGAATTGTCAAAGAATCACAAAACTGAATTGTGGCATGATTAAACACTGCCAGGCCACTTAGCCAATCAGTTGTTTGACATAGCTGATGCACTAGAAGGGAGGTAACTCTATGTCAACTGCGTTGATAATATTTGATACACCGTGGAGTGTGTGCCCGTGTCAATTATGGCACAATGGATCGAAATATTTAAGTTTTCATTTCTAATCAGTGTTCGTTGGTGTAAAAGTGATTAAAGCAAACATTTAAGGTTAAAATTGATAATTATTCGTGTGTTACAGTGATTGATACTTGTATGGGCAAGTAAAAATGGCTGTCCATGGATGCACCTGTGTATCGTCTCCTCACTTTTGTTTAAAATGTTTTTGTATTCATTGTTTTATTGTGTGTCCAGGAGAGTGACAAGCTGAGTGATGATGATCTGTACAAGTTCCTGGCCGACCTCAAACGTCCATCATCTGTCCTGAAGAGAGTTAAGTGCATTCCAGGTGAGACATCTATCATTGCTGCACACATTGAACTGGTTAACACATTGCTATGATGTCAGTACAACCTTTATCCAATTGCCTTTCTCTCTTCCCTCTTGTTTTTGCAATGATTCAATGTCACTGATGCCCTTGTGTTTTCTCCAGCAACATTAAAGCTTGATGTGTCCCCCTGCCCAGAGGAGCCCCGCTACAACCTCACCCCCGAGCTGTGGAAGGTGGAGCCCTACCCCGACGACAAGGGCCGCCCCACCAAGGAGGTCACTGAGTTCCCAGCCAAGGAGGTGTTCATACCTTACAGCACGTACAAGTAAGTCGGCAGTACAGCACGTACACGTAAGTCTTCAGTACAGCACGTACACGTAAGTCTTCAGTACAGCACGTACAAGTAAGTCGGCAGTATATCATGTACAAGTAAGTCGGCAGTACAGCACGTACAAGTAAGTCGGCAGTACAGCACGTACAAGTAAGTCGGCAGTACAGCACATACAAGTAAGTCGGCAGTACAGCACGTACAAGTAAGTCGGCAGTACAGCACGTACAAGTAATTCGGCAGTACAGCATGTACTTGTAAGTCGGCAGTATATCACGTACAAGTAAGTCGGCAGTACAGCACACACACGTAAGTCGGCAGTACAGCACATACAAGTAAGTCGGCAGTACAGCACGTACAAGTAAGCCTTCAGTACAGCACGTACTTGTAAGTCGGCAGTACAGCACGTACAAGTAAGCCTTCAGTACAGCACGTACAAGTAAGTCTTCAGTACAGCACGTACAAGTAAGTCGGCAGTACAGCACGTACAGGTAAGTCCGCAGTACAGCACGTACAAGTAAGTCGGCAGTACAGCACGTACAAGTAAGTCCGCAGTACAGCACGTACAAGTAAGTCGGCAGTACAGCACGTACAAGTAATTCGGCAGTACAGCCCGTACAAGTAAGTCGGCAGTACAGCACATACAAGTAAGTCGGCAGTACAGCACGTACACGTAAGTCGGCAGTACAGCACGTACAAGTAAGCCTTCAGTACAGCACGTACAAGTAAGTCTTCAGTACAGCACGTACAAGTAAGTCGGCAGTACAGCACGTACAGGTAAGTCCGCAGTACAGCACGTACTTGTAAGTCGGCAGTATATCACGTACAAGTAAGTCGGCAGTACAGCACACACACGTAAGTCGGCAGTACAGCACGTACTTGTAAGTCGGCAGTATATCACGTACAAGTAAGTCGGCAGTACAGCACACACACGTAAGTCACCAGTACAGCACAAAAAATAAGTTGGCAGCATATCACGTACACGTACAGTACAGTACAGTCCTAAATACCCCACATCTACCAGGACAGTGATGTGTTATTTTAGTCTCTATTGTTTTTTTTCTGCAGAAATCTGCTGTTTGTGTACCCCAAGTACCTGAACTTTACAAACCGTCAGGGCTCGGCTCGGAACCTAGCCGTCAAGATCCAGTACATGGTGGGAGAGGATGAGGTGCACGCCATACCGGTAAGTTTCCTCGCTCTGCACATCACACACCAATCAGTTGTCCTCCCTACATCACACACCATCCAGGCACCCAAGGGATGCCTCATGTTGATTGAACTCAAGACTCCTTCGTCCTATTCCTGATGAATCACTGAGACAAATACTTTCAGACCGTGATGCTGTTACCTGTCTATGAATGTTTCAGGTGATATTCGGCAAGTCGAGCTGCCCGGAGTTGACCCGAGAAGCCTACACAGCGGTCACCTATCACAACAAGTCAGTACTCACCTCTTGTACATGTGTCCACTCAGAACCATGGCAAACATCCAGATAAACTGGAAAAAGTAGTTGACCATTACCCAAATGACTTTTCAAGTTGCTTGTCATATGCATGTAAAACTTCAAATACCCCCTAGTGTAACTGGTAAAAACTGGCGCACATTAACCCAATGTGACCTTTTGTGTTTGTGTTCTTGTATTTCCTGTATCTTAATACATTGACCAAATACTGGCCTCACCCATACATGAACTCTGCTGCAGCGAATAATGGACAAAAGTGCTACCTCCAACTTGCTGTATAACTTATTGCTTCTGTGAACAATGCAACTTGTGACAAACTTAGGGAATAACTAATAAAATGTCTTCTATGATATAATTCGTAGACTGAAACCAAGGGGGTAAAATATGTTTGATACAGCAAAAAACATATGAATACCCGTTGAGAATGATTAGGCCTGAATGTCTAGGGGCGGTCGGGTAACTTAGCAGTTAAAGTGTTGAAGCCCATTTCTGGTGTACCCCGCCATGATATCGCTGGAGTATTGCTAAATTACATTAAGTAATACGTTACCACTGTTATACCGAGGGTGTTGTCCCCCACAACTGCTCTTATAGCGAAATCTTCCACAGAGATCTCAATTACCTCATGCAGCACGTGGAGAAAGGCCTTCCCTGAATCAAGTCCCACCGCGGAGGCCCATGTGGAGAGGTTGGGTGTCCGTGCCCCACCTGCTGCTACAGTCACTCAAGCGACTTTACAGCAGATGGACACCCTCTCTCGGCACTCCATGCTCAATATGTCACATGGCGACACCTACTTGGCAGCGGCAGCCAGTCTGGTCGAAGGTTCCCCCACAGACCGAGACCAGCACATTTACAACTGTTTGATCGGTTTGAATGCAACCCTTGAGTACGTTGCCGGGGCTTCGGCCTTTCTTTCCGGCACGTGCACTTTTTTGAGTGGTCTGCCCAGACCCTATTAAATAATCGGATTCCTGGTGTTCTAAAAGAACAGCAGTCTGCTTCGTCTGCCGCGGCTTCGCAGCATACGTTGGATCTGGTTGGGTCTCTGCACAGACGCCTGGGTGGTGCCCCTAAACGGAGTGCCCCTCAGGATGCTGCGGCCGGGAAGTCCAAGGGGTCGGTGTCTTCTTCCTCCGGGAAGAGGTCTCGCTCTGAGGGCCCCGGTAAGGGCAACCTGCCGCCCTTTCAGGGGAAGAAGGGACACTGGGGGAAGCCTAAGCCGTCTCGTGACGGTAAGGGCTCCTCCAAATGACTCTCTCTTGCAGGGTTCGTGTGCCAACAGCGCCAGCTTCGGTTGGCCCGTAGGCGAACCCGAGTCATTCAGCCCTGGACAGTTGCGTCTGCCGCAGCCTTTCAGGCCTCCCTTCCCTTCCCCTGTCGGAGCCAGACTCCAGACTTACTGGGAGAATTGGGAATAAGTGTTCGACGACCCGTGGGTGGTCAACACGATTCGGTACGGCTATTGACTAGATCTCAAAGCGGATCCGCCGCTCACCGTCGCCCCGTTGGAAGGTTTCTATTCGGAAGCCGATCATCCCATCCTAGCCGATGCCATCGGCAGTTTGGTGGAGAAGAGGGCGGTACGAGAGTCCTACCAGAAATAACACCGGGGTTTTACTCCAGGATATTTCTTGTTCCCAAGAAAGACAGTGCCGAACTCAGAATGATTCACAATCTGAAATCGTTCAACGAGTTTTACCTGCACAAGCCGCCCAAGTTCAGAATGTTGACCTTAGCTGACCTGAAAGCTCTGATCATGCCGGCCGACTGGCTCGCTTCGATCGACCTGAAGGATGCTTATCTGCATGTTCCGATTCACTCGGATCATCACAAGTATCTCAGGTTTGTCTTTCAAGGCAGGCACTTCGAGTGGGTTGTACTCCCATTCGGTCTTTCGTCCGCTCCCTGGCTGTTCACCCGGTAAACCACCTCCACAAGAGGGGTATCAGGTACTTCGCGTACCTGGACGACTCGCTAGTGGCCAATCGGATGACGGACGCCCTGTCACGCCATCTCGATTTCGCACGTCGGCTCTTGGAGCAATTGGGGTGGATTATCAATCTCCCCAAGAGCGAGTTAACCCCCTCACAGAACTTGCAGTTCATCGGATGTCGGTTCGACATGGTGACCCATCGCCTCTTTGTCCCCCCAGACCGGTGGCACAAGATTCAGGCGATGATTGCCAAAGTCTTAGCGGTGCAACAGACTGTTCACTTTTGGGAACAGCTGTTAGGGCTACTTGTGTCAGCCCAGGACTGCACCGATCGGGGTCGTCTCCAACTCCGCCCGCTGCAACAGTTTCTAATCCAGTTGTTAGCTACGGAGGTGAACAGTGCGACCGGCGTCCTCCCGACCGCATCTGGAGTGGTGGACGGTCCCTTGCAACGTCTTATCAGGTGTCTCTATGCGGCCCTTCCACGCCACGTTGAACCTGTATACAGACGCCTCTCTAGTGGGCTGGGGCGCCCATCTAGAGGGGGAGGTGAGCTCGGGGCTGTGGTGCGTAGATGAACAAGGTCTTCACATCAATTGCCTCGAGTTCAAGGCAGTGATAAACGCAGTCAATCACTGGAAGCATCGTCTGTAGTGTCCTATGTGAACAAACTGGGGGGAACCCACAGTCACTCGCTACTCGATCTCGCGTTCGAGTTTTACGCTCTGGTGGACAGTGTCCCGTGCCAGGTACGCGCCCGTTACATCCCAGGTGTGCGGAACGTACTGGCCGACACTCTATCGAGGCCTCGGGATCCGAGCCCCACGGAGTGGATGCTTAACCCAGTGGTGTTTCAGTGGCTGTGCGAACGTTTGGGTCGTCCGATGGTCGACCTGTTCGCAACCAGGTTCAACAATCAACTCCCGTTGTTTGTATCACCAGTCCCGGACCCGAGGGCCATCGATCACGATGCTCTCGCGTTAGACTGGACGGGCATGGACGCTTATGCTTACCCGCCGACGGCGTTAATACCACTCATTCTAAGCCGGGGGTTTGCTGTCGAATGTTACTGATCGCGCCCATGTGGCCGAACAGATCGTGGTACCCCGACTTGCTGGCCCAGGCCACGCAGTCGCCACTTCCACTGCCTATGAGACCGGATCTGCTGATCCACCCTCACACAGCTTCATCCAAACGAAGGACAGTTCAATCAGCACGCGCGGATGTTGTCACCAAGCGTTTGAGGGGTAAAGGTTTTTCTCGTCGGGCGTCTTGGGCATACGTTAGTATGCATCGTGATTCTACCCAGAAGGTGTATAATGCACGTTGGGCTATTTTCACAAAGTGGTGTTGCAAACATCACATTCATTCGCCAGATAAGGTATCTGTGCAGGATATTGCTCGTTTCATGTCTCACTTGCGAGAGACCCGGAAACTCTCCGGGGGTTCCATTGCCACATATGTCTCGTCCGTTGCTACGGTATGGGACGTTGCTGTGGGTACCAGTCTCTCCAAAGAGCCGGTGTATATCAAGGGTTTCAAACAGCAAGATCTTAAGAAGGGCCGCCTTCGGGCACAGGCCTGGGATCTCTCCTTAGTATTACAATCACTTACGGAGGCTCTGTATGAACCCTTGGGTAGTGCTTCGTTCCGGCATGTGACTTGGAAAACAGCATTTCTTCTCTCCTTTGCCACGGCGGCACGAGTGTCAGAAATACACGCACTCGATGTCACCAAAGGAGCAGTCCGCCTGGGCTTGCTCATGGGCTTCATCGCTAAGAATCAGAAATTTGGCCAAACGGAGAGAGAATTCACTGTAAGATCCCTTAAAGAAATCTTACCTCCTGCTGATACCGAGGACAGATTGCTGTGTCCGGTTAGGGCCCTTAAGTATTATCTTAAGGCTTCGAATGAACGCAGGCAAGGGCGTAACCGTGACTGTTCATATCATGTAACCCTAATCTCACAGTTGACATAACTCGCAACTCGATTGCTTTATGGCTTCGTTCTGTCATCAATCTGGCGTACCGGTCTCGGGGGTTACCGGTAGCGGGGTCAAACCCGTACGAGATTAGGGCGCTAGCGGCGACATTTGCCCTACACTCCAATATATCTGTTCACAGAATATTACGGGGTTGTTACTGGCGTTCTGACTCGTTTTTTGCCAATCATTACCTCAGATGGGTCTCTGATGAAGACGTGGAGGGTGTGCACCGTCTTGGGCCGCTGATCGCGGCACAAGCGGCCATCTAAGGGGTGTGCCCGGCGCAATTCCGAACTCCTCAGGCTTCAGACCTTGCACGGTTGTCAATCTGGGTCTACTCCAACGTTCCCACAGCCATGGGTACGGGAGTGGGGGTCCGACAAGCCAGCGCGCTCATCCACAGGTGAGTGCGGCTTTCTGTGTGTTTCTTTATTTGGTTTTGACAATTATTAACCTAATTGTCTGTCGTGTATTGCAACCTTGTAATGCATGCTTTCCAATATTGAATTTGGGTCACGCGCCTATTACATACGCTTAAGTAGGCTTGTTCTCGGGATATATGGTCCGAATGAATTTAATTTCCCTCTTTTCGACTGTTTAACCTGATCTAAGATTTAGCTCACACGGATACTGTGTTCTCATCCGCTGCGGCGATGAAATACCTATCCAGTGGGGCCGTTTGGAGTCACCAATCGTTCTGGCAATGACGATTGAGCCTTACGGTATGCGCTTGACAGTGCTTTGGTATCCCTATATGGTAACGCCAAGCTGGGAGCATGCGCATCGAGTGCTTCCATCTTGTTGTTTACTTCCGCTGGCCGGAAGGAACACCAGCAGTCAGGTTTCGGGTTGTAGGTGCTCCCCACCGCCTACTGTGGTAGTCAGACTCGGTATAACAGTGGTAACGTATTACTTAATGTATTTTGTAGAATTTTCCTATTCGGAATATTCTATAAGTAATACGTTACCACTAGGCTGCTGCCCGCCCGTCTGTCCCCCGAGCACTTGCTCTCGCAAGAGACAAGAGTGAAGGGTATCACATGGCAGCTAGGTGGCTACACACGTGCTGCATGAGGTAATTGAGATCTCTGTGGAAGATTTCGCTATAAGAGCAGTTGTGGGGGACAACAGCCTCGGTATAACAGTGGTAACGTATTACTTATAGAATATTCCGAATAGGAAAATTCTACAAAATCGGCTTAAAACCATACTCACTCACTGACAGTGAATGTCTAAAAATGTGTGTGCTTGGCACCATTTACTCTCCTCCAGAGCAGGTTAATTTTAGGGGTTTCACTAAGTTATTCTTGCTGTTTAGCATTCAAGGAAATATGATTATTTCTTGACTGCCTCCAGATCCCCTGATTTTTATGAGGAGATCAAGATCCGGTTGCCGGGGCGACTGAATGAGCAGCACCACCTGATGTTCACCGTGTACCACATCAGCTGTCAGGTGAAGAAGAACGAGCCGACGCCCGTGGAGATTCCTGTTGGCTACACGGTAAGTACGGGAAATGTACACACCGCCAAAAGTAACCTGAACCATAGAAATATAGAGAGAAATATATATGTTATGAAGAGATGTGTCAAATGTGTTCCACTTAATAACAAAACTAACAATCAGTCAAGTGTTACCACAGTGTCCTTATTCTTATCGTGATAATTTCCAAACTTTACACTCTGATCCTGCACAAGACAAATGATACATCTCGAGACATGGGTCTATGACATCACATGTGATGTGTTCATGAGCCTCGGTTCATGCAACATAACAGTAAGTTCGTATGTGCACCGAACCAATTTAACATCTCTTGAATATGAGTAATTCTTCATGTATTGACCAACATGTATGGTATTCGCGTTTCTTTTGGTGGTGAATATAGTTGGATACTGCTGAGTATTTCTGCACTAGCTCACTCCCGTGTCAGTCAAAGCGGCCTTGTGGTAAAAACAGAGTGAGTGGGATAAAATCTAACGTCGCATCGGCACTATCTCAGCAATATAGCAACTGGTAAAAACAGAAGCCATGTGTTATGTGAGTGATAGAGTGAGAAGTCGTGATGAATATTGCTCATTGTCAACTACCAAATGTGATGTTTCAGTGGCTGCCATTGATGAAGGAGGGCCGGCTGCAGACTGGGGAGTTCTCTCTGCCCGTCTCCGTGGAGAAGCCACCTCCCCGGTTCTCCATGCTGCACCCAGATGTAAGTGACGAGGGCACAACTGCGGCTTCCTAACACAGGCCTCGAAATGCCATGTGCTCACTATGTAGCTATATCGAATGACATTCACCAGATAGGAAGATGGATCGAAAGTATTTTGTCCATGTGGGCACACTTAAAGGGCACATCTAAGCATCTCTGCAAGTTACCCTGTGGCAACTTCTTGAAGTGACATTCAGAAGTTGGTATGATGAGCAAGGGAGATCATTCTATGGATATACAACTTCTTCATAACAATGACTGCGAAATTTCGGAGAAGAGTGAGAGTATGGTTTTACGCCGCTTTTAGCAATATTCCAGCAATATCTTGGCGGGGGACACCAGAAATGGGCTTCACACATTGTACCCATGTAGGGAATTGAACCCGGGTCTTCGGCGAACGCTTTAACCTCTAGGCTACCCGACCGCCCCTCGTAGAAGATACATGATGCACAGTTAAGGTGGTTAACACACAATCACACCAGCAGACATCCTTAAGCACAGCTAGATAATACTTTTGTATCTGACTGCTCCTTATATCTGTAAATAATTACAGAATAACCCATCCATCAACAGGCAACCAATCTTCGATGTATTTTTATCCCCACCACAAAGTGGAAGAAGGATGTAGGAATGGTTCCTGTTTGTCTGTCTTTCACATTTCGTTTCCAGAGCAGGACTCACCATGAGAGATATCTTAACTAAACTTGGCACATTGATGGGTCTTGTGTTAAACTGGTGCCTTTAAATAGTTTGGGATTTTGACAAATTTATTTTTTGAGTTTCCATGGCAACAACTTTGACTTAGACCAGACATATGCCTGGGGATATTAGTTTTTCATGCATGTCATCTATGGAAAAAGATTCTCTTATCTTTTATCCCTTTAAGTGGCCTGTCTCTGTCCCCAGATCAAGCTGCCCAACATGAAGTGGGTGGACAACCAGAAGTGTGTGTTCCAAGTCAACGTCAAGGCCGTCTCCTCCGTACACACTCAGGTATGGCCGCACTTGTTCTCAGTCACTATGTGATAACTTTACCTTGCTGGATGCCGTATAAGGTAAGGACTGTGTATGAAGAGGAATTGGAACAGACTTCCTGTTTGTAGTTTGTGTGGCTTATCTTTTATTTATATTTGTTACTAAGTATCTGTACTGCATAGAATGTCATGGTCATTAATTTCTAAGAGAAAATGAAGATAACCTCTATAAGCAGTGAAGGTCAGTTGTCATATGTATGTTGTGTGTTATCCTTAGTGAACTGTTGCCTTGAATACATTGAAACCCTGTTAATCCATTTGGTACTATTCACAGTGAATTCATGTGAAGACGCTCCAAACCGTGTCCATCTGGTTGGCGAGTTTTGAGCTTCATTGTACAGCTACATTTCATTACCTTCATCTAATTCAAGGTCACTGTGCAAACTTGTGAATTATTAGGATTGTTGTTTGTAGACGTGCCAAGAACTCCTTATTGTGCATTCGAATAAGATATTGCTGTGTCTGCCGTTAAACAAGACACAAAGCAGCCAAACTCAATCACTCACTCACTTCATGCTTCAGGACGAGCACATCGATCGCTTCCTACATCTCATTAACGCAGCACAGGAACAGAAGATCCCGCCCCGCATGACGGAAGTCCACTTTGAGAATGAGTTGAAGCGAAGCATCATGGATGTTGTGAAGGCCAAGGGAGAGAACCTCATCCACTTCCTGCCTCTCATCCTGGACAAGCTGATCATGCTCATGGCGAGACCACCGGTCATCGGGGGAAATATATGTAGGTGTTTTGCTTACAGGTTATGTGATAATGTGAATAACATATTAATTATCCTTGTCAATCTGTCACCTGGTATTGTATTTATTTCATCCAAACATGGAGGTATATTATTGTATGTTAACATACCTGATGGTGTGGGATCTGGTTCATAATATGAATCACTGATTTGTCTGTTCAAAAATATTTTTATTACAGGCAGTGATCATATTGCTGGAATATTGCTGAGACCGGCATTTCGATAACATCAATAAGCAGGCATCCTTGATTACATAATCTTGACTGGGGTCATGGATGTTCGATTTGTTTAGGGAGCCACAATTTGCTGTACTGAGTTGCATCCCTCATCCAGGATCTGCTGATCTGGTTTGAATCTCTTATTTGTCTTGATTATTATCGATGATTTGTCAGTACCATATCCGTGCATTTGCATTGCATTACTATGTTAAATGTGATTTTTATTTTTTACGTATGTTGACACACTTTGATTAACCTGAAGCACTGTCCAAAGCAGAGCTTATGATTCTACTACCAAACCGCTCAAGCTGATATTCTGAGATTGTTTAATTGCAGTAAACACGGGCCAAAGTTCGTTTGAGGCTATTGCCCAGATTGTTCAGCAGTGCTCGGAGCTCCTGGAGGACAAGAACGACGCCAATGGCCGCAACTCTATCCTCGTCGCTTACATCCAGTACTGCAGTAAAATACCAAGCCCTGCCTCATCACAGAGTAGGTAGCAGCAAGGTCTTGCTTGCACACACGAGACTTGGCTTTCCAGCAACACTGAACAGCAGTCTATATGCTACATGTACCAGTCATTTGATAGGTCCAGCTCAAATCACATTCTATTCATAAGAGAACATCTCCAAACAACCAGTCAGATCAAATGTTGAGTGGCATATTTTATTGCTGTTAAGCACTGTAACCGCCATTGCTGATGTAATAGTTTCATGAAATAATTGAAGATGACAGGTCTTGGTAGTGACAATACACAGGTAAATGTAATCCTTTGTTAGTTTTTGTATGTGTTCTTACTATGTGGCTATTTGTGATTAAATGGAATGTTTTATGTGTGATCATGCTATAATGCTAAGTTCTGTATATTTCCTGTTTGATTGTTCCACGTTAACAGGTTTGATAATCAATCCTACATTCAGGGCCCCGCTCCAGAAAGTGATCATAGAGCGACGCCAGTCGTATGTCTATGTTAGAGTGTGGGTGTTATGATCACCCAGAGCTCCAGATAACATTTTGAGCAATTGAGTTTTTACTAGTAGGTTTCTATTTTAATTGGGTTATTACATTTTTCTTTGGGCAACCAATATTTTTTCACTTATCTATTCATCACTCTGTTGGGTTTTTCCAAAAATGAGTAAACATTTGAGGTTTCATTTAATGCATGCGTTTCTGTACGCAAGTTAATTAAAAGTAATTGGGTTTTGAATATTTTGGTGGGTATTTTACGCAAATACGCAGCTGATCAGTAGCTCAGCCACCTTAACACTATGATCGCTCAGTGGAATGGACCCCAGGCAAATATCTCAGCAACATTTATATCTCTATAAAGTATGGGTAGTCTTCAGTGTCATCCAATACATGATGGTTGCTGAAGGAACATGAGTAGACGAAATTCCTAGAGTACACCAGCCTACTCACTTCCTCCTTGTTGGCAGACTCTCCCCAGGGGCTAGGCAGCCCCACCATGCACTCCCAGGGGGGCTACAACACACTGGGGCGGCCGTCGTCCCTCCCCATCACTAAACAGTCCTACATGAGAAGCACCAGTAACCCAGACCTGGCTGGACAGACCCCAACGTCACCCGATGCTGAGGTGTTTGGTTTCAATGGTAAGTTGCTTATTATGGTGTTATTTGTAGGAAAACATAGTATAAATTTGGCATACAAAGTGTTAAACGTGTTTAGCTCTTTGGAGGCCTAAAACGAATCCGTTCCGTTTCCAGATCACTTGTTAGCGTAAAGAAATATTTAAGCCTTCACATGATCAGAGTGAAGAAGTATTGAAGCCTTCACATGATCATAGTGAAGAAATATCGAAGCCTTCATATAATCAGAGTAAAAAAATATTGAACCCTTCATATGATCATAGTGAAGAAATATTGAAGCCTTCATATGATCATAGTGAAGAAGTATTGATTTGTTTGGTTGGTTTGTTGTTTAATGCCGCACTCAGCAATATTCCAGCTATGTGACGGCGGTCTGTAAATAATCAAATCTGGACCAGACAATCCAGTGATTGATGTCATGAGCATCGATCCACGCAATTGGGATATGATGACATGCATTCAACCAAGTCAGCGAGTCTGACCACCGAATTCCCATAAGTCGCCTTGAAGCCTTCACATGATCATAGTGAAGAAGTATTGAAGCCTTCATATGATCATAGTGAAGAAATATTGAAGCCTTCATATGATCAGAGTAAGAAATATTGAAGCCTTCATATGATCAGAGTGATTGAACATTGAAGCCTTCATATGATCAGAGTGATTGAACATTGAAGCCTTCATATGATCAGAGTGATGGAACATTGAAGCCTTCATATGATCAGAGTGATGGAACATTGAAGCTTTCATATGATCAGAGTGATTGAACATTGAAGCTTTCATATGATCAGAGTGATTGAGCATTGAAGCCTTCATATGATCAGAGTGATGGAACATTGAAGCTTTCATATGATCAGTGTGAAGAAATATTGAAGCCTTCATATGAACAGAGTGATTGAACATTGAAGCTTTCATGCGATCAGATTGAAGAAATATTGAAGCCTTCATATGAACAGAGTGATTGAACATTGAAGCCTTCATGTGATCAGATTGAAGAAATATTGAAGCCTTCATATGAACAGAGTGATTGAACATTTAAGCCTTTATGTGATCAGATTGAAGAAATATTGAAGCCTTCATATGAACAGAGTGATTGAACATTGAAGCTTTCATATGATCAGAGTGATGGAATATTGAAGCTTTCATATGATCAGAGTAAAGAAATATTGAAGCCTTCATATGATGAGAGTGATGGAATATTGAAGCTTTCATATGATCAGAGTGATTGAACATTGAAGCCTTCATATGATCAGAGTGATGGAACATTGAAGCTTTCATATGATCAGAGTGAAGACGTATTGAAGCCTTCATGTGATCAGATTGAAGAAATATTGAAGCCTTCATATGAACAGAGTGATTGAACATTGAAGCTTTCATGTGATCAGATTGAAGAAATATTGAAGCCTTCATATAAACAGAGTGATTGAACATTGAAGCCTTCATATGATCAGTGAAGAAATATTGAAGCCTTCAAATGAACAGAGTGATTGAACATTGAAGCCTTCATGTGATCAGAGTGAAGAAATATTGAAGCTTTCATATGAACAGAGTGATTGAACATTGAAGCTTTCATATGATCAGAGTGATGGAATATTGAAGCTTTCGTATGATCAAAGTGAAGAAGTATTGAAGCCTTCATATGATCAGAATGATTGAACATTGAAGCCTTCATATGATCAGAGTGAAGAAATATTGAAGCCTTCATATGATTAGAGTGATTGAACATTGAAGCCTTCATATGATCAGAGTGATGGAACATTGAAGCTTTCTTATGATCAGAGTGATTGAACATTGAAGCTTTCATATGATCAGAGTGATTGAATATTGAGCTTTCATATGATCAGAGTGATTGAACATTGAAGCTTTCATATGATCAGAGTGATTGAACATTGAAGCTTTCATATGATCAGAGTGATGGAATATTGAAGCTTTCATATGATCAGAGTGATTGAACATTGAAGCTTTCATATGATCTGAGTGATTGAACATTAAAGGTTTCATATGATCTGAGTGATTGAACATTGAAGGTTTCATATGATCAGATTGATTGAACATTGAAGCCTTCATGTGATGAGAGAGATTGAACATTGAAGCTTTCCTATGATCAGAGTGATTGAATATTGAAGCTTTCATATGATCAGAGTGATTGAACATTGAAGCTTTTATATGATCAGAGTGATTGAATATTGAAGCTCTCATATGATCAGTGAATGAACATTGAAGCTTTCATATGATCAGAGTGAAGAAGTATTGAAGCCTTCATGTGATCAGCGTAAAAAAATATTGAAGCTTCCATATGACTAGTGAAAGAATATTGACGTCTTCACATGTTCTGGATGGTCCTAGATCCTAGTTGTTTCTGATGCTGAGACATACCACATTTGATAGTCAAGTTGTGAACAATGGTCAATATGTATTCTCCATGTTTGTCTAGCTGGGCGGTTTGAGCGTGGAGGCAGTGTCAAGATGGATGACATTGGGACCCAGGGATTCTCCAAGATGAGAGGGAAAAAAGTATGTATTGTCTGAATCTTAGCAGAACCGTGTGTAGAATCTCTTACCCATTTCCATACATTGTGGTGATCAAATAAGAATTACACCTCCATCTATTTTGATGTTTGTCAAATTATTTAATGATGCCAAATTAATGTGTTTATTGGTTGTGAGGTTATAACTGTTAATTATTCTCTTTTCTCTATGTATTGCTGTTGATTGTTAAATTAACCATAGTCAGAGGTACTGGGCAATGCAGCCTATTGTTTGTTAAAGATGACAAAAATTAAAATAGTGTTATTGTGTAGATGAAACTTAAATAGGTAACACCAAAGACTTGTAAAGGTATTTTTATGTCACCATGACCTGACAGCATTCATTGGTGCTCGTACTTTCAATCACGAGTTGGTTGGGACTTACTGTAAACATGGTCATAGCCCACTTGACCTCTTTGTGATTTGTTTAAATGGAGGTGCCGGGGCCAAAACACCAAGGAAGGTATAGGTGTAACTCACTCACTCACTCACTCCTGTGTTGTGTTGACAGCTGGTCCATGAAGAGCTAGCCTTGCAGTGGGTCGTGTCAAGTGGATCGATGAGGGAGACAGCGCTCGCCAATTCCTGGTTCTTCTTTGAGCTTATTGTAAGTCTTCATGTGTACTGAGAATCATAACCCATGAAGATCCAGGGTAGAATAGGTCTTCAGCAACCCATGCTTGTCCCCCCCGTGAAGATCCGGGGTAGAATAGGTCTTCAGCAACCCATGCTTGTCGCAAGAGGTGACTGACGTGATCGGTTCTCAGGCTCGCTGACTTGGTTGATGAATGTCATCATATCCCAACTGCGTGGATTGATGCTCATAGTGTCAGTCATTAGATTGTCTGGTCCAGACTTGATTATTTACAGATGCGTCATAAAGTTGGAATATTACTGAGTGTGGCGTTAAACAACAAACAAGCAAACAAACAAGACCAATGAATAATATGTTTCAAAGTAATTAAGTTTTTCCTTGGCTCCTGTTGATGGTGCAATGTAAGCCAATAGGGTAATTTAAACGGCATTGGCATTGTTGAAGGTTATTGAACATTGATTATGTCTGTAGCCAGTGAAACATTATATTAAATGTATCTATTACTGAACCTGCAGACCACACTCGAGCATGGACACAGTGACGTGTGTATCATTGAAATAACTCTGCCACCATGCTCTTACCATGCTTGCCAGGGAGTGTGGTTCCCGTGACAACGCGTGTCGCTCTATCTACTGTCTCTTAGATGACGGGCAGTACCTTTCACATTCCTCTACCCATGGTAGAATAGTGAATGTTACCTTGTCTCCCCCGATTGTATGGTAATGCAATACATCACAGTATGTAGAAGATTGTTCTGAATGCTTTGCTAGGTGAAGAGTATGGCTGAGCACCTCGGTCAGGCTGATCGACTCACTGCTCCACGACAGATGCGCTTCCCAGACCACTTCCTGGACGACATCTCCTCCCTCGTGAACACACTCATCAGAGACATCGTAGAGAGATATATCCGGGTACGCCTTACGCTGTGATTGAGTGTCCGTATGTTTAGGATTTGTTACTTGATAGACATTTTGTGAGGAATTGGTTGTAAAATCATGATCAACGTTCATCAAGATTAATTGGTTGGAGTCATTTCGCTGTTAAGTTTAGTAAACCTAGATGATATGTAACCAAATCAAACAAAAACTTTCATCATAAATATATTTTTCGCTATCCTCAATCTTTCTCACCTTTCTGTTCAAGTACTATGTAGTAAGTAGTGACTAAGCATACTTAGGAAACTAAGTTATCTCAGAATTTGAGCAAGGGTGCAAACTGTTTGAACACCACCGCATGACAGTAGGTATATATTACCTTGTCACAATTCACTATGACTATGCTTGCCGTAAGAGGCAACTAACGGGAATCGGGTGGTCAGGCTCGCAGACTTGGTTGATGCATGTCAGCATATCCCAATTGCATGGATCGATGCTCATGTTTTCAATCACTGGATTGTCTGGTCCAGACTCGAGACTCGCTGTCATATAGCTGGAATATTGCTGTGTTAAACAAAACTTCAAGCTGACTAGCTATTATATAACCGAAATACTGTTGAACGCTGTGCTGAACCCAATCGTGCTTTAAAATAAAAATAAGTGTTTTTCAAAAGTGTTTAGTGAAAATTTAAGTTCCTCTTTCACATGACTTGTTTCATTTCCTGCATTTGTTATGATGTATGTTGAAGGACCCTCCCCTGATCAAGAGCCTCAACACCAGCCTGGCGTTCTTCCTGCATGACCTGATGTGTCTGATGGACCGCGGCACCATCTTCACGTACATCCACACATACTGTCGCACGGTCAGTACACAGCACAACACAAGCAGCACAATCAGGGGACATGGTGTTGCATGTTCATAGTTCCAGGGATCCTAGTCAGCACCTGAAAAACTAGATTTTGACAGTCCATAGATTCAAAATCTATAGCAGAAAGTTTCAAGGAGCTCGGAACCTCTATAACTTCCGATGTCATTTAGGAGTTTTTTATGGATATTGTAAACAGTAAGGTTTGCAACTTTTTCAAATTTGGTTTGTAATTTTTCTGTTCTAAAGATGTGAAAAGGTGTCTGTCAAAACATATTGTTGTCACTGAAGTTTTGTTGCGACCAGCATTGAAACATGTGCGACACAATCCTGACCAGTCACAGACTGAGGTGTCACATTTGGTGTCACATTAGGTGTCAAAACTATTTTGCTGTGTCGGGTGACTAAGTATGATGAGTGTGTGCTGAACACATCCACATGCACTTGTATCTTTGTGTTGTAAAAGTGTAGATTCCAGGTTGTCTTTGATCCTGGCAAACTTTGCATGTTGTAAGAGACAGCCTAATGAATAGGGTGGATGGGATCAGTGGCGTGGTTGATTGTGTGTCGTCACACCCGATGCATGGATTGTTGTTCATGATATCAATCACTGAAATATCTGGTCCAGACACAATTATTTACAGGACACCCTCCTATAGGTGTAATATTGCTGAGTTGTGTAAGTCAACTCTAATATTCAAAGACTATAACCTGTTCAGTATTCCGCCTACTTGTTTCCAGATTGCAGGCAAAATGTCCCAGCTGTCGGACTCCACCAGCCTCATCCTGCTCCGCCTCGACTTCATCCGCATCATCTGCTCCCACGAACACTACTTCCCCCTCAACCTGCCCTTTGCCACCCCCCTCACCCCATCAGGGACTTCCAGCCCCACCCCCAGCTCTGGCAGTGCTATCTCCCACCACTCCTTCGCTTCCAACACATCCACTAGCACACTCACAGACAAGGGCGTGTACCTCGAGTTGACGCCCGAGTTCCGACAACAGCATTTCCTTGTGGGCCTCGTGTTGTCCGACCTCTCCGCAGCCTTTGACACATTGTGAGTTGTACAAATTGGTCTGCATGTTTCAGAACTATGTCCGTTAATCCCATTAATGTTGTTATTAACATTAAATTCTTTTGTACAAGATTTGTAGGCAATTTCGGAAAATATTTTGAAATTTGATGAAAATTACAATTTGCATCCATCAGTTAGTTATTTCTTACTTTGAAATGAAAGTTTTGTTTTGGGTGATGTTATTTCTTTGATGCATGGAACATCACTATACACGTCCCCTGGGCGGATCAGCAGCCCTTACTGTCTATACAGCTAACTAGGATATAGATAATTGATGTTGTTCGTTGCTCATGCTATCAATGTGTTGCAGAGAGGCCAACTATTACTGTTTTGGCATAATAGTTACCATGTTGAATCTAAAATCAAAACAATGTTTTTTTGTCATTTTCTTTACAAATGATTTACATGCATAAAATATCATGAGTAGTGAATTGTTATTGCACTGCTGACATAAATTAGGTTACAGTAAGACTATGTTGACCAGTAAAAGCCTTGCTTTCAATGCACATAGTGTTTAGATATATATTTCTCAGTGATATAAGGTCTCTGATTGTTTGTTATGTTAAAACACACTCAAGTCATTTATCAATCAATCTTCGCGGGTTCAGACTGGAAGGTAACTGATGGTAGTGTTAACATTACTCTCTCTCACAGGAGAGTACTCTTGTTTTCACCCCACTGGTTCTTCCAAAGCTTCAATTGCGGTTGGCATCTCCGCTGTCAGGACCAGACAGGACAATTTACAGGCTTATAGCTGCTCCAATGTGATACCTCTCTGTGTGAAGATCTGAAAAATCCTCAACCAGGGGTTGCGTTAGCTTTTTAATCATCCAATCAGCACTAAAGCTAAATTCACATCATGAGCGAGCAAAGCAATAAGAGCAGCATTGGGAAAGCTGTATCTTGAAATGAACGCAAACGGCCATATCCTGTTGTTTTTGAGTGCAGTGGGATCTTAACCCAAAAGGGAAAAAATCTAAGTAATATAAGTTTCCTGGGAAGTTTTTGTTACGTTTATTTAAGTGAAATTTCAGAATCAAGGTAATAAAGAAATGATGCTAAGACTGCTGTAGTTTGCTGATTGAGAAATATAACATTGACTTCCTTATTGTTTGAAAGAGCATTATAACATGAACTTCCTTATTGTTTGAAAGAGCATTATAACATGAACTTCCTTATTGTTTGAAAGAGCATTATAACATGAACTTCCCTACTGTTTGAAAGAGCATTATAACATGAACTTCCTTATTGTTTGAAAGAAAATTATAACATTGACTTCCTTATTGTTTGAAAGAGCATTATAACATGAACTTCCTTATTGTTTGAAAGAGCATTATAACATGAACTTCCCTACTGTTTGAAAGAGCATTATAACATGAACTTCCTTATTGTTTGAAAGAGCATTATAACATGAACTTCCTTATTGTTAGAAAGAGGATATACAAGAGTAATGTTTCCGTTGCAGCAACCCATCCATCCACCAGAGGGCCGTCAATGTTGTCCGCAACTTGCTGTATAATCACGATCTGGATGTCCGCTACACCAACCCTGAGGTGAAAGGTCGCCTTGCAGCCATGTACCTGCCACTGGTCGGTATTGTGATGGGGGCGCTGCCCCAGATGTACGACCCGAACGCAGAAGGTCGTAACAGAGAGTCCAGCAACTTCGATGAGGAGGGGGACAAGATCAGCAAGAAGCTGGCCCTTGCTATTGCTGGTGCGTCCTTCTGTGCCAGTGGAGAGGCACCCTATGACCCCAATGAACCTTCAACAAAGGTGAGATCAGTGCACAGGTGTCTCAAGTGACTTGAATGAACTTGTGGGAGAGTTTGGTTTTGCGCCACTTCGAACAGTAACAGTTGTATCATGGCATGTGAGCTTGATGCAGGTCTTAGAGGTTGGCACTTTGGTGAAACCCATGAGTAAGGGTATGGTCCTTACAAACCTAGAAACGTATGATCAGGGCAAAGCGGAACATGATCTTAGGTTTCTGTCATTCCTGAGGGATGCAACGCTACATGGCGTATTGAAGGGACAGCCAGGCAATCTGTGTCCACGAGTGACATCATGATTTATATCATATCCTGCATTACATATTTCATGTCAAAAACATGATGAGGAACTGTTCCCGAACAGGATCTGAAGTGCTCGCCCAAACACACACACCAACACATGACAAGATCAGCCAGCCTACATGTCACTTCAAGACACTTGTTGTGAGAGCCCACTATCAGGATTTCACAGTGTCTCATTCTACCTGGCGGATTTATCATTACTGGATTATATAGAACTGGTCATTTATTATAAGGTTTTGGGGAGCAGTGAAAGTGGTTATGGGACTGTAGTATCACATTTTGCTGACGCCACCACCACCACCATTCAACCCCACCCCACCACCCAACCCACCACACCCATTTTACGTAATACTTTTTCTCCTCCCATATTCATGTATCATTTTTCCATGACACCCCCACAGCCAGCCACCCCAGCCCCCCAACCCCCACACACACACCTGCCTTTAGTAAATGACCAATCCCCCAAAATATGTTCAAATTAATCATGTTATATTTTAAATCATTTAGTCATTTTTGCATGCCCCACCCCCATACCCTCCAAGGTCTGATACATTTTACCACTTCTGCTGTAATTTTTTCTTGACCCACCCACCACCACCCAGCACCCCAAGTCTTCCCTCCCAAATCTTGCTTTCTTTCCCCTGCTCCCTCCTGTCCACTATAGTAAATGACCAGTCCGTTACAGTTTGCCTCGTGTCTCTAGTTATAGCCTGCTCCCTCCTGTCCACTATAGTAAATGACCAGTCCCTTACAGTTTGCCTCGTGTCTCTTGTTATAGCCTGCTCTCTCCTGTCCACTATAGTAAATGACCAGTCCCTTACAGTTTGCCTCGTGTCTCTTGTCATAGCCTGCTCCCTCCTGTCCACTATAGTAAATGACCAGTCCCTTACAGTTTGCCTCGTGTGTCTTGCTATAGCCTGCTCCCCCCTGTCCACTATAGTAAATGACCAGTCCCTTACAGTTTGCCTCGTGTGTCTTGCTATAGCCTGCTCCCCCCTGTCCACTATAGTAAATGACCAGTCCCTTACAGTTTGCCTCGTGTGTCTTGCTATAGCCTGCTCCCCCCTGTCCACTATAGTAAATGACCAGTCCCTTACAGTTTGCCTAGTGTGTCTTGCTATAGCCTGCTCCCCCCTGTCCACTATAGTAAATGACCAGTCCCTTACAGTTTGCCTCGTGTCTCTTGCTATAGCCTGCTCCCTCCTGTCCACTATAGTAAATGACCAGTCCCTTACAGTTTGCCTCGTGTCTCTTGCTATAGCCTGCTCCCCCCTGTCCACTATAGTAAATGACCAGTCCCTTACAGTTTGCCTCGTGTCTCTTGTCATAGCCTGCTCCCTCCTGTCCACTATAGTAAATGACCAGTCCCTTACAGTTTGCCTCGTGTCTCTTGTTATAGCCTGCTCCCTCCTGTCCACTATAGTAAATGACCAGTCCCTTACAGTTTGCCTCGTGTCTCTTGTTATAGCCTGCTCCCTCCTGTCCACTATAGTAAATGACCAGTCCCTTACAGTTTGCCTCGTGTCTCTTGCTATAGCCTGCTCCCTCCTGTCCACTATAGTAAATGACCAGTCCCTTACAGTTTGCCTCGTGTCTCTTGTTATAGCCTGCTCCCTCCTGTCCACTATAGTAAATGACCAGTCCCTTACAGTTTGCCTCGTGTCTCTTGCTATAGCCTGCTCCCTCCTGTCCACTATAGTAAATGACCAGTCCCTTACAGTTTGCCTCGTGTCTCTTGTTATAGCCTGCTCCCTCCTGTCCACTATAGTAAATGACCAGTCCCTTACAGTTTGCCTCGTGTCTCTTGTCATAGCCTGCTCCCTCCTGTCCACTATAGTAAATGACCAGTCCCTTACAGTTTGCCTCGTGTCTCTTGCTATAGCCTGCTCCCTCCTGTCCACTATAGTAAATGACCAGTCCCTTACAGTTTGCCTCGTGTCTCTTGCTATAGCCTGCTCCCTCCTGTCCACTATAGTAAATGACCAGTCCCTTACAGTTTGCCTCGTGTCTCTTGTTATAGCCTGCTCTCTCCTGTCCACTATAGTAAATGACCAGTCCCTTACGGTTTGCCTCGTGTCTCTTGCTATAGCCTGCTCCCTCCTGTCCACTATAGTAAATGACCAGTCCCTTACAGTTTGCCTCGTGTCTCTTGTTATAGCCTGCTCTCTCCTGTCCACTATAGTAAATGACCAGTCCCTTACAGTTTGCCTCGTGTCTCTTATTATAGCCTGCTCCCTCCTGTCCACTATAGTAAATGACCAGTCCCTTACGGTTTGCCTCGTGTCTCTTGTTATAGCCTGCTCTCTCCTGTCCACTATAGTAAATGACCAGTCCCTTACAGTTTGCCTCGTGTCTCTTATTATAGCCTGCTCCCTCCTGTCCACTATAGTAAATGACCAGTCCCTTACGGTTTGCCTCGTGTCTCTTGTTATAGCCTGCTCTCTCCTGTCCACTATAGTAAATGACCAGTCCCTTACAGTTTGCCTCGTGTCTCTTGTTATAGCCTGCTCCCTCCTGTCCACTATAGTAAATGACCAGTCCCTTACAGTTTGCCTCGTGTCTCTTGCTATAGCCTGCTCCCTCCTGTCCACTATAGTAAATGACCAGTCCCTTACAGTTTGCCTCGTGTCTCTTGCTATAGCCTGCTCCCTCCTGTCCACTATAGTAAATGACCAGTCCCTTACAGTTTGCCTCGTGTCTCTTGCTATAGCCTGCTCCCTCCTGTCCACTATAGTAAATGACCAGTCCCTTACGGTTTGCCTCGTGTCTCTTGTTATAGCCTGCTCTCTCCTGTCCACTATAGTAAATGACCAGTCCCTTACAGTTTGCCTCGTGTCTCTTGTTATAGCCTGCTCCCTCCTGTCCACTATAGTAAATGACCAGTCCCTTACAGTTTGCCTCGTGTCTCTTGCTATAGCCTGCTCCCTCCTGTCCACTATAGTAAATGACCAGTCCCTTACAGTTTGCCTCGTGTCTCTTGCTATAGCCTGCTCCCTCCTGTCCACTATAGTAAATGACCAGTCCCTTACAGTTTGCCTCGTGTCTCTTGCTATAGCCTGCTCCCTCCTGTCCACTATAGTAAATGACCAGTCCCTTACAGTTTGCCTCGTGTCTCTTGCTATAGCCTGCTCCCTCCTGTCCACTATAGTAAATGACCAGTCCCTTACAGTTTGCCTCGTGTCTCTTGTTATAGCCTGCTCCCTCCTGTCCACTATAGTAAATGACCAGTCCCTTACGGTTTGCCTCGTGTCTCTTGTTATAGCCTGCTCCCTCCTGTCCACTATAGTAAATGACCAGTCCCTTACAGTTTGCCTCGTGTCTCTTGCTATAGCCTGCTCCCTCCTGTCCACTATAGTAAATGACCAGTCCCTTACAGTTTGCCTCGTGTCTCTTGTTATAGCCTGCTCCCTCCTGTCCACTATAGTAAATGACCAGTCCCTTACAGTTTGCCTCGTGTCTCTTGCTATAGCCTGCTCCCTCCTGTCCACTATAGTAAATGACCAGTCCCTTACAGTTTGCCTCGTGTCTCTTGCTATAGCCTGCTCACTACTCCATGTTTTACACTATTCCAGGTTCGGAAATGTCCGCTGAACATGGAAACCACACGGAACTTGCTGATCTGTTTCCTGTGGGTGTTGAAAAACGCAGAGCACTCCCTGTTGAAGCAGTGGTGGGGGGACCTGCCCATGGTGAAGCTCAACAAGCTGCTGGAGGTCGTCTACTTCTGCGTGTCCAACTTCGAGTACAAGGTTCTCACAACCCTAATCCTCACTACAGGGCACCTGCTGCCCTTTGTTTAACTGCTCATATCCATTATATCATCCTGGTTCTGTAAGTCATGAAATTAAAGCCATGAAAACATATATAGGCCTGAGACCTAATAACAATACATTATGAATGTAATGAGAACTTTTTTGATCTTATGTTTATTTAAAAAATATATCTTTGAGATACACTCCTTTTTCCAAAATAATTCTACACATCATTAGACTGAAAATGATTTCATAAAATGTCCTGCTTGCGTTTATTTCATGATTTGCAGTATCTTGGGTATAATATAGCTATTGATCTCGAACATTTTATCAGTATTAAGAAATGACACATTCAGATTGATCATCAGAAAATTTCAATAGCTAGATGTTGATCTTAATTGCGTGATTAAATTTTGTTTATGAAAACTAGCTTTAATTCTGAGAATAACATTTAAGAATTCTACTTAATCTTAATCTGTTTCGTTTATGTTCATAAATTAAATCTTTGTTTGATATGTAACAACAGTAACCTTTATGAGAGTTTGTTAATAACAGTAACCGTGGTAACATGTTCTATGTTCATCATATAACTGCATCATCAAGTGTTTCAACTCAAGGAGTGTACTGTAAGCATGTCCACTAATATAACCTGACCATCAGCAAATAATACCCACAAACTCTTAATATCCATCCCTTAGCACCCGTAGTGTTGATAGTAGCAAGGCAACTTAGTGATAAGCAGGCTCCGTCCACACATCTGTCTTAGTGCTGGGTCTGTGTGACTCCCATAATATAACTTAGATATCTGTAGCATTAGTGCTAAGATGCTTTATGGAATGGCTCTGAGTGTCACTTGTATATTCTCCCGAGTGTCGTAGTCTTGCAACAGCTGCCACAGCTAAAAGATGGACTATTTATCAAGTCTGTATACTGTTTAGGTTTTAGAATATTTGTCCAGGGAACCATGTTTGTTCAGATCCTTTTAATCAGGAAACCTTGCATCCTGAATAGTGTGTTTTGGAATGTCTATTTATGTTTACAGTAATATTCTGCTACCTCAAAGTGACTATTAGTATACATGATGTTCACTAATTTGAAACTGAGTCTTTGAGAACTGTTGAACCTGGAGGTAGGTGTTGTGATGAGTAGAGCCAGAGTTGGTTTAAGCACTTTATGCACTGAAGTGGGGGTTCATGAAGCTTTAGCATTTCTGCGCTTTAAAGACTAGTAGGGCTAGTGAAGTAAAGACTAGTGCGACAGCTGAAGCAGCGGGTCTAAAAACTACCTGCTCTTTAAAGACTAGTAGGGCTAGTGAAGTAAAGACTAGTGCGACAGCTGAAGCAGCGGGTCTAAAAACTACCTGCTCTTTAAAGACTAGTAGGGCTAGTGAAGTAGAGACTAGTGCGACAGCTGAAGCAGCGGGTCTAAAAACTACCTGCTCTTTAAAGACTAGTAGGGCTAGTGAAGTAAAGACTAGTGCGACAGCTGAAGCAGCGGGTCTAAAAACTACCTGCTCTTTAAAGACTAGTAGGGCTAGTGAAGTAAAGACTAGTGCGACAGCTGAAGCAGCGGGTCTAAAAACTACCTGCTCTTTAAAGACTAGTAGGGCTAGTAAAGCAAAGACGTGCTACAGCTGTAGTAGCAGCAGGGCTAAAAACTACCTGCTCTTTAAAGACTAGTAGGGCTAGTGAAGTAAAGACTAGTGCGACAGCTGAAGCAGCGGGTCTAAAAACTACCTGCTCTTTAAAGACTAGTAGGGCTAGTGAAGTAAAGACTAGTGCGACAGCTGAAGCAGCGGGTCTAAAAACTACCTGCTCTTTAAAGACTAGTAGGGCTAGTGAAGTAAAGACGTGCTACAGCTGAAGCAGCAGGACTAAAAACTACCTGCTCTTTAAAGACTAGTAGGGCTAGTGAAGTAAAGACTAGTGCTACAGCTGAAGCAGCAGGACTAAAAACTACCTGATCTTTAAAGACTAGTAGGGCTAGTGAAGCAAAGACTAGTGCTACAGCTGAAGCAGCGGGTCCAAAAACTACCTGCTCTTTAAAGACTAGTAGGGCTAGTGAAGTAAAGACTAGTGCTACAGCTGTAGCAGCGGGTCTAAAAACTACCTGCTCTTTAACGACTAGTAGGGCTAGTGAAGCAAAGACTAGTGCTACAGCTGAAGCAGCGGGTCCAAAAACTACCTGCTCTTTAAAGACTAGTAGGGCTAGTGAAGTAAAGACTAGTGCTACAGCTGTAGCAGCGGGTCTAAAAACTACCTGCTCTTTAACGACTAGTAGGGCTAGTAAAGCAAAGACTAGTGCTACAGCTGTAGCAGCAATGCTAAGAACAGTAGCAGCCTCAGTGTAAGATACAGTACAGAGACATGCAGGGGGTGTCCATCTAATATCATGGATGATGGCTGTTCTATGTCTGTTTTGCTGGACACATTCAGGCATATGGGTTTAGCCTGCTTTTCTAGACCTTGTGACTCATTCAGATAGATAATTCTCAAATCATTGCTGTCAGTAAGTTGCTTTGTGTTCTGCAATAAAACCATTAATAAGCATCATTCATTGATTCAAAGCATTGTCTCACCCTGACTGTGATCATGTGACCGGAATCAGGAATACCGCCTTTTCTGTTGGGTCAGGAATCAGTGCATTGCAGTCCACAGCAGTGGCTTGAGGTGTTGCTTCGAGATAGAATAGAACTGTTTACTTGTATATGAAAAAGATATGCTATCTTATATGAACATTAATCATCCGTAGCGTGGTTCATGTAGAAATTACCTGTACAATAGATTTACATCTTCCTGGGTATATTTTGGTTCTCCAATCTTTTTCTCCGCTTTTCGAATAGAGGATGACAACATACATGTAAGAACTTGTGTGTTTTACTTTTTAGTTGTAACTACCAGCATGTTAAGATTTAAGAGGTCAACATTATCACAGTTCATGCGGAGATACAATTGTCTCGGTGCATCGTATAACCTGTCACCTGTTAGGAGTTACCTCCCTTTCCACCCTGTTGAGTTTGAGTGTTTGGTTACCAAGTTTCCAACTAACATACCTTAAGATGATAATGGTTACTTCTCTCAAATATTCTCAAGCATCCTTTAGCGTTAGTGATGCAGTAACATGTTAATAATTGTATGAAGAATTTAATGTAACAGTAGTCTTCTGAAATTAAAACCACACAGTGAGAAGTACTTTGGCAAATAGCCTGGGTTGACAGGATTACTGGACGTACTGTATATATTTTGTTGATTATCATACTGGTGTCACACAAACACAAAAGACTTTTTCAGTACCTAGCATGTCCTGTTGGCCAAAAAGGAATCTTCAAAGATAGTATTTGTTAGATATATGTGTCATTTGCATCATGTTTATATTGATCAATCATTAGATAAATCCATTTATTACATAGACCTCGTGGAGATCAGGTCCCTAGCTACTTATGCTTGTCTCCCCTTGGGGAATCAGGGTTAGAATAGGTCCCCAGCAACCTATGCTTGTCTCCCCATAGGGATTCCTGGTTAGAATAGGTCCTTAGCAACTAATGCTTGTCTCCCCGTGGGGAATCAGGGTTAGAATAGGTCCCCAGCAACCTATGCTTGTCTCCCCATGGGGAATCCAGGATAGAATAGGTCCCCAGCAACCTATGCTTGTCTCCCCATGGGGATTCCGGGATAGAATAGGTCCCCAGCAACCTATGCTTGTCTCCCTTTGGGGAATCAGGGTTACAATAGGTCCCCAGCAACCTATGCTTGTCTCCCCATAGGGATTCCTGGTTAGAATAGGTCCTTAGCAACTTATGCTTGTCTCCCCGTGGGGAATCCGGTTAGAATAGGTCCCCAACAACCTATGCTTGTCTCCTGTTGGAAATCAGGGGGCACGGGTGGCCTAGTTGTCTAAGGCGCTGCGGTTCGCTGTACAGAGTTGCATCCCTTGGGCAAGCCAGAAACCTATGATTGTGGGTTTGAATCCCTGTTCGCCCCAATTATGTTTCTAGGTTTGTCAGCACCATACCAGTGCTCGGGGGTTTCACCGAAGTGGTAAACGTTTGAGACCTGCATCACTTCGGGCTTTCCTCCCACTTTAAGCTGACATGCCGTGATATAACTGGAATACTGTTATAAGCGGCATTAAACCCAACTCACTCACTCACTGTGGGGATTCCGTGTTAGAATAGGTCCCCGGCAACCTACACTGGTCTCCCCTTTGGGATTCCGTGTTAGTATAGGTCCCCAGCAACCTATGCTTGTCTCCCCGTGGGGATTCCGTGTTAGTATAGGTCCCCAGCAACCTACACTGGTCTCCCTGTGGGGATTCCGTGTTAGAATAGGTCCCCAGCAACCTACACTGGTCTCCCTGTGGGGATTCCGGGATAGAATAGGTCCCCAGCAACCTACACTGGTCTCCCTGTGGGGATTCTGTGTTAGAATAGGTCCCCAGCAACCTACACTGGTCTCCCCTTTGGGATTCCGTGTTAGTATAGGTCCCCAGCAACCTATGCTTGTCTCCCCGTGGGGATTCCGGGATAGAATAGGTCCCCAGCAACCTACACTGGTCTCCCCTTTGGGATTCTGTGTTAGTATAGGTCCCCAGCAACCTATGCTTGTCGTGAGGGGCGATTTAATGGATCAGGAGGTTGATTTTATATTAATCCACCCCGACGGTGTGAATTGTTGCTCATTATACCAATCACTAGATTGTCAGGACAAGACTAAAATATTTACCTGGATTTTTTCATCGAAAAAAATAAGACCTAGAGTTAAAGGCGTATATAAGCAGCAAATTGACCTGAGAGTGAAGGTGTTAGACAACCCTTGGAGCTTGTGTACTGAATGCCCATCACAGAGAGGAGTAGTGCTGTCACGTAGTTGTATGTCAACCCCCTAGTGTAATAGCATGAAGTCTACAAGTTGTGTGCCCGGCCTCTACCCCTGTACCTGTTGGGTGCATCGGCTATGACGTCGGCTGTCCCCGATGACGTCCTCACTGCTAGGTGTGGGTGTGGTCAGCTGAGTGTGGAGTGGGTCTATCTTGGTCATCTCTCATCTGCCATCACTGCCTGCTGTAACCCTGTGCCTTCTGTAGTGGACATTACGGCTTAGTAGCACGTGTATTCTTGTAGTGGATGAAGATGCTGAAGTATTTCGTCTGTAGCCTCTTTCCTGATTGTGAAGAAGTTTTTCAGTACCTAAACAATGTCGTGGTTCCGTTACATGTCTGGCGTTTTGGTGCAACATCACACAATACTACGTTATATCTTCCATTTTGTCTTGCTTGATTTTCTTTTTGAAAACATGTAAATAAACTAATATCTGACTAGTGTTTTATTAATTTCCTGTCATGGAACCATGACATAGTTTGTTTGACTAATGGCAGTTCTATGGCCAAGCCAATACAGATTTGTACATTAAGACTATTTCGTGTTTCTGATGGTCATTTTGTTACCTCGTAAATGTAATTGAGAACAGTATAAATTAGTTTTGGAGTACTGTTTCTTTCAGTGTTGTCAAAACATTAATTCTGACATTTTTACTTCAAGAAAAACACTGTCAGTGGCAAATTTTCACAATTTTCACAATGGAATTTATTCCTTGAGGCAACAGACCTATGTGTGCTATTCATTTCTATATATTCACCTGTGTAATAATATCTTTCTTTGTGTGTATTTCCTCTCGTCTGTATTGGTGATGGGGATTTACCTTAACCTTTTTAGTTGACATAAATCTTTTCGGAAAACAAAATTACAAGACTCAATTTTTTTATCTTTTCTACAATTTTGTTTATTTTCATATCTCTATTGATAACATTTGATTAGTATTTTCACATTACGCTTGATTAACTTTTATTGTTGTGTTCAGTATGTGCTTTTGTTAAAAGTGAACAAATGTTTTTTAACATTTTTGGAACGTTTCATGTTTGCATTTGTTATACTAATGTTTGTTTTGCATGCATCTAATGGTATGTGGCTTTCGGGGACCAGCAAGCCTTGATGTGAACAGAGCTTTTGTCGCTTGCTGTAACCAATACGAACCCATACCATCCGCTGTTAGAGTCAGCGTTGTGGTGACAGCGAGGGTGGTGGACCAAGTCTGCTGTGTGGTGTGGTGCATGGAGTCAGCTTCAGAGAGGGGATGCTTGCATGGGGTGACTGTCGAACACTCACCACCACTCTTCGTCATCCACCCCTGGAGCCTCAACTTAAAAAACAGATTTGCCTAAAAATCTCAAGCCACCCTGGAATAACCCTAGCCCTGAGACCGATCTTTTGAAGCAGTTATTTGATTGTAGTCATGAAGATGTATATGATGGGGAAATCCAGATTGGTTGCCATGACGACCGGGATGAGGCGGGTGATGGTGACTGTTCCGTACGTCAGTCCACCTGATGCAGACATCCCTGTGTTTGTGCATGTCTGATGAGATGAGCTAACCCCAGCATGACCCACGAGAGCCCTGCTTCTGGCTGTTCATCGCTACTGGAGGAAACGTTCACATGTTCTGTCCTTTCTAGCTTGCCTGTGCTCACTGTCCAGTGTTGTATTGTAGGCCAAATGGGCAATCATCAACTTTGACCTTCTGACACAATTACGACTATTGCGTCCGAACTTGTCGTCGTCGGAAGAAACCTTGGAAGATTGGGGCAGCGGCAGTAACGGTGGTGATAGCCCCCCTCACTCTCAGCGGCCTAAAAGCCACACCCTGCCCAAATCTCAATCACTCCACGAGCAGCTTTGGGAGGGAATTCAAAGAAAGTCGCAGGATTTTATTCGGGGCACGGGGACTCTGCTTAATCGCAGCTTCTCCCGAGATGATCCCACAGGGCAGGTACAGGTCCGTAACCATGGCAACAACATGCACCTAACTTGCCCAATTTGAATTACTTTAAGTAGGAAGCGTGACAGATGTGCAGGAACAAGGACATACTTGTGGTTAGATCTGTGAGCTAGATCTTGAAGCTAGATGATTGTGAAGGATGTCAGTATATCAGTATTTGTGAGTAAGTGTTAGCCCCTGAAATGCTCTTACCATACAATCCTCAAAATGTCTTTGATGTTTGTGATTTGTTTATAACATATTGTTTATATCCGATAACATACCAACATAATCTATATCAGTGTCTGAACTTAAGAATGAAGTCAGGCTAAAAATCAAAGTTTTAGGGGGGTCCAAAATTTCAGATGCTGCAGAAGAAAACCTTGTGGAAAAAACCTCAGAATGTCTAAGTATATGTTAGTAACTCCTCAAGGGGTTGATCCTTACTCACAAATGTTGATGATTAATAAGAAAATCATTTGTTATCAGAAGTTACCAGTTGTGTTTTCCTGTTTTTACCATAGTCATTAGTTGGAGTTTCCTTTTTAACCTGTGATTCTGTCTAGAGGAACTTGATGTACATTTATTTGAGTTGTGATTTGTTTAGATTATGTAACTCTTAAATTTGATGATTTGATTTCCAAACGTTATACTCATTATACTAGAGGAAACTGACACGCATGATGCCAGTATGTCCCCACCCATGTACGCCCACAACCATAGGGCTAACACACTGGGATGCATAGGAGGGCCTGGAGCCCATTAGTAATAATTGCGAGCACTGGGCATGGGGCATGTCGAGACTGACTCACTCTGTCCACTGGCTGGCCACCCACGCCCACAGGCACCAGGACGAGGTGAGGTGTGGTAAGAGGAGGGACAAGTTATATGGTCATTCATAGAATACTGTTGGTTGGAGGACAGAGCCACAATATATTATTCATTACATTTTTATATTGAAATGGGGTGTGAGATTCCAATGTAAGTGTTTTAAGTTATTTGGGCATGTGATGAATGACTTAAGTTAGAAATAAATATTCCTGGACAGGTTTTGAAGTATGACAGGTGTGATGTCTCATAATTAATTTATTATGGCCTAATATGGTATATGGAGAGTAGGAAAATGACTTCTGGTGAAGGACGAACTGATGGCTGGGGTATCACTGGATACTCCTGTTGATAAGGGTATGGGGAGATGTCTTTAGTCCTGTTTACAGCAGCCATGTCGTCAGCCTCCTTACTCTGTGCATGTGTGTGACAGGGTAAAAAGATGCTGGCACAGTACTCACAGCAGACACTGAAGCGGAGCACAGATATGAAGTCACGCTTGGAGGAAGCCATCTTGGGCACCGGAAATGCTCGCACGGAGATGATGATGCGGCGACGTGGGACAGCAGGCAGTCTGTCTGGTGAGTTGAGGCGGTCTGTCTGGTGAGTTAAGGCAGTCTGTCTGGTGAGTTGAGGCCGTCTGTCTGGTGAGTTAAGGCAGTCTGTCTGGTGAGTTGAGGTGGTCTGCCTGGTGAGTTGAGACAGTCTGTCTGGTGAGTTGAGGTGGTCTGGTGAGTTGAGGCAGTCTGTCTGGTGAGTTGAGGTGGTCTCTCTGGTGAGTTGAGGCAGTCTGTCTGGTGAGTTGAGGCAGTCTGTCTGGTGAGTTGAGGTGGTCTGCCTGGTGAGTTGAGACGGTCTGTCTGGTGAGTTGAGGTGGTCTGGTGAGTTGAGGCAGTCTGTCTGGTGAGTTGAGGCAGTCTGTCTGGTGAGTTGAGGTGGTCTGGTGAGTTGAGATGGTCTGTCTGGTGAGTTGAGGCAGTCTGTCTGGTGAGTTGAGCTGGTCTGTCTGGTAAGTTGAGACAGTCTGTCTGGTGAGTTGAGGCAGTCTGTCTGGTGAGTTGAGACAGTCTGTCTGGTGAGTTGAGGTGGTCTGGTGAGTTGAGGCAGTCTGTCTGGTGAGTTGAGGTGGTCTGGTGAGTTGAGACAGTCTGTCTGTTGAGTTGAGGTGGTCTGTCTGGTGAGTTGAGGTGGTCTGGTGAGTTGAGGCAGTCTTTCTGTTGAGTTGAGGTGGTCAGGTGAGTTGAGGTGGTCTGTCTGGTAAGTTGAGCCAGTCTGTCTGGTGAGTGAGACGGTCTGTCTGGTGAGTTGAGGCGGTCTGTCTGGTGAGTTAAGGCAGTCTGTCTGGTGAGTTGAGGCCGTCTGTCTGGTGAGTTAAGGCAGTCTGTCTGGTGAGTTGAGGTGGTCTGCCTGGTGAGTTGAGACAGTCTGTCTGGTGAGTTGAGGTGGTCTGGTGAGTTGAGGCAGTCTGTCTGGTGAGTTGAGGTGGTCTGGTGAGTTGAGGTGGTCTGTCTGGTAAGTTGAGGCAGTTTGTCTGGTGAGTTAAGGCAGTCTGTCTGGTGAGTTGAGACGGTCTGTCTGGTGAGTTTAGGCAGTCTGTCTGGTGAGTTGAGGCAGTCTGTCTGGTGAGTTGAGGCAGTCTGTCTGGTGAGTTGAGCTGGTCTGTCTGGTAAGTTGAGGTGGTCTGGTGAGTTGAGGTGGTCTGTCTGGTAAGTTGAGGTGGTCTGGTGAGTTGAGCTGGTCTGTCTGGTGAGTTAAGGCAGTCTGTCTGGTGAGTTGAGGCAGTCTGTCTGGTGAGTTAAGGCAGTCTGCCTGTTGAGTTGAGGTGGTCTGTCTGGTGAGTAAAGGCAGTCTGTCTGGTGAGTTGAGACAGTCTGGTGAGTTAAGGTGTCCTGTCTGGTGAGTTGAGATGGTCTGTCTGGTGAGTTAAGGCAGTCTGTCTGGTGAGTTGATGTGGTCTGTCTTGTGAGTTGAGCTGGTCTGTCTGGTGAGTTGAGACAGTCTGTCTGGTGAGTTGATGCGGTCTGTCTGGTGAGTTGAGGCAGTCTGTCTGGTGAGTTGATGCGGTCTGTCTGGTGAGTTGAGCCAGTCTGTCTGTTGAGTTGAGCCGGTCTGTCTGGTGAGTTGAGACAGTCTGTCTGGTGAGTTGAGACAGTCTGGTGAGTTGAGACAGTCTGGTGAGTTAAGGTGGTCTGTCTGGTGAGTTGAGGTGGTCTGTCTGGTGAGTTGAGTCAGTCTGTCTGGTGAGTTGAGGCAGTCTGTCTGGTGAGTTGAGACAGTCTGTCTGGTGAGTTGAGGCAGTCTGTCTGGTGAGTTGAGACAGTCTGTCTGGTGAGTTGAGGCAGTCTGTCTGGTGAGTTGAGACAGTCTGTCTGGTGAGTTGAGGCAGTCTGTCTGGTGAGTTGAGGCCGTCTTGTCTTACATACTTGTCGTGGGACAGGGTGGGGCTTATGGCTGCTACAGTAGGGCCCAAGGACTTATACTTGCCACGTACCCAGACTCATTTACTGTCGCTGCTGTAACAAAGTAGCTCCAGCATAAAACAATAAAACAACAAATAATCAAACCAACAAACTAGTCTCGTCTGTGGCCAGGCTGATCGTTTTATTCAAATAGCTGTGATGTTTATGATATAGCTGTAAGGGACATGGACCTATTTCAGTTGGGTATATTTATGACTGCTAGCACTAGCTATTGATCACTTCCTGTATGTTACTGATGTATATGATGATATGATGACATGGTGATATGATGACATGATGATCACAGTGTGGACTTGAAGCTTAGACTTGTTCCCACATTTTTGCAGGTGACCGGACCCCGCCCGTGCTGGCTCCGGAAAGTGGCTCCATGAGGCTCCGATGGAGGAAGGACCAGGTTCAGTGGCGACACTCACTGGAGATACAGGACAGGTCAGCTTCGTCTTTACTTTTCCCCTCAGCTTGGGCCTTGTCACAGTAACACTGTGTATAACAAACATGGTTTGATTGGTTGTAATTCGCAGTTTAACCAATCACAAGCTGTGTTACTTAAACTTTGCCTACTCTTGTCAGACATTGCAGGAATGAAAAAATAAACTGTCGCATATATAAGCTAGAGACATTTGAAACTGGCTAGCATTTCACACACTGATACTGGGTGTTACATTGCAGCATGAAGCCGCGTGACGTTGAGTCTGACGCTCATGTGGAGGGGAGCCTGGCCGCCGAGGTCAGCATGATCTCACTGGACACCCTGGAGCTCATCATGCAGGTCTGAATGGTTTGAAGAAAATGTAAAAAATGTTTGTGAAAAGTTCAAAATGTTAAAATATTTTTCAAAGTCTTATAATAATCCTGACATGTTTTCTTAATTTGGGGGTAAATAGTTAATCATTTGCATTTGACAGATTTCCTGAGTGGTAATTGATCTTTTTTTCAATAGTCTTTAGAAAGGTTCTTTCAAACAGCTTTATCAGTTTGAGAAAAGAAAGATTCGGGAAGTTATTTGTAGTGTTCGGCCTGTATGCCCCACAGTCCTAGTGGTAGAGTGTTCTCCACACACCCAGCCAGCCTGCACCCCATTGTGACATGAGTGTTCCACTGTCCCCAGATTGCACAGACGTCTGATGAAATGCAGCCCCTCCTCAGCAGCGGTCTGCGGGTCCTCCTGCACATGCTCGGACTCAACCAGAGTATGCTGGTCCTGCAGAACCTCTTCTCCACACAGAGGGCACTTGTCACCAAGGTAACCCCACACCTGCAGCCCCACAGCTGTTCAGCATGGCCTTGAAAGGCCTGGAATTTAGACATTTGCCTTAAAAAGGCCTCAAATGCAGACTTAGCTTGAAAAATCCTGGAATTCAGACAAAATGTCTTCCAAAGGCCTGGCAATGGTCAAGATTATTTTGCAATTTCACTTTTTGAAAATAATTGTTGTGTTCATATTTCCAAGGGAAAACACATTGTTACCTGCTTAACTGCTGAATGTGAGTGTGAGTGTGAGTGTTTACTTTAGAGCAGGGGTCCGGAAAATTTAAAATCGCACATTTGCATTTAGGCCACGCCTCCTTCAAATAACGTATTTCAATACGACTTTTCACACACATGTTGTTACGTATTGATAATATGATGAAATAAACAATATAATCACTGATAGACCTTTGGTCTAGGGTCAAAGTCGTTCAGTCTTGGTCCGCATTTTAAAAAGATATTGAAAACATATGTTTATTTCTGTTATTATATCGATTTGTTCATGTAGTGAATGGTCAGTCTTATAATTAATATTCACTAGTTGTATATCTGTTCGAGTGTATGCGTTGTTACATTTGGATCGAGACTATATCGCATATTTGGTTATCACGTGACCTCATGGGAAAAGATATTTTTTAAAACTAAAGATTGTTTAGAATCAAAGATAGATAATATAACAACAAATACTAAAATATCATTGATAGCAATAGTTATTTGAATATATTTTTCTTCTGTACTTTATTATTGATGATAAAAAAATATCGATTGTCACAGAAAACAAAATGGAGGATGATCAAGATTCAATATACGATTAGCTGCTGAAAACAATAATATTCCTTTTACCTGGCAGAACATCATCTGCAAATCGTTGTTGTATGTCAACCAAGTGAAAGTTTTTAACCACGACTTACAAAATGATCGTCCAGACTTTGAGGGTTTAGCAGATCCGCTTGACTGATCTAAGTTTATTGCCTATTACAGTGATTGACCGCTTGGACTATCATGTAGGTACGATGTATTTACAACAATCAAAACAAACAAAGCTTGTCAGTGTAGATAATCTTTATTGTGTTACAATTGCAGACAGAAACTGCTCAGCCCTAACTGTAGATCATGTCCGGTCAAAATTTAAGAATGTCCGGTAAGCAATATTTTAAACTGGACATTTGAGATTCCCAATTGGACATGTCCGGCGCATATGACCGTTTCCAGACCCCTGCATTAGAGTTACCTGCCCTCCTCACTCGAGCAAGACTGGTTTGCCTTCCCTTGAGTGCTTGCTCTCCTTGCGCAATTCAGCCACTAGGGGGGAAAGACAGGGTACCAGTCTGCACTCAAGCATGTATCTAATTGTGTGTATGTTGCTGTGCCCACAGTTCCTCGACCTGCTGTTTGAGGAGGAGATGGAGCAGTGTGCAAGTTGCTGTGTCAGCTCTGTGTTATTGTGTGTATGTTGTTGTGTCCACAGTTCCTCGATCTGTTGTTTGAGGAGGAGATGGAGCAGTGTGCAAGTTGCTGTGTCAGCTCTGTATGTTATTGTGTGTATGTTGCTGTCCACAGTTCCTCGACCTGTTGTTTGAGGAGGAGATGGAGCTGTGTGCAAGTTGCTGTGTCAGCTCTGTATGTTATTGTGTGTATGTTGCTGTCCACAGTTCCTCGACCTGCTGTTTGAGGAGGAGACGGAGCAGTGTGCGGACCTGTGTCTGCGTCTGCTACGTCACTGCAGCTCCTGCATCAGCAACACCCGCTCCCAGGCCTCCGCGTCCCTCTACCTCCTCATGAGGCACAACTTCGAGCTGGGAAATGTAAGTACTGCAGTCAACTGTAGATAACGAGGTGCAAGGGTCCGCAATGTCAGTATCCTTGTATCCTGGTATATGTACATGTCATGTTATGGCAAGAATTTCATATTTGTTGGTTCACAGATTCTGCAGACTCTGAAGATATTTAAAAGTGAAAAATAGAGAAATCAATTTGCATGAAGGCTCCTTTCTAGTTTCATGATTGAACTGTGCAAGCATGTTGTAAGATAAAATAGATGAAAATACAGGACAGGCTTTATCAACACCGCAGGGGCGGTCGGGTAGCCTCGTGGTTAAAGCGTTCGCTCGTCACGCTGAACACCCGGGTTCGATTCCCGACATGGGTACAATGTGTGAAGCCCATTTCTGGGCCTGCCGTGATATTGCTGGAATTTTGCTAAAAGCAGCGTAAAACCCCACTCACTTACTACCAACACTGCACACATGACAATTCATGGTATTCAGATAACTTTTGTAGAACAACCTGTCGTCTTTTTTTGTGTGTCTTTTTCTTTCCCTCATTATGCTCCAGTATTTGTTTCCAAATAATCAGTTAATGAAGAAATAAAAACCTCTGGTCGTATTTGAAAATTTTTGTGTCATATATTTAACCTATTGTATTGTACAACAATGTCATATCTTCAATACAATAAAAGTGTAAATGCACAAGTTGTAATTGTTGTTTATGATGTTAGGATTTTAATAACCTTTTCTACATTTGTATGTTGATATTTTGTCATTTTCTCGCTGCCAGAACTTTGCTCGTGTGAAGATGCAGGTGACAATGTCCCTGTCCTCCCTTGTGGGACAGAATCAGAACTTCAATGAGGAGTACCTCCGCAAGTCCCTGAAGACCATACTCACATACGCAGAGTTCGACCATGAGCTTCAGGAAACATCCTTCCCAGAACAGGTGGGCGAAAATCCCAGGAACACCCTGGTCAACCCGTGAACATGCGGGGTAGAATAGGTCTTCAGCAACCCATGCTTGCCGTAAGAGGCGACTATGCTTGTCGTAAGAGGCGATTAACGGGATCGGGTGGTCAGACTCGCTGACTTGGTTGAAGCATTTCATTGTATCCCAATTGCTTGGATTGATGCTCATGACATCAATCACTGGATTGTCAGGTCCAAACTTAATTATTGATAGACTCATGTCATATAGATGGAATATTGCTGAGTGCAGCATTAATCAACAAACAAACAGTGTTCAAGACAAGGCATGGAGGTTAAAGAAGTTAAAGATTTTGAGGTTCCCTAGCATCAAACACACTGGAAGACCCCAAGAAGCCCAGGAACCTTGATTTCGAACACTGGTTACATGTGTCAATATTGAGATGTGCAGGATTTGTAGAGCTGAATGAACTTGTGCACCACAACACCATAGGTTAAGGGACTGTACACGAAGTATAATCATGTACACCCCACTATATGCCAGTATTATCATATGACTTCTCATTTTCACTTGGATCTAGGTATAACCTCTGTTTTTCATGTGTTTGATGCTGGTGTTGTACATGTATAGACTGGTGTTGTATATACTGGTGTTGTATATACTGGTGTTGTATATGCTGGTGTTGTATATACTGGTGTTGTATATACTGGTGTTGTACATGTATATACTGGTGTTGTATAGACTGGTGTTGAATAGACTGGTGTTGTATATACTGGTGTTGTATATACTGGTGTTGTATATATTGGTGTTGTATATATTGGTTGAACCTTCCAGGTGAGAGACCTCGTGTTCAACCTCCACATGATCCTGTCTGACACTGTCAAGATGAAGGAGTACCAGAATGACCCCGAGATGCTGCTCGACCTCATGTACCGCATTGCCAAGGGTTACCAGACCTCCCCCGACCTCCGACTCACCTGGCTTCAGAACATGGCCCAGAAACACAGTGAGGTAAGCGAGATAACCTGTGTTCACATGGCAGTAATCAAATTGCAAGTGATTCCATGGCCTTTGATTGGCTACCCAAGCAATTTCTTTTGTGTTTATGATTCCATTAACCAAAAAGAAGTCGGCCATGCCCTGTAGGGGACTGCTGATTCCTGATTGGCAGATAGTTACGTTGTATTATTGCCCTGAACGTCGTCAATGGTTAAATAAGTAGTCTGTGAAGTTATTATGTTTTACTTATTTATTGATTCAACGGATTTACCTCCAAAAACACAAAAACATATTGAATTCTTAAGTATCTACTTACTTCCAATTGACTTCATAAGATGTGATAGGAGTCAAAAGTATGATATTTGCCAAATTTGTATTCCTGATATGATATTTACATTCCAAAGCCACATTCGGCTAATAATGTCTCAAAACAAATTATGATGTTTGTACTGTGTGGTCAGCGGGGCAATCATGCCGAGGCAGCCCAGTGTCTGGTCCATGCAGCGGGGCTGGTGGCGGAGTACCTGAATATGCTGGAGGATAAGCCCTACCTACCCGTGGGCTGTGTGGCCTTCCAGGTGAGCATATAAGGTGTCCAGGTGTTCTGTGTGTCTTTTGTCAGGTGTTAATGATTTTATTAACTGGAATTGGTATGTGGGATTATCTTTATGGGAACCCAAGGCATATTTGCTAATGGCACTTGCAACACATTGTCATTTTGTGTTCCCAATACTCTATTTTTATTGGATATGTTTGTGGGGAAATACCAGTAAGATCTGTTTTTATGTATTCGATATATATTAAGCATCTTTTCAATGAGTCACAGTCAAATGTGACGAGGCAGGTTAAAATTTGATGTTATGCTTTCATGATGTCCAGAGTTGAATGGCTTGTATGAGTTTTACAAGGGAGGTACTGGTCAAAGAGATAGCTAACTTGTTTATTAATAAATGACCATGATTTATATGTTATCTTGTATGTTATCCTTCTAACTAAAACATCATATTGATATAGAATCATGGTATCCCCTTAAGACAACTGAAGATATGCTACTTCTTACCTCTATAGGGGTGGTCGGGTGGCCTAGTGGTTAAAGCGTTAGCTCGTCAAGCAGAAGACCCGGGTTTGATTGCCGACATGGGAACAATGTGTGAAGCCTATTTCTGGTGTCCCCCGCTGTGATATTGCTGTAATATTGCTAAAAGCGGCGTAAAACCATACTCACTCACTCACTCTTATCTCTATATACATTCTACTGAATATAAAGGAAACTGTTTTATGCAGTCGATTCTTTTAAAGAAATTCTGGGGAGGATTTTTCGATGATATTTCTTTGTTGGCAATGTTGTAGAAAATAACGTGGAATGTGCTAGAGGAGAGTGCCATCTCAGATGATGTAGTGTCACCAGACGAGGAGGGCATCTGTTCCGGGAAGTACTTCACGGAGAATGGCCTTGTGGGCCTGCTGGAGCAGACTGCCAGCTCCTTCACGATGGTGAGTCCCCCGTCATACCTGTAACTGTGTGCATGATAGTGAGTCCCCTGTCACACCTGTAACTGTGTGCATGATAGTGAGTCCCCTGTCATACCTGTAACTGTGTGCATGATAATGAGTCCCCTGTCATACCTGTAACTGTGTGCATGATAGTGAGTCCCCCGTCATACCGTAACTGTGTGCATGATAGTGAGTCCCCTGTCAACACCTGTAACTCTGTGCATGATAGTGAGTCCCCCGTCAACACCTGTAACTCTGTGCATGATAGTGAGTCCCCTGTCATACCTGTAACTGATAATGAGTCCATTGCGGATCAACAGGTGATCCATGTTGATCTGCAGCAGGGTATGGCAGTGGGCTAGCTCTGTAACACCGGCAAGTCTGGACTTGTACAAGCAGCCACAAACACATGCATGCATGTCGCTGTATATGTGAAATATTAAGGAAGAGGACATTCAACCCTATTTTACCTCACCACCTTCTTTTCATAGGCTGGACAAACCCTCTTGGGGTGCTCATTCAACCACTCAGTCACTTAACCTATATGTTGGAACTGTGAAGAAATTAAGTGTTCTGAATACAAGAGATGATTAGTTTTTGAAGGAGTGCAAACTCTTTTCTTGTTTTCAGATGTGTTATTTCAATAGCAGTAATATGTATGCTATGTATCATGTCTACACTAATGTCTGTGTTGCCAGGCTGGTATGTACGAGGCTGTGAACGAGGTGTACAAGATCCTGCTGCCGATCCACGAAGCAAGCCGGGACTACAAGAAGCTGGCCCACATCCACCAGAAGCTGCAGGAGTCGTTCAACAATGTCATCAGAATGGTGAGTGCAGACAAAACCGCTGTACCTCATGCTTGTTTCTGTATGGGGATTCCATGACGGAAAGGTCCCTGTACCTCATGCTTGTCTCTGTATGGGGAATCAAGGACAGAAAGGTCCCTGTACCTCATGCTTGTCCCTGTATGGGGAATCAAGGACAGAAAGGTCCCTGTACCTCATGCTTGTCTCTGTATGGGGATTCCATGACGGAAAGGTCCCTGTACCTCATGCTTGTCTCTGTATGGGGATTCCAGGACGGAAAGGTCCCTGTACCTCATGCTTGTCCCTGTATGGGGAATCAAGGACAGAAAGGTCCCTGTACCTCATGCTTGTCTCTGTATGGGGTTTCCAGGACAGAAAGGTCCCTGTACCTCATGCTTGTCTCTGTATGGGGATTCCATGACGGAAAGGTCCCTGTACCTCATGCTTGTCTCTGTATGGGGATTCCAGGACGGAAAGGTCCCTGTACCTCATGCTTGTCTCTGTATGGGGAATCAAGGACAGAAAGGTCCCTGTACCTCATGCTTGTCCCTGTATGGGGAATCAAGGACAGAAAGGTCCCTGTACCTCATGCTTGTCCCTGTATGGGGATTCCAGGACAGAAAGTTCCCTGTACCTCATGCTTGTCCCTGTATGGGGATTCCAGGACAGAAAGGTCCCTGTACCTCATGCTTGTCCCTGTATGGGGAATCAAGGACAGAAAGGTCCCTGTACCTCATGCTTGTCCCTGTATGGGGAATCAAGGACAGAAAGGTCCCTGTACCTCATGCTTGTCTCTGTATGGGGATTCCAGGACAGAAAGGTCCCTGTACCTCATGCTTGTCCCTGTATGGGGAATCAAGGACAGAAAGGTCCCTGTACCTCATGCTTGTCCCTGTATGGGGATTCCATGACGGAAAGGTCCCTGTACCTCATGCTTGTCTCTGTATGGGGATTCCAGGACGGAAAGGTCCCTGTACCTCATGCTTGTCCCTGTATGGGGAATCAAGGACAGAAAGGTCCCTGTACCTCATGCTTGTCTCTGTATGGGGTTTCCAGGACAGAAAGGTCCCTGTACCTCATGCTTGTCCCTGTATGGGGATTCCAGGACAGAAAGGTCCCTGTACCTCATGCTTGTCCCTGTATGGGGATTCCAGGACAGAAAGGTCCCTGTACCTCATGCTTGTCTCTGTATGGGGATTCCAGGACAGAAAGTTCCCTGTACCTCATGCTTGTCCCTGTATGGGGATTCCAGGACAGAAAGGTCCCTGTACCTCATGCTTGTCCCTGTATGGGGATTCCAGGACAGAAAGGTCCCTGTACCTCATGCTTGTCCCTGTATGGGGATTCCAGGACAGAAAGTTCCCTGTACCTCATGCTTGTCCCTGTATGGGGATTCCAGGACGGAAAGGTCCCTGTACCTCATGCTTGTCCCTGTATGGGGAATCAAGGACAGAAAGGTCCCTGTACCTCATGCTTGTCTCTGTATGGGGATTCATGGACAGAAAGGTCCCTGTACCTCATGCTTGTCTCTGTATGGGGATTCCAGGACAGAAAGTTCCCTGTACCTCATGCTTGTCCCTGTATGGGGATTCCAGGACGGAAAGGTCCCTGTACCTCATGCTTGTCCCTGTATGGGGAATCAAGGACAGAAAGGTCCCTGTACCTCATGCTTGTCTCTGTATGGGGATTCATGGACAGAAAGGTCCCTGTACCTCATGCTTGTCTCTGTATGGGGATTCCAGGACAGAAAGGTCCCTGTACCTCATGCTTGTCCCTGTATGGGGATTCCAGGACAGAAAGGTGCCTGTACCTCATGCTTATTGTGGTAGCCAGCTGAATTTGACAATAACTGTGGCCATGTTGCACACATTGACCTTCTTAATAAATAAGGCAAATATCCACACAGCATGTTGCTGATATCATATGTGTTGAGTGATCCAACAGATAGTTTAGTACCATAAAATGTTAATTAAGTTAGCTATAATGTCATTGACTCATATCTGTTTGGTACTTCTCCTTACAATCTCTATGCTGTGTTTCAGGAAGGGAAGCGGATATTTGGGACGTATTTCCGCGTTGGGTTCTACGGCTCGTTGTTCGGGGACTTGGATGGGGAGGAGTTTATCTACAAGGAGCCTGCCATCACAAAACTCCCGGAAATATCTCACCGACTCGAGGTATGTCACCTGTAGTCCAGTTCATCAGTATTGTATGATGCAAATGCATGGTATATGTGTTTCATATAGCATTGCTTACCAATGAGTTTTTCTCTGTGGCCTTAGTAACGTGAACATGTCAAAAAATGCAACTTAGGTGGTCTTGGTCAGTGACTTGATTGATTTGCATGTCCTTGTATTCCATGTGGGAAGTTTTGGGGTTTATTTCCTTTACATTTTTATTGCATATAGATAATTTTCACAATTACATAAAAGCATATGACGTGTTGACCAGAATTTATCAATATTGCTGGTCAAAGCTGCAGCACATATTGTTACATTATAGTATTCTGACACTTTAAGTTAAATTTTTTTGAAAGTCTTTGCTGTTAATTTCGTAAATGAGTTTTTTAACAAATATAACTAATATATTTAAAGGGTCCTTATTTCTTTCCGGGAAACCAAGAAGTGTATTCTTCTTGGTAAGAATGATTTTCAATTATATGTGAGAAGTTGCTCAGAATATCAATCACTGGTTTGCCTGATGCAGACAGATTATTTGCAGGCCGCTGTTGTATAGTTGTTATATTGCTGATTGTGACTTCAGTAAGGATTCACTCACTCACTCACTCACTCACTCATCATGTCATGCTGATATTTTCTGTTGTTCTGCTGTAGAGTTTCTATGGCGACCGGTTTGGCTATGATGTTGTGTCAACTGTGAAGGATTCCAACACTGTAGAAAAGGAAAAATTGGACCCTGCCAAGGTAATCAAGGGGGACCACTCTGTATTGGATAATTATTTGAGCGTGTGTAAAGTCTTGGGTACAAGTCATTCTTCCAACATTGAAACTGATATCACTGACATGCTATCCTTATTTCTGAAGTATTGTCATGCTATACCTAAAGTAATGTCATGATGTAACTGAAGTGTTGTCATGTTGTAACTGAAGTATTGTCACATTGGTGAAATGTCTCTGATCACTCACTGGGGTTTTGACACGAAGGTGTTCATTGATTCTAATGGTGGTGTGTTTGTTGCAGGCCTACATACAGATCACCTATGTTGAGCCGTACTTCGACATGTACGAGTACAGAGACAGGATCACCTACTTTGACAAGAACTACAACATCAGTGAGTTGGCAGACTTGTTTGTAACATAAACATATTGTTCATATTGTCAATCACTGGATTGTCTGATCCGCCGTCATATGGCTGAAATATTGCTGAGCATGGTGTTGAGCAACAAACAAACAAAATATAGTTAAAGGTCAAGACTTTGTCTTGTTTGTTGTGGAGGCAACTAAAAAGGGACCTCAAAGAATAGTTTGGTAGCCTATTGGTCGGATTGTTAGCTTGTCATCCCAAAACTTGGTACAATGTGAAACCCATATCTGGTGTTCGCTGCTGTGATGTGACTGTAATGTGGATGAAGTGGCTTCAAAGCTCACATGCTGTGCAGAGTTGCGTCCCTTGGGCACGCCAGAACCTATGATTGTGGGTTCAAATCCCGGTTCGCCCCGATTATGTTTCTAGGTTTGTCAGCACCATACCCGTGCTCGTGGGTTTCACCTAAGTGGTAAACGTCTGAGACCTGCATCACTTCTGGCTTTCCTCCCACATTAAGCTAACAAGCCGTGATATAACTGTTAAAAGCGGCGTTAAACCAAACTCAACTCAAAGCTCACATGCATCTGACTTTCATGACTGAATGCTGTTTTATGCCTCATCGGTATTACAGCTTTATCATGTCTGCCAGCATTTGTCATGGCATGATGCGCTGATCGATCATGATTTCGAACTATAGATTTGCCTTATGATCCTTGGTTTGTGAGTAACATAGCCATGCTCCCAGGATTAAACTGAAACACTGTCCAAAGCAGCTAACAGGGCATGGGTGGCCCAGTCATCTAAGGAGCTGCAATTCACTGTGCAGAGTTGCATCCCTTAGGTTTTGGTTTGTTTGTTGTTAATGTCACACACAGCAATATTCCAGCTTTGTGACGGCGGTCTGTAAATAATCAAATCTAGACCAGACAATCCAGTGATTGACATCATGAGCATCGTTCCACGTAATTGGGAGACAATGACATGCATCACCCAAGTCAGGAGCCTGACCATCTGATCCCGTTAGTTGCCTCCTACGCACCCCTTAGATAGAAATTTACCCCTTTAGTGAAACCCAGAAAACCAGGTGTAGTGCAGAAAACATCCTTAACATAATCAGGGTGAATCTGCATCCCTAAGTTGTGCAGATTCACCCTGAAAATGTTTAGGACGTTTCCTGCACTATACGTGTGGGTTTCACTGAAGTGGTAAACGTCTACGACCTACATCACTTCAGGCTTCCCTCCACATCAAGCTGACACACTGGAATACAGTTCAAAGCAGTGGGAAACCAAACTGAGTCAAAGCAACAGAGTGTTTTATCTTATGTTTTATTTAATAGTCAAGACTAGTTGTGAGAACCCAGTGGTGTAACATAGGCAGCAAGCCTTTCTGGTGGGGAATAGTAACTCAGTCATTGTGTTCTAGTGATTTTCTTTGGTAGCTCTTGCAACAAATATGTGGTACTAGGAACTTATCCTGCCCTGGAATTGCCAGAGTGGCTTCAGACATGTATGCCCTGATTTTGATCATGATTTAGCTGTGATATAAGCTGCTACAGCATTTAACCACATTCATTCACTGGCTGCTGGCTTATCTCTCCACATTGTGTTGTCAGAGCGGTTCATGTACGCCACGCCCTTCACGCTGGACGGCCGCGCCCACGGGGAGCTTCACGAGCAGTACAAGAGGAAGACCATCCTCACAACCACCCACACATTCCCCTATGTCAAGACACGCATGACAGTCATAGAGCGGCAGCAGGTAGGAGATCTCCATCACTACAGAAACTGCTCAGTTATGTACCAGGGCATCACGGTTCACTGATCATGCCATACACCTGCTCATCTGTCTAGTTTCAAGTGATTCTATGTTGATTTTCAAAATGTGATATTTAAGTTTTTCAATTAGCTGGCCTTATGACTACAATCACTAGGATTGTTTTGCCACCGATCTAGAATCTATGTGAGGTAGGTGTATTATGACACCCTGTTGTACAGCAGTCATGTATTTGGGTAAGAAATAAAATCTGAATTAATTTTGAATGCATCCAGGAAGTGTGGTGGTGCCAGGTTGCATTTTCGTGTCTCTGATAATCTTGTCTCCAGACATATGGGTCACTGATAATCCTGTCTGCACACATACAGGTCTCTGATAATCTTGTCTCCAGACATATGGGTCTCTGGTAATCCTGTCTCCACACATACATGTCTCTGATAATCTTGTCTCCAGACATATGGGTCTCTGATAATCCTGTCTGCACACATACAGGTCTCTGATAATCCTGTCTCCACACATACAGGTCTCTGATAATCCTGTCTGCACACATACAGGTCTCTGATAATCCTGTCTGCACACATACAGGTCTCTGATAAACCTGTCTGCAACCATACAGGTCTCTGATAATCCTGTCTGCACACATACAGGTCTCTGATAAACCTGTCTGCACACATACAGGTCTCTGATAAACCTGTCTGCAACCATGCGGGTCTCTGTTAATCCTGTCTGCACACATACAGGTCTCTGATAATCCTGTCTGCACACATACAGGTCTCTGATAATCTTGTCTCAAGACATGCAGGTCTCTGATAATCCTGTCTGCACACATACAGGTCTCTGATAATCCTGTCTGCACACATACAGGTCTCTGATAATCCTGTCTGCACACATACAGGTCTCTGATAAACCTGTCTGCACACATACAGGTCTCTGATAAACCTGTCTGCAACCATGCGGGTCTCTGATAATCCTGTCTGCACACATACAGGTCTCTGATAATCCTGTCTGCACACATACAGGTCTCTGATAATCCTGTCTGCACACATACAGGTCCCTGATAATCTTGTCTCCAGACATATGGGTCACTGATAATCCTGTCTGCACACATACATGTCTCTGATAATCTTGTCTCCAGACATATGGGTCTCTGATAATCCTGTCTCCACACATACAGGTCTCTGATAATCTTGTCTCCAGACATATGGGTCTCTGATAAACCTGTCTGCACACATACAGGTCTCTGATAATCCTGTCTGCACACATACAGGTCTCTGATAATCCTGTCTGCACACATACAGGTCTCTGATAATCCTGTCTGCACACATACAGGTCTCTGATAAACCTGTCTGCACACATACAGGTCTCTGATAAACCTGTCTGCAACCATACAGGTCTCTGATAATCCTGTCTGCACACATACAGGTCTCTGATAAACCTGTCTGCACACATACAGGTCTCTGATAAACCTGTCTGCAACCATGCGGGTCTCTGATAATCCTGTCTGCACACATACAGGTCTCTGATAATCCTGTCTGCACACATACAGGTCTCTGATAAACCTGTCTCCAGACATGCAGGTCTCTGGTAATCCTGTCTCCACACATACAGGTCTCTGATAAACCTGTCTCCACACATACCGGTCTCTGATAATCCTGTCTGCACACATGCAGGTCTCTGATAAACCTGTCTGCACACATACAGGTCTCTGATAATCCTGTCTGCACACACAGGTCTCTGATAAACCTGTCTCAAGACATGCAGGTCTCTGGTAATCCTGTCGCCACACATGCAGGTCTCTGATAATCCTGTCTGCACACATGCAGGTCTCTGATAATCCTGTCTGCACACATACGGGTCTCTGGTAATCCTGTCTGCACACATACGGGTTTCTGGTAATCCTGTCTGCACACATGCAGGTCTCTGATAATCCTGTCTCCACACATACGGGTCACTGATAATCCTGTCTGCACACATACAGGTCTCTGATAATCCTGTCTCCACACATACGGGTCTCTGATAATCCTGTCTGCACACATACAGGTCTCTGATAATCCTGTCTCCACACATACAGGTCTCTGATAATCCTGTCTCCAGACATGCAGGTCTCTGGTAATCCTGTCTCCACACATACAGGTCTCTGATAATCCTGTCTCCAGACATGCGGGTCTCTGGTAATCCTGTCTCCACACATACGAGTCTCTGATAATCCTGTCTCCACACATACGGGTCTCGGGTAATCCTGTCTCCAGACATACGGGTCTCTGTGCATGTTTTCTGTCTCTAGATCATCTTGTCGCCTGTGGAAGTGGCAATCGAGGATGTACAGAAGAAGACCCGGGAGCTGGCGTTGGCCTTGTGCCAGGAGCCTCCAGACCTGAAGATTCTGCAGATGGTATTGCAGGGGTGTATCGGCACGACAGTCAACCAGGTACAGTAGTCACACCCAGATCAGACACTCACACAACTCTACACCAGGTACAGTAGTCACACCCAGATCAGACACTCACACAACTCTACACCAGGTACAGTAGTCACACCCAGATCAGACACTCACACAACTCTACACCAGGTACAGTAGTCACACCCAGATCAGACACTCACACAACTCTACACCAGGTACAGTAGTCACACCCAGATCAGACACTCACACAACTCTACACCAGCTGACTGGGAAGAATTGTGAATGGTATATTGATACCTTGAAACATGAAATGGATATTCCTTAAAAAACAGATTTCTAATTATGAAATGACAACCTCAGTGTGCAAGTGAGATAATGTTTAACATTATCTTACTTGCACACTGAGTCAAAATGTGTAACTATATTGTCACTGTAATAGAGGTGAGGAGGTACCAAATAATTTTGTTCTTTACAGACGTGGCAGCAATGCATGAAATCTGTTCTGTCTTCAGAGCCCTTGATTGTGGTATAGTTTTCAGGCTAACAGTAAACGTCGGATTATCTGCTTCAATTTCTGGGTGGTTCTTAGACAGTAGTTTTGACTGTGTGGCGTCTTGTATGTGAAGTCTGTCGAACATGAAGTTGCGCCTAGGCTGGGATTGTGAGTAAGAGTTGTCTCATCAACAGGGTCCCCTGGAGGTGGCGCTAGTGTTCCTGGCAGACGTAGCAGGGGGGACACAACCCCCCAGCAAGCACCACAACAAGCTCAGGCTGTGCTTCAAGGACTTCCTCAAAAAGTAAGGTTCACAGACTGTCGTTTTGCGGCCCACCAAATGGTAACAGTCCACCCAATTATGGTTTTGACATATATGTAGTATAGGCCCCATGGCCAGTTGCTGCAACACTAAGGTTTCTGTACCAAATGGATGAAATTAAATGAGCTATACCTTCCTTGTCTGTATGCTTCTATACAACATTCTTGACTTAGTACAGTGGTAACTCCATGCACTAATATGTGGTACACAGTTTTAGTGTCCATTGGCATTAGGGATTTGGGGTCCTAAGTTCATGTCTCAGTTTGTCATAAGATGTGATGAAGATGTGGATCTGGTGTTGACCTCTGCAGTATCGACCGCTGGTGTACCCTGTCCACACACAGTGTAAGTCTAGTGACTGTGCAAGTCAAGTGGTGGAGTATCCGCTTTGTAGAGTGGATGGTCGTGGGTTCGATCCCTGGCATATCGTACCAAAAAATTGTATTTTTTGTTCTGCAAGCATTGTTTTACAACCAGGGATTAAGATTACCTTGTGTATTTTCTCATAAACTAATCTTGGAAACAGCAATCAGCTGTACACATGGTTTCTTTGAATCTAGCGGTGGTTCGGTCAAGACACACCCAATGATATAACTTTGCAGGATTTTAATGCAAGAATCGGCAAAAATTGTATCTGAAACTATTTTTTTATCAGGAATAATATATTCCAATATCTTGTTATTTTAGTTGCAGCTTTTACTAAATATATTTAAAATAATTATAACCCTAAGCGAAGCAGCTGATCACTATTGCCGGTTATTATTTTTCACATGGAATCAGTTTGACCAGTGACTGTCAAGCCTCCCGCGCACGTAATCGCGAGAACTACGTGCAATAATCTTGGACGTGAGGTTAAACCCCACTTCACCTCAACCCAGTAACTATTCCGATAGTCGGTAACTTGTCAAAATTTAGATGGACGAGTTGTTTTCTCCCCACATCAGGTTGTTTTAGTAGTCCTAAATTACCTGTGGATTAGTTAGATGTGACCGATGATGTCTACTCCGACTTACACTGTAGTTTGCTGATGGTGTTGCAATGTCCTGGCAGGTGCAGCGACTCACTACAGCGTAACAAGGCTCTCATTGCCTCGGAGCAGAAGGAGTATCAGCGAGAGCTGGAGCGGAACTACCACAACTTCAAAGAAAAATTGCAGCCGATGATCTGCTCCAACATTGTCTCACTCAACAAACGATCTCGCCACAAGAAGTAAGTGTGTACAGAAACCCATCTAATCTTTGCTTATGGTTCGTTAGAATAGGACCCAACGGTGTGGAGTGATGCTCAAAATATCAATCACTGCTTGTCTTGACTCATTTATCAACAGGCTGTTGTGATTTAGCTGGAATATTGCTGAGTGCAGTGTTCAGCAACAGACATACATACATTGCCACAAGATGTAGGTGTGAAGGGAATCACCATTTGTATTCTTAAGTGTGTGACTCCATGTTTGTCGAACAGTGACTATGCAGATGCTTCTGATGGACATTCCTGTATGAGTGTGTCAGAATGTTGATGCTGCTGCACACTGTGACCCTCTTTGGGATTCCAGTATCGATCTCCAGTATGGATCTCCAGCATCCCATGCTATTCCCTTGGGGGCCCAGGTTGGAAAAGGTCCCTGGTCATAAGAGGCTACTTAATGGATCGGACGGTCAACTTGGTTGATGTCATGTCAATGTAGCCTGATGATTTGTGTGCTTCTCCTAACATCAGTCACTGGATTGTCTGGTCCAGAGACGACTATATACAAACCCCTGTCGTAAGGGTGGAATAATGCTGAATGTTGCACAAATATTGACTTGTGTGGACTGTTGCACATGCTGTCAACCACTGGTTGCTGTACAAACAGTCGTATTTTCTTGAATACATTTGAGGTTATTCATTTTTGAAAAGTCATACTTCATGTCATTTCATTTTTCAGCAAAGAGGCTAAGGAACGTTTGAAGCGCCAAGAGGTGAACACATCCCAGTGTTGAATTGCCGAGTCCCGGAATCCCCCTAACACGAGTCCGAGAGCATGTGCCACCACACCGGCTGGCTTGACCAGTCCTGTCACAACGTCACCTCAACTTGGTTCAGGCCAAGTATTATGTATGGATCAAGTTGAAATCCTCAACCATGGGATCATGGCCCACTGACATTATCAGGACTCCTGTCTCACATTGAAATGCTGACTTGTAGAATAAGAACTGATATCACCAATATATCCACAGCAGTGTCCAGATTGGTTCAGTACACACCAGCTGTCAGTGTATGTGGAACTATAACAGATCCTCTCAGAAGTAGGGCAGTGGATGTGACTGGTCCTGTGTCGTTCAAGAGTGAATGAGTGAGTGTGGTTTTACGCCGCTTTTAGCAATATTCCTGCAATATCACGGCAGGGGACTTTGGGCTTCACACATTGTACCCACGTCAAGAATCGAACCCAGGTCTTCGGCATGACGAACGAATGCTTTAACCACTAGGCTACCCGACCGCCCCTGTCCTTCAAGAACTAGTCACTGGTGTCTATACAAAGTAGAATCAATCTCTTCTGTAACTTGCAGTAGGAGTGTGTGGATGTTTCTGCTGCCATCAGCACCACCAAATATGGCCTCCAGTTTCAGTTGCCTGGCTGCTGACCTGTCCTCACAATTAGAAACAGGCTTACCAGAGGTGGATCCGGAGCCTGTGATAGGGGAAACAGGTTCACATTTTGAATTCCTGACCTTTGTGGGGTGCTTGTGTTTCAAATTCTGAATTCTTTGCTTCAGTGTGTGTGGAGGTTAAAAAAGACAAGATGGCGGGGGATACCTATGAATGTATGTCAGTACTATAGAGATGGCTCTTGTTATTGGGTTCCATGTGTGATTTTTCAAAATGGTTGGGGCCAAACCCCATGTCCCCTCCCTCTGGATCCGCCAATGCTTGCTGTTGATTGCTAGGAAAGGAACTGTGCAATAATGTTGACAGTGTAGTCTTTACTGTTGCCATTACTGGCAAGGCTTGATGCAGATGTTTTCATTGCATTGCTTATTGCAGGAATCTTGGTATTGTTGAATAAATACCCATTATTACCTATAGTGTAAATGCAAATCTAAATCCTCCAATAAGATAATTGAATATCTTGAAGGGAGCTAATGTTGTACACTTCTGTAACTTGACTGAAACTCTTCCCTAACCCTGTATTGTATGTTTATTAAATCTTAATCTATGTTTGCATATGTTCATAATGAAATGTCTTTCAAATGTATAAAATGTAACTTGATGAAGATCAACAGCTATTTAGAGTTGCTGCTAATCCGTAGGTGTGCGATGCTTCCTTTGGATGTCATGTAAAGGCAAAATTTATCAAGACATGAAAATTGTCTGTTCAGAATCTACGAAATATGTAGGCTTAATTCATATCTGAAGAATAACAAGGAGACCAAATGTTTACCACTGCATAATACTATCTAGTCTTTCTGTGCAATAACTCACATGTGTATATAACATTTTGTAAATAGTAACTTAATGTCTGTATTTATTGATACCTGCCTCACAATTAATTCATCAAAATGTTGGAGGATATTGCATCATGTTTGAACTCATTAAGCCGCAATTTGAGCAATGTTCAATTATGATTGTGATAAGTTTTCATAATCTATACTACTCAAAAGAAGTTAAGGACCACCCAATTCTTTCATTATACTATAGTCATGACAGATTAAATATAGTAATAAATATGAAAGAATTGGGTGGTCCTCAACTTCTTTTGAGTAGTATAGTCTAAGATGTCCTGTAGCCTGGTGATGGTGGCAGGGACCCAAGCCATGTAGTTGTAGCCATGTTGTCAGCTGTCTCACTGTTAATCAGGGCACGTCAAATGCTGTTACGTTTACCATGGACCATGTTCTACATACTTCAGCTATGTAGTGTTTTGAATGAGAATATTCTAATTAGTACCCTTTTGGTATTAAGCATGTATTCCTTGTTATACACGGAGATCTGAATACAGAGATGTGGTGGTAGCAGGAGCATTCGATTTCTTTTGTCTTATGTAGATGATTCCTTAATCAAAAGAATGTTGACCAAAATCATCAACGAAAATATGTTCAACATGTTTTTGTCAGAACAACATCTATCATCCCACCTCTCAATGTTCATCAATACAATGTTTTGTATACTTTGTACAATAAACAGTAATACAATGTTGTAGAGTTGTCTGAATGTGTTGCCAACAAATCCTGAACATGCATGCTAGGGGAGACAGACTTCTCATGGAGGCAGTCACTGTCCCTGTTCTGTATATGGGAGTGAGTGAGTGAGTTGGGTTTAACGCCGCTTTTAACATTATTTCAGTTATATCACGGCGTGTCAGCTTAATGTGGGAGGAAAGCCTGAAGTGATGCAGGTCTTAGACGTTTACCACTTTGGTGAAACCATCGAGCACGGGTATGGTGCTGACAAACCTAGAAACATATTTGGGGCGAACCGGGATTCGAACCAACAATCATAGGTTTCTGGCGTGCCCAAGGGACGCAACTCTGCACAGCAAGTCGCGGCGCCTTAAGACAACTGGGCCACCCGTGCCCCCTCTGTATATGGGAGAAATGAAACCAAGTTGAAAGTAGTTGTAAGGCACTTTATTAGACAGAATGTACAGTAAGGACAGTTGTATACAGAGGGCAAGACTGTCACATTATCACAGGGGAGGACGGCCAGCCTACATCCACAAGGAAAACAGGCTTTACACAAGATTGACAGAAAACTGGGTGCTTTTTGATAAATTAGTGCTTGATTGTAACAAGTTTCTTTGTGTGGTCTTATCATATACTGGAAGTGCTTGAGAATAATCGTTTGATTAAGATCAAATATACTCGTCACATCTGAAAAAACCCAAGGAGAAGCTCCACATAAACAAGAAAGAGTTCAACAAAACAGATGAGATGCTCTTGTGGTTTACAATATGCACGGAAGTGCTGTACACAGGATTATGCTCATTCTGTAGAAGTTCTGCCACCAAGTGAATGAATTGTCCATGTATACTGATGGCAACATGTAAGGGAACATGTAGAATGAAGCGAGTGACATCCTGTATGTTGACAACAGCAATCCTACACCAGACCCTCTCATCAATATGAATCAATATTTGTATCACTAAACCTTATGTTGCTACCCTTACCTATATCCATCAGTATACAAAGGCAGCATCTTGGTATCTGAACAATGAGGTCATAATGAAATATTTATAAGACTTTCATCCGTCTCGCTGCACTTGATGTTAGTAACCATAACAACCATGTTATTTCTGTAACCCCAAACACTTTCCCCAGGGAGTGACATTTCAAAAATTATATGGTTTACAGATTTGACAATAAAAAAAAATGTATGAAAACAAATATATTATTTACCCAGCAACGACATAAGATTCTGTAGTTGCAACTTGTAAATAATTCATCAAATCCATTGCATATCATTTTGGGCCACAGTACTGTAAAACTACCTGACATAACTATTAGCATTTATGTATTCCTACAAAACAAACCATCCCAACCAACTTTATGCCAAATATATTGAGCTGAAAAAAAGTATTTGTATTTCTATATTGACTGACCCATGCTAATTGCTGATCAAAATTCTGTAAATCATAAAATAGTACAAGTGTCAAAGTACCTCCCTCTACACTTATACTGCTTGGATGAAAATCGAATAAATATTGGTGCCTTTAGCTACATATTATGTATGGTACTGTATACCTGTGTGACACATTAATACAGAACGTCATTCTCCATGACCATAATTCATGACCAGATGTATGAACTGATATTGATGATAAATCTTGTGCAAAACATTTGAGCATACACATCTTTCTTTAATGAGAAGAATGAAAGCAAAACCAGAGATGCCAAACCTAATTGGAGAATTTGGGATAATTAATGTCTCAACTTAATTTGAAAAAAAAAGGTATATATTCATTGTATTTTATCACCCAAAATCTGTAAACCTTCCCATCACAAGCAGAAACAATTGATGATTTGGTTGTTTATGCAATATGTCAGTATCTGGTTTCATTTAAATTAACAAAATTCATAATTTATTTCACTTAATCATATTGGTGATATTTGTTTCGGGAATATCGCAATGATTCTACCGCAGTGGGGTAATGGCTGGCATCTCTGCAACTCTACTGCCCTGTGGCCACATTGCATGGTCGTTGACAGCATGTGGTGAGAGCATCGTGTTGGTAGGGGACTTGGGACTTGGGACTTGGGACAAGGATGGAGATGGAGATGAGTACAACATACATTTTGTGGTTTACTTTAAATGAAACATGTGAAACACAACATACAAACAAAAATATGCCAGAGCTACAATAAAATACTAGACACACACAAGAAGCTTATATGAACAAATCAGGATAGCAAAACATTGGTTAGGGTTGTACAAATACATGTTAAATTGCAATGAGATCCTTGGTGAAATAAAATACTTTTTCATTTTTTATAACATCTTTGAGAGTGAGATATAATGCTGCTTCAAATATTATTTCTGTTACAGCATCATAACATCTTAATTTACAAGCCTTTAACATGATAAGTAAGTGTCCATTCTCAAACAACAAGATTACTCGAATATGGAATTATTCAAGTAAATCACGGTCTTAACACTGCATATCATTAACATTATGAAGGAAATAATCCTTTCGAACAATGTACTTTTAACACACACACTGCTCAAAAGAAGTTAAAGAACACCTGATTTTTTCATACGACTCCACTGGAAATCTGTCTGTGGAAGAATACTAATCCTATAACTAACCTTAACACTTCAGCAACCAGTTGGACATAACATCAGAAAAACAACAATTGGTGACATTTGTAATGCCTTTGTAGAATATGGGTAGGGGAGATAACTCTGGTCAGTTGGCAAGGGATTCAGAAACTCATTTATCCATACAAAGTTAGAGAATATGCTGGTGTCCAGATTGAGCGAGGTTCAACTATAGTTAATGTCATAACATGACTGACTAACTAGAGTAACTTGAAGGAATCAGGTATTCTTCAACTTCTTTGGGTAGTAATGATGTTAGAGCCGGACTAGGTAGTCTTGCTAACACAGACTATGATGTCTACATTTCTCAGCTACAATATCTTATTTCACTCATGGCACTAATAACATGGCCGAGACAAAAGACCAGGCACAGGCTGTGGAGCGTAGTCCTCACTCAAACAGGGAACACTGAACTAAGGTTCTTTCACGGAACACTTCTCCAGATTGTTATGGTGGTCGCACCAGCGAGACAAACATGTCCATAAACAAATTAAACATAATACATGCAGGCTGATATATTAAAGCCGTTAATACACAATAACATCCAAACAGGACACAAGCTCTCAAATGTACAGTGAAAACCCTGATAATTCGGACAGTTGAGTTTTCGCTGATATCATCCCTATTAACGAATGTCCATATTAACACACAGGTATGGAGTCATTTCACTTGGTGTACATACAAGTGCCCCTGCGGTAATCATCCAAAAGGTTGGAATTAACAGATTCCAGACTGACGAGGTTTCTATATATGCGTTACACATTTCCTTCAACAGTTCATCAAAGTCCTGTAGTGTAGTGTACAGGATCTGATGAAGTATATACAGTAACAGTATAATAAAATTTGCTCTGATATTTTAAAAATATATATTTAAATATGTTTTATATTCAAACGTACATGGGTACATTACAATGACATATTTTTAAAATGGTAGTTAAAATGTTAGCAAAATATGCAGAGATTTGTCTCATTGAGTTGCAAAGAGTATGGTAAATACATTAAAGGAGGAAGGTTAAAAAAGACCTTTGTACATTGCATACAATAGTCTTACGCTCGTTCTGCTCCGTAGAATTGTAATGCCAGGAATGGACTAAAGCCACATGAACAAACAATATTTCTGTTCTGTCATGGCACAAGTACTAACACTTAGGCACCCAGAGATATGGGTGGTCGGGTAGCCTAGTGGTTAATGCGTTCGCTCGTCACGCCGAAAACCCGGGTTCCATTCCAGACATGGGTACAATATGTGAAGCCCATTTCTGGTGTCCCCCGCCGTGATATTGCTGGAATATTGCTAAAAGCGGCGTAAAACCATACTCACTCACTCACCAAGAGATATTGTATTATTTATGTATTAAATACTGTATTTTCTTGAGCATAGTGCTCAGTATAACTAGTATAATTCATAATGGCATGTATAACGTGCACCCTCTTCTGCACAGCTGGGTTTTTTTTAAAAAGTGTGCACTATACTCAAGAAAATAAGGTACAAAGCCCTCATCGTGTTTAGTGAATTGTAGCAAAACTAGCATGTGCAGATGCTTTGGTATTTTGAAGTAAAATTTGGTGTTGATAAAATATACTGCAAATTTCTCATAAAATGTGTTGACATGAGTCAATTTGAAGAATGCTCAGGGATCAGTCATTAATTATTTTTCATCCATGATTATAAAACAGAAAACAGAAATTTGACTCGCCCCATCTCCCACATAAGAGAAACATAAATGTTATCACTATTTAACAATAAATACCTGTTTAATTACCTGTCCCAAATTGAGTTTAATGAACACAACCTCCCCCTTGTGTGAGTGATCCATCCCACTCCGTAACATGTAATCAATGACCGGTCCCTAATGAGGAATCATTATTGCCAAGTATTCTAGGCATTCTTTGGCATGATCAGGGCCAACTGGATTAGGTACACATGATCAGGGCCAACTGGATTAGGTACACATGATCAGGGCCAACTGGACTAGGTTCACATGATCAGGGCCAACTGGATTAGGTACACATGATCAGGGCCAACTGGACTAGGTTCACATGATCAGGGCCAACTGGACTAGGTTCACATGATCAGGGCCAACTGGACTAGGTTCACATGATCAGGGCCAACTGGACTAGGTTCACATGATCAGGGCCAACTGAATTTGGTAACACGATCAGGGCCAACTGAATTTGGTAACATGATCAGGGCCAACTGAATTTGGTAACACGATCAGGGCCAACTGAATTTGGTAACACGATCAGGGCCAACTGGATTAGGTTCACATGATCAGGGCCAACTGAATTTGGTAACACGATCAGGGCCAACTGAATTTGGTAACACGATCAGGGCCAACTGGATTAGGTTCACATGTTTAGGGCCAACTGAATTTGGTACACATGATCAGGGCCAACTAGATTTGGTACACATGATCAGGGTAAACTGAATGTGATATACACAATCAGGGCCAACTGAATCGGTACTCACAGTCAGGGCTAAGCCAAGTGAATTCAGTGCACATGGGAGCCAACTAAGCTATCAATGCAATATTTGGTACTTGGACAGAGGAATGGTAATAGCGGATGAAAGTTGTTCAGTTGGTACATTCTGACTTGGTGACAATACGAGGATGTTCACAACAGGCTGGATATTGCCTTTCATCACACATGTGATCCAAGCTAAGAGTGAGTGAGTGAGTGAGTGAGTGAGTGAGTGAGTGAGTGAGTGAGTGAGTGAGTGAGTGAGTGAGTGAGTGAGTGAGTGAGTGAGTGAGTGAGTGAGTGAGTGAGTGAGTGAGTGAGTTGGGTTTAACGCCGATTTAACATTATTCCAGTTATATCACGGCGTGTCAGCTTAATGTGGGAGGAAAGCCCGAAGTGGTGCAGGTCTCAGACGTCTACCACTTCAGTGAAACTCACGAGCACGGGTATGGGGCTGACAAACCTAGAAACATAATTGGGGCAAACCGGGATTCGAACCCACAATCATAGGTTTCTGGCGTGCCCAAGGGACGCAACTCTGCACAGCGAATCGCGGCGCCTTAGATGTCCTGACCTAGTTACACAGTATCAGGTCACTACAGTGCTGGCCAACTACCCAGTGCTGGCTACAGATACACCACCCACACACTGCCAAGGAATGCAAGATCCTGATTGGTTATACAGATGACACTCATCAAATCGAAACTTGTATGTTGCGAGGTTGAGTGAATGTTGTTTAACGCTACAGTTAGCAGTATTACAGCAATAACACAGACAATCCAGTGGTCGATACTATGAGCAACTTCCACAATCAGTCGATGACCACCTGAGCCAGTTAAGCAGCCTCTCTTGACCTGGGTACTTTGGACATTTCTATTCTGGAATCCTAGCAGGGTATAATTTCAAGAACCTGTGTAACAGATTAACCAATAATAGCAATGGACTGGTAAAGACTCTGGCCAGTTTCATCAGCAGGTGGGTCTTGTGTAGTCATGGCAACACTGCATCACAGCAGGTAGCAGCTGACAGTAGTTCTAACACATCTACAGCAACCAGGAAGGAGCAAGCACCTGCGAGGCCAGCCTCAGCGTGACAGAGATGTCAGGACATGCTCTGATTCCCCCTCTTCTATACTCCTCATCATACCGTCAATCAATTACAATAAATACCACGGACGGTTTTCAAAAACCTGTTGGCAAATTTTAAAATGTCCGATTTGCACTATTCGGACATCGGATTGTAGATCAATGCAGATCTATGTAATTTCAAGCACAAGAGCGATGGAAATTATGTCCTAGGTTAGTGATTGATAAGTTGAGTCGGTAATGGAACAGTGCTGGTGAATGGCTCCATGGTATTTGTAATAGTAGACTGGAGATACAATCCACTGGATAGTCATGGATGGCTCCAACAAGACTGATCAAGTAAACAATGATCTTCGAAAGGACAAAGTGGATGCGCTGTCAGCAGCGACAGAAACTAACATTTTTAGTCTACTAGTCCTCATAATGTTAATATATAACAAAACCTTCAAATGGCAAACTTCTACTATTTCTTATGATACCTTAACTATTGGCAGTTTGGCAAGGACTACAGGACTAGTGCATATTTCTAACGCTGCTGTATGGTTTGTAATGTGTATGGAACAGCACCTCTATGGACAAGATGTCGTATGTTCACCAGGTAGACGGAATGCATGGTGGAGTTAGTGGCAGGTCGTTGTGATGAGACACTGAAGGGACATTGTGGAGAATACAAACAGCCCATGAGTGACCCAACTTGTCACGTCAACTATCTCCCTCTCATCAACAAGATAAAGTGTCTTCAATGTCATAGGCACCAGATGATGGTCTCAGATATGGTTCATCGGAACAATGCCTAATGAGCAGTGACCTTCCCACAAGGTCATGTGTAAACTACTTGCTGAGAGAGCAGCTCAGATAAAATCCTATGTTTGGGGTTTGGGGTTGGGGAGGTACAGGTTACTTTATTTTCATGTGATTTAAAGTGCAAGTCAGATTCACCCTGGCATCCCCTTACGGGTTCAGTGATAAACAGTAAGCTTGGCATACTTCAAAGCACTGCTGCATGACAGCTATACAATACACTTGGAATTAGTATTCACTTGACAAAAGCTGTTGGGAGTTGTTGGTAATGGATACGAGGCAGAGTGTGCCAGGTGGCTTGACGTAAGCCGTTGGGAGTTGTCGGTAATGGATACGAGGCAGAGTGTGCCAGGCGGCTTGACGTAAGCCGTTGGGAGTTGTCGGTAATGGATACGAGGCAGAGTGTGCCAGGTGGCTTGACGTAAGCCGTTGGGAGTTGTTGGTAATGGATACGAGGCAGAGTGTGCCAGGTGGCTTGACGTAAGCCGTTGGGAGTTGTCGGTAATGGATACGAGGCAGAGTGTGCCAGGCGGCTTGACGTAAGCCGTTGGGAGTTGTCGGTAATGGATACGAGGCAGAGTGTGCCAGGCGGCTTGACGTAAGCCGTTGGGAGTTGTCGGTAATGGATACGAGGCAGAGTGTGCCAGGTGGCTTGACGTAAGCCGTTGGGAGTTGTCGGTAATGGATACGAGGCAGAGTGTGCCAGGTGGCTTGACGTAAGCCGTTGGGAGTTGTTGGTAATGGATACGAGGCAGAGTGTGCCAGGTGGCTTGACAGTTTCACTCAGATATTTGGGGATAGGTTAAGGTAGGGTGGGAAGTACTTTTTTTGGTCCAACATTGAAATTTGTCACTGCTCCCTTAGATCTTTAGTGTAAATGCAGGCACAAGACTCCTGAAAGCTCAAAACACTTTCAGCTAAAACTGGATTTTTTGACAGCACTCACTGAAATCATTACAGCCACACTGAAAGTCTACATATGCAATATTTACTTGCATCAAGACTGGTTTTGAATTTCAGCTGAACAGTTGAAACTGTTTAGCTGATATATTTTTCATTGCTAGTATTTCATATCCCGACTCTTCCTTCTCCTAGTGACTGTGATGGCTAGATTCCCCGTTTATGCGACTGTCGCCATTTACTCGCTGCTCACTATTGTGCTTCGTCAGATCTGGTGGAGAATGGCTGTCAGTCATTAGTTTGGCTCCGTTTATTCCTCGTACAAACACCTTGCTTGGCCTCACAATAAGCCCGTGGTCGGGTTTACATGTAAAGTATCTCTTTCCCTGTACACTGCCGTCGTTCTTCCCCTTGGCTGCCCGGAGCTCCACGCCCAGCCACACCCCCTCCCCGAACTCTGTCGGTCCCACGTACCGCACAACACCTGCAATGGAGACGTATACCAGGAATCTAACCTCAACAGAAATATATAGGTAGGTTCTGATTACTCTGAATTTGAAGACAAGGGTAGTGGGGTAGGCTTTACATCTTTCAGATCAGTTTTTCATAAACCTTGAAGCTATGTTGAAGAACTGCCTGTGAAGTATGGCTGTGTTGGTACATGTTTTCAGATGCACTTATTGTTTTGGCATAACACATGTCTAGTGAACTGCAGCACTTTTGACAACTGACATATCATCCGACAAATCTGGCAGATTGAAGTACGGCACCAAGTACAAGACCAAGTACGAGACCAAGTACGAGACCAGATATGAGACAAGCAGGAGACCAGGTATGATTTTGTTTGTTTGTTTGTTGTTTAACACCGCACTCAGCAAAATTCCAGCTATATGACAGAAGTCTGTAAATAATCAATACTGGACCAGATCCAGTATCCAGTGATTGACATCATGAGCATCGATCCACACAATTGGGATTGATAACATGCATCAACCAAGTCAGCGAGCCTGACCACCCGATCCAGTTGGTCGCCTCTTATGACAAGCATAGTCGCCTGGCCAGGTACATGACCAGGGGGAGACAGGTAGGAGGCTAGGGAAGATACAGATAGGAGACTAGGGGGGATACAGGTAGGAGACTAGGGGGGAGACCAGGGGGAGACAGGTAGGAGGCTAGGGAGGAGACCAGGGGGAGACAGGTAGGAGGCTAGGGAGGATACAGGTAGGAGACTAGGGGGGAGACAGGTAGGAGACTAGGGGGGAGACCAGGGGGAGACAGGTAGGAGGCTAGGGGGGAGACCAGGGGGAGACAGGTAGGAGGCTAGGGAGGATACAGGTAGGAGACTAGGGGGGAGACCAGGGGGAGACAGGTAGGAGGCTAGGGAGGAGACCAGGGGGAGACAGGTAGGAGGCTAGGGAGGATACAGGTAGGAGACTAGGGGGGAGACAGGTAGGAGACTAGGGGGGAGACCAGGGGGAGACAGGTAGGAGGCTAGGGGGGAGACTAGGGGGGAGACCAGGGGGAGACAGGTAGGAGGCTAAGGAGGCTAGGGAGGATACAGGTAGGAGACTAGGGAGGAGACCAGGGGGAGACAGGTAGGAGGCTAGGGAGGATACAGGTAGGAGGCCAGGGAGGATACAGGTAGGAGACTAGGGAGGATACAGGTACTAACCCATCTCATTGTTACACAGGACACTGATGCCCGGCTCCAGCTTGAGGTTGGGGCTGGAACCCGGGGTACGCAGGATGTTCATACTGGACCGCGGCCTGCAACACAAACAGCTGGATTAAAGTCGGGGCTCTAGGTGTGTTCAAACATTGCATGTATGCAGGTCACGGTCACAGGAACTTCAATAATGAACCTACAAATTGTAGGGAATCAAACCCAGCCTTCTGAGTGTAACAAGACAACGATCCCACCACTGGACTACCTGCAACTCCTTAATCAACATTCTTTATATCTGCAATACAGGGCAGAAAAATGAAGATACATTCTCAAAGCACTAATTTTAGTAAGGAGTTAAATTTTACATTCGCATTGGAAACATTTCAATCTTATTAAAATCAGATCTTAGTTCTCACTACCGCGAAACAAAGATCTGAGGACCGATCTTTTGCGAATTTTGAGTCAACATTAGCCAATCAGAAGGCAGCTTTCTCGTGCTTTACAGCACTAGTTTCAAACTGGCGACTACACCTCGAAACATATTTTGACGAATTCTCAATTAAAGATTTGAAACTGAACAAAACAATCTGGAATGGCTAATAGATGACCTAGATTGTATGGATTCAGTCGTAAAGCCTGTGACGATCATTCGGGAATTACTCTATGTCGTCTGTGACAATCTTATTTTCAATTTTGAACATGCTGAACACCAGATAACAGGTTTACAGTGAGACAGTATGTTAGCTACAGAGCAAAAGAAAATTCAGAAACTTCTCTACTTCACTACAGAGATGTACACTTACGTTTTCGGTGAGGATTTAACCGGCGTTGAATTCAGCAGGCTAGCTACACTAGGAGCTGGAAATACAATACATAACTAAGAATTAGAGAACATGCTGATTATCAAAGTTTAAAATCCTTTCAGTGAGGAATTCTTTCTAAGTAAGTCGAACCTTGCTTATCCGGATACTTGCGTTTTTTTCAAATATTGTCTTGATATATGAGTGATATGATACACGCTAAAGCTACCCATGTAACGCCTCAAACAGCAGACACTCGAGCAGCTCTTCAGGGCTACACTCACCTGTCATCTTCCGGTCAAGCCTCTCGGACACAGCTCCCCAGCTGATAGTGTCCAGGGACTCGTCCGAGTCAAACCGGCGGTCACCAAGTCTGGAACAGGACACACTTTAGTACAAGGATCATTGAACATATTATTTTTTCGACTTCCGAGAAATATGTCCTCACTGATCAATGCACATTTAGAAATCCAGATGAGTATGGGTTTGTTTAGTTTGTTAATCTAATAAACAGAATGTTCCTTCCGTCTGTTATTATATTGCACCAACACTTTTCCTTCTCTTACTTCTGTATCCTTGACAACGGGGCAAAGACACCGAACTTGGGCCTGCAGGTGAAATAGCGGACTCCGTTAACACAGCCATCATTCTTCCCTGCCGGCTTGTCCAGCTCAATCCCATACCAGACACCTGTACAGGGATAGAGAGACGACAGTGACTTCAGGGAATCCCATGCATATCTGATCTATCACCTCTCAATGGAGTTTTCAGTAAGCCTTCTGCTTTATGAGAGTGAACAAGTATCAAAATAGGCTTCCAATTACTTGTTTTGAATCCTTTTAACTGGCCCACTCAGACTATCAAAGCAATGAACTGCAACGTTGATACAAAGTGGCTTAATTTTCTAAAACTGCAAAGGTATTGCAAGAATCTCCCTGAGTGTATAACATTATAAACTGCCCTGGGTACATCTGGATGTCAGGACAGACCCAATGAGCTCTAGCAGTGACATGGCAAGATTACTGACTATACTGACCCACACCAACTGCACTGTGCAACTCTTCACTATACAATACCTGGGGCGAACTTGGTGTCTCCTGCAAATCTGACTGTGCCCTTCCTCTGTCCGGCAACAATGACCCGATCCCCGGTCTCGATGTCCCCCAAGTCCCCCACAGATGATGCCCTGGACTTGCTCAGGCCTGGAACACAACCACATTGATGGTAACATTGCAGCTTGCAGTGTCAGTGTCAGCGTCAGTGTCGTGTCAGCATCAGTGTCAGTGTCAGTATCAGTGTCGTGTCACGTCAGATGTACGATATATGACTTTTTCCGGTTTTATAGTACTAGCTCACTGAGATATCATGTCGCAGTTTACCATGGATACCAGATTCAGACTCATCATAATGACTCCTAGACAACCAGCCCAACACCAGGTAGGGTAACAACAAGTACAATCTTCAAAATCTTTTGATGGGTCAAGTGGATCAAATCACCGACCGTTCACTCTCCGGGCAGTCTCTCATTCACTATACACCATGGTAGATGTCCTCTATAACAGAACCCACAATGCATCTCCGGAAATACCAATCTAATAACACCCACTGCTCATAAAAGTCCTTTTAGGGACCTACCAGTAGATATTTCATATCTGTTTTAAACAACAGTTATTCAGCTACTTATTTCTAAGAAAACACATTGTGTTTTAAAGCAGTGAACCATCCCACCACCACAATGTTTCAGTTCTACCACAGTGCAGCAGCTATATGGGGGGAAAGCTTAACTGATGTACGTTTAGCCATTTACCACTTTGGTGAAACCCACAAGCACAGGTATGGTGCTGACAAACCTAGAATCATAATCGGGACTCGTCTCAATCTGAATCCTCGACCACAGGTTTCCAGTATGCTTAAGGGAGGCAACTCTCCATACTAATGCCATTGCCTTCGACTGGGCAATACATGCCTTTAGTCAGACGGGTATATAAATATTGGGCATTATCATTTGCAGCAGCCCAGGGTATGCCATTAAGGGCCCGATGATTGAGGGCTGTTGAACAAATGATAATGCCCTGAAAAATAGGGTTATCGTTATTATAGCGGAAATGGAGAGAATCTGTCCATCATGTCCATCGCATGGTAATACCTCTACACCAATCCAATCAAACAACAAAATGTGGCAGTTGTTATTCACACGTAGGTTACAACAGAGGTCAGTTTGACACAGGCCTAGAAACATGTCGTCAACAACAGACACATCACTATATGTCACAAGACGCCACTTGACCTTGACTAACATCGGAGAGAAAGAGTTCAGGAGCAGATTGAAAGTGAACTTTCAGAGTAAGATGAACATTGACTTGTTTTTGTAAGTGATATGGAAACAATTGACAGTGCAATGATTGATGCACCTGCAAGCTAGTTCACAGTATCAGCCTAAATGCTGCACTTGGCCATAGTGTTCGTGGTACCCTCAATCTACAATCTGGCTGGCGTTTACTCATCTCAGTTGCTACTGAATGCCCCTAAGATTATGGGGGTGATCGGGTAGCCTAGCGCCAGTTAGGTTGGGGGGGAACTGTACACTTGTCACACATCGACAGGACACAGGTAAAGACTTGATGATATTTATTGGCAACACTCGAAACGAGCCGCGAAACCCAAGCGAGCCTCCCAAGACAGGCGAGCTACCAAGGGGAGCTAACCCTGTTTACATTAAAGCATGCCAAGCAAACCTGCGTTGGCGTGACTGTCTTTTTTTTTTCTTCATGATAAACGTTATCTAAACAAACCATAATGAAGGAAATAGGCGTGAAAAACAACTTGGTAAGTAAACAATGATGTAATAAAGATCCAATTTCTGGTTAACCATGAAACCAATTGGTAAGTAAACCATCATAGGGTAGACTGCCCTCTGGTCGATGGGGATTATTCTGCCCCTCACAAACATAACATTTAATAAACAAACACAATACTTCAAAAGTCCAAAACGTATTCATCAAATCGCTTTGGTCGTTGACGTTGACGCGATGGCCTTGAAGTTGAAGATGACTGTATACCTGGGTCAAATAGGGGGTCAGATTGATCCGACGCAGAACTGATGTCGGTTGGGTGATTGTCATCAAACACGTCATTCTTAAGCGGTGGCAGAGGAGGAGTAGAAATTTCCAGAGGAATGTGCGGAGTCTCCGGTGTCTGGTGAAGTGTCTCAGGTGGGTCATCATCGATGTCAGATGTGTCCTCACTGTTCGCTTCATGCACACGTGTCTTGTTCCAAAGTGGGACTTTAAAACATTCTGAGAGCTTAACTCTGTATGAAGTGTTCCGCAGTTGGGTCCCAACGAACTTGCGGACATTGCACCAGAGGCCATCTTTGGTGACTACTAGGTAACGATTCCGTGCACATGTTTTATTGCGATCGTTATGAAGGTACACCAGGTCGCCTATCTCAATTTGATCAATAACAGGTCGATGACTCCGAGGAGCCTTGGATTTTTCACTGTGACTGTGGTTTTTTTGGCGATTAACATGTTGCTCTGTTATCAACTGCTTGTCGGACAGAGGCAACTGACAGTTTGTGAATTGGTCTCTCTGGGTCCACATCTCTCGAGAAGACAGGCCTCGTGAACGAATGCGTGTGTTTAGGCGGGCGACAGCGATGGCAAGAGCTGTTGGTGTAGTGGGGCCCCGTACAGGGTCTTGGCGCACAAGCTCATCCTCTAATTCTTGTATGGCCTTTTCAGCAACTGGGTTCTTGTTCACATTCTTCACTCTGCCTATTTCTAGGGTAATTCTATGTTGCTGGAGACGTTCATCCGTGACTAGACTGCTAAAGCCTGGGGCTGGGTCAGTGCGGATAACAGCGTGAGGGCCATCAAGTGGACGGAATTCAATGCAAAGACGAATCAATGCCTCACACAGGGTGGAGCCACGCTCATCGGTAATGATGCACGCCGCAGTGTAGGATGTGACACATTCACGTAGAACGAGGATTAGTTGTCGTTCCCTGCGCATAACATCTGACGCAAATGCAAACCCAACAGTTTCAGGTGGATCACTGGTGCTTTGGTCCACAACAACATGAGGTGTCTTACGCAAGGAGGCGCACCGGTGACAAGATTTTGAGACAGTGTTTATGGATCTGTCAAGGTCCAAAGCAAAGAAGTATCTATGGCATACTTGCTTGAGTTGGTGTGCAGATGGATGATCCAGTTGTATGTGTAGGGCGGTCAGGACTCCGTCTAATACTTGTCTTGGAACAACAATGCACTCTCTTGGTGAACCAAGTGGCTCAGATTTTCGGACAACAAGCAATCCATCCTTGGAGATGGTTGCTGTATTTAGGTATCGTTTGACATCCCTGATGTTTGTTATCTTCTTGGATGGTCGGGTACCTTGGAGAAGATGAGCATGTGTTCGTCGAAGATCCTGGCACTCCTCTTGCAAGGAACGCCAAGCAGACCTGCTTGTGAAAGGAAGGCGGGTTGTTCCATTCATGATGTCCTCTATAGACAGTTGTCGAACAACAGAGCTTTCTGTGCGCTCAATGAAGGAGCAGATTTGGCAAGAGGGATTGTCACATTCTGGTGCATTTCTGCTTGCAAAATCTGATGGCACATTTGCAGAACCAGCGAGGTGTTGTATCGTTGCTTGGTAGCGGCTAACTGTCGATAAGAAGGTAGACACCCGAGGACTAGCAGAGAACTCCCCACGGCATAACTTCTCAAATGCCAAAACACATGGTCTACTGTCGGTAAGGACACATGCTTTGTGTTTTGACTGGATAATGAAAGGACTGAAATGCTTAGTAGCGATAGCAATTGAAAGGGCTTCCACTTCACATGGTAACCATGCGACCTGTTGTCGCCGAAGCTTGGCACTGAAGAATCCTGCTAGTCGTGGCGAGTCACTACGTGTTACATAAAGTGTTGCTCCAATTCCTGGCTTCCTAACAGCACCATCAGTTACAATCCAGAGTTGGTCATCGGGGTGGGGCAGTACTATGGATTTGTTGGATGCGAGACCAGCCTGTGCTGTTTTGAAGGCATCGAGCAAAGAATCAGACCACAGAAGCTTTTCACTAGACTGGCGACCCCCCACTTCAGCATCAAGTGGGGCAAGGAGTGTGGAACAACCAGGTATTACACGGGACAAGACCTTGTAAGCTCCTATAAATGACCGTAAGCCAGTCACTGTTTCCGGAGGTGAACAAGAAGCCAGAGTTGATATGCGGTGTTGGCTTGCCTGAATGGATCCTTCGTGCCATTGCCATCCTAGGATGGTTGTTGTCCTGGGAGCAATGACTGTCTTGTTAGGAGATAATCTGAGATTGTTGTGTTTGAGCGCTTCAAGTACGCGTCTCCAATGACGAAGTAACTCATCCGGGCTATCAGCACCACAATAAAGGTCGTCAGCAAGCTTAGCAATCATCCCTTCCTCTAAAAGATCCCCTAGTACGCGGCACATGAGCTCCTCCAATGCAGTTTCAGACCCCGGCATTCCCATTGCAGACCTGGCATATACTCTCACACCACGGAACGGGGTCACTACACCGCAGTATTTCATCGACTCCTTGGCCAGAGGAATCTGATAAAAGGCATTGGTTAAATCTGCGGTTATAATGTACTTCCACTTGGCAATCTGTCTTAGAGTAGAATCGACATCAGGCATGAGGGAAGGTTGTGGCTTACTGTATCGTCCTACATCAGAGATGGCAGTCACCAATCTGTAACCACCACTGGACTTCTTGATTAGGAAAGAAGGGTTGAGGTATTCTACATGGATACCTGCATCTTCAGGTCGTACAAATACACCCATCCGCTCAAGTTCATCGAACTTTTGTTGGAGCTCAGAAAGTTTATCTCGTGAGTATTGCGGGACACGACCCTTCCGTTGTGGAGGTTGTACAGGTCCCATGTTAACAAATGCTTGAAAGGGGCCTGAAGCACCATTATAGCCATCGATATGTTGGTTAAACACATCGTCGAACTCCGTAAGTAGTAACTCAAACTGAGATTTGGTATCTTGCGGGAGGATATTGTCTGGGTCTACACAAACAGTGGATGAGAAACCAATGTCCTTAATTTGAGGGGACATAGTTGGTGGTAGCAGATGTGCCGGCTCAACATCATAATCAGGGTCGCAGTCAGGTATAAAAACTGGGCGAATCTGGCAAAAGTGCTCGTGTTTCTTGAGCAGTTGTGGAGTGTCGGACAGATTCGGGATCCTGATTTTGCCTGAGACGCTTGAGATAATTCCTAATTCTGGCCAAGTGGATGATAAGGTAGAGCGTCCAGGTCTGGTATCTATGCGGGGTTCTATGGCAAATGTGAAATCCGAAGGAGCAAAGCTTTCAGGAACCGGCACCTCAATAAAGTCTCCAGGCCATATGGTAGTAGAAGTGTCTGGGGCTCTGAGTACACAAGCTCGTCTCACAGTATGTTCGTCACCAGTTGTTTCTGTGGAACCGTATGTGTATGTCGTGCCATCACCAAGTATGATCTGATGTTTTGCAGGGCGTACTGCCACATCGTTGGCCTCCATAAATGGTATGCCTGCAAGGACTTCTACGTCCAGGTTTTCCACCACAAGACCATTAAAATCGAACTCCTTGTTGTCGCGTGTGAAAAGTATTCTTGTCTCTCCAACGACCTTCAGTGGGGAAGAGCCATCTGCCTGATGGGCTGACTGAGAGCTAGTCTTGATGTCAGCGCCGAAGCCTGTTGCTGTTGAGAGGCGGATCATGTTACCAGTAGCTCCACTATCTACAGTGACTCGTGCCGTCTGGTGGCCACAGAAACAGTACATATAGGGCGACTGACGAACTTGCACACGAAGAGTGGAGACAGGTTCAGTAGATGGCACTGCACACGCATTTTCAACTGTATCACTAGCATCGTCAGCAGGGTCATCAAGTATACTGGCAATTTGTCTTGCTTTGACCATGTATCTCCGGTCATGATCTGGAAGGAACTTGCACTCGCTGAGATAATGAACGTGATCGCTGCGTCCTGCAGCTTTACACAGTGGGCATGATTTTTGAAACTTTCTACCCGTTTGTTGTGCTTTAGCAAAACGTGAGAATGACGAGCGCTGTTGTGAAGTGTTTGTCCTCATAACCTTAGCATCCTCTGCTGTGCGGATTTCATCTAAAAGTGAATCGAGAGCCTGTGAGATTTCAGGTTTCAAAGAGGAAATTGTTCGTGAGCGAAGATCTGTCCCATAACGTTGTTTGACGAGCTTTGGAAGTTCAACGTGTATCAGCCTCAGCCATGTGAGCACAACAAAATTTTCTAACGATGGTGACAATTCCTCGTCCTCTTCAGGTGCATTGCCATAGTGGGTTATTCCCCCTTCACGGCGGAGTAAATTGTCCTCCACAAAAGCCATTAGTCTCTGATACAAATCTTCCGGTCTCTCGTCATTTTCAAGTTTGATTTCGGCAAAGTCAATGAAATGAGCGCCGGTTGCTTGGAACCCGAAATGTAGGCGTATGGCATGCCATATGGCATCCACAGACGTTGAGGATTTTATTATGGTGTTCCGTGAAATTATCGGACAATAATTGGCAATCTGGCCGAGCATGAGCTCCAAACTGCTAACCTTCTGTCTTGCAGTTCTTCTAATAGCTTCACGGACGTCTTCCCCGTCGTCAGTCATGCCCCTGAGTGGCGTGGCCCTAGTTTTCTTATGCCAGACTGCCCCGTCGGCAAGAAATGGAGTAAAATTTGTGTCCAAAGATAATGTATAAAGGAGATTTTGCCTCCAGTTCTCGAAAGAATTTACAGTCTCAATCTTACCGAGGCACCATTGCTTCGGGGCACGTTGAGCGTTGGCCATAATGACAGTCTTGTTTACTCTGCGTTATCCAGGCACTCTACCGCCTGACCTGTTGATCACGTTCAGTGAAAGTATGCAAGTACTACAGTTCGTTGTGTCGCCTGCTTCTTTAGACGTGAGTTCAAACCCGCTGCCACCACGCCAGTTAGGTTGGGGGGGAACTGTACACTTGTCACACATCGACAGGACACAGGTAAAGACTTGATGATATTTATTGGCAACACTCGAAACGAGCCGCGAAACCCAAGCGAGCCTCCCAAGACAGGCGAGCTACCAAGGGGAGCTAACCCTGTTTACATTAAAGCATGCCAAGCAAACCTGCGTTGGCGTAGTGGTTAAAGTGTTTGCTCATCATGCCAAAGACCCACATTCGATCCCCCACATAAAACCATACCCACTCACTCACACCTCACAACTCATGCACAGGACATTAACTGCCTATACATCTAATATCATTTGACTCCCAAGGCGCTCACAGAATCACCTGAGTTAACAGAGACATTATGAAAGTCAGACGCCATGTTTGTTCACGTTAGTTTGCAGATTAGCTTAAGGGTCATAACGTGATTGACAATGCCCAGTTGTTAGGCAAAATAACAACATTATCGTGTTACAATGGCCAGCACTATGCCTGATAACTTGCAGAACATTTTATAATTCCACCCATCTTAGGTATAACACTTCATAATCATCTGAGTCAAATAATTAAATTGAAGGCTGCATTAATCTGGGAATAGTTCTGCTAATTTTGTATCATCCTTTACAAGGCATGGTGAGAGGTTGATGTAAGCCTGTAGGTTCTCGGCCCCAATTCTTGTATGGTCACTCGTCAATCAATGGCTTTTTCAAACCAATGATGAATCTTCAAATTGTAGCCCGGTAACCAATTCTCACCACTAGCTGCATCATTAACTGGGACTGATCTGTGTCATGGTGGATGGATGGGCTTGTGACCGAGGCCTTGGTGAGCTGTAGTGAAGTGGCAGGTACCAGCAGTGTTAGAACACCCGGAGTGACCTTCACCTACATCATTTACATGGAGATGAAGCCACATCTGAGAACGACGACTGGTGTCCTACTTCTGACACGCAAATGAACTAAATAAGGAACAGGTACTTACAAACTGCATTTTTCCCTACATGAAAAGAAGCCAAGTAGGAAGTCAAATGTGTGCCTACAGCGTGAAGAGCCACAACTTTAACCTCATTGCCCCTCTGATATAGGAAATGTTCCAGATCTCAAAGGTTGACTTCGATCCCCCAACAACATCGCATCCACAAAATAAACACTTGACACAGCCATCGTAGCTAACAGACTGCCATTATAAGGTCCGCAGATACAGTTGTACTTTAAATAAGATTTCTTTTTTTATGACCATCCATAAACTAGCTCCCACTCATATGTTATTTTTTCAAAAGCACAGTTATGAAACAACTTTTTCAAGACAAATTTCTTTTTTGAAACAACTTTTTCAAACAAATTTCGTTTTTGAAACTTCTTCAAAACAAATTTCGTTTTTGCACCAAAATTCAACTTTTTGCATATCAAGAGGTTACCTGCACATGAGAATCATGTGTACTTTCATAGATTTGGAACATACCAGAGAATTACATATATAAGGACACAATCCTCCCTACCTACCTACCCTGTCAGTCTGGAATGACATCATGAGAAACAAAACAAAATTTGTTTCCTGTGCATACCTAGTGTCAGACTAGCAACTAATTTTGCAAATGATTCTAACAGTCTGTGCTAAACGTTTGAGACTACTCGCCATTACATGACTCTAAGCATACCTTTCTGTAGAATTTAGTGTTACCATACCAATTATTATAAAAGGAGCTTACTAGACTGAACAGAATTTTACAAGATTCAGGCTTTGGACTTGTGGCTAAAGTCACAGACCGTGTCAAACATTGTTATACATTTTACCATTTGAATTGAAAGCAACAAAAATCATAATTTGATAGCTGACAGCATGTGTGATAATAATAAACTACTAGCATCACTCATGTGAATCACTGGATTGTCTGGTCCAGACTCGATTATTTACAGACCGCTGTCATATAGCTGGAATATTGCTGAGTGCGGCATTAAACAACTAACAAACAAATTAGCACCAGCAATTCTGTAATCATTCTCATTGTACTGAGTGAACTTTTGACCTACAATCTGCCTCAAGGTTGATACATGAATCCACAAATAAGCTCATATGCTGTATCAAGCTGGCTGGGACACAGGGATGAAACTGTATGGTGTTTAATTACTCGGAACTCATCTGGGAGTAGTGAGAGAGTATGGTCTTCACTCTTGTACCAATGTGCAGATTGAATAAGGGTCTTTGGCGTGCCGAGCGAACACTTTAACCACTAGGCTACCCCACTGCCCCTAATCAGGAAGAAATAGCAAGCTACAATACTATTCACTGTACCTACAGTACTCCAAGAGCAATTATGTGTCTGTTATTTCATCCATCAAGCAGAATGACTGTCCTCTTGATTCATTCTAAGCTATAAAGTAATTTTCTAAATGTACAGTACACTACACCATTTCTTTACTTTACAGGACTCTCATATTGCCTGCAAGGACCCAAAAATTACTTATCATAGGGTCTCCTTGACATCCACTTTTGCCATCTTCCGGAGGCAAGGGATTTACTGACTACAAAAGTCAAGTTTCCACCCTTGAAGAACTAGGCTGGAATTTTGTGGCTCAATCGTAGTGCCATCAATAGCTATTAAGAGTTATGTCCCTTCTATGTCCCACCTACTGACCAATGAGATTCCACCTCTCATATCACTTTCATTTACTTCAAACAAGAATTATCCTGGTTCGCCCCGATTATGTTTCTAGGTTTGTCAGCACCATACCCGTGCTCGTGGGTTTCACCGAAGTGGTAAACGTCTGAGACCTGCATCACTTCGGGCTTTCCTCTCACATTAAGCTGACACGCTGTGATATTACTGGAATACTGTTAAAAGTAGCATAAAAACCAAACTCACTCACTCATTCAAACAAAAATGGCAGCTCCCAGTCAAGACAATCTGATAATGTTAACTCAAAAAAAGATTTCACATTCCCCTCCTCACAGACACCCTGTGCATGTGGATTGTAGCACAACACTCGAGGACCTTCAATATTCAATAAAAAATGAAAAGACATGGAACATGTCTGTTGATGCCCAGTTGACTGTACACATTGCAAATCCTGTGATTGACTGAAATCTGCACGAGAATCACCATGTTGTTTCCAAGCAGGATATTGATTTTGTTATGCAATTTTGCATAGACTAATGCATAGTCAAATGCAATCCCCTGAAATTCCAGCCTAGTTTGGCAAGGGTGGAAACTGGACTTTTATAGACTTCTTAAGATGTTCATTCCTAGGTGTCTGTCCCTTTCCAGTATTCTCACACCCAAGCATTAACTTTTCAATTCAATGTCCAATAAGTACCCAGAGGCAGATCCAGGGTGAGGGGAGGCCTGGACCCCACCTCTGGATCCGCCTATGGTACCAGAATTTCATATGTTCATTCCCAAGTGTTTGTCCATTGTACTAGTCAACAAGATATATACTTGGGGCAACAGGAAATGCTGAAGGAATGTCTCCTGAAGCCTATCAATGCTGAAAGAATGTCTCCTGAAGCCTATCAATGCTGAAAGAATGTCCCCTGAAGCCTATCAAGGCTGAATGAATGTCTCCTGAAGCCTATCAATGCTGAATGAATGTCTCCTGAAGCCTACAGATGACTGAAGCAATGTCTTCTGAAGCATATCAATGCTGAAGGAATGTATCCTGAAGCCTGTAGATGCTGAAGGAATGTCTCCTGAAGCCTATCAATGCTGAAGGAATGTCTCCTGAAGCCTATCAATGCTGAAGGAATGTCTCCTGAAGCCTAAAGATGCTGAAGGAATGTCTCCTGAAGCCTATCAATGCTGAAGTAATGTCTCCTGAAGCATATCAATGCTGAAGGAATGTCTCCTGAAGCCTAAAGATGCTGAAGGAATGTCTCCTGAAGCCTATCAATGTTGAAGTAATGTCTCCTGAAGCCTATCAATGCTGAAGGAATGTCTCCTGAAGCCTATTAATGCTGAAGGAATGTCTCCTGAAGCCTACAGATGACTGAAGCAATGTCTTCTGAAGCATATCAATGCTGAAGGAATGCATCCTGAAGCCTGTGGATGCTGAAGGAATGTCTCCTGAAGCCTGTAGATGCCGAAGGAATGTCTCCTGAAGCCTGTGGATGCTGAAGGAATGTCTCTTGAAGCCTGTAGATGCCGAAGGAATGTCTCCTGAAGCCTATCAATGCTGAAGGAATGTCTCCTGAAGCCTATCAATGCTGAAGGAATGTCTCCTGAAGCCTGTAGAAGCTGAAGGAATGTCTCTCGCTGCATACACACTCACTCTTTTAACACTAAGACGCACTCAGACATCACATGACTGATATGGTTTAGAGACATCCTACAAGTATATCTTGTCACATGCTGGTGAGTAGTGTTAGACAGCTGTAATACTGATAATACTGATAGCACAATTTGCAACCTCCGCAAAAAAAACAAACACAATGACAATAATACACTAAAAAATCAATTTACTACCCAGCTACCCATACCACTATTACCCGATGCAAGATCCAGATTGAAGCAGACACACCCACTCATTATAAAAATTCTCATAAAATATGTCAACAGTCAAGACACAAATCAAAGAACGACCTGGTCCAGAAGCCACCATCTTCTTTCACCAGAGCCAGGAATTATTGAGTGAGGACATCTTTTATAAAACCAATCCTGGCTCGATTGGGAGACATCTTTGTGTGAGGTCAAACAGTATCCCCCAAAGAGAATGGTCAATTGACATAAGGTGGCGAGGTGAAAATGGGTGTAACGTCGCGTCCAAGATTATTGCACTTACATAGTGACTTGCATGTACGTGTGTGTGTTTGTGTGGCTGCTTGTACTAGTCTGGACTGATGCCGATTTATAGTGCTAGACCACTGAGATACCATGCCGCAGTTTAACAAGAATACCCCACTCAGACACAGTGTACCGACTCCGAGCCGACCAGACCTTGTTTTAGCCCCTTAATGACGAGTGCCAGACAGGGTAACAACAAGAACCATCTTTTAACGCCTTTCGGTATGACCAGACGGGGATCGAAACCAGGACCTTCCGCTCTCCGGGCGGACGCTCTACCACAAGACCACGGAGGCGGTCTCAATTGACATAAGATTTAATATGAGGTAGAATTGTTCAAATCTAACAAGTGATTTCATTTTAAGACTACAATTCAAGTTTTACTCAGAAAATATTTTCAAATATTTCATTTCATTGATGCTCAACAGAAAGTCTAACTACCAAACAGTTTGGCTCGTCAGGATGTGATTCCGCATTCCATGGCGATTTCATAGCACAGTAATGCAGTCTGTGAATTAAGCCAATAGTTCAAAGCCCAAGTCAAATGAAATAATGTTCATCCAGTCAGCATGGTAAGATCAGCTAATAACACGCCATGTAACACTAAAAATCTACTGAACATGCAGGATTTCCAAAGCATGTGCACCGCCAACTCAGTGTCAACAGATATTTTCCAAATCTTTTCATGTTTTAATCAAGGTGCTCACGTGATTTGATGCACTTCTCGATGTCAGATCCCTTTTATCACAATATTGATCTTGTTTATCAATCAGATCGTATTGAATGGGTGCCAGCATTTTGTTTGAAGCAAATGCAACTGATACTAGTGAATCTGATCGGACCATAGGAATGCATAGAAGAGACATAACTCGTAATGTCCACTTGTGGTGCTACGATCAAGCCCATGAATTGCAGCCTCATTCGGCAAAGGTGGAAACTGGATTTTTACAGTTAGTTAACTCGCATGCCTCGGGAAGATTGGTTTCTGGCCCGTGATCATGGGTTTCTGGCCCGTGATCATGGGTTTCTAGACCACAATCACAGATTTCTGGTCCACCACAATCACAGATTTCTGGTCCACGATCATGGGTTTCTGGTCCACGATCATGGGTTTCTGACGTGCCAAGGCAACACAAATCAGCACAGAGAATTGCATTTCCATAGACAACTCGGCTACCAATGCCATCCACACTTTCATGACGTACACCATAATCAGCAAATTAATATTGAATAATAAACAAATTTCACCATCATCTTTCCTGTTTTTCATATGAAATGAATCAACACTTGTCTTCAAAATTACAAACCCTCCACAGCAGTTTTGCAATATTTGACATAACCAGTCTACCATAACCATCACAGACACACCATGTCCAGTCATCCATATTCAGGTTGACCAATTCCGGGGTAGAACAGATCTTCAGCAACCCATGCTTGCAGTAAAAGTACTATGTTTGTCGTAAGAGACGACTAACAGGATCAGCAGGTCAGACTCGGTGACTTGGTTCATGCATGTCACTGTATCTCCATTGCTTGGATCAATGCTCATGATATCAACCACTGGATAGTCTGGTCCAAACACAAATAAATTACAGACCGCAGTCCAATAGCTGGAATATTGCTGAGTGCAGCGTTAAACAACAAACAAACTACATGTATTGGGCAGTTTGGCAAGGACTATTAGGAATTGTGCCAATTTCTAACACTGTTGACACCTTTATGCATTATTCGAATGCTAATCAGGGTTTGATTTAAGGGAACTTCATTTGACTTGCACCAGGTGCATGTTGACATGAAAATCTAGTTGCACCAGACAAAATAAGGTTGCACTCTTGTCGAATACATTTATCGAAGATGAAATATAGATGCATAAACTGAATAAGTACATCTCAGATCTCTGATGACTGTCATGACTTTACATAAAAATTATCATTTTTGTAAAATGTAATAGGATGTGCAGTCTGGGAAGTACCCTGTTGATGACGTAGAGCCCAAGAAAGCATGGCAAATTACAAATAACATTGTACAACACATTGTATGTTGTAGAGGTATACTATGTTCAAAGCAATCTCATTAAAATCAGATCTTAGTTCTCGCTATCGCTAAATAAAGATCTGAGGACAAGAAATCTACATTGGCCATTCAGAAGGCAGCTTTCTCAAGCTTTACGACACTTGTTTCAAACTGGCAACTACGCTTCGAAACATATTTTGACTTATTCTTGATTAAAAAGTTTAAAACTGATAAGAGGAACATGCTGGAATGTCTTATAGATGGCCTAGATTGTATGGATATAATCATAAAACCTGTAACTGTCGTTCGGAATACCCTGTGTTAAATATTTCGTGGTTGCATGATTAGAAGACACATGTCATGATCTGGTAAGCAACGCTATGATTGGTTGGAGGAAAGGTCGTTCTGACGTGACCCGTAATGGGATGTCCTCAGATCTTTGTTTAGCGATAGCGAGAACTAAGATCTGATTTTAATGAGATTGTGTTCAAAGATCCTTGTGGTGTGGAAAGTAAGGGTTAGACACAAAATAGAATTCTTTTGAGTGTATGTTTTACATAGCTAAATCAAGCAATGCTGATATACTGTGATGCCATCATAGGACATAACCAACATCTGTGTACATGATACAAGAGAAAGCATATCAATAGCAGTTTTGAAATTAGGTATGGAACTGGAAGTCAAGGGGTCCAGATCACAACTCTAATCTATATGTAACTTTAAGTATTAAAATACTTTCGCAGAAAAAAATCAAGGACCTCATTACATAAATATCAAGTACTGCATGATCTACATTTCTTAATCATTTTTCTCTGTACAGATGTTGACATTAGCAATTCTCTCAAAATATATTAATATTTGGTCTAACAACCTTGCCCTCCAAAGCACCACAAACTAAATAGAATTTAATATGATCAGTGTTGAAATTCAGAATGGGGGTTCTGGGCTAGATAATATAATCTTGGTACCTCCAAACACTGAACTTGTAATGCAACACCAAGGTTATGACAAGGATGCCTTCACCATCTTCACTTTCATACTTATTTTCTCACAAGATTAGAACAACTGATCTGGGTGATGGTAAGTTGGACATCTGTCGGATTGTCTGGAAAAATTAAAACATAAAAAACACTGTGGATCTGTATATTGTATTTTGACAAAATGATTACATTGTGACGGACACATGTCAAGAGTTCCTGATGATAACTTATGTCTATGTACACATGTGATATAAGTATTTCATTCATAATCACACAAATAACAAGCTAATCGGAGATGACTGATAACAATATCAAATAAAGTTTATTTCAGTCAGTTTAAAAGGTTTCTAACAATATATGTCATAGCACAGATACCCTAAGACCAATTCACGCTATTACATCCGTTAGCTTTGTTTCACACACGGTTCACAGCTGCAAGCAATCTCTCACTCGGTATACAGTATGGCTTCGTCTGTGGCTATAGATTCAACTTCGCACCATCCAATATTAAAACTAATTTGGCTCGTGGTCGTTTTCCTACTTCCTTTGAATCATTCATGCACGCCGGTGTTGAAATATTCGAGCGGCTTCCTCGTTCATTCATTCAAACTTGCGAGGGAAAATGGCTGCTCCTCGTCTGGCAACAACACACTGTACGTGCTTCACACTTCTTCCTTTCGAATCACAAAGGAACACACCTCTACGAATATCCAATCTGGGTTGTAAGGTTTAGTTCCCTTTTGAATACACGACCGAGGACGGACTAGCGTTTCCCCGCGCGACTTATTTTCCGTCGTCTCTCATGACGAATGTTTATAATCTACTCAACACCCTTGTTCAACAGAGGCAGGAGGCGCTTCGTCCTCCATTTCCTCGTCGTCTAGAAGATCAATTCCATGTTCATCGTCCTCATCTTCATCATCGTCCATAGCATAATCACTATTTTCATCGTCACTAGATCCCATTTCAGAGTCATGTAACACTTGACACCGTAATGTTGTTATTTCATCTGCTTTGTTCGACGCATATTCGTAGTACATATTCCGTACACCCTCCGTCACCGCCATGCGCAGTCTCAACGAGTAGCGGAATGATCGGTGATTTTCCTTGCTAGCTTTGTCGTATCGTTTCGCCATTTCATCTAGTCGTCTATTTAGTTGTACAATCTGTTCACATGCCTTCCGAAACGCCCTCTCGGCTTCGTTTAGTTTCGTTTGTACATCGGATGTCATTTTGTGTCTCTATTTGGCCTGCTTTCGCACAGTTCCTTCGGAAAGTATGTTGTAACTATTTATAGCGGCAACTGGCAACCTCATTCCATGGGCCAGTCCACTCTGACAACGGGGGTCGAAGGCTATACACACAACATATCGAACCGTTTACATTTGAGCATAATTCGATCGGCGCTTATCGACAATACACTGAAGATCGGATGTAAATAGTTGAGTATTTTACATGTATGTATATTTTACATACAATTTACAAGCCCAATATCCCTGTTCGTCCGAAAGTGGCTTTTTGAAATGCAATCTGACTGTCCAAGCTGACCGATTGCGTGCCACCGACCACTGGAAATAACGGATTAGTGAAGGTGTGGAAATCTCACGGTTGTTATTCAGCCAGATCGTTGTTCAAAACAATTACTGTCAGAGGTTAATGTGAGCTTAGCGAAACAACTCTCCACGCGGTCTGCTCAACTTGAGAAAACATCATGCCATCGGGGGCATTACTCATTTTCAACCTTTCAACTAAAGTGTGACCGGTAATCCTTTCGAGGAATGTGTTTGTATGATAATGATTGATTATGCGTATACAGTATTACCAAACTTAACCACAATAAATATAATACAATTTCATATAACATAATACAGTAATATCTTCGATTTAAATCCTTCAACTATTTCGGGATTATCGTCTTGATTTATAGTTGCTATTATTCGACTCATTATTGGGCGCAGGCTTATCTGCAAGATGCTGGACTTGAAAAATGAAATATTACTGATGGTTTCATGCTGTTAAACGCCGCAATATTCCAGCTATTTGACGTGGGGGCATTACTACGAATATATACCACGGTGCTATTAAACAGAACGTTTCAACGTGTTCTTCCGCGATATGAAAAACAAATGGATCTCCATAAACGTACATTTGTAAAATCAGCGACTACATGCATGTTTTTAATAGGTATCTCAGAAAATGGCGGGAATGTCACGTGTTTGTATTTCCAATTATTCCATATTTATATTGAAAAGTACACCAACGTGTCATAGTTGCCATCACGAGTCACACATGCAAATATACTTCTTTGAGCAATGCCTGTCGTAATGGACATATCGAGCCACATACATCCATTACTCCAAATAAGCGCAACTTATAACTGGGAGAGTACAACTGAACATGTCCCCGATATCCGTGTTCCCAAAGTACTTATAGACAGAACAGCTAAGAGATAATACGGATTATCGCCCCGATGGACTTATTTTGTGGAGCCTCGGTGGGAAACTTTCAACATGAAATCAGGAAGGACTGATAATCCATATAAAGTTTGAGATGCGACCTTACGTCATTAGTGGCTGTGGAATGGACGTCCGTTGTCGTGGCAACATATCCTTCCGTACCATCACTAGTGAAGAATGATGGGGCTTGTAGTTACACAATCCATATTGCATTATTTGTGACCAACAAAATGAAAGTACGTTTTATTTCCAACATTACAAAACCAACACTTGCATTTTAAACTAGGTGGCTGAAACAAATGCACATTGGGAAGGTGAGCACATTTCTCTATCATCTTATGTTATTCTGAATCATGGGCTAAAATAGAATCAGATTTAAACTTTTTTTAAATTATTGAAGGCTTCTGTTAATTATTGCTTTTAGCAATGGGGAAAGTCATATTGCAGAGATATCCCCTGAATTCCTAGGAGTCTTTTGTTTCCTGCTAATCTATTACACATCATAATAGAATGGAGATATGATACAGTGGATAATCGAGGATGATCTTTAAACCTGGGCATGGGCAATTAAAGCAGGTCACTGATTAACATCATTCTGTACGTGTGTAGATACCCTTACCACATAACTCAGAGAAGATGCTGTCACTGCCTCTCTGCAGGATCTGTCATGGATACAGCAAAGACCTTCCTGAAGACTGTGAACCATGAAATGTTTCCCCGGAGAATAATCTAATCATTGCCAGCAAAGCCATAAAATCTCTAAATTTCCAGCTGAGACTGCAGATGCATTTTCAATACAGATGACAGTTGCAAAGAAAATGCCCAAGTTCTCCACAAAGCCACAAAACGTAGGGGAAACATTGTTACTTTATCTAAAAGGGCTTGCAAAGACTATCCGGAGACTTCTCCACCAGGCAATACAAATCTTCCATAAGTGAGTGAGTATGGTTTTACACTGCTTTTAGCAATATTTCAGCAATATCACCGCCGGGGACACTAGAAATGGGCTTCACACATTGTACCCATGTAATCAAACCCGGGTCCTTGGCGTGACGAGCGAACGCTTTAACCACGAGGCTACCTGACCGCCCCTCGAACCAAGGCCTTCCACAAGCTGAGCGACTGCTTTGTCCACTAGACTACCCCACCTCCCAACCCCGTGGATTCTTGGCTGATATGCTGTAGCTCATATAACCCACTACATCAGCATCATGATAACAATGTTATCTCATTGTTCCATATTTATCGTGTGTAAATATAGGTGTGACATTTCTGTAGATATTAGTGGGTTTGTGGAGTGGATATTTATGAATAATTTTATCAAATCATTTTCATACTGATAACTCAAACATTAAAAATAAATGAATGATGTAACATTCCACAAGAGGCGAATCCTTGGACTGCAGGGTGAGGAAGATGGCATGAGGTGTCTTTCCTCAAGAACAGGTTCTGGGGTGTCTATTATGGCACTTAATCCCCACAATAGGACCTTCCAAAACCTCCACATATGCTTAATGATATGTATATATATGGCAAATGTTGATCAAACCACATGTTATAATTATGCATTTGTGACATAATACTTGGCTGCATGTTTGTAGATGAATATGAACTGGCTGTCATACAAGTTCCAGCTATATGACAGCGGTCTGGAAATAATCAAGTTTGGACCAGACAATCTAGTGATTGACTTCATGAGCATCAATCTACACAATAGGGATAAGATGACATGCATCAACTAAGTCAGCGAGCCATTCCACACGATCCCGTTCGTCGCCTTTTACGATAAGCATAGTCACCTTTTATGGCAAGCATAAGTTGCTGAAGACCACATTCTGACCTGGATCTTCACGGGTCTCATATACAAGAACCATGTGAACCATGTTATATTAATTAAGTTAACCTTAAACCAGGATGTTCTTCTAAAAAGAAACAAGTCAAGTCAAGTATTCTCTGAGCACAGTCATATTTCTATCACTAGTTCTCAGAAATGATGCAGGTCTTAGGCGTTTCCCCCTTTGGTGAAACCCACGCACACGGGTATGGTGCTGACAAACCTTGAAACATAATCGGGTGAACTGGGATTTGAACCCATCATAGGTTTCTGGTGCACCCAAGGGACACAACTCTGCACAGCCAATTGCTGCACCTTAGACGACAGGGCCACCTGTTCCCCACCCTGAACTGTACATTCCCTGTCAACTAAAGTTTGTTTCAAGGCATCAATAGCGGGGTAATCTGACCGTGGTTGCTGTTAATAATGGTGAGTTGTCACAATTTCACTAAAATTAATTAAAACAATATTAAAAGGAAAACTCATTATGGCGTGTATATTGCGCACCTCCTTCTACGCAGCTGTGTTTTTTTTGGAAAAAAGTGTGCACTATACTAAAAAAATACAGTACCTGTCAAAGCAATATACCACAATTGCATAATAATCTTCTACCAGTGTTACTGGAAAGGCAAGGCAAACCCCTTGGATGATACTAGGGCTTGGATGGGTAACTCGGGTACCCGGGTCGGGTGGGTACTGAGTAGGACCCGGGTACCCACAGAACTACCCAGACCCATGGTTAGTCACGTGATATATTGTTAATTGACAAAAATTATCCATAAATGTATAGTTACATTACAAGTCACTAATTTTCACATTTCTTTCTGACTATGCACCATTCCTTCTGACTTTTCATATGGTTGAACAAGGACAATACTTCAGTCAACTGCAGTGAATGCATGACAAGATCGTTTAATACATTTATCTAAATACATTTTGCCAGGGCTATGGTAAAAAAATTCCCAATCGGACATCTTGTACCTATCTCTTGAGACCTACAGTGGTTCCCGGGTAGGGTCGGGTAATAAGGTGGTGGGTACCCGGGTAGTACATTTAGACTCGTCCCAGCCCTAGATGATACCAGGAGGGAATGGTTCCCTAGTACCTATTTGTATGGATACAGCATCTAACATTAGCATCAAGGCGCAGTTCCACAAAGCAATCTTATACGACGATAATCGTAACTGTTAAAGTATGGGAGTTACTATAACTATCACCTTAGCACTAGGACCGCTTTGTGGAACGGCGCCCTGGTGGCTCCACTATCAGACTTGGCCAATGGTGTTGTCATCATACTCCAAGGCATATCTAAGGGAGGCAACTCTGCATTGGAAATTTGAAACACCCAGACAGAGTTTTCCAATAAAGGAGAGCTGGTTGAGTAGTGTCCCTGACCTACTGAGTGTGGATGCTGACAGCAGGTGACAATGGATCCCACAACGTGACATGTAGGTTGTAACAGCTTCGGACATTTATGACAGCTGAACTGTCACACACCTGCTCCAATAGGCTGCCATTGTATTGGTGTGATAATAACATTGATTATTTACAACAATGTCACAAGAAGAGAACCAGATCAATATTAAAAGTGAGAAATGGGCAAGAAAGTTTGTAAGTGCATGTCATGTAAATAAATCAACACCAGAGTTTTCAAGGATTCTGTCAGTCATACCTGGAATATTCAACGCTTAGAACTGTCAACCAACCGGAGCTTGTCACCTGAACTCCTCAAAGATTCTACCACCCACATCTGAACTCTTCAAGGATGCTGTCAGCCGTACCTGAATTTGTCCCATGATTCTGTCAGACACACGAATGTTTGCTGACAATACGTTGTGCGAGGGAAGGGGTGCAGTATTCAACCACCATTTTAATTCGGGTTGAAGGTTCAGACTGACAAAGAGTACGCTGTAGATGAGTCGTCATAGCAACAAGAAAACAGTCCCTTCCATCAGCATTAATTTATTTCCCACAACCCTTTAGTAAGAATTTAGAAATTAATAGTTCAGAAACAGAATCAAAACAGGTAAACTTTAAGGAAGAGAATTTATGGACGTTAACTTCTTTATTATGAGGAATTATGTGTGTTCCTCATAATATAGAATTGACATACATAAATTCTCTTCCTTATGTGTATCACTTCTAAATGCCATTCAAAACTTAAGTCAAAAGGCTGTTTGGCTCAATGACATTAAGTGCATCAACAATATAAATATTATAAATAAATTATTGCCATGACTATAGAATATATAAATATTTCAAGTATATTTTTCCTCCTAATGTTTGATTCAATGGACAGACCGACAGAAACTGTCAGTTACGGCAAACATAAAATGGAAACCAGTGCTTCCTGGAGTTCACTCGCCTGAACTTTAAGCTCAGCATCATTTTAGTACATTCTAGTGTTATATTGGCCATAGTTAGCTGATCTTACCAGACTGGACAACATTTTACTAGACACAGGTTTTGAACAAGTAGCTTAAGTCACAGACTGGGTATCATGTTCTAACCCCATCTAACAATCACAAAAGCACTGTAGTTTGGGAGCATGTAGGTCAGTGTTCCCGTTTACCGGTGATTAACAGTTATCTAACGGTAAAATTAGGCTTGGACCGATAATTCATGTGACTGTCTGTCACATCATATAGACCGGCATAAAGTACCTTATAAATCTTTGTTGTCGAACAAAAGATCAGGGATAATCCCTATTTTTTTAATGGAGTCAACTTGTCTTTTATCACATGGGTTTCCCGTTGTCTATTTTTAGTTCAAGGAAATAATATTTTGCTTTGCTTTGAGGTTAATTATATATTTTTAGAGACTTAGTCTCGAGCCAAAGTGAAATGTTGATGTTGAAAGAATTAAAAGCAGGTAGTTTTCATACATTTTCTTATTTGTTCAAAGTTAGGACTGACAAAAATTAGAGGGGACTGGTAACGTTAAGTCCATTAAGTTGCCAGTCCACTTGGACAGGCAGTTTCAAAAGCTAGCAGGTTCACAAATTCCCAAAGAAATGTGTGAATTGCAGAAACACTATTATTAGATACCTGATTCAACAACAGGATATTCCACTCAAATTCAGATCATTTATAACACTTCAAGTGCCTCTTGGAAGACATGCTGGTGTGTATTGCCACCCACTCTATCTCCCTCTCAGACTGGTGTTTCCTCAACTCCTGGCCCAGGAGACTCTGGCACTGCTTGGTGGGAGGACACTAACTCACCATTCTCCTCAGCAACACAACACCACTTGCCCATCATACTAGACAGGGCTCCAGATAGTTATATGAACCATTAAAAATGAAATCACATGTTATTCAATGGATTTTGATAGTTTCTTTGGGCATTCAATACAGTCTTAATCCCTTGGGGTTGTCTGTTTGGTATTTTTAAGCCAGTAATAAGCAATCATGAAAATAATTTTCCTTTAAATGTTGTTTTAGGTGGAAAACATGTGCATTCTTCACTGCAGTCGAGTTGATTATATGTGATGCTTGGTACTATACGTTTGTATGACATTTGTGGTGATTCTTAGACTTTCACACACATCGCTAATAATGCATATACATGTACACCAGTCATAAACAGTGTGCAGCACAAACTCAGTTCACTCCTTCAAGTTGGTTTCCGATAAACTACAAACGAAAAACAAAATGGCAACCATCTTGACATCAAATGATGCTGACTTGTCGATTCACAGAAATTTTATTCACTAGACAGTCAGGCCACCTTTACGGAAATGTTACTAGCCCAATTTAAAAGTCACTGGCGTTCAGTGAGTTACTGAGCATGGTTTTATGCAGCATCTAGCAATATTCCAGCAATATTAAGGCGGGAACACCATCGAATGCGTTTTTGAAGTGATGCGCGAACACTTTAACCATTAGGCTACCTCACCGCCCCTCTAGGTATTCAGAGGTGGTATGGTTGAAGAACAGACTGGGGATCCACAAGACATACCCCGGAGTGGTACTCTCTTGGCTAATATTGTATCTACTCACACCTCATCACACCACTGTAACGTGAGTTCCATGTAATACATACCCGTATCGACCCTTGCTGTCACATGGTTGACCTTGACCGTGGATGGCTTGAGGGGAGATCTGCTTGGTGAGCCCGGCGATACCCGTGAAGCCAGCACTTGGCCAGGCTTGGTGATCTTACTGACAGGAGCAAAGATTCCTGCAATGACAGCAGCATCAGTTACATCTGGAGACCTACAGATTATCCTGGTGATCTTACTGACAGGAGCAAAGATTCCTGCTATGACAGCAGCATCAGTTACATCTGGAGACCTACAGATTATCCTGGTGATCTTACTGACAGGAGCAAAGATTCCTGCAATGACAGCAGCATCAGTTACATCTGGAGACCTACAGATTATCCTGGTGATCTTACTGACAGGAGCAAAGATTCCTGCTATGACAGCAGCATCAGTTACATCTGGAGACCTACAGATTATCCTGGTGATCTTACTGTCAGGAGCAAAGATTCCTGCTATGACAGCAGCATCAGTTACATCTGGAGACCTACAGATTATCCTGGTGATCTTACTGACAGGAGCAAAGATTCCTGCAATGACAGCAGCATCAGTTACATCTGGAGACCTACAGATTATCCTGGTGATCTTACTGACAGGAGCAAAGATTCCTGCAATGACAGCAGCATCAGTTACATCTGGAGACCTACAGATTATCCTGGTGATCTTACTGACAGGAGCAAAGATTCCTGCAATGACAGCAGCATCAGTTACATCTGGAGACCTACAGATTATCCTGGTGATCTTACTGACAGGAGCAAAGATTCCTGCAATGACAGCAGCATCAGTTACATCTGGAGGCCTACAGATTATCCTGGTGATCTTACTGACAGGAGCAAAGATTCCTGCAATGACAGCAGCATCAGTTACATCTGGAGACCTACAGATTATCCTGGTGATCTTAATGACAGGAGCAAAGATTCCTGCAATGACAGCAGCATCAGTTACATCTGGAGACCTACAGATTATCCTGGTGATCTAACAGACAGGAGCAAAGATTTCTGCATGTCAGCAGGATCAATTGCAATACAATTATTTTGCCAATACACAGCCCTAGTAATTGGCATACAGATCAATGCCCCCCTCAGCTACAGGTTAACAGATAAACTAAGGACCTAAACTAAGACCTAAATAAGAGGCAAGATGAAATGTTTCAAGTGCTCATGTCTTACCATAGTTGGGTGGACACTTGAAGTATGAAATGCCTCCAACACTGCCATCATTCTTCCCTGCGGGTTCATCCAGCTCGATCCCCGCCCACACCCCTGTGGCAAACTCTGCTGGCCCGCAGTACTGGAGTGTGCCCGTCTACAACCAGATAATGTGTACACATAAGTGTCTGTTTGTCGTCTAATCACAATGGCCTGTAAATAATCAAGTCTGGACTTGATAAAACAGAGACTGAAACCTGACCAACGATCCACTTCATTCGGTTATAATAATAATAATAATAATAACAACAACAACAACAACAACAACAACAACAACAACAACAACAATAATAATGATAATCATCATCATCATCATCATAATCATAATAATAATAGGCCTTTCATATTGCACATATTTCCACACCACACAGGGACAAAACGCTATTATTACCCCGGTCACCGGATCAGTGTGCACTCAACAATCATTCTCGTCTCCCTGGGGAGTATACAACTCAAGCTGCCTTTTCCGTGCAGGAAGGTTAAAAACCACACTGCCATCTCATCCTACCGGGTACCCATTCTCTCATGGGTGAACAGAGGCGCATTTCGAACAAAGTCAGTCTCCACGACCAACGTTGTTTAATTTCACATGATTTGTGACCTGTGTGCTGTGCACAGGACATCGAGCCACCAAATGCATTCAATCAAGTCTGATCACCATATCTTGCGCCCAGCATCATTCTAACCACAGTCCTCACAACTAAAGTAGATGAGGTGAGTCGAGTGAAGAGCTAAGATACTAATTCCCTACTGCTGCCTGGAGTGTACCCACCTTGCAGCCTCCGACCAGAACCTTGTCCCCCAGTCGGAGCCCGAGCGCCTGGAGGGTGACCTTACTCTGGACCAGGTCGTAGTTGGGAGGCGGCTGTTTCGGGGACGGTGGCGCCGCCTCCTGGAGTGTTTTCTTGATTTTGTTGACTAGTTTGGCCATGTCCGTGTCCTGGCTGAAACCAGTTGGATCCGGGACACAGTCTGAAGCACACAAAACACCATCCCCGATTACCAAGTGTACTGTTTCTCCATTCAATATCATCAGTACCTTGGTCCCATTCGCCACCATAGCTTTGTTTTAGAAGAGACATCACCAGCTCCATCTCTCGTAACACTAACTTGGCAAATATTTTCACCTGCATAAGTTCAACATGGCTCTACATTCAAAACCACAATTTCATACAATCGTGCCCTCAATGTATTTAAACAAATCACAAGACTGTTATAAGGGCTATATGTAACTGGAGAATATGTTTCGCGGCGTACTGAGACAGGGAGGGAAGTTTTTAGGCTACTAGACAAAAGTCAAGTTGAGTACTTAGGGTTAGAAAGCAACAGTTTTTGTCCACTAGTCCTTATAATGATAACATATAGCAAAACCCCTAAAAAGGGCACATTTCTACTAGTCCTTATGATACCTTTACCATTGGGCAGTTTGGCAAGGACTATAGGACTAGTGCCAATTTCTAACGCTGGGACTGGTGATATCGGAGCTGGTTTAAACCAGATTTGATTGAACATCTAGTTTTAGCATCTTGTCATATGATCCAGCTTCAGTGCAAATGGGTCCATGACATACAATGGATGAAGTTACAATACACCAGATAATTGAGAATAACAGCAGACTGCAATCTAACAATTATAATATCACACAATATTAAATTGCACCTGTTATATTTGGTAAGTTGCATGCAGTGCATGGAGTTGGTATTGTGTGTAAGGAGCTAGAGTAGTCACATGACCTCACATGGCGACGTCCATGGATTCGTCACAAGCTACCATTCATTCTAGAGTAAGTATTCAAAACTTGGTAAGTTGATGGCGTATAGTATTCGAAACTTGGTAAGTTGATGACGTAGTAGTGTGATAGCGGTTGAGGCGACAGTTGTACTATTGGATGGTGTAGGAAAGACCATTTTAATTGATACAAAATGTTTGTTAAGTTTTAGTCAAATCTAGGTTGTCAACAAGTGAGCATAATGCAAGGCGGTGATACAACACACCAAATGACTGAAATATAATAACTGTGCAATCAACACAATCTCAACAACATTTTGTCCAGTTTGTTAAGTACAGTCAACCACTGTTATGTCGAAGCTGAAGGGATCTGCATAGATACTTCAAGTTATCCAAGGTTCTACACAACCGAAAATGATGAATAAAGAAGGAGTATGCAGGGACCCAACTTTTACTTCGAGACAACCGCTAGTTCTACACACCAAAGTTCGACACCAACAGTGTTTGACTGTATAACATTGCCTCCTGAAAGTGTTTGAATTAATTATTATTAATAACCAAACAAGACGGTCAGGCAGGTGACCCATAAGTGTTGCCTGCCCATCTTCAAAGTGACCAGCCTGCATTCAGGCATTATAATAATTGAAAAATCACCAACACAGAGACAAATTATGCCTTGATTAACTTGAAATAATGCAAATTTGACAATCTACAACAAGTTATAATAAAACTGAACATATTAGTAGTCTTAAAATTATCTGCCAGACAGTCGGGCAGGTGGAGCAAAATTTCATGTAGCCCGACAGAAAAGTTAGCAGCCACGGGCAGGCGGGCAGGCAGTTATTTCGGACACTGCCTCCTCACCTTGTGGCATGTGTCCCAGGTCATCTTTGAGTCGGGGGTCGGCCCCGTTGTGCAGGAGAACCTTCACGGCCTCGTGGGCCAGGTTGGATGCTGCTATGTGTAGTGCTGTGCCATGTTCAAACTCCGAACAGGTACTGTCTATGTCTGAAATATATGTCACGACATTCTCAGAAGGCAAAAGGACATTGATGAACATTCAAACTTGAATCAAAGTTATCATGGAATAGATTGAAAACTAAACACAATTGGGACTTTCCTTTAAAAAACATGGCTGATGAGGAGTAGGCAGTGAGAATTTTGTGAAGAGATAACGTAACATGTTGCGCGACTTAGTGCTTTTTGCTGATTGTGAAAAAGAAAGTTTCTTTTCTTTTGAGTGTCATATAACTGTTATGATAATTGATACTCATCAATTTCTTATAATACTGTATAAAATCGTCAGTCCATTTCATGGAGAGAAATACGAGTTGGCTCTCCCTCTCTCGGGATCTCTGAACAGCTGATCAGGATCATAATCTTTCCAGTAAAAGGTCACACTAAGGCATTGTTTTGATTGTCTGAATAACAAGCGAGTTATGAAATGATGGAACTTGCTGGGCATATGTAATATTACAATGACCTGGATCTTGTAGTAAATTAAATACAGTGAATGACTGCTAGAAGACAGTTTGACGCCACATTTAGCAATATTCCAGCAGGGAACCCCAGAAATGGGGTTCACACATTATACCTATGTTTGAAACAGAACCTAGGGCTTTGTAGGGTTCAGTGAATGCTTTCACAAGGCTACCACACCACTCCAAACATATATAGCGATCATGTAGAAATATCATCAGGGAAATACACTACAGCTGCATGATTAACACCACAGATCATGGCATGGTTACAGCATGAAATGGACAGAGGCACCATATCACTCAAACCATTTAAATAAAATCAACAAGATTATACTGACCTAATGCCTTGGTTGCTTTTAATAATACTTTAATGACCGGCACCACATCGAAGTATGCTGCATAGTGTAGCGCTGTCATGTTTGTCCACCGACATCGGATGTTGACATCGGCACCTTGAGACAGTAAGGAGCTCACGACCCTAGCTGCAAGTTCAGGGTCACCTATCCCAGCAGCCCCTGCTTTGCTGGCATAATGGAGTAATGTCATGTCCGTCAAGCCATCACGATCATTGATATTGGCTCCACGTTTAGTTATCTGAAAAATTACAAAATCATTAATTTCTTTGCAAGGAAATCTTTCCACAACTAAAAACACATAAACATTACGGCTTGTCTATACCTCGTATTAAATCTCAATTCTGTTATGAAGGTACCCTGGACCCATTCGCCACCATAGCTTATTAGGGGAGATGTCACCATTTCCAGCTCTCTTATGACTAACTTGGCAAGGAATTTCTCCAACTCATGAGCTTGAAATCAACAATCCAATCAAAATGCCTCTTCCGAACGTGAGTTCAGCATAGATCTACATTCAAAATCGCAAATATTTCCTTGACACATTAAATTAATCGGCATGTTAACAAAAATCATATAAATGTACTTCATGAACTTCATGAAAGATGCTTTATGGAAAACTAAGACATGGGAGGAGACATGGGGGTGGGGCATTGAGAAAATGATGATGACTGTTCATTTTTTCAAACATAAGAATCATAAATTATTCCAACATGCTAAGGCCAGCAAAATATGACAATAAGACCAATGCCACCTGCTAACCCACCCCTATAATAAATTACCAGTAAAAATTCTACATGGGTATGGCTGAAAATTCAAAACCAAATGCATTCTGGATCTTCTCATCATTTCTATGTCCTGAAATTAGTTCCATGAGTTATTGCTCGTGTACCTCACCTCATTCACCAGCAACTCCAGGTTTTGTTGTGTTTGAGGTGTCCATTGGCGGAGGACGGCAAAGATTTCAGGTGCGGACGTGTTGGGATTGAGCAGTATTTCCCGGCATCCTGGACAACCGGGATCAAAGAAGGATAACTCTTGTTGATGGCAGGTCTCACAGAGCGGGGGGTCCACACACGGGTGAATCATTGGCTTGATGAGGACAGGGGGGTCAGACTCTGGGGGCAGGGCTCGTCCTGGGGGGTCCTCCTCCTCAAGGGTCATCCTGTTGTGGGGTAAGGGAACGATTATTCGAAGAACACTACACATCAAACCATTCACCTTTGATATTTCACATTGAAATCCATTTTGCAGACAAAGCTGATCAAAATTTCCACTTGATGTCACTAGACAAATAGAAAGATGAGATCAGTTAAAACAGTGAATGATTAACATGATTAAGTATAATTCAGCAATATTCCATCACGTCATGACCGACGACAACAATTTGGAAATGAAACCCTGGTCTCCAGGCTGACGAGAAAACACTGTAACCATTTGGCTACGAAATCCCAACCTTGGTAACAACCTACAAAAGGAAACCTGCAAGATCTATAGTATCAAGCATGATCTTCAGCAACTGTTCAGAAGCCCAAGTCTGTTAGACAAGTAGAAGTATGCTCAGCTAATAATATATTACCATATCTGCAACATCTCCTTTACCTTCAATCAACGGTATCTAAAAAAGCTGTAAAAAATAAACTCATTCAATAATAAAAACTGTTTGGTCTTTGTTAAATCCAAACTGTGACTTCATGAAGGATGACAAGCATGACAAGTGGCATGAATCGACATCGCCTTGCTACAAGTCAGTACAAGATGAAGGATGAGATGAAAGCGAGATGTTATAGAGGTCACCACATGACCTGACCAACTGGCCAGTACACAGATTACGCCACACGAACAACATGTCAACATGTGGATACGGGCAATGATGGACGGAGCATGACGGCACACACACACAGAGCCTAGCCGGCAATGGCCACCTTGGAGGTCAATGTCAAGGATTAGCAGCTTCACTCAACTCACTGGTCAGGGTGAAATGGCACATTTACTTTCACTGCCATCGGAACACAACTGTCTGTTTGTCAACAAACACAGGCCCACTCACAAGAATGCCACTCTGACTTTAGGATGAAAAAAACATTGTGGCTCAATAACAGGTCCAATCCTTCTTTTGGTCCTTATTTCAAACATTTCGTTGTCTTGCACGGGTCAAATACTGACCAACATGTTGACAGAATTTTCCAGTATACCTGCATGAGAGAGTTAGTATGGTTTTACGTCGCTCTTAGCAATATTCCAGCAATATCACAGTGGGGGACACCAGAAATGGGCTTCACACATTGTACTCTTCATCATGACAAGCGATCGCTTGAACCACTAGGCTACCCCACCACCCCTATACCTGCATGAACAAATGTACGATAAAAAAGCTGATTTATATCTCATCAACTCGAGACAAATAACAGTGTTTCTGTCTACTTGTAGCTTACAGCTTCTGACTGGTAAAAAAAGAATCTCAGATGGGAATTTCAGTCGCCAGAGGCCATTATGAAATGAATACTTATACTATGCTCATGATTTAGGGCCAAGCAAAACAGCAACATGAGCATAAATTTCATTAATTTCACAACTTTTAAAACTTTGGCATAGGGAGCAGTTTCATTTATGGATAGATACACATCATGTATTTGGGATTAAACAAAGTCGAATGTACACATATGATTATGTCATAATACTTGCAGGGATGAGAATGGATATTTTCCTTTTCAGCTGAAACATCTCTGCAGTGGAGTGTTGTCGATAATCTGGGCTGTTTATGGGGGAAGCCATCAGATTTTAACAAATTTGAGGTCACTAAACTTCGTGGATCTGAGGAAGATTCCCATTCCTTTACAGGCCTAACTATAATTATAGTATAAGGCTACACATTGATTTTTGAGAACATATCGCATTGTCCGCTCATATTATACAATTATACAATAAAGAAAAATTTGCTTAGCTCAAAATTGTTTTATTTTATTTGGCAGGAATTTGTTTGGACTGGATGGGTTAAGTTGGACTAGATTGTCTTCGGCATTTGTATAACATATAAACATATATATTTAATATTTCTTTTGCTTCCCAGAAGGCACACTTCATAGGATTGCAGAGGTAAGAGACATCACACAATTGGTCAATTGTTATCTCAAAGTTAATCATGTTATATGTTCATAGCTACTCTTATAGTGTACGATTTTTGGAGCCATACATTTTTAAATTTTGAGTGCATCAAAGAAGGAGGTTTTTTCTTCCAAGTGTGACTTTTAGCTCCGGTTGGTCGAATCTATAAACTGAAAATACAGACGCCTAACCAATACACTTCCACAGTCAATACCTTCAGTATAAATATATCAATAATCCTATTTACGCATGAATCCCAATACTAATCCACTAACCTCCGAACGCTTATTTACTTGCTCTATATCTGCCCCTACACTGCCAGCAGGGTCACACATACAACCCGTATATCACACAGGTTGATATACATGTTATATATATATATATGAAAAGACATTCACTTACAAAATACAACATGTAGACACAGTATCCATGTCAACCTAAGCTTATTGCCTAAGATTAGAAGAAACAACCCTTACCGACATCGTTTGCATAATCTTGAGAGATCGGGGTACCTCATTCTGGGTGATTTCGGGTGAACAGATCGGACTCTTGCTACTTGTAAATGGCAGTCATCCATTGCCAACTATATTCGACCTGAGAGAAGTCTTAATTAAGCAAGTCATTAGTTCAGGGCAGAAAGCAAACAAATGGGTTGGTCAGCCTAGCCGTTGCGGTCATTCCACTCAGTATACGGACATGTACAGCAATATAACACTCCCAACAAGCCTGTAAGGAATTCCTTCTTTGAGCGCGTAATTAACTCATACTGGGACTATTGTATTCCATAACAATTGCCACAGGTAGTCAGTCAGTGGCGTTCATGATCACTCGGTCTGTTCACAGACCAAAGAAACATAATCCTTCAATATTATCAGCTTAAGCAAAGCGGGGGACATGGTGTTATGTGACAAGCATGATAACCAGTTGTAATAACACTTGGCATTGTTATCCCACGGGAGTTATGAAATGTATACAACAAGCACAATGATTGGAAGACACACATTGTGGCAACACACAGACATGACATCAGGCAACAGTTCTCTGTATCAACCAGGTGAGTAGATATAGCAATATTAAGAAATTTGACAGCAATTATGTCACCTGTGAAAACATTCTTTGACAGAAAATCAGCAATGAAGTTTCATCTTAACAATCTGTGACTTTAGCTACTAGGCCCCAGCCCGCAGCCAAAATCTGTTCAGTCAAGAAAGCTAAGCTAATAACAGTCTGTGCCAAAATATTTTGACCGTACAAGCCCAAACTCATCTTCCCGAGGCAAGAGAGTTAACCGACTATAAAAGTCCAGTTTCCACCCTTTTCGAACTAGACTGGTATTGTGGAATTAGATTTTGGTTGGGCTAACGACTATAAAAGTCCAGTTTCCACCCTTGTCGAACTAAACTGGTATTGTGGAATTAGATTTTTGTTGGGCTAACGACTATAAAAGTCCAGTTTCCACCCTTGCCGAACTAGACTGGTATTGTGGAATTAGATTTTGGTTGGGCTAACGACTATAAAAGTCCAGTTTCCACCCTTTTCGAACTAGACTGGTATTGTGGAATTAGATTTTGGTTGGGCCAACGACTATAAAAGTCCAGTTTCCACCCTTGCCGAACTAGACTGGTATTGTGGAATTAGATTTTGGTTGGACTAACAAGTCTATGTACAGTCCAATCAGAATCGCGCAATGAAATAAAAATCCGGTTGGTAAACTTTCACCATGTTCATGCAGATTTCGGTCGATTGCAGGATTTGCCAAGCATGTGCACCGCCAATTCGGTGTCAACAGATATTTTCCAAATCTTTTCATGTTTTTAATCAAGGTGCTCACGTGATTTGATGCATTTCGCGATGTAGGATCAGTATTATCACAATATAGATCTTGATTATCAATCACATCGTCTTGACTGGGCTGCCATTTTCTTTGAAGCAAATGCAAGTGATACAAGAGATGGAATCTGATTGGTCCACAGGAGAGGCATAGAAGGGACATAACTCATAATAGCCAGTAGTGGCGCTATGATCTAGCCCAGGAATTCCAGCCAAATTCAGCAAGGGTGAAAACTAAACTTTTAAAGTCAGTGATCTCTCTTGCCCCAGAAAGATGGCCCAAACTAGGTTGTGTGCATCATTTTCATTAGGATTCAGTGTTATAATACAGACCATATCACCAGAGCTTACAAGACCAAACAGAATGTTTCTAGACTCTGGCTTCGAACTAGAGTCTAAATGTCGTACAGTGAAATAATGGTCTATATATTTAACACTAACATCTACTGCAAAAGATGCCAAGAACCAGGCCCAGGCTGTATTAATGATATACGCATCTGAAAGAGGGAAATTCTCAGGCATGCTTGAACAGTGAAGTGGGAAAAACTATTTTCCTGAACACTTGATCAGTGCAAAGGGACCAGTTCAAAAGTTTGATGTAAAAAAAATCCTAATTCCTTAAGTTTATGGGGTGTGGGTGTGGGTGGGGGAGGGAGTGGTGGAGTGAAGTTAATGGCCCTGCAAGTTTTCCATCAAACAAAATCGCAATGTTTCATATAGTAACGAAACTAAACCGATCCTATTTTCATTCATGTTATCAAATACATCCAGTCCTTCCACAAGGTTGGGTTATATCATGGCCAGCAATAGTAGTAAGTCCATCTAGTGCAGTGAGCAATATAGAACTGCATATTTCATCCATAAAATCCCTACAGGTGATATTCAACGCCTAGAAAATAAACTTCAGTCGATAAACGTTCTGAATTAGCAAGGTAAAACACAAGAATGTGTGATAAAAGAGGCCACAAAACGCAGGAATTCAATGTTTTAAGAAATAACTTTTTGGTGTTGTATTGTTTTTTTCAGCCAGAGACCTATTGAACTGGTCTGTAACAGAGAGATAACTGATTGACTAAGCTCAGGTAAGATGCAGTCCAAGTGATTATGATTCAAGTCCTTTCAAATGAAAAGTTTTAGGATACACATCAACCATGCAGTTAAAGATCACCCTAATTACACAGAGACAAGTATAGGTCTTCAGCGACCCATGCTTGCCGTAAGAGGTGACTATGCTTGTCGGAAAAGGCAACTAACGGGATCTGTTCGTCAGGTTCGCTGACTTGGTTGATGCATGTCATTGTATCCCATTTGCGTGGATCGATGCTCATGATGTCAATCACTGAATTGTCAGACTTGATTATTTGCAGACTGGCATCATAGCTAGAATATTGCTGAGTGCGACGTTAGACAAACATACAAACAAACACAACCATATGAACATGTGCACCAGGCTATGGAGCATAGAATGACAACACTTTCCAAAACAGTCAGCAATATACTAGCCATGTCGCAGTGGTCTGAGCCACAAAACTAATGATTGACATTTTTAACAGCAATCCCTTGTAGTCGGGGTACAATGACATACAACCTAACAAGCTACTCTGACTCAATGTAGTTTGTCCAGACTCGATTATTGACAGACCGCTGTGATATTGGTGGAATATTGCTGTGTGGGGCATTAAACAACAAACAAACAAACAAACAAACACTGTATTTAGTTGCCTCTTACAAGCATAGATTAATACCATTCACTGACCCATTCTAAACTGGAATCCTCACTACACTTCCACCTACCCTAACACATCTACCATGGGGCAGCTTCACATCACTAACTATGAACAAAGTCTCTCATGTCAACAATTCTACCATGACACTGAAGAATGCTTTCTTCTGATTGGTATCCCTTTTCCTGCTGAAACATCTTTTAATCTTTTATATCTAAAAAAAATGGCAAAAACTGTTATTTCCAATGTGTAGATCAATCATACTTTTTTCCATCACTTTTGAAACAACCTTAACTATATTGAAAATGAAACTACCCTGATCAATGCTGATTACCAGGTTTACAATCAACTACTGTGTACTTCAAACCCAAATGGGGCGGTCGGGTAGCCTAGTGGTTAAAGCGTTCGCTCGTCATGCTGAAGACCTGGGTTCGATTCCTGTCATGGGTACAATGTGTGAAGCCCATTTCTTTCTGGTGTCCCCTGCTGTGATATTGCTGGAATATTGCTAAAAGCGTCGTAAAACCATACTCACTCACTCACTCAAACCCAAATACATGTATCTAACGACATTCAAACTTCATAATTAAAAATAAATCAAATCAATAAACGTTTATAACATTTCAGTAATTTCCCAAATTTGTACCATCAGAATGCCAATAATTACACTTAATTCTTGCCATTAGTATAACAGCACGCCTGCCTGAGCATGACAAAAGATTATTCCAATATTACCTTACAAGCCAGCCTGTAACAGCAGTTAGCAACATTGTCTCAGCAAGCCTTCATGTGACAGCTTGCATAAACCTGCTTGACACACTAAACTAGAGGCAATACACACAACGATTAAACCTTTCTAATGTGCATTTTATGCATTTTGAAACCCACACTAGAACATACTTGAAAAACCTGAACAAATAAATAGCGGGTGTTGACATCCTACATGGTCTCCTCATGCTGACAGATAAACAATCTTAAAGGAGTAATACTGATCTTAGCACTAGTCAGTGACAGAAATTAAGGGGGCACTTGTGTTCTTGACCTTCTCGACGGAGCACTTAAACTTGATGACATCTGAACATGGTTAAGTCTGTTCACTGGTGAGTAGTTGGCGTCTTTGACCGTTTCTGGGGTAGGTATGTAGATGATTAAATAACGCCTTCCAACTGAAAGCGAGGGGGCGATAGCGAGTGTTCTTATTACTTGCACACCAAATTCACATTTTAGAGGCATATTTGGAAAAAAATATTTGGGAAAACATATTAAATTCCAACAGATTTTAACCACATGTTGATAAAAGGTTCAAGGACATAAGAAAACATCCCATCTTTATGTTTGTGTGCTATTTTAGCACTTGGATAAAAACATGCATCTGCATGTCTTTACATTAATTTCAAATGTGCACAGACATTCAATTTATAATGACATGCAGTGCTTTGACGTCACGCAATGAGGTTCCAATGCATGCATGCTCTAAACATTTTACTCAATTCTAACATAATGCAGATTCCGTGGGCAAAAAAGGGTCTGTATCCTACCTCGTCCTTTGCTTCCGATTATGAAACAGCACTATCTTTGTCTAAAAGTCCAAGTTTATGATGCATATCAATAAAGAAGAAAGTAATATACTAATAACCCTTGTTAAACACAGACAATGTCTTCGTTCACATTACAATGTTAAGAACAAAGCAGAAAATCGGCACCAATTCTGGGACACAGTCATGTGATATTTTGATATCTTCTCCCTCATTTCAAACACTGCAAGTTCCACAAGACTGTAAGCCACATACTTACATTGAAGGGAATTTCTTAATCCAAAGCATCTTGTGCTCAGCGTGCACGTATGATGGTCAAAACAGCCTCTGTTCATCAAGTACATGTACCCTCGACCACAGACTTGAAGTAAGAGTGTTGGTGTACAATCGCGCCATACAACCCATGACAATCGTGCTGCTTCTCCCTGTCAACTGTACAGCACTTTAGCTATCTAAGTCACAAGGTACACAGCTGAGGGATGAGAGATCGCCCATTCAAGTCTCATAGGAAGTCGTAATAAATTGTTTTGTTAGCACGTTTCCCGGTGGCACTTTATGGCTGTCCTAACAAAACATGGCAGCTTGGTATCAATATGTAATTGACTGAGGTGTAGATAAGACTGGAGTTCCTTGAGTAAATAGTGCGAGGGCCCAGAGAAGGGGATCTGTCTCTGCATGGGGGGCTTCTAGTCTACCAGACTACCCAGGGACTGACCGATGAAAGTGGACTGGGAAACAACTGCTTAAAATAGAAATTCTAATCAATACCCATTCAATGATTTCCTTTTATATAAAGTCCTATTCAGTGAAACATAGAATGAACATAGCTCTTGATGGTCGATACCACCAACAGTTCTAATCAGGATAATTGTACTAATTGAAGATGTGTGAAGGATAGTTTTAAAAGAAATGGGCTTCACACAATGTACCCCTGTGTGGAATCGAACTAGAGCCTTTGCCATGATGGGAGAACCAGTACTCATAAACCACAAAAAGTACCTCACCACCAAGTTGACTGTTTATCAGTGAAATGGATATTGTACAATATGGTTCACATGGTACTACAGCCGCCTCAAGGTCACCCAGAGGCTGACAGAGTGAGCAAGAATCCATGCTGCTATGGCCAAGGTAGGATGACACACTATCATCAGTGGTCACAAGAATCCATGCCACTATGGCCAGGGTAGGATGACACACTATCATCAGTGGTCACAAGAATCCATGCCGCTATGGCCAGGGTAGGATGACACACTATCATCAGTGGTCACTAGAATCCATGCCGCTATGGCCAGGGTAGGATGACACACTATCATCAGTGGTCACAAGAATCCATGCCGCTATGGCCAGGGTAGGATGACACACTATCATCAGTGGTCACAAGAATCCATGCCGCTATGGCCAGGGTAGGATGACACACTATCATCAGTGGTCACAAGAATCCATGCCACTATGGCCAGGGTAGGATGACACACTATCATCAGTGGTCACAAGAATCCATGCCGCTATGGCCAGGGTAGGATGACACACTATCATCAGTGGTCACAAGAATCCATGCCGCTATGGCCAGGGTAGGATGACCCACTATCATCAGTGGTCACAAGAATCCATGCCGCTATGGCCAGGGTAGGATGACCCACTATCATCAGTGGTCACAAGAATCCATGCCGCTATGGCCAGGGTAGGATGACCCACTATCATCAGTGGTCACAAGGGCTTCCTGGGGTCCTCCATGTTTACTGCTGTGTTATTCAAATTAAAAAAACATTCATTTTCAATTTTTAACATTAGTGTTCTCACAAGGAACTTATTACTTTCAGGCTTGAATTCAAACACTCATCAGGAAGTTGTCATTGCACAAAGCAATCTCAGCACATCTGCCCAAACCTCCCTACATTAACATTGCCTTAGACCATGCTGACAGTCGTAGCATTTGTCAGCCCTGAGGTACCTTGAGTTTGTCTCATTCCTTGAAAAGTCAAATGACAAAAATAATCAGTTCCCGAATGTTCTGGCATAAAATAATTAGCCCTCAGATTACAAAACATATAATCAATCATTCACTGGACTAGTTGTTTTCTCCAAAAATGTAGTTATTTTACAGTCTAATACAGCATTAATATTACAAACAAAAGAACTTTTCCTGTTCATGATCTCATTACTTGAGTCTGTTTCCCGTCTGTTTCCCACATCTGACTATCAACTATGGATTTATATGCTGGCTTAGCAACAAGTTACATACCAACTGTTGGCGATAGTCAATACTCAAAGCATCACTACAATGGGGGCGTTGTGCAGATGGAGTAGGCCGTAGTGACATATCAATCACCAATTTGTTGGAGGTGTGAGCATTAAAGCATGTAGTTAGAGTTGGGTTAATGTCGGTCGAGTCACAGCTTCACGGCTTAATCAGGCATAACAGCCCAAAGAGACAAGGATGGCAGACATTTGGTGAAACCAAGGAACATCAGTATGATGCTGACAAAGCCAGGAACATCAGTATGATGCTGACAAAACCAGGAACATCAGTATGATGCTGACAAACCCAGGAGCATCAGTACGATGCTGACAAACCCAGGAACATCAGTATGATGCTGACAAACCCAGGAACATCAGTACGATGCTGACAAACCCAGGAACATCAGTACGATGCTGACAAACCCAGGAACATCAGTACGATGCTGACAAACCCAGGAACATCAGTACGATGCTGACAAACCCAGGAACATCAGTACGATGCTGACAAACCCAAGAGCATCAGTACGATGCTGACAAACCCAGGAACATCAGTACGATGCTGACAAACCCAGGAACATCAGTACGATGCTGACAAAACCAGGAACATCAGTACGATGCTGACAAACCCAGGAACATCAGTACGATGCTGACAAACCCAGGAGCATCAGTACGATGCTGACAAACCCAGGAGCATCAGTACGATGCTGACAAACCCAGGAAAATCAGTATGATGCTGACAAACCCAGGAGCATCAGTACGATGCTGACAAAACCAGGAGCATCAGTACGATGCTGACAAACCCAGGAACATCAGTATGATGCTGACAAACCCAGGGAACATCAGTATGATGCTGACAAACCCAGGAACATCAGTATGATGCTGACAAACCCAGGGAACATCAGTATGATGCTGACAACCCAGGAACATCATCAGAAATGTTCGTCCTGGCAGGAAAAAGGACTCAGACTATGCACAGTGAATTCCAGCAGCTTAAACGTTTGGGCAAAGCTGATGATGTTAGAGAATCCCTTAAATATCTTAACGCAGGTAAGGAAGGAGTGAGAAAGTGAGTTTGATTTTACGCCGCTTTTAGCAATATTTCATCATTATCACGGCGGGGGATACCAGAAATGGGCTTAACACATTGTACCCATGTCGGGAATCGAACCCGGATCTTCAGCGTGATGAGCGAACACTTAAGCTACCCCACCGTGACATTGTACAAAACAACCTTAGTGCCCAGATAGAATTTTCATACCTATACACATGATACATATACTAATTTTGTTATTAATTGATACAATGATATATCGTTATACTTTTGAGTTGATATACTGATGGAAATGAGTAAGGGAATAATGAAAAATATTGGGGAATAAGCCAGTCAGAATATTTAAAATAAATACATAATCAACATGTCAGAATAAAATGTTGAGATGTGTTTGTGTGCAGTGTTCCCAACACGTATTTGGTAGACAGGCTGGGAACATAGCATAGTATGTATCGTATTCGACGTAATAAGCGCCCACGGCGATATTTGTTAATATATTGGCTAGTGAACCATCCCAATTAGCATCCCTTCCGATTGATCAATGTACATATAAGACTTATTTATTCGTGTATAATACGCACTTGTGTGTTATATGCACCCTTAATTATGTGCAATTAAATTCTGGAAAAATATATCTGTCGTATATAAACATTTCAGGCTGTCAGAATAAACCACAAAATTTATGGGGTTTTTTCCACCAAAATACTATTCTAATAAGAGCCCCCAATTTTCTAATTTTGAGAGCACCCTGGGCGCTTATTACGTCAAATCCAGTAATAGCATTAATGCGTCTATAACTAAGTGTTCCCATATTCATATCCATCCGTATATCTTGATGCTAAATTACCTTATCCAGACATTCGAGAGACAATAAACGATACATGCACCTCACGAACACTGATTAGCATGATCCTTCTTTACTCATCACCACACACAGTGAAAACAACTCATGAATAAGATAGTATCTTCGTAAAAGATGTTAACTAGATGTGAAACAAACTTTGTAAACACACTTGCATGATGGCAGTGACAGATAAATAGCAATCTGGAAAAGTAGCTAGCTTTTGCAAAGTCCCTCGATTTGCCAATCAATAAGCTAAGCCAGTATGATTAATGATATCGTACAGTCACAATTCTCCATTGTCAACCATGGTCCACAACCCAGCCCAAATTTAAAATTTCTGTTCACATCCTTGATCCCCTCCTTAATCATGCTAAATCTCAATAGGGAAATATGGCAAAAGGGAGATAACTCTGACTTCATGCCATGCAGGACTACACTATCAATATGATCTGTATGACTTCGTCGTTACCATGCCGTCAAGCACATACTCAAATGCAATGACACACTTTTTAGCATGTTTTTATCATCACATGTTTGTTTTTCGGATGTTTGCAATTGCTGAATTAGCTTGGGTTGGTGATGCTTAGTATTACTTACTTGATTTCGCAGGAAGTTGTTTAGGTTGGGTGGATCAAAAGGAAAGAGTATCTGCTTAAACTGTTCAAGTACAGGCAGTGTGGTATTTTTACCTGACATGCATAAAATTAAATCTCCTGCCTTGTTCTCCTTATGACGTTTGTAGTGTCAGGGCTTCATATACAGGATTTGCACAGCTAATACTTTAATTTAAGATGAGTTTTTATAAAAAATCAAAGTTTCTAATCTGTCAATAGTTATAAACATACTATATATTAAAAATTTAAAGATTTTTTTTACTGTTTCTAGATCGTTATACAGAAACAGACAGATACAAATTTTGTCACTCAATATTCCAGATGAAACTTTGCACAACGACTGTACTTGTGCATACTCTCCTGCTTCCTTGTTCATGCAAAACTCTACACATTAATCCACAGCTGATATTTAGTGTCAGTTACCGGGTAACACACATGTTGATAAGCTCAGGATGACTTAAGTACACAGATATTGGGAACATCTACCGGGTATTTGCCTTGAATGAAAATAGTGCCACAGCACTGTAGCTCACGTGGATATGTAGTCAACCGTTTGAAATGTGTACACAGACAGCCACTAATAACAAAAGTCACTTTCATCAGTGATATTCAAATATTTTCTGAATAAATACTGGGGTTGCAAAAAATTTTTAAAAAACACACACTAAAATCTAATAATTTGTACCAAAAAATGTTGTCATTGTAGAAAAAAACATACATGCCAGAGATAAGCAACCTCTCTCAAGTTACTGGTATCTGACCTTTGACATGACCTTGACATATGGCAAGGACTGACAACGGTATTCATTAGTTAACAGATTACTGAGTTGAAAGTGTTGTGTTGTCTCATGAAATCAAAAGCAATATTCCTGAACTTAGTGTCATGTTTCATAATGTCACCTCTGGCTAGGTCAGCTAAACAAATAGTTGAAAAATATACCACATCAGGGCACATACTGTGGTATGTTATGTAACACATGGCGATATCCAACTCCAGCAAACGAGCCTGACAGAGAAAGGCGAGTTCTCAGGGTTGCGAATGATGACAGGGACTCAGAGACAAAAATTAACATGATTAGTCCAATATTCAGCGTTAGACATTGGCACTAGTCCTGTAGTCCTTGACAAACTGCCCAATGGTAAGGTATCATAGGACTAGTAGAAATTGGTCCTTTTTAAGGATTTTGCTATATGTTATCATTTTAAGGACTAGTGGACGAAAGCTGTTAGTTTCTAACCCTGATATTCCTTATGATAACATAAAGATAACACTTCTAATCATCCTCGCGATACCTCAACTGGGCAGTTTGGCAAGAGCTTTAGGACTAGTGCCTATTGCTATTGCTGGGGGACTAAGGCCCTATATCGTGTCTTTAGGTGTGGGTATGTGTCATACTTAGTGAGGCTAAAAAAATAATAATCTTGGTTCTCAGGCAGCGTGCACATCAACATTAAGTCTGCCACATGTTTCGTTTATATTTCCATTTTCAAAAATATAAAATAATCCTAATACTTAAAAACAATGCAATCCAATATAACATACAGTTACTTCCCTTTACATGTGCATTACTTTACTGTGTATCTCGTGTTATGGTCATGGTGGCAATAGGAGTGTGCTTGTTAATGTAGGGACGTTGATGGTACACAACTGTTTATTAGGTTACATACCGGTACTAGTTTGAAGAAGCCAAACAAAATAAAACACCACCTGCCCATACTATATTTTCAAAAGTCATTGCCTGAGAACCAATTCTTTTATTTTTTTTACGCCTACGTAGGGCTGTAACGAGTCATGATACCTATGATGTCATCTATTCTTATGTACATACAATACTTGAATCAAAAGGAAGAAAACATTTTGGACTTCTCAAGAGGAATTTAGATGACACTCAACTGAACTATTATGAATCACTGCATATAGGGGAATTTTATATTGGAGACTGTGAAAGTCAGAATTGGTGTTGATTTGATAAAATCAGTTATGTTCCTATAGAATAGATTGATTATTTTTGCTATGTTCCCAAAATTGGATTTAAAGCAGCTATTTAATAAACTCAAAAATGCTTGTATTATTTCACAAACTCTTTCCACAAATAAAGATTTTTGGTCAGCAGATCAGTGTGTTTATTATGAGTAATTATTCACAGATTAACAGAAAGTTTGAATGTTTTTAATAAACATTTAACATTAATTTCTGTTGATCATGGATACTAACAATCGATTATTGCATTGGTATAGGGTAACTGACCAATCAATGGTTATCAAGATTGATAGAATATCATCAATCATCTGAACATCACTCAACCATGTTCTAAATTTGGAACATTCAAATAGCACATCATTGATCATGTTAATAAGGAGGAAGTGTGACCGTGACAGAGAAACAGTGGGTCGACAGCCGTCCATTGACATGATGCAATGACCTTCACAGTATCGTCTAGTCACAAGATGCTGTGGTCACTTGATCACATGTTAAAGAGGGACTAGACTCGGCCCAATTGTCATTGACTCACTCCTACTCCTAGCAAGTTGGACTGTCTTTCAAACCACACTTCATCAGGAAGAGAGTATATGGATGTCAATTTCTTTATTATGAAGAACACATTGAAGAAGTAAGCATTCATCTGGAACATTGTGTTCCTCATAATAAAGAAGTTGACATCCATATATTCTCTTCCTTATGTGTATCACTTCTAAATGCCTTTCAAAGACTTCACTTCATTAGTCTGCTGACTCAGGGATTATGACGTACAGTAAACTACGGTTATAACGAACTCAAAGGGAACACTAATTTTAGTTTGTTAAAACCGTAGTTGGTTATAAGAATATATACAGCATATGTACAACAAATGGCCAGGACTAACAATAAGTTTGTTATATCGGTCAGTTCGTTATAAGCATGTTCATTATAACTGTAGTTTACTGTGTATAAGAATCTATTGTATGTGAATCTAGTAGCTACAAGTACCTAATTACACAGAGGCAATGTCTCATTTTCAAATATGGCATTGGAAAATGGCACCAGATCTTCCTAAGCCTTTCATGAATATTCAACCTAGGTGGACCAATTTTGCCCAGAAGCTCCAGAATGGCACATAGCCATATTGATGTGCCATCATGACATCGGCTATGAAAGGAAACAAATCTAATATTATTACAGATCTAGCAGGTGCCCTTTCCAAAAAACGTGATGATGCTTGTGTTCTTTCAGACCAAATTTACAATGTTGTTTGATAATCTTTTTCTGGCATAGTGAGTACATAAACACACTACAAAAGGTATCACTCGGAGTCTCCTAGTTCTGCGCAATTTGAACCATTGTCTCATTGTCATGGCTCTGTGATGGTGCTGACAACTCAAACATGATATTGACATTATGTCAAGTCTTAATTCAGCATGCTGTTAGATAAATATGAAAATACATTTGTAAACACACATATTAGTATCAAACGTTGAGCAAACCATGCAAAGTTTGAAACATGTCCCGTGTTTTTTAATAGGCCTAAATCATGATAGGGGCCTACTTATAAGGAGGTGGGTTTTTTCAGAAATAACCTCACCATTCACAGATGTTGCTCGCTGTCAGTAGAGTAATTTATCAACATTATGACAATAATTTATCTTAATTTATGAAAATGTCACTGTCATTGTTATTGAACGTACATTGGAAATCGATTGACCTCCAGCTAAACGACTTCTGGTGACAGCAACTGTTGTTTTTGAAAGTATAAATATTCGGGAAGAAATGTCAAAGTGTTTACCTCGGACGTTCAATCGTCAGCTACTGTTATTGACCTAGTGTTAGTCACAACATATGCATATCCAGGCGGGTGCGGGTGCTAGAAATCTGTTATCATGCTGAAAACCGGTCGGCAAAACACAGACATACAAATAACACCAACAGCCTTTTGTCTCGTCCCGTAGCTCATCTCATACCGGAAGTAGAATATATACCAACAACCTCGTTTTCGCTGAGCACGTGGCTCGCGACTCCATGCAAACACCGGCTAGACTTTATTCGGGTCTTTTAAATTTAAACAAATTTATCCTAATGCTTCAATATGTCACAGGTCGGATCCTTTCTGGATACATATTTTAGCATAATTGATACATGTCCCTACGTATCCAGATACTTGTCTTTGAAAAGCGTTTAGAAGTGATACACATAAGGAAGAGAATTTATGGATGTCAACTTATTTATTATGAGGAAAACAACGTTTCGGAGTATATGCTTACTCCTTCATCGGGTGAATGAATTATATGAGGCAGAGAGCACATATATATATACACGTAAGAATAACTGTTGGCTTCCCTTGTTAAGTTTCCACCTTTTGTTATCTTAATTTACTTTTGTTGTTCTTATGTGAACATATATATATACAAGCTCTCTGCCTAGGGGTAAGCATATACTCTGAAACGTTGTGTTCCTCATCATAGATAAGTTGACATCCATAAATTCTCTTCCTTAAAAAATACATGAAAACGTGATGGAAAACCACGCGATATTTAAAAAAAGAAAGAAAAGAAAAGAAACAAATACAGATTTAATTGTCTAACAATTTCACTCATTTCATCTAATGTGAAAATCAAATGCTCATTTTTATCATATTAATGACTATAAAGACTACTTTATATTGTCCTGTTGTGAAAGTCTATAGCTAAAGCAGAACCTAGGCAAAACGCAACAATTGGCGAAAACGGAACCTCTACTAAGACAAAACGGCGCAGTATTTTCTCATTACTTTGGCCTTAAAACAGGCAATAAATGAAATAAAACTCACAGGTTCTCATGCAAACACAAGTTGGTACGTGATCTCACCCTGTCTCACCTAGATGCTGACTCAGCTGACCAGTGGTTGTAGAAATTCAATGAACTGTGCCGTGACAATGACACATATTATACACATGTCTGACGATGATTAAATCTTGAATATGTCAATCACTCAATCAATCAGTCCAATCAATCAATCAATCAATCAATTGTACAGGCCTTGGACCACGTAAACAAAATGTCCATTTTTATAAATGCGAAAATACGAGTTGCATCAAAATACCAATGTTATAATCTTAGATAAACGAGACAGAGTACTGCATTGTAAAAAAAATAAAATAGGAAGTTATTGTGGATGTGCGAAAGTAGATTTGTGAAAGATCATGATGCTGGACATTTATAGAGAAAGTGAAATTCCTCTTCTACATTATTTGCATTACATATTTTACAAAAACGACCCTGACGTGAAATACCATCACCTCTACAAATGTTTTTTTGTTAATGGGTAGTTCGCCAATCCTTAATAAAGTAATTGTACGCCATGCGTCTCTTGATTTTATGTTTAACAGGTACGTTCCCATTCAGAATACCTTTCCATCCTCGGTTATCCAGTGTAATATATGTCTATTGTATTATGATATATACCCTTGACATATAATGGACGCCATAGCTTCTTAGTTTTGGAAGTGACGTTACCACCTCCATCGTAGTCATGCACCATGACCGTGGAATATATTTATTTTATGAGAAAATAATAATCTAGAAATGCATACAAAAGCAAGTCTAGCCAGCTCAAGCTAGCTCTATTCCACAGTGAATTTATATATATTTTTAGAATCAAGAAGGATATTGTGTAATATAAGATTTCAGAGTTTAAATGTTAGTCTACCTCCATCGCACATGTCCTTAATGTTGCACATGTCCTTAATGTTGTTTCTCTCGCTCATGAGAGTATTTTGATTGGATGAATACATTGAGCGACATGGCGTCGATATGGCGATGAATGGGTCCATGATGTTTATCATAACTGAATGGAGATATGATACACTGGATTATGGAGGATAGTTATCACCCAAAACTTCTACACTTGTCTAAAACACCACACTTAAACACCACGCTGAAACACCACGCTGAGTTCAAACAGAGTTGTTGTAATTCCCTAAAATTATCACAGGTAATATACTAATATTTCATAAAATTAGATACCTGTATAATCTCATAAAAATATCCATGCCTTAGATGTGAAGGTAACGCTTTAGATTTGTAGGTGGTTTTCCTTTATATTTCAGTCCCCATGCGGCTTTTCTCAAAGAAATTTGATCGCAACCTGGTTTCGTCTAGCAAAAACGGGTTTTATTACAATTATTTATGATGCAAACTTTTGGTCATTTTCATTTTTACCATCTCATATCCAGTTCTCAAATCCAGAACCACAATTCACAACCTCTCTATTGAGACGGATAGATTTTTGTTTGTTTGTTTATCGTTTAACGCCTCACTCAGCATTATTCCAGCTATATGACGGCGGTTTGTTAATATGTGTCTCGATCAGACAATTCAGTGATTGTCATCATGAGCACCGATCTACGCAATTGCGTGATTCTATCGAAAGATAAGTCTCTAGTTTAATTTATGCGAGCTGTGTTATTCAATTGAAGCTTACGTCTCTAATTGAATTTATGCGAGCATTGTTATTCAATCGAAAGATAACTCTCAATTTTGATTTATGCGAGCAATGTTATACAATTGAAAGACAAGTATGTAGTTTAATTTATGTGAGCTGTGTAATTCGATTGAACGGTAAGTCTCCAGTTGTATTTATGCGACCCCATGTTAATTCAATTAAAAGATAAGTCTCCGGTTGAATTTATGGGAGCTGAGTTATTCAATTGAAAGACTACTACATATTTGAAAAAAACTGAATCTGAAGTTAATGCCTAATTACGTAAGTGTTCGAGACAAGCCTTCACAGGTCACGTACTGCGGACGCCGATAGCTCGAGAACACAGGAACTGGGAAAGGGCAGTGTTCGGCAACAAGTGTCACGCCAGAAATAAACAAGTGTATGTAGGTTAAATAACAGGGAATATACACTGCCCCTAGAAGGGAACGGTCGTGATCTTACACTGTATATTGAAATCTTGCTGCAGATCCCACTCAATATAAGCATACATCATCGACTATACACCGACATCGCCATACATGCATGGCTATACCGTATGACGCAACACTTTCACACATATTGAGATGCGCATTACAAACACGAGCATGATATTCTGTTATATTGTATACAGATCGTATATGGTTCATGCTACATGCTTGATGTTTCTTTCACGCAGAAGGAAATGACGATATGCATTACAGATCCTGTTTCATTATTATTGTTCTATTTTGAAATAAACAAAAAGCCTCACGCACTCTTAGAAAATGTTGGCAACACGAAAATATTATCCCAGTGTGGTGTTATGCAGGCAGTAAATATTAAATTCACGCACTAGTTATTTCCCTGTTTACATAGACTTGTATTTGTTAACTAACCGAAACGGGACTATTGACAGGTTGCCTGTCGTCATCCGTTTTTCATATTTTTAGAGTATTTATATGTTCAAGTATATATTATCCCGATTTTTAACCAGATATGAAGTAATATACATCCATATTTATCTATACTCCTTCTTTTAGCATCATTTTGATCACACAAATACGACCTAGCAACCACCTCCATGTAAACTAGGTGAACTTTCTGTTTCCTTCGCCGCCTTCTCAACATGTTGGGAACTGTTGCACGTACAGACGAACATGCTTATTTTACAACGTTTCTTGCGCTGACTTAGTAAAGGAATATGATAAAGCAAAAAATCAACTCACTGGTCCATGTCCAGTATCTCCGAGTTTACATCCTCGTCTGAATCCATTGTAACCGGGTCCTGCATCCACAACTCGAACGCTTCAAGATCCTCTTCATCGTCGGAAGTCAACACGATGTCGTCGTTTCCCTCTCCAGCCACTGACTCCTCCCCATCACCCTCCCCCCAGTACTCACTTCCACTGCCCGCCCCCTCCATAGTAGAGACTCGACACTACTTGTGAACACAGCTATGTATCAGATCATTACACTTCTGTAGGAGCTAGAAGGACTTGAAAAGACCCATGGCGACGTACGTCGCCCTCACTCACGAGAACTGTTATCTGCCCACTTTTCACATGTTGATAAACCCATTGATAACGCTACGTACGACGTAAGACCCATTCTCAGACGTGGATAAAGATGACATGTTATATTGTTGATAGATTATTTAGTTACTTATTTCCCCTCTACATCAACACCCAAAACGTAATAGATCTTCCTCAGCATCCTAAGTTTTGTTCAGAGAGAATCATCGCCCTCATCATTGTCTTCAGTGATGTCAGCCTTAGGCCGGATGTCCATAGGACTAAGATAAGTACCTTCCTCCAGTGTTTGTAAACGTTAGCGACAATTCCCTTATCGAAAAACTCTCCTGTACTTTGGGAGACTTTGTAATAGTTATATAGTCTTTAATAAATATCCATCATCCGACGTGTTCAGCATGAATCTGATGCTCATTGAAACAGGGTATAGTATAATGTAACTTTTCACCTACGAATTTGGAACAGTGGCAATTTTTTTTATTTCTCTGCTTCCTTCTTGGCGATTAGCCAACAGTGTGGCATAGGCACGCGACACTGACACTTGTGCCTGACTGTGGTCTTGTTTAGGTCAAACTGTTAAAAATGTTTAGTAACCACTTTGTAACCTGCTGTTAATCTTGTGTGTGTGTAAATTGTATAACAGAGATGTAATCATTTGTAGTGATATATGTTGCTAAATAGCTTTATAACTGTATGCATACTGTTTCTGCAGAAACTGGAGAAAATAAGATAAAAGTTGATCTACGCTGTGTTGGGTGACCGTCTCGTCCGACCCAGTTTTCTTTAATGACATGTCCAATATATCGGGGCTGTGTCGTACGATCTCAACACTATAAAACATGTTTCATTCAACAACTCTGTATGTATTAAGCCCAGTGGGCTTGAAATATAAAATCCACACACACACACACACACACACACACACACACACACACACACACACTGGCTTGCACGTCCCTATATAAGTGCATTAATCTTGGACGCGACGTTAAACCCCATTTCCCGTGATGCAGTCTTAATTATTTAGTGTACTATGACTCCATTCGATGGTGATAAATAATTATCATTCTCGAAATCCCAGTGTGTATTCATTCACCTGCTATCAATAGGGATACGGGCAGCCAACCATATATTCAACATTGCAATACAGTTGTAGCCAGATTAATTTAGGTAATCAAAATAACATTTTACTTGTCTACGTTTATTGAATCATATCAAGAAAGGTCCAAAATAATGTATTATTCTTGATTATTTTCAGATGAGAGCGTGTGCAGTTTTATACACATTTATACCGATTTATTCACATAACACTTAAATCACTTGTCTGCTAACTTAGGTCTTATGACATCGGTTAATCGATATTTTATCGTATATACCGAGGCAGTGTCTAGATATTTCACAGCACATTAATTGTATAATAATAGCGTCTGGACCTATCTGGATGCCTAGCAACACTTTCAGTTCGTTTCCATGGGGGTGCGAAACGACAGGATTCGAACCTTCAGCGTGATAGTTTTGTTAAATATATATGATAAGGTAGAATAACTTTAACATGAGAAATAAAATAACTATTTGCAAATTAATTTGTTTACTTATTTTCCTTTTAACAATAAAAAAATTAGTAAATATCCATTTTGTTTAGCGGTAGGCGATGGTGGTGAATATTAGAGTTACTCGCCCGCGATTGTCATTCACAGGGGGCAGAACAATCACAATGGCGTCGGATAAACTTACGAACAATTTTGAGGTTCCAACTTGGTATGTTAATTAGCAAAATACAGCTTGTTGCAAGTAAATTGATACTTTATGGAATGATTAATGGAATGACGATGTACCTCGTGTTGATTTTTTAAAGTGACATAAAGTCTGGATGCTCTAAATGCACCATGTAACTGTGCGTAGTTGATCACGCTTTTCAAACGACGATTGAGCAAATGTATCATCACAATTACAATTCTGTAACTGTCTTGTCCAGTGATTTATGTACAGACATATAGCATACAGCAAGAACATAGCTCATTATGTAACAAAGTAATTAGCCATAATATGCGTCTTTTGTATGGAGATGAATAAGAAACAGACTTGTTCATCACCATGGCTTTTTTGCTAGACTGCAAGTAAATTTAGGGTACCGGTATTTCAACCAATACACGTGTTTTATGCAAAATAGGCGTCTGGCTTATTTGTTGTCAAATTTCCAGTAGCTTGTTGTTGAAATCCGCATTTGAATAGAAATTTCCACGAAGGCTTAAGCTCAAATGTAGCAGAAATGAATCCCCTTCTACACGTTTGATATGCAGAAATGATTCATCCTTGAAAATTATATTTTATAGTCTAACTAAGAATCCACAGGTTACCATTTTTTTTTTGCATGTCACATTTGCCATATGAATCACAATCATCAACACATGATTTCTAACTCTTATTTACCCTGATAGATATATTGCCTCAATTCCTATAGCTTGGTATGCTATATTATCACAGTAGTTAATTTATAATGCATCGTAATGGCACACTCTTACAAACCTGTGCTTTACACTACTTCCTTTTATGAATTATGCATAATCAGTATGCATACGACCTAGTTTGGGTTGACTGACATCGTAAAAAAATAGGTTCTTTGGAACCAATTTTGAATGGAGGTAATTCTACTTCACAAACATTACAGAAACTGTTGTATAAAGGTTAATGTGTATACTTACAAGAAGCCGTGATATACCGAACAAGTCCCGTATTTGATCAAGCGATGACATAACATGCTTAGATTCGTAAAAGTCAACAGTCGATGGGGTATGGATTACAAGATTTTCCGATACAGTCATACCCCAATAATATAGAGCCAGCGATAATATAGAGCCCACGAAAATATGGAATCAAATTATGCATATGATGAGCATACTGTAGCAGATGACACCAAATGAATTACGTCATCGCTGTTCATGCATCTAACCCTTCTCTGAAATATAATGTAGCGTAAGCGTGAAACATATACAAGTACGCTAACTTTATCATTTATGGTTATTTGGCAGAAAACATGCAAAAGCCAACAATTCTTCTTCATGTGAAAAGAATAATGCTAATCTTCAACAAAGGATACATGTTCTTTTTCTACATCTGGTATTGAATTGTTATATTCACTTATGATAACAAGCTGTTCTCATGATTGCAAACACTGCCCAAATAGAACTCTGTACTTTCTTTTACAAAAAAATTGATCGTGTGAATGGCACATACTTTATGTATCCTTGGATATAAGTAGCAGATGATATCAGGGACCCTTTTTTAACCGTTTGTATTATTTTTTGAGCTTGTTCTCTTCCCCAGCCTTTTTGCTATTGTAAAAACAGAAGAAATATCAAGGATATCAGGGACAGCATGTTTCAACTCACAGGTTCCATTAGTTTATTTTGTAGATAAATAATATGTTAAGGGCAAATGCCTAAATGCCACATGGAATGTTATGAGTTTAGTCAAAATTTCATGTACATGATGTAGGGCACAATTAAAGGGATGATGAAAATTAGAACTAATTTTGGGCAAATGGATAGAAAGTCTTTGCACTTTTATTTTATTTTACAGTACGTAAGAAATGAGTTGAGGAAAATGTATAGTGGAAGAGTGGATCTGAATCCCCACCAACAGCATAGGTTTGTCATAGGTTAGACTTAGTGTAGGAATTTTGATGCAGTTTTACACCAACCTGACAACAATATGGTTTCAGGGCTGATTATTGTCAGACATAACATGTCTTTGTGTTGGGGGAAAAAACATCAAAACCCATTGTGGGGTGTATTATTGGCACCCCCCTGTACACAGCTGTATATATTTTTTTAAGGTGTGTGCACTACATTCAAGAAAATATGGTAATTGGAAGGGGTGTAACTTAGCCAGGTGGGCCAACTACTTTATGTTTCAGCAAGCCCTTCGTACTTTAAACTGGTGGCTGACCAGCTGTTAAATCAACTCCTGAATTGTCATAAACACTAACATTGATTAATATCAGCCTTTTTAGTACTGACAATTGACCATCATCCCAAGACAAGGGAGTTAACTGACTGTAAAAGTCCAGTTTCCACCCATGCCGAACTTGGCTGGAATTTTGGGTTCGATCATAACGCCACCAGTGGATATTGTGAGTTATGTCCCTTCTATGCCCCTCCTTTTAACAAATCAGATTCTACTTCTCATATCACTTGCATTTGCTTCAAACAAAATGGCAGTGCCCAGTCAAGACGATCTGATCGATGATCATGATCTATATTGTAATAAAACGTGTCTTACGGAAATCATGTGAGCACCTTGATTAAAACCATGAAAAGATTTGCAAAATATCTGTCAACGTCAGGTTGACGGTACACATCCTTTGCAAATCCTGCAATTGACTGAAATATTCACATTGAAATCCATGTTGTTTTGAAAACATGATTTTGATTGGACTATGCTTAGACTCGTCGGTCCGGCCAAAATATAACCTCATTATTTCAGCCTAGTTTGGCAAGGGTGGAAACTGGACTTTTACAGTCAGTTTACTCCCTTGCCTTGGCAAGATGACAATTGACTTGAGTAGTTCAAGATTATTGACTCTAGTTTTGTTTTTCAGGGCAGGGAAACCTCAGCCAGGGTTACATCTGGATGTCACAAAAGATGGTAAAATGATTCAGGTAATGTGGACCCAGTTGATTTTTCTTTCAGTGGTGGATTCAGGTAGGGTTTATGGGCGATCGAACACTCTCCTCCCCTTTTGAAAATAACATTATCTTGATTAAATTATAATGGACCCACAATGATGAAGAACAAACAAATTTGTTTTAGTTTTATTTGAATTCATGTGTATATTGTCAAGTTAACCCCCTTCTAAAATACCCTCTCCCAAAAGACACTCAGTCCCATGTCCAAAATTATCAACCAATGAAGCTACATTGGAATTATCATAATTATGTGACCCAAAATTATTGAGAAAGATGCAGACATGTCATTTTTGAAAATTTTCTGTTAAAGTGTTTTTCCATTTAGAAAGTTGTTTTGCAAAACAAACTTAATACTATGCATGTATCATGCAAATGTCATGAAATGTCCGGCATATGGCTTGAGATGATATTGTATGGATGATTTGCATTTATCCTTTGTGTTTCAGAAATTAATGGTGGATGAGAAGAAGTGTTATTTCTTTGGACGTAACAAGCAGTTGTGTGACTTTTGTATTGATCACGCCTCCTGTTCTCGAGTCCATGCAGCTCTTGTGTGGCACAAACATCTTTCCAGACCATTTATTATGGATCTTGGAAGCAGTAAGTTTATTATTATGATAAACAGTTTAGTAACTCTTAGTTTTAGCTGTGTGTTGAAGAGTTACTTATCCTAGAAATCTGAGATATTATAAGTTGTAGCAGTATTGCTGTAGCACTTGCCTCCCGCTCGTGGTATGAATCCTAACGCGGGATGCATAAAACAACATGTACCCCGAGTGACACTGCTACAACAAATATATCTTACGACATGTTTTAATCTGTCATTGTAAAAGAATTAGGACAAATTCAAAGTTTATAAATAACAACTGTTTGATTGAGCTGAGGCTAACTTTTGCTATGTCACTTGACTTTATTGACTTGGAAAAAGAGTGCGACTCTTTGCTTTGAAGCAGGGTATAAGGTATTTATTTTGCCTCTCAGAAATCCTTGTGCAACCTGTCATGTTCTTGGCGGGGTATAAGGGATTTATTCTCCAGCTCAAAAATTTATTTCCCTCCAAGGCGGAATACATATTATTTTATCAAGATCCCATGAACCAATCAGATCTCATCATTTGGACATTGATGTATAAAAATGTTTCTCCTCTCTTTTGGTGTATTCTGTATGTATGATGTCTTGAAGATTTATTGGTTTGCAGAATAAAATACTCCCGGTGTGACCAAACCCCTTGAAAATTTGACATGCCTTATGGGACTCCACTTAATTTCTTCCCCTGACCTATCATAGCTACAGTCCGTTTGACTCCAAATGAGAACGATGAATTGATAAATAACTCAAAATCCAACAGTCCAACCTATAATAGTGGCAGTCGGTTCAGGCACCAGCAGTTCCGACGATGAGATCTATGGCATGAGCGAGTCAGATTGCGACTGAAATTATCATGAGACGGCCCCTCTAACGCTCTGTCATTTCCCCTACCACAGAACGTGCAGTGCATGTGTGCTTGCGCTGTTCCTTCCACGGTTTGTCCCCCTACGTGTCATGTACACATTTGTATACAAAATTACATCAGAACTTCATCCATCATGGGTCTTAAATTCAACAAAATTCAGATTTTGTTGGGTACAGGGTATTTATGGTCAAGTACTGTATTGATGTTTCATACACTTTTCTGGATTTCGAGTTATTTTGCAATTCATCGTTCTCATTTGGAGTCAAACGGACTGTACAAGAGGACATAGGAAGCCCAGTTGTTTAAGGTCACAATCGGCTATGCAGAGTTGCATTCCTTAGTTGTACCAGGATAATGGAGTTTTTGTGGTAGTGACTGAAAGGTCTAGTTACACATGTTGAGTGTAAGTTTCAACAATGTTTTTTCTTGCATCACTAATGAGATATTTATAAAAGAAAACAATACTATTCTGTTGCAGCTCATGGGACGTTCATCGGTCAGATACGACTTGAAAAACGGAAACCTCAGCAGGTCCCAATTGACAGTGAGATTCATTTTGGTGCTTCAACAAGAATCTATATCATACGCGAACGTCCACAGGGCATCTCAAACCAACCACATGAAGACAAAGATGGCAAACGGATAGAAGATCACGAAGGCAGCTTATTAGGTTTACCAGAATCAGAAACAGAGCTTGATGTTAGTACACAACTATCACATCTATATCATGCAGCTGAAAGGGCTTTTTTTTTCAGGAACAATGTTCTCTAAAATTTATGGTAGTGCAAACATTGTCCAGTGGCTTTAGTTTACAACTACTAATCAGTGACAGAAATTAACACAAAATGTCAACTAAGCCAAAAGTGATAATTTTTCAGAACCTCAAAAAAACTTCAAAATTCTGCCAGCCTTTTGGATACTTTTATCAATAGTGAAACTGACTTGTGTTTGCAGACAAGTGTGATTTAAAACCCATGTGGGATCAAACAATTACCATATCTAATATTCAGCTGCTTTTTAAAATTTTGTTTCTCTATTTTGCAGCGATTATGTTTGTACGTTTGTCAGCACCATACCCGTGCTCGTTGGTTTCACCGAAGTGGTAAACGTCTGAGATCTGCATCACTTCGGGCTTTCCTCCCACATTAAGATGACACGCCGAGATATAACTGGAATACTGTCACACTAACTCACTCCTCACCACACAATATTATTAGACTTCATGAAAGAAATGAGAATCAGAATAAAGGCCTGAAAATATTTTATATTTCTTAACTTGTCCAGAAAGTACAAATTTGGTCCTCATGTTTGAGGTCTTTGCAATAGTTCTGAATAATAACAGTGATCTGATTGGCCGAGGTTGAAATTTTGCCACGCCTTCTGATGAGTCACTGTAAATCACGTGAGAAACTGTATGGCAAACCATATGTAAACCTCGAAAAAAGCTAAGCTCGACCATATCTTTATTTCCATATTACAAACTTCCATGTATGTTTTGGAAATATCTACATGCAGCCTTAGAGTGTCGGGGTGGGTGGGTGGATTCGAGACTAGTCAAGAGGACTAGTGTAAACCTTTTGACTAGTCCCCAGAGTCGGTACCTAGTCCTGCTTGAACAAGACAAAAATGTTTACTATGTTTACATTTTCTGAAAGTTTTATTCAGTTCCAATTTTTATCAATATTGAAGCATTGGACACTGGTTCAGAGTAATAGCCGCCAATGCTACTAGTCAATCGGGACAACCATCTTTGGAGATACTTGTCTTCAGGGGCGGTGGGGTAACCTTGTGGTTAAAGCTTTTTCTCGTCATGCTGTTTGTCCCCCGCCGTGATATTGCTGGAATATTGCTAAAAGTGGAATCAAACTATACTCACTCACTCACTCCTTGTCCTCGGCTATAATTTACTATTCTCAGGCTAGTGGACTTGCGTAAACTTTAATCGCTGCCTGTGACATTGATCTCATTTTGATAAATGGCAAAGATACCTCCGATAGATGCTGACAAGCGGGTGGAAGAACTCATTCAGAATGATCACAAGTGTCTGTGTGTTGAGTGTGTGTAAATTACCATCATTTAATACATACACGCTCTGCTAATAACTGATATTTCCTATTCAGTGTCTCCCATGTTTGATAATGGTACTTGAAGAAACACCAAAACAGTGCCTGAGTGTCAGCAAAGACATTAAATGATTGACTTTGGAATACAATAACTTGAAGGTTGTATTTTGTGCGGGATCTAGCACAATGTTAAGCGTTGCAGAATATGAACTTGACAGTAAAGTAGACTGTGTTGTTACAATCATTTCTTTATGTGTAGGGACCAAACACTAAGTCACAGATTGTTTCTCCACAGAATCTCACAGAATTCAACACAGCTCACAATCGTCGCATAGCATCTTTAGTGGAAGTTGCAGATGTCCCCAATCCTCTGAAGCGGAAACACAAGTCAAGTCATGTTGTGTTTAATGATGAGGAAGAGGTCATCAATCCAGGTAAGTTAAATATGTCAACATTACATCCGTTTCCATTGTTACTCTTGTTATTATTCATATGATGCTCATGAATGTTTGGTTTTGCAGAAGCAGTTGAATATTGAGTGTGCAGCATCCAGCTTCATGCTTTTACGATTCTTAATTGTTTTTGTCCACTGTTGCCATGGTTACAGGAATACTGGATGGGCCTGTTTCTGAATGTATAATTATGCTGATTATGCACGGTGCATGCTCATGGATAATATGAACTCATGTGGAGATGAAATTATATTGAGACATTGTTTACCATGTGAATAAAATATGGTTGTGTGTCATGATTGAAAATAATATTGCAGAAATTCTGTACAAAGGGACACAACTCTGCTTGGTATGAAAATTTAACAAGTGTCAGGCATTATAAGAATTCAAGGTCAATCTGAAAGCCAGTGAAAGAGACTACATAATTTATTTAAAAATTTTCCTTGCATGAGGATTTCCAGAATTATGTTATGATGCCAAGATGTAGCTTATAAACAGGGTCTACATTTTCTCATGGTTACATTATCTCCTCAGCACAAGGCTTGAGTTAGCACTGAAACATACACAAGTGCAACTTGTAACTGAAAAATGCAACATAATATTTATGTCTACATGCACAAGTGCATGTCAATAAATATCATTTGAAAGGGTCAATCCTTACTTGTCCACACAAAATCGATCTTTGGACACACTCAATACCTCTAAATTCTTTTTACCATACTGCATTACTGTTCCCTGAGTTAAATGTAGTTTGTCGTGCTTTCTTAGGCGTGATGTAATCAAACTGTGGGTGCTTCAAGATTATGTTCAGATGTTCCTATTTCGTTTTACAGCAATGCATCCTTTATTTATGTGACACTGGCAGCAGGCCGGCCTATATTGATATATTTGTGGGCCCAGGATACAACCTTGTTTTGTTTCGTGCAACTTGGTTTTCATGTCAAAATGCGCCTTGTGCAAGTCAGATCAACTAATCTCACTTGTACAAACTTTTATACATAAGGTGTTTTCACTTGCCCAAGGAGGAGATTAACTAGGGCCTGATATTTAATTTTTGTAATTTCTGTACTTGATTTAAGAATAATTCACTTCCACAGTAGATACTATTGATAAGCATCAGAGAAGTCATTCTTTGTTTTTCCAGTGTATTGTATCTCCATTCTATTTTGATAAAAACCCTGCATCCATTTGCTGTTATTTGTTTTCGAAGTGAGGCTACTGTCTCCAACTTATAATAGACTTTTCTCCCCTATAAGCTTAACTCAGTATGCAAACGTGGTGATTGTGCCACTTGTTTCAATCATTAGAGATCTGGGTAAGTCAGTGATTCACCTGGGTTTTTTATTTTGGGGGTCCAGGGACTCACAGCCTAATTGTGGGGGTCCCAGGTTAAAAATGGGGGTCCCAACTCCCAAGCTACAATATAGGTTTTTCAGAAAAATGTCAAGAATTGAATACAGTACTCAACCACAAGTTACATAAGACTGCACTTCAGTGAAAAATAGATTCCCAAGTAAACAGTTCGCCAAGTGCTAGCCAAGGCCATGAAGCAATCGAAGCATTAAGTGGAACCAAATAGCAGTTCTCATGCATGCAAATTTTCTGCATCCCAGTGTGTCCATTACATGACTGGCACGGGTGGCCCAGTCGTCTAAGGGCTCTGGCAAGAAACCTATGATTGTGGGGTCGAATCCTGGTTTGCCCCGATTATGTTTCTAAGTTTGTCAGCACCATACCCATGCTCGTGGGTTTCAACGAAGTGGTACCCGGTAAATGTCTGAGACCTTCAACACTTCGGGCTTTTCTCCCACATTAATCTGACACACCGTGATGTAACTGGAATAATGTTAAAAGCGGTGTTAAACCCAACTCACTCTTTCTTGCATTGTGTTGTTAAAGCCTAAGTGAACTTAACTACTCAACATGCTTGACTAAATATGACTATTTTGGACCTAAGCAAATGTTGATTAGTATATGATGGCGAGTGGGTCTTTATTGTCACAGAATGGATACTCTGGATAAATGAGGATGCAATTCCATAGTTAATATGTATGAACATAGCAGGTCGTCCAGCGGGTTGATATCCTCTTTATATTTCACAGTTCTACAACTGACTTATCTATGTTGTCTTACAGAGGACATCGATCCTTCAGTCGGTCGCTTCCGCAACCTTGTACAAACAACCATCATCCCAACGAAGGTAGGTCACCCAGTGGGTAGAGGGTAGGGCTCCACATTCACAGTGCTCCGTGCTTGTCAGGAGGGTAGACTGGAGGGTGCTGGTGTCCCCCTAGGAAGGTAGGTCACCCAGTGGGTAGAGGGTAGGGCTCCACATTCACAGTGCTCCGTGCTTGTCAGGAGGGTAGACTGGAGGGTGCTGGTGTCCCCCTAGGAAGGTAGGTCACCCAGTGGGTAGAGGGTAGTAGGGCTCCACATTCACAGTGGTCCGTGCTTGTCAGGAGGGTAGACTGGAGGGTGCTGGTGTCCCCCTGGGATTTCTGATGACACTATTGACGGTGTAGTGTTGTAGCCGGCTTCCTCTTCATCCCGCTTAATGTGTTGAGTGTAACGTTTACATTATAAGTTGCAGCAGTATCACTGGAGGTGTATGTGGTTTTATGCATCCCATGTTAGGTTCTATACCACTCAATTCCTGCTCTCGGCTTGCTCACAATAGGAACTAAAGTTATCAGACAGTAAATCAGACTTAGAACTTTTGTGCATTATTCACTGCAGTAGAGTAACAGTATATATGATGCCTACATTTGATGAGTAAAACAATATCAGTAAAGAAAAACAAGTAGGCAAGCTGAAAGACTATTTGGTACTTTCGCAAAGTGTTATACTTTTTTATATTTTTCAAATTTTACAAGCAAATGTATGCAAGCAACTCAAAATTAATTGGGTAATGGTGATTTATTTTGCATATTTTACACAAATAGCAAGCTAATCTGGAGCTATATTAAATACTGTGAACACAGACTAGCAGACATCATTAAAGCTCCAACATCAATGTTTTTCAGAGAGCCAAATTAGATGGAAGTGTACAGCCATCAGGCAGCATGACAGAAAATATCACAAAGAGACTTCAGAACTTTTCCTATGGTACAAATCTGTACGGTGACCTCCCTGCAGTGGGTGTCAATGCAGCAGGTTCAACTCTCAGTAGTACCTACAGTATTGCCACAAAACTAGGGCTTCCAGTTCCCAACCTGGCGCCAGACATAGATCATGACACAGCAGCACCACAGGTCACTGCAGCACCAGTCGTAGGATTCACACCAGAGGAACCCTCAAAGGAACCCAAGAAGAAGAAATATGCAAAGGAAGCATGGCCAGGAAGAAAACATACACACAATTTGCTGGTGTAGGTTGTGGGTTTGGGTGGGTTATTGTATGGGAGGGGTTAGGGACTTTTCATGAAAATCTGATTTAGTTGAAGGGGTTAGGTATAAATATGGTTAAATATGAGGTATAACTGTGTTTGAATTGGTTACAGGGATGGGTGGACCATTTTTATACTTAGACCTTTATAATTGAAATAATGAATACCGCACAATTTTAAGGTATGCAAGTATTCCTTTACCGAACTGCTTTATCAAACATCATGCTTTTTAATGGGATTATTTCATTACTTAGCCCTCGGATCGTGTTGATTTTAGACATGTTTCATGATGAACCGGGGTCTTCAATGAAAATGGATTTTTTACCAGATGTATTGGTCATTGTGTTCAGATTCTAGCTGAGAGACTAGGGTGGCTATAGATGATTATATGAGAATTCGGTAAAATTATACATTGCTCAGGATGTATGTGTTGTTTGATCTTTTGGACCATCAGGGTCAGAAGGTCAAGGTCGAGGTCATTGTTCGCCACGTTCTTATCATGTAAATGCCATTGGAAAACTCTTATCTCACTTGTACAAATGTCTCATTAAACATCATGATTGAATGAGCTACTTTTGTCTGTTGTATTTTTAGGTCTTTATTCCCATTTGAGCAGGATAATACAATCTATACTTGTCATTATGGGACGCCTTCACACTTAAATATCCCTGGGGATGTGACATTGGGTGGAATTATGGAATAGATGTAAATTGTTTTCATCACAGTGCTGCTGGATATTATTGACTGCTAATAAGATTGACAAAAGTGACGTTTGACTTGAATTCAACTTGCTTGGACAGACCTTTCCCAAGCCTTGTCTTCGTTTAGATGACAAATGACCTCTACCAAAGGTCAAGGTCAATGCCCCCCAAATCCTATAACATGACATGTAAATATCATGTCCATATCATGCACTCCGGACCGGTCCCCAACACTCTTGTGTGTGTGTTGATTGTGTGTTGTTGCGGCCTGTTAGTGAACAGTCCTGGCAGGACAAACCAGTGACTGTTGAGAGTGTTGTTGTAGCCAGTTAATTAACGATCTGTGTAGGGCAAGTCAGTGACTGTTGTGGTCTGTTAATGAATGGCCTTGATAGGACAAACCAGTGACTGTGTTGACTGTTGTTGCGGTCTGTTAAAGAATGGTCTTGATAGGACAAACCAGTGACTGTGTTGACTGTTGTTGCGGTCTGTTAAAGAATGGTCTTAATAGGACAAGCCAGTGACTGTGTTGACTGTGTTGTTGCGGTCTGTTAATGAATGGTCTTGATAGGACAAACCAGTGACTGTGTTGAGAGTGTTTTTGTGGTCTGTTAATGAACGGCCTTGATAGGACAAACCAGTGACTGTGTTGACTGTGTTGTTGCGGTCTGTTAAAGAATGGTCTTGATAGGACAAACCAGTGACTGTGTTGAGAGTATTGTTGTGGCCTGTTAATGAACGATCTGTGTAGGGCAAGTCAGTGACTGTGTTGTGGCCTGTTAGTGAACGATCTGTGTAGGGCAAGTCAGTGACTGTGTTGCGGCCTGTTAGTGAACGATCTGTGTAGGGCAAGTCAGTGACTGTGTTGTTGCGGTCTGTTAAAGAATGGTCTTGATAGGACAAACCAGTGACTTTGTTGTTGTGGTCTGTTAAAGAATGGTCTTGATAGGACAAACCAGTGACTGTGTTGACTCTGTTGTTGTGGTCTGTTAAAGAATGGTCTTGATAGGACAAACCAGTGACTGTGTTGACTGTTGTTGCGGTCTGTTAAAGAATGGTCTTGATAGGACAAACCAGTGACTGTGTTGACTGTTGTTGCGGTCTGTTAAAGAATGGTCTTGATAGGACAAACCAGTGACTGTGTTGAGAGTGTTTTTGTGGTCTGTTAATGAACGGCCTTGATAGGACAAACCAGTGACTGTGTTGACTGTGTTGTTGTGGTCTGTTAAAGAATGGTCTTGATAGGACAAACCAGTGACTTTGTTGTTGTGGTCTGTTAAAGAATGGTCTTGATAGGACAAACCAGTGACTCTTGTTGTGGTCTGTTAATGAATGGCCTTGATAGGACAAACCAGTGACTGTGTTGACTGTGTTGATGCGGTCTGTTAAAGAATGGTCTTGATAGGACAAACCAATGACTGTTGTGGTCTGTTAATGAATGGCCTTAATAGGACAAACCAGTGACTGTGTTGACTGTGTTGTTGTGGTCTGTTAAAGAATGGTCTTGATAGGACAAACCAGTGACTGTGTTGAGAGTGTTGTTGTGGTCTGTTAATGAATGGTCTTGATAGGACAAACCAGTGACTGTGTTGAGAGTGTTGTTGTGGTCTGTTAATGAATGGTCTTGATAGGACAAACCAGTGACTGTGTTGTTGCGGTCTGTTAATGAATGGTCTTGATAGGACAAACCAGTGACTGTGTTGAGAGTGTTGTTGTGGTCTGTTAATGAATGGTCTTGATAGGACAGACCAGTGACTGTGTTTTTGTGGTCTGTTAATGAATGGTCTTGATAGGACAAACCGGTGGTTGTGTTGAGTGTGTTGTTGCTGTCTGTTAAAGAATGGTCTTGATAGGACAAACCAGTGACTGTGTTGAGAGTGTTGTTGCGGTCTGTTAAAGAATGGTCTTGATAGGACAAACCAGTGACTGTGTTGAGAGTGTTGTTGCGGTCTGTTAATGAACGGCCTTGATAGGACAAACCAGTGACTGTGTTGACTGTGTTGTTGTGGTCTGTTAATGAACGGCCTTGATAGGACAAACCAGTGACTGTGTTGAGAGTGTTGTTGTGGTCTGTTAATGAATGGTCTTGATAGGACAAACCAGTGACTGTGTTGTTACGGTCTGTTAAAGAATGGTCTTGAAAGGACAAACCAGTGACTGTGTTGAGAGTGTTGTTGCGGTCTGTTAATGAATGGCTTTGATAGGACAGACCAGTGACTGTGTTGAGAGTGTTGTTGTGGTCTGTTAATGAATGGTCTTGATAGGACAAACCAGTGACTGTGTTGAGAGTGTTGTTGTGGTCTGTTAAAGAATGGTCTTGATAGGACAAACCAGTGACTGTGTTGAGAGTGTTGTTGCGGTCTGTTAATGAATGGTCTTGATAGGACAAACCAGTGACTGTGTTGAGAGTGTTGTTGTGGTCTGTTAATGAATGGTCTTGATAGGACAAACCAGTGACTGTGTTGAGAGTGTTGTTGTGGCCTGTTAATGAACGATCTGTGTAGGGCAAGTCAGTGACTGTGTTGTGGCCTGTTAGTGACCGATCTGTGTAGGGCAAGTCAGTGACTGTGTTGCGGCCTGTTAGTGAACGATCTGTGCAGGGCAAGTCAGTGACTGTGTTGTTGCGGTCTGTTAAAGAATGGTCTTGATAGGACAAACCAGTGACTTTGTTGTTGTGGTCTGTTAAAGAATGGTCTTGATAGGACAAACCAGTGACTCTTGTTGTGGTCTGTTAATGAATGGCCTTGATAGGACAAACCAGTGACTGTGTTGACTGTGTTGATGCGGTCTGTTAAAGAATGGTCTTGATAGGACAAACCAATGACTGTTGTGGTCTGTTAATGAATGGCCTTAATAGGACAAACCAGTGACTGTGTTGACTGTGTTGTTGTGGTCTGTTAAAGAATGGTCTTGATAGGACAAACCAGTGACTGTGTTGAGAGTGTTGTTGTGGTCTGTTAATGAATGGTCTTGATAGGACAAACCAGTGACTGTGTTGAGAGTGTTGTTGTGGTCTGTTAATGAATGGTCTTGATAGGACAAACCAGTGACTGTGTTGTTGCGGTCTGTTAATGAATGGTCTTGATAGGACAAACCAGTGACTGTGTTGAGAGTGTTGTTGTGGTCTGTTAATGAATGGTCTTGATAGGACAGACCAGTGACTGTGTTTTTGTGGTCTGTTAATGAATGGTCTTGATAGGACAAACCGGTGGTTGTGTTGAGTGTGTTGTTGCTGTCTGTTAAAGAATGGTCTTGATAGGACAAACCAGTGACTGTGTTGAGAGTGTTGTTGCGGTCTGTTAAAGAATGGTCTTGATAGGACAAACCAGTGACTGTGTTGAGAGTGTTGTTGCGGTCTGTTAATGAACGGCCTTGATAGGACAAACCAGTGACTGTGTTGACTGTGTTGTTGTGGTCTGTTAATGAACGGCCTTGATAGGACAAACCAGTGACTGTGTTGAGAGTGTTGTTGTGGTCTGTTAATGAATGGTCTTGATAGGACAAACCAGTGACTGTGTTGTTGCGGTCTGTTAAAGAATGGTCTTGAAAGGACAAACCAGTGACTGTGTTAAGAGTGTTGTTGCGGTCTGTTAATGAATGGCCTTGATAGGACAGACCAGTGACTGTGTTGAGAGTGTTGTTGTGGTCTGTTAATGAATGGTCTTGATAGGACAAACCAGTGACTGTGTTGAGAGTGTTGTTGTGGTCTGTTAAAGAATGGTCTTGATAGGACAAACCAGTGACTGTGTTGAGAGTGTTGTTGCGGTCTGTTAATGAATGGTCTTGATAGGACAAACCAGTGACTGTGTTGAGAGTGTTGTTGTGGTCTGTTAATGAATGGTCTTGATAGGACAAACCAGTGACTGTGTTGAGAGTGTTGTTGTGGTCTGTTAATGAATGGTCTTGATAGGACAAACCAGTGACTGTGTTGACTGTGTTGTTGTGGTCTGTTAATGAACGGCCTTGATAGGACAAACCAGTGACTGTGTTGACTGTGTTGTTGCGGTCTGTTAATGAATGGTCTTGATAGGACAAACCAGTGACTGTGTTGAGAGTGTTGTTGTGGTCTGTTAATGAACGGCCTTGATAGGACAAACCAGTGACTGTGTTGAGAGTGTTGTTGCGGTCTGTTAAAGAATGGTCTTGATAGGACAAACCAGTGACTGTGTTGACTGTGTTGTTGTGGTCTGTTAATGAACGGCCTTGATAGGACAAACCAGTGACTGTGTTGAGAGTGTTGTTGCGGTCTGTTAATGAACGGCCTTGATAGGACAAACCAGTGACTGTGTTGACTGTGTTGTTGTGGTCTGTTAATGAACGGCCTTGATAGGACAAACCAGTGACTGTGTTGAGAGTGTTGTTGTGGTCTGTTAATGAATGGTCTTGATAGGACAAACCAGTGACTGTGTTGAGAGTGTTGTTGCGGTCTGTTAATGAATGGTCTTGATAGGACAAACCAGTGACTGTGTTGACTGTGTTGTTGCGGTCTGTTAAAGAATGGCCTTGATAGGACAAACCAGTGACTGTGTTGCGGTCTGTTAAAGAATGGTCTTGATAGGACAAACCAGTGACTGTGTTGACTGTGTTGTTGTGGTCTGTTAAAGAATGGCCTTGATAGGACAAACCAATGACTGTGTTGCGGTCTGTTAAAGAATGGTCTTGATAGGACAAACCAGTGACTGTGTTGACTGTGTTGTTGTGGTCTGTTAATGAACGGCCTTGATAGGACAAACCAGTGACTGTGTTGAGAGTGTTGTTGCGGTCTGTTAAAGAACGGCCTTGATAGGACAAACCAGTGACTGTGTTGACTGTGTTGTTGTGGTCTGTTAAAGAATGGTCTTGATAGGTCTAACCAGTGACTGTGTTGAGAGTATTGTTGTGGCCTGTTAATGAACGATCTGTGTAGGGCAAGTCAGTGACTGTGTTGTGGCCTGTTAGTGAACGATCTGTGTAGGGCAAGTCAGTGACTGTGTTGCGGCCTGTTAGTGAACGATCTGTGTAGGGCAAGTCAGTGACTCTGTTGTGGCCTGTTAGTGAACGATCTGTGTAGGGCAAGTCAGTGACTATGTTGCGGCCTGTTAGTGAACGATCTGTGTAGGGCAAGTCAGTGACTGTGTTGCGGCCTGTTAGTGAACGATCTGTGTAGGGCAAGTCAGTGACTATGTTGCGGCCTGTTAGTGAACGATCTGTGTAGGGCAAGTCAGTGACTGTGTTGCGGCCTGTTAGTGAACGATCTGTGTAGGGCAAGTCAGTGACTGTGTTGCGGCCTGTTAGTGAACGATCTGTGTAGGGCAAGTCAGTGACTGTGTTGACTGTATTGTTGTGGCCTGTTAATGAACGGCCCTGATAGGACAAACCAGTGACTCTGTTGTGGTCTGTTAACTGTCTGTGACTTGGCTGCTTTTGTGGATAGTGCCCAATGCCATGGACATTTGAGGGGCGGTGGGGTAGCCTGGTGGTAAAAGCGTTCGCTCTTCATGCGGAAGACCAGGATTCTATGCCCCACATGGGTACAGTGTGTGAAGCCCATTACTGTTGTCCCCGCCGTGATATTGCTTGAATATTGCTAAAAGCGGCGTGAATCCACTCACTCACATGGCTATTTGCTTGTGCACATCATCAGCTTCCGGCAACAGTCAACCCAGTCACTGGTTTTCCCTGACCAGACTCCTTAACTACCCGACAATAAGACCGCCTCCGTGGTCTAGTGGTACAGCGTCCGCCCGGAGAGCGGAAGGTCCGGGGTTCGATCGCCAGCCGCGTCATACCAAAAGACGTTAATAGATGGTACTTGTTGTTACTCTGTCTGGCGCTCGGCATTAACGTGCCAAAACAAGGACTGGTCGGCTCGGAGTCAGTATACTGTGTCTGAGTGGGGTATTCATGTTAAACTGCGGCATGATATCTCAGTGAGCTAGCACTATAAATCGGCATCAGTCCGGACTAGTACAAGCAGCCACACACACACGTACATGCACGTCGCAATATAAGTGCGATAATCTTGGACGCGACGTTAAACCCTATTTAACCTCACCTCACCTCACCTCACCTCACCTCACCTCACCAGACAATAATCGTTTTTCGCTGCATAATGAGTACCATACATGGTGTGGGCTGTCGTTGAAATGTCTTCTCACAAGGCCTGTAAATCGGTACCGATTGCTAATACCAGCTTCTTTATTTGTGTGTTGGTAGTGTCAGGTGTTCTGTTTGTCAGCTGACTACTCTTTTGTCCTATTTCCAACAGTGAGGGGCGGTCGGGTAGCCTATTGGTTAAAGCGTTCGCTCGTCACGCTGAAGACCCGGGTTCGATTCCCGACATGGGTACAAGGTGTGAAGCGTAAAACCATACTCGCTCACTCCAACAGTGAATCACACCAGTCATAATGTTGTACATATCCGAAGAAAAGGCTGGTGCATAATTAATGCTCATGTGTATATATATCAACACGATGGATTTTGTTTGTTGTTTAACGCCGCACTCAGCAGTATTCCAACTTTATTGCGACTGTCTGGAAATAATCGAGACTGGACCAGACAACCCAGTGACATATCATGAGAATCGATCCACGCAATTGGGATCGATGACATGCATTAACCAAGTCAGCGAGACTGACCACCTGATCCCTTTTTACAAGCATAGTCGCCTTTTAGTCGCCACTTACGACAAGCATATTCACCTTTTACGACAAGGATGGGTTGCAGAAGACCTTTTCAAACCTGAATCCTCACGGTATCAATGGGATGGAATCTCCACGCATGAGTTTATATCATTTTTACCTTTATAACTTGTAACTTGTTTGACATGGCACAATTATTATTGTGATCCCATAATTGATGATCATATTTGCAGTCTCATATTGAGATGAAAATACACTTCAGATGTCATAAATGAACTCAAGCTGTTAAACCAATATTAAACATAGGCTTTGGGTCTCTGCCAAGACAAGTCCGTCTCTTGCTTTTCAGAGCACAATATACCATTTCAGAATTTATGGAGGAATAATTATTATTCCTCATTCTCTTTTGACAGACATCCATCCTATAGAGATATTTCCATAATGGACACCCCAAAAAGAGCAAGAGTACATCGTTACAGATTTGCCTCCCTGGCAGACATCTGTCATCACAGCAGTTCTGGAAAGATTGATTGCTTTTATTATCGTCGATTGTGTTACTACAATAATAGTTGGGTCATATGGTCAACTGTAAGTGGGATGGATAGACACTGTGATCAATTCAGTGTGGTTAATTATGAAATTATTTCTGACCTTTCTTTAATTTCATATTCCTAATAAGTTTAGCTCCGCACTCGAGCATCAAGCTACAGACCGGAAGGCGCCCGACGTGCTACGATGACGTGTTGTCGGGTATTAAAAACCAATATGTTACTTTGCATTGCTAAATATTAAAGGAGGCTTGAAAGAAATGAGCTACAATAAACGAAATATCTGTTCGCCTCAGGGGAATTCATCGAGTGTTCATTCCAAGCGCTGCTTAATCCTAGATGCTAAATTTCCCTGCGTTTTGGGCGTATGTTGTCTCCTTCAGTGGCAGTTCTGTGCATCAGGGGAATTCTCCTGTGATGTAATTACGGTCACGTGTTACTTTAGGTCTTCCGGCCTTTGTGTATAGATCGATTGCTTCCTTCCAGTGACATCATCACCTACAACATATTACTAGACCCGTGAAGATCCGGGGTAGAATAGGTCTTCAGCACCCCATGCTTGCCATAAAAGGCGACTATGTTTGTCGTAAGAGGCAACTAACGGGATCGGGTGGTCAGTCTTGGTTGATGCATTGAGTTAGGACCCTCTGAACAATCCAGTGATAGATAGTATGAGCAACGGTCCACGCCGTCGGGGTACGACGTCACGCCATCAATCAAGACACCGAGCCTGACCACCAATCCATTAGTTTCTATCACCTCTGACGACCAGCATAGGCTGACCTATTCTAACCCTGAATCACTATGGGGAGAACTAATTATGCTGGTGGGGACCTATTTTAACCGAGATTCCCTACAGGGAGACAAGCATAGACTGCTGGGGACCTATTCTAACCCAGAATCCCCACGGGGAGACAAGCATAGGTTACTGGGGACCTATTCTAACCCAGAATCCCCACGGGGAGACAAGCATAGGCTGCTGGGGACCTATTCTGACCCAGATTCCCCACGGGGAGACAAGCATAGGCTGTTGGGGACCTATTCTAACCCAGAATCCCCATGGAGAGACCAGCATAGGCTGCTGGGGACCTATTCTGACCCAGAATTCCCACGGGGAGACAAGCATAGGCTGCTGGGGACCTATTCTGACCCAGAATTCCCACGGGGAGACAAGCATAGGCTGCTGGGGACCTATTCTGACCCAGAATCCCCATGGGGATACCAGCATAGGCTGCTGGGGACCTATTCTGACCCAGAATCCCCATGGGGAGACCAGCATAGGCTGCTGGGGACCTATTGTAACCCAGATTCCCCATGGGGACACACAACCATTCCCGCCACAGCCCGCCCCTGAACGACTAAAATGAGGATCGAGTGGGCACAATGTCTGGTCCTACTGTATGCCATCGAACCCCGACGGCGTAAATCTTTGCTCATGGTGTCAGCAGCCATTTTGAACAGATTTAGAACAGATTGTTTACTGGCTTTCGTGATATAGAGAGAATAAATAAAAATACATGCACTCTAAGTCCCAAGAAACATTCATTCCTACTAGAATTCTTCATGACGTGTTTCTGAAACATAAAACATAAACTAGTGCCGAAATTCAGATGATACAATTTATTAGATACCGATACTATTTTGTAAAGGATTTAATATACAGGCATATTAATCTCCAGATAGATTCAGCTCAGTAAAGATATGATATTAAATATTTACAAAAGCTTCCGCCATACACTGTGCTATTTGAATAAAATGCTAACTCCTTAAAAGTGCACCGGTGAAGAACTGAATCTTCTTTAGTTTTCTAGATTTACACAGTGTTTCCAAAAGACATTAATCTGATCAAACTGCGCCATGGCGGCATGCTTGCTCTCGCAAAGACTCGATCCAGTTGTTTTAAGTGGGTTATTAGCTATTTTACCGTTACCGTGTGTTTTTGAATGCCTGTCAAGAATATGCCATGTACACATTATGATTAGGGTAAACAGAAATATGAGTTAATAAAAAACTGAGCTCCCCCGGCAAGTCCAATCGATAGCTGAGCAGCAGCAATATTTTGTTTTTGCGCTGCAGAAATTGTTTGCATAAAAGAAGCACTTATTTATCCAGAGAAGATGCCTCGAGACTGTTTCAAATTATATGCAATTCCTGCTGTAATATCTAACTAGGTTTTTCTGCTCCCACAAACATGAACAACACAGTGTTTAATAATCGCAAAATACAGTATTCAAGAATTTCTTAATTTCATGTAAAGAACATAAATTCTTAAGAATGTTTTTTGAACGTCGCCAGACGCATTGGTTTCGGTCTGAATCAATAACACGCTCTGTAAGAAATATTAACGTATTACAAATTACAGGATGTTTTTCTACCTTGAATGTAGACGATGTTATTCCGACTGAGCTCCGTCTGCTATAGATTGCCGTAATTATGTTCTCGTATTCCGAGCTTACTGCCAATTGGATAGTGCTGATTATAGGGACATACACATGCTTCCTGCGTCGACAAGGATTACCAAGACCATCGCAATACAACATGGACATATACTGAACAAAACAAGTAACGGATCATGACTATTTTGGGGATATTTTATTGTTAAATCCTGTGTCTTCAACACAAAAAAATGTCCTCCAAAATGTTCGTGATCCCTGATCGGTTTTAGTTCTTGGTCTGACAGTTTGTTTGTTTGTTTGTTTGTTTGTTTGTTGTTTAACGCCGCACTCAGCAATATTCTTACTATATGACGGCGGTCTGTAAATAATCGAGCAATGATTGACATCATGAGCATCGATCGACGCATTTTTGGAATACGATGACATGCATCAACCAAGTCAGCGAGCCTGACCACCCGATCCCGTTAGTCGCCTCTTACCACAAGCATGTTCGCCTTTTAGGGCAAGCATGGGTTGCTGAAGACCTAGTCTACCCCGGATCTTCACGGTACCAGTGTCTGACAGAAGGTATTGGTGGTGTTGGAGCTGGTGATGTGTGATGGTGTGACTTGCCTGCCGGGTGGGTATTTTCGGGGATGGCTGTATGAGTGGAGTCGCGGTGATTGGTAAACTGTGATATGTCGCGTTGTTCTTTGCAGTTTGCATGTACCCGTGAGCTGTTCCGGTTGTATTCATATGTTGTATTAATCCAGGATTCATCAAGTGTATAAATACGTGATGTTTTACTGTATGCCAATTGTATTCATCTGGTGTATAAATACGTGCTGTTTTACTGTATAGTGGTTGTCATCATCTCGTGTTTAAATACGTGATGTTTATGTATATCGGCTGTATTCATCTGGTGTATAAATACGTGATGTTTTACTGTATAACGGTTGTATTCATCTGGTGTATAAATACATGATGTTTTACTGTATAACGGTTGTATTCATCTGGTGTATAAATACGTGATGTTTTACTGTATGCCGGTTGTATTAATCTGGTGTATAAATACATGATGTTTTACTGTATGCCGGTTGTATTAATCTGGTGTATAAATACGTGATGTTTTACTGTATGCATGTTGTATTCATCTGGTGTATAAATACGTGATGTTTTACTGTATGCCGGTTGTATTAATCTGGTGTATAAATATGTGATGTTTTACTGAATACCAGTTGTATTCATCTGGAGTATAAATACGTGTTGTTTTACTGTATGCCTGTTGTATTCATCTGGTGTATAGATACGTGATGTTTTACTGTATGCATGTTGTATTCATCTGGTGTATAAATATGTGATGTTTTACTGTATGCATGTTGTATTCATCTGGTGTATAAATACGTGATGTTTTACTGTATGCCGGTTGTATTAATCTGGTGTATAAATATGTGATGTTTTACTGTATGCCGGTTGTATTCATCTGGTGTATAAATACGTGATGTTTTACTGTATGCCGGTTGTATTCATCTGGTGTATAAATACGTGATGTTTTACTGTATGCCGGTTGTATTAATCTGGTGTATAAATACGTGATGTTTTACTGAATACCAGTTGTATTCATCTGGTGTATAAATACGTGTTGTTTTACTGTATGCCTGTTGTATTCATCTGGTGTATAAATACGTGATGTTTTACTGTATAACGGTTGTATTCATCTGGTGTATAAATACATGATGTTTTACTGTATAACGGTTGTATTCATCTGGTGTATAAATACGTGATGTTTTACTGTATGCCGGTTGTATTCATCTGGTGTATAAATACGTGATGTTTTACTGTATGCCGGTTGTATTAATCTGGTGTATAAATATGTGATGTTTTACTGAATACCAGTTGTATTCATCTGGAGTATAAATACGTGTTGTTTTACTGTATGCCTGTTGTATTCATCTGGTGTATAGATACGTGATGTTTTACTGTATGCATGTTGTATTCATCTGGTGTATAAATATGTGATGTTTTACTGTATGCATGTTGTATTCATCTGGTGTATAAATACGTGATGTTTTACTGTATGCCGGTTGTATTAATCTGGTGTATAAATATGTGATGTTTTACTGTATGCCGGTTGTATTCATCTGGTGTATAAATACGTGATGTTTTACTGTATGCCGGTTGTATTCATCTGGTGTATAAATACGTGATGTTTTACTGTATGCCGGTTGTATTAATCTGGTGTATAAATATGTGATGTTTTACTGAATACCAGTTGTATTCATCTGGTGTATAAATACGTGTTGTTTTACTGTATGCATGTTGTATTCATCTGGTGTATAAATACGTGATGTTTTACTGTATAACGGTTGTATTCATCTGGTGTATAAATACATGATGTTTTACTGTATAACGGTTGTATTCATCTGGTGTATAAATACGTGATGTTTTACTGTATGCCGGTTGTATTCATCTGGTGTATAAATACGTGATGTTTTACTGTATGCATGTTGTATTAATCTGGTGTATAAATATGTGATGTTTTACTGAATACCGTTTGAATTCATCTGGAGTATAAATACATGATGTTTTACTGTATAACGGTTGTATTCATCTGGGGTATAGATACGTGATGTTTTACTGTATGCATGTTGTATTCATCTCGTGTATAAATACGTGATGTTTTACTGTATGCCGGTTGTATTAATCTGGTGTATAAATATGTGATGTTTTACTGTATGCATGTTGTATTCATCTGGTGTATAAATACGTGATGTTTTACTGTTTGCCGGTTGTATTCATCTGGTGTATAAATACGTGATGTTTTACTGTATGCATGTTGTATTGATCTGGTGTATAAATATGTGATGTTTTACTGAATACCAGTTGTATTCATCTGGAGTATAAATACGTGTTGTTTTACTGTATGCCTGTTGTATTCATCTGGTGTATAGATACGTGATGTTTTACTGTATGCATGTTGTATTCATCTGGTGTATAAATACGTGATGTTTTACTGTATAACGGTTGTATTCATCTGGTGTATAAATACATGATGTTTTACTGTATAACGGTTGTATTCATCTGGTGTATAAATACGTGATGTTTTACTGTATGCCGGTTGTATTAATCTGGTGTATAAATACATGATGTTTTACTGTATGCCGGTTGTATTAATCTGGTGTATAAATACGTGATGTTTTACTGTATGCATGTTGTATTCATCTGGTGTATAAATACGTGATGTTTTACTGTATGCCGGTTGTATTAATCTGGTGTATAAATATGTGATGTTTTACTGAATACCAGTTGTATTCATCTGGAGTATAAATACGTGTTGTTTTACTGTATGCCTGTTGTATTCATCTGGTGTATAGATACGTGATGTTTTACTGTATGCATGTTGTATTCATCTGGTGTATAAATATGTGATGTTTTACTGTATGCATGTTGTATTCATCTGGTGTATAAATACGTGATGTTTTACTGTATGCCGGTTGTATTAATCTGGTGTATAAATATGTGATGTTTTACTGTATGCCGGTTGTATTCATCTGGTGTATAAATACGTGATGTTTTACTGTATGCCGGTTGTATTCATCTGGTGTATAAATACGTGATGTTTTACTGTATGCCGGTTGTATTAATCTGGTGTATAAATACGTGATGTTTTACTGAATACCAGTTGTATTCATCTGGTGTATAAATACGTGTTGTTTTACTGTATGCCTGTTGTATTCATCTGGTGTATAAATACGTGATGTTTTACTGTATAACGGTTGTATTCATCTGGTGTATAAATACATGATGTTTTACTGTATAACGGTTGTATTCATCTGGTGTATAAATACGTGATGTTTTACTGTATGCCGGTTGTATTCATCTGGTGTATAAATACGTGATGTTTTACTGTATGCTGTTTGTATTAATCTGGTGTATAAATATGTGATGTTTTACTGAATACCAGTTGTATTCATCTGGAGTATAAATACGTGTTGTTTTACTGTATGCCTGTTGTATTCATCTGGTGTATAGATACGTGATGTTTTACTGTATGCATGTTGTATTCATCTGGTGTATAAATATGTGATGTTTTACTGTATGCATGTTGTATTCATCTGGTGTATAAATACGTGATGTTTTACTGTATGCCGGTTGTATTAATCTGGTGTATAAATATGTGATGTTTTACTGTATGCCGGTTGTATTCATCTGGTGTATAAATACGTGATGTTTTACTGTATGCCGGTTGTATTCATCTGGTGTATAAATACGTGATGTTTTACTGTATGCCGGTTGTATTAATCTGGTGTATAAATATGTGATGTTTTACTGAATACCAGTTGTATTCATCTGGTGTATAAATACGTGTTGTTTTACTGTATGCATGTTGTATTCATCTGGTGTATAAATACGTGATGTTTTACTGTATAACGGTTGTATTCATCTGGTGTATAAATACATGATGTTTTACTGTATAACGGTTGTATTCATCTGGTGTATAAATACGTGATGTTTTACTGTATGCCGGTTGTATTCATCTGGTGTATAAATACGTGATGTTTTACTGTATGCATGTTGTATTAATCTGGTGTATAAATATGTGATGTTTTACTGAATACCGTTTGAATTCATCTGGAGTATAAATACATGATGTTTTACTGTATAACGGTTGTATTCATCTGGGGTATAGATACGTGATGTTTTACTGTATGCATGTTGTATTCATCTCGTGTATAAATACGTGATGTTTTACTGTATGCCGGTTGTATTAATCTGGTGTATAAATATGTGATGTTTTACTGTATGCATGTTGTATTCATCTGGTGTATAAATACGTGATGTTTTACTGTTTGCCGGTTGTATTCATCTGGTGTATAAATACGTGATGTTTTACTGTATGCATGTTGTATTGATCTGGTGTATAAATATGTGATGTTTTACTGAATACCAGTTGTATTCATCTGGAGTATAAATACGTGTTGTTTTACTGTATGCCTGTTGTATTCATCTGGTGTATAGATACGTGATGTTTTACTGTATGCATGTTGTATTCATCTGGTGTATAAATACGTGATGTTTTACTGTATGCCGGTTGTATTAGTCTGGTGTATAAATATGTGATGTTTTACTGTATGCATGTTGTATTCATCTGGTTTATAAATACGTGATGTTTTACTGAATACCAGTTGTATTCATCTGGAGTATAAATACGTGTTGTTTTACTGTATGCATGTTGTATTCATCTGGGGTATAGATACGTGATGTTTTACTGTATGCATGTTGTATTCATCTGGTGTATAAATATGTGATGTTTTACTGTATGCATGTTGTATTCATCTGGTGTATAAATACGTGATGTTTTACTGTATGCCGGTTGTATTAGTCTTGTGTATAAATATGTGATGTTTTACTGTATGCATGTTGTATTCATCTGGTGTATAAATACGTGATGTTTTACTGTATGCCGGTTGTATTCATCTGGTGTATAAATACGTGATGTTTTACTGTATGCCGGTTGTATTAATCTGGTGTATAAATATGTGATGTTTTACTGAATACCGTTTGAATTCATCTGGAGTATAAATACGTGTTGTTTTACTGTATGCATGTTGTATTCATCTGGTGTATAAATACGTCATGTTTTACTGTATGCATGTTGTATTCATCTGGTGTATAAATACTCGATGTTTTACTGTATGCATGCTGTATTCATCTCGTGTATAAATACGTCATGTTTTACGGTATGCCGGTTGTATTCATCGGCTCACCAAACGTGGAATAGTGGGCGAAGAGGCACTAAAATGTCTGTCATCAGCGAAATATCAATCAGCCGCATGTTGTATGTCTGAATCCTATAAGCAGCCTGGAACACAATAACAACTACAACCACTGAACGAACCACATTACATGTATTGACAACAACTGTGCCCCTGCAGGAAATGTCCTTTCACTGTAAGAGATGCTTATTGATAATTCTCTCATCCGTTCTTGAAGCCACTCACGTTCAAAGGCTCTTAATCAGAAGTATCGTACCACTCGCCTGCATTATGTAAGAGCGATGTCAGGCTCGAGGTATTATATTGATTTGTAAATATAGTAAGAAAATCAGTATGGCCTTCAGATACGAAAAACGCATCTGGCAGTTATAAGATACAGCTCAAGGACAACCTGACCTTGAAAGGGAAGCGACATCTTCCGCTGACTGAGGGTGGCTGCATCTGTGATGTCGTCAACATGTTCTTTGTTCAAGCGGGATTGTTATGAAAGCACTTTTCAAGTACCAATTATAACTCGATTTCCACACAAACATTGCTACATGTCCGTCTATTCTACATCCACACAAACATTGCTACACGTCCGTCTATTCTACATACACACAAACATTGCTACATGTCCGTCTATTCTACATACACACAAACATTGCTACACGTCCGTCTATTCTACATCCACACAAACATTGCTACACGTCCGTCTATTCTACATACACACAAACATTGCTACACGTCCGTCTATTCTACATACACACAAACATTGCTACACGTCCGTCTATTCTACATATACACAAACATTGCTACACGTCCGTCTATTCTACATACACACAAACATTGCTACACGTCCGTCTATTCTACATACACACAAACATTGCTACACGTCCGTCTATTCTACATACACACAAACATTGCTACACGTCCATCTATTCTACATACACACAAACATTGCTACACGTCCGTCTATTCTACATACACACAAACATTGCTACACGTCCGTCTATTCTACATATACACAAACATTGCTACACGTCCGTCTATTCTACATACACACAAACATTGCTACACGTCCGTCTATTCTACATCCACACAAACATTGCTACACGTCCGTCTATTCTACATACACACAAACATTGCTACACGTCCGTCTATTCTACATACACACAAACATTGCTACACGTCCGTCTATTCTACATCCACACAAACATTGCTACACGTCCGTCTATTCTACATCCACACAAACATTGCTACACGTCCGTCTATTCTACATACACACAAACATTGCTACACGTCCGTCTATTCTACATACACACAAACATTGCTACACGTCCGTCTATTCTACATCCACACAAACATTGCTACACGTCCGTCTATTCTACATACACACAAACATTGCTACACGTCCGTCTATTCTACATACACACAAACATTGCTACACGTCCGTCTATTTTACATACACACAAACGTTGCTACACGTCCGTCTATTCTACATCCACACAAACATTGCTACACGTCCGTCTATTTTACATACACACAAACGTTGAACATAACCAAAAGCATGCGGAATTTGATACATCGTAGAATATCTTTCATTTTCAATAATACATATCGGAATAGAAGGATACATTAACTTAATCATTCAATCATATGCTCCAGAAAGTGAAAGCGTCACGCAAGGATGTACCGTTTGAAAATCTAATTAAGTCATCAATCAGGAAAACTTCATCGTGAAAAGTGGAAACAGTTATTGCAAAGTTATTCAGAGTAGCCTTGTGGTTAAAGGGCTCGGTCGTCACGCCGAAGATCCGGGTTCGATTCTTCACGTGTGTACCATGTTTAAAGCCCATTTCTGGTGTCACCCCACCGTGATATTACTGGAATATTGTCGAAAGCGGCGTAAAACCATATTAACTCACAATAAGGAGAGAGTGAATGTTGCTTTAAGCTGTTTGCAATGTTCCAGTTTATAAAAAGCGACCTGCAAATATGAAAAAATATAATTATATTGATAACAATGGGTGGCAGCCCCATTACAAGAAGCGGTAGTGCGGACACATTCTGTCCCTATGCAAACGAGAGGGGACGGATCGCTTGGGATATTGCCATTTTGGAGACCGTGCGGGTAACGTTACTCTGTATACGAGTCCCTGCCATTTTAAGCTGTTTAACTAACATTTATATAGCTCCTTAATTCCAATTAGATATATGCTGATGTATACAATGTTTTACTTTTGTTAAAAGAAGTAACGTTTAAGTGCTTGCTTGGCGTGTTTTGAAATCTTCGTTCCATTTGCGATGTGGGATTCAGAACTCATCTAAATTTATACTTGAAAGGAATGTGAACACACTGACGCTGAGAGTTACCTAACGCATTAGGGTACATTATTTATAATGACAAAGCTGAAAGGTTAGTCGATATTAATCCCATTGTTGTCGCTTCCTCTGCCGATATTCAATGAACTTTTTCTGCACAAAACTGAGGACAATTTCAGCATGTATTTTAAGTCAAGTGTATCTGTGTGTGTGTGTGTGTGTGTGTGTGTGTGTGTGTGTGTGTGTGTGTGTGTGTGTGTGTGTGTGTGTGTTATCGCCGCATTTAACAATAGTTAATGCATCTTTATGACAGAGACATGTAAGTGGAATCTTGACCAGACAGTTCGGTGATCGTTATTATGAGCAACGATCCACGTCGTATGGCATGGAGGTAGGTGGAGGAAAGTACCATTCTCTGGAAGAATCTGCCCAATCTGCCAGTTGTATGACATAGGTGATACATTTCACTGTTTGTGTATGTGTCCTTCATTTGAAGAAGAGAGGAAACATCTCATTCATACTTTTATTATGCTAAATCGAACATGTATAAAATGAATTTACTCTTTAATAGCAGAGAAAGGTATCCAAGTTATGAAAAATAATCATGATAGAGTCCAAACCAGGAAAGAATGTCTCATAAATGTTTGTATAGATTTTCAGCTGTGTTCTGTACCTGATCCGACAGCTGGGAAAAGATATTTATGACATCGTAATACTGTTTTCATGTACATACGTTTGTATAATCAATACATGAATTGTATGTCTAATGCCGCTGCTAGCGACCCGAGTTAAATAAAGTTCAGTTCTGGCAAACCATCAAGTGAGCGAGTTTGGACATATGGGTCCCCTCACACAACATGGGTTACTTGAGACCAACATGGGTTACTTGGGACTAATTCTAACCTGGAATCGTGTTCCCAATTTACTCTTACGTCCATTTATGAGGAGCTTGGGACAAATTCTACTCCGATCAGTCACGCAGACCCTAGCCCAGATCGAGACAATACAGCTAACAATGTGAAGAACTGTAAATATTGTTCAATTAGAGTATGTTAATTACTCAAATTGATGAGCCTGAACTTATCAAGTAAGATTAATCAACCAGCTCATCGTGTCCTACAGCCCGACACACCAAGGATGTCCCCTAACACACTGTCATTTAAGAAAAACGTCAAGCATGCTGTATATTAGCCCAAATGGGCTTGATGTTACACTACTGTCGTCAAGTAGGAAGAGCACCAAGGCTAGGGCGTCCCTTGTCGCCTGCAGCATGTACAAGGCTGCCGCCGGTGGATGTCGACTCGGATATAATTAGCCTACACAGACGTTCCTGGCCGTAAGCATAAGTTTTTTTCTAATCGGTCCTGTGAGGTAGTGGATATGGTAGTGTGATGTGTGCTTCTGCAAGAACGGGCGGTAGTCATGGTGACGATTTAGTGAAACTTTCAGTGTTTTACCGGACTCTACGCTTGATCGAGGAGCGATGTTACACGGGATCGTCTCAATCCGCTCAGACGGTAGTTCCACGATCGAAGAGTAGTGTGTTTAGAAACGGAGGGTCGGGCGGCAGGCTGCGGAGGATTCAGCGACAAGCTGTACAATACTGAGCAACCGACACGCGGAGTTTTGTCTTTGTCTTATGCCACCAAGTGGACTTTGAAAACTGGGATGAATATTTCATGAGTTTGTGCTTCACAGAATCCATGACCTGGGGTGACCCGCGAATCCATTGGCCGTAGTGGTGGGATCGGTTATGTTTTATTAAATGCGGCAACCACAGAGGTTGAGCGATGTAAGACAGCGTTTCTTGTAGCCGTTGTCAATGAATGGAATGTCGTTGCTTGGATGGCAGTAGCAGACGACTTTAGCAGAAGCAGACGACACTACTTCAAATTGTGTTTCGTGTCTGTTGCTCCAGAATGACAGGAGGCTCGCACAGATGTAGAGGGGAGGAGGAGGAGGTTGAAAGCCCCTTTGGCAAACTATGATAATTACCCATGCAACTTTAATCATGAGTGCGTATGTTCGAGGTAGCAAGGATGGTCAGCGTTTCATAGTGGACGAGGACGATGGCGGGAACACCCCTCTTAAAGTCCGCAGACAGTCGTTGACTGATGACGAGGAGATTGTTCTCAACGTGGGGGGCGTGCGGCACGAAACGCACGCGTCAACCCTGCAGAACGTGCCCAACACGCGCCTGTCACGTCTGGCAGAAAACCACCTGTTGGGTGGCGGGAAGGAGGAATATTTCTTTGACCGACACCCTGCCGTTTTTAACTCTATCATCGACTTCTACAGAACAGGTAGGTGACAAAAATGTTTTACAACTCCCATCCACCTACACCCTACACCCATGCCATATTCAACCCTGTACCCAGAAGATCAGAAACAGATGTGCCATGACTGTCAATCTCTTCACTACCTATATATATTATACCCGACTCTTGTCAAACACCCTAACATATGTCAAACCATCATCACCTTCTTTTTGTTCTATTACCAGTAATTGTCCAGATGAGTACACTTCCTATCGAGACCCGTGAAAATCCGGGGTAGAATAGGTCTTCAGGAACCCATGTTGCCGTAAAAAGCGACTATGCTTGTCGTAAGAGGCGACTAACTGGATCGGGTGGTCAGGCTCGCTGACTTGGTTGATGCATGCCATCGATCCCAATTGCGTGTATCAATGCTCATGACATCAATCACTGGGTTGTCTTGTCCAGATTATTTACAGACCGCCGTCATATTGCCATTGGAAGAGTGCGGCGTTAAACAATAAACAAACTTGCTATCGAAAATTGTTTGAAATGTACACCAGTTGTCAATACTTGTTGTGGTAACATCTGCAAACATTTTCATTATGCAGATGTAGTGAACGCCATTGTGAAATGAACAATTGTTTTCTTATCAGATATTATGTTTATTCGCGATTTAGAATATATGTAACAGTCGTACCTTGATTAAAACACACAATGTGTGGTATGGCCACAGAGTGCCGTTCTCCTCCCAGTGTTTACAATGCAATTCACATACAAAACACATGTCGACGGCTGATGAAATACATACGTTATATACCATGTTATATATATAAACCGTTAAGGATGATCATACTCGTATATATTTACATTAACAATGCTAATTCTCAAGAGGTATTCCTTCACATGCTTTCCATCAGTACAATGGTAGTTTTGTGATTTTTTCGTGTTTATTGTACGTCAACACGCAACACCAGCAAGGTACACAGACAGTATACATGTCATCAGGCAATGATGGCTCGCTAATGCGTGGTTTGCTGTAATCATGTCTGTCTCCCGACCTAAGACCATCATGAATCTTCTGATGAAGGGAGGGTCATGTATGTAGTGCCACGACCATTTTGTCTCTTGATGTGCTCTATCCTGTCGGAGTTTCCACAGGGTTTTCTTTGAATATTGTTCTAAAATATTTTGTGATTAGGTAATTATTGACTGGAAATATTTCTAATACCAGCTCCATTGACGGAAATGATTGCTTAATCAAGCTTTTTGTCAAATAAATGGCATGGTAAATGTCCAAGGTCAACCCAACACTGAGTAAACGTTACCCTATTTTCAATGACGGCCAACTCGCAAGGCTCAAGGTTGATGGTTGGCTACATGGTTCAGTCTGTTTCATGTTCGTTGTATTGACCTGTGGTATATGCTGGCCTGGGCTAATTGGGGTCGTCGTAAAGCTGACTACACTGCCGTCAGGGTTGAAACAGTCCAACGAAGTACAAGCTGGAATCATCCATATCGCCTTTGGATTCTCTAGGGCACCGGCAAGTGCGGTTCGGCGGTTATTGGTACCGAAGTATCTGAGTCACGTGGAGGTCTCGCTGGTGTCAGTTCTCTTTGTTTCATGCACATGTGATGTGCAAGAAAGTATTGATTTGGTTCCCATATTTGACAATCAAATCAAAGAAATTTCACTGTCAGAGTCCCTCAGGGTTTTATCGGTGGTGATTGTATTTCGAAATTGACGTTAGGACTGCTATTTAAAGTCCGTCCGTTTCACGTACAGCAAAACCCCTTTCAAGCCGACGTTGTCGTTCCCAATGGACTCGTCCGTATTGATGTAATTCAAGGTTAACGAAATCTGGTGACAGAGTAAAGTTAATATATATTTTTGTACACACGGTTTCAAACGTTATCTGTCGGAATGCAGATTTAACGGCGCCGGACTAACATGGGTATATGGTAGGACGTGCCAGTGTTTGTCTTGAATGGCCCAAAGCATGGCAGTATAATTTGTTTGTTGTTTAACGCCGTAATATTCCAGCTATATGACGGCGGTCTGTAAATAATCGAGTCTGAACCAGACAACGCAGTGATTGACATCATAAGCATCGGTCGAAGCACTTGGAATAACAATTGCATGCATTAACCAAGTCAGTGAGACTGACTACCCGATCCCGTTAGTCGCCTCTTACCAGAAGCATAATCGCCCTTTACGGCAAGACTTGGTGCTGAAGACCTATTCTAACCCGGATCTTCATGTCATAAGGTCAAGAGTTCGTCCATTTTTCTTGAAGTCGCTATATACCAAAGTGCAATAAAGACAATTCGCTGTTTAAGTACACGAGGATGAGATATTTATTTACAATGTTGATAAACGTTACGTGTTTTAAGAGTTATATGTGTTGACTATTGTATGTCCGTGAACTTCATCCTTTGAAGTCGACATGACCCCAACGAATCTAAAACCACATTTATAACGCCTAAAGGTTACACACAACCAAATGTTTTCCCATAGACTTCTATAGTAACGTTATGATTTTTTTAAAAATAACTAAGCATTCAACAGCTATTACCTGTACGTGTGTGCACAGTTTGGCCTTAGAGCAGCAATAAAAAAAATAAAAATGACTAGCTTAGCCAGCTCCTTTTCCGAGTACCGGAAGCTAAACACACCACCCCCAGTTTCGCACCAAATGCCACCTACTTGAAAATAGCTGTGGTCACATTCAGCATAAGTCATCATGTTGAAAAAGACAGTACTAAATATAGAAAAACATGGTCAGTTTTAATAACTGGATGGATGTACATTTGAAAGACATAAAAATCTTACAGAATATCCTCCAATCACAGCCTGCAGATATCTCTTGATCTGCACTGAAGGCTCACTACGAAAACCGCACTCTCCAAACTGGTACTGATTTGGTGTAGTAGAACCTGTAGACAAATCAGAATATATTTGCACTTGTCAAATCTGTGATTTATATGTTGTATATATATGTAGCTTCTCAGAAAAAAAATTGAAATTGGATTAAACTTCACTACTTGTTCCTATCCAGCATGTCTATATGGCACCAGAATACATAGTTTTGATGCACAGAAAGAGTTGTGAGAGTTTAATGATGTACACTTCATCAATGTTTTACAAAAGGTATTTCTGTATTAATAAAGAAGTTTTTACCTTCATGCACTGGCCATGGACGTTCATTTATATTTCATAAAAGATGGTGGTCAGGGGTCAATTCTATAAATGATTGAGGCTGCATAGATCATATCACCCTAAATTATTTTTTCGACTAAAAATATTGAACAAATCTTTAAACCTCAAAACCAGTTACAATACATATTTAAAATTGAGTAGTGGTCTGTTGTTTGCCTTCCTTTGCTGACATCATCAGAACATAGCAGAGTCTGCTACATTCATGGAATATGGTTTTGACACTCATGACATGATGCGATTGATATTGTTTGAGATTGCTCGAACTTACACCATCCATTGTTTATATAATTAAACACTCAAATGGCTGTCAGCATTTGGTAAATCATCTATGGAGGGGCTATCACAAATGTTTGTGCTTTCATATACTCCAAAAATCAAAAGTATAATCCTCTATGATATAGGCTGATGACATAAGTACACATGGAAAGGAATCAGAAAAAAAATCTCAAAATTGGACAGAGAGCATGGAATTCAGGCCAACAATAAGCAAGGGACACATTAAGCAGCTTTAAAGTCATCATATATGTAAGGCTGGATAATGAACTTTACCAGAAAATAGGAAATAAAGGGGTGCATTGTTAACAGCAATCTCAAACACTGACCAGTCAACCATACCGCCTATTAAAGCCGAGAAATTGAAATGGACCCTCAAGTAGTAAAAAGCTTTTTGAAACCACAGCATGGAAGGAAATTACACTTAACTCTATTGATTTATTTAGTTAAGACTTTAAAATACTCACAGGACATCAAACATTCTTACTGTTTAATGTTTCAAGGTGGCTAAACTTGCTTATTTCAGTTATTTGCCAGTTTCAATGAAACAAAGTTAAAATTCCATATAATTTTGAAAATGTACAGCTTATTCTGACATAAATGTAATTCTTTCTATTCACAATTAACAGTGTCATGCAATACCAGCTTAAAATAGTGTTTCTCTCCAATAATTTATGGGTTTATAGGGGAATGAAAGATACAATGCATTTTACTAAACAGGGGAGATAATTTAATTTTGTCGAACACTATCACATTCTTTACAGATGATTTCAGAACCATAATGTTACATTCCAAAAGAGCCAGTGGATATTATTTTCATCTAAGTAGGTTCTGGGACTGGTGTATAGCCCTTACTTCATGTTTGCAAACTAAAAAACTGCACAGTGAGGCATTAAGGGAGCACTGTCAGAAATGTCTAGTGCATGAGGGTCATCTTATTATGGCACTTGATAGTGAGCAACAGAGGGGCCTCAAGTGGACTGGAGTTCTTAAATGTACTTACTGTACCTACATGTCCAAGTTCCACAACTTCTGCAAGGTAATAAAGCGCAGCAAGGCAAAACAAGGGTTGTCGATCACACACTGCCAACACCGGACTTCGGATCAGCTTCTCCAAATGCCAAATTCGATGTCGAAACTCCTACTTCTTCTGCATGAGTGCACATATACCTCCCCAGTCAACATCAGGCATGTGAAAAGCTGAAAAAAAGTGTTCAGACAATATCAAATGGCAAACCAGTTTGGGTATAACAGCCAGGAGTCAGTTCCTGAGGGGACAAAATAATTATTTGAAAGTTATATGAGTGAAAAATAAGTCTGTTTTAAGAAACTTAATAGAAAAATAGCATCATTCATTCACACAAGAGCACCTAACAGAAAGACATATTGGTATGCTACATTGTTTACTATAAATAAGGGGATGTTTGACATATTCTGCTGTCAGCAGTGTACATGCTTCATATTCAAGATAACGGCATCGCGTAACTTGACTGGCAAGCGATTGACACAAGGCAGAAATTGTTGTGGCAGTGGTGACTTTATCCTAATTTGTTGTCAAATTCATCAGTTTCAACAAATTCAGAAGGCAGGAGGAGGGTTTGTTGGACAGAGGTACCCTGGGGGGTTCGTGCTGAGTTCGACCACAATACGAAGCAACATTCATTTCCAGCCCATCCAAATGCTCCATTCAACTCAAAATGTCCCCAACTTCACTGTCATTATTTTTAAATTTGCCTCCATGGTGTATCCATGGTGAAATATAAACAGAAAAGCATGTAAAGTATGAATTACTGAAATGTGCACTCACCCTACAGGTTACACACAACCAAATGTTTTCCCATAGACTTCTATAGTAACGTTATGATTTTTTTTAAAATAACTAAGCATTCAACAGCTATTACCTGTACGTGTGTGCACAGTTTGGCCTTAGAGCAGCAATAAAAAAAATAAAAATGACTAGCTTAGCCAGCTCCTTTTCCGAGTACCGGAAGCTAAACACACCACCCCCAGTTTCGCACCAAATGCCACCTACTTGAAAATAGCTGTGGTCACATTCAGCATAAGTCATCATGTTGAAAAAGACAGTACTAAATATAGAAAAACATGGTCAGTTTTAATAACTGGATGGATGTACATTTGAAAGACATAAAAATCTTACAGAATATCCTCCAATCACAGCCTGCAGATATCTCTTGATCTGCACTGAAGGCTCACTACGAAAACCGCACTCTCCAAACTGGTACTGATTTGGTGTAGTAGAACCTGTAGACACAGTAGCTACTTTTCTGTTATAGTGAGTCAATGACTGAGTATGATTTTACGCCGCTGTTGATGGGGACACCTGAAATGGGCTTCACATATCTACATTGATACATTGATTTAGTAGAATATGTATCTCTCTCTCCATAGTGCTTTACATGAATGTGCATATAACGTTCATTGATTGACACACTGTACCATATGGGGGAATCGACCACGAGCCTTCGGCGTGACGATCGAACGCTTTAACCACAAGCACCCCCCCCCCCCCCTCCCCCTCTGTTGTGTTATAGGTCATACAGGGCATGTTTGTTTCAAATAAGAGCTATTGGTGGTTTTAACGAACGCTAGTGTAAGAGGCTTGTGGTAGTTGATCGCTGCAGTTGAAAGGGGGTCGTGGAATGGATTAGAAGCGATCGAGAATATCGCAGGCTTAGATTATGTTGTGGTCAGGATCGACAGTAGCTGCCTGACATTGACCACAACTAAATGAGACAAATTTGGAAAACATTTTTTGAGAGACATCAGCATTGTCTTTTCGCCTTTCGCAAGATATAACTTCAAAATGGTCAATGTTTTCGACAAGTTGTAACGTGAAGCAGTTCATTTCATGAACGTCAGTGTTGAGGTAAATATAATTAAAGCGGTAGTTATGACTTTATCAAGGTCAGTGTTAGCGTCAAGATGATGCACACATCGGTAGATATGACTTTATCAAGGTCAGTGTTAGCGTCAAGATGATGCACACAGCGGTAGATATGACATTATCAAGGTCAGAGTTAGCGTCAAGATGATGCACACAGCGGTAGATATGACTTTATCAAGGTCAGAGTTAGCGTCAAGATGATGCACACAGCGGTAGATATATGATTTGTTTGATGTTTAACGTCACACTCAGCAGTAGTCCAGCTACATGATGGCGGTTTGTAAATAATCAGGTCTGAACCAGACAATCCAGTATAATACACCGTGCGCATCGATCTACGCCTTGGGATAAGATGACATGCATTAACTAAATCAGCAAGTCTGACCACTTGATCCCGTCAGTCGCCTCTTACAAGCATTGGTTGGTGAGGTCCAATTCTAACCCGGATCTTCACGGAGTCTGTGGATCTGACTTTACCAGTAGACAGTGTTGGTGTCCAGATGATGTATACAGCAGTAGATATGTTTTGACGGAGGGCAGTGTTAGTGTCAAGATGATGGCTACAGCAGTAGATATGTTTTGACGAAGGACAGTGTTAGTGTCAAGATGATGGCTACAGCGATAGATATGTTTTTACGAAGGACAGTGTTAGTGTCAAGATGATGGCTACAGCAGTAGATATGTTTTGACGAAGGACAGTGTTAGTGTCAAGATGATGGCTACAGCAGTAGATATGTTTTGACGGAGAGCAGTGTTAGTGTCAAGATGATGTATACAGAGGTAGATATGTTTTGACGAAGGACAGTGTTAGTGTCAAGATGATGGCTACAGCAGTAGATATGTTTTGACGATGGACAGTGTTAGTGTCAAGATGATGTATACAGCAGTAGATATGTTTTGACGAAGAACAGTGTTAGTGTCAAGATGATGTATACAGCGATAGATATGTTTTGTCGAAGGACAGTGTTAGTGTCAAGATGATGACTACAGCGATATATATGTTTTGATAAAGTACAGTGTTAGTGTCAAGATGATGTCTACAGCGATAGATATGTTTTGACGGAGGGCAGTGTAAGTGTCAAGATGATGTATACAGCAGTAGATATGTTTTGACGAAGGACAGTGTTAGTGTCAAGATGATGTCTACAGCGATAGATATGTTTTGACGAAGGGCAGTGTTGGTGTTAAGATAATGTATACAGCAGTAGATATGTTTTGACGGAGGGCAGTGTTGGTGTTAAGATAATGTATACAGCAGTAGATATGTTTTGACGAAGGGCAGTGTTAGTGTCAAGATGATTGCCACAGCAGTAGATATGTTTTGACGATGGACAGTGTTAGTGTCAAGATGATGTATACAGCAGTAGATATGTTTTGACGATGGACAGTGTTAGTGTCAAGATGATGTATACAGCAGTAGATATGTCTTGACGATGGACAGTGTTAGTGTCAAGATGATGGCTACAGCGATAGATATGTTTTGACGGAGGGCAGTGTTAGTGTCAAGATGATGGCTACAGCGATAGATATGTTTTGACGGAGGGCAGTGTTAGTGTCAAGATGATGGCTACAGCGATAGATATGTTTTGTCGAAGGGCAGTGTTAGTGTCAAGATGATGACTACAGCGATAGATATGTTTTGATAAAGTACAGTGTTAGTGTCAAGATGATGTATACAGCAGTAGATATGTTTTGACGAAGGACAGTGTTAGTGTCAAGATGATGTCTACAGCGATAGATATGTTTTGACGAAGGGCAGTGTTGGTGTTAAGATAATGTATACAGCAGTAGATATGTTTTGACGAAGGGCAGTGTTGGTGTTAAGATAATGTATACAGCAGTAGATATGTTTTGACGAAGGGCAGTGTTAGTGTCAAGATAATGTATACAGCAGTAGATTTGTTTTGACGAAGGGCAGTGTTAGTGTCAAGATGATGGCTACAGCAGTAGATATGTTTTGACGATGGACAGTGTTAGTGTCAAGATGATGTATACAGCAGTAGATATGTCTTGACGATGGACAGTGTTAGTGTCAAGATGATGGCTACAGCGATAGATATGTTTTGACGGAGGGCAGTGTTAGTGTCAAGATGATGGCTACAGCGATAGATATGTTTTGACAAAGGACAGTGTTGGTGTCAAGATAATGTATACAACAGTAGATATGTTTTGACGAAGGACAGTGTTAGTGTCAAGATGATGGCTACAGCGATAGATATGTTTTGACGATGGACAGTGTTAGTGTCAAGATGATGTATACAGCAGTAGATATGTTTTGACGATGGACAGTGTTAGTGTCAAGATGATGTATACAGCAGTAGATATGTTTTGACGGAGAGCAGTGTTAGTGTCAAGATGATGACTACAGCGATAGATATGTTTTGATAAAGTACAGTGTTAGTGTCAAGATGATGTATACAGCAGTAGATATGTTTTGACGAAGGACAGTGTTAGTGTCAAGATGATGTCTACAGCGATAGATATGTTTTGACGAAGGGCAGTGTTGGTGTTAAGATAATGTATACAGCAGTAGATATGTTTTGACGAAGGGCAGTGTTAGTGTCAAGATAATGTATACAGCAGTAGATATGTTTTGACGAAGGGCAGTGTTAGTGTCAAGATGATGGCTACAGCAGTAGATATGTTTTGACGATGGACAGTGTTAGTGTCAAGATAATGTATACAGCAGTAGATATGTTTTGACGATGGACAGTGTTAGTGTCAAGATGATGTATACAGCAGTAGATATGTCTTGACGATGGACAGTGTTAGTGTCAAGATGATGGCTACAGCGATAGATATGTTTTGACGGAGGGCAGTGTTAGTGTCAAGATGATGGCTACAGCGATAGATATGTTTTGACAAAGGGCAGTGTTGGTGTCAAGATAATGTATACAACAGTAGATATGTTTTGACGAAGGACAGTGTTAGTGTCAAGATGATGGCTACAGCGATAGATATGTTTTGACGATGGACAGTGTTAGTGTCAAGATGATGTATACAGCAGTAGATATGTTTTGACGATGGACAGTGTTAGTGTCAAGATGATGTATACAGCAGTAGATATGTTTTGACGGAGAGCAGTGTTAGTGTCAAGATGATGTATACAGAGGTAGATATGTTTTGACGAAGGACAGTGTTAGTGTCAAGATGATGGCTACAGCAGTAGATATGTTTTGACGATGGACAGTGTTAGTGTCAAGATGATGGCTACAGCAGTAGATATGTTTTGACGATGGACAGTGCTAGTGTCAAGATGATGTATACAGCAGTAGATATGTCTTGACGATGGACAGTGTTAGTGTCAAGATGATGACTACAGCGATAGATATGTTTTGACGGAGGGCAGTGTTAGTGTCAAGATGATGGCTACAGCGATAGATATGTTTTGACGAAGGGCAGTGTTGGTGTCAAGATAATGTATACAGCAGTAGATATGTTTTGACGAAGAACAGTGTTAGTGTCAAGATGATGGCTACAGCGATAGATATGTTTTGACGATGGACAGTGTTAGTGTCAAGATGATGTATACAGCAGTAGATATGTTTTGACGATGGACAGTGTTAGTGTCAAGATGATGTATACAGCAGTAGATATGTTTTGACGAAGGGCAGTGTTAGTGTCAAGATGATGTATACAGCGATAGATATGTTTTGACGAAGGACAGTGTTAGTGTCAAGATGATGGCTACAGCGATAGATATGTTTTGACGAAGGACAGTGCTGTGTCAGGAGGATGTCTACAGCAGTAGATATGTTTTGACGAAGAACAGTATTGTGTCAAGATGATGTATACAGCAGTAGATATGTTTTGACGAAGCACAGTGTTAGTGTCAAGATGATGTATACAGCAGTAGATATGTTTTGACGAGGCACAGTGTTAGTGTCAAGATGATGGCTACAGCGATAGATATGTTTTGACGAAGGGCAGTGTTAGTGTCAAGATGATGTATACAATTGCAGATATGGTTTCACAAACACAAATGTTGGCCGTCAAGATGGTAGACAGGACTTCCCGAAGGGCAGTGTTAGTGTCAAGATGGAAGTAATAATGGATAAACTAGGGTATTGCTAACGCAAGCAAAGACTTCATTCACACGTCACTTGTAACTGATATATGTTTAATCTACTTGATATCATAATCATTTCGGTTATTGTATGGATTAAACGTTAGCCGATCTGGGCACGCGTCTTCCATAATGTCCTTAAACCACCGGCGTGGTGCCATTATGGTAAACGGTAGACGCGATGGCCCCGGTTGCAGCAGCGCTGTTGGTGCCATGCCATAGTTACATTCTTCCCGTTTCCTCATAAATCATAGGAAGACTCCAGAATACATGTATTCTCAGATTCTCAGACATATGCATTACACGAGACCATTTCATCTCTCTTTAGTTGTCGACTAGATTTCAGGTTTGCACACCCAATATATGTATTGGATTGGACAACGCAGAAAATGACTGGGCGATTGACTAATGACACGGCAAATGACACTGTGATATTCCTATTGGAAATGCCCATTTTCCTCCGTCATAAGAAGGCGGAAGTGGTATGTAACATGAACCTATCGTGTATAATGGCGGTGTTCCCCAATTTCGATGTTGTTATAAAGGTCGATTTTCTTAAAACCAAGATGTCATGCGACTGGAGTACCTAAAATACCAACCTGAAGATTTATAGACGAAGGAAGTGTAGATACTAACTCGATTAAGCAGAATCAGATGCACGGAACCGTTTTGCTATTTCACAATACGTTATCGATCGAGTGACGTTTTCAGATTGATGTCTATCAGAAGGAGTCTTGTAGCTACGTCGTAGTGTTTATATATGGCATTTCACTTGTGCGTCACGTTCTCTTGTTATTTTCAATGATTATCTTTGATTATCTCGGGTTGCCAAATATCATGAGAGGCGCATCTCGTTATGCAGAGTCGTGTCCCTTAGCTATGCCAGGATCAGCTAAATTTGTGTTCGCCCAGATTATGACCCTTGGTCTGTCGGCACCAAGCATACGCTCAGGGATTTCACCAACGTGGTTTGAGGACGACCTACCTCACTTTAACGTTCTCCCTACAGTGTAAGAATTCGCTGTTGCATCTTCGATCAGCCAGGTGTTATTTCTCCATTCCATTATTATGACCCTTGACCTATCCGCTACAGTAATTTGTTTCTGAAGTGACGTCACAAGCTCATGAGTAAATTGATTGGAGGACTAGTTTTGCTTCATGTCTTTCGAATCGGGCTTATTGTATTATTGTAGCGAATGGATCCTGGGGTTTTATCATAATAGAATAGATATTTAACATACTGGAAAATTCGAGGATGACGATTTTATACTCGTGTAACTAAAATACCGTTCTAAACGGTGGGAAACCCAGCTCACCCGCTAACGCAAGAGTTTTTAATGAAGATGCGAATTTGATCAAAAAGTTACATTGGATGAAATCTATTCAGTTTGTATTCTAATTAACGTGATGTCGGTGATGTGCAAAATATGAGTAAGTGCCCATTCCGCATTTTCTTCATCATTTGATCCCCGTTGAATTACATCCTGTTTAAAATTTAAGCGGTATCAATTGTTAAGTGGAAAACGTTATTAATCAATATCCATATTTCTAAAAAATACCAATGTTTGAGTGTAGTAAACATAATGAATATTATTGGATTGAAATATATTATTGGATTATTAGTGTGAAACATTTATATCCCTGTAATGAGATTGACAAAAAAAAACAATCTTGGAAAATGCGCTTACGCTCTCTGTCGTTTTCAGTTACTCATAGGCCATTTATTGATTCCGGATTACAATCTATGTTTGTCGGACGCATCTATTCAATTGATCGGCTAACTACACTATCATTTAGTAAACTGTTTTCTTACGCCGGGTCGTTGTTCATAATATGAGTCACTGTTTGTCGTGATTAAATTATTCATAAATAGTTTCTCAAGGAATACGGATCCACCATCCTATATTGAAGTAACATATGCAGCTTCTGACTATTGTTAGATATCCCCCACCCCCTCAACTCCCGAAGATTATTCTCCAGTAACCTATGTCTGTGGTGAGAGACGGCCAAACTTGATCGGGTGGCGTATCACAGCTAATGGTTTCATTCTCCGTCTACTTAGAGATGTCTCCTGGCAACGGTTGAGAAAGAAAATAATCGCCTTAAAGAAAAGTGAGTTGATGTAAGAGCCCATGGCTGTAAACATTTCGCGGTAATATTACTTCGAATCGGTTTCCAAAAAGGCATCAGGAAGATATTTTTTATACTTCTGCAGAAGTTGTTTCTGTATGGCAAGCGAGTACCCCAGTCTGTCCGTTCTATTTGAACACTATCCTTTTCTGTGTAGTCAGTGTGCTTATGTTGCAATGAAACACGCCCGAGACTTTCTGCTGCCAATGGTGCTGCATATCCCCTGCTGCCATCTGTCGCCAGGTTGGGAATAATCCGTGGGCGATAGCAGTGCGGACAGGTGTACATGCTCAATAATTAACGTTATGCATCTCAATTACAGAACTAACGTTCAGCATTGCAATGAGTAATTGATGTTTTCATAAAAAAACCATACCTTTGCTGAAACATCTGATTAATGGCATGTATCTACGCCCGCGCTTCTCCCGTGTACTGTACAGCCACCCTCTTGTTACACTGTGATATGAAAAAATAAAGTATATAAATAATAAAAATAAAGAAATGAATCTCTCTCCCTCTCAAATGAAAGCGTACCAATCGTAACAGAAGTATTATCCAATATGGCGGCAGGCCCGCCATCTTTGAAAATAATCCATTCCGCAGTGAGATTAGAGCACGCTGAAGACTGGGTGACTTAAAATTTAATGTCGCATCGGCATTATTTCAGCCATATAGCACGCTCAAGATACAAGCGGGGCAAGTCATTAGATGAAGACTCAGATAGCGGCCAGCTGTGGTTCTGTGCGTGACCCGTTGATCAAAGTGATGCCACACGACAGTCGACATGACTTATTCATTACTGGGATTCACTCCCTCTACAGCACATGTAACATTAACATTATAGACGCTGGAGCCCGAGTGGACTTCGTTTACAAATATCTGACTTTTAGATGGCCGCAGCGAGCCGTTTTGCTCCTGACGACCGTGGAAACGCTGCTTCAACTGCACCAGTATTTGAGGATTGGTTTAATATATTTGAATTATCTGTATTAATTACGGCAAACCATGATGTAGTAACGAAACTATAGTGTTAATGAGTCTGAGTACAACCGGCGAACCACGTGAATCCCACAGCTCGCTCAAATACAGACTGTTAACGTGTACAAAGCATACTAACGAAAAAATCAAAGTGATTTTATTCTAAAATTAGATAATGCATCTTTCAATACACGACCGTGATGAATCTCCTCGACTTAAAGGTTGCGATACAGAATTTGGATGTGCATGTGAATGCATGGCGCACAATTTGGATGTTTGCGTGTTTGTTGGGAGCATGAGACTCACAAACGTGTTGTTATTGTGAATATCTTATTGAAACTTAAAATAAAACGTAAATAACGCTTACGTGCCACGGGTATGCTGCAAACAAGAATGGCGCCAGACACAGCTGCCAGACATTTTTATGTTTATCGAATCGCCATATCGTCTCTTTGAGACGTTATCTGCAACAGCGTCACACTTATGACTTGCCACGCGTCGGTCGTCCACGTTGGACGTCACGTCAACAAGACAACTATTTTCGATGGTACATCTAAGGAATAAATACCCAAACTGCCACATTAACAGCTCCCGACAATTCCTGGGTAGAGACCAATTACTGGCAGATCCGTACTCAACTGGTTGAACGAGCAAAACATACGACCTTACGTATACCCATAGAGTGAATATTGACCCGTTTGTGTTCAGAGATGTTTCCTCCTGTTGAACTAAATATCTTTTTTCTCTTCTAAAAATTGAAGGTTTGAAGTAAAAATCATTGAAACACATTCGTCTGTATGGCCTCATGTAGCCGTCACCTTCTTATATTGTGAGTTAACATTCGTCCGTACATTCCCATGTTACCGTCACATTCCTTCACACCATGAACCGTCACAAGTCGATATTGTTGCGCCTATGCAGAGCATGCTTTCTGAACATGGCTATCATTTCAAGAGAGCCCTAATGTCATCACACCTAGAGGTTTTGCACATGACTGAAGTTTCTGAAAACAGATGAAGTCATTGATTGGTTCATTCCCAAAGGAGACTACAATTAGCGGAAGCATTACGTGCCCATTCATTGTGACATAACATGCAGGGAATATGTATTTCAAACAAAAGCTCGTTTTCAGACAAAACTTGTCTTGTCAAAACATAGTTTCGTTAGTAAGCATTGCAGGTTGTTGGAGACCGTGACATCGTGTCTGCCGTAGTTAAGGATGGTGGGTAATTACTGAAGCACGCCAGTCAGGTAGTCTCATAGGGCTGTGTCTGGGGAAGTGGAGTGGAAATCATTAAGATTAATTTTGAGATTATTTCATGTAGATCACCTGTTTAGAAATGTATTTCTTTCACATTGTAGGACATATTTTCCTTATGGGAAGAATGTGTTGTAAACTGCAACAATCCATGCAGTAATTTGTTTTGTTTGTTTGTTGTTTAACGCCGCACTCATCAATATTCCAGCTATATGACGGCGGTCTGTAAATAGTCTGGACCAGACAATCCAGTCATTGACATCATGAGCATCGGTCCACGCAATGGGGACCAAGTCAGCGAGCCTGACCACCCGATCCCGTAAGTCGCCTTTTACGACAAGCATATAGTCGCCTTTTAGGGCAAGCATGGGTTCCTGAAGAATTATTCCACCCCGGATCTTCACGGGTCTCCATGTAGTAAATATAAGAGTAGCGGTAAAAATGATATGGATGGATTACTGAAAATTAGTTATGTCCCCGGGTGTTGGCAAGAATGTTAAGGATCCTGATCTATCGGTAGCATACGCAACTCACTCAAGTTGCAGGAAAGAGTAAGTGGTTCTTTGTTGCCTAACATCGCACAGCGGTACTCCTGTCACACGGGGATGCGACGGCGAGTGTTGACAATCCACTGACATGATAGCGCATTTGCTATTAAGCCCGAAATGTTCAGGTCTCAGACGTTTACCACCTTGGTGAAACCCACGAACACAGGTATGGTGCTGACAAACCTAGACACATATTCGGGGCGAACCAGATTCGAACAAACGATCATAGGTTTCTGATTTGTCCAAGGGACACAACCCTGCATATCGACGCGGCACCTTTGACTACTGAGTCACCCGTGCCCCCATCTAGACAGGAGTAAGTGAGTAAGTGAGTTGGGTTTTAACGCCGCTTTTAACAGCATTCCAGCGTGTCAGCTTAATGTGGGAGGAAAGCCCGAAGTGATGCAGTTCTCAGACGTTTACCAATTCGGTGAAACCCACGAGCACGGGTATGGTGCTGACAAACCTAGAAACAATAATCGGGGCGAACAGGGATTCGAACCCACAATCATAGGTTTTTGGCGTGCCCAACGGACGCAACTTTGCACAGAGAATCGCGACGCCTTAGACGACTGGGTCACCAGTGCCCCCTCTAGACAGGAAGTAATGCTTGCTTCAAATAGGAATTTTCAAATTAATAAATCCGAAATACATTGGTTTATCGTCCCTGGTGTGTTCGGAATGAAAAAAAAACCCGCTGGAAGCAGACGCGCTATTTTATAACCTTTTACGAACAAATTTTCAAATTTGATATTTTGTTTGTTTTAAGGTAATGTTTATTATAAGAAAATGGAGACGGCTCCAGCCCATGCCGCATCTGGCTTCCTTCAATCGTGGCAGTCAATCGTAAAGTTGGGCGGTCGGGTAGCCTAGTGGTTAAAGCGTTCGCTCGTCACGCCGAAGACCCGGGTTCGATTCCCGACATGGGTACAATGTGTGAAGCCCATTTCTGGTGTCCCCCGCCGTGATATTGCTGGAATATTGCTAAAAGCGGCGTAAAACCATACTCACTCACTCAATCGTGGTGGTCAATCGTAAAGTTGGGCGGTGGGGTAGCCTTGTAGTTAAAGGGTTCACTCGTGACGAAAAAGGCTCGGCTTTGATTTGCCTCCATGGGTACAATGTGTGAAGCCATATCGGTGTTCCCAGCCTTGATATTGCTGTAATATTTCTATAAGCGGCATAGAACCATACTCACCCGCACAATCTTAAAGTAGGGGATTTACGAACGTCTCGGCCCTAGGAGCGCTTCTTGGACCCAGGTTCCCGTGCCAAGCGACCTTTGCGCCAAGACTGTCGTTAGTCAATGTTAAATAATAAGAATAACGATCGCCTCCGCGCTACGATTTTTTTTCTGGAACGAGACACCGATAAACTATATATCTATGTTGTTAGTACCTTGTAAGCACATGAGAGACACACGAGACTGCTGATGTAAGCACTTCACTCGCATGGACAAATGTTATTGCGTGCCGGATGAAGCAGTGATGTTTACACACACAAATCAAAACGTTTGGCATCACCTCCATGATTTCAACCAACATTTACCGACTGCCATATCCAATTGCTTCTAACAACAGCAGGTTAATTATTAATGTATGTGAGTTAGGAAGTACAGTTTCACGCCGCTTTTAGCAATATTCCAGCAATATCATGGCCGGGGACTCCAGGAATGGGTCTCAGACATTGATTAATGTATGTAATTGCTCAGAATATTTTTCTCTGAAGGAACTTGTTGCTTTGGCCAGTGTAAGTTCCATACAGCTTTGCTACTCTGAATGAAAATGGGCCGAATATTATGATTATTTTGTACATTAACACCAGAAATTAACACCAAATGTTTCATAGGATGTAACAATTGTCCCACCACAGTGCTGTTGGTGGTTAATATATGCCTACCTCCATAATCAGATACTTTTACCATACACTGCCATCGTTGTAACGCTTTAAAACAGTAATATAAACAAGAACATAGCTTGCATACGCATCTGTAGTTTCTCCCATGCACATATGGCATGTTGCATGGTTGAAGTCAACCTTTCTGCCAACATAACCCCCGTACACCAGTTCGTCTTTTTATTCATGGGTTAAATTATGCGAGTTATTAGATGCACAGCCTGCGTTTATTCCACATATTGAACTACCCACGCGCTTGATGATAACACCTGTCACCGACAGTAGGGTTGGTGCACAGATACAGCACAGCGGGTTACCATACTCATGTATACGTATCGTGTTATAATTGAAAACGATCATTAGGTAAGATAATATTGATTATATACTATAGTGATCGGCCGACTTGTCAACATAGGGTTGATGTGCATTTGTAATGGGAATCGACCCCCAAAACACAAGAAATTTAATTACGAGTGTAAATTTAAAACGTCAAAGCTGGAGAAAAACAATCATCTCGATCATCCACCAAAAACATGTTTACGCTACCCCGGCCATGGTGTTTGATACATATTTGCCTGTTTACCGTTGAACAAAACAACGTTAGCCCTTCGACTGTCTAGAGGGGGCACTGGTGGCCAAGTCGTCTGAGGCGGCGCGGTTCGCTGTGCTGAGTTGCGTCTCTTGGGCACGCCAGAAACCTATGATTGTGGGTTCGAATGCCAGTTCGCCCCGATTATGTTTCTAGGATTGTAAGCACAACACCCGTGCTCGTGGGTTTCACCGAAGTGTGTGTGAGTATTGTTTAACGCCGGGGGACACCAGAAATGGGCTTCACACTTTGTACCCATGTCGGGAATCGAACCCGTGACGCTATAAAATTAGGCTACCCGATCGCCCTTCATCGAAGTGGTAAACGTCTAAGACCTGCGTCAGTTCGGGCTTTCCTCCCACATTAAACTGACACGCCGTGATATAACTGAAATACTTTTAAAAAAGGCACTCTCACTCACTCACTCGACAGTTGTAAGTCTATGTTAAGGTATTGGAGTTACGATCACCTTAGCGCTAAGATCGCTTTGTACAACGGCGCACTGCACACGAATACACGTGACGGATATAAGCATGGTATATTACACATATTGCCCTGTTCAGAAATACATGTTACAGATATAAGCATGGTCTATTACACATATTGCCCTGTTCAGAAATACATGTTACTGATATAAGCATGGTATATTACACATATTGCCCTGTTCAGAAATACATGTTACCGATATAAGCATGGTCTATTACACATATTGCCCTGTTCAGAAATACATGTTACTGATATGAGCATGGCATATTACACATATTAACCTATTCAAAAATACATGTTACTGATATAAGCATGGTATATTACATATATTAACCTGTTCAGAAATACGTGTTACTGATATAAGCATGGTCTATTACACATATTGACCTCTTCAGAAATACGTGTTACTGATATAAGCATGGTCTATTACACATATTGACCTCTTCAGAAATACGTGTTACTGATATAAGCATGGTCTATTACACATATTGACCTCTTCAGAAATACACGTGACTGATGTAAGCATTGTCTATTACACATATTGATCTGTTCAGATATATATGTTGCTGATATAAGCTTAGTGTAATGCACATATTTGCCTACACGTCAAAGACCCTACACATGCACAGCTGTTACCACACACACTGCAGAGTGTATTACATATAGGAGTCTGTATTCTCACGCTAATTAACTTGTCATGATACATTACCGATTATCCATATACGTTAGTTGTATAGGTTTTTATGTGCCTATGTCTAAGCATGAGCTTGATGTGTTTTTAAATTGTTTTACACATGCTTATGATATTGTCAGAATTTGCTTTTAGTAGAGATTTCTTATGATTATGGAAACGATTGTGTTCGGTTTGTTTTGCATCAAACTTGCTGGGACTGCCATTTAGTCCGAGTCTAGTCGTCCAATAAATTATTAACGATGCTGTTCCCTATGCAACATAAATATTGCTTACATAGCCACAGCGTACTGTGGTTTGAGAAATAACTATTCTTACTACCGTAATACCCCCCGACATGTTTTCAGATGCCTACTGATTGTAGTATTGTTCTCGTCACGAACATTTTCTCGTTTGTGGAATGTAGCCAATCGATTTCGCTTTTGTCTAGCCATCATTTGTGCTGATATCACGAAAGCAATTTTGTAGACATCTTCACAAGGCTTCCAGTGCTCCGAAATGACAAAAGACAAGATCACTCATATAAAATGATGTTTGTCATGAGCCAAACGTTCACCACTGCAGGGGGCACGAGTGGCCTCGTCATCTAAGGCGCCGCAATTCGCTGTGCAGAGTTGCGTCCCTTGGGCACGCAAGAAACCAACGATCGTGCGATGGAATCCCTGTTCGCCCCAAATGTTTGTAAGTTTGTAAGCACCATATCCGTGTTCTAGGGTTTCATCAAAGTGGTAAACGTCTGAGATCTGCATCGCTTCGGGCTTAACAGCAAATGCGCTTTCATTATTGTTTACAGGCCACCGTCGTATCATCGTATGACAGGAGAACTGCGGCGTCATGCAACAAACAGAATAGGTAAACGTCTGAGATCTGCATCACTTCGGGCTTTCCTGTAACATTAAGCTGAGACGCCGTGATATAACTTGAATACTGTTCAAAGCGGCGTTAAACACAACTCACTCACTCACCGACTGCAGATATAATAGAATTAGACAGATTTACTTGCAAAACCTAATTATCTAATCGGTATTACTGTTTCACGTTTAAAACGGCCGCCCAGTGTGATGTAAGGGTGTCGTTAATTATTTTTTTTGTGAAGGGAGAGTATGGGACGTGATGGGTATTCTGAAAACTAATGTATATCTGGATCAGAAAAACTATTTCACGCCTCCTTTTTGGGAAGCGCAGACTGAAAAAAACCCATTCCGTCTTAACCACAAACCCCAACACACCTGACACCGAACATTAATGGTTAGTCCCTAAAGAAGGCCGTGGATGTGTTTATTTCAAACACCTGGTATCATCATATTTTCAGTGCTCCAAAATATACATTTTGCCTTTTAAGCCCAATTGAGTCAGTTTCGGCAGATAATGGAGACTGATTATTGTCTGGCTTTGACGTTTTATATTTAGGTCCCCGCCATTGCATAGATCGTGAGGAGTTTTGACGAGGGAGACGCTGCGAGGCATCAGGAGTATTATTGGACTATATATACACGGAAGGACTAATGGCTCTTGGCGTTGTTTTCTTCCTGTGTGTCCTCATTAAGTCTTCACCCTTCTTGTTATCATCTCCCTTAGTACACGAGGTGGGATATTGGCGTCATCAACACAGTAACAACTAGACGCCATAATGGTCGTATATAGAAGAAAAATCCTAGTTGTGTTTATCAAAGCTCGAAATATATAAGCATTTTGGATATGCTCTTGTTTGTACTTAATTGTATTTGCTAGTTTCACTTCAAATTCAAGACCCAGAGAAGATTTGGGTTAGAAGTAGTCTTCAGCATCTCATGTAAGAGGCGACTAACGGGGACCGTTGATCAGACTCGCTGACTTGGTTTGATGCATGATGTCATATCCCAATTGCGTGGATCGATGCTCATGATGTCAATGACCGGTTCGTCTGATCCACACTCGATTATTTACAGACCACCGTCATGTAGCTGGAATATTGCTGAGTGCGGCGTTAAACAACGAACGAACAAACAAACAACATCCATTTGAATAAGTGAGTGATTTTGATTAAACGCTGCTTTGAACATACTTTTATGTAAAATTAACGTCGAAAAATTAGTATGATGATATATATGTATTTCCAGGAAGTAGTAACCTTTTTGAGTCAGTGAGTTGGTTTTGACGCCGCTTTCAACAGTATTTCAGTTACATCACGGCGTGTCAGCCTGGGGGCGGGGACACGCCCAAACCTGATGCAGGACCTAGACGTTTACCACTTGGGTGAAACTCACCAGCAGGGGTAGGTGATGACGAACCTGGAAACATAACCAGGACGAATCTGGGATTCGAACCCACGGTCATTGAGAACCTGAGGCGCACAGGGAATCCCGACGGCCAAGACAACCTAGCCACCAGTCCCTTCAGTTAATGTATTGGGGAAATAGCATGGTGTCCATAACGCAACTGTTTTACTGTTACTGATGAAGTATGGGCTACAGAGTGGGTAGATAGTGTGATTATACACACATACTTGGTGGCTAGACTTGCACAATAACAACTGTTTTACTGTCACTGATAAAGTATGGGCTACAGAGAGGCTTTCAGATATTGTGATTATACACACATACTTGGTGGCTACAGTTGCATACTAACAGAAGGTGTCTTCGCAATGCACCTTTCATTTCCAAGTGATAATATTGCAATATTGTCATGATGTTAAAAAATGTCACGTATCTGTCAGAACATTGCCATAACATAACACGAGTTTTTGATTGTTTCCACTGATTCATTATCATAGCATTGCCATTAGTCGGCCCTTAATGATTTCTACCTCAACAAAAGCCAGCTATACAAACAGGAATCACTGGTTCGTGTGGGCGCATCGTTTGCTTATGGTGATTGTGGAGACCCAAGTGACTCAGTTTCAAAAGTCTGTTTCATTTTTATTTACCTGTTACTGTTCGATGTTGGCGTTATTTGACTAAAGAATAATGCTATTTAGAATGTATACGATGTCTTGTGTGATACTGACAATTACGCAATAGTGTAACTCAGTAATCCGGAGTCCTTGTATAGTCTTAAGGGTAACCATAGTGTTATGTGGTGTTTATCAACCAGTGCTAGTATTTTAGGGAGGAAATCAGTCAAAAAAGCCAATAACGATTTGACATAGAACTCCATGGACGAATATCGTCATGATTGTTTCTTTACCCTTGTATGTAACGTGCATTTCACATTATAATCGGTAATCAGGAATGTCATGTATAGTTACTTTATTGCATTGTATAAACATATGACCCTCAGAATACGAAATATATTATCCATCCCTCAAATCTCCTATTGGCACCCCAGTCCGTCCAATTTCGAGTATCACAGAGTTCCTTATATCTCGTAGTATAAAAAAAGTCTCTGATATGTAGACGGTGATTCTTGATTACCATCTTTCTCTGTTTCGAAAGTCTCAAATTTAACACAGAAGGTCTAATATTAATAATACATAGGAAACCGGATATTAACACGCCAGAGCGTTTAAACTCTGGCAGCTTGTGTCAGACAATGCATTGCTCAGGTCATGTACATGTGGCAGGGTAATTCCATTGTTTACAAGCCTTATGCTTATATCGTGGTTGAAAGGTACTTATAAATGTTGTATAACAACTGGCGCCACGGCAGACCATGGCATATCAAAGCATCGTATTTAATGCGTGTAACTTAATATAACCAGACAAGCAGAATGTGCCTGGCGCATCTAGGTTGTTTGACGTCACGGGATCAATGCAGCCGTCCACGTTGACGTACACACGTCATCCCGTCCCCCCTACCCCAATACACCATTGAAGCATACTCATGCTGACGTATAAAAAACACATGAACCAAATCAACAAAAATAGCGATTGACTAACTCCATTTTGGCTCAAAAACGTAAATTGTTTCCGAATTGCTTCGATTTTTCATATTTTTCACCCCGTCTCTTTCACAAAATACTGTATCCACGCTTGATACCTGTGCCAAGATAAAATGCTAAATGACAAATATTAGAATCGCTCGTTTATTCTGTGTAAAAAATCATGGCTTTATATTTCCCATCCATACTTTACAATAACAACGGTTTTCTATTACCTAAGCAATCTACTACAGTAGAGTAATACGAAACCGAGTAGAAAAGTAATGTTTCGCTGTCGTGATTGAAGAATTATCCACTCAATGTGTCTAGGTATCTCTAGATTGATTGTACATAGCGTACTGGAAAGTAGGGATGCTCCTCCCTGTCCATGGAATCTAGCAACGCCAACAGCTCCAGGGACATACAGTTGCGTCAACGACCACAATGGCTGTAACTCCATTTACGCCGGTATACATAATGGAAAGTGTGTTAGCACAACCGTCTCGCTGGTGCAGGGACGTCAGTTCAAAGTCCTGGGTTTCCAAAAGTAAAATTAACAACTATGCCGTTAGTTTGAGCCCGCGCCACCTTCGTGCCGCCATTCATATTTTATAGCCGCTGCCGCTGTGGGCGACTATTCCGCCGGCGGCGACGAAATATGACGGGTTCTGTTGTCTGGTTGTAATAGATCCGTGATTAAAAATTCATTTTGTTTCAGAGAAATGAAAAAGATTACCTCCTTGTTGTTACGTTTATCGTAATAATGTTAATAATACATGTAGCGCGAAGCGGTTAAATGGATCGGGAGGCCAGGCTCGGTGACTTGGTGTCACCAGAAGATTTTGTGTCTTCTCAACGTCGTGGATCGTCGCTCCCGTTATCAATCACTGGATTGTCTGATCCAGACTCATTTATTTAGCCGTTGAGCTGGAATTAAGCTGACTGGAAGGTCAACGTATGAAATATGATTTCAGACCTGACCAACGTATGCTTTAACCAATAGACTACCTATTCCCCCGAATTGAAAGAGTGAGTGAATGTGGTTTTACGCCACGTTTAGCAATACTCCAGCAATATGATGGCGGGGTACACCAGAAATGTGTTTCACACATTGTATCCATGAATTGAACCCGGGCCTTCGGCGTGACGAGGGAACGCTTTAACCACGAGGCAACCCCACCGTCTCCCCGAATAGGATGAGGGGATTAAGTTGATATATAGGTTTAGAGACTGACGTGAGTTTGTGCCTATAATGTAAGAGGTAAACCAACTCGGGGATATATGATATGGAGATTTAAACAAGCGAGCAACCGTAACAAACACGCGCCACGTTCGAAACCGCCAATGGGTCTCCAAGTTTAGCTGAGTAAGTGCTTTTATCATGTATTCAGCTCGCGTCTTTTACCATATTAAAACGCCTCTTTGTATCTGTCAAGTTGTTTTATTTTCACAAGTGTATGTGACCAGAGTGTAGCTTAACCACGTTATTCCTCTTTTCGGCAGCTCTTGGTGCCCGGGTCGAATTCGACGGAACAACCAGGGGCTATGTTAATTTGCTCAGAGAGGTGATTGTGTGTGGGTAATGAATTCTCCGCCATGTAATTGCGATTGGTAACCGCCACGCGCTCGCAGCCTGAGGGATATTGCCTCAGGGAGTATTGCCTCATTTGAAGAAACTGACGCTCGTCCCTTGTCACGCGCGTTCTGTAGAACGAAGTTTTTCCACCGCAGTTCTTCATGGTGCCATTTTGGTGGAATCTCTGATCAATAAATGTGCAGCGTACAGCAGGCTGCCAATGCTGGAAACGGCACACGGTTCCCGCGTAGCTGTGCACCCTTCGACGCAAAGACCTAGCCCGCTCCATTTGCGTCAACACAATAACGCCATAGGTATGCTTCACGTGCTAGGTCAAGGATACTTGATGGCTTCTGACGTTATGTTGAGTCAGATATAGCTGAATAAGCCCACTTGATACTCAACAACAGCGGCATATTTCATGTCATCGGTATTAATACAAATGGTATCATTAATGGTTAAATGATTGCACGGAAATCGGCTCAAGCGGCGTTTTTCCCGTCTAGTTTTTATCAAATTAGTAAATCATTTACACATTATAGGATCATTACACGGACACTTTTGCATTATACTGCTTGTGTAGAGACGTATGTGGACGATGGTAAATAACTTGTGTTACGTTGTATTCTGTATTTTGAAATTTTGTGAACCTGTGACCTATGACTGACCACCGGACGCAAGCTAATCATGTCGAAAACGTAATTTTGACCTCTACATTGGAAGGTTATTAATTATATATAGGGGCGATCGGATAGCCTAGTGGTTGAAGCGTTCGCTCGTCACGCCGAAGACCCGGGTTCGATTCCCGACATGGGTACAATGTGTGACGCCCATTTCTGTTGTCCCCCGTCGTGATATTGCTGGAATATTGCTCAAAGCGGCGTAAAACCATACTCACTCACTCACTATTTATATATACTTCTCAAAAGAAATGAAGGAACGCCCGTTTCTGTCATTTCACTATAGTTCATTTGTCATGACATGACATATTAACTGAACTATTGGAATATGAAAGAATCTGGAGTTCTAACTTGACCTTTTTTCAAGTAGCATATCTTTCTTTATTGTTATATTCAAGTAATCCTGAGAACCCCCTGATCCTATTGGTTGCATTTCTCATTTATAATCCGATGTTCATAAAAGTTATTGCTTTGTTTGTTGTTAACGCCGGACTCACAATATTCCAGATATATAAACGGCGTTCTGTAAATAATCGAGTCTGGACCAGACATTCCAGTGATCGATATCATGAGCATTGATCTACGCAACTGGGATACGATGACATGCATTAACCAAGTCGGCGAGCCTGACGACCCGATCCCGTTAGCCGCCTTTTACGACAAGCATAGGTTGCTGAAGACTTATTCTTACCCGGATCTTCCCGGGTGAAAAGTTATTAAGAAATCGAGGTGAACTACAGACTCGTGGCTCTATTTTTTAATCAATGATCATGCTCCAGATGATGTAAACAATGCAGGGCCTTTCATCTTTGTATATCAAACAATTTCTGTATTTAATATAGAAAAATTCATTGTTTCCCTTTTAAAGCTGATACCATCAATATGAATAATTAAAGAATTCCGTACATATGCAACACGCTGTATGGTTTTCTTGGTTTACATCAGTTATCGCTGATGCCCGCGGAAGGCTCATGTTCGTTGGGGGAATGTATACATGATATCGTTAGGCCCTTTGAGGTGAGTGAGTTTGTTTGTTTTAACGCCGCTTTAAACAGTATGTATTTTATATCACGGCGTGTCAGTTTGACGTACAAGTGATACATATTTAGACGTTTACTAATCCACAAGAGCGGGTATGGTGCTGACAAATCTAGTCAGGGCGAATCTGGGATTCGAACCCACGCGCACAGGTTTTTTGCACGCAATGGACGCCACCCATGCCCCCGACACGGTGGAGTATGTGTTCATGATGTGAACTGTGGGTGATGTCTTGGATAACCTCAGACAGGAGCTTCTGACTGCAGCATCAACCTGAACGACGAGGGACGTCATCACACCTTTGACTACCAAGGCCCTTTTACACTTTCCAGGACGCTGTGACATAAGCGTACCACTGATGCGGCGTAAAATGTCATTCGCACACTACCTTGTAACACCACGCATCCAGTGCTCCTGATCCATCTTGTACCAGTTAACATTTGCCTGGTCAAGTCTATTCTACCGTGATAAAAACGGTGTTGGTACGGCGTTTAACACCATTCTTTCAAACAGGCCTGTCTAACGCTAATGGATTACACAGTCTTCTCTGTTGTCGCTTTTTATTACTTTCATGATACTGTCAACCGTGAGACTTGCTATCCCAAGTTGAAAGGAGTGAGTGAGTATGGTTTTACGCCGCTTTTAGCAATATCCCAGCAATATCACGGCGGGGGACACCAGAAATGGGCTTCACACATTGTACCCATGTCGGGAATCGAACCCGGGTGTTCGGCGTGACGAGCGAACGCTTTAACCACTAGGCTACCCGACCGCCCCCAAGTTTAAAGGAACGCCTGTGTGGGAAACAATGGGGCAATGATACTCGCATATCGAGACAACAGTGATGGAGACGACTTAATTCAACAAGAGGGAACTGTAGTGCACTTAACGACCGATAATCATTTAAAGTCTTCGTATTCCCATTATTCGCAAGACGTGGGTAAGCCAAGATGGCATTTTAAAGCCTTTTTTACAGTATATTCTGGACATAATAAACGACAGCTAATCATTACAAGTCTGTGCATTCCTAGCATGCGATTGTTGAAAGCAGTGGAGTAAGCAAAGAGGATATTTCAATGTCTCTCTTACAGTATATTACCAATACAAATGGGACATCACTTCCGATCGTCTGCTCCCGGAGCATCTGTGGCACGTGAAGTGCAGAGTTTGCAATGCAATATGTGTCAGGATCCCCGTGAGAGTAAACCCAAGACTTGACGTCTGCACACTGCCAGCCTGACAGGTTTTACTGGATCTCGGGAAACTTGACTGACGCAACGCGCCATCATGAATAAAGATGTCGGCACACTGCAGGCGACGTACAGATACATGGCACTGAGGGTCTCTTTCAGAACCCATCCTGCTGCAACGCAGACACGTTATTGGGATCAAGATCTTCCCTTATGTTCTACACCGAGTCTTATTGAAAGATCAATACATCTGCAACCGTGTCTGTTATGAGTATATATAATTAATAATTTAAACTAACAGTGGGTAGAGATGCTTTGAACTATCAGTGGGCAAAATTCGGTTCAAGTTTGATCTCAACCCCGGCACCACCAATAAGATCATTTTAAACCCCTAAGTACGCCTTTATCATTAAAATGCTCTAATTGCAGTGTAGTGTTTTTCTGGTTTTTGAGATGAAGCCCGTCTGATCAATGGCCCACGTGACCTATTGCGAAGCATTTGTCTGCAACTTCCGGTGTATTTCATTGCACGGAATTGTGGGATCGATTGGGCGCCTTCCACTATCACGACACACTCTCCGTTCCCCCGTCCGTCACTGTCTCTATTAATGACTTCAGTCTTTCCTTGTCGCATCTTAATTCGTTTTTTAAGCCTATTTGGATAATGTCAATAGATCGGTTAACATCGTAAATGTCAAATGGTTCTTGCTCTATATTTATTAGCTTGTGTGAATACCTGGCCCTTTTTAGTCATTTCAAAGGATAATTCACAATTTTGAAATTACTCATATTTAAATTGCGTAGAAAAAATCTATTTGTGTTATCATGAAGATCTCTGTAAACATGTCGTCTGTAAATATATCAAACGAATAACATTACATTAGTATAGCCTATCCCCCAGTGGTATCGTCGTTTTTCGTTTATCCAGACCCTTGAAAGTAGACACTTAAACACGCAGTACACTTTATCTGCGCTCGGCCCTTTTATCGCCAATCTTTTCGATATTCTTGTCGATGGAAACAGATCGTCCGATTTAGCAAGGTTCTTCTCTACTATTCTCCTATTCAGAGGCATGGTGTCGTATGGAGTTCTATAGCTACTGCATCCAACGAAACAATTCTTTTCTCTATGCTTTGTTGTTTAATGCCGCATTCAGCAATATTCCAGCTATATGACAGCTGTCTAAGTAATAGAGTCTGGACCAGACAATCCAGTGATTGACAACATGAGCAGCGATTCACACAATTGGGATCGATGACATGGATCAACCAGTCAGCGAGCCTGACCACCCGATCCCGTTAGTCGCCTCTTACGACAAACATAGTCGCCTATTACGGCAAGCATGGGTGCTGAAGACCTGTTCTACCCCGGATCTTCACGGGCCTTCTCTATGCGTCTTTGGGACAAGACATCTGACACGGTGTGGTGTTCATCAGGCAGACCGCCCACACATCTTCCAAAGTTCTTACTGTTGTAATGATTTACGTTGGATAGAGCTGTCTGGTCTTTTTACTCAGGAACTATCTCCGGCGATACCACAAGTATAGCCGTATACATATTCATAGTCTGACCTGTTGAGATGAGGTCTCTAGTTTGTAATTGCTGTATAGTGTTTGCTTCACTCGCTGCTGACAGTCAAGGCTGTGGTGGGCAAACTTCAAGCAACATGTGTGTTAGTTTTCTAACTATCGCTAGAAGACATGGGTTTCTCTGGTACGTATGTGGCCATGTGACGCCTTGTATTTACCTCACTTAAAGCCGAAATAATGAATTTTCAGATAAAGTGATATCTCGATAGTCTGAACCTTGTTAATCCGGAAGCCCAACATTCTTCATAAATACTGCTGATAATGTGTACAGAGTGACATTACTCCATAACCATAGTTCATTACCCTTTTCTGGACATTTATTAATCCGGACGATTTCAATGAGAACTATAATCTGGATTAACAGGGGGCGCTGTAACTATGGATTGTCTCCGTTGTCATAGAGACAAATTATTTGTTATGTAATCAATTCGACATATGCAATTATTTCTGATCGGGGACCATGTGCACAAAGTGATCTTAGCGCTACAACTGCTGGAAGCAGGTGCTAGAGTTAAGGAGTTACATTTCTCGTATGCTCGCTTTGTGCAAGTGGGTCCTGAAGTTACAGAGTGTATGGGTCAGTTGCGGGTTCCAGTTGTCACGGCGGCCCATAATCGGGTCTGGACCAGGCGAACCCAGTTGTTGATAGCATGAGCAACGTTTCAAGCCAATCGGGATCACCGAGGCCTCGTTTTGTCGGCCCTTACGACAAGCATGAGATTTGGAAATATTTGTATTTGTACAGCAAACAAATTACACTGAAGATATCTGCTGTTATCTTGCTATTAACTAAATTCCCTTTTTGGAGATTGTTCAAGCCGGATTAAGTTTTGAAAAGTTTCGATTTCAGAGAATGACCCCTCATCTGCCCATATTGAGCAATGTTTACGTGCTAATTCAGCCCGCAGCCGTAAGCCTGTGATCAGTAGTCAAGTCTTGCAACTCTCCTATAACAGCTACTTCAATAACTTGCAATCTTTATTGGAGGAAAGGTGAGCGTTGAAATTCCTACAATCAATCAGCCTGCTGTTGCTCACGTCTCTCTGAGTAAGGTGTGAGGCACGGACTGTTGGTATGATATCTTATGATTTGACGTACTTTTAAATCTTTAAGCACTTCACAGGAATTTGGCGATCCTTTCTGCCAGGAATGTAGACGACCTTGGGGAAGGATTTCAATGATTGTACGTGTTGAGAACCCTTATGGCTAGTCATGGCCAATGTGCAGCACTAAATAGCATGCACGGTCACACAAAGCCCTTTTTAAACTGCATTAGACGAAATCGATACACGAAAAGCTTTTAAGCACAATATTCTTAAACGGATTAATGATTCGGATATTGACTGTGCCAAAGCATCCTCATTTGCAACAGCAGCAGGTGCTGTGGGCAGTGTTGAAGAAAATTACTGCCACGTCCATCCTTGATTTTATTGTTAAAAATATACCTACCAAACCATGATTTATGGCTTATTTTCCTATTAGTCAATGAGTTGTATTATATATGTCCCATATTGTACGTAGAACAGTTCTCTAGACATCTGGTCATCCCGAGAACCCACAGGGACCCGTATTCCTTATGTAACTGTTCTACAACACGCAACTGAAACGAAGTCCTTCCTTTAACGCAATTACTGACCCAACATCAGTCGATGGTTCCCTTCTTGTCTAATGCGGGTTGTCTGGGATGGCTGTGTATATATACTATCTGTGTGGCAAATGTTTAATCTCAAAGTCACCTTCCAGAAACCCCAGACCTTCTTGCAAACAGACCACGGCGCCTTCTCTGCAAGAATAGTGATCTTAAGCCAACAACCGACGAAATGCATTCATCTACAATGAGGATGGGTCAGTCGAGGATTAACCCTGAGCCGGCATTAACCCTAAGCCGATGTCTCTGGATGTATTCGATGATACGTTGAGTCCTGATCTTGTCGTTGCGGTTCACAAACGACCATAGTGCGTACTATACCGATGGCTGCAAGACATGTTTAGGATTGTGAACAATTCTGATGTTTCCCCTGCAGTGACCCAATAGCCAATTAATGGCGTATTTCTGCTCTGTTCCGAATGGCGTATTTTACACTAAGTCTAATAAACGTCTTCTGCGATCAGGTGGCCCATGACTGGGATATGAATGACTATAAATTAGCAACTGATTGTATCCTTGTTCTTGTTGCTGGACCTATGTTCTAGTACAAGCAGTCAATTAGTGGCCTACGGCTGATGATGGTGTCAATACAGTTTACCTTCATACATACTGCAGCAGCGAGTGCATCTCAAGGCCTTGGTTACCGGTCCTTTGTTTCTGGAAGAATCACGCACCCATTACTCTTTGCCAGGACTCGATTATTCACAGTCAGCCGTCATATAGCTGGAATGTTGCTGAATGAGGCGGTAAACAACAAACAAAGCATAGAGAAAAGAATTGTTTCGTTGGGTGCAACAGTTGAGTGCGGCGTTAAACAGCAAACAAACAAACGAACAACCTACTCTGAGCTTCTTCTAATTCACTTCTCGTTTCCCCTTCGAGATTTCCCACTATGCTCTTTTCACACGCTCTGTCTCATCCGTCCTCGCTTTCTCATTATGTTTCACTTTCGTAATGTACATTCATAGAGCGCCAATATCCAGAAGGGCCCTGCTGAGTGACGCTTTTGCACTAGTCTGGTAGTGAACATAGTCAATGGGAGATGTAGGTCGATTGGGACAAATGTGTTTTTAACAGTCCCTCGAATTCGTTGATGCCTTTGGCACTCTTAGTGTCGATGGAAATATTGGTCCAAAGAGTTGAACCGGCCTTGGCATAACATCGGTCGCCCTATGCGTGGTTCTGGTTTGAGGAACAAGGATGAGTTTATTGAACTAGACCAAAGTGATCACACTAGTTGATGGTGCTGTATCAGCTCGCTGGTGTAGTGTGGACCATTACCACAAAGTGTACCAGACCAAGTGTTTTGAACTCTGCGCTGTACGACCGGGAGCCAGTGCAGTCACATACGTACATGTGTAATGTGATCAGAATTACCAGTACTCGTGACCACTCGGGCAGCTGTGTCTTGGACACGCTGAATCTTTGCAATCTGTCTTTTTGGCAACCCATACAAAAGGGCATTACAATAGTCCAGACGAGATATCGCGAATGTCCGAATTAGAGATACAGGAAGCCACACGTGAATTGATGTATTTTCTGATATGGACAATATTTCTAATATTTCTCGTATCACCCTCTCTATCTCTCGCCCACATTTCTCTCTTTCTCTTATCTTCCTCTGTCTCTCTCTCTCTCAATGTGTCTAACCGTGTGAGGATCATGTTCGACAAGAAAGTTTAATCTTAGTCCCATCTCCTCCACGACTTAAGAGGGGCGGTCGGGTAGCCTAGTGGTTAAAGCGTTCGCTCGTCACTCCGAAGACCCGGGTTCGATTCCCGCCGTGATGTTGCTGGAATATTCCTAAAAACGGCGTAAAACTATACTCACTCACTCCACGACTTAAGTGTATCTAATGTTCACTGAAAGTAGTGCACACGGTCATCGACGTTATGGATGCACATTGATAAGCGTTTGGGAAATAATCGCAGCTTCTATCGAGGCCTGGCACCCTAATCCATTCCATATATCACATCGTATCCCGCACTTAGTATCACATTATTACGGCAGAGCTATGCTCCAGTTTCTGTGACGTCATTCCGTGGTAATTAATCATCCATTTAAGCGACCAGCTCCTCCACTGTCCCTACCAGACCACCTTGCTCGCTAACTGCTTCCGGTATCTGATGTTGAAAACGTAATGATCGTCATCGGGGGACGACAGAAACGCGCACTGTTTAAATACCAAGTCAATATCTCGCCAGTGCTGTACCCCCGATGAATTGCGGGGGTTATTAGCGGAAGAGGTGCCTGTTCACATCCGTGTCATTAATGGTGGTCTACCTCTTAATAGTTCCAGAACAAAATTGGACCGTTTAACCCATGAACCTCACAGTCAGTGTCTCGTGGGTTGCTATGCTTTTTGGAAACACCGGACACTTCCTATTGACGTGAGGAAGACAAGGCTCTCGTGTCCTGCTCGTAACGGGATTTACAGCCATGTTAAACTGGTTCATTATGGAGAGGCCACTCTGTAGGCTGATACACTAAGAGGCGCTCACTCACACTTAGGTTCTTCGTGTGCGATGGCTTGAAAGACAACCAACTAAAGTAACCTTTCCATTGACTTTTATTTGATCGATAACAGTTAAATAATTCATTAATGTGTCTCACTATGTTCTCATAAGGCCATATCTGGCGATTGGTTAATCTGGTGGTAACGTTAATTGTGAGTGCATCTCAATGTCAAACAAGACCCGGATTCAAAACGGCAATTGTCCGGCTCTACCTCCCGAAGAGTGACGTTTAATTATCCTGTCTCCAGAAAATTTCATAGCGACGAAAACACCCTCAAACCCCCCCCCCCCCCCCCCCCCCCCAACCCCTCCCCCCAACCCCACCCACCCATTCAACGTGTTTAAGACAGGCAGCACAGCTATACCACAATCTCATTAAAATCAGATCTTAGTTCTCGCTACCAATAAACAAAGATCTGAGGACATCCCATTAGGGGCCACGTTAGAACGACCTTTCATCCGATCAATCAGAGCGTCGCTTACCAGATCATGAAAGTTACAGTTGGAATGTGATTGCTAATCATGCAACCTCGAAAACTTAAACACAGGGTATTCCGAACGATAGTTACGGGCTCAACGACTGAATCCATACAATCTAGACCATTCCAGAATGTTCTTTAGTTCAGGTTTCAAGAATTTGTCTAAATATGTTTCGAAGCGTAGTCGCCAATTGGAAATTAGAACCGTAAAGCACGAGAAAGCTGCCTTCTGACTGGCAAATGTCGACTTCTTGTCAGTCATTTCATTGGTCGGTCAAAGTTCGCGCAAGGTCGGTCTGACGTGACCCGTAATGAGATGACCTCAGATCTTTGTTTAGCGGTAGCGAGAATTAAGATCTGATTATAATGAGAATGAGCTATAACGATGACATCATTGAAAATACAAAGGAAGAGATCTTGAACATCACTGGTTTATCAAATACAAATCTATGCACCAGTATTTCATTGTATTCTCCGTCCAGTGCTATTTTGAGGAGCATTGTGATACTAAAAGATGACTTGTTTGGACACTCAGAAGATGTTTTGTTGAATATGTGTTGAATAATAGTATTTGTATGTTTACCATCAAAACCAATTGTTTAAAAACGGGGTCAATTACAAACCGAGATGGTCTAGTGCTGTTTGAACAGTATTCTTCTTATCACACAAAACAAAACGATGAAAAACAAACGCACAGTGTCACCATTCACAATACCTGTTTTAACGAGAATATTATGTTTTTAATGATTATCTTTGCCAAGCAGTATAGTTTGTACTCTACTATACGACCCGTTGTTTATGTACGGGTTCGTCACAAGACGTGGAGCACCAACTGCTATGATGGTAAAATTATCCAGTCATAAAGAGAATAGTTTCTTGCATAGATTTTCAACAACCCATCACTTGCTTCGAGGACCAGAATCTACCGCAGATTAAATAACATTTTCAATCAGAAATCGATATTTAATCATCGTAAAATAACGACGTTCTACAACGCAATCTCCGGACGGTACGTTCTTGACAATATTTACACAACCGGAAGACAATTCAGATATGTACCTTTGATACTCCGACCAGCTTCCCCGTGAAATCAACACTAGATGATACACACAGGTGGGCATTCAGCATTAACCCTTGGTAGCCCATACAAGGAGGCACGTGACATTAACCCTTGGTGACCAATACCAGGAGGCAACCCCTGAAGATCCGGGTTATAATTCGTCTTCAGCAACTCATGCTTGTCGTAAGAGGCGCAATCGGGTGGTCAGACTCGCTGACGTGGTTGATGCATGTCATCATATCCCAATTGCGTAGCTCGATGTTCTTGATGTCAATCACTGGATTATCTGGACCGGATTCGAATATTTAATGACCGCCGTGAAGTATTGCCTAACGCGGCACTAATAAAGAAACAAACAAACACAACATACAAGGAGGCATTCAACATTAACCCTTGGAAGCCGAGACAAGGAAGCATACACATCATGAACCCTTAGTGACATGTACAAGGAGGCACTCAACATTAACCCTTGATGTCCCATACAAGAAGCACTTAACATTAACCCTTGATGCCCCATACAAGAAGCACTTAACATTAACCCTTGGTGCCCCCATACACGGAGGCCCTCAACATTAACCCTTGGTTCCCCAAACAAGGAAGCACTCAACATTAACCCTTGGTTCCCCATACAAGGAAGCACTCAACATTAACCCTTGGTTCCCCATACAAGGAAGCACTCAACATTAACCCTTGGTGCACCATACAGGGAAAATTCAGCAATAACCCTTAGTGGTCCATACAAATGGGCACTTAACACCAATATGTGATAGCCCATACATCGGGGTGCTCAACGTTAACTATGAAGCACTCAGCATTAACACATGGAGACTCACACACGAAGGCACATCTAATATAATATAAAACACTATGACGTAACCATGTCCGTACAGACCGACAAACTTGTGAGGGTTTTTCCAAGACGTCGATTAGCCAATCCGATAGCTGGACCCCTTACGCCAACAGAATACCACAAGTCATGTTGTTACACGTGAAAAGTCATTAAATCCCCTAAAATGGCCTGGGGGAATGTAACATTGAAACAGCACATCATGTTGCGAAGCCCGTTTTATCGGAAATAACAAAGAACGTAGGACCGCTGTTTTTTTTTTTATCAAAGCTCAATCCCTGCATGTGGTTTTAGCTAAGTGCACAGGGGTTCCAGTTTCGACTCGGTGACCTACATCAACATTTCCAGAACGTTTTTTACAATCGTCTTACTGTAATCTTAGCAGTCAAGTTAACCTATACCTTTTGTTTCTTTGTTGTTTGACGCCCATCAATATTGCAGTTGTAAGACGGCGGTCTGCAAAGAATCGAGTCTGGACCAGACAATCCAGTGGTTGACATCATGAGCATCGATCCACTGGGATACGATGACATGTATCAACAAGGCCAGCGAGCCTGATCACACGATCCCGTTAGTCGCCTCTTACGACAGGCATATACGTCAAGCATGGGTTGCTGAGGACCTATTCTAACCCGTATCTTTAATGGTTTAACCTGTACATAATACATTTCACATGTTTCAACTCTGGAACATGAAGAAGGGTCCATGACCTCGCTCAGAGTGGTACCAGATGAGTACCAGCAGAGTCTATTGTACGATTCCGACAATATCATGACTGTTTATGAACTACTATCGAATAGTGATGCTACCAAATACATGCAAGGGCAAGTCAGTTTTTCACCTGAAAAAAACATGGGACCACATAGTACAGGTCAGGTTTGTCACTGATGCGTCAAATTTGAAAATGTCCTCCATATATCTACCATAAAACGTTTGGAAAGCTTTGCTAAGGCCCTGGATGTTGTAACCTTGATCAAACAACCTTTGTGCAAAAGTCGCATGACTGGGTGTCCGAAAAAAACAAATGCGTTGTGAAATCTTTGTTCGAATCCTCCTTTCTGAGATACCCGTAAAGACCCGGGGTAGAATAGGCCATCAGCAACCCATGCTTGCCGTAAAAGACGACTATGCTTGTCGTAAGAGGCGACTAACGGGATCGGGTGGTCAGGCTCACTGACTAGGTTGATGCATGTCATCGTATCCCAATTGCGTGGATCGATGCTCATGATATCAATCACTGGATTGTCTGGTCCTGACTCGATTATTTACAGACAGCTGTCATATAGCTGGAATAGTGCTGAGTGCGGCGTTAACCAACCAACCAACCAACCAACCGTGTCTACCGTACCTGTACTGAGTGTATGTTATTGTCCTTCATTGTGTAGACCTGGGTGTAAAGTCCGTGATAGACTCATGTGTGTCATGGCGGACAGGCGGACAGGATCCTCTGAAGTAGTGTTTGTTCATCTGATTAGGCCTACAGACGTATTACTTGTTGTCGTTCTCAGTCTGACCAAATGAAGGAACATCAAACATTGGTCAGATCGTAGGCTCAGACAAAAATGCATGGGAAATCCACGACGTCAAGAGACGCTGGAACCGTTCGTTTGATTCCTAATAGGTCAGCTGACGGCCTCCTTTGGGAATTGGGACCCAGGTTTCAGGGTCAGTGATTATTTAACAGCAATCACATAGAAGGATTCATATTCAGTTATCCACGTCTGATAGTGTCGGTGTCTTGGTTTGGGCCGGGGTTGTGAAGGAAAATTGATATTAATGGATTGCTGCTTGACGCCTAAAGTCTGGGTCCACAGCAGTAGGAGCTATTTGTGTTGGTCTACTGTATAGGTCCTGTTCATAACACCCCTGTTCTGTCAGGATCTTTATTAGTGTGTAACATCCCCCAAGAAGAAAGTCTCCCCCTTAGTAAAACACGTTATTTTGGGAAATTTGTACTTTTAGCCGATAATGTGAGGTTTTGATTGGAAAATAATATGACATATAGTGTGTTCGTTAAAGCGTGATGTAACCGTCTATTACTCGTCAAGTTTGACATGCATCGGTCAATTTCGTGAAGACCCCAAGTCATTCAGTGTGTAATATTTGAAGGGTGTATTTGCTTTAACCATCTGCTGATTGGTTTATCCGACACATGTCGTTAGAATTCAATTATACTGTACAAATTTGATTGAGCAGTTTGCCTATAATTCAAGCACGGAGCCACGGGGCCGAGAAGTAGGGATGCTCCTTGATCGAGCGCCTGATATTGTGGGCAAAAAACTGCTGGCCTGTCAGTGTAAGCTCACTCATAATGAAATCCCGAGGTTTTTCTGGAAATAATCAATACAAAGTGTCGAGATTGTGTGTCCTCCTGGATGCGGTTCCTTACCAGTCATGTGAGATGTCTTGGAGGAAGAAACACGGCTCTCTTTCGTCACGCTAGGACGGCAGGTGGATTGTCTTGTCACCACACACTTTTTGCGTTGAATTCTGAGTGGCTCAGCGGTGCTAGAACTGAAGAGCTACCAATTACTTAGTTGTGCAGGTTAAAGTATATGACCTTTGCATTAAGAAAGCATGAGCATGAGACGGAGAAGAGGAGAGAGAGAAGAGGAGAAGGAATGATCTCGTGAGAAGATAAGACAAAGATGAATCGAGAAGATAAATAAAAGCGACAAAGCCATTTCCACATTCATAAGAAATCTCCACCTAAATCAGAGTTGATTGTACGATAGAGAAGATGAGAGGAAGAACGAGAAGATGAGAGGAAGAACGAGAGAATGGACGAGTGGAAGGACGAGAGAATGAGAGGAAGGACATGAGGAAGGACGAGAGAATGAGAGGAAGGACATGAGGAAGGACGAGAGGAAGCGTATGATAAGAACCTAATGGGAAAGAGAGAGGATGAGTTGGTAGAGGAAAAGAACAGCGACTCAGTTGTGATTATCGCCCATTTCAACAGGTCTTCAGTTACATCCCATCCTAACGGCTTCATGTGGAAATTAAGTCAAACGTAATGCAGGTCATAGACGAACATCGTGATCCATTTATATAATTGTCAGCGTTATTTTGCCTCTTTCCCCAAATGGAGTCTGTTTCGTGGGCGTTGACGTGTTATGTTTACTTGAGCTAGGTCGATGTTTCTGTTAGTTTGTTTGTTGTTTAACGCCGCACTCAGCAATATTCCAGCTATATGACGGCGGTCTGTACGCCATCGAGTAAGGACCAGACAATCCAGTGATTGACAACATGAGTGTTTCTGTTTGTGAACTGGCATCCACGAGTTTCAGCAGCATTTTTTAATTATGCTGAGTCAACAAAAAAAAGCAATGTTGGAATCGAGACATTAAAACTGTTCCCCACTGTGTTGCAAAACGAACATATTTCTGAAATGTGTTTTCTATATCTATGAATATCCGAATCTCTGCACTTGTTCTCAGCAGACGTAATTCAAAATTAACATACCGTTCTTAGTTTCAACAAACTCTGTATGGGCTAAAATGCGCTATCGTGTCACTGGACACCTGATGCTTATAGCAGGAGGGCCATAATTGATGCGATCTTGGATTTAAATCTACGGAAAGTGGATTTGGGCACAACTCGGGGACGTAGTGAGTGAGTGAGTGATTATGGTTTTACGCCGCTTTTAGCAATATCACGGCGGGGGACACCAGAAATGGGCTTCACTCTTTGTACCCATGTCGGGAATGAAACCCGGGTCTTGGGCGTGACGAGTGAACGCTTTAACCACTAGGCTACCCGACCGCCCCTTCGGGGACGTAGCTCTGCAAAGGGAGGGAATGGGCAAGCGAGAATCTGAAAAGAGTTTGGGATTGAGCTTGGTTACACCGTAAGTAGCTATGTTCCAGCAATGTGACAGTGGGGACCCAAGAAATGGGCTTCACACATACTTTTTTCACATGGGCCAAATTTTGTTTTGTTGTTATAACGATAAAAAGCGGTCATGTGGGGAATCGAACCAGGGCCTTCGGCGTGGTGAGCGTGAAGCGCTTGGCTATCCCACCGCCAAACGAGTGTTTTTGTTTTGTTCATGGGATGGCAGAGAAAAACGAAACATTATTGTCAGTCTTGCATTAGCAGAACATGTCTGATTCGTCTAGAAAAACTGTAAACCACAAACTGCCCAGCAATTAGACAACTTTACGATTTTGTTTGCAAAGAACTTCGTCTCTCCTTTCTTACGCCGATGGTGTGACGGCATAAACCGCGTGGTCGATGTGGACGCTGTCCTTCTTATACTGGCGTAGTCGGCTCATAAACACCTTGTTTGGCTGTTGGTCGAACCAGCGCAAATGGAATTACCTTCATCCAGACGCCTGTATCGACTTAAAGGAATCTTTTCAAGCTGATCTGGGGCGAAGAAGAAGAACGACAACTCGTGCCGATGGGAACGGTTGCCACCAGGTGTTGCACCGCGGAGGCTCAAGGTTGGGAAATTTAGAGCCAAATCGCTTTTATCGGATTTAAGAGTGAGTGAGTTGTGTTTAACGCCATATTGAACAGTATTTCAGTCATATCACGTCGTGTCAGCTTGATATCGGATGAAAACTCGAAGCAGGTCTTTCACCTTTACCACCTGGCGAAATCCACAAGCACGGGCGTGGTTCTGACTAAGTCTAAAACGACCTCAGTCCGAACAGGGATTCGAACCCACGATCTTAGGTTTCTAGCACGCCTAACTGTATAATTTGGCATCCCATGCCCCAATCGGACTTTAGAGGAAGGGAAGTTAAAATACAATAGTTAGATCACCTGGAAATAAATACGTTAGCTTGTCCGGGTACGTTGGTTGGTAGGTAGGTTTGATGTTTAACACCGCACTAAGCAATATTCCAGCTATATTACGATTAATATCATGAGCATCGACCTATTCTACCCCGGATCTTCACGGGTCTGTCTGAAGATCCGGGGTAGAATAGGTCTTCGGCAAACCATGCTTGCTGTAAAAGGTGACTATGTCGTAAGTGGCGACTTACGGAATCGGGTGGTCAGGCTCGCTGACTTGGTTGATGCATGTCGTTCGATCCCAGTTGCGTAGATCAATGCTCAAAATATCAATCACTGGATTATCTGGTCCAGACTGGATTATTTACAGACCGCCGTCATATAGCTGGAATATTGCTGAGTGCAGCGTTAAACAACAAACAAACCAACCAACACGGGTCTGTCCAGGTATGTCTGCCACCTCCACCTGGTAAGATGTCCTCGGATTCCACGTACTTTGTGAAGCTGGCACTTGAATGTCAGCCGACCTTCGGAATGGTCTGAAGGCTAACCCACGCAACTCAGATCAACGTTATAACAGTTGCTCTCAGAAATGATGATCAGATTTTAAACATGGCCGCCTCGTCAGCCATATTGAAAGCCTTATTATAGTCCATTCCTCAGCTGTTTCTAATTGTATCAGTTTTGACACGTAGAGTGACTAAGTTCTGATATATAGAGTGAGTGAGTGACTTAGAGTCAATAGCGTAAATATTAACATCAACGTCAGAGAACAAAACCAGACTCCATTGTCCACCGAAACAGATTCCATTTGGCATAAAAAAACCATTGGCATTTCTTTAATAGTCTCTGCCAAGACATTCACCTTTTTTATCCCAGTTGGCTGATGTGTGCCTTATGTCCTACAAGTAAGACCACAGAATATCAATTACCAGTGTCTTGAAATATAACTCCGTGGATTTTCTTGAAATTATAGCGTGCGTTTTATCGCCCCAAGCAGTAAACATTACCCTACAACGTCCGCTATATAACCACAGCATCATAAACAGCGACCTCGACGGCGCGAAAGCTTAGACGCTGATTGTGGTTTATGTAAAATGGAAGCTATGAAGGGTTTATGCGACAAAACTAATCAACCTGAATCGGGCGAATTGTCAGACATCGAATCAAGAGCGCCTGAAGAACGTCAAATCATGCAAAAAAAATTTAAAACGGCCCTTAGTACAAAAAACTATACGTATTTTTTGTTGAAATTTACACGACGCGCTATCGTCTCTATACAACCTCACACCAGTTTTAACATCATCATACTCGCATCATGCAATAAGCCTCAACCCAGATGACTAATTCAGCTTTGCGTCCTTCACACTGAAGAGGGAAATTGGTATAAAGCCCCGCAATTGATTGTCTGCACGGGCCGCACGTGTGCATGTATTGATCTCGTAGTGCACGGGATTCCCGTGCTTTTTCCGTAACGATGAATTAAGCAAATCAGGAGCCTGGATGGCACATGATTCACTGCCATGGATTCCACGACTTGAATCCGAATCTTTAAATCTCCCACAGTAGGAAGAGTGGTTTTTTTTAGGTCTGGCGGTTGCCGCCAATCTTTCTTGTGTTTTTTAATCATCCCATGATGCGAGTTTGTGAGAGCCGCTGGCAATTCCGCCATGGTCACACCCATCTGGAAATGTACATTTTACGTTCATGAATAGATTATTGGGTATAAGGTACATCAAGTTCACCCATTGTTTAGTTTGTTGATTAACGCCGCACTCAGCAATGGCCCAACTATATAAAGTTCACTCTTTTGTAACCACTATGCTTGTCGTAGGAGGCGACTAACGGGATCGGGCCGTCAGGCTGGCTGACTGGGTTGATGAATGTCATCGTATCCCAATTGCGTGGATCGATGCTCATGATGTCAATCACTGGCTTGATCACTGTCATATAGCTGGAATATTGCTGAGTGCAGCGTTAAACAACAAACAAACAACAACGACACACTTCTATCTCAAACTTGAAGCGAACCACGTCTCGTTTATCACCGATCCTGAACTTCTGTTTGAGATTGTATTTGGAAGAATTTTGTTTCTTTGTTTGTGTTATTGTCTTCCTCATCGCATAGCGTTATCTTTATACCACGAGGGGCTAATGCGTACGCTCGTCACGCCGAAGACCCGGGTTCGATTCCCGACATGGGTACAATGTATGAAGCCCATTTCTGGTGTCCCCGTCGTGATATAGCTAGAATATTGCAAAAAGCGGCGTAAAACCATTCTCACTCACTCACTTATACTACGATTATTGTATGACGGGGGTATAAAAAGGTTTCGAAGAAGCTGGCCCTTGTTTGCTTCTTTCAAACATCATGTAGGCATTGAGCTTTGAATAGTACAAAATAATAGGAGTCTTTTGGGCATTTCCGATCTATAAATTTCTCAACATGAGACGTTATGTCAACGCTAGACTTCTCAGGACCTCCCTAGGTATCGTAATGGGTTCACACTTGTAAAGACCTGTGAAGATCCGGGGTAGAATAGGTCATCAGCAGACCATGCTTGCCGTTAGAGGCGACTAACGGAATCAGGCGGTCAGGCTCGCTGACATGGTTGATGCATGTCATCGTATCCCAATTGCGTGGATCGACGTTCATGATTCAGTCACTGGATTGTCTGGATCAGACTCGATTATTTACGGACCGCCGTCACATAGCTGTAATATTGCTGAGTGTGGCGTTAAACAACAAAGAAACAAATCACGCTTGAAACAACCTAGCTTGATGGATATGTCCAAGCTACCATAACTACTCACAGGTCTGGTAAACAAATAAAATATCCGCCTGTCTGTATCGACTTTCGTGTCGCCTCTTATCATATGATCATCTCCTGCCCTAGCAGTGATGGCACTGAAATTGTATTGCCTTGATACATCCATGCCTTCATTTGAGCTGAAGTGTTACTTTAGGAGGGGAATGTTATTCACGCACACTGGTTACATTCCAGTCAATACACGACTCTAAAATTCCTGTTTTCATCAGAATGGAGATGATATGATATCGGTACCATAAAAAGCCACTCGCTCTTGGTGCATATTTGATGGGCACATACAGTTCCGTTGTCTTTGGAGTCAATGAGAATCATGAAAAACTGTATCCTCAAAAGACTGGTACATTTTGGGAGATATGAGAAAATAATTCCCGGAAGAGGCCAAAAGAAAACATGTGTGATGAGAATCGATTACAGGGCCTGTTGTACAAGATTGGATTTGGCATGGGTATGTGGAGAGAAGAATGAGGATGTGTCATAAAAAAAAACATGGCCTGTCATTGTGAGGCTTTGATAGGGGATATACTACGCATATATCTTCAGAGTATTGAGAATCTAGGCGTATGAACCACTTTCAGTGTATTGAGAAATTAGACGTACGGACCACTTTCAGTGTATTGAGAATCTAGGCGTATGGACCACTTTCAGTGTGTTGAGAATCTAGGCGTACAGACCACCTTCAGTGTATTGAGAATCTAGGCTTATGAACCACTTTCAGTGTATTGAGGATCTAGGTGTACGGACCACCTTCAGTGTATTGAAATTCGTGTCATATGGACCACTTTCAGTGTATTGATAATCTTGGCGTATGGACCACTTTCAGTGTATAGAGAATCTAGGCGTATGGACCACCTTCAGTGTATTGAGAATCTAGGCGTACGGACCACCCTCAGTGTATTGAGAATCTAGGCTTATGAACCACTTTCAGTGTATTGAGAATCTAGGCGTACGGACCACCCTCAGTGTATTGAGAATCTAGGCTTATGAACCACTTTCAGTGTATTGAGAATCTTGTCATATCGACCATCTTCAGTGTATTGAGAATCTAGGCGTACGGACCACTTTCAGTGTATTGAGAATCTAGGTGTATGAACAACCTTCAGTGTATTGAGAATCTAGGCGTATGAACAACCTTCAGTGTATTGAGAATCTAGGCGTACGCCCCACTTTCAGTGTATTGGGAATATAGACGAATTAGTACTGACTGCGTGGTCAACCAAACCATCAACACCTACATGGTATTGACTACGTTGAAATCAGTCGCCCCAGAACACGTGTGCCTTTACACTCTGATGCTTTGAGGTGCTCTCAGTCAAACTGAAATGTAACACAAACTCTGTCAATTATACACTAGATAATGTATTACATCCGAGAATTTAATCCGGGTTTCTAATTTTTATTTCATTTGGGTTTACGATAGCTTAGGGGCATGTAACAGGATACTTAGCGGTTATGAGGTCATATGATCTCCCTGATGACGCCATTACCCTGTAACATCTGCCTTCAGCGAGCCCGCATCAGCAAGACTGCCAATTCTCGTTTGTCTCCGTCACACAGCGCAATACAATTCAACGATTACCCGTACAAAGGAAGGAACTCGGCTGTGCCAGTACCGTTATTGTAGAAGCATTGATATTTGATTTTCTTTCTGGCTTGGAACATCCTCGTGATTAAGTTTTCTTGTCCTCATGTTTCGTACATAAAGTGTATTGGGGTTGTAAAATGAACAGGTTTGATTTCTGCGGAAGGGAAATTCAGTTATACAATAACGGCAATGCCGGCTATGTCACGAACTGTCATGTCTGGTGATGGATACTGTTTCGAAATACCACGTGACATGTGCATTAATCAGTTTTCTACTCGCCTATTTACGTCATATGTTCAAGTGAACAATGATGCGCAAGCAACGTTGAACACGTGCAAAGCATTAACGATGAACAATTTACGGTTCACAGGTGCAAAACATTAACGATGAACAATTTACGGTTCACAGGTGCAAATTAACAACGACCTACAATTTACGGTTAACAGGTGCAAATAAACAACGACGTACAATTTACGGTTAACAGATGCCAATAAACAACGACGTACAACTTACGGTTAACAGATGCCAATCAATAACGATGAACAATTTATGGTTAACAGGTGCAAATTAACGATGAACAATTTACGGTTAACAGGTGCAAATCAATAACGATAAACAATTTACTGTTAACAGGTGCAAATTAACAACAACGTACAATTTACGGTTAACAGGTGCAAATCAATAACGATGAACAATATACCGTTTACAGGTGAAATCAATAACGATGAACAATTTACGGTTAACAGATGCAGACCAACAACGACGTACAATTTACGGTTAACAGGTGCAAATCAATCACGATGAACAATTTACGGTTAACAGATGCAGATCAACAACGACGTACAATTTACGATTAACAGGTGCAAACTAACAACGACGTACAATTTACGGTTAACAGGCGCAAATCAACAACGACATACAATTTACGGTTAACAGGTGCAAATCAATAACGATGAACAATTTACCGTTTACAGGTGAAATCAATAACGATGAACAATTTACGGTTAACAGATGCAGATCAACAACGACGTACAATTTACGGTTAACAGGTGCAAATCAATCACGATGAACAATTTACGGTTAACAGATGCAGATCAACAACGACGTACAATTTACGGTTAACAGATGCAAACTAACAACGACGTACAATTTACGGTTAACAGGCGCAAATCAACAACGACATACAATTTACGGTTAACAGGTGCAAATTAACAATGACGTATAATTTACGGTTAACAGGTGCAAATCAACGACGTACAATTTACGGTTAACAGGTACCAATCAACAACGACGTACAATTTACAGTGCAAATCGAGAATTCACAATTTACGCTTAAGACATACAAATCAAGAACGATGCACATCTTACGTCTAACATGTCTAAATCAAGAACGATGCACATCTTACGTCTAACATGTCTAAATCAAGAGCGATGCACAAGTTACATTTAATGCGTACAAATCAGGGGCAATTCACAATTTACGTGTAGCACGTAAGAATCAAGAACAATGTTCAAGTGGCTCTCTTACGACAAGAATTGGTAACTGGGAACCAATACTTTCCAGGAATCGTCAGAAATTAAATAATCAGAAACCATAGTTCGAAATCAGACTGTGTTTAATCTCTGAGATATGTTTCATTGACACTGGAAGTAATTGCGACGTGTAAACATGTCTGCCCTGCTTCAGTACGCATTCATTTTGCGAATCCTATGTTACAGGTGAGCTGCACGTGCCCCTGGAGGTGTGTGGAGCTGTGGTGAAGCGCGAGCTGGACTTCTGGCAGATGAACGAACACGAGATTAAGGCCTGCTGTTGGCGCCATTACCGCTCCTACATAGAGAATCAGAGGATACTCGACTCATTTGACTCCTCGCTCCAGAAGGAAAACTTTAACGTTGACCTCAACGTCCTGACAGGATGGAAATACTGGCAGACAAAGATCTGGCTCATCCTAGATCATCCGAGGACATCACGACTGGCCATGGTAAGTGTAGCATGTATTGCCGATAGCGTGTCCTAGATCACAGGAGGACATTACGACGGGCCATTGTAGGTGTAGTATATATCGAACTCATTAAAATCAGATCTTAGTTCTCGCTTCCGCTAAACAAAGATCTGAGGAAATCCCGTTAGGGGACACGTCAGAACGACCTTTCATCCGACCAATCATAGCGTCGCTTACCAGATCATGAAAGTTACAGTTGGAATGTGATTGCTAATCATGCAACCTCGAAAACTTTAACACAGGGTATTCCGAACGATAGTTACGGGCTCAACGACTGAATCCATACAATCTAGACGATTCCAGAATGTTCTTTTGTTCAGGTTTCAATTTTTTATCAAGAATTTTTCAAAATATGTTTCGAAGTGTAGTCGCCAATTTGAAATTAGTACCGTAAAGCACGAGAAAGTTGCCTTCTGATTGGCTAATGTCGACCTCTTGTCAGTCATTTAATTGGTCGGTCAAAGTTCGCGCAAGGTCGGTCTGACGTGACCTGTAATGAGATGTCCTCAGATCTTTGTTTAGCGGTAGCGAGTATATATTGCCGATAGCGGGTCCTAGATCACCGAGGCCATCACGACTGCCATGATTAGTGTAGTATATATTGCCGATAGCGGGTCCTAGATCACCGAGGCCATCACGACTGACCATGGTAAGTGTAGTATATATTGCCGATAGCGGGTCCTAGATTGCCCGAGGCCATCACGACTGGCCATGATTAGTTTAGTATATATTGCCGATAGCGGGTCCTAGATTGCCCGAGGCCATCACGACTGGCCATGATTAGTTTAGTATATATTGCCGATAGCGGGTCCTAGATTGCCCGAGGCCATCACGACTGGCCATGATTAGTGTAGTATATATTGCCGAAAGCGGGTCCTAGATTGCCCGAGGCCATCACGACTGGCCATGATTAGTGTAGTATATATTGCCGAAAGCGGGTCCTAGATTGCCCGAGGCCATCACGACTGGCCCTGATTAGTGTTACTGCCTACAGCTGGACCTCGACATGAATGTTGAACTGATTCTGACCTGATCAGGGTGATCCAAGTATTCCTACTGGCCATGTTTTACAACATCTCTCGATGCCATTCTGTCTGGCTATCATACAAGTCTATCACATAGCATCACACCAAAATAGAATATAACGTCATACCACTATAGAACATAGCACCATACCAATAAAGAATATAGCATCACACCAATGTAGAACATAGCACCATACCAATGTAGAACATAGCATCATACCAATGTCGATAGCATCGTACCAGCCTAGGAGATGGCATCATACCGGCCTAGGACATGGCATCATACAAGCCTAGGACATGGCATCATACCAGCCGAGGACATGGCATCATACCAGCCTAGGACATGGCATCATACCAGCCTAGGACATGGCATCATACAAGCCTAGGACATGGCATCATACCAGCCGAGGACATGACATCATACCAGCCTAGGACATGGCATCATACCAGCCTAGGACATGGCATCATACAGGCCTAGGACATGGCATCATACAAGTTTGGGACATGGCATCATACCAGCCTAGGACATGGCATCATGTAGGACATGGCATCATACAAGCCTAGGACATGGCATCATACCAGCCTAGGACATGGCATCATACCAGCCTAAGACATGGCATCATACCAGCCTAGGACATGGCATCATACCGGCCTAGGATGTGGCATCATACCAGCCGAGGACATGGCATCATACCGGCCTAGGACATGGTATCATACCAGCCTAGGGCATGTCATCATACCAGCCTAGGACATGGCATCATACGAGCCTTGGACATGGCATCATACAAGCCTAGGGCATGGCATCATACCAGCCGAGGACATGGCATCATACCAGCCGAGGACATGGCATCATACCAGTCCAGCCGTGTCGACCACAGCACAGCCCACTTTTTCTGGATCCGTTGGTTGTTGGCGCATGTGCTTCGATGATGATCTTTGGTCGGTGATGATCTTTGGTCGACGGTGGTCTTTGGGCTGTTCGCACCTTCCCCTAATACGGCTGATGCGCCGTGACATAACTGAATGCTCCTCAAAGCATCGTTGAACCAAACCCACCGCTCCTGCACCTGCAACATGATGTAATGGGACTTATCTCACAGCGTCCTAAGCCCAATCCATAAAGGACAATCCTTGACACACGGTGCCCTTGTTGCGACGTCCTCCATAGACGGAGCATGTAATCTGGCAGTCGTTGCTCGCTCTTCATGCTTGCTTCAATTAAGTAGCTTGTCGCCTAATAGACCGAACGTATTCCTGATCCATACGAGTCTTGTGAGTAAGGTCAGTGAGTCGAGATTCAAGGTTGAGACAGAGTGCTTTCATTAAGTCCAGTCTGGTTAAAAGGACCCATACGTGTTTAACCGATAATTACAAAATGATATCTGCGTGCATTTACATAAGACTAGACCCAGTCACCTCCCTTATCGATACTGTTACACTGTCTGACGTGGAACTCTGTGGTGAGGATCTTGAACTTCGTCTTAGAGAAACATCACCGTTAAGGAGTGTATACGAGCCACACATCAACGGATCCTTGAATATGTAAATCAATTCTTGGTTAAGCTCATCTGAAGCCACAGTCTAGTCAGCTTCGACCATCTCGTGTGGTTCAGTCGTCGCCAATTGCCTATCTTTTTTGTCCGAAACTATCTTCAAGCATGTTGACATCACGGTCGTCGGTGCAAGTAAGCACATCTGGCGTTGTGTTTATGATTCTGATCCTATGTTCAATATGACTGTCATAGCGGCCATTCAGATGTTTCCAATTCACTGTCACTTGTGAAAATACCCCGAAACACGTTGTTAGTCGCGTATTTGTGCACATTGTGTTTTGGTCATCTTTTGACCATTGGTACTGAATAACACTTTACCTAACCTAGGTACCGCTGAATACATTCAGATGTATCGGACTATACACTTTGCTCAAGGCATTACAATCGATAGTTGAACATCTCCGTTGGTCTTCTTGGTCAAAGTAGCAGTTATTTGGAATTAGGTTTGGCCGTATGTCTTTTGAGCCATGCGTTTCTAATTATCAAAGATAAATGGATTTATTGTGATACTGTGCCACGTCGATTTTCAAATTACTTTGGCCAAGATGTGATTTTATTTCGTGGCTTATGGACTTTATTCTCTATGAAATAACTCAATATTACCAAATATTGATTGTACTTGCTAAACAGCTTAATCATTTATTTTTTTGCAATTAAGCGAGATTCACCTAATTGTTGATGAGATGTAACCGTATTTGTACAAGATGTATAATGTATATCTTTAAAAGCCACACGCATTTTGCAGTAGTAATTCATTAACCTATTTACTAATCCAGCTCAGATCATCATAAAACAGCCGTAATCACCATACTTAATCAGACCCAACTGACATACTATACCCATCGAGATTGCCATACTTTACCGACCGAAATCGCCATACTAACCCAGCCCTGATCGCCATACTAATCCAGCCATGGATCACTATACTAATCTTGCCCTGATTGTCATACTAATCCAGCCATGGATCACTGTACTAATCTAGCTCTGATTGTCATATTAATCAAGCCGTGGATCACTATACTAATCTAGCCCTGATTGTCATACTAATCCAGCCTTGGATCACTATACTAATCTAGCCCTGATTGTCATACTAATCCAGCCGTGGATCACTATACTAATCTAGCCCTGATTGTCATACTAATCCAGCCGTGGATCACTATACTAATCTAGCCCTGAATGTCATACTAATCCAGCCGTGGATCACTATACTAATCTAGCCCTGATTGCCATACTAATCCAGCCGTGGATCACTATACTAATCTAGCCCTGATTGTCATACTAATCCAGCCGTGGATCACTATACTAATCTAGCCCTGATTGTCATTCTAATCGAGCCGTGGATCGCCATACTAAGCCAGCCTAATTCAGTCGTGATCAGCATACTGAACAGACCAAGATCGCCATACTCAACCGACCGAGATCACCATAGTAATCCATCCCTGATTATCATACTCACCCGATAGCTCGCCATACTAATTCAGACTCTACTGCCCTGGATGACGTGGAGTGTTTCAACACAAGTATCAGACACTGCCAAGGTTTCGAACAGACATGTAGGTGAATTGATGAATGAGCCCCACCGCTATGCTATAATGGATGCCTGTTTTTATTGATGAATAAACGGTACCGCAATGCCATAATTGATGCATAGGTTTTATTGATTAACAATCCGTACACACCGCAATGCTATAATTGATGCATAGCTTTTATTTATGAATCGACGTTAAATTGTGAATAATAGCCGTATGTAAAGTAAATTGGTTTTCAGCCTATTGGCTTTACTCAGAATTAATGCAACCTTTTTATCTGTAAATCTGACAATATATAAGGAAGAAATCTCAACAAGGGATGAGCTAAACCCACAAAGACAGGTTTCCCCACAACACCGACATCTATTGATGATTTAGAGAGACGGTTGTATTAACATTTTATTTTCACCCAACGTTTAAAACAAGATATACACTTGAAAATTGGATTTGAACAAACATTTACAAACGTTATCAAAACATTACAAGGCTGAAAACGATCCCCGAAGCACTGCAATATTAGGTCCAAAACACAAATATGACACCTGAATAAAAAACATAACCATCCCTTGTTTCTTTCATGTTTAGTCACCATCAAACATGGCTGTATTCCATCCTTTGCCTGCAGTTTATTTCGCCGTTCATCTAATGTGATGTCTGTTTAGAGAGATGGTTGCATCTATTTCTTTTTTCTTCTAACGTTTTGCCGGCTCAGAGAGACAGTTGTATGGCCAGCGTATTCTAATCCAACGATATCGGTTTAATGAGAGTCGGTTGTTTCTACAGTATATTCAAATAACAATTTGTTTGCTTGTTTAACGCCGCACTCAGCAATATTCCAGCTTTTTGATGGCGGTCTGTAAATAATCGATTCTGGACCAGACAACCCAGTGATTGACATCATAAGCATCAATCTACGCAATTGGGATACTATGACTGCATCAACCATCTCAGCGAGCCTGTTAGTCACCTCTTACGACAAGCATGGGTTGCTGAAGACCAAAGTGACATCAGTTCAATGATAAACGAGAGATGAGTTATTTACTTATACTTGTGTATTCTCATCCAACATGATGCCGGTTCAGAGAGAGACTGATATATCAACATTTCTACCTGGATAGCACATGATTCACTGCCATGGATTCCACGACTTGAATCCGAATCTTTATATCTCTCCCAGAAGGAAGAGTGGTTATCTAAGGTCTGGCGGTTGCCTCCAATCTTTCTTGTATTTTTTAATCATCCCATGATGCGAGTTTGTGAGAGCCGCTGGCAATTCCGCCATGGTCACATCCAACTGGAAATGTACATTTTACGTTCATGAATAGACTATTGTGTATTAGGTATATCAAGTTCACCCATTGTTTTGTTTGTTGATTAACGCCGCACTCAGCAATAGCCCAGCTATATAAAGTTCACTCTTTTGTAACCACTATTCTTGTCGTAGGAGGCGATTAACGGGATCGGGCCGTTAGGCTGGCTGACTGGGTTGATGAATGTCATCGTATCCCAATTGCGTGGATCGATGCTCATGATGTCAATCACTGGCTTGATCACTGTCATATAGCTGGAATATTGCTGAGTGCAGCGTTAAACAACAAACAAACAACGACACACTTCTATCTCAAACTTGAAACGAAGCACGTCTCGTTTATCGCCTATCCTGAACTTCTGTTTGAGATTGTATTTGGAAGAATTTTGTTTCTTTGTTTGTGTTATTGTCTTCCTCATCGCATAGCGTTATCTTCATACCACGAGGGGTGGTCGGGTAGCCGAGTGGCTAATGCGTACGCTCGTCACGCCCAAGACCCGGGTTCGATTCCCGACATGGGTACAACGTGTGAAGCCCATTTCTGGTGTCCCCCGCCGTGAAATTGCTTAATATTGCTGAAAGCGGCGTAAAACCAAACTCATTCACTCACTCAAAACAAACTATGGGACACATCAACCATCCACAGTAGCTCGTCTTGCTAGTTTTATGTATGCTACAAATACGTTACATTTCGTAAAGCTATTTGCTCTGCGTCCTGCCCCTGTTAACCGTAAAAAATTTACTTAGTCTTTTATATCATATAAATATTATTAAATATTCATGTCGATTATTTGCTCAGTGCATTCAGTGGTTCTAAAACTAGTTTCCCCGAGAAAAGGTCACGATAATCAACGAGTCGAGTCGTCAGGAATCAGGAAGCACATGTGCTGTGAATTTAGTTGATTCAGTGAAGCTTAAATCGTTGATATTCACTTGCATAGCGAGTTAACAGTTCGGCGAGGCAGTCCCGCCTGTGCGAGGCCTCGGTCACGTGCATGAGGCCATCGGGAAAGGCATGCATCAATACAGACATAGACAGCGTTATTACTTTTCACAATCAATCCGCTAGTTTCTCCGGCAGATTCGTCACATGTGTTTCTTCACTACGTCAAATTGATTTCTCCCGGATGAAAAGCAATGTATGTTCATGATTTTGAGGATAATGTATATATATGAATAAAACTACTCGACGCTTTCAATCGACCACCACATAAAATAACGGGCGCACTTGGCGGGTTTAATGTATTTGAAAAAGAGATCGAACTGTTGTTTCGCAAATATTTAGTATTCCGAGTCTCCGATACCCAATATCCCTGAAAGTAGAACGGTAATTACATGTTTAATACAACCCGTATCGTGCGATATTGTTTCAGGATATTGTGCGCATGCGTATAAAAGAAAATTACAATCCGATTGTTATAAAGGTGAACTCTCCATATCATATTTGTCAAAGTGTTTACAGTTATTTGTCATTATGCTCGAAAACAGATCGATCATGTGAATAACAAATGGATAATATTTAGTAATAATATGGCCGACATTATATGGTACTTGTTGTTACCCTGGCGCTCGGCATTTAAGGTCTCAAACAAGGACTGGTCGGCTCGGAGTCGGTATACTGTGTCTGAGTGGGGTATTCATGTTAAACTTCGGTATGGTATCTCAGTGCTAGCACTATAAATCGGCATCAGTCCGGACTAGTACGTGCATGCACGTCGCTATATAAGTGCAATAATTTTGGACGCGACGTTAAACCTATGTTCACCTCATCTCACCTCGATATATTGACGTTTGCAGATTAAAAACACTATCTGTCTGCTTTAGGCTCTTTACTATATCTGCCAGTCTCAATTCTGAGCTGGTTTGAGCAGCATCTCAACTGAGCAGGTGAAACCCTAAGTTTGGAAATGGACAACTCCTTTATATAAGTTTCTAGGCTAATTGAGGTTTTGAATTGAATATATGATAGCGATTCAGAGCTTGATGTCAGCGCTCCATGCCAATCCTGCTCACATGAACACTCTCTAAAATGAGATTCCGACAAAAAATTTAAAACATTATTTAGACATTGATGCTACCAAATGTAGCCAACCCCCCAAAAATAGATTTTGGAAACTCACTCTTTTCATTTTTACAATCTGATAATCATAGCATTTCCTAACAAATCCCGATTATAGCACATTGCTAATTTTGCACCAGTATTCCATAGCCCTCTTATAAGTGACTATATACATTGGATACCTTCCACACTCTCCTTTAACTACATGGGTAGAGGGTGCACGTGGTTGCTTTACACAGAACCGTATAATAAAATTGGGCTAATTTTAGTATCCAATATTTCAGAAGATAACTCATGGGTATGGTTTGAACATGTTTAAGGATTTAAAGACAGCACCAAGTACGTTTTTTGCCTGTACGGCAGCATTCCTCACATGATGAGTCCATGACAGTGTTCTTGAAAAATGTCTTTTCTAAAATCACAAATATTGCATACTGTTTGCCCCGCTTCCTTGACAAGTAGCGTTGGATAACAAACTGTAATATATACATGTTATCTGCTATGACCTTTTCTAAAACAAGCCTGAGACTCCACGATTTTCTCGTATGGCTCAGCCCCAAAATGATAACCTACTGGTAAGTATAGCTGTATAAATCTCGCCGAAAGTGCTCACAAGAGATATGCCTCTTGAACTGCTTGGATCTTTAATGTTGCCCCTTTTTGAACAATGTGACAAATATGTTGGGATTCCACACATCTGGAAATCGAGAGGAATCAAATGATATGTCAAAGAACAATTTAATATGTGATACTAATACCTCCATGGAAAGTTTAAAAAACTCAGGTGCTTTCGAACTTTTTTAATCTATTAAAAGAAGCATAAATTTCATCTACGGTAATAGGTAAATCAATGATACTGGCAGTCATTTCATCCGTGTTAAAGTCAATATCACCTTCCACTTGTGGTACTATGTCATCATTAATGTTACAATCTTGAAATAAATATTTAAAATGTGAAAAACAATCATCTAGTGGTATTTCGTCTTACTGTACTGCCGACGAGATATTTTCCTGAGTGCAGACCTGAATACTTTCGCATTATTAATATTCTATAATAACTTATCACGTTATGCAGTCTTTTTTGTTCTTATTAAGTCATCATATTTCTTTCTGGAATCCATATAAGATCTCAATGTTTTACAGTCTTTCTATCTCCTTAAAACGTTAGCTATGTTTCATATTTGAGGTAACTGATGTGTCATATTTGAAGTTAGCTAGGTTTCATATTTGAGGTAGCTAATGTGTCATATTTGAAGTTAGCTTTGTTTCACATTTGAGGTAACTAATGGGTCATATTTGAAGTTAGCTCTGTTTCATATTTGAGGTAACTAATGTGTCATATTTGAAGTTAGCTCTGTTTCATATTTGAGGTAACTGATGTGTCATATTTGAAGTTAGCTAGGTTTCACATTTGAGGTAACTGATGTGTCATATTTGAAGTTAGCTAGGTTTCATATTTGAGGTAACTGATGTGTCATATTTGAAGTTAGCTAGGTTTCATATTTGAGGAAACTGATGTGTCATATTTGAAGTTAGTTAGGTTTCATATCATATTTTGACTGAAGCTATACGTCTGCCCTTGAATCGACCATTGCCCCTGCGTCAAGACCAAACGTTCGATAACATATTCATTTCTACATATCGGAACAGGAATCAGCTTGAAACACATGTTTCTAAGGGGTGGATATTGTCAGCGATCATCCATGTTGCCATTACCGCCGACAAAAGCCGCGTCCCGCCCTGCGCGGGGCAGGTAAATGCACAGTACGTTTAGTAACGAGGACATCTCGTGCAGTACCCACGTGATCTCGCGTTGCTTGGACACTGAGAGGGAACCCAGGTAAAATTGATCGCCTGATTCAATGACAAGTCATGCTTAGTTATTACATAAACAGGTTTAGATCAATATAGCACTGATTTTACACAGTGCATTGTAAAGCAAGATGTATCAGCGACATGGAATCTAAATTAAATCGTTTTAGAGTCATGATATTTTATTTGTTTTAGCAATAATGGCATGGTATAGATGACGCTGTGTTTGACTTAATTCAAAACTGTTTTGTGTGTTTATTCTGCTGTCAGTATATTTAGTTGCTGAATGAGTGAGTGAATGGGGTTCTACGCCGCACGACCTGCGAAGTCATCAGGCCTGGGCCAAACAAACCAGTGGCTGATAGTGTGAGCACCGATCCATGACGCCGGGGCACGATGGCGAGCGCAGGCAGGGTAACAACAAGTACCATCTTTTAACGTCTTTTGGTATGACGCGGCCGGGGATCGTACTACCGATCTCCAGCTCTCCGTGCAGTTGAGAGCTCGTATGCCCTGACGCTTATCCTTTTAGGTTTATTCATATCCATCGTCCATTGTGACCACTCGATCCCCGTTTGTGTTGACTCTTGGGCAACAGAGAGTGTCGTGACTCGACTAGGCGAGGCGGGTAAACGTGAATTGAATTTGAGTTTTTTACTGGGTTGATGTCGTAAAGAGACATTTCTGATATATCACGAGTGAGTGAGTGAGTGAGTGAGTGAGTGAGTGAGTTGGGTTTAACGCCGCTTTTAACAGTATTCCAGTTATATCACGGCGTGTCAGCTTTATGTGGGAGGAAAGCCACAAGTACTTAAATCATGTATCTAATGTGAAATAAGACTACCTGTATTTATTTTCCTGACACCACGTGACGCAGCAATTATTGTAATTGTAATTGTACTCTAGGCCACATTGCCCAAAATACTGAATAAAGAATCTTGAAAACTTGAATCTTGAAATCTTGAAAGCCAGAAGTGATGCAGGTCTCAGACCACGGGTATGGTGCTGACAAACCTAGAAACATAATCGGGGCGAACCGGGATTCAAACCCACAATCATAGGTTTCTGGCTTGCCCAAGGGACGCAACTCTGCACAGAAAATCGCGGCACCTTAGACGACTTGGCCACCCGTGCCCCCGGATCTTTCACGACGGGCGTGTGAAGGATTACGGTTCTCTTTATCATGAGAACGATAGCATGAGCATCAGCTCATGTGGTAGGGTCACGATGACATACGTACATGGGCGTGGTACCCGTTCCTCTCGGTTACCCGCCTACAGTTATCTCAGAGCTTCGATTTTCGACAGTGGGAACACATTGATCGATTTGCAAGCGTGGATAAATGGTCGTCAAAATACTATCCCCACTGTCGCCCAACTGCCATTTTGCCCAATTTCTCCACTTCACAATGTTCACAATGGGACCCGCCCTATTCCCATTGGACGAATACATTGAATACCGCGTATAATGGGCTGACCAAACATGATTACTGGCAGGAATGAATGGCGTATTATATGGTGTGATTATATTCATGTGATCAAGTTGACAGCTCGTGAATAACTCTCCCTGTTGTGGGAGACGTGCTGTTACGGTGTTGTCTGTCTAGGTGCCCGGATGAAGAGGGGAATCAGGAAGGTGACTGGCGGCAAATCGATTGATCGCTCCCAAAATAGAGGAAGAGACTTCGAAATTTAATTCAGATAGAAACTTAGAAAGCAATCAATCGTGTTTGTATATACGAATCTCGATCTGTAGCCAGACTTAACTGAAGACTTGCTCAGATCCAACAAGAACAACCCCCCCCCCCCCCCTCAACCCCCAACACACACACACACACACACACACACACACACACACACACACACACACACACACACACACAAACACACACACACACACACACACAGAGATCTGTAGGGAATCCTATATATAGGAAGACCTGGTTGACGATGGGTTATAGCAGACAATTGAATATTACCGTGTAATGGCGTCTATTTATAGCGGAAGAGAGTGAGCGTCCCTGGCTATCGTCAGTTGCATCCAGTGTTCCTAAACCTGTTACAGCTGTATCTACGATCAGATTTTCTTTATTTGTTTCTTTTTTTTGTTGTGTAACGCCGCACTCAGCAATATTCCAGCAGTATGACGGCGGTCTGTAAATAATCGAGTCTTGACCAGACAATCCAGTAATTGATAACATGAGCATCGATCCACGCAATTGGGATACGAAGACATGCATCCAAGTCAGTGATCCTGACCACCCGATCCCGTTAGTCGCCTCTTACGACAAGCATGGGTTGCTAAAGACGTATTCTAACCCGGATCTGCACGGGTCACATATGATCAGGATCCGCTGCCCATTTGTTCGAATCCCAGATTTGCCCAGATAATGATCCATGTACCAATTGGTTCACGTCACACTTTGAGATAACCTATCCATCCACTGAATACCGGGCCAGACGTCATTACATACTCTCACTGCCCTATGCAATTCGAGCGGACATCTCGCTGAATTGGTTGATGGCCTGTCATTGTATCCCAACGCTGTGGATCTTTGTTCACTATATCAATTAGTGGATTGTTTGGTCCAGATTCGATTATTAACAGGCCGCAGTCATATAGCTGGAGTATTGCTGGAGTACGGCGTTAAGCAACAAAGAAACGGAGCACCTTCTCTGAAAGGATAATGGTGGGTTAGCGAGATGGTTAATGTATTTGTTGATAACGAAAACTTCAGGTTTTGATCCCCAGATGAGTCTTCACGGGTCAATCCTTCACGGGGTCAGTGTTCACGTGTGAGTTGTACACGGGTTAGTCACGGGGTCAGTTCTGCACGGGGTCAGTTCTTCATGGGGTGAGTTCTTCATTGGTCAGTTCTTCACGGGGTTAGTTCTTCACCGGTCAGTTGTTCACGGGTCAGTTTTCCTCGGGTCAGTTCTTCACAGGCCAGTTTTCCACGGGTCAGTTGTTCACGGTCCAGTTTTACACGGGTCACTATTCCTCGGGCAGTTGTTCACGGTCCAGTTGTTCACGGTCCAGTTTTACACGGGTCACTATTCCACGTGCAGTTGTTCACGGTCCAGTTTTACACGGGTCACTATTCCACGTGCAGTTGTTCACGGTCCAGTTGTTCAAGGTCCAGCTGTTCATGCTCAAACTGTTCTCGGCCCAGTTGTTCACAGGTCAGTTGTTCACGGTCCAGCTGTTCACGGTCAAGCTGTTCACAGGCCAGCTGTTCACGGTCAAACTGTTCACGGTCCCGTTGTTCACAAGCCAGTTGTTCACGGTCCAGCTGTTCACGGGTCAGTTGTTCACGGCTCAGTTGTTCACGGCTCAGTGTTTCACGAGTGTGTATACAATACAGTGGAGGCAGATCGAGTATGCAACATCTGGGAAGTTTTGATGTTCAACCCAAAGGAGATGATGAAAGCTGTGTGTGAATAACTTCACTGTTTGTTTGAACTGCAGTTTACACCTAATGACTTTGTGCATGCACCAATGCATGTTTAGTCATTTGTGTAATGACTCATATTTTCATTATGAAAATAGCGGGTAATGATGTTTATGTTTATACATTACGAGTGTGTGCATGTTCGCGTTCAATAACCATCGACCGGCTGCGTCTGCACTAGCCTTCAGAGTTACGCTTTTATTGCCAATTACACAACAATATATTTACAACACTGACGTGTTTATTTCTGTCTTTACGACAGTTTACAGATGACAATTTTCAAAGTAATTGTCTCGTTAGTCTTATTGAGAAACCAACAAAACCGGAACGGTCCCTGCCAGGCGTCACGTATTACTGAAAACTGTTTTTTCCATCTTGGGCGCTGTTTTCGCGACATCAACCACAACCTATTTGAAACGCGCAAGTTGTCTAATTCCACAAACACCATCCCCACAGTAGAAACATCAACTAGCGCAACGGCTGTCGATTTGACGACTATGAAAAGCCATCATGCACGACATCCCTAGGCAAACGCAGGCATCTGCCACCGCTTCAATGAAAACCAAGTGGCGTGTATTGTCGCCCACAGCAGTGGCGTGTATTGTAGCCCACAGCAGTGGCGTGTATTGTCGCCCACAGCAGTGGCGTGTTATGCAGTATAGAGCAGCCAGTTGAGAACACACTATTAATATGTTAATAAAATAAGTGCCGCATCTCTCAATGTAGCCCCCTAGGTGTAGGGAAAATGACATTATCAGGAAAAAATATTCATAATTACCCCCTCCCCTCCCCAGAGGTGTGACGTATTCAATGTGTTGCCAGCCCCATGGTGGGGAGAAGTTTCCCGAAAATCAAAGACGTGTTAGCAATGAATTATTTATGTGAGCGAGATGAGATGTTTCTTTCTATAAGCGTTCATCAACTTGCAGTTAGTAGAATGGCCTAGGCATATCAAGCAAATGAGTCGAGTTGAAAGGTCGAACACACCGTTCCCTAAACATACATGAAATCACCATAGAAATTGAAAATCTGCGGCGAATTGTTTTTTGCATAATGGCTTAATTTATATGTTACCACTGGATTTGTTTAAGTGCGGCGTGAACACCAGATTGCGACGCATCCATCATGTGCAATCATGAGTGATCCTTAGGGATTGATTGCCCGATGAAGAATGTTGCATAGTCAATAGACTTATCCAGTATACATGACTGGTCCTTCTGTTGTCGGCCGACTGGGCTGTCTTCATGCATCATAAATGGACACTTTTTCTTACGAAACGATCACTACAACTTCAATCACAGTTTTTCTCTAAGTAGTGTCTTGGTGTTGGATATTTTTACCTGTTTGTTTCATGTGCCTTTTTTGTTGTCCCGGGTATTGATGGAATAAAATGGTAGCAAGAAGGTTAATCTCCAAAAGGCATGTGTAACAATTGGCTCATTATTAAGACGGAGTCGGCGAAGTTTTCAAGAAGTCTCTTTTATTCCTGGGAGATGAACGGATGGAGTAGCGCTGGTACCACTTCACTGCTTTAGATCTTGACATGGTGAATAATTCAGTAGGAGATTGGTCCGTGAGGCATCATCTTCACATTAACGCTGTGGCAGTTCCAAATATTGTTACCTATTACTCATTTCGTTCGGAATCATTTGACACACATGATTGGTTCGTACAAGAGATATGTGGTATATGCATTGCCACCATTACCAACGCATTCATTAGCCACATTTGCTGGAACACCCCCCCACCCACCCACCCCCCCCCCCCCCCCCACCCCAGTCCAGCACAGAAATGTCCCTTTCCGGCACTCTGCGCGACTGGTGCACGACTGGTGCACATCACAACACTTCGCTGCGCAGAGTTGCTTCCCTTAGCTGTTACACTTGTTGATCATGAGTTCGAATCCCATATTCGCCCCGATTATGACATTTGGAGTGGTCACCGCTTGTTTCTATGGTTGGTTTTCACAAACTCAGAATGACACGTCCCTTCTATAAACCATCTGGTTTTGGTTACAGGGGCACGGATAGCCTATTTTGTAAGGTACCGCTGTGAGGAGTTGTGTCCCTTAAGTGTACCAGGATTCATTGAGCGTGGGTTTGAATCTCAAATGCGCCCTCCTTCCTCTCACATTAACCTGACTCTCAAATATACTCTAGAAATCATTCACTTGTAATCGTAATTGTTGTTTAAGCTAGGTTTCGACTAGATTTGTCTCCCAGACCCGAGAGAATAAATTAGACAAGGAGTCCAACTCGATAATTTGGCAAGTCCAGATTGCCTCAGCCTGGAATTATGGATGGTCCGGGCTCCATTTGGAATATATATTTTTTATTTTGTTGATATACAGTTTTGGATAAAATAACGTTATTTCTGGGAATAAATGTCAATCTAGATATCGATAAAGCATGATTCGTATGATTCTATTTGTTGATGTATTCCGAACACCGAAAAACATACGTGGCTCATAATACAAAATTACTATGTCATAAGTGTCATCATTTCACACTTATGCATTTAATTCTGTTGTATAGAGCTTAATTTTGAAACTAGTTGGAGTCTAGCGAGCTACGAAGAAGTACGTATTATCTGTAAAAGTGATTTAACTTTGTAAACTGTCAGCTTTGGCGAGAAAATTTCAACTTTAGTTCACGAGTGACAGATTATCCGTCAATTCGAGTGGCGAGTAGAATATTCTGTATTATTACCTATACTTTTTTCTGAGAAAATGTTTTAAATAAATGTTGGTTTATCTCAAGTGGAGATATCAGTTCAGTTGACCTATTGTTGGAACGACGTCACATTTGTTTTGTGTGACGTCATGAACAATGGATGAAATCTTCAATAATTTACAATACCTTCATGTATCACGTTACTAACACCCTCCACGCACACAATAAAAACGGGAACAACTGGAAAGAAATTCCACCTTCATCCGTGCCCTGGGAAAAATTGATGTATAAACCGTAATTTGACAAAAAAACCAACTAATTTTGTTTGTGATGGTTCATGAGCAATCGATTGGAGTGTGACGTCACGGATATTCAAATACCAAATTACGGTTCGACTGTTCGTCACAAATATCCATTCATTCATGAATATAACTGCCAGAAGGACTTATCAGGTAGGACAAACGCAGGCTTTATTACCAACTGTTTTGCTGCTAATGTCATTAAAGCCATGCTTACAGCCTTGGACGTTTAGGAGCAAGAAGTATTGAGATTACTTCTCCCTTTCAATTACACCAGCGCTTGGCTTCATCTCTATAAAACATGGCATGAAGTAAGTGCTGGCGGGAGAATCACTTAGCTTCCTCGCCCTATCCTATGGCACTGGCCGTAAAACAAAACAGCGGGATTTTATTCCTCCAATAAAAAAAACAGCATTGGATCACGGCGTTGTCCACAGCCGCAACTGTTAAAACCAATTTCAGAAAGCCATCTTGGGTTTCAGCACACGGACCACTCGTGTCGAAATCATGATCGCAACTCTCGCGAGACTTCACCAACCAACTGGACATGGGGGATTCGAGGGAAGATCGTAACAGTGTGACAAGGGAGCGTAATATTAGATTTGCGGGATGCCGTTTTTGTTTCTTTTTGCGGAAATGGCCGCCATGGGTTCTCAATGGGGTTCGATGTGTGGCAGAGGGATGCTTTTATGGGCGTTATCGTGCTTGTTCTGCCTTTCTCTGCACGTTGATACCATCGCGTCACGGAGCCGATATGAACTGATCTAATCATGCGAGTATGGGCGATCTTGTTTCAGTGCAATTAACGCATCATACATTGACTCATCAGTTTCGCAACGCCCGACCGCATGCTCTCGATGACGTAAATGCGAAGCGGGGTTTGGCTAAATGCTTCATCGATTACATTTTAACAATGTTAATTTCAGATATTTCTGAATAATATTAACAGCGATCAATATGTTTTCTGACGATCTCGCAGCTGTGTGATTCGAATATTAAACATGTTAAAGAATTCGTTTCACTTCTCTTAAGCTTTTAAAATAATTTGTGCTCTTTCCAACGTCCAGATACGTTAATAAGGTGGTCATTTTGTACCAGGAAATCACCAATACCGGGCTCCTTGAAAATCCGTAACAATGACGTGCAGATTCCGTACAGATTCCAAATTCCGTGCAGATTCCGTACAGATTCCAAATTCTGTAGAGATTCCTTGGTACCCGTGAAGATCCGGGGTAGAGTAGGTCTTCAGCAGCCCATGCTTGCCGTAAAAGGCGACTATGCTTGTCGTAAGAGGCGACTAACGGGATCGGGTGGTCAGGCTCGCTGACTTGGTTGATGCATGTCACCGTATCCCAATTGCATGGATCGATGCTCATGATGTCAATCACTGCATTGTCTGGTCCAGATTCGATTATTTACAGATCGCCGTCATATAGCTGGAATATTGCTGAGTGCGGCTTTCAACAAAAAAAATAAGAAAACAAACAAAGAGATTCCTTGGAATATACTCGGAGAAATCGGGTAATCTGGTTGACATTCTGTAGAGTTCCACTAGGATTCGGCGTCAAATCCTGGTATTTCGTTGAAGATTCTATGGAGTTTCCCTGCGGTTCCGTAGTGTTTCCGGGGGAAGTCCGAGTCAGGCAAATGTATGAATACCGTATGCTTGTCGTTCTGTCTTGTCGATTGGGTGGCTTCTAAAGTGTGCACGGTTGATTTACCTTGGTCTATCACGTATGTGCGAGTCCTGTGGACTCTAGGAGTAAATTGTACATGAAAAGGGGGTCCCTGGATTATCACTACCAGCAGCAAATTAAATACACAAGTATGTGTGATGCCTTATGGCTATGTTGGAATCGAAACATAGTTTCTGAGTGAAGACACACCGACATGGTCTCTCCGAACAGTGATTGTAGTTTTTATCAGAACAGAAGTATCAGATAAATCTAACCTTCATTCTTCAATTAATTTTACTCCAATCATTCTGATATTCGCACTTACTTGCATCCAATGAGACTCGCAATGGATATTACTTGGGTCCATCCTGAATTTTCATGCGTTTTTCACGCTCTGTTTTGTGTCCGGTGTATACTGTGTGCGAATTGACATTTCTATAGCTACTGCTGAAGATATGTACTTTCATCACACAACTTCGTCGAGTTGTGACGTACTAACAAGCATTGTTGTCGGGTTATTCTTGAAAGTCAAAATATCACAGGTCAGTCTGATGGGGAAGGAAAACCCGAATTGATGTAGTGATAAACTTTTAACACTTCACTGAGACCCGGGCACGGGTTGGTGCTGACAAACCTAGAAACATAATCAGGGTGGATCGGAGATTCGAACCCACGCTCACAGGCTTACAGCACGCCAGCTCTGCGTAGCGACCTTAGACGGCTGAGCACCTCGCGCCCCCCAGCAAGGTCTGAGTCGACAGTAAGTATAACAGTGTATGAATATTGCCGATTATCTTCATAACGGGCCATGTCCACCATGACATAAATACGGCATAATGACGGACTACGTCCCACGAGTCGGTGAGCTTCTGTTACCCTGCAATCACCCCGCTGTACATGTTCCTAGCGGCTCACTGTCCCACTGTCCCGAGCCTCATTAGCTCTTACTCTGTCCTTTCATTCTACAAGATTAGCCCGACTTACAGCTGGACTGGCGGCTTTGGGAGGCAATCACCCAGCCTGCCAGTTTCACTCTCCCTGCCTCACTAAGGCTCATCTGACTGGACTTCCATTTGACCTTGGAAGCTTGTTACCCTCATGGAGGCGATATGTAGGGATGAGTTAGGTTGTCATGAGGGATGTAATGAGGCCCACAGTCCAGTGTCATCAGCAACACCCACCCACGTACTTCACATTGGGTAGACACGTCCAGAGTGTAAGAAGGTTTTCGTCATCGCATTGACATTATTACAAACGAGACCGGTCAATACCGTCAGACAGTCGTACACAATCAGTCCGGTGGCCGGTCCACACCATCAGACAGTTGTACATCATCAGTCCGGTGGCCGGTCCACACCATCAGACAGCGGAACATCACCAGTCTGGTGGCCGGTCCACACCATCAGACAGTGGTACACCATCAGTCCGGTGGCCGGTCCACACCATCAGACAGCGGTACATCATCAGTCCGGTGGCCGGTCCACACCATCAGACAGTGGTACACCATCAGTCCGGTGGCCGGTCCACACCATCAGACAGCGGTACATCATCAGTCCGGTGGCCGGTCCACACCATCAGACAGTGGTACACCATCAGTCCGGTGGCCGGTTCACACCATCAGACAGTGGTACACAATCAGTCCGGTGGCCGGTCCACACCATCAGACAGTGGAACACCATCAGTCCGGTGGCCGGTCCACACCATCAGACAGTGGTACATCACCAGTCTGGTGGCCGGTCCACACCATCAGACAGTGGTACACCATCAGTCCGGTGGCCGGTCCACACCATCAGACAGCGGTACATCATCAGTCCGGTGGCCGGTCCACACCATGAGACAGTGGTACACCATCAGTCCGGTGGCCGGTCCACACCATGAGACAGTGGTACACCATCAGTCCGGTGGCCGGTCCACACCATCAGACAGTTGTACATCATCAGTCCGGTGGCCGGTCCACACCATGAGACAGTGGTACATCACCAGTCTGGTGGCGGGTCCACACCATCAGACAGTGGTAAACCATCAGTCCGGTGGCCGGTCCACACCATCAGACAGTTGTACATCATCAGTCCGGTGGCCGGTCCACACCATCAGACAGTGGTACACCATCAGTCCGGTGGCCGGTCCACACCATCAGACAATTGTACATCATCAGTCCGGTGGCCGGTCCACACCATCAGACAGTGGTACATCACCAGTCTGGTGGCCGGTCCACACCATCAGACAGTGGTAAACCATCAGTCCGGTGGCCGGTCCACACCATCAGACAGTGGTACATCACCAGTCCGGTGGCCGGTCCACAACCATCAGACAGCGGAACATCACCAGTCCGGTGGCCGGTCCACACCATCAGACAGTGGTACACCATCAGTCCGGTGGCTGGTCCACACCATCAGACAGTGGTACATCACCAGTCCGGTGGTCGGTCCACACCATCAGACAGCGGTACACAATCAGTCCGGTGGCCGGTCCACACCATCAGACAGCGGTACAGCATCAGTCTTGTGGCCGGTCCACACTATCAGATAGTCGTGCCCTTTAACAATGCCCATGACAGTCACATCTGACATGCATCTGTACAACTAATTACTGTTCCCACACACGCGTGATCGCAATTACAGTTGCTCCTTATTTCATTCGAGCGGTACCTGCCCTGGTTCCCTATGGTGAGGTCGGTCTGCCTGTGTTCCCCAGGGTGAGGTCGGTCTGCCCTTGTTCCCCAGGGTGAGGTCGGTCTGCCCTGGTTCCCCGGGTGAGGTCGGTCTGCCATTGTTCCCCAGGGTGAGGTCGGTCTGCCCTTGTTCCCCAGGGTGAGGTCGGTCCCCTTGTACCCCAGGGTGAGGTCGCTCTGCCCTGGTTCCCCAGGGTGAGATCGGTCTGCCCTCACTCCTCACGTCAACGCTTTCACTCCATTCGTAGACGTGTTCTTGTCCTGACTCCCCACGTGAACGCGTTCTTGTCCCAGGAAATGTGGCTCGAATCCAAGCATGTGACCCGGAAATGCTTTGACTACTACAAATAGAATCGTAATGCCAACTTGAAAGACTTCCTATTCCGTTTCGTAAGGCTCGGTAGCAAACACCATGTTAAATCAGCATCCTCCGGGGCATACTTTGTACATGCTGGGTTTTTTTATAACGGTGAACTTTTGTAAGGTGAAAACTAGTGCATCTGCGTTCTATACTCATAGATGGGAATAAGGGAGAGAGTGACCTAGCTGCCGGGACCCCCACCCCAAAATTATGATTATACACCCATGTTTGATGGTGGCTAAAAATGAAACAAACAAGAAATGGTTATTCGAAGGTGACGTTTTTGATACGGGTATTTGATAACGTTTTACTTTGCTTTTATGTACTACCTGTGAAGATGCGGGGCTGAATAGGTTTTCATCAACCCATGCTTGCCGTAAAAGGCGACTGTGCTTGTCTTAAGAGGCGACTAACGTGATCGGGTGGTCAGACTCGCTGCTTCCGGGCGTTTACGATTACAGAAAGCGTAATCATCCGTAACCATGATTCAATGGGAACGTTACAGCCCGGGTGAACTAGGTGCAACACACCTTGATTCCAGGTGTTGGAGGCGATGGGGTAGCTTAGCGGTTATAACGTTCGCTCGTCCCGCCGAGGACCTATTTTTTGGTTCTCCAAATGGGTGAGAAGCATGTTTCTGGTGTCAGATGCTATGTGACTTGACTATAAAGGGCTAAATAGTTCTAAGTAGGGCGTAAATTCCGTAAAACTCACTCGCACTCACTAGATACGGAGTAAAACCTAACTCACTCTCTCCCTCATTCTATCACTCATTCACTCACTCACTCACTCACTAAACCAAGTTTTCAGTCTTTGCTCTATGTTTCAGATCTACGGCATCACATCCTTCCTGTTCGTCGCTCTGTCTATCGCCGGCTTTTGTCTTGAGACGTTGCCTGACTTGAGGCCGGTGACGAACGTGACGACCAAATGTGACGGCGTTGACAGCATATCCAGCGTCATCACCTCACACGAGGCCCTGAATATCATCGACCTTATCTGTACCGTCTTCTTCACACTGGAGTTGATATTGAGGTTTACGGTAGCCCCGAATAAACTGAAGTTCGTACGTTCGCCAATGAACATAATTGACCTACTGGCTCTGGTCCCTCTTTATGTTCAAATTATTTTCGAAAGGTCGGACCAAAAAGCCTGTTACCTTAACGAAAGACTTGTGATTGAGATTCTGTTCATCCTCAGGATCATCCGTATGTTCCGCATCTTCCACCTTGTGAAGCACTACCAGGCCCTGAAGGTCCTGGTGTATGCACTCAAGGCCAGCCTCCAGGAATTGCTGATGCTCTTCATCTTCCTCATGATCGGGATGCTTGTGTTTGCCACCATGATCTACTACACGGAGAGGAAGGATGCCACGAACCCCAGCGACACCTTCAACACAATCCCCGTCGGCTTCTGGTGGGCCATCATCACCATGACAACAGTTGGATACGGCGATATTTATCCTCGGACTCCCATTGGATACATTGTGGGAACAGCCTGCTCCGTTTGTGGTGTTCTGCTCGTGGCCTTGACCTTTCCTGTCATATCCAATAACTTCAGCCTGTTCTATACTCACGTCAGGTCTCGGTCGCAGGCACCACGACGCATAGACGCGGAATCTAAGGATCCCCTTACACAGATCCCTCCGGTAACTGACCGGCCCCCTTCTGTAGCCTCCACTGTGGTAGAGCCGTACATGAACGGTAACGCTAGAGACAAGGGGAGCGATAAGACAAGTCCGATCGTTGTCTCAAGAATGTCCAGGAATGGTTCCATCAGTGACGTGATTATGAAGAATATAGATTCCTCGTACAGCCTCCATCAAAACGGTTCTGCGAAAACACGCTCAGACGACGGAGGGTCGTGTCAAGGGGAGACGCACGTGTGATGCGCTGGTGTGTGAGCCGTGATGCGCTGGTTGGAATTCTTGTGATGTGGAGTAGTACCGTTTCCTTATTCCTAGTGGCATCTCAACGTAGTGCTCAAGCCTGTAGGACCAACGCTGAGAATTGTCCACATTCTCACAGCAGTGTGACAACGTACTCGTTTACCTACTTACAATTTTTCAACTTTTCTTCTGTGATTTGTTTCTGAATTTGATGCTTTCTGCTGGGCGGAGGCAACAACAAGACGGCTCCTATACAGAGCAGCGTCAGTACGGGACTTACTATATTACCGTATCTTCCATCGACAATACGTCACGGGTTTACATAAACGACGTTCCTCCATCACCCGTGAATATATACGACAGCTATTTTTAACCAACGAATCAGGGCATGGCTTATTTCAAGTGAGAGGGAAACCATCGAGGGCTGACCAATGAGCACCCAGATTACATCGACAATATTTCCCATGCAACATGCGTCTATCTTTTGTCAGGTAATAAAATGAGGCGGGTATAATTGAAAGAAATGAGCTCTATTCCGTTCCCGCTCCCTGCTTTCTGCGCATATACCGTTGCCTGATATTGAAGCAATGTTTGGAGGAGCGGTCGCAAGGCCATGGCGCATGTTGGATGGGCAATATTTCCTATGTAAGCTGAACCCTGATTGGCCAAGCACTCGCTGGGTTCCTTCTCGTCGAAAGGGGTGCCTTGATTCGCTGGTTAAAAATAGAGCCTGTAGCACAACGGCCTTATGTGTTCGATGGTGGCGGAGGAAAGCAGTGTGTACGAACCCGTGTTGACGATGGGTTTCATCAGGTTCCAAGATAACTCGTTCCTACTACTTGTACCTCAGGTTAGACCAACGGGATGCAATAGCTACGTTCGTTATGACAGACGCTTGTCTCCAGGTTCCTAATACATTATACAGCAATAACAACACGTACTGAACACCGAGTTAGCACCAATTTAGCAATAACACTAGACTTCACATTTAGAAATAACTGGCTAAAAGCGAAGCACCAGAGCACTAGAAATCATAACTCTTTAAACCATGAGACGCCGTTTTACTCTTCAATCTCTGTTTACATATCAACAAGATATTTATGATATTGATAAGGGTGCCATTATAACAGGGGCTAAATGTTATCACATTCTTCAACTTATTTATTACAAGTTATTAAAAAAATAATTTGTTATAAAGTAGCATTGGTCATGTCAATAATTGGAGTCCCTGATGTTTAAAAATCTACAGATTTGCCTTGTACCTATTATCAAAATTGTCAATTATTTGCTGATATTTTAAATAGTTTGTGATATTACATAAATATATATTAATGATTTGACGAAATGCAGAATAAGGGTTAAACAGCGCCCCGTGGTAAACACTTCATAATCTAAATAATGTTTCGAATGTCAATAACGTGCGACACGTCAGTGGTGTTCTGTCTTGGAAGTCGTGAACGTCCCTGTAAGGCTGTCCGTATGTTTTCATTCCCACGTGAAATAATATAAAGTTTCCTGAAGCCAATTTCCCCTGCCGCTGTTGGAAATTAATCCACAATGTGATACTCCTACCATTGCACCGTCAGCTTCATCTTTCTTCAGCCATGTTTATTAAGTATTCGATTCCGAAGCAAGCGTCCCGATATACGTCATAAATTAATTTTTACCAAGTGTTTAACTTTAAAATGTCACACAATAAGTTACACTATGTAGGAAAAACCCCCAGTTATTTTTAATTATTATATTCTGTTTTATTACGCTCACCTATGTGAGGTTGGAGGCGATGGGATAGCCTGGTGGTTAAAGCGTTCGCTCGTCACGCTGAATACCCGGGTTCGATTCCCGACATGGGTACAATGTGTGAAGCCCATTTCTGGTGTACCCCGCCGTGGCATTGCTGGGATATTGCTTTAAGCGGCGTAAAGCCATATGCATGCACTATTTGAGGTTGGAGATAAGAAACATGAAATATTGATGGCCTGAAAACCACGTTCCCACCTGATGCTTGATAGACGAAGGGAGATAACTCTGAACTCTGCTGACATATCCCCATAGCCGAACACAGCTATAAATCTGACTACTACTACTACTACTACTACTACTACTATTACTACTAAGTACTACCAATTCTACTTGATGTCAATTCTTTAACGAGTTTACATAAATAGTTTAGGTCGAGAAAATACATTTTAATCAATGCGTGTATGCTTCCGCCGTTGACAATGTATTTTGAAATATCAACAAAGGCACATCGAATCATACATTTACTTAACAGTTTCCATTTGTTTTATTAATAATAATACCACTGACTTAACTGAGGTGTCTGCAATTAACAGTAACAAAAAGAAGTTTGGCAAAGGAACGACTGGCTTTGGTTTAGGTAGTGTGATGCATGTTTGGAATTGATTTTATGTTGTTTCAATTCAAAAGACTTGGTTATTGTCGTCCCATTTTAAACGGCGGAATAACAGCCTGGTTCCCTGTGTATGCTGCGCTGGCGCTACACCGCAGTATACTCAGAGACCCAGGCTGCACGGATAAAAGCCCGTTCGGCCATTTCCGTGGTCCGAGTTATTTACATGTTATTTACAGCTGTATACATACGTCCTCGGGGGTAAATCCACCAAAAGCGTTGGTACTTCCTAAACATCTGTGAGAAACATTCTTGACAACTCGTGTCATTCCGGTTGGTAGTGTAAGTTACGGAAAGGGGCGAATAGTGACGAACGCTGTTCGAAACTCGTATCTGAAGCATTTACTTTGCTATCCTGATTGTCTCCCTTTGTTTAATCCTCCCTCGCCATGGACACTGCCAGCAGCTGGCGTCCTGCATTTTGTGATATTATGAACTATAATACTCGAGTAATCATATTTGAATCGCTATCATAAACATAATCATAATCATATTTGAGCCGATATTAATGACATTGTTCGCTGTGAAACTTGTCATCACTGGTATATGTAAGCGCGTCTTTGTTATCCGTGCACACCGTCAGTTTTACTATCCGTGTTTTGTATCTCAGCGTCGTGCCTGTGGCGTTTGCATTAATATTTTACCTGCTTCAGTTTTAATCAATGAAGTAGATTTTTTTCTGTTCGTCATTACTTAGATCGAAGTGTTTCATCAACGATTGCATGATGGCAGGCGTGTGGGGGCTGGGGTGGGGTTATGTTGACGTGTGGTTGTGGAGATGTGACGGGTGGGGTTATGCTGACGTGTGGTTGTGGAGATGTGAGGGGTGGGGTTATGCTGACGTGTGGCTGTGGAGATGTGACGGGTGGGGTTATGCTGACGTGTGGTTGTGGAGATGTGACGGGTGGGGTTATGCTGACGTGTGGTTGTGGAGATGTGACGGGTGGGGTTATGTTGACGTGTGGTTGTGGAGATGTGACGGGTGGGGTTATGCTGACGTGTGGTTGTGGAGATGTGACGGGTGGGGTTATGCTGACGTGTGGTTGTGGAGATGTGAGGGGTGGGGTTATGCTGACCTTTTTTGTGAGATGTGAGGGGTGGGGTTATGCTGACCTTTTTTGTGAGATGTGACGGGTGGGGTTATGCTGACCTGTGGTTGTGGAGATGTGACTGGTGGGGTTATGCTGACGTGTGGTTGTGGAGATGTGACGGGTGGGGTTATGCTGACCTGTGGTTGTGGAGATGTGACGGGTGGGGTTATGCTGACGTGTGGTTGTGGAGATGTGAGGGGCGGGGTTATGCTGACCTTTTTTGTGAGATGTGAGGGGCGGGGTTATGCTGACCTTTTTTGTGAGATGTGAGGGTTGGGGTTATGCTGACCTGTGGTTGTGGAGATGTGACGGATGGGGTTATGTTGACGTGTGGTTGTGGAGATGTGAGGGGTGGGGTTATGCTGACGTGTGGTTGTGGAGATGTGACGGGTGGGGTTATGCTGACGTGTGGTTGTGGAGATGTGACGGGTGGGGATATGTTGACGTGTGGTTGTGGAGATGGGACGGGGGGGGGGGGGTTATGCTGACGTGTGGTTGTGGAGATGTGACGGGTGGGGTTATGCTGACGTGTGGTTGTGGAGATGTGACGGGTGGGGTTATGCTGACGTGTGGTTGTGGAGATGTGACGGGTGGGGATATGTTGACGTGTGGTTGTGGAGATGGGACGGGTGAGGTTATGCTGACGTGTGGTTGTGGAGATGTGACGGGTGGGGATATGCTGACGTGTTGTGGAGATGTGAGGGGTGGGGATATGCTGACGTGTGGTTGTGGAGATGTGAGGGGTGGGGTTATGCTGACGTGTGGTTGTGGAGATGTGAGGGGCGGGGTTATGTTGACGTGTGGTTGTGGAGATGTGACGGGCGGGGTTATGCTGACGTGTGGTTGTGGAGATGTGAGGGGTGGGGTTATGCTGACGTGTGGTTGTGGACTTGTGAGGGGCGGGGTTATGTTGACGTGTGGTTGTGGAGATGTGACGGGCGGGGTTATGCTGACGTGTGGTTGTGGAGATGTGAGGGGCGGGGTTATGCTGACGTGTGGTTGTGGACTTGTGAGGGGCGGGGTTATGTTGACGTATGGTTGTGGACTTGTGAGGGGCGGGGTTATGTTGACGTGTGGTTGTGGACTTGTGAGGGGCGGGGTTATGCTGACGTGTGGTTGTGGACTTGTGAGGGGCGGGGTTATGTTGACGTGTGGTTGTGGAGATGTGACGGATGGGGTTATGTTGACGTGTGGTTGTGGAGATGTGACGGGTGGGGTTATGCTGACGTGTGGTTGTGGAGATGTGACGGGTGGGGTTATGCTGACGTGTGGTTGTGGAGATGTGACGGGTGGGGTTATGCTGACGTGTGGTTGTGGAGATGGGACGGGTGGGGTTATTGTGAGATGTAGTTGTAAATATGTGAGGGGTGGGGGTTATGTTGAGATGTGGTTGTGGAGATGTGAGGGCTGGGGTTATGTAGGGCGGGGGTTGTGTGAGGTTCTGATAGCTCCTGAGGACGATACAGTTTGTTTCTGACCCATGACGTGATTGAACAGTGTTGCACAAAGCAGCCCCGACACCGACATGCACCTCCGGCTTGATAGTGTCACTGGTAGGAACAATGCTATGTTACTAGCCGCATGTACCCTAACAATAATCTTCCCTAATGATTTACCACTTTGTAAAATCTGACATTTGATTTTGGTACACCTTAATCACACGTTATTTATAACACCCACGCTATATATCCCAGTTTGAACCCACACCCTGTATATCCACGCGCTATATATATCCCAGCTTGAATCCACACCCTATATGTACATATATATTTTTTATTCAAGGTTGAACCAACATGCTATATATGCTATTAATCCCACACTCTTTATATCCCACTTTATATCCAACACTCTCTATATACCTTGTAACCCTGCACGCAAACCGACGTTGATCCCACACGCTCTTTATCCCGGTTAACTAGAGCCGTCACGTGACTGTATGTTATATCCATCCAAAGCCCATCCCGTCACTGTTTGTTTAGACTAACCCTTTGTTCAACGTGAAAAGGATTTTCGCTTGAGACAAATAATTGTCCCCCAACACATTTTTTTCTCGAGATCAGAGGTGACAGAAATTGCTTGGCGTTGTGTATTTACCACTACATATCAAGTTAAAAAATATCTTCTTATATTTCGCAACACCTATACTTTCCTAGTATTTCTGGGTAATGCAGTTATGATTTATAACATTTGTTTTGTGATGGTTCGGCTTTGAGATCTGTAATCTGTAATTCCGAAACGACACCTCTCATCGAAAATCTGTCGACACCTCCATTAGGGGTCACGTTAGGTGACCTATGAGCGAACTTTGACCATCCAGTCAAAATGCAGGATGCATGTGTTCTTGGGCCAATCAAATGTCAGCATACTGAAACGATTCGGCTTCGTTACTTTACCACATTGTTTCGGAAATTTCGAATTTTACAATTAAATTCCCATACAGAACAAATATTCCTTCGATAGTACTCTTTTTAGATGTAGATGCAATGACGCTCAGAAACGAGATGTTGTACATTCGGAACTTGTCGTTTTAGTGTATCATCGAGAAACAGTAATCAAATATGCTGATCTAAATGCTTTGCTCACTCGTACCGATAATTTAAAAGCTCCCACGCTGATTGGCTGATTATAGGTAATCTGACGAGACTCGGTAGAGGTGTCCTCGGATCTTCACCGTGAGAGTTGTCGTGTCGTAGTACAATATCGGATTATATACAGATTGGATTTATGGCGAGTTGATCTTGCAGAAAAGACACCGGACAGGCCTCGATATTTGCTTGCTCACAAAGTAATAATAACACTGTTTAGGAACACATTTGGGAAAGGCAATTGTAGCATCCATCAGTCGCAATGCTTTTCATTTGTACATGTACAAAAAGATGGGCCAGTTTTGGTAGCTATTGCAATTTACAGTATTGCTCTTAGTCGTTGACTCTATCCATAGGGATATGATTAGGTATATATTATCACTGATACAATATCACGAATCACAGCAAAAATTAGACCAACAACTGACTTAAAGTGCACCCAGCTTTTCATAAGGTCAGCAAAAATTGGATACCTGAAAATACTTAAACCTTTTACCTTCACGAACAGGGCTTCACTTGATGATTTCATGTTTTGAGTGGCCGAAAGTATAAGATTAAAAGACCAACTTGATATTTTTCCTCTAAGACACTTACAGTGGGAATGTGTTGTTATTTCATGATATATCTGTATTATACCATCACATATATGTATTATACCATCCTCATATCATACGCACAAGCGTTCCGTTTGTTGACCAGAGATTCTTTATGAAGACTGTCACCAGATGACCTATATTTGAAAGCTGCGGTGAGATAGACAGTGTTGCTTTACATATTATCGAATGGTATCTGTAACCCCTTGTTGCCACAAAAGACAATAGCACCACCACTTCCTTGTTCTTATTGGAAGGAAAGCCTCTACCAGACCAAACTCTCCCGTGTTACCCCACACCAGCAGACGCTTGGGTAGCCCAGTGGGTACAGCGTTGGCTTCGTAACGCCAGCCCTTGTTCGATTCCCTGTAGGGTTACAATGTGTGAAGCCCATTTGGGGCCGTTATTTTCGTCTTGAATTAACCTAGTAGGGTCGTAATAATCTGCTCATTCTATCACCCACTATTTTTATGTTCGTGCAATAGTTTCAAGCACGCATATTATTCCATATTACGGATAAATTGCCAAACAACAATTGTAAATAGATATTTGCATAAATGTGCATGAGTTTAACTTTATATGTTGATATTTTCTTCAGCTACTTTTAAATAGAATGGTTTCAACAGAAGCCCAATTTATCACTATTAAATGAACATACAAAGTGAACACCTTTTTACTGAATGAATTGATGTATTCAAATTAAATTAATAGTTACTCACTCCACCAATACGTCAAATACAAAGTCCTACTCCCAGCGTCACGGTACCAGATGGTACGACCGAGGCCCAGCCCAGCCAGCCAATCTGAATAACAGAAAGTAGGTCCCTAGCCAGTTCTTGTGTTGAAGCCATCGCTCAGTAACATGTATTCAATATAATCCATTTATAATCAGTTGAGCAATGGATCCAAATATTATCATAGGCAACAAACTAAAAATTAAAATAATTATAATTGATAATTGAATAATTGAACAATAATGATATTAACAATTAATAATTATATGACTTCAGAAATAGATAATTTTACACTTACATATAAATGTTGTCGTAATGTATCGTAGGGTCAAATGGGGTGTGTGTGTGGGGGGGGGATTTCATCATTACTAAAAACTAAAACATCTTTTAGAAGTACCAGGCATTAAAAGAAGAAGAAAAGAAAGAATTGTATTTTTAACTTCCATTCAAGTTTGCGGAGTTGGCATATTCTTTTCGCCGTATATCATGTAATATTTTTGAATGAAAGAGACGATGCTCAATGCTAAAGAATAACCTGAGCTGACGAGATACATGTAATTTATATATTTTTTCTTGCATTGACATGGTGTAGCCAAGTTCTGCCAGTTGATCTCGTAGAGTCCTGCAAGAATTGAATTGTCAGCGACAAACATTACATTGTAGAAAGGTGTGTTTCAGAATTTATATTCAGGTTTTAATTAAAATATCTGGTTTTGCAACTGTAGCTGAGAAGATATCTAGCCTGCATCAAAATCCCTTAGTAATAGGTGTTGATGACTGTTATGGGGGCTGGCATGTTTGATGAAGCAAGCAAGCTTCGTAGCCAGGCACATTTCATGCTTAACAATAAGGTTAATGACACTTTTGCATTTAACAAGATAACTGTTTTTTGTTCTTCTGACTGCACACGTTCCTAAGTGTGCTAAGTCCCTCATGCACACAAGCACCAGGTCCCCGCAGAAGCCCTTTTTAGCTCACCTGGCCTAAGGTCTGCATGATCACATGGCGAAGAAAGCCGTCCGTTGCTGTCTGTTAGCTTATCGTTCTATTGTCCAGATCCCCGTCTTATGGTAGTCAGTAACTGTGTGCAAAGTATTGGCGTATGTTACTGCAGTCAACTGACATCCAAATGAAGTAATCAAAAACACTAAATTTCCTCTGGAGTCAAACTATACTGCCCCAAAGAAGGTGAAGAACACCCTATTTCTTTCCTATGAATATAGTTAATCTGTCATGGCTGGTGGCTATCGCAACACACAGTCAGTGGTGGTTGTTCTTCAACTTGTTTGAGTTAGATATATAAAAGTGTCACATTGCTTAAGTATATGAGTACGGTCATCATCCGTTCCCTACTGGTTACAGTTTAGAAGGCCGTGACATTTAATTGACATTTTAATGACATTAGAATTGGATACATTTTAGTAATATCTATTCCAAATCAGAGTTTATGAAAACTGAATGTTAATGAGACCAGCTGCCCGTCTGAATTTCAAATGACATCTTCGCTATAAATATTGACCGAATCTTGACTATGGCTTTGGTACACCAGTGGCAATTGTATAATGTACTCAGCAATAGGTCATCGAACGGACTTAGCTATAAGTCATCGGTGAGCTACAGAACCTTTTAGCCATTTCCATACTGCGAAGCACAGTTATATGTGTGTCTGACTAACACACTTTCTATAAAAACAAACATAAATAGTGAATCCTCGTTTATCCCGACTCCGTTAATCTGGAAACATACTTTCTGGACCACCACTGTCATGAACGCCTTTATGAATGGAGGAATATTACTGTGTAATCACGAATCGGTAATCCGGACATCTCTTATTCCGGAGGATAAAACTGGGAAAGGTCTGATCCGGATTAACGAGGTTTCACTGTCTTTTATAAACGTATACTGCTCAAATGAAGTTAAAGAACACCCGATTCTTTCGTATTACTATAGTTAATCTGTGTTTAACTTCTTTTGAGCAGTATATATCACGGATAGTCACAAGCAGCTTGTATCATTAATGCTCTTGTTCAGTATGGTGCCGAGTTGTATAAGTTCACAATTGCCAATGTAAGCATTGCAAGGCCGTCATGAGGATGTAAGATGAGGATGCAGGCTGCAATATTTCCCATCATTGAAAGCTTACCGCCTTGCCAACATCCCGCTGGGAGTGTGGTGTATGCCGTGTGCCGTGTATGCGGTATTTATGCCACTACGGCGCGTTCACTATATATGCTTGTTTGTTACTTGATCATATGATTTCTTTTGGAGTTTCCATTCATTAGCAGCATTTAAATGTAACTGGATGACGTTGAGACCGGTGACAACAATTATATACATATCACTCCTGCCAGACGGCACGGACACGACTGCCGGGGTTCTATCAGACACAAACAGCCCAATACTAGGGTGTTGATACCCGAGTACCCGTCGGACGAAGGGAAAACGTGAGGTGTTCCTGAAGACCGCACTAACGTATCTTAGACTTATTAAACTCAGATTTATTAAAGAAAATGTCATGTTTAAAACAGATTTATTGGCTGTCCCGAATAAAAAAATGGGCATTTAATACATAAATGTCCTTTCAGAGGAAGATGTAGTGACAGAAGACGTATACCACCTCTAAAAAAACTCCCAGCCTCTCCCCGACCTCCCTCGCCACTCCCACCCCGATTATCCAATGAACGGTCACAAAGGTGCAACGGGCAAGTCGGGCTGACTTTACAGTTGGCTCCGAGCGAGATTTGTTCCCACGTAATCGACCATCCGTTAAGCTTCTACCCCCACGCAAACATGTCTAGGATATTTCCTGTGTTCCTTACGATCACTTCAAAGGTATAATTGATTCCTGAAAGTGTGCCACTGTGTATCAGACGCCCAAGTTGCCAGGGTAACTGAGGACCCGGATTAAAGGTTTACCGTCTGGCCGGGTGTTCATTTGCTCCACGACAATGCTATGCAATAAAAACGCTTTAAAACATATGTAACCACGTTTTGTTTTGATATAAAGATCGAGATCGATCCACGATGAATTGGAGCCAAGGTTTTGACCTAATCTGGCGAATGGACAAGTAAGAAATCTATCTTAAGATGGACATACTCAATAGAAATAGTCAATGAAACACAAGATTGTGCTTAATCGCAATTTATTGAGTATTTTACAATACGTAAGTACAGCTTGTATCATCTCCAAAATATGAATCGGCCAGCTGACACTCTTACAACGTATTCTACACACGTAGACGCAATCAGACCATCAATGTACGCGTCTGCGGTGACAGTAAACACGCTCCATACATTACTGCCATGACAATATCAACTATTCCCATTCAGGGAAGGGTTGGAGAGGAAGGTTTACTGCATCATCTGCCTCATGGTCCAGGAACCGTCTCATACATTCTATATTAATTGTTTTTATATTGCTTTTGGATACTAATTGGATGCGTGTATACCAAGCATGATGACCTTTTAAGAATTATTACGTTTGGAACATTGCTGTCTCACCATCAGTGGTGCAGGTGACACGGCAAGAAAACTTTCCAATTTGTTTACGTTGAACGTATATAGTCTGCTTTATCTCCCACATTTGTTCAAAAACATAAACGTGTGTCCTATCAGAACCATTAATATTCATCAAATCAAACTTTAAAGTTGTACATAAACGTGCTTCAAGTTAAAAGATGTACATAAACGTGCTTCAAGTTAAAAGTTGTTCATAAACTTGCTTCAAGTTAAACGTTGTACATAAACGTGCTTCAAGTTAAACGCTGTACATAAACTTGCTTCAAGTTAAAAGTTGTACATAAACGTGCTTCAAGTTAAAAGTTGTACATAAACTTGCTTCAAGTTATAAGTTGTACATAAACTTGCTTCAAATTATAAGTTGTACATAAACTTTCACCAAATCTAAAGTTGTTTATTAGAGCGTTTTGTTCAACAACACATTACGTTTTTGCAGCTTTCTGATGCCTTTGATTTTAAACATGTACTGAAAACAGATTTTAACGTTTCGAAGAAAAGTTTTACAAAAAAGTAGGGACCATTACGAACAAATACGGTCAATTCTGAGACGAGATCATTTATGAAATATGAAATTTAAATCTCCTATTCAGTGATAACAGCTGCTGCTAACCGATGATCTATTACAGAATAATGAAACTGACAGTGTTGAGATAGCAAAATTTATCGATTTTAGTACGGGACGGTCATAAATGACAACACCATTTTCTATTGGAATGAAACCCGAACAAATGCTTTAACCGCTGACACAAAGGAGAAGTGGTTGCATTCATGTATACACTCTTCAAAAAAAGAAACGCAAATCCGGTATATGAATTGTTTAATGTTATTGGAAAATGTTGGTGGCCTGATATTCGACAAACGGTGCGTTCAAACGCAGCCATTGTCCATTTGCAATGCCTTATACAGCATTGTTTTCACACTTGTTCAAAAATATCATAGAGGAATACAGTAAAGCAAAAGGTATGGCATTCGTTCCTCGCGGTAGTTGCTATAAAAATGCAAGCTAAGCTAATAATTTGTCATTCAATTGTCAACATTTTTTAAGTTCGAAAATGCCGAGACTCAGCGCTGCCGATCGGAACATAATGAGATAATGATAATGATGACACCAGGTGTTCGCCATCAAATAGTGATGACACCAGGTGTTCGCCAAAAGGTGACACCCATCACAAAACGCAAGTACACCCCTAAAGCAAGGAATTTCAATGTTTTCACAAACATATGCTATGTAATGAAACGTATTTCATCGATGTTTGATCGATGAAGGTATGTGGTCGATGAATATATTCGGGACAGAAAATGAGCTTTCGGCAATATCACTGCCGGGGCATCTTCACGCATGGTATCGACATGGGGAATCGAACCCGGGTATTCGGCGTGACGAGCGAAAGCTTTACCAACTAGGCTTCCCTATCACCCGAATGTGTTATGAACAAACAATTACTAAAGCAAATACCGTTTTGTCGAACTAACATTTGTCTCGAAGTAAAAGCTTGGTCTCGGTTTATTCATTCATTATTCATGATTTTTGGTTGTGTCGAACCTCGGATAACTCAAAGTATTTACGTAGGACCCTTATACTTCGACAAAACGGTGTTTGTACTCATGTTTTTGTTCGCAATAGGCGACTTTTTTACAATAAATCCTCGAGAATGTATAAATAATAACTAAGATATAAGATCATATTAGGGGCCAGTTCAAACCTGCATCCCCAAGTACGTATAGGCCTGGCCTTCCACGAGATGGTCAATAACTCTTCCCCAAAGTGAACTGACTGATCCTTCCTCTTCTACCTTGCCACGTTTCAGGCGAAGAATGTTGCATTTGTGGAGTCCAAAGGATATGCCAATATCATTAGAAAAGGACTCGACAAGGAGATTCTGTTTTTTAGAGTCGATTCCCCTTTGGCAAAACGTTCAAGGTAGTCCATGTAAAGGAGTTGAGTAAGGTGTATTGTGATGATGATGATGATGATGATGATGATGATGATGATGTATGGAGGTAAAAAGGCATGTATACTGTTTCCTCCATTACCATAAACGCAAAATGATATTGAAGTAAATTCTTATAAATGATTACGTCAACACTAACTTCACAGACTGTTTATTCTTAATCAATACCAAGCAAGAGAATTGTAGACAACAGTCCGAAGTAATTATCATCCTTCAGCGCAATAATGCAACACAACGCTTCCCATTTTATTATCAGCCAATCAGGAAACAGTATTCCGTCACTGGTGTATTGTTTTTGAAATATAATCATCAAAATGCCAAGGCATAACTTGCAATCTATTTATTCACAAATAAACAAAACTGAATGCATAATAAATACATAATAATACACAATAACCTTTTACTCTTTATGGTGTTACACATTCATACATGCTGCATGTTTGGTTATACAGATCACTCTCAACAGATTGATATAAACATTCATACTGACTTTTGATAGACATGTGATCGATATATATTTTACTCTCAAATCACTGACCATTGTACATGCATACGGGGTTGTGATAGCCATAGATGGTGGTCGATATGTTCAAAAGTAAAGTGAGAAAATAAAAAGACCGGTATGTGATCGAATGGTTGTCTTCTAAAGACGATAAAACATTTGTACGCCGTACATACTCTTTCATATAGTGGACGCCCATTTAAAGGGGTGCTCTGCTCTGTGATCAGAATCCCATTTTATGGATAGGGTTAGACTTTGGTATTGGTGATTGTCTGTGGGTAATTAGGATTAATATTAACAGATGGATACATATACATAATACAGTTTGAGGGTCCAGACAAATTGGGTTTTTAATAACTTTAATCAAGTGCTAGGCCTCGAGCCTAGCCTCCACTGAAATAAATAGATGGATGGTTTGATATTTACATATCATTATCGAGATGTATATTCAGTTTGTATTTGTACCTTTAAATAACTTTACCTGGAAATAAATGAATGTGTTCATGCCTTCCGTTATAGGAATAGAATATTATCACTCAGGTATCATATAAGCACAAAATAGTGAGTGAGTGAATTGGGTTTAGCGCCGCTTTTAACAGTATTCCAGTTATATCAAGGGGTGTCAGTTTGATGTTGGAGGAAGGCCCAAAGTGATGCAGGTCTCAAACATTCACCATTTTGGTAAAGCCCACGAGCACGGGTAGCACAATATACATTTGTAAACGACAGTTTTGACGTGCAGTTTCATTTACAGTCAAATATTCACACAGAATAGACAGACACAAAACATTCCTAAAATACCCAGTGTTGTACTAAGGCACCAATATATTTAAAGCCAACTTTTATCACAAGGAAGGTACTCTCATTAAATTCAGATTGTTTACTCCGATACGATACCTCCCTGGCTGATCTGACAACAAAGCCGCATCAGGTCAACTTTCATATCAGCCAATCAACGTCGAGGATCCTAAATTGTCGTACGAGTGAGCGATGCATTCAGTCCAGAAAACGAACTTAAACGACCAGTTCCGAATGTCATATAAACGTCGTGCCATTATATTGTTGTGGATATTTTACACACCCTGTCGTTTCTGAACGCCTGGGCATTGACACTCAAAAGGGAGTACAATCTGAGGAATACTTCTTTGTTGGTTTCCTTCCTCAAATCGAAATTTCCGAATCGAGGTTGGTATGGCGGTAAGAAATTAAAGCCGTATCCTTCTTGAAAGCTGACTGAGCGACCACTCACGGCTCACATCAACGACCTTCTATAGAGGTGTCCTCGGGGCTATACGCAGAGAGAATCGTATCGAAGTAAACGATCAGATGTTAACGAGCTTACAAAGAATGCAGCCTTCACATAGGTATCATTGCATAGCAGCGTCCCGGCGCTGGTCCGCACAGTCTGATGCTACACCGTCACCACACCTGAGGTCAACTTCGAGTTTTTCATCGATATATAGTTTAACACCGAGACAGAATTCTTGTCGGCACCGTGGTCCAATATAGACACTATAACCCAATGTCGGCACCGTGGTCAGATATCGGCACTATAACCCAATGTCGGCACTGTGGTCCAATATCGGCACTATAAGCATATATCAGCACTATGGTCTTGTTTCGCGATCGGCACTATGTTCTAATATCGGCACTGTAATCCAATATCGGCTCTATGGTCTAATATCGACACTATGTTCTTATATCGGCACTATGTTCTAATATCGGTACTGTGGTCTAATGTCGGCACTGTGGTCTAAAATTGGCACTGTAATCCAATATCGGCTCTATGGTCTAATATCAACACTACGTTCTAATATCGGCTCTATGTTCTAATATTGGACCACCGCTTGCGTCAAACTACGGACGGTGAGGTAAAGAGGACTCATTGTATAAGACTAAGTCAAATTCACAAAGGTTTACAAAGTCTTAGCCATGTATGATACCGAGCTGTCATTAAAAAAAAGAAAATGGTGGGATTAGTATTAACAATTGTTAAATCTACAAATATACCACGTTCAAGCTAGAAAACACTTGACTTTTCAATCATTCCAAGACATCATGACTGCTATGAAGAAATTGTTGTTATTTGTTTTTGTTTGTTCTGGTGACGGAGGGGGCTCGTCGCTTGCCCTGGATATATGCCCTGAAGTAGAAGTTGAGGAACAGCGCCATGATGGAGGCAGCGTATGTGAAGAGCAGCTTGTCGAACAACTTGGGAAAGTCGCACTCCACGAAAAAGTTCACGCCTGCGTGGACAAGCATGAGCACAAACTGCGTCTGGAATATAAGGAAAATAAGTAAATATAAAACATCAAATATATAAAATATAATTATATACTGTATAAAAATATACAATGTAAAAATCATGTTTTTTATAATATTTTCCAACAGTGTTCGTTTTTGGTTGTTTAACGCTGCCTTAGCAATAATACAGGCATATGACACCTTTGTGTAATACATTTGGACAATACATCCTGTGATTAACATTATGAGTATCGATCTATGCAATTGGGTTACGACTAGACGCAACCAACCAAGTCACCTAGCTTGACTACCCGGTCGATTTAATCGCCTTTTTCTACAATCATTGGTTGCTTGGGACCTACATTCATATAAAAAATTCCCATGGGTACTCGCACGAGTGAGTGAGTGAGTTGGGTTAAAACGCCGCATTTAACAGTATTCCAGTTATATCACGGCGTGTTAACTAGCTTGATGTGGAGGAAAGCCCGAAGTGATGCAGGTTGGGACGTTTACCACCTTGCTGAAACCCACGAGCACGGGTATGGTACTGACGCGCCCAGAAACATTATCAGGACAAATCTGGGATTCGAACCTACAAACAGGTTTCCGGCTGCGAGCTCTGCACTGAGAATTGTGTCACGACCGGTTGTAGACGACCGAGACACTACACTTTCGATCAATCTACATGGGTTATATATTTGTGATCAGTGTCGGATCCAGGTGGGTTCTGCGGTGGCAGCCTCGCTTTTGACGATGAAATTTTGTATGGGCAAAGCCTATCAAGATAACATGTTGATTTGGTTGACAAAGTCAAATTCACAAAGGTTTACAAAGTCTTAGCCATGGATGATACCGACCTGTCATTAAAAGAAAGAAAATGGTGGGAAAAGTATTAACAATTGTTAAATCTACAAATATGCCACGTTCAAGCAAACATTCTGATGACGTAAAGTTATCAATTTGTGATGTCGTGAACAATGATCAAGTTACTTTGTTCTTTACGTGACAGGTGTATATCGTCATATTAATTACGGTGATTTATCGATAAAGGCATCGTCAAACTATGGAATCCTAGTAGGGACATTGTCGCGTTGTTACAAAAACAAGCAAAAACTGTTACCAAATTTCACCAAAGCCCGACCATGCGACAAATGGTCAAAATGTAATGGCAACATCGCGTCAATGTCACTTCTAGCATATCAAACTGCACATTGCAAAATTAATGAATTATTATGGACAATAAAATCCCAATCACGCCAGTGACCAACAATCAACGGTAACAGTCTGTGTGTTTCTTCGTCATGTTTCGGTCGCATCCCTGAAGCTCTCTCATGTACAAATGGGTATTAATGGTATTTCTACGGCATCGATACCAACACCACATCTTGGAATAAATACGTTATTTAAAACAACAGGATTTCATTATCAAAGGCACGCACTGTTCAAAATCCACCAAGGATGTGTAGCGTGACAACATGGTGTTACTTTGATGAACTTAGGTCTGTCATGCTGTGATGAAATGTCCTTTTTTGGTCACCCGCTGAAGGTTGAGCTAATTAAACATGCTGAGAACGTACAAGGAAACATTGATCACGAAAGCCGACTTTCAAAGTGAATCTTGTGATGCATCCCGTCGAGAGGAGGAAGACTATGTTTGTGTTGTACGTGTCATACTTCCAGTCAATGGCGAGTGAAGGACAACTCCCTATGGCTTGTGGAGTGAGTGAGTGAGTTGGGTTTAACGCCGCTTTTAACAGTATTCCAGTTACATCAAGGCGTGTCAGATTAAAGCCCGAAGTGATACAAGTCTCTGACGTTTACCACTTCGCTGAAACCTTGGAGCATGGGTATGGTGCTGATAAACCTAGAAACATAATCAGGGTGAACCGGGATTCGAACCCACAATCATAGGTTTCTGGCGGGCCCAAGGGACGCAACTCTGCACAGCGAATTGCGGCGCCTTAGACGACTGAGCCACCCGTGCCCCTTTGGTTTGTGGACAACTTGTTGCTTGAACAGTAATCAATATGTCGATAAACGCGGATGGGGTCTGATTCTATTTGTCTACAGAAGTTGGCGAAAGTTAAGGTGTTTGAAAATTGTTCTACTGGATTGAGGTATGTTTGGAAATACAGTTCACTTCATGGCGTCATACTATTTTGTCTATGTCGTCATAACATTCAACTTATTGAATAAAACGACAAGCTCACACACAGTGGTATGTACAATGCGTGGCGACGTAATGTCACATAAAGGTGCTCCACATATCGTACGAATGTGGGGACTCGAATCCGGTTCTTCAGCTTAACGAGCAGACGCTTTAACTAATGGGCTACCCTACCAGCCCACAAGGCATAATATCTACTAGATTGACAATGAATAGACTACAGACAATCAGACCCGTGAGTCTTTTGATATCAAATTTAATACGAGTTGATAAAAGTGGCAAAACACACAGGTTTGCCGAGGAGTTTTTTTCCACTTTTATCAGCGAGTGTTGATATATTTCATGTCAAAAGACACGAGGGTGAGATTTTATTTATAATCCAGCATCATTCTTCCAACTTTTTCAGTTTGTAGATAGTAATAAGCAGTGTCTTAAGTGTAAATAATACTGTTCAGCTTCAGCAGCAGAGCCATTGGCGAAGTCATTTGATTGTGACGTCATGATAACCAATGACGTCACAATGGTCTGCAAATGATATCTACAATATAGATATCGCTTAATCTCATCCAAGCGATATCTCCCGTGGAGCCAGTTTGGGATGATAAATGTACTTATTCTCGCCACTGAACATATCTGAGATGTCTGGCCATATCGAACGGCTATATGAAGTCAATGATGAAGACAAATATACATGTTAGCGATGTGTTCGGTGTGAGGAATCAATCTACATTGTGCGCCAAAACCACGAGTAATGTCGGGCAGAAATAGGCCATACATTGCCGCCTGTGAATCAATGGTACAACATGCACCATCAAAACATCGCCTTACAAAAGCACGTGGTAACCAAACACTGGAACCGCTTCATGAGTTGATTATCATTTGAAGCGCAAATAATGGTAGACATAATTATAGCTCAGGGTACAGCTCTTTGGAAAAGTGGATGTGGGATGGGAGTATAGGGGTTGGGACGTCGGTGCACTTAAAATACATATAACTACAGTAAAGTTCGTTTATGACGAACACGCTTACACGGGATATAACGAACATATTTTTTTTTGGTCACGGCCATTTTCTGTATATATGCTGTATATTTGCTTATAACGAACAACGGTTATGAGAACTAAAATAAGTGGCTCCAGTGAGTTCGTTATAACCGTAGTTTACTGTATATGGAAATAATTCGGGATACCATGTGCGTTTTTGAGCCAAAGTAATATTCAATTAATTGGTATTTTTGTTGAAAACGTGACACTTAATTAAAATGTATTTTTTATATTCTTCAGCATTAGTATGCTTCAACAAAAGGGTGTGTGTTTGGGGGTGTGGAGGTCCCTCCTGAAGGTGCCCCACCCCTTCATCCCCTCTCGGGATCCGTGAATGCTACTTTCAAGTGGAACTATCGCAAACAGTGCCAACTGTTCTGAGTGCTGATTTTCATAGCGCCTGACGTACAGGCTGTCTTGTTATAGGTCGGCGTAGGTATCCACAAACACAAGCATTGATATCACCACGTCCTATCAAGCAGCCCTATCAATATTAACTACCAATAAACGTAACCGAAACTATATATCGTGCATCAAAGTATTCACATTTACACGATTACACTCGTGATTTATCACGACACACTCCGAAATATCAGACCATAAAATAGTTCTCGTAGACGCCATCCTCCATTATCTGTGTATAATATCTCCGTCCTGTAAATACAAATACCCTGGAGTCTACCGTTGCCGTCTCCATATCTCACTAGGTATTATTTCTCCCACATGAATGAAATTTGATTAAGTGGCTATTTTAAACGTTGTGTCATTTACATCGGACTCAAAACGAAGTTCCGACGCCCACAGTGCAGCCATTGTCGATGCTGATCCGGAAATGGATTTTGAACCTAATTTTTCACCATGGCTAGAACACTACGTCTACACTGCAACGCCCGATGGTGGATGTGGATGTGGGTGTGGGTGTGGGTGTGGGTGTGGGTGTGGGTGAGGATGAGGATGGGTGTGAATTTACAGATAACGGTGTAGGGCGTGTGCGTGTGCGTGTGCGTGTGCGTTTGTGTGTGTGCTTCAGGCTGTTGAAAAACATTGCCTCTTACAAAAGTTGTATTGTGACAACGTATTCTTCTAAAAAATATTAATTTCAGACTCATAGTTTTAAATAAAATAAAATATCTGTCGTTGTGTAAGAAGTATTTCCAGATTTAGGTTAGTTTGACAATATGCCATGCGTTCATTCGATAATGGGTCTTTCAAAGGGTCTCGATCACTGACATGTAATGGAATTTACAGATAACGGAAGACCTGAAGTGCTTTAAGAGCTCTGAGAAGATACATCCGTGAACGACAACAGTGAAAAACGGCAACAACCTTTTCTACACTACTTTATCAAAAACGGTAAACCCCAAAACGCCAACACGAATTCGTAAAATAACAATGTGTAATCTGTCAGAACAAAGCTATACATAATTGTGTCAAATGTGCTCTCCGTGTCTAGCTTTACCTGTCAATCAGTAAAATAACATGGGAAGATTGGAATACGAATATTTTTTGGCTAAAAATGTTAATGGGCATGGATACACACGTTTGGGTATTTGTTATGTGTTTTAAGTAAATATATTGTGCATTGTTTTTCTCAAATAAATCCGTATTGATAGAATAGTGACGAAAGACGTGTAAACAATGATGACGTGGAAACGCTTACATAAATCATTTTAATTGCCAATTTCTGTTCTTCTCGTCTCCTTCTGATAGGGGGCGGTCGGATAGCCTAGTGGTTAAAGCGTTAGCTCGTCACGCCGAAGACCCGCGTTCGATTCCCGACATAGGTACAATGTGTGAAGCCCCCGTCGGGATATTGCTAAAAGCGGCGTAAAACCATACTCACTCACTCACTCACTCACTCCTTCTGACCGTTACAAATACCATACTAGATATATACTATGCAAAAAAAGTAGGGGATAGTGGGAATCATCAAGACACATCTTCCGATCTATATGATATTGGCAAAAGGAAATGATGTGATCATATCTGCTGGGGAGAAGCCGATCATATCTGCCGGAGAGAAGGCGATCAGATCTAATGGGTTCTGATGGCCGGCACCAGGTCGTTAAAGAAGTCGGGGGTCAAATTCGAAATTTGCGTTTTACAGCCAACGTCACTCATATCGGATAAAACTCACGTTGTTCCACTCATCAGTGAGATCTCCGAGTTCATAGAGAGTGATGGGTGGATTTTGAGGTTGATGTACACGTCTGCCAATGACGTTCCAGACGTGTACAATGGGGAAAAGATCAGTGTGGACTGACTGTTTGCCATGGCATAACATGGATGTATTGCTGTTGGAGGAATAGGGTCAATATCCTGGCACGTCTGGGCAACAATATTCTGACGTATGCCCCCACGCAACATGCCTATGTGACGTAAAATAATATTTGTTGGTTTGTTGTCTTACGCCGCACTCAGCAATATTCCAGCTATATGACGGCGGTCTGTAAATATCTGGACCAGACAATCCAGTGATTGACATCATAAGCATCGATCCACGCAGTGAATATCTCTCAGACTTGTGTACTATACTACATCAATAATCCCTGTTATGTGTAATTGGTCATGCTTTTTGGGGCTTGACGTCATCAAACTGTGAGGAGCAGACAATCTAGTGATTGAAATCATGAGCATCGATCCACAAAATGGGATACGATGACATGCATTAACCAAGTCAGCAAGCCTGACCACCCGATCACGTTAGTCGCCTCCTACAAGTCATAGTTGCCTTTTACGGCAAGCATGGGTTGCTGAAGACCTATTCTACCTCGGATTTTCACGGGTTAAAATAATAATAATTAATTTTGAGTATGGACATGTGTATAAATGACAATAGCATTTGATTGTGTTACTGGGGCCATCTGGACTCGCCATATCATTCTAGACTTGAGTTGGATTCATGTTTCAATTTCTCTAGGATCTGGGAGAGAAACTAGTCTTCGAATTGTGCTTTACGGAAACAGGCGAGAAATGACGACTGCAGCATGTGAGGAGATCCCGTGATACTTACCAGCTGGAACATGGTGAGGTAGCGCTTCCACCAGAGGTACTTCTGCATGCTGGGCCCTATGGCGGACAGTCCATAGTAGAGGTACATCACGACGTGCACCAGAGAGTTGAGCAACGGGTACACGAAACCTGGCACACAGAAGTGACACGGAGTTACATAGAAGCACGATCATCCTCGAGTATCCAGGGACTTAAATCTCAACTCAATTATGATTAATACCCTGGACCCCATTCTACTATATAGAGTGGGTGAGGGTTGTTGAGTTTAACGACGCTTTAAACAGTATTGTCAGCTTGGTGTGGGAGGAAAGTCATTTTCCGAATAATTCCCACATACATATACGCGGTAATGCACAATACATGTTTAATGTGTCTTCAATATGATCCAATCATTTCCATTTGTTGTTGGACGTATTTTCATATTCAGGCGCTCCCTATGCAAACCTTTTATCAGATGAATTTGGCAAGTGATCTTACAGTCAAATAAAGGAACCAACATTCCGCGAAGCAACTACTACAAAGGTAAGTGACTTTGTTCGAAATGTGCCTCTGTTCACCCAGCAGTGTGTGGGTACCCGGTGGGGTGAGATGGTAACCTTCTAGCGCCTCACAGGCAGCTTGGGTTGTATACTCCCCAGGGAGCTGAGAATGAAAATCGAGAGCTCACTGATCCATTGACCGGGGTAATAATAGTGTAGCGCTATGAGCATCCACTTGGTGAATGGAATCTGGTGCAACATAAATGCACTTATTATCATTATTATTATTATTACTCACTTTGCCCTCCGGATACCCATTTCATGCCTGACCACGTGACCACAACTATGCTGGTGTGATGATACACGTGTAGAAACGTTATCTGCGAATTTTTCTTCCTCAAAATGAAAAATACCTGCAAAGCAAACATTTCAAGAAAATATAATTGATACTCAAATGAAGTTGTTTGACAGGCATTACTTAGAAGTTGACGGATGACAAAGTAGAAACAAATTATGGATAACCCGACGTTATGGTATATATCCTTATATCGTTGTCAAGCAGGACTGAACAATGAACATGTTACAGGATATACGAGGATATAATGAGGATTTTTTTGTACATTACCGAACGTCGCGTTTCTTGCAGTCTTGTTCTTTAACGTTTTCCATGCGAAGCATGTATTACACAGCAAAAAACAAAATAACTAATCAATATGGCAAAAAAGGTCTAGTAAACGACCCGGTTCAAATATCATGTAGAATCATTAGTTTCGTACATGTAACAACTACGACACAAAACCATTTCAATTATTACTTCTATGGCGTGCTCTGCTTGTCACGTGTTCTTTTTAAATGTAACTTATTCAGTTGAAAAAGAGTTCATACCACCATATGTATGTCCATATGAAAGCAGTGAAGCGTGTGTGTTCTCGCCACACGCCAGGTCGATGTGTGCGATCAGGGAATAATAGCGTTTGGGGAAGTAAAGGATGTCTTTGACAATGGTGACAGCTGTCACAGTCGAGGTACTGATTTCATGCCATTCCCACCACAACCTATAATTGTTTAGGACATATTGGTGCTTCGCAGACCTAACGAACGTTGACAATGAAACAGTCACGAATAGATTACTCGGTAGCGTAGCCCAGTGGTTATAAGCGTACGCTCGGATACCTTACATCGATGTATTGTGAGTGAAGCTCATTCTGGTGTCCCCTGACCTGATATTGCTGGAATATTGTTAATAGCAGCGGGAAATCCCAATATACACTCTCACTATCTAAAGGAGGCAATGTTTTTTGATCTGGTCTCACGTTGTGGCCTGGGTCTAGAGTTCGTAATTAGTGAATTGTGTCAAACTCAGATGTTGTGCTTTTGTATATTTGGCAAGCATCAAATGCTAGATTGATATGCATAAGATGGACCAATTAATACAAGTCTATTCCCCTTTAAACAGGGTTGAGTCAAACGAACGGTTGAGTGGATGGGCCATTGAATGGATATTATTTTACGCCGCATCAGCAATATCTATGCTGTATCACACGGGCATGTAAACAGTAAAATCTGGGTCACCCAAACCAGTGGTTGATAGCAGGAGGAACACAATTTGCCGACCCTTACTGTACACTCATGGGGTCCTATTCTACTCCGGAATTCCTACTATGGCACTCAAGTTGGATGCGGGAAACTTACAAACTAGAATAGAAAAACAGTAAATGAAAGGTGTGCGCAGTGAAGCATCCCTAAAGCAGTATGAGTGAGTGAGTGAGTTGGGTTTAACACCGCTTTAAAGAATATTCCAGTTATATCACGGCGTTGAAGCAGGATGAAATATAGACATGCCCATATAATGTTCCTACAAATATTAAAACTTATATTCAAATTAATGTTCAAATTCGACCTTCCTGCACCTAGGAACCCAATGTCCAGCACATAACATGTGCCTCCACCATATGGCTGGAATATAGCCGAGTGCGGCGTTAAACAACAAACAATCACTGCATTGAGTGAGGGTTCTTTCGCCACTTTTAGCAATATTCCAGGAATAAAACGGCGGGGGATACCAGAAATGGGCTCCACACATTGTACCCATGAGGGAATCAAACCCGTGCATTTTGCGTGACGAGCAAACGCTTTAACCACTAGGCTACCCCCACCGTCCCTCATAATATATAAGCCTTACCGTATCTATAAGTTCTATAATCTTCGAAAAGAAAAACAGCCAGCCTACATACAGCGCCTGGAAGAAAGGTGGACAGAAAGTGACACTGTTATAATGCTGTCAAAAAGTGTATAAAAATGTCTACAAGAATAGAATGGTTACACAATCCTGGTTAAGACGTAACACACAACTTTTGGACACAGAAGAAAGCCTGACAGTCCAATCTTACCAAGGGGTGATAAGCATCATATTATCCTGCCCCACACAGCTTTTAAGTAACATTTAGTTAATAATGATATTGTCTATCCCAACCCATCCCCCATCATTCGCTGGGTCATTTTTCATGACCCGCATAATCACCCCCTCCCCAACTTCCCCTCAGCTCTGCCAAAACTCTCATTTCAGCACTTATGGGTGTCTGTATTGGCCCAGGAATTCATCACGTCCTGACTAGCAGGGGTTCCGCGTGCACCGGAAGAATCCATTTACATTGAACAGGGGCATGTGACGCGGTGCACGTGGAGTCCATGCTCTACGTATATTCGTCATTGCATACGTCGAGCCGACAAGCCAACCTTCCAATTTTCTCAATACCTACCTCAATGGCGTCTGGTCGATCTGTGTAGTCTATAGGCTGACACACCAAACTGAAGCGACCGCGGATCGCCATTTGAAGTGTCTGAAACATGAACACATTCTTTAAAGGGGTACAGTGGTGTCAGAATCAGTCCAGGCACAGATCAAGTCGATAGTTAGGATGTGCATTTCTTCATTTTGTTCCTAAAATGGTCGCAGCGAGGGTATTCGATCATCGACATGCAATCAAACACTATGCTATTTTGCAAATGTATGCAAAAATGCCGAGTTGAAGACTAAAAGGTCTTACATATATCAGAAACAACTCTTCTGTATGAATTTGTGCTAGAAACATTCCAAGAGGATTCCCCGGTAATATGGGAGTTGTCCCTTAATCGTTTAAAAAATTCCGTCTCGTGAATATGTGTGAATGATAAGCTATGATCGCCTATGAACGTCGGTTTTGCGGTCATGTGACCGGCCTCTCGCCCAAAGGAAAAACCATTATTTTACATTAAAAACTATTAAAATTTATGCAAGAATATTACCCACTGTTTGTAAACGCCCAATCTAGCGTCACATGTATTTCACTGCAGTATTATAGTCATAATGCTTATACACCTAGATAGATAATATGAGAGTCGAACCCACGATTAAGGGGCACACCATGCGGTGCCTTGGAAGTCTTGGCCACCTATGACCCACATCCACAATAATAATGTATTGACTGTCTAGTCTCTACACGTCTCTTGCACATTGTGTTGTGTATTAAAGGCGAGATCAAAGTCCACCTGAACGTGTAATTGTCACAAACATATATAATATACCAGTGTCAGTATTCTTCGTATTCTTGTTATAACATAATAAATCTTACGGTGTCTATGTAAGTATTTACAATACTGTGTCTACGTTATAATAAATCACACTATGTAATTATGAGTAAGTGAGTTTGGTTTAACGCCGCTTTTAACAGTATACGATTTATATCACGGCGTGTTAGCTTAATATTGGAGAAGCCCATTGCTGGTGTCCCCCGCCTGGATATTGCTGGAATATTGCTAAAAGCGGCGTCAAACCATACTCATTCACTCACTCACTTAATGTTGGAGGAAAATCCGAAATGATGTCTCAGACGTTTACAACTTTGGTGAAACCAACGAGCAAGGGTATGGTGCTGACAAACCTAGACACATAATCGGGGCGAACTGGGACTTGAACCCAGTATGAAAGGTTCCTGGGTGCCGTTGTACAAAACAACCTTAGCACTAAGACTGTCGTAAGTCTATGGCAAGGTTTGAGTGTTACGATCACCTTAGCGATAAGACCGCTTCGTACAACGGCACCCTGGTGTGCCCAAGGACACACGCATGTCATCATGAATCATGCTATGTAATTATAAATAACTCTGTGTATATACAATAATACATGACGCTGTGTGCCATGGGATGAAGCATTATTTGTATATAATTGTTAGTCATGATTTTGTTGTGCCTTGTCATCGCTATGTTGGCTATTACGCCCACAGGATTCTGTCTGAATAATCGAGACTGGCTATTCTCTGGAGATTACTTTTTATATAGTGTGAATATTGACCATGTATTAAATCTATAGAATTAGTAATACAAGTGTGTCTATGTGGGTATTGATCAATTTGTACCTTTGTCAGCATCACTGTTCTGCATCTGTATACGGAGAGAGATCTACATTCAGTTCACTGTGTGTACGCAAGTAATGTGTATAAAGAGTACAGGGCTCGATTTAAGGAACTTGATTTAACGCACACCAGGCGCAGGTTGACATGGAAACCTAGTTGCACCAGACAAAATAGGGTGAACCCTGGTCCCATATATTTATAAAAGTTGAAACCTAGATCCATAAACTATTCTGAATATATAAATCGTATTGCTGTTATACATTATAGGAACATAATCTTGCACTCACAGTTTGATGACGTCAAGCCCCCAAAAGCATGACCAATTACACATAACAGGGATTATTGATGTAGTATAGTACACAAGTCTGAGAGATATTCACTGCGTGGATCGATGCTCATGATGTCAATCACTGGATTGTCTGGTCCAGATATTTACAGATCGCCGTCATATAGCTGGAATATTGCTGAGTGCGGCGTTAAACAAAAAAGACAAAGAATTATTGATATACACGCTGTATACGTTTCTGTTATAAACATACTGTATAAGACAAAAATATTTTTTATAAAAATTAAGCCGTTGCTCAATTAATCAACATGTAGGCTTAAACTGAAGTGGTCTAAATTTTAATGATGGGGGCACATGTGGCCCAATCGTCTAAGGTGCTGAAATTCGCTATGCAGAGTTGTGTCTCTCGGGTACGATATATACCTATGATCGGGGGTTCGAATCACAGTTCACCATGATTATGTTTCTGGGTTTGTCAGCACCATTACTCTTGGGTTTCCCCAAAGTTGTAAAAGCCTTACACCTGCTTCACTTCGGGCTTTCCTCCCACATTAAGCTGACACGTGATATAACTGGAATGCCATTAAATACGGCGTTAAATCAAAGTCACTCATAAACTCGCTAAACTATTGTGATAAGTTGCATCCTGAAAGAAATACGTCCAGGTTTGAAGTCAGAAGAAGGGATGTCCTACCCTCACGAATATCCAGAAAGACAAGGCTACCATTGAAAAGTTGTAGCCGACGAGCAGCCATCTTAGATTGAACGGTTTCTGCTGCTCCATCATCCGGGGCCCGTGGAGGACGACCAGGATGTACAGAAGGAGGATGCTGAGGATGGGCATAGGGGTCTGGGCGAGGGGGAGATCAAAGGCCCGGGGGTCTGGCAGAGTAAAGGAATAGCAGCATGGTGAACTTCGGATCAAGTAATATGTAAAGTCAACAGGTTCCTAAACTTAAAGAGACCATAGAATAATAAACAATCTGAAATGTTCAGGAAAATTTGAAAATTGTTTAAATTGTTAAAAAAGGTTAATCATACATTTATCGACGGATCTAAAAACGAGATGACAGAATCTCACCAGATTGCGTTTTCAAAAACAACAACCCACACCGCACTTGTTGATAAATGATAAATAACAGCATCACATTACACTTCAAAGTCAATCTGTTCTATCAATAGCCTCTATATCGGACCGCCCCCGTGGTCTAGTGGTAGAGCATCCGCCCGGAGGTCGGTAGTTCGATCCCCGGCCGCGTCAAAGCCAAACTTGTGTAAAGTATGTACTTCTTGTAGCCCGGCCTGGCAGTCGGCATTGAGGGACTAAAACATGATCAGGCCCCTCGACGTCAGTATGATGACTGAGTAGGCTATCCTTGTGAAACTGCAGCATGGTATCTCAGTGCGTTGGCACAAAAAACGGCATTATTTGGAACTAGTACAAGCAGCTACACACACACACGCACACACACACACGCACACACACGCACGCACACGCACACGCACGCACGCACGCACACACGCGCGCACACGCACAGGCAATACACGGACAATGTACAATGTAAGTGCAATAGTCTTGAACGCGAAGTTAAACCCCATTTTACCTCACCTCACAACCTGTCGTCTCCATGGTTTTTCTAGCATTTACTTCGAGAATCCGGAAGTAATGACTTCAACACAACGTAGACGTACCTGCTTTGCCCATGGAGTCGTTGTACCATCCCCTCATATCCTCTAACAGCTCTTGCACCAACATGATGACGCTTGGTACTGTGGACAGAGAGGGCCTGTGTTTTATACGTATTCTTATCAACAATAAATAAATGTAAAAAAGCGTTCAAACTCATATCTCTGTTGCATGAAAAGACCCGGGGTACAATCAAGATGGAAGTGACACATTGACGAACGCGTATCCTCATGAAGCTCTCACGTTCCCAAGTCATTGGGTATGACCATCCGGCCCCGAAAGTTGCTGAATACCAATTCTGGCCCGGACTGAAGTACACACAGTTCGTTTAACGGGTGAATGTGTTCTGCCCTCGACGTGCGTGCCCGAGTGAGTGAGTGAGTGAGTGAGTGAGTGCGGGGGGAGGGCGCGAGGGAGTGACTAGCTCCACCCGTGTTCCCATGCAATCAGGACTGTCGAGAAGTCTTAGTCCCTTGAACGTTCTGAAGCCCCTTCTTTGCGACAGGGAAATATTAATTTCCATTGCTGTTAACAGGAAAGAATATGATTTCGCGAAACAGTATGACATGCCCAGCGGAAACGTTTCTCAATAGCAGATCCACATATATTTTTTTCAAACTTTCCAGCTTTATATCATAGGAAATGCGCGTCTCAGGGAGGCGGCTATTTAACAAAACAAAAAACATTGGCAAATAAATCATTCATGCCATACCCTATCCAGCTCCCCTACCAACTTCTGTGTTATTTTATGGAATCATATGTCCTCATACACAGTGGAGTCGTATTTGTCATTATCTTCGCACCGGGACCGACTATAGCTAAATGTCATTATCTTAACACCGGGACCGACTATAGTTAAATGTCATTATCTTAACACCGGGGCCGACTATAGCTAAATGTAATTATCTTCACTCTTGGACGGACTATAGCTAAATGTCATTATCTTAACACCTGGACCGACGATAGCTAAGTGTCATTATCTTAACACCGGGACCGACTATAGCTGATGTCATTATCTTCGCACCTGGACCGACTATAGCTAAATGTCATTATCTTCGCACCTGGACCGACTATAGCTAAATGTCATTATCTTAACACCGGGACCGACTATAGCTAAATGTCATTATCTTAACACCGGGACCGACTATAGCTAAATGTCATTATCTTAGCACCATTCCAGGAAACGGCTTCAACTAAATGTCATTATCGTAGCACCATTCCTGGATCTAGTTACAACTAAATGTCATTAGCTTAACACAATTCCAGGAATCGGTTACAACTAAATGTCATTATCTTACCACCACCAAGGAGCCAGTTACAAATAACTAAATGTCATTATCGTAGCACCACCAAGGAGACAGTTACAAATAACTAAATGTCATTATCTTACTACCACCAAGGAGCCAGTTATAACTAAATGTCATTATCGTAGCACCCTTCTGGGAATTAGTTACAACTAAATGTCCATATCTTAGCACCATTCCCGGGACCGACTACAGGTAAATGTCTTCAGCATTGCACCATTCCAGAACCAGTTACAACTAAATGTCAATATCTTAGCACCATTCCAACTCTGAACGGTTGATTGTCTGACACTCCAATCTATTTTTTTAATTTGGAATAACTGGTGTCGCTTAAAAACACCCCGGCTATCAACAGTAGTGTCGGATGTCACTGACACCAAGACATATCCTCAACGATGTAGCTGACAGTCATGGTATATCCTAATACTGAGTGTGTGAGTGAGTGAGTTGGGTTCAACGCCACTTTTAACTCCTAATACTGAATAGTGAAGAAGCAAACAAATATATAAGAAATGTGTTAACTTTTAATGTGTGCACTTGATACTGAATCCTTAAGTGACAAGTCAACGAATGAAATGGATGGATAAGCTACCCCCTAACAAGATAAAAAACACACACAACAGAACACCAATGTTTTTGAATTGATCTGGAGAAATACTGGTGAAAGTCGCATTTAAATGAAGAAGCTTCCTACAAAACTTGATGATGTCAAAATAGTAATTAATTAACAAGAGACAGTATTCCAATCTCGATATTTGTAAGACTGAATCCAACCGCTGAAAAAGTGTTCATCGGACAGATCAAGGATTTTTAGTCACAAATGAAGAATAGATTGGATGATATTATGAATATACCTGCACGTTTTGGTCACATTTTGAAGAAATTCACGGACTGATACTACGGACAGAATATGAACAATTAATTATGAAGGAAGACCGTGCCCACTGAAACAATACTGATGCACAAGTATTAGTTTGTGCTTAAAGCCCTGTTCTTAGTACCATATCTCCAAAAGAAAATTATAGTGGTGTTTCACAACCATACTGTTCTATCTCCAAAACGAACATGAAAGTGTCTGTATTCAGAGTTCAATAGAGATTACTACGTACACGAGTGTCTGTCAGATACCATTGATCTTACAACGAGTTGTTTCAAAACGTATCTAACGAGCGAAAGCGAGTTAGATACGCTTTGTAACAACGAGTTGTAAGATCAATGGTATCTGACAGACACGAGTGCAGTAATCTGTTTCTTACACCCCCCAAAATCGCACCTTTTTAGCATCGAACCGATGAATTTTGTCTATTCTCATGATTGCAGTAGCGCATTAATACGTAAAACCTCTGTCATAAGTGACGTCATCCTATGTGCTGCTTACTACTCATACATAATGTGACCCTACACAAAAAGGTTTCCGTCCTATCTGTGGATTATCAAGGCGATGATGAAAATGCTAACTAGACAAAAACAAAGAACACGCTGGGTGCCAAGTTGAAAGTTTACACCTCAAAGAAATTACCAAATGTGTACAACAATGTTTACTTCCGTATGACATCACTACCGGTGACCGACTTTTACAAAATGGCGTGTTCATTGACAACAGTACGCGGGATTTCCAGAGGAGGTTTTTGTTGATTGAGGGATCGTATACACATAAATGTGTCACGTTAGTAATCAGAAACATTCTGACAATCTGCGTACTGTTATTTGTTTACCATGTTTACCAATGTAACAAAGAGAATTAGTCAGAAATGCAGATAACTACCGTCATCGTTGTGCGTGATTTAGCGTCAGTCATGGCGTCACACAGGACGGAAACTTTTACGGCTTCTGTTGAATTTACCACATCATTGTAATTCCATACTTAGTGCAACGATACTCTTTCCATGAATATTCTCAAACGCGTGATCGAGCCAATGTATGCAACAATTAGATGAAAGTACCTCTTTTAATGCTACACAGTGTAAAATCTGAATTTTGCTTTGTTTACATTTCAGCAAGTACAATTTTCCGAGCACAGTTTTCGTTTCCATACCTAATTTATTTCGCATGATTTCATCTAGATCTAGATAATTCACATTGGTGACAAAGACCATTTATCCATTGTTTCGAAAATGTATGAGGAATTCAGGGATGCATGTATAGCAGCTGAGTCTGAAATAGAATCTATACCTGATCGAATATAGGCGTCTCATAACCGGCATTTTGTAAACACAATCCAATATGGCGGAACGTACACTTCGGCGTTCGTGTATGCATATTTTCCAAAACATTCTCAGCGACGTTTCAGAATTATCATTAGTGATTTGATACCAGTGATTGCTAATATGCTATTTTTCTACTTTAATTATTCGAGTAAATATCCGATATTTAGATTTCTAAACACACAGTAAATATTTATATAACGCCGTGAATTGTGATTTGGCGAGATTTACAATGTACCTAACTTTCAGTCACTTTCAGTAATTTTGAATTGCCTAAGATGACAGTAAATGATAAACAGAAGGGGGAATTCAAAACTGTGAAGTTGTCTGCGTGATTGTATTTTGAATTTTATTCGATTTCGAAGTGAGGTTTGAAGAGAAGGGACATGTGTCGCTGTGGCAGCCAGGGGGTTTACACTCTGAAAAAAACGATAATGTTGACATAACAACAGATAAATGTAACTGATAATAATAATAAAAAAAAACAACTCGCAGACGAGGACGAGTTTGTTTATTTTTTTTATTAATTACACGGTCCTGTTGTTCAATACAGACGTAGGTGAACATTCGACTGAAGCACGAGCAACTTATGAATGACTTACACTCAGGAAAGTAGTCCGTCATCATCTGACCCAGGTCATCACCATGGAGTAGCCAATCACGGGCCTGGAATTCGATCTCACACATATGTTTGATACCAGTTATCTCAAATGGGTTTCTCACCCACAGGTGTGTAAGAAATTCCAATAAGAAATAGCTGAATACTTTCCTCATTTGACTATTTTACAATTGTACATTTTCAGAGATAGTAAATGGAATGTAATAGTGATGCAAACTTTCAAAATATACTGACATTTTGCATCACTTATCATCCATCTTTTCAATTTCCTAATGTTCTATCTCCAGATCACGTGATAAAGGGAATTATTTTCATTGGATACGCACTTGGAACAGTCTGGAACTTAGATTTAGTTTTAGATTTGGAGATAACACAATGCTGTTAAATGTTAAATCTCATTTCTCTTCATAATAATGACTTGAATCTTCATCAGGACATAGAACAATGTCCCCTGAGTGATTCCAGAACCTTAACTCAATTTTGACCAAAAGTGGAGATAGAACAAGCTGGTTCTCAGGACACGAATTGTTTATATTCACAGTGAATTGTCACAGAAAAGTCTAATTAAATTATTTATTAAAAATATGTCATGACACTCTTAATATACCTCAATGTGTTGCCGACTAACAGTTTTTCTCGGTGAAGTGTAATCACTGTTTCACAGTCGAATGAATCCCTTTGTCAGAAGCGGCCATGGCGTGTGGTTGGGACCACGTGGTAACCTCTCACCTTCTCTCAAGGTCAATGTTTGTCACTAAATCATTAATGGCCTTTGTGCTGGTCAGTGTACGTGTTTGTATTATCGCCACTTGTTGAGGGCTTGGACGCAGGGGACTCCCCGTGACCCGTCATTTTAGATGACTGCGATGGCAAGAAATTGCTTGTTAAAACCCTTCCTAATATCTACCACGCCAAACAAGGGATTATTTATCATTAGACTTACCAATCTGAACTCATCTACCACACCAAACAAGCAATTGCTTCTTATTCACTTACTCAATATCTACCACGCCAAACAAGCAATTGCTTGTTATTAACTTACTCAATATCTACCACGCCAAACAAGATATTGGTTGTTTTACTTACTCAATATCTACCACGCCAAACAAGTAACTGCTTGTTATTAACTTACTCAATATCAACCACGCCAAACAAGGAATTGGTTGTTTTAAACTTACTCAATATCTACCACGCCAAACAAGGAAATGCTTGTTATTAACTTACTCATTATCTACCACGCCAAACAAGTAATTGGTTGTTTATAACTTACTCTACCACGCCAAAAAACAAAGAACTGCAGTTGCCCTTCTCCCCCCCCCCCCCCCCCCCCCACCCCCCCCCACCCCCCCCCCCCCCCCCCCCCGGACAAGTAATACTTGTACAAATATTTGCCCCACCCCCACCCCCACCCCCCACCCCCTGTCAAAAACAGTTAACAACGGCCTTGCACCCCTGGTATATCTGAATTTGTAATGTGTATATGGAAGCATACGCATGGCATGAAAAACACTTGCTAGTCACCAGTCTACAACTAAAAAAAGTCAAACACGTTTGTGTTGTCTGTGCAATATCCTATCCTTGGGAATCGCCTGTGCACAGGCAAGTTGTTAATTAATATTTTGAAAAAGAGAGTTAAACGACAGTTGTGACAGGGAGGATTGTATGGTAGTCGAAGCAGACAGAGTGACAGCCGTTGTCGACGAGAGTTGCTTGCATCACTAGGTTATTGTGCAGTGGCCTTCTAGTTATTTGTGTACCGATTACATAACTTCTACTGACAGTGTGGGGAAATGGGGAGGTAGTTTACGTGAAAGGGACAACACTATCTGTGTCCACTGGACTGTTATTGATATCGCCTCCAAACATACATGTAATAAAATGAACCATTATACGATGAATCACATCGGGAACGCGGAGGAAAAACAAGATTCGTTTTAGTTGTATATCAAGGCACCAATTCATCTTCCATAAACCTTTTGTGTCTTTGTGCCTAATATATCCACAAATAACGAAAACATGTAATACATGTATGTACAAAAATATATTTACACAGGCTAGGTATTTGCCCACAGTACCTGCATGTGGTGTGGCAGGTTGTAATTGTAGACTACTGTATTGCATTGTAGACTCACCTGTAAATTAGGCTGATTCTGTAATTAGATCTCTTAGGCGAGTGACATTGTGTATTCAAGAGTAAACTGACCTAATTATAAGAAGTATTAATTAATCCGCATATACAGAGAGACAGTTACAATGAATTGCGATTACTTAAATCATGTATTCGTGAACAAATTAAAAACTCGTTAAACAATTAAAAAACTATATATAATATCTACTCTTAAATATCTCACTTACGGATTAGACATTATATAAAGTAACAATTTTCCAACTGTGTTCTATCGTAATAAGGTAAGTAATGTTTGAATCTGGCGGTAACTGACCATGTTATTTGAAAAGCCCCCTACTCCCGGACATATTTCTTCCGGTTCGTTACAGTCTGACAGTTCCGGTTCTGTTCGCCTGTTGCCTTAATTGACAGGTCCAATGAACATTGTTTTGAACATACTCCCCGTTGATTGGCTACTGACTGTGATCACCTGATTCATGTCACGCCACAGTATGTATTCCTACGCGGATTCATACAGTTTGCACATCGGTTTTTCGATTCATACCTCTAATCCTTAAATCAACTTTAACTGTGTGGCCACACTAATCACAACGTCCCTCCGTACATGTACATTGTTTGTGTATTTTACCGTAGTTCATGTTTATACATCAACTGTGATATAACCAGTGTCAAAGTGGTATTCACACCAACCACTACATCAGTATACGCGAGTACATACATGTATACACGTAGATGTGTACAAGACAAGACACACGATGCTAGTTGATCATAAATATCAAACATTCATGCATGTCAAGAAGAATATTTAATGACAGCATTATCATAGCAGGAATATATTACATGTATGGAGACTATTGTCATGTCCCGGCACACGTTGATGGCGTGATAGTCCCATAAAAGTCCTAATTAGTGCCATTAAGCAATGAAATGGTTTTCGCAGAAATCCGCGGATATGCGCGGATTATTCGCGAATAATTTGCAAATAATTCTCCAATTATTCGCGAATTATCTTCAACTTATCCGCGGATTATTCGCAATTTTACCGCAGAACACGATAACAAACTTTTTCGTTTTATTTCACCAGTACAAATAATTATCGCTGAGGGCACAATAGTAAGTAAGTATGGTTTTACGCCACTTTTAGCAATATTCCAGCAATATCACGGCGGGGGGACACCAGAAATGGGCTTCACACATTGTGCCCATGTGGGGAATCGAACCCGGGCCTTCGGCGTGAGGAGCAGACGCTTTAACCACTAGACTACCCCACCGCCCCCTGAAGACAAATTAGAATTCCCTTGAGGGAATATGGTTTTACGCCATACATTGTAGTAATTGCAGTGGGATGAACGCCCAAAGTGATAGTCGTGTTAATTGTTCGCCACTTTTTTAGACCTATAAGCAAGGCTTTCGACCCATTCAAGTCAAATCTGTGATTCGAACCCATGATTATTATTTTGGGCAGATCTGCACAACGGATCGCGGCGTCTTTAAAGGACCGGGCCACTACAGTATTCCACTCAGAATTAGAAAACTGTAATCAGAAAATCTACCAGCTGCATATGTTTCAAATATTATGTCGATAACCTCTGCCTATCACTCACTGATGAAAACATGTCAACAACCCTTGCCTGGAAACAAATCGCTATACATTTGCAACACGTTGTTTTTCGACACGGTAGATATGGCGAACAGAACATCAATACTAGTATCGACATTTCTATGACGGCTGTCTCGTCAGCTATGCTATATCTACCATTGCCCCGGACGCGTGCGTCGCCATTGACGTGTAGAACAAGGGAACTTCGAAAACGACTAATTCGGCATTATATTGCCTGTTGAATGAACAACAGAGGGCGTGTCCACATTCTTGACATAGGTAAGCCAAGGTGTGTTGTTCGGCTTGGTCAACACAGTGTACAAACACATAGCAAGGGGGATAATTACTCGGCCAATTAGCGGACTGGAGGTCGCCTGGGGGTATTTATAGTTCCTCCGACAAATATGGCAGACGCGGGCTATATATATATGTTGATAATCCCCATAATGCAGCGTTGTGCACGACACTCGACATCTGTGCTGATGTACGACTACGAACTGGTGATGCACACTGACTCACACCTGGGTTAATATGTGATGTCAACAGTACATTTCAACATTTGTACTGCACTGTGCAAGTAGTTCTACAATGTACAGGCCACCTACTGTGGAAATAAACGTGTTGATAAAGATGGTGGTAGTAATAATGATGATGATGATGATGATGATGATGATGATGCTGTATTAATGACGATGATGCCCGCTGAGGTTTACAATGATTAGACTACCGTTACTAACCTCAAACACTTAAACCCATGATGATGATGATGATGATGACGATGATGATGCTGTATTGAAGATGATGATGGTCGCTGAGGTTCACAATGATTACACTACCGTTACTAACCCCAAACACTTAAACCGGGTACGTTGGGAGTTAAACATACATTGGATAGTATCACCCTTGGTGAACAATTATTTTCAGTTTGTTACATTGTATACCACGTGATATATACACATATCAGATAAAACGACGATGATGAACATTTTACATGCCCGTGTATTATATTACATGGCTGCATCATCCGTGTATGTGTAATGTATCCAGCAGACTCTCTCACCTACCTGCTATCCCACTCCCAACTGTACCGACACAGACGCTTTCTATTCCAAATACATAACGAACGTGACAGAAATACCATACAGTTCCACCAGCTATTTAACTATAGCTTGTAGTCATTGGACACACATGCTTCCATGTCTAGATTAAATCAATACTACGCATACGCGCAGAAAATAAAAGTGGTATTAATGAATTTTACCTGGTTAGACGAAATGTTTTCCGACCGGCGTCCGCCAGGTGAGGAGGCTGGGGTCAGAGGCCAGGATGCTGTAGGCTGCCTGTGTCGCCCGCAGCTTAACAACGTGTCGAGAGTGGCGAATGTCGCTCTCCGACCAGTCAACAGCGAACGGCAGCAGGTACGCACAGCCGGGATGCGTTGTTCATCGATGCTGATCTCACAAAGCAATGCAGTTGTTACAGATAGTGTTGCTGGTCCCTGTGGATGGAATGGTTTATTGCCCCTGACACTGTGGTTGTGATGGGTTCAAATGAGAACTCAATTCCTTGTACCTGTTGTCAATAAGCCCGTGTTTAGCTGAAGATCATTAGGAACGGCGTTGTGATGAGCTTTCACACACTGCTTGAAAGGACAATGCTGGATCAATAGATGGGAAAGTGTAAACAGTTTAGAGCGTAGGTACTCCGAGTAGAGAACTCTGGCCTATTTAACTGTGAGTAGGATCTGGTGGTTGTAATTGGTTGTTAGTGGAAGTCGCGAAGGGGGGGGGGGGGAGAGAGAATACGGGCTGGGGAAAATGCTGGTAGTCAGATGCGTGGGGGTGGTGAGGTGGGCGTGGGGGTGAGGTGGGCGTGGCGCGTATATGAAGGAGCTCGTTAGGGAGAGGGGATGCGCGCGCGCACGCATACAGACACACAGACACACACACACACACACACGCACACATTTGTCATACAGGGACATACTTGCCTATATTCTAGGACATATTTGTACTATACTTGCCTGTATACCAGGACATATTTGTGATATATACAGGGACATACGTGCCTATATACTAGGACATATTTGTACTATATACTGGAAAATACAGGTCGTGAAGGAAATATTAAGGAAATAATTTCCCTTAACCATGGAACATATTTGTCCTATATATTTACCGAGACATATCTGCCCCATATACCGAGAATTGTCTCTCCTATATACTGGTAAAAATCTGCCCTATAGATTGGAGAGAGAAAAGACGAACCAGACAGAATAAAACAGCACTATGCAGCGGCCGATGTAAATACATGTATTTCATTGTGGTGATATTGGGTATGAAATCAACAATTTAAGAACACGCTACTTCTCTAGTAATGCCTATACCCATTTATCACGCTAAAATTCTTTAACCGGGAGATTGTTTGCTTTGTTCCCTCGACTATCAAAGATGAAACCCACTACAATAGAGACGTGGCCATGTGTTACAGCGCTAGATGCACCAGCTGGCTCTCCGTGGAAGGTGCTGCTGAAGACATTGATTCCTAGTGTCGGGATGACCCAAACACACGTGCAGTACAAACTGGGACACAGTTGTCCTAGGTAGGAGGCACACGTACAGTACAAACTGGGACACAGTTGTCCTAGATACTGTGACATACGTGCCTTATATACAAGGACACAGTTGTCCTAGATACTGTGACATACGTGTCTTATATACAAGGACACAGTTGTCCTAGATACTGTGACATACGTGCCTTATATACAAGGACACAGTTGTCCTAGATACTGTGACATACGTGTCTTATATACAAGGACACAGTTGTCCTAGATACTGGGAGATACGTGCCTTATATACAAGGACATAGTTGTCCTAGATACTGTGACATACGTGCCTTATATACAAGGACACAGTTGTCCTATAGACTGACATACGTGCCTTATATACAAGAACACAGTTGTCCTATATACTGTGACATACGTGTCTTATATACAAGGACATAGTTGTCCTATATACTGTGACATACGTGTCTTATATACAAGGACATGGTTGTCCTAGATACTGTGACATACGTGCCTTATATACAAGGACACAGTTGTCCTAGATACTGTGACATACGTGCCTTATATACAAGAACACAGTTGTCCTATATACTGTGACATACGTGTCTTATATACAAGGACATAGTTGTCCTAGATACTGTGACATACGTGCCTTATATACAAGGACACAGTTGTCCTAGATACTGTGACATACGTGCCTTATATACAAGAACACAGTTGTCCTATATACTGTGACATACGTGTCTTATATACAAGGACACAGTTGTCCTAGATACTGTGACATACGTGCCTTATATACAAGGACACAGTTGTCCTAGATACTGTGACATACGTGCCTTATATACAAGAACACAGTTGTCCTATATACTGTGACATACGTGTCTTATATACAAGGACATAGTTGTCCTATATACTGTGACATACGTGCCGTATATACAAGGACATAGTTGTCCTAGATACTGTGACATACGTGCCTTATATACAAGGACACAGTTGTCCTAGATACTGTGACATATGTGCCTTATATACAAGGACACAGTTGTCCTAGATACTGTGACATACGTGTCTTATATACAAGGACACAGTTGTCCTAGATACTGGGAGATACGTGCCTTATATACAAGGACATAGTTGTCCTAGATACTGTGACATACGTGCCTTATATACAAGGACACAGTTGTCCTATAGACTGACATACGTGCCTTATATACAAGAACACAGTTGTCCTATATACTGTGACATACGTGCCTTATATACAAGGTGACAGTTGTCCTAGATACTGTGACATACGTGTCTTATATACAAGGACATAGTTGTCCTAGATACTGTGACATACGTGCCTTATATACAAGGACATAGTTGTCCTAGATACTGTGACATACGTGCCTTATATACAAGGACACAGTTGTCCTATAGACTGACATACGTGCCGTATATACAAGGACACAGTTGTCCTAGATACTGTGACATACGTGCCTTATATACAAGGACACAGTTGTCCTGTAGACTGTGACATACGTGCCATATATACAAGGACATATTTGTCCTAGATACTATGACATACGTGCCTTATATACAAGGACATATTTGTCCAATATACAGGGACATACGTGCCTATATACTAGAACATATTTGTCCTATATGCTGTGACATACTTGCCTATATACAAAGACATATTTGTCACAAATACAGGGACATACGTGCCTTATGTACTAGGACACGTTTGCCATATATACTGTGACATACGTGCCTGTATACTAGGACATCTTTGTCATATATACAGGGACATACGTGCCTATATACCAAGACATATTTATCATATATACAGGGACATACTTGCCTATATACCAGGATATATTTGTACTACATACTGGAAAATACACGTCGTATATGAAGGAAAATAACTTCCCTAAACCATGGAATATATTTGTTCTACTTACCGAGACATATACCGAGAACTGTCTCTCCTATATACAGGTAAATATCTCTACTATACAGTGTGAAACATCATCAAGGCTCATCAAGGCTAGCTAAATACAGTATTTATTTATAATGCAAGATATTTACCTCCCCCAAAACACTCGCGTGATAACCTCTTTATTTGGGATATCACTTTTTTAGTTAAGTACAGATTCTCGTACTTTGGGTTGAGTCCAGTCCGGTATTCGAATTCGAACCTATACTGCCAGAGTGAGGCACCTTGTGTGGGAGGCCTGGGTGGCCAAGTGAGTTAGATCGCTGACTTTGTGTGCTGGCAATTATCTGTACTATACCCTGGGAAATATCTGTCTTATATATTGGGAAATATCTGTCCTATATCTTAGGAAATATCTGTATCATACACTGGGGAATATCTGTCCTATATTTTGGGAAATATATGCCACACATAAGGTGGGGGTGGGGGGGGTGGGTTATACTTGTAAATATCTGCTTTATGTACGGAAGAATATCTGTCCTATATATTGGGAAATATCTGTACTAAACACTGGGAAATTTCTGCTCTATACTCTGGTAAAAATAAACTGACGGGCAAAAGAAAGTATACCAACATTAATTTGGTGTTGACAACATTTTCAAATATATCACAAAAATATAGTTTTGCGAGATGGAAAGAAAATTTATCTGACAATGTTCTGATTCAAATTCCACAAAAGTGGCATTTATAGGAACTTCAATATCAGGTAAGGAATGACACAGGGGGTAAATGCCAATTTGCAAAATAAACAAATCATCTGAACGAAAACAGAAAACGCATTTTTTTCACAAATGCATTACTGTCAGTACCTTGTATGGCCTCCATTGCTCTGAATACAGGCTTGGACACGTCGCCGCGCGGAGTTTACAAGATCCCTGATGACGTCATTGGGGATGGCTCGCCATTCTTTCAACAGTGCCTGAATCAACGTTTGACGACTTGACGGAGGGGGATTTCTTTCCCTTATTTGTCTGTCCAGATAGTCCCACAAGTGCTCAATGGGTGTTAAGTCTTACTGGCCATTGCAAAAGGTTTACATTATTTGCAGTTAGGAAGTCTCTGGTGATCCTGGCGGTGTGGGGGCGAGCGTTGTCCTGTTGGAAGATTACTCTGGGATTCCTCTGGAGGAAGGGAAGCACCACTGGACGCAATACATGGTCGATGTAGACTTGAGCATTTAAATTACGGTCAAAGACAACCAGGTCTGTTGTACGGTCCCTGCAAATCCCACCCCAGACCATGACGCTTCCACCACCGAATGGCACGGTCTCCTGAACACAACATTGGGCTGTTCTCTCTCCTCTCCGACGATACAAACGCACACGGCCATCAGCTCGATACAACTGGAACCTGCTCTCATCAGAAAATAGAATTCGTTGCCAGTTCCTGTTTTGCCACCGCTGTACCATTCTTGCCCAATGGAGGCGGTTATGTCCGTCACGACGGCTCAAGGTCATCCCGCGAAAGGGCCGGTAGGCCCGAATACCATGTTGTTGAAGACGCCTGGCAACTGTCCTGCTGACCACATGATGTAAGGCTGTGGCTGCCGATGACGTCACAGTGACGAAACGATTGCGTAGATGTAAGATGCGGAGGAACCGATGTTCATTGGCGGTTGTGACCCTGGGTCTTCCACTTCTTGGCCTGTCATCCGTACGACCTGTTTGTGTGAGTCGTGTCTGCAGCCTCGTTTTCGTTGTTCTGGTACAGTTGAAGATGCGAGCAACATGGGCATGGCGTGCTCCCAACTGCAACATCCCAATTGCTCTCTCTCGCTCTTCTGCGGTCAGTCTCGGCATGTCAGCTGTTGTGGTCGGTACGATTGTGGTTTAAAACATACAGATTGGCGGTTTTTATACCCTTCCGAGCCATTTTGAATGAAAAAAGTTCGATAAAGTCCATATTCGGGAAGAAGCAGGGTTTTTTAAACTCATTAATGATGAAGCTGCGTTCATGCGATTTTGTTTGACAATGAAGACTCCAGTTCAGTGCTGATGTGATATTTTTTAAATAAAAAATACTTTGGTACAGTTTCTTTTACCCGTCAGTTTATGTTTTATATATTGGTAAATATCTGTTCTAAAAACTGGGAAATTCCTGTTATATTTTCGGTTGAATATGTGGTCTATATACTGGGCAATATGTGTCCTATATAATAAGAAATATATGTCATATGTAGTGAGAAATATCCGTCCTATATACTGCGACATATTTGTCCTATATACAGGGAACTAGCTGTCCTATATACTGAGAAATACCTCACCTATTTACTGGGACAAATGTGTCTTACAAACTAGGAAATCTATGTCGCCCCAAACACACAAACAACAAAATAAAACAATAAAAACAAGATGATGTTTACAAGAACTTGCGTGATGTTTGGTTAACTGAATAGAAACTATCACTGAGAAAATCTTGTCCGCCAAGGTAGATTCCAAGTGAAATGTACTCAAACGAGGACTTAAAATGTTTTCTTTGTGTTAATTAAGTGTGAAACAGGGGTTTGTTTGTTGTCAGAGGCGTCTGTAGAAACAATATACTTTGCTTGAAACTTTAAGACGAATGGTAAGTAACAAACATCCATATCAAGTAGCACCGCATTGGAACAGCAGTATCTGAGAAATAATACATACATATTCTCTCAACATGGTTAAGATGATTATGCCTAAAATAGATTTGAGATTACTGCAAAGTTACCAATTATTTCAGAAAACAGTTACATTCTTCATTCATATTCCATGACTAAATAGGAAATTCAATGATGTGCTGTTTTAACCTTTTCCAATTTTTTAATAACTGTTTTTCAGTTAAATTTTTGAAAATAATTTCTGTTCAACAGTTTCTTCACTCGAGTCCGAGAAGAACCCGAACGTTATGGCTGAACGAATAAAACATTCCAGAACAGGAAGCCCCGATACTTCACTCAACAGCGTTCTATATTATTTCAGTGTAAAATAAAATTTTCCAAGGATTTAATTGTCCAAATTAATGGAAAAATAACAGTCGGGTAAATATGTATTAATTCAGCCTTTAATTATTTTCTAGAATAGCGGAACATCACATTGTTGACACAACTCTGTATGTGTATTTGTGTCTAAATCTGTTGCTTAGCAATGGGTGAGTGAGCTGCGTTTGATGCCTCTTTGCATATAATCAGGAGGAGCCGTGACTCAAACACGTGACACGAGGTTTTGGGGCATGCCCAAGGGACGTAACTCTGCAGAGTTAATCGCTTAAGCTGAAACTTCATTCCTAGACCTATGGGGCTTTTGGCACTTAACGTGGTGACTATAGATGTAGTTAAATATCTTTTAAGGTTCGGAAATCCGTGTGAAATATGGGGATAAAATATCCCCATGGGCATCATATATGCCCCCTTTCTTGCCGATCGGAATTTCAAATCAAAACAAAGGAATCTCGCCCAAAAGTTTCAGAACTACAGATTCCCGTATATCGATGATCTGACATCGTTTAATAATGGTTTCTTTGTTTTGTTTGTTGTTTAACGCCGCACCCAGCAACATTCCAGCTAAATGACGGCGTAAATAATCGCGTCTGCACCAGACAATCCAGTGATTAATATCATGAGCATCAATCCACGCAATTCGGATAAGATCATGCACCAACCAAGTCAGCGAGCCTGACTACCCGATCCCGTTAGTCGCCTTTACGACAAATCATTAGTTGCTGAAGACCTATAACAACCCGCATATTGACGGGTTCAATAATGGTCAAGCAGCCAATTCCCTTCCATTGATTTATCCGCCTGAACTAGAAATATAGGTTTCTGTTTCTTATTTAGATCAACGCATAACGATTCAGAGTGACAATGAGCTATCCACAAGACTGTAAGACAAGACGGATGACTTCAGCAGTTCCTTCATCTCGAGCAATGTTCCCGTAGTGTCGTATAGTCAGGTTTACAACAGTCCAGGCCTCAGTAAAACTTTCAAAACGTTTTAGACCCCTGAAGATTCCGGGGTAGAATAGGTCTTCAGCAACCTATGCTTGCCGTAAAAGGTGACTATGCTTGTCGTAAAAGGCGACTAACGGGATCTGGTGGTCAGGCTCGCTGACTTGGTTTGATGCATGTCATCGATCCAAATTGGGTGGATCGATGCTCACGATGTCAATCACTGGATTGTCTGGTCCAGACTCGATTATTTACAGACCTCAGTCATATAGCTGGAATATTGCTGAGTGCGGCGTTGAACAACAAACCAACCAACCAAATCAAAACGTTTTATGGTAGACAGTTGGAGGACATTTACAAAAGCTGTCGCGTGTATCAAATAACTAACGAGGTACGAGTGATTATGGAAATTATGTCACGAGTGAAATTAATGTTAATGTTAAACACACTTTCCGTAATCACGAGTGCCAAGTGGGTTGTTCTATTTATTACCCATTCTCATTCTAAACACATTAATTTGAAGATACAAAGCTGAACTCGTAATGGATTTCCGCCATTTCCATACTTCTCCCCGCTTGGCGTCTCCCAGATCTGACGGTACCTGATATCATTATATCACAAAGTGACCTCATTCAGTTTGTTTTGTTCACATTGTGATTTTTTACTGACCACTCAGCAGCTGCCATTTCCATAACATCTCCCTGGGGTCAGATAATTCATTGAAACATTGTCAACCTCTACAGTAGATGCAACTGGTAAATATGTAGACAGGTCATATATGTTCAAATCTGAACAAGTAACTTCAGTAAAAACTGCATCGCAACCTTTAAAATCGTTTTATGACGGGTGATATAATAATTTATTCTCTCTTTGTTTGGGACAAACGAATCATTGCTGAAACATAATAAAAGAATAGCATCACTTGCTGGATTAGTTAGCTGATAGAATATGATTTCATCGTATTGGGAAACTTTGTGCTGCAAAAATACATACAATTTCAGTCCTTATCGAAGGTCAAATTCCACTTATCTGAAAAATATTGATCATGGTACTGCATTTTTGTATTCATATTTCATAAACTAAATTTAGAGACTTTTTCAATTTGAAATTCCTTCTTAAAATGACATTGTAAATTCTATGAAGCTTAAACTGAATAGTTTCAGACCATATGTTTAAGTCGGATAACTGCCCACATTATTTGTGTGCTGCATACAGTTATTTACAGACCGCGACCATATAGCTGGAATATTGCTGAGTTCGGCGTTAAAAAAACAAAACAAAACAAAACAAAGCACAAAAAACCCAAACAAACAAACAAACCTATGTACATTGAAACCTTGCAAGTCCGGATACGACTCATTCCGGACAATCTCTCCTGGAACGCATTATGAAAGGACATTACTCTATCAATGAAGTGTATTAAGTTCGGACATTCGGTTATCCGGACGTTTAGCTGGACACCGTCCAATGAGATTGTACTGTATACAGGGGGTTCATTCTACCAGGAATGACAGGATCTATGATACGCTTTATTATCCAGAATTCGATTTCCATTCCATGAAAATGAACCCAGCTCATGATAGGAATGAGCAGTATTTATTTGGAATGGCAGAATTGTTTTGTAATCTCTTTCTCCATCAATTAACATTTTGCACCCGTGTTCAGTTTCTTAATTTTTAGTTTGAATCTGTCTGTTGCTCTATAGACAGTGTAAATGGACTAAGTGTAATACTGTATGTTAGTATGCGCATTTGCTTATATATTCAACAACAAAAGTTCCTTTGACACCAATTTTTTAGTGCATCTTTCAAACAAGTAAAGTTTGGTTTTCAATATTGTAGTACATATATGGAATCAAGTCACAAAAACGCAACTGCTTCAGAAAAGCATGCATCCCATGCAAATGTTGACTTTTATGCATGCTTTTGTTGAGATTTATGAATTTCACTACCCAAGAATGGGTAAAAACACATGTGCGTTAACGGGATTCCATATGCATTGTTTAGCATCGTGCTGACAACCACCCAGAAAAACAACAAAATTACACAATTATTCAACATTACGAAATGACACGCCTGTCCGAAAATGAGCATCTGTGAGCCATGGGTATGCTTGAAGCAGGAACGAGTCAACGTGATGTTGCAAGACAATTTAACATCCACAGAAACACCATTTGGTGTTTATGGCCACGTTGGCAACAGACGAATGCAGTCAGAGACCATCCTCAGAGTGGCAGCCCACGCGTAACCAATAATCGACAAGACAACTGGATTCGAACAACACACCTACGAAATCGATTCCAGCCAGCAACAGTGACTGCAAGAAGCATCCCTGGCCTTCGACGAATATCTTCACAAACCGTACGTCGTCACCTCAAATGTGCAGGGATTGTCGCCAGAAGACCCACCAAACGTCCCATTTTGACAGGAAACCACCGTCAAGCCCGTCTACAATGGTGCAGACAGCGTCTACGCTGCACGGCCATGCAGTGGGGACTAGTTCTATTCCCTGACGAGTCTCGTTTTCACCTCAGCCACAGCGATGGACGGATTCGAGTGTACCGACGTCGAGGGGAACGTTACGTCAATCATTATATACAAGAGAAAGGGTGACCCGTTAGACCCTGCCTCTTATCGACCTATCACAATACTGAATTGTCTTGGTAAGCTATTTACTGGTATTTTAAACACTAGATTAACTAACTATTTAAATGTGAATAACATGTTATCGCCAGCCCAAGCTGGATTTCGTAAGGGATTTTCTACAATTGATAATATTTTTGTTTTGAATATGCTAATGAATATTCAAAAAAATAATAAAGAAAAATTATATTGTGTATTCATTGACTTTTCAAAAGCTTTTGATAATGTCTGGAGGGTGGGTCTCTGGTCAAAATTGTTAAATTCTGGAATTACGGGTAAATTTTTAACATTAGTTAAAAACATGTATAGTGACATTAAGTTATGTGTTCAAATTGGCAAACACACTTCTAACTTCTTCTCAAGTTACACTGGAGTTCGCCAGGGAGAAAATTTATCTCCCCTTCTATTTTCAATATTCCTTAACGACCTCGAACCGTGGTTGATAGAAAACTGTTGTCAAGGTGTCAAGTTAACGCTGTCAGAGGAAACATTTACTCTCTGTGTACAGCTCCTGTTACTGCTGTACGCTGATGACATAGCTCTAAGTGGTACCGATCCTGGATCTCTACGAACGTCTTTAAACTCCCTCTTATTATACTGTCGAAAATGGAAACTAACGGTTAACATATCTAAAACTAAAGTTGTTGTGTTTGACAGTGGTACTACAAAAAAAAATCGCCCCCTTCATTTTCGACAATAAAGAATTAGAAACGGTAGACTTCTATGATTATTTAGGAATAAAATTCAATAAAAATAGGAAATTTGGACTTGCCATCAAAACTTTAACCGAGAATGCCACAAAATGTATGTACTGTCTCCTGAAGAAAGCCAGAAATATCAATCTCCCACTCGATTGTATTATTAAAGCATTTGATGTTATGGTGTTACCAATCTTACTGTACGGCGCGGAAGTGTGGTGATTTGAATGTTTAAAAATGGTTTAAAAAGTTCATTTAAAATTCCTTAAATTAGCGGCTGGATTGAAAGTATCAACTCCTTCCTTTATGGTCTATGGAGAATTAGGCAGGACCCCCCTTTAGATTAGAGTAGCTAAGAGAATTATACGTTTTTGGCATAGACATATACGATCTCAACAAAATAAGTTTTCGACTCTAATATATCAATTCATAAGGATGGATGCTCACGTAAACTCCAATATTCACCCTTGGTTATGTAATCTAGAATGTCTATTAAGCTCCTGTGGCCTGACCCAAGTTTATGATATGCCATGTAATTTCAACACCAAGTGGCTAGTCTCTTCTGTGGAAAGAATATTGACCGATCATTTTCTACAATCCTGGAGAAGTTCAATATTGTCGAGTTCAAAAGGTTTCTATTATAAATATCTTAAAGAAATGCCATTATTTGAAAACTATCTCTACCTACCTAAATCTGTTTATTACCCGCTCTTAAAATTTCGCACTAATAACCACAATTTTCCAGTCGAGACTGGCCGTTGGAATAATGTACCCAGAGAACAACGTCTATGTTCACTCTGTAACTCACCAGCAATAGCAGAAGAATTCCATTACATATTTCGATGTCCAGCTTTTGATAACAAAAGACTTGCACTTATTCCTAGAAGATATTTAACTTGGTCAAATGTGTTTTCATTAAGAAGCCTATTTTCAACGACCAAACTAAACGAGCTAAAACGTCTATCAAAATATGTATTATTTGTATTTAACACTTTGAATGCTAAATCTAAATGCACACAGCCGTCTTGATGTACATATTATATTTATCTCTGTACTTTATGTATGCTCTTGTACCACCGTCGGTGGTCTATGGAGAATAAAGAATCTGAATCTGACAATTACAGACACTCCAGGAACTTCGAAACATGCTCCAGCAGATATGGACAGATATTCCACAGGACTTTGTGCGACGCCTGGTCCATTCCATGAGACGAAGATCTGTTGTTTGCATCGCAACCAGAGTAGGACACACGCTACTGATTTGTAAATTGACATTTTGGCATGTTCATTTTTTTAATGAAATCATGCATTTTCTGAAGTCAGTATGGCAAATTAAAACCATTGGAACACTTACAGGAGTTTTTTATCTGTTGCAAACCGAAATTGTTTCAGATTTGGTAAAAAACATAACTTTGAACATTAAATCTTATTCAATGTCACAGGAACTTTTGTTGTTCAGTATATATGTCGGGTACCAAACGAAGGTCATTAATAATTCCTGGCCTGTTTATAAGTTGTCGTATATCATGTTTACACACATAATTGGCTTTACATATTCTTCTTCCATGAAATTCTTCTGAGATTTGACTAATTTGTTTATTTAGAAAATTGCATTGAAGAGTTTGTTCTGTAAGTTCTTGCAAACACCACTGGTTACTTTATGCTAGTTCCTCTTCTTGCTTGATCAAATTTCAATTTGTGATATGTACCAATGAAATGTCACATAATCAATAAGTATGATTTTTTTTCCAAAAATATTATTTGTTTTGCTTCATAAGCATAAAGAAATATGATACTGATCAGCCATAACACAGGTGCTGAACAAATATAAAATATACTAATGCCCTGAATGTTTTCCTACTATGAATACAGCTTACTTAACACAAGTTGTAGTTCCATGCTAGTAATCAAATGACATTGATATTTTTTTCTGTGCTTTATTAAGGTGTTTTCTATGGATGCCATTAGTCTTATTCACCAATTTGGGACAATTGTATTGTGTTTCGTACTCCCATGAATCTACACTGTCCAGATATAACAAGTACTGATACCGTTCCAAACTAATCTTTTAATTTCACCAGGGCCAAATGCCAAAGCACATAACCAATGACTTTCCATTTTTTCTGAGTGAGAATGGTGTTATGCCACTTTTAGCAATATTGCAACACTATCACGGTGGGTGACACCAGCAATCGAACTTGTGAACAATGCATGCCCACATATCTCAGTTTTAGGAGGATATTTACAACTAAAATAACACAGAATATTACAACAGCTATCTCATATGTACAGGCTAACATTAATAACCTGGAACAAGACATGAAGAAAATTTGCATCCGGATACCTTCCGGAAACCTTCCGCAAACCTACCAGATGCCTTCAGCAACCTTCAACTTTCTTGGTATTTTCTTGATAATTTTTTTATGTGTTTCACACTTAAGTGAACAAAATGCACCCCCCAAATTTTGACCCTTTTTTTGAAGGTTTCCGAAAGGTTTCCGGAAGGTAACCGGGCCGGATCCAAAATGGGCAGGTATCCGGGCCGGATCCAAAATGGGCAGGTATCCGGAAGGTTTCCGTGAGGTTTCCGGAAAACGGAAACCTACACTTTTTTAGCTGTGTCAGTTTATAAAGTAGCATTCTGGAACATACTGGAGGGCACACATTGTACATTATAATCCGACAGACAGACAGATGTATTCAACAGTTTGGTCTGCAGACCATTATACAGGATAGATGTAAGAACATTAAATAAAATGCCGTCCAGTGAAAGTATACAACAACAAATTACAAACGTTATCAAACGTTCATAAGTGTCGCCAAAACACTATAAGGTCCAAAATACAACTACCCGTATTAAATACATCACCAATGAATAACCATTTTTTGTTTGTTTCATTTTTAGTCACCATCAAACATGTGTGTATACTTTCTTGTGCCCGGCAATCTAGTTTGGCATAAAACTAAATAAAGATATCAGCCGTTAGCCTAAAGCAAACACACTCCCTATCTGGTCGGTAATTTAACATGGTGCTTTTGTATTATCAGGCTCCTCGATATTATTTGTTTTTAGGAATTTCGATTTTGGACACTATTTGTTGTCTTGGTTTGCATACCGTGATTATCATCGATCTGTGGTGATGTAACATTGTTTAGTTACACAATCTGACTTTCTATTGTTGGTTTTGCCGTTTTTATCCTTAACTCAAGACAATGTGTTGCCTAGATACACACTCCACTGCAACCGCCCGTGCGAGTGGCCGACTCCTCTGAGGCGAGGCGAGTCGCTGTGCGAAGTTGCGTCCCTTGGTCGTCACATATTCCTGTAGTCGTGGGTTCGAATTCCACAATCGCCGTCATTATGATTCTTGGTTGTCAGCACCATATCTAAGCTGATGGGTTTCACCAAAGTGGTATACCTTTTAAGGCATGTGTCACTTTCCTGCTGCAAGAAGATGACAACGTGATCAAACTGAAATACTGTTGCTGGCCGCGTCAAACACAACGATCCTTTTGTTTGAAATGGCGATTGCAGGTAAATTTGAATAAAATTAACATGATTGCGTTTAGAATGGCGGTATGGTTGCGAAAATGGTAAGATGAACTTATGGAACTGTTTCGGTCAAATATTTAGGTATTAGGTTTTCTTCTAGAATAATATGGACTTTTGCTTATAAGTAACATATTCAAGCTTCTAAAGCACGTACAGTCAAACACCGTTGTGTCGAAGTTGAAAGGAACTTTGTAAATATTTCGAGTTATCAAGGTTCGAGACAACCGAACATGACGAATAAAGAAGCAGAACGCAGGGACCAAATTTCGAGACAACCTCATGTTCGACACATCAAAGTTCGACGCAAATGTGTTGGAATGCATATCTGTGTAAAACCGTTCAACGTATATGTAATTTTCAACAGCTTGTAACACTTTTGACTGTAAAATTGCACCAATATTACTTTATTATGCCTCAAACGCCATCATATAGCTGGAATATTTCTTGTGACCCATTTTCTTTGAATTCTATTTCAACATTCTGTATAAAATATTGTAGAAAAAGAGGACTCTGAACTGTGTCTTCAATCTAAAAATTGAGTTGAGTGAATATAAATAGAATTGAGACTTGATTACCGTTATTTCGACAATCGGGACAAACGGTAATAATACTGACTCATGTGTCTACAGTCAGTGCCTATAAAGAAATGTTTGGCCTATACAATCAATTGTGATTTTATGTTTTAGCGGTTGTAAAGTAAGGCTAAACAGACAAATATTGAGAACAATATTCTCGTTTATTTTATATTCCACCTACTTGATGTAAATAATTCAAGGTTTGACCATACAATCCAGTGATTGTTATCATAAGCATCTATCTACATACATGTTTAAGATTATATGCACCAATCAAGTCAGCGAGTGACCACCCGATCTCATTTGTCGCCTCTAGGACAAGCATGGGTTGCTGAAGACCAATTCCAACCTGGATCTTCACAGGTGAGAAACGGCATAAATGTCTCACATGACCTATAGAATACATAATTCTTTTACTCTGTGGGTTAGAAATAACCGAAATCATAAAAAAATCATATGAACACTAATCTAATACAAATATCACTTCACGCGCACCAATGTATTGTATACGTCATCCGGACGGCAATGTTGATTTCAACCCAATCGTATTGTGACGTAAGGTCGGACTGACGTCATAGCAGAAGATTGTTGACGCCATTCGACAATTTTAAGATAGCGGGCGTGATCAGTGCATTTTTCTAAAGAGGAACTGAATAGGATTAAGAAATAATGGGCAATAAAGAAATTACTACACTCGCTAATATATCGTACTGATTCTACGAAACCCTGTAATAAAATACTCGCTCGGGAAATACAAGAATTGTGACACTCGTTTTATAAAATCTGTATGACACACATGCTCGTATAATAATTTGTATGTATTACCTTGACATGTATCTATTTGGCCTTCACATTAAATTTGGCTTACGCCTGCAAAGAATATTTACATTCAACACAAATACTACTACTTATTCCCTGAATCTCCACCGACCTCATGACCTCATCGTTGTATTTATCCCAAACACAGACACTGAGGGCGTCACTTATAGACATGTGGAGGACATTTCCAAATTTGACGCATCAGTGAAAAAACGATGGCCGGTGCAATTCCCTATTTTGACTTATACCATATGTTCCCGGGTTTTTTAAGGCGAATAATTGTATGTGTTTGTGCCCGGTGTCACCGGTGGGGCAGGATACGATCACCTTTTCGCGAACATCACTATCACTAATTGATTGTGATACATAAACTTGCTCATGATATAGTCGGAATCGTACAATCGACTCTGTTTTAGCAGAGTATTCTTATGGCTATGGAAAGGGCGTTGTTGCTTTAATTATACCGTAGTAGCTGCAATAAGTCCATCATCCAGGCTTGGTTTATTAAAATTGTATTTGTGTCGCTTCATGACGCCCCCTAGAGGGAGAACGTGGACGCCACTTGGTGGCCTGGCTAAAAACGTCGCCTTCAGCAACCAACACGCTGTGCACACTAATCGCTTATGTATCTTTGATCCTTACGTCAAACATGAGTTCAAACATGCTGCCATATTTAAGCGTCCACAAAACGCAGTGGGTCAAACGGTTTTAATGATGATGATTATTTCTCATGTTTTTCCGTCAATTGCTTTGTTCATCTCCAAATGATGTTTCGCTAAGAGTTTTTGTTGTTGAGATCATTGCTGTCGTGTTGTGTTGGGACTGTTGTAGTCTATTTTCACCCGTTGAATTTGCCAGGTAAAAATAATGTATATCTATTAATATTTATTTCTCCAAAATGATATTATTGAAATGTATAGCCAAAGTAATGGTAGTAACAGTAGTATATTATAACGGTAGAAATAATGGTAGTACCGTAGTGGTAGCAGTAGTAGCTGTAGTTGAAGTAGGGGTGGTAGTAGTAGTGATAGTAGAAGTTGTGGTTGTGGTTGTAGTAGTAGTAGTAGTAGTAGTAGTAGTAGTAGTAGTAGCGGTGGTGGTGCTAGTGGTTGTAGTAATAGTAGAGGTAGTAGTTGTAGAAGTAGTGGTAGTAGTAGTGGTAGATGTAGTAGTGGTAGTAGTACTGGTGACACCCATGTTTGATGGTGCTAAAATAAAACAAGCAACAAATGCTTACTCGATGGTGATTAGTGAGTGAGTGAGCATTGTTTTACGCCGCTTTTAGCAATATTCCAAGACTATCACGGCGGGGGACACCAGAATAGGGCTTCACCCATTGTACCCATGTGGGGAATGGAACCCGGGCCTTCGGCGTGACGAGCGAACGCTTGAACCACTAGGCTACCCGACCGCCCCTTGATGGTGAAGAATTTGATCCGGGTATCACAGGCAGTATGACATGCATCATGTCAGTGAGGATCTCACAACAGATGACGTGTGTGTGGCATCTCAATGGACATGGGCGTCACAATGTCGGCGACTGTTTTCAAGTGTACACAACTCCTCTGCTAGGCAGTTTAGTAGACGAAGAAGTCGTTTGGTAGAAGTAGTAGCAATGACAGAAGTTGTTGTAGTAGTGAAAGTAGTTGTGGTTGAAGTAGTAGGTTTGTTTGTTGTTAAGCGTCCAGCAATATTCCAGCTATATGACCGCGGACTGTGGATGATCGAGTCTGGACCAAACAATCCACTGATTATCATCATGAGCATCGATTCTCTCTCTCTCTCTCTCTCTCTCTCTCTCTGTGTCTCTCTCTCTCTCTCTCTCTCTCTCACTCTCTCTTAACGGTGTTAAATCCTACTCCGAAACGTCCCTCCTAATTGTAATAAAAAAGTTATTCGTCTACATGTTATATCTTATCCTTACTTGGTAGTCCAACTTCTAAATACCTCTTCCGACATGGGTACAATGTGTGAAGCCCATTTCTGGTGTCCCCAGCAGTGATTTTGCTGGAATATTGCTAAAAGTGGCGTAAAACCATACTCACTCACTCTAAATGCCTCTCTAAGAAGTCAAGCAAATATCGACCTATAGTTTGAACTACTTGAGTATGTTTGATGCAACCACTTTACGCGAGGAAAATCGATGGGCATATTTCATATGTCCGAATAGAAATAGTGGAAGCCAACTATTATAGATGTTTAAAAACACTGACCAGTTATATATACTTAATACATCGATTTATTTTCGCATGAAGTGTTATTGCATTGGAAATTATAATGTAAGCGTTTATAAATGCTTCTTTGAAGTTTGGTTGATTGTCGTACCACAACGTACGTTCACAACATTTATCCACAGGAAAAACCACGAGAACGTGCTGCTTAATGAAGTCGCACGAAGAAAGGGTCGTCTAAAAAAAATGACATTTACATACTAGATTTAGACAGTTTTGCCAATAGTTAAATAATACATTTATACATTGTACATATGATACAGGCTCAAAATAACTATTACAGAATCAGACAGGAACAAAAGAATAATGAAATGGCATATGTAATATACCCGTATCACAACACGTGATGTGATAAGCGTAGTCTGTATTTGAATATTAGATTGCTCTTGGCTGAGTAAGAGTTTTTTGTTTGTTTGTTGTTTAACGCCACACTCCATATTCCAGCTATATGACGGCGGTCTGAAAATGATCGAGTCTGGACCAGACAATCCAGTGATCGATATCACGAGCATCGATCCACGCAATCGGGATACGATGACATGCATCAACTGAGTCAGCGAACCCGACCATCCATATCCCGTTAGTCGCCTCTTACGACAAGCATAGTTGCCTTTTACAGCAAACATGGGTTGCTGAAGACCTTTTCTACCCCGGGTCTTCACGGGTCAGAGTAAGGGTAAACACCCTTTGGGTATAACTAAACATTCACTTAGTATACCAAATCCGCTCGCATGATTTAGATTCACTCTGTTTATAGTTACTTTCATAAGATAGCAGCCTAAATTAATTTTCTTCTGTAGAAAAGGTGAGATGATTATACGAAGGGGCAATGCAAAGGAAGGTGTTTTGAATAACCTCCCTTACATTTGACAATATGAAGCGCACGTAAAATATTTTTTATAGCCTCAATGATTTCTTTGAGGAAAGCACAGTCAGGACGATTACAGCTGTGCTGCAGAGGCCTGTAAATAACAGCGTCTGGGCCAGACGGACCAGTGATTGATAGTATGAGCAACGTCACGGGTCGTCGTTGTACGATGGCGCGTAATCAACCGAGTCGCCGGCCCAGACCCCTAGATGTACTCAGTCGCTTCTGTTGTCCTTGCTACTTGAAATAGAATCACGAAATATCGCGATGATTAATTAATTAACGGAGACAGCTGCAAGTGTGCTATACTTTCAAAGTGAAAACAAGCCATTGCACCGATAAGAAATATTACTTAAGTAATGACAAACATTGCAAAGTGCGCTTTTCAAGAAATATCCATTTTGCTAGCGATAAACGTCATCGTTGAGTTTTGAACACGTGGTTAGAGTGATCACGTGATCAAAAGTCAATGATGATGTTTATCGTTTGCGAAATGGACATTTCTTGAAAAGCGTAGTGCTTGTCAATACTGTAAGTAATATTTCTGATTGGCGAAGTGGCTTATTTTCACTTTAAAATATTAGCACACACACGCAGTTATCACCGTCAATTAATCATCGCGATACTTCATGATGCTATCTGAAGTGACGGGTACTATAAGGATATGCATAGATTGCTGTAAACGCAGGAGTCCCGGTTCTATGAGGAAACCAAGATATGATCGATATACTTTTTATACTTGTCACAACGTCATATTGCATCACCATACAGCTCCTTCACACTGTCACAAGGTCATAACTCATAACCATGAAGCTCCTTGACACAGTCACAGCGTCATAATGCATCACCATACAGCTCCTTGACACAGTAACAACGTCATAATGCATCACCATACCGCTCCTTGACACAGTCACAGCGTCATAATGCATCACCATACAGCTCCTTGACACAGTAACAACGTCATAATGCATCACCATACAGCTCCTTGACACAGTCACAGCGTCATAATGCATCACCATACAGCTCCTTGACACAGTCACAACGTCACAATGCTTCATCACACAGCTCCTTGGCAGTCACAACCTCATAATGCATCACCATACAGCTCCTTGGAACAGTCACAACGTCATAATGCATCACCATACAGCTCCTTGACACAGTCACAACGTCATAATGCATCACCATACAGCTCCTTGACACAGTCACAACGTCATAATGCATCACCGTGGAGCTCCTTGACACAGTCACAACGTCATAATGCATCACCGTGGAGCTCCTTGGCACAGTCTCAACGTCATAATGCACCCTTACACAGCCACTTGACACAGTCACAGCGTCATAATGCATCACCATACAGCTCATTGGCACATTCACAACGTCATAATGCATCACCATACAGCTCCTTGGAACATTCACAACGTCATAATGCACCACCATACAGCTCCTTGACACAGTCACAGCGTCATAATGCATCACCATACAGCTCCTTGACACAGTCACAATGTCATAATGCATCACCATACAGCTCCTTGTCACAGTCACAACGTCATAATGCATCATCATACAGCTCCTTGACACAGTCACAACGTCATAATGCATGACATCAGAGCTCCTTGGTACAGTCACAACGTCACAATGCACTGCTATACAGCTCCTTGGTACAGTCACAATATCATAATGCACCACCATACAGCTCCTTGACACAGTCACAGCGTCATAATGCATCACCATACAGCTCCTTGACACAGTCACAACGTCATAATGCATCACCATACAGCTCCTTGACACAGTCACAGCGTCATAATGCACCACCATACAGCTCCTTGACACAGTCACAGCGTCATAATGCATCACCATACAGCTCCTTGACACAGTCAAAACGTCATAATGCATCACCATACAGCTCCTTGACACAGTCACAACATCATAATGCACTACCATACAGCTCCTTGACACAGTCACAACGTCATAATGCACCACCATACAGCTCCTTGACACAGTCACAAGGTCATAATGCACCACCATACAGCTCCTTGACACAGTCACAACGTCATAATGCATCACCATACAGCTCCTTGACACAGTCACAACGTCATAACGCCTCGCATTCACACCCTCAAAATGCATCACAGTTACACCATCATAATGCATCACAATCTCCTCGTTATAATTATGCAATAAACTTCGCTCTGCCCCAATGAGTGGTGTAATGAAGTACAGTTTTGCCCTGAACTAGTATAGTTAAATCACGAAGACGCCATATTCCCGAGGCAAGGGCGTTACCTGACGACAAAAAGTCCAATTTCCACCCTTGCCAAACTGGGCTAGAACTTCTAGGCTCGATCGTAGCGCCCCCATTGGCTATTGCGGGTTATGTCCCTTCAATGTCCCTCCAACTGACCAATCAGATTTTATCTCTCATATCACTTTTATTTGCCTCAAACAAAATGGCGGCTCAAGTCAAGACGATCTAATCGATAATCAAGATCTATATTGCAATAAAACGGCTCTTACCCCGCGAAGTGCATCAAATCTCTGTATCTCCTTGATTAACATGAACCGATTTGCAAAATATCTATCGACGCCAAGTTGACGGTAAACATGCTTTGCAAATCCTGCAGTCGACCGAAATTCACGTTGCACGTTGAAATCCATGTTGTTTACGAACCGGATGTCTAGTTCCTTACGCAATTTTGTCTGGACTATGCATAGACTCGTTAGTCGAGCCAAACTATAACTCCGGAATTCCGGTCCAGTTCGGCAAGGGTGAAAACTGGACTCTTATAGTAAGTTAACTTCCTTGCCTCAAGAAGAGGGAGGAGGCTTGCGTCCGAGTACTATGACGTTATAATAGATCAGGGCAAAACTAAACTTTCTTAAACTACACATATGAGTAGAGCACACTTTATGACTTTTCTAAGATGCCTAATTTGCGAATAACCTGGTGTTTTATTGGAGATGCGTTAAAAACTAAATCTGTTCTAAAAAGTGCCTTACGAAATCCCCGAACAGGGCAAACTGACGGGATGCACCCTTACGTTAAGAGACTTATTAACTTACTAACTAAAATGGGTTGTAAGTTATTCAAATAGGTCACATTCATTATCCATTCAGTGTTTGGTTACCCATAATCCCATGAGGCAATAAGTCGGATTTAAATTTCAGTTTTTTAATTATATTGCTTTAATGAAATCGCGTGACTTGAAACATTCCACAAGTGCATTTTTGGTCCGAGCTAATGTACACACAGCTAAAGTTCGGTGTCGCTGGTAACTGTGAGTGAAAAGTTTATTTCCACCACGACTGTCAGCAGACTGCAGCAACTGCAAGCCATGAAATAGTGGGCTTAGCAAGTTGCAAATTTACAAATTGGTTGCGCTGCATGATATCGTAACCGACGACCTGGGGCGTCGTATGGCGTCGCCGTGGGACGAACATGGCGGAAGAAGAGCAACAGCGGCCGTTTTGTTTGCCCTACAGTGAGCACCAGGTGTTTACATTGTCATTAAACTTTTTCAAGGATTGCCCATTCCTGTGTCCAGAGAGATATACTTAATTCCTAGGGCACCAACGCCCGTCACGGACAATTTTGTGACTGCGGTGGCACGGACCCAGTGGTTTGAATATGTTTAGGATAAGCCTGCGGCAAGAGAGATGGAAAGATAATCTTTCCATATTTTTTCCGGATGCGCCAACTTGCTTGACAGTAGTGAAAGAAGGGTGAGACCAAAGATACGTCAGATCACAGATGATGTCATTTGAACAGCGCCATGACGTCAGTCTATTATGACGTAACGCAAAGAGTAACGCACAATGCATCACACAGTCAAACCGTCATAATGCATCACACAATCAACCGTCATAATGCATCAGGCAGTCACACCGTCATAATGCATCACACAGTCACACCACACAGTCAAACAGTAACACCGCCATAATGCATCACGCAGTCACACCGTCACGATGCATCACACAGTCAAACCATCAAAATGCATCATACAGTCAAACCGTCATAATGCATCAGACAGTCACACCACCATAATGCATCACACAGTCATACCACACAGTCACACCGCCATAATGCATCATACAGTCATACCACACAGTCACACCGCCATAATGCATCATACAGTCATACCACACAGTCACACCGCCATAATGCATCACACAGTCATACCACAAAGTCACACCGCCATAATGCATCACACAGTCATACCACACAGTCACACCGCCATAATGCATCATACAGTCATACCACACAGTCACACCGCCATAATGCATCATACAGTCATACCACACAGTCACACCACCATAATGCATCATACAGTCATACCACACAGTCACACCGCCATAATGCATCATACAGTCATACCACACAGTCACACCACCATAATGCATCACACAGTCATACCACACAGTCACACCTCCATAATGCATCATACAGTCATACCACACAGTCACACCGCCATAATGCATCACACAGTCATACCACACAGTCACACCGTCATAATGCATCATACAGTCATACCACACAGTCACACCGCCATAATGCATCACACAGTCATACCACACAGTCACACCACCATAATGTATCATACAGTCATACCACGCAGTCACACCGCCATAATGCATCATACAGTCATACCACACATTCACACCGCCATAATGCACTACACAGTCATACCACACAGTCACACCACCATAATGCATCATACAGTCATACCACACAGTCACACCGCCATAATGCATCATACAGTCATACCACACAGTCACACCGCCATAATGCATCATACAGTCATACCACACATTCACACCACCATAATGCACTACAGAGTCATACCACACAGTCACACCACCATAATGCATCATACAGTCATACCACACAGTCACACCGCCATAATGCATCATACAGTCATACCACACAGTCACACCACCATAATGCATCATACAGCAAACAAAACGTAATTAATAAATCCGGAGATTAAACAAAGTATAATTCCTTCATTATTTTAAGAGTTGACGTGATATACTTGATTTCCTTTTAAACGAATGCGGTATTTATTTGATATCTCTATATTTAGGAGCTTGATTAATGTTTACCTCATGTGGTTTTTTTTCTAAAAAAAACAAACTTTGTGGCACCACAGATGAACGACGTTCCCTTCATATTAATGCAGATTAGCATTTTAATACGATAAGCGCCTTAAAGAAAATAAAAATTCTCTTGCTCTCGATTTTCCTTGTTCAGATTAGACATGATTTGAGGTGATGAATATGCAAATTCCTGCTTAAGATCACAACGGCACCCGGGGCGCTAAGCTGTGCTCTATAATCAAATAGAAATAGCTTTCATTACCCGGGTAATGTATCACGGCTCGTAGATCAAGTCTAATTGTGTTTTTTTATCCTACCCACTTGTGATCCTACAGGAGTCCTCACAGCAACCTCCCGTCCAGTACAACTGGCTAATTTATTGAGAGAAAAACTCGTCTTCATTAAGTGAAAGTGTGACTTCCTTGTAATCAATAGCATCTCAGTCCCGGACTATTTTTTTGTGGCGGATTGGATTGCAGGTCCTGTATGGTAGTGAGAGGGCCTGAATGTCACAAGACGTAAATGGAATACCTAATACTGTTCCGTCTGCGTTTGACGCATGTCGTGAAAAAAATGACGCTTTGAGTTTGTCTTTATTTGAATTCATGGCACTGCTAATGTTCTTAGCTTTCTAGTTGGTTAACATTCTCTACAAATAATCCAATGCATTGCGTCTGAGGGTTGCGGTTGCCTATAATTTCACTTCGCATTATTGATCAGAGATATTGATTCACCAACTTATCTCCACGAATCCAACTTTATGAGCTCTGTCATTGAAAAACAGTAGTCAGCAACACTATTAAATCCATGTATGCTGGTATTAAACTGTTTTCTTATCAGCTTTGGCATTGGTCAGCAATAAAGAGTGAGCGAGTGAGTGAGTATGGTTTTACGCCGCTTTTCGCAATATTCCAGCAATATCACGGCGGGGGACACAAGAAATGGGCTTCACATATTGTACCCATGTCGGGAATCGAACCCGGATCTTCGGCGTGACGAGCGAACGCTTTAACCACTAGGCTACCCGACCGCCCCTTCATTACTGATTGTTCGCACACCTCCTGTGTGACTGCGAGGAGCAGGTTTGCCATTTTATGTGTTGTACTATCAGTGGCAGTACACAACAGACTGTCACACATTTGACCGTGATCTTCACACAGGCCTGGAATACAAAGTGGACCGTATCTTTAACATGGCTGGTATACCTGTCATCTTGTATTTGAAGTGTTCCGTGTTAAGCTGCAAAGGGAAGAGGTTCCCTTGAGAAACCTTGTCATCTGTTGAGGAATTTTACCTTGTTTCATTAAAACTGCACATTGAACACACAGGTGCGACCTAGTCTTGTCAATCAGGTGAGGTGAAATGGGGTTTAACGTCGCGTCCAAGACTATGGCACTAATATAGCGACGTTCTTGTACGTACGTGTACCTGTGTGTGTGTGTGTGTGTGGCTGCTTGTACTCGTTTGGACTAATGCCGATTGTATAGTGCATGCTGCAGTTTAACATGAATACCCCACTCAGACACAGTATACTGACCCCGAGTCACCTCGTCTTGTTTTAGCCCCTTAATGCCAAGCGCCAGGCATGGTAACAACAAGTACCATCTTTTAACGTCTTTTGGTATGATGCGAACGGGGATCGAACCCCGGACCTCCCGCTCTCCGGGTGGACGCTCTACCACTAGACCACTGAGGCGGTCTTATTGTCAGTGAGCCCTCCTGCCGAGTGAGGCTTTACCCTGGTCAAGACATCATCCATGTCCTGGGTATGACCTGGTCCTTGACATTGAATCCTCCTGCTGCTGAAACTTCCCTTTAGGAGTGGCGTATTGGCACATAGAACGTTTTGCAATATATCGCAATCCAGTCCATCCAAATGCCTCAAGATAATATTGATATAATTATATATTCATTCTTCTGTGACAGTATTGATAAAATATATCAATACGCAAGGGCTGTACTGCGATACGCGTGTCACTGACGGCAATATAACCATATATCTGTTATATTCCAAGCCACGACTTCCCTGACTCTTGCCAAAGCATCTTCCTACTGTGTACGGCTTTGCAACATACTCCCTGTGCTCGGTTAGGCCTAGGCCTTGACAATACATCTTCCCTGTGCTCGATTAGGCCTAGCCCTTGACAATACATCTTCCCTGTGCTTGGTTAGGCCTAGGCCAAGGCCTTGACAATAGATCTTTCCTGTGCCCAGTTAGGCCTAGCCCTTGACAATACATCTTTCCTGTGCTCAGTTAGGCCTAGCCCTTGACAATACATCTTCCCTGTGCTCGATTAAGCCTAGCCATTGACAATACATCTTCCCTGTGCTCGGTTAGGTCTAGCACTTGACAATACATCTTGCCTGTGCTCAGTTAGGCCTAGGCCTTGACAATACATAATCTCTGTGCTCGATTAGGCCTAGGCATTGACAATACATATTCTCTGTGCTCGGTTAGACCTAGGCCTTAACAATACATCTTCCCTGTGCTCAGTTAGGCCTAGGCCTTGACAATACATCTTTCCTGTGCTCGGTTAGACCTAGGCCTTAACAATACATCTTCCCTGTGCTCAGTTAGGCCTAGGCCTTGACAATACATCTTTCCTGTCCTCGGTTAGGCCTAGGCCTTGACAATATATCTTCCCTGTGCTCAGTTGGGCCTAGCCCTTGACAATACATCTTTCCTGTGCTCGGTTAGGCCTAGCCCTTGACAATACACCTCCTTCTGTGCTCGGTTAGGCCTAGCCCTTGACAATACATCTTTCTTGTGCTCGGTTAGGCCTAGCCCTTGACAATACATCTTCCCTGTGTTCGGTTAGGCCTAGTCTTTGACAATACATCTTTCTTGTGCTCAGTCAGGGCCTAGCCCTTGACAATACATATTCTCTGTGCTCGGGTAGGCCTAGGCATTGACAATACATATTCTCTGTTCTCGAGTAGGCCTAGGCCTTGACAATACATCTTTCCTGTCCTCGGTTAGGCCTAGGCCTTGACAATATATCTTCCCTGTGCTCGGTTGGGCCTAGCCCTTGACAATACATCTTTCCTGTGCTCGGTTAGGCCTAGCCCTTGACAATACACCTCCTTCTGTGCTCGGTTAGGCCTAGCCCTTGACAATACATCTTTCTTGTGCTCGGTTAGGCCTAGCCCTTGACAATACATCTTCCCTGTGTTCGGTTAGGCCTAGTCTTTGACAATACATCTTTCTTGTGCTCAGTCAGGGCCTAGCCCTTGACAATACATATTCTCTGTGCTCTGTTAGGCCTAGCCCTTGACAATACATATTCTCTGTGCTCGGGTAGGCCTAGGCATTGACAATACATATTCTCTGTGCTCGGGTAGGCCTAGGCATTGACAATACATATTCTCTGTGCTCGGTTAGGCCTAGGCATTGACAATACATATTCTCTGTGCTCGGTTAGGCCTAGGCCTTGACAATGCATTTTATCTGTGCTCGGTAAATTACTGCCTTCATTCCTGATCTTAATGCCATAACGGTTAAGGTCATGAAAGATGTAAACTAAATCAAGATGAAAGTGATGTATCGAACACGCCATTTAATTATGGGATATAAATATCGTGGCCTGGGTGGAAGTATATGATAGTTTAATATAGATCCCTGAATAATTATGTAAAGTACTTAGCCAGCAGGGAAATAAAGCTTCTCTCGCACGCAAACGAAGTTAAATAAGCTACTTTGCTTGAACATGAATATACGAACAGACACTCCGACTGTAGCTGAAACAGTAAACGTGTACTTTATAACAAAGTGACCTTAACCTCAGACTTAAATGAACCAGGAAGGGCTTCCTAAATGAAAGCGTTAATTGTTAATGAATACACTGTTAGCGCTGAAAAAACATTATCACCCGCTTGATATTGCCACATAGTGAATCTTTCGGTCTTAATTGTTTCATTGCGTGTGATAAAGCCATTGAGAGCTTGACATGCTGCTCACGTGTCATATTTTATTCTGTGTGATCCTCCGCCGCAGCTGTGACTCATGGATCGTTCACTGGATGGCCACAGTAGTTGTACTCATGTAGAGTGTCAGAGGTACACAGCTGTGACTCATGGATCGTTCACTGGATGGCCACAGTAGTTGTACTCATGAAGAGTGTCAGAGGTACACAGCTGTGACTCATGGATCGTTCACTGGATGGCCACAGTAGTTGTACTCATGTAGAGTGTCAGAGGTACACAGCTGTGACTCATGGATCGTTCACTGGATGGCCACAGTAGTTGTACTCATGACGAGTGTCAGAAGTACGCAGCTGTGACTCATTGATCGTTCACTGGATGGCCACAGTAGTTGTACTCATGTAGAGTGTCAGAGGTACGCAGCTGTGACTCATGGATCGTTGACTGGATGGCCACAGTAGTTGTACTCATGAAGAGAGTCAGAGTTCACAGCTGTGACTCATGGATCGTTCACTGGATGGCCACAGTAGTTGTACTCATGAAGAGAGTCAGAGGTACGCAGCTGTGACTCATGGATCGTTGACTGGATGGCCACAGTAGTTGTACTCATGACGAGTGTCAGAGATACGCACCCTAGTTACAAACGAGAGCGTGACAAAATCTCAGATCTGTTTATATTACTACCTTTACACACGGGTAGACGAACCGCACGGGACTTCGCACGTACTAAATGCAACTATCCGTGCGTAGGTTGGCATAACCACTTGAGTAGTTCGCACTTAAGTACACTCCACTATATGACTGCACTGGTAGGTAGAACTACGTTAGAGGTGCGTAGGTATATTGTATTTTCATCTCTCTGTGTGCCCTGATAGGCGTACGTCCGTAAAACGATCTTACGTACGTACTGCAGTAAATTGTTTGTGCGCGCGGATAGGTATAACCACGTCGGTAGTTCGCACGTACGCACACATTCAACTGTTTTGGCGAGGGTATATGTGTACCTACGTGAGGATTGCGCACGTGCTTCCTCATTCAACAACCTAGGTTTGACTATGTCCTAAAGATCATTTATGTTGTAAAGGTTTGACTGTGTTCTAAAGGTTATATATGTTGTCAAGGTTTGGCTGTTCTAAGGTCATCTACGTTGTCAATGTTTGACTATGTTCTAAAGGTCATCTATGTTCTGAAGGTTTGACTATGTTCCAAAGGCCACCTATGTTGTCAAGGTTTGACTGTGTTCTAAAGGTCATTTATGTTGTCCATGTTTGACTATGTTCCAAAGGCCACCTATGTTCTAAAGGTTTGACTGTGTTCTAAAGGTCATTTATGTTGTCAAGGTTTGACAGTGTTCTAAAGGCCATCTATGTTCTAAAGGTTTGACTATGTTCTAAAGGTCATCTATGTTGTCCAGGTTTGACTATGTTCTAAAGGCCACCTATGTTCTAAAGGTTTGACTATGTTCTAAAGGCCATCTATGTTGTCAATGTTTGACTATGTTCTAAAGGTCATCTATGTTGTCAAAGTTTGACTATGTTCTTAAGGCCATCTGTGTTGTCAAGGTTTAACTGTGTTCTAAAGGTCTTCTATGTTGTCAAGATTTGACTATGTTCTGAAGGATATCTGTGTTGTCAAGGTTTGACAGTGTTCTAAAGGTAATCTATGTTGACAATGTTTGACTATGTTCTAAAGGCCATCTATGTTGTCAAGGTTTGACTGTGTTGTAAAGGTCATCTATGTTGTCAAAGTTTGACTGTGTTGTAAAGGTAATCTATGTTGTCAAGGTTTGACTATGCCCTAAGGTTATCTATGTTGTCAAGGTTTGACTGTGTTGTAAAGGTCATCTATGTTGTCAAGGTTTGACTGTGTTCTAAAGGTTATCTATGTTGTCAAGGCCTGACTGTGTTCTAGGGTAATCTATGTTGTCAAGGTTTAACTTTGTTCTAAAGGCCACCTATGTTGTCAAGGTTTAACTATGTTCTAAAGGCCATCTATGTTGTCAATGTTTGACTATGTTCTAAAGGCCTCCTATGTTGTCAAGGGTTAACTATGTTCTAAAGGCCACCTATTATGTCAAGGATTGACTATGTTCTAAAGGCCATCTATATTGTCAAGGTTTGACTGTGTTCTAAAGGTCATCTACGCTGTCAAGAAGGTCATCTACGTTGTCAAGAAGGTCATCTACGTTGTCAAGAAGGTCATCTATGTTGTCAAGGGTAGACAAGACAAACCAATATCCCCGTGACATACGTTGATTTAAAGACATATATTATAAATTAGTTCAATGGCACATATAGACAAAAGTCGCATATCAATAAAAACATGGCCGACATTTCCGTGATGTAAGAATTATATCATAGCCGAAACTAACTGCCAGTGTTTGCCACTAATATGTATAATTATCAATAAACATCCCCATTGTTAATTATAAGCCTTCAGAAAAATACACTCAATGAGCAAACATATTAGAATTTATATTCGGATAAAATCGTTTCAAATTACAGACACTCGCATTTCTCTGGAAGCATGATCACCATCAGCAGTCACCAACAACCAAATAGCAGTGTAAACATCTCTTTTTAAAGTGGCAACTAAGCCAACAAAACGGCATGTTGGTCGTGGCAGTAAATATTGAACATACCTTTGCTTTAATATTTACCTGCCTCCGTAATTACTTTGTATTCTTTGATAGAGAATCAATATTCCTGCATGGGGATTGTTCCTTCGGGATTGTTCCATTGTACCTGCATTATATCACACTCTGAGTTGCTCTATTGACAAAAGATAATGTAGATTACTTCTATGAGAACCGGTGGCGAGGGTCCAGTGGTAAAGGCTGGTTGTGACGCTAAATGCTTTGTGACTTGTTTTATCACGAGCTGTCAGTTTGAAGTTGTATTGCCCTTTCAAGTCTTTCTTAAAAAGTTACACAATAAATAATATTTCTTTAAACCTCATACAGAAGAGTCAAGAGGTAACAAGGTGGCGTGACAATGGCGTGGTATGTGAACGCCACGCCATTTATAATTCAACAGACACCATTTTGTGGTTCAAGAAAATAATTTATTAACGGTTTGCAGACGAGACAAGATGTCTGCTATCTATTCCACCCGGGAATAGGAACATAAGAGATAACGAAGTTGGTATTGAGCAAGAATACTAACTGAAGGCGGCAAGACAAAACGTGCACACTGACGTCACTCGCGATCTGACTCCGCGCGTGCTGAAGGCGGTCGTCAACGCCTAACTACAGCAAAATGCAAACCAGAAGTAGTTAAAATCACAGTGCACACGTGTAATGTCATATAGCAAAGACACGGATCTATAATGAATCTCCGGAGTAGTCTCCCCTGCTTGGAGACTAGAAGATGCAGTTATCTCCCCTTACTGAAGCCTGCTGGTGTTGTAGGTGGGGCAGGATGTTGCATGGCTCTCGTATACAGCTCTAGTATACGGGGGAAAGTAGTGCAGAAAGACAAATGGGAAATGTACATTACTCTTAGCTGCATGACAGCAATATCAGGTGACAAGCATGACTGGAAGACACTCAACTGAAACAGAAGCTACCGAAAGGTAATGTAACAAACAAGGTGAACCCGCACCAAAGGAAATAAACAATTTTGGTCCAAGCTGAAACATGTTTGTCCTTGAATACAATCTACAAGAACAGAATCAGCAACAACGAAAAAACTAGCAGATAAACTCTGATATATATAAGTATATTACATACGACTGACGTCTTGATGTACAGTGGTAGGCGTGGGTGGAAACGGTGGGATCTACACTATGATTAGGGTGGGTGACAGTGAGGAAATGCTGATGTTGGTGGGTAGAATGCACCCTGTCAATACGAGGATGAGATGGAATGTGCCACACACTGGATATAATGTCTTCTCAAAAGTGATAAACTTCTAAACGTAAATGTGACAAAGACATACTAGCAGTCGATGAATCTATAATTGTAAAGAAGTCAACAAGATAACGTTATGATACAAACTGTAAAATACTACTTTGTAAACTGAGAGGAAACTAGTCAAAGTGAACTACCGTAGCACGAAGAAGCTGCCAGTTAAGTGCATGCTTGGTAATGTGGATGAACCAGCCTGTATACATTCCATACACGTGTACAACTCGGTGGGGAGAAGGCGTACGAATGGAGACCACTGAAAGATGCTGAGACTGATTTTGGCAGAAACTACTCTTCCCCGAAGCAATGACACTGATGTAGATGATTTAGAAGGTCGACATACGTCCCTGGAGAGAACCCATCATGAGTGTGGAGCTATTCTAAAAACATCTCTAATGACCGCAACATCATGCTGATGATGATGCAGAACGTGGTCATTTTTACATTTTTACGCAATTCCAGGATGGTCACGACAAACTCATCAAGGTGATAAAACGACCTTCGAAATCATACGTCTATCAAGGCTATCAACTCAGAAACGACCATTTAGAAAGCGTTGAAAGTTGAAAGACTTGTATAGACACACCCGGATACGTGATGGTCATTGTAGAGAACAGTCTGGTACCTTAAAGGGAAACTAAAACAGTTGGTCACCTTAATGTAAACTCACACAGGAGAGTCTGGTACCTTAACGACCGATTCAAAAGAATTTAAGGATACCCTAATGACATGTTACAGAATGGAACATTGGCGATCAAGAAAGCATTCAATGAGACCTATAAGCTTGCTGAGAGAACCGTTGGTATCTTACCGACCAAATAAAAAACATTTTAATTATCCCCTTACACACATCTCTCGGAACAGCCTGTTACCTTGGCTACCAATCTAAGTAGCATCCTGAAAAACTTAACGACCATTTCTGACATAAGACAGCGAGTTTCCGTTGTTGATGCAATTCCCTGTGCAATCGCCATTGTGAGACTATTGTCACTGAACAAGATGAAGAGTAGGTGATGGGTTAGGAAGATGATTGGTCACCGTCATATGAGGAGGGAGGGTGTCAAAGGTGTGTGTGTGTATGTGTGTGTGTGTGTGTGTGTGTGTGTGTGTGTGTGTGTGTGTGTGTGTGTGTGTGTGTGTGTGTGTGTGTGTGCTAGTGTGTTCTACACATGGAAGGATGGCGTGAAGACGAAATGTCATTAGATGTCTGATAATAAGTCTGATAAATACGCCGCTTTGAACAATATTACAGTTATGAAACAGCATTCTGAGTGAGGAAAGTCAAAAAGGGCGCATGTCTTAGCCTTCTACCAAGGAATCCTGAAACGGATCCAGAAACGACAAAGGCGCGATACACTTCACATCACGGTGTTAGCCTTCTACCACAATCAAGGAATCCTGAAACGGATCCTGAAACTACAAAGGCGCGTTACTCTTTATATAGCGGTCTTAGCTTTTTGCCACAATAAGGGAATCCTGAAACACACCCTGAAGCGGCAAAGGCGCGTAACTCTTTACATAACGGCACCTTAGACAAATTGACCACCATGCCCCTAATATAAGGAAGGAAGGAAGAATGACTACCGGCGGAGGAAAGGATGAGGGTTGGTAGTGGTGAGGGCCTTGAAGGGGGTTCGTGTGAATGGGGATGGGGGTGGGTGGGTTGGAGGAATGTGAATAGGGTGAACAGGGAGGAAGGAGGAAGTAGATACAGTCACTGGAAGGACTAATTATTCCGCTATAGTCTTTGCTGTTTCTCTGAACCATTAAACCGGGTAAGATGTAAGGTAAAGTCTCAATAAGAATACGTATGACATCCGCTGGATGATAGAAACCTCCCATATGAACAGAATGCTGGATTGTTGGGTACACGCTGCAGAAGAAGCACCATACACAGCAATACACGCTGACACACCAAAACACCCCGTTAAGATTAAAAGAGATATATGTATCAGTTTAAAAGGGAGTGCACGCTACCCTCCACAAATTATCGCTATAATTGTACAGGTACATTATCTACAGTCAAATCATCGCTGATGCTACAACTCTCACCGGTGTGGGCTAAATATGTACCCGTGAGTGGTACAATATGATGGTACAAGCTGGAACTACATCATAATACAACAATCTTCTTAAGATGCAGAAGTCCTTCTCAGTGAATGCGTACTGATACATATGCACGTCTATTTTAGGAATGTGCGTATGCGCTCTAGACCGTGTAGAACGTGCTGGGCATGTATATACTATTAACAGGCAACTTTCTTCAACGTGACATTCGGGAATGCTCGGTCACCATCGCTATTCCGACTTTTTCTTCAGTCAACCACTTTCAACTACAGGAATTGTTTGGGAAAGTGTCCCACTTCTTTGATATAAACCTTTCAAAACAATGGTTTTCCAAAGCTTGCATATGAACAGAAGAGAAATAACGAAGTGTGAGCGAGAATCCCGATTATCTAATCTACATTTATCTCGGATATTAGGAATGCTACCGTCAAGGCAAGAGAAACAGTACATATATTTGCAATTGCATATCACAAACCTTTCTATTACGCCTACCAATACAAAATCATTCAGTACAAGATTGCCATGCCGTGGCATTATATAAAACAGGTCAATCCAGCATTTCACGTCAACAGAATGGTTGTGAAATACTTGAAGTGAAAACTCCAGCAACATGATAAGTGAAATCCATCAAACTTGCATAGCATAAAAAGTGGATCGCATAGAATATTATGGCTGGTATATACACATCTGGCTCTTGCGGCCAGAATTATCAAATTCACAGGCTCTGCGCCTGCGCTACAATTAGCCACGTCACACTGACGTCATACACAATATGCTAGCCGATAGATCAGTCGTGAGCCTCCATCTCAGGATTATTTGATGTTCACTAAGAATTCAGAACAGATATTTTATTATTGCCAATGTCATAGACTACGTTCGCTGAACAAGTTCGTTTTTTTCCATCACAAGTGGCCAATTATATTGACCCTCTTCCGCACAGATGGCGCTGTATTTGGGTAATCACTTCCGGTAATCCTTGACTGATACGGAGTGCATATGTCTCACTTCCTTACAACTGTCACGGAGATGCCGAGCGGTGCACGAATGTCTTATTTATTCAAACTCGTGAACTCGCAACGTGGTTTGTAGTGGTAGCGGCGGCTTGACGTCTCACCAGCCATATTTCGAAACCTTGACCCGACATTGTTTCTGCACCACCAAAATTGAAATTGAAGTGAAGCGAATTTACGACTGCCTGTATCTAGAGCTGAGTCTATTGTGTTAACTGATCCTAAAGAGTGGCGCTTACAAGATTGTCTCCCCTTGGTACGTGACCCCGTCATCAGAATGCGCGCGCACAGAGGGATCTCTTTTGAGGCTGTAGTCTGACAATGATTTCTGGAGTACTATGTCCGTCATGGAATTGGCGTCCGAAAACTTGGCAATTGGAACAAAGATTGGCGATGACTTGTCCTTCAGCTCATTGTCATGGATACCGACTGAACCATTCATGTATGGTTCCACCAAAGTGGAGGCAGCGGAGGGTTTTCTAACGATGGTGTGGGAGCTGTCATTTATCACCTTGAAGGAGTCGTCTGCGTCCTTGTGTGTGTCCCCGCGGGACTGAACATGTCTATAGAACAACGTGAAGTTATTGGAAATAACGGGAATAGTAAGCGCCACCAACAATACTCCACTCACAGAACAAGCCGTCCCTACGATGTAACCAATTGGCGTTTTGGGGTACACATCACCATACCCAACTGTAGTCATAGTTATGATGGCCCACCAAAAGCCCACTGGTATTGTGTTGAAAGTATCACTAGGGCTTGTAGCGTCTTTTCTCTCTGCATAGTAAATCATTGTGGCGAAGACAAGCATTCCAATAAGAAGAAATATAAACAACATCAAAAGCTCCTGTAAACTGGCCTTCAAAGAATACACAAGCACTTTGAGAGCCTGGTAGTGTTTAACAAGGTGGAAGATACGAAACATCCTAATGATGCGCAGTATAAACATGATCTCAATCACGAGACGCTCGTTCAGGTAGCACGCCTGGAGCGCCGAGTGTTGGAATATCACCTGAACGTACAGTGGCACGAGGGCCAACAAGTCTATTATATTCATCATCGACCGAACAAACTTGAGCTTGTTGGGGGCAAATATGAACCTGAGTATGAGTTCCAATGTGAAGAAGACGGTGCAGATGACGTCCAGCACGTTGAGGGCTTCGTGGGAACTGAGAACGCTTGCGATACCTTCTTGTTGGCCGTCGCAGGGTTTGGAGACGTTGAGTCGAGGTCGGAGTGCCGGCAGTGTTTCCAGACAGAAGCCCGCTATAGATGTCACCACGAAGAGAAACGACGTCACGCCGTACACCTGTGGTAGAAGAAAAGACGTACATGAAAAACAGAGTTTGTATATAACGGTTGAGTGTGTGTAAGAATTCCATTTGTGGGACTCAGATCTTGAGTCTCGGATCTTCATCGTCAATACTTAACGGTTTGTATACACTACCTTCCGCCACCACCCGTAAATGCATACGGCCTCTTTGCAGTATAGTTGTTATTTATAACCAACGAATCAAGTCACGCCCTGGTTTCATTCGTGACTAACTCGTGTTATTCCGAGACAAGCCGAATGGGGACTCGTGCATATTTGCGATTAGGTTCCGTCTTAGCGCAAAGGGGCATAGCCAAAAGAATTTTCTACTCATTGCGTAATGATTCACGTATATTTCCCCCGTATATCGTGTTTATTCCAGATGCTATTGAAAACACATCGGAAGTGGCAGTATTATGCAGTATGATGAAACACATTTATCTATATCTTGGGTATATATTTAAGTGCAAGACATATGTAAAATCCAAACTTATTCCTAGGGGATTCTTTGACCGAAGTACTTAAAATCATACGCGCATTCTGATTGGTTTTATTGTTTTCATATACAACATTCATCGATAGGGGCACCAGTTGAGCGCGGGGGACACCAGAAATGGGCTTGCACCCACATATTCTAATGAACTCACGCAAAGTAAAAGTGAATTAAGAATATGTTATTTTCCCCTAACCTCGAAGGATGTACACTATCAGTTATGGTGTCTGTAGTTGCCGTATACGGTGTCAAATGAGGTTAGCAGAGAAATATTGGGCGAGGCGTGAGTATCATGGATGGACCTCTGTGTCAAAACCACAAGCATGGCGAGCCACTCCACCATGTCGCTTAAGATATTATGTTTGTGCCAAAGCTGGGCATCCACTGACAATGTGTTGGACAATCTCCTTAAATTAATTGCATATTCAACATTTCATATTTATATTTTGATGCAAAATCACACATTGACCGTTTCTAGTGGGAAGTGACTGGTCTTGAGCCACAAACAGAAAGCCTCCTGTTTCACTTCTCAGGCCAGCTGACTTCACCCAAGCGATGGACTCCCCAACACACTGCACATAAACTCTATGCAGTTGTCGTTTAGAGAGCCTCTCCTTGAAAAACTGAGTCTAGACCGATTTGATATGACACTTCGCTTGGTTGATACTCATTTCTGTGCTGTCCAGCCATCAACACAATCAACACTGACATTGAGAGTATGTCCCATATACTTGGCTCGTTTAAGAAAACTGTGGAATGCCTTGTTTTCATCATGAGTCTTGACATGCTTCTTATAATATTATTATGCGAGGTCCGCATATTTGCCATGTTTTTCCTCAATCTTGTCAATCACAATTGTGTCAAAGGAGACAAAAAATTCAATGATATAAATGATTTCATTGGATTTATGAAAAAGGACAAGATCAGGTTTGTTGGCCTGGATACGTCTGAGGCTCTAAATGGGGCTATTCCAAAGAATTGTGTATTGGTAATTTTCCATGACGCCCTCTACATATTCCGGGGCGTACCATGGGTGGACCTCTGTGTCAAGACCACAAGCATGGCGAAGACGGTAACAAAATGATCGAGCTACACCATTATGTCGATTGAGATACTGTGTTTGAGCCAAAGCTTGGCATCCACTGACAATGTGTTGGACAGTCTCATTAAATTCATTACATAATCTACAATTATTATTGATTAATGTAATCAATAAAGGAAGCAATTCAACCAACAAATCATACACAAGCTGAGTTTTTAAGGTATCATTTTCAGTCCTAACATGCCATTCTAATCTAACACCCAATATAAGGTAGTTACTACAAATGAAAAGTATAGATTATTTTTTTAATGGGGTCTTTATGACAAAGAAGCATTTCCGAAAACCGGTTTGCAAACATCAGAAAGCTATGATTATTTCGCCGAATTTGTGTGGTAAAGGTCACTGTGAAGCTATGGGCGAGATCGTTCAAGCTGTTGGTTAAGACGTTGCACAGACAGTGAACTTCTGATGAAGTGACATCAAAGTCAAGTCTGTCGATGGCGCCGCCGCGAGTCACAATCTCATCATCACTCCCTGGATTAGAGTCACTCCATAGAGGGAGCCACTGAAAGATGCGTGCGCAGCCAAGCTTGGATCAAAACCGCGTATCGAAATTCAAATTATGCGAGAAATAACATGTTTTCTGAGATGCTGAAGAAAACGGATGTTTAAGATAAATGGTTGCCCAACACGCTAGAGAAACTCCCATCGGCAACCAGCTATCGATTGCATGATTTCATATGATTCAGTCACTAGGCCGTGTTCCAGGAACGCGTGTCATGGAGACTGGAGCAATGGTTGCTGGGTGGCCTGCGTCAAGGTGGGACATGGGGTACAAACAATGTGAGGTGATAGGCTTATGGTGATGATGATAATGATGATGATGATGATGTTGATGATGATGGAAGACAATGGGTTGTGATAATGGTAGAAGATGGTTGGTGGTGATATATAATATGGGGCGTGGTGAGGATGGGACGATGTGGCGTGGTGATGATGTAGAAGATTGAAGGTGATGATGAAAAAGATGGGGCGTGATGATGTAGAAGATGGGGCGTGGTGATGATGTAGAAGATTGGGCGTGGTGATGATGTAGAAGATGGGGCGTGGTGATTATGTAGAATATGGGGCGTGGTGATGTAGAAGATAGGGCGTGGTGATGATGTAGAAGATGGGGCGTGGTGATGATGTAGAAGATGGGGCGTGGTGATTATGTAGAAGATGGGGTGTGGTGATGATGTAGAATATGGGGCGTGGTGTTGATGTAGAAGATGGGGCGTGATGATGATGTAGAAAATGGGGCGAGGTGATGTAGAAGATGGGGCGTGGTGATAATGTAGAATATGGGGCGTGGTGATGATGTAGAAGATGGGGCGAGGTGATGTAGAAGATGGAGCGTGATGATGTAAAAGGTGGGGCGTGGTGATAATGTAGAATATGGGGCGTTGTGATGTCGAATATGGGGCATGGTGATATTGTAGAAGATGGGGCGTGGTGATGATGTAGAAGATGGGACAAGGTGATGTAGAAGATGGGGCGAGGTGATGTAGAAGATGGGGCATGGTGATAATGTAGAATATGGGGCGTGGTGATGATGTAGAAGATGGGACAAGGTGATGTAGAAGATGGGGCGTGGTGATGATGTAGAAGATGGGACAAGGTGATGTAGAAGATGGGGCATGGTGATGATGTAGAAGATGGGACAAGGTGATGTAGAAGATGGGGCATGGTGATAATGTAGAAGATTGGCCGTGGAGATGATGTAGAAGATGGGGCAAGGTGATGTAGAAGATGGGGCATGGTGATGATGTAGAAGATGGGACATGGTGATGATGTAGAGGATGGGGCGAGGTGATGTAGAAGATGGGGCATGGTGATGTAGAGGATGGGGCAAGGTGTTGTAGAAGACAAGGGCGTGGTGATGTAGAAGGCAAGGGCGAGGTGATGTAGAAGACAAGGGCGAGGTGATGTAGAAGACAAGGGCGTGGTGATGTAGAAGGCAAGGGCGTGGTGATGTAGAAGACAAGGGCGTGGTGATGTAGAAGACAAGGGCGTGGTGATGTAGAAGACAAGGGCGTGGTGATGTAGAAGACAAGGGCGAGGTGATGTAGAAGACAAGGGCGTGGTGATGTAGAAGACAAGGGCGTGGTGATGTAGAAGACAAGGGCGAGGTGATGTAGAAGACAAGGGCGTGGTGATGTAGAAGACAAGGGGGAGGTGATGTAGAAGACAAGGGCGTGGTGATGTAGAAGACAAGGGCGTGGTGATGTAGAAGACAAGGGTGAGGTGATGTAGAAGACAAGGGCGTGGTGATGTAGAAGACAAGGGCGAGGTGATGTAGAAGACAAGGGCGTGGTGATGTAGAAGAAAAGGGGGAGGTGATGTAGAAGATAAGGGCGAGGTGATGTAGAAGACAAGGGCGAGGTGATGTAGAAGACAAGGGGGAGGTGATGTAGAAGACAAGGGGGAGGTGATGTAGAAGACAAGGGGGAGGTGATGTAGAAGACAAGGGGGAGGTGATGTAGAAGACAAGGGTGAGGTGATGTAGAAGACAAGGGCGTGGTGATGTAGAAGAAAAGGGGGAGGTGATGTAGAAGACAAGGGGGAGGTGATGTAGAAGACAAGGGGGAGGTGATGTAGAAGACAAGGGGGAGGTGATGTAGAAGACAAGAGGGAAGTGATGTAGAAGACAAGGGCGTGGTGATGTAGAAGACAAGGGGGAGGTGATGTAGAAGACAAGGGGGAGGTGATGTAGAAGACAAGGGGGAGGTGATGTAGAAGACAAGGGCGAGGTGATGTAGAAGACAAGGGGGAGGTGATGTAGAAGACAAGGGCGAGGTGATGTAGAAGACAAGGGCGTGGTGATGTAGAAGACAAGGGGGAGGTGATGTAGAAGACAAGGGGGAGGTGATGTAGAAGACAAGGGGGAGGTGATGTAGAAGACAAGGGGGAGGTGATGTAGAAGACAAGGGGGAGGTGATGTAGAAGACAAGGGCGAGGTGATGTAGAAGACAAGGGCGTGGTGATGTAGAAGACAAGAGGGAAGTGATGTAGAAGATTAGATGTAGAAGTTGGGTAATAGGTGATGATGGGTTATGGTGATGAGATTGAATTGTGTCATCGTGTATATACACACTATAAGTATAGCGCGTCAACTTGAAGTGGGAGGAAATCCAAGAAGAACACACATCATGTACGTTGCTTACACGGCGAAACCAATAGAATGGCGAAAGCCTAGAGCATGGTACAACCCACGAATGGAAATACGCAAGACCTAGTGAAACCCAAAAGCATGGTAAAACTCGAGAGTGGAAATACGCAAGACCTAGTGAAACCCAAAAGCATGGTGAAACTCGAGAGTGGAAATACGCAAAACCTAGTGAAACCCAAAAGCATGGTAAAACTCGAGAGTGGAAATACGCAAGATCTAGTGAAAACCAAAAGCATGGTAAAACCCAAGAGCGTGGGGATAACAGGCCAAGGTTCCCGAAGTTACTTATACATGAGAGGGTAGGTTCTTACGCTGCAATTCCATAACAGCACCAGTAAAACCTTCACAGAAATTCGCAGTGTAGGAATCGAACCCAGGTCTTCGGTTGAGTACAAATATAATGAAAGCAATTTAATCGTCATTAGGTCATTTCAACCTTATTGTTATACGCTTGGGAGAATGTTATCGATGTGAAGTCACAGTCAGAACTGCATATGTTACCGCCAGGTTACTAAACTCTGTCTGGTTACAATCATCCCTATGACCCGGACATCTGAGGTGGTGAGGTGAAATGGGGTTTAACGTCGCGCGCGCGTGCGTGCGTGTGTGTGTGTGTGTGTGTGTGTCTGCTTGTACTAGTCCGGACTGATGCCGATTTATAGTGCTAGCACACTGAGATACCATGCCGCAGTTTAACATGAATACCCCACGCAGACACAGTATACTGACTTCAAGCTCTACCATTAGACCACGGGGGCGGTCCCCGGAAATCTGAGGTAGACGAGGTCTCCAGTCGCCTATGCATGGCGACTTAATGAAGCCGGAGGTCAGATTTGGTGACTTGGTTGACTGTGACCTGGATGACGGCCTGGGACTTTGTTCATAATATTTATCACTGGTTTGTCTGGCTCCGATCGATTATTTACAGGCCCCGTCATATCAATAAACACCAATCAAACAAATATACACACTTTCTGAATTATATAAGCATTGGCCGAGTCGTGTCTGGGCAAAGTGCATTGATATATTCGAGGTTAACAGAGAGTCTGAGGAGTTAGTTGCGGTTATCACATCTTCGTGTAGCGGTGCAGTTTGCAGGATGTGATCTAGTTACAGCTTGTTGACAACTCCAATAGAATACAGACCCCTATAAAATAGAAATAATGAAAGACGTAATGCTGTACTCTAAGTCAACAGAAATAATTCCTGAAACATGTCTCCCAACCGACAGTCAATGATTTCCTATAAACGATATTGACATCCTCGCCTTGCAGACGCTGGGAGATTCATAGTGTCCATCTGCCTCGGGTTCGCTACAGTGGGTTAACTCGGGGCTCCCCTCTTACACCATCGAAAAATATGTTGAACTGTTTGGCTAATCAATGCTTAGGCTCACTGGCGCATGATCCTCTTACTAAGGACGGCCAGTTTTTGGTGGGGTGGGTCGGGGAGGGGTGGGGGGAAGGACGGGGAGGGGGAGCGACTACAGGCGTCACAGAGGCGCCCTGGCACGTGCACAGAGTGAAACACTCATCTCGTGTTTCCCGGTCACAAATTAGCCACACCGGCAGATCCATATTATAAATAATGCACGTACATTCAAACAACCACGCTGGGAGCAGACCTAATTTTGATTAATGGAACATGAGACGAGAAAATAAAAGTTATATTTTTTTCATTTGTGAAGCCGGATTGTCGGGAGAAGGCGCGTATCGGCCAATGATACATGGCGAGAATGACTCATGGCAGTTTGTAACTAGAGGTCAGAGTCTGACCTTGTTTTAACCTTCTTAGTCACAAAGACCACACCACAGAATTGAGGACTGTCAGACACGAGTTTCTTCTAGCCCCATTAAACAAATACTTTTTTCAAGTTTTGAGAATCACGCGACAGAAACAAGTTTTTCAAAATAGATAACAATTATGTTCCTATAGTTTCCTATGATATGGTTATCAAGCTAAACACTCGTATGCTATCAACTTAGTTCTGTCTAAGCCTCTCATGGGGTTGTCGTTGATTGGCTATAAATAACATGAAGTTTGATATTTATTCTACTGGGAGCATCTAGACACATGGCAACAATGGTTGTCCGCTTGTAAAATATTGCCAATGTAATGAAGTCAATAAAAACAGATTATGCAAATGGGGAGGATTTTGATGTGTGCTCTGAATTCTTTGACATTTATTTTTTGCTTGTGAATAATCTGCGGCACGTGCACTCGAGAGAATTGATTGAAATGCCAAATAAATCTCATTGAAGTCTTAATGTTCCAAATTAATTTTCCTAACTGCAAGTTTAATGTTCAGGAATGAAAGATGAGTCTACCTGGTTATAGTTTTTGTTGTTGCTTTCTTTGGTTTTATTTTATTGTCATTGTCGTTATGTGACCTCATTGAATCTAATTGTATTTGACATAATGGATTTGACACGAGAGCTTTCTACGTTACTTCCTTCACAGCACTGTCCACTGTCTGCTGTTTCTTGACACAGGATTTTTACGTTACTTCCATCACATAACTGTCCGCTGTCTGCTGTTGCTTGACACAGGATTTCTACCTTACTTCCTTCACATAACTGTCCGCTGTCTGCTGTTGTTTGACACAGTATTTCTACCTTACTTCCATCACATAACTGTCCGCTGTCTGCTGTTGCTTGACACGGGATTTCGACGTTTATGGCGCTGATGGCGGAACATTGCTCGTAATATCAATCACTGGTTTATCATAACCAGTCTATTATTTTAAATGCCGCCATCATATATCTGGAACATTGCCGAATGAGGCCTTAAACAACTAACAAACATATATTTGTCAGATAATCTATTTTCTTATCAAAGTTAAAGCGAAAAACACATTCTTGAGCTATTGACTGCAATATATTTATATATATACACCCAATAAGTTATACCTGGTAGTGTCGACTGTGGCGTATAATTTAGCCAGTATGTGATTTAAATAGTGTTATTGATTGCTACGTTAAGTATAGTCAGTATATCAACCAAGTAATGTACACCTTCTGTTATTGACTGCGATACTTCAGCATGGGTCCACAAGCACAGGCCTTTATGATCCTCATGGTACGCTTCTCTATCCTTTATAAGCCAAATGATTAATATTTTGGGTTATTGATTCAATAGCGTGGACCTATATGTACATTAGCAAACTGGTTCATATCAGATACATTCCGGCTCAGTTGCTTGAAAAATGTGAACGGCCAATGTATTTTATCACCATCTATTGATGTATGTTGCTGTCTTTTTGTTTACATTGACACCCTGGGATTTGTTTGGTTGTTAGTCGGACAGTCTTCCTTTGGGTCTCAGACAGATGTTGATTCTCTGTAGGGTTGTCTGATTTGAAACATTTATGACAGAATGACAGACGTTAGCTGACCAGACATGCCCAGTGGTACTGCTGACAGTGTTGTCTGGGGTCACAAATTAGGAGAATTAAGCGACGCCGCTGGCGGAGAGTAGGTGAATGGGTGCCCGCGTTTGGCAAACTTGACTCCTGGGTTTCTAGGGCTTCGGTTCTGCCACACCGAAACACCAGTTATTAATAATGATGATGATCATGATAATGATGATAATCATAATTTTTATTGGATCTATCCATTTACATGGCCTTACTGAACTTTCCAGACAACCGCTTTCTGCAGGAAATAGGTCCCCGTTGACATCAAATCCTACTTTCGAAAAGAAGTCCTCTTGATCCTGGACTCCCCAATGGCAGATATATCAGTATATTCGCCATTCGTCCGGTATTCTGTCTCGGAGACAGCACGAATACAAAGCATCCGCCTTCTCATCCAAATGACATTATATTGGAACCGCCGTTGGTACCAGAGGCATTCCAATCAAGTGCTGTCCGGATGTAAGTATGCCAATGGCACCATCCGTTGTAATAGTCTGTATGTTAATCTGACCCCAACACCTGCTATCAGACGGGCCACATCCACTGTCCGGGTTCCCTCGTCATTCGAGAACCCTCCACAACGGTAGGTAGATTCGTGCACACATCTGTTGCGGGGGTCTTATCTGTGACTGATATAGGGACCCAGCCAAGATGGACCGTATGGTACCCGCTACTCTATTTGTAGACTGTTAATGAACCCATGATACTGGAATGTACGTTGTGCAGGGGCTGTTAAATGACTCTGTTTAATGTAGATAAGTACAGAGTGAGGGAACTCAAAACGGGGTCTCCGTCGGTCGATATGTTGCAAACCGTCTTTGGCTCTCGTGGCGGTATTTTTTGTTTGTTTGATTGTTAAATTGTTGCTAAACGATGCAGCCATCATGATTCAAACTATACCGCTACTGCCTGTCAATAATCGAGTCTGGACTAGACGAACCAGTGATTGATATTATGAACCACGTTCCACGCAGCCGGGGTACAATGACGTGCAATCAGCGAAGTAACCAACTCGTGTTATTCCGAGACAAGCCGAATAGCGACTCGTGCCCCTTTCGTGGCAATTTTTGCGACCAGGTTCCGTCTTAGCGCAAAGGGGCATAGCTAAAAGAATTGTCTACTCGTTGCGTAATGATTCGCGTATATTTCCCGATATATTATATAATTTCGGATGCAGTTTAAAGCACATCGGGACATGAGGTATTATACAGCATGATTGAACACATATAAATGTATCTTGGGTATATTTTTAGATGCAAGACTTGTAAAATCAAAAATTATTCCTGACGGATTCTTTGACCGAAAAACGTGACGTCATACGCGCATTCTGACTGGTTTGTCGTATTTTCGCACATAGCATTCACCAACAGGGGCACGAGTCTTCTTGCAGATTACGCATAGGGGCGAGTGGTGACGAATGCCCCACTTAATACAAACATGGGTATCCGAAGAACAATTGTAACCCAGAATCCCCGCAAGGGTATTGTACTGATGAACTGGCCATATAGACTCGGATCCTCGGTGTACAGGTCGATTTTAAGTTTTGAGAGTTAAGATTGTCTTAGTGTTAAGTTAGCTTCACGGAACTGTTATTTACCAAGGGCAAGGTTATCTGCCAATAGAGAGCATCAGCAAGTATGTCTGCTTTGCATGTTGTTGGGTCCACTGCCCAACTCGAGCCATCCTGTATTTAACCTGCTTTGACCTATTTTCAGTCATTCCATCAAGGAGGTCATCGAGGGATACCCAAAGGCTGGAAGACCTAAGGTAACACGTGTCACGTTATAATGGAATTACCGCTCTAAAGAGACTACAGTGTTATGGCGGTCATTAAGTCTTATATGTAGATTGAAATGTGCTCTAGATATTGTGCGAAAATGTAAATATCATTTTGGTTTTAAGCAACGACTGGAATCTGAATATCACCGCAACGCTCTTATTTATTACGTTACTACACTGTAACCTGGTTGAGTGACCTAATGGTTTGACTGTGACGTCAATAATGAAACGTTGATGAATTTGAGGGAAATGCTTCCATATATTATTACAGTTCTGTTAAAGAACGGGGCTTCATTAAAATTTTATAAATAAAACTTTCATGCGAAACATGATGAGTGATATGAAGTTGGCAAGGTGTTTGATGGGGTGCTTCCATGAAGTGAAATAATCTAAGATTGATCATTAGATCAAAAACGATCAAGCAACCTGATGCAATTTTCCATGCACGAACGCAAAGGATTTGGCCCCCTCTATCAAGTTCTTAACTGTTCAAATCTTCATAAGATTTATTTTTTAATAAGATATAAAGTGCTGAAATATTTATTTGTTTTTGATTTTGTTAGATATGATTTTGCTGAACTTTACATTTAAAACAGTGACGCTAATTAATTTCGAGGATACATCCCTTCGGATGATCCAATCATCTTATGGAACTTTACAACCAATTCTCAACACCAGTGTTTAACAAGTGCGCCTAGCGAAACAACACAAAAGAAAAAAGAAAAAAAAGGAACAGCGAAACCTTAGATTCCTTATATTCAAACAATTCGATTAAATTATCAATATTATTAAGAAAAGATAATCGCCCTGATTATTGTTCTTGGTTTGTCAGCAACATGGCCATACTCATGGATTCTGTGACATAACTGCATTAGTATTTCAAGGATTCTCAAACTATTCCTATAAAGAAGTCGAACCCGTGTTAAGGGTTTAACGGGCAAACGCTTGGGCTACCCGGCGCCCGTCGACGTGCTCATTCTGAACTCACTCTGAGAACACTCATTCTGAGAACACTCATTCTGAGAACACTCATTCTGAACTCACTCTGAGAACACTCATTCTGAACTCATTCTGAGAACACTCATTCTGAGAACACTCATTCTGAGAACAATCAATCTGAACTCATTCTGAGAACACTCATTCTGAGAACACTCATTCTGAACTCACTCTGAGAACACTCATTCTGAACTCACTCTGAGAACACTCATTCTGAACTCATTCTGAGAACACTCATTCTGAGAACACTCATTCTGAGAACACTCATTCTGGACTCATTCTGAGAACACTCATTCTGAACTCACTCTGAGAACACTCATTCTGTACTCACTCTGAGAACACTCATTCTGAACTCATTCTGAGAACACTCATTCTGAGAACACTCATTCTGAGAACACTCATTCTGAACTCATTCTGAGAACACTCATTCTGAACTCATTCTGAGAACACTCATTCTGAGAACACTCATTCTGAGAACACTCATTCTGAACTCATTCTGAGAACACTCATTCTGTTCGATTGTAATGAGATTAGTTTACATACAATTTTTTTCTGAAATATGGAAGTACATGTATGTACGAATTCCTAATGACAAAATAATTACATGGAAATAAATAATGATATTCATCCCTTAGAAAATTACGATTCAATAACGCACCGAAACGTTGACTGGCAGGCAGTTTATTCCACCTTCCCTTCTCAATTGGTAGTCGATGACACGAGGTTCTAATTGTAACAGGTTCAAATACTGTTACCTGGGTAGTTTTACTAGATAACATTCAACTTCACATGGGTTTTTGAATAATTGATGGAATCTTGCTTTCGGAGACCTCTCTACATTTGAATGTCAGTGCTGAGTAAACTGGTCCTGGGGTCGGGTAATAGCGTGATATGTGAGCCATTCTAGCGCTGGAAAGGTTTTCTCATCCCAGATATTAGTGTTGCCAGTTAGGTCAAAAATGTTCTCAATAAGCAAATTCAGTTATTGGTAGTGTTCTTGAAGTTTTTGAGTTAAAGGTTATAACCAAGGAAAGATAATCCATATCAACCCGTCAATAATGTGGGAAGCGTTTGATTCCAGGAGGTCGTTCCAGTCAAGTGAGGTCTGATGTGAGCGTCCCCCTCCCCATTTCCCATTTTCAGCCAGCGGTGCTGGGAAACAATGAAGGAAGCTGGTATTGATGCAGACTAATCGAGGAACGACACCAGTCGGGAAAAGAAATAATGTTGGAAGGAGGGTTGTGAGAGGTGGAGTAATAAAACCACGATCAATTACGAGCTAAAGCAATCAAATAACGTCCCAGCCCTGTGAAGGGATTGCTGTATTGCATCAGACCGGTGCTCGTCCAGTGATGGCTACAACATATGACGTCACAATGCCCAGATTTGCACGTTCGGGTCTATCTAATTGAAGGATCTCGAGAGATTTGAAACTGCCAAAGCTGACATAGCATTGTGTCAAAGGACACTAATTGAAACCTATAACAGACCATTTATAACATAGCGCACGTGATTCTGTCACCTGGCAGTAGCATGGATGTATAAATGAAACCATCTTAGTTTACATGGAGGTGGAAACGTGGCCAAAGATGTGTACTCCAGACGGTTGGACGTATTGTTGTCAAGTTAGACCTGACTATACAACTCGGAATAATACCTGAGACCTGCATACTTGTACAACGTGGACTCCCAAAGTAGACCCGTATGTACAACACAGAATACCAACTAATGCCAACTTTGACCCGCGTGTACAACACTGAATATCACCTTAGACCCGTATGTACAACACAGAATGTCACCTTAGACCCGCATGTACAACACAGAATGTCACCTTAGACCCGCATGTACAACAGAGGATGTCAACTTAGACCTGCATGTACAACACAGGATGTCACCTTAGACCCGCATGTACAACACAGGATGTCACCTTAGACCCGCATGAACAACACAGGATGTCACCTTAGATCCGCATGTACAACACAGAATATCACCTTAGACCCGCATGTACAACACAGGATGTCATCTAATACCCGCATGTACAAAACAGGATGTCACCTTAGACCAGCATGTACAACATAGGATGTCACCTTAGACCCGCATGTACAACAAAGAATGTCACCTTAGATCCGCATGTACAACAGAGGATGTCAACTTAGACCTGCATGTACAACACAGGATGTCACCTTAGACCCACAAGTGCAACACAGGATGTCACCTTAGACCCGCATGTACAACACAGGATGTCACCTTAGACCCGCATGAACAACACAGAATGTCACCTTAGACCCGCATGTACAACATAGAATGCCACCTTAGACCAGCATGTATAACACTAAATCCCTACCTAGACCCGCATGTACAATACAGAATGTCACCTTAGACCCGCATGTACAACATGGAATGTCGCCTTGGATCCGCATGTACAACACAGGATGACACCTTAGACCAGCATGTACAACACATAATGTCACCTTAGACCCGCATGTAAACACAGGATGTCACCTTAGATCCGCATGTACAACACTGAATATCACCTTAGACCCGCATGTTAACACAGGATGTCACCTAGGACCCGTATGTACAACACAGGATGTTACCTTAGACCCGCATGCACAACATAGAATGTCGCATTAGATCCGCATGTACAACACAGAATGTCACCTTAGACCCGCATGTACAATACAGAATGTCACCTTATACCCGCATGTACAACATAAAATGTCGCATTAGATCCGCATGTACAACACTAAATCCCTACTTAGACCCGCCTGTACAACACAGAATATCACCTTAGACACTACGGTATCACAGCCTGGAATGTCACTGGACCTGTACACTAACCATATTAATAAAAGCAAGCCACGTACATTTATTTGATGTCACAATAATCATTATTTCGTTTCAGCTACCTGAACACACAGGGGGCGCTCGGGTAGCCTAGTGGTTAAAGCGTTCGCTTGTGACGCCGAAGACCCGGGTTCGATTCCCGACATAAGTAAAATGTGTGAAGCCCATTTCTGGTGTCCCCGCCGTGAAATTGCTGGAATGTTGCTGAAAGCTGCGCAAAACCATACACACTCACTCACTGAACAAACAGCTAAATGCACCAATAGTTTCATTTGTCTTTGTATAATTATATCAGTTACAACAATCATGAAAGATTAACGTGCCTTTAAATATCCCCCTAGTCCGATTTGATACCCCAGACCAATAAACATCGACAAAGCAAGAAGGAATTCCGTGCTCCTCCACGCTTACACCAACAAGGGCCGTGTCCCACTGACCAACTTCGCCGAGAATCAGAGCAAGCATCTTAACACCAATGCCACTCTGATCAACCAAATCGGGAGTGTTTAAGATTATTCTGAATATCACTCGAATTGACAACTTGACTCATGCGCCATTCCACATCGTGTAATATATCCAATAGACGTTTTTTTTAAATTAAAATGCTTAATACACTAATTAATAACGTCAGTCACTTGCCGTGGCCGTTATGTGTTGAGTGCATGGACACAAGATGAAATGGGTGTCGAGCGTGGACTGTTACGTGGTGAATCACCAAGGTACATATTACAATTTAATCTCCAATGTGTGGCGTCCCTTTATGATGCTCCGTTACTTGTATTGTCTTTTCCTATTTATAATATCGTCAATCTTGTTTTTTCCAGAAAGTTGGTATTTTAGACGACAAGAGATCGATATGTGGCCGTTTGTATGAGAGGAATGTAACGAATTACAGTTTGCTAGCAAGGAATTGATGCAGTTTGGAGGCGAGTCAGGATAGATTGTAGCCATCGGTTAAACTGGCTCAAGGAACAACCGGGCATGGCTCGGCTAAATCCGTCCAATTCAATACTCCCATCAGTGGTTCCGAGACGTGCAGATTAAAAGCCTATATTCAAACCTCAGAAATTGTTGCGAAATACCCAGACAACCTGTATGAAGTCATGTCCAATGCCCAAACGAGAAACTCAATAGCTACATGCCCATTAAGACACCCATGTTATTGAGAGTTTGATCCATCTCAAGGGGCAGCTGTGCCTTCCTTGCACAGATGCAGAGAGGGAAGCAGTCACATGCACAGCACACGTAAGACCAAGGTAGGAGACATTTTGAGAGGTTACATATCCGTACCTAAGAACACCCGGGTAATTTTTTTACCAATAATGACAGTCACTTGTATAGGACGACATACATTCTTAAGGAACAGGTCAAGCCTTTTCTTGGAATCAGTTGGTATATACAATTATCCCTTGTATAACTATATAAGACAAGGTGGATCTCAAAACTTGGATTAGAACCAAATGCAGGAGGAGCCACAGAGCCACATATGTCCGCTTTAAGCTGTCACCTGGATTAAGATATGTTATTGTAAGTCAACGACGTGGATGTTTCCTTTAAAGGTAAAATGTATAGATAACGAAGAGTATATTCATAAATTATTCAACGTGTTCCCGTGGTGTTAAACCTCTCCGCCAGACGAATGCTCCAGAGTGACATATTCTACCTCTTCTCCCTCCCCTCGTTCCCCCTTTCCTAACCACCATTCAAGATCACGTAACCCCTCGAGATGCAACGAGAACTTATCTGCATAATTGTCAGACGGTTGTCCATCTTGGTCTTCTGGAAAAAATGCCAACTGTAGAGGGATAGACAGCGAGCAGCGTTCCATCACTGCCAGACTTTAGTGGCAAAAAAGAACCTCAACCAATTTTCAGTAATCACTTTCGGAAAATTGCGCGGAATTATAATTGTTGATTCAGACCGCTTTTATCTTGTTTCAATCTAACCACATCAGTAAAGCGTAAAAAAATACGATTGGCTTTCGAGCATTAGGCAATGAGATATTGACCATGTCTTCATTCAACGTCAGTGAGCAACACCAGGTCTATACGAACTAAATAAAATAATAGTATAAGGTCGTATTGGGTCAGAGTTCCCCTTAACTCTTAAATCAGTCAGGGTTAAGCTTTTAACCATTCTGATTGAGGCCCAAGAGATTCACATTATAGCTATAGCATAAAGCGTTGTGAGCTGCAGTTATTAAATATTCGCCACATAACTGAATTGCATAAGCCACCTGTTAGGTAAATAGGGGTTCCACTGCTTTAGATGTGGTTGAGTCAGATCTTTCCCAGCCAGTGATCTGATAAGAGGTTATCGTGTGTTCGCTCATTACCAGTGGTAAATTATCCTGCCTCTCTGTGATGGTATTGCTTTTGACCTTCCTGCACTCATCATTGTCTGGTAATATCGACTATTTGTTCCTTCATTGAGAAGAGATGGTCATACCATATCACACATCGCTCGACCATTTAAGTGTTTAAATGCTTAGTCTAACTCAGTTAATGTTTTTAATATCTTTGATGACAAAATGACATAACGAACATAACGGGGTTCTGTTCTTTGGTTTGGTATGAGTGCCATAATGGATCCATGTTAGCAATAGAGTACTAGCATTGAAGGGCATGGGTACGAGATTGATGGACAGGATATGGTGATTGGCTGTGCCCAATGGGAGCTCGGGTTTCATACAGATATGTGTACACAGACCTTTCTTGCAGCATGGGGCTAATTGTTCGGTTGCAGATTCTTCATCAAATATTGAACGATCTGCCCTTGCAGGAGAGGTGTGAGGTGGACGCCCCGACGGCACTACATCAAAGATGGAAGTCTCTTGCAGTCACTTCCACTTTGGCATCCCCACTGTGATGCTCTGCCATTTCTCTGTCACTTAGGCTGCGTCGACAGCGTGCAGGCGAGAACAAACACCCAAGCTCCACTTCCATTCAGTCAGGTTAAAAGTTACAAGCTCATCTGAAATGTCTTCAAGTTTATTAGCTCAATTGGCACTTGGTAACCATATTACACTTTGAAGCCCTACAAATCCGAGATCAGAGGTCAGTTAGGCCTCCGAAGGATGCTTAGAATAATGTGCTTTTAAATATACATCGTGATTCAAAATCGATAGTTTGTATTAACGGGATATGCACTATCCAGGTTTCACTGTGCAGGGAGTCCTCATTAACAACCTCGTAAATGCAACACGTCAATGTCAGGGGATAAACAGTCTCTACTATTTACCCAAACAGATTCCATTGGGCGTATAAGCCAAAATGATGGTGAAAATGAAATGTAAGGACCGCTTTTACTCATGTCAGGTGATGAGTGAGTGAGTATGGTTTTACGCCGCTTTTAGCAATATTTCAGCAATATCACGGCGGGGGACACCAGAACTGGGCTTCACACGTTGTACCCATTTCGGGATTGGAACCCGGGTCTTCGGCGTGACGAGCGAACGCTTGAACCACCAGGCTACCCGACCGCCCTCAGCCATTTAAGAACTTGCGGCCTGGTGACAAACTTCAGTTGGCAACTCACACATGGAACCTTAAATCCTTTGGTGTCCGAACCTTCGAAGTAACTGCTGCAAAGAAATGGAATGATCTTCCAACTGTCCTCAGAACAGCTTCAGCACTTGATATTTTTGAAGTCAAGACATTTTTTGATACCTGGTCTTTTAACTCTGACGTACATATGTATGTGTTGTCAGCGCTTTGAGCGTGCTTTGGTGCGTTGAAGTGAGCGCATTATAAAAATTATTTTATCATTAAATATCCTGTATTGAGATATAGATTTAGCAAGCCTTAGCGATTACACACGCGTGGTGACCTCTTTATCATATAACGTCATTCTTATATTCTGTCGGCGAACAAACAGCTGCCATCTCTCACAAACGGTACCTAAACATGTTCCGTTTTCCTGCAATGTGCGCATTAATATATCTGTTGCATCAAAGGTCAGTGATTTGTCAGTTGGGCAGTCAATAGTGTTCCAACTAAAACCTGTTTTTAAACATAGGCATAACTAGATATAAGCAAACTAACAATAACCTACACATATGGTTTCTACTTGTCTTTTGCGGCTATTCATCAGTCAACCCGCTAGAGTTATTTCCCTTTATTAAAAGCTACCATCGCAAATAAGTTCCCGACAGCGCATTATTATCATAACGTCCAGTACCACACGTACGTTCATAACATATCAAGTCATCGTGATATACTAAGCGCCTGGCAGCACATTATCACGATATATAAGATACGCGATAAATCGCAAAGAACTATGAAGAAGGAAGTGTGGTTTAGGAAAAGCTGTTCTACCATGCCCTCATTCCTGGAGATCGCATCCAAAAGCGAAGGAAAGCGGTACTGGGAGAAACGATACAGGTAATCGATGCAGGAAATACCCTCCTGTGCATAAAATGGACTTGTCCGACATTGCCGAGGTCGGATTCTATTGAGGGAGTTATCATTATTAAAATACGGGTTAATATTTTAAAAACTTACATTTTATCATCATCCTCAAAGAGTCTGTTAAGAGTGTTGGTATCTTGTAAAAGAAACAAACGACTCGTGGTCCTTGTTTATCTTACAGTAAAACACTGCAGAGACAAAATACCACTCGGGGCTGCGCCGATCATGGCTTATTCTCTCTGCAGTGTTTTATTGTACCATAAACAACGTCCACGAGTCGTATACGTCTTAAATCTCCCAGTAACTGTTTACATATGAAACTCAACACATAGACCCATATACATATATACGTCTTTGCTCAATGGACATGCCCTCGTAACGTAGCGCCTCTTAACGCCTCTTACCATAGCTGCCCTGGACGTCCTGGGGTGATCTAGAATGAGCCATATCTTGGTCTGCCAGTAGGTCCAGCCCGTGAGGGCCTTCAGGTCTACGTTCACCTGTTCCTTCCTGAGGGAATTGTTGAACGAGTCGAGTATTCTCTGGTTCTCTATGTAGGAGCGGTAGTGACGCCAGCAGCAAGCTCGGATCTCATATTCGTTCACCTGCCAGAAGTCCAGTTCGCGCTTCACCACAGCTCCACACACCTCCAAGGGCACGTGCAGCTCACCTGGAACAGACAAGAACGATGTACGTTTGAGGGCTGAGTGGTGTGTATGTGTGTGTGTGTGTGTGTGTGTGTGTGTGCGTGCGCGTGTGCGTTTAGTTTCTGTGTGTGTGTTTTAGTGTTGGTGTGTATGTCGGCTGGGGAGTTTGGCCTGGTGTAGTGTGGTGTGATGCTGAGACCCTTGCTAAAATAAGAATACTTTTCAAGACAGAATTACTTTCTCTGAAAGTGGGAGCAGAAATATTTTTAGATTGGCCGCAAAAATATGAAAAGGTCGACCCCATATAATTTGAATCAAAAACGTTTACGATCGTGTATATTTCGTTGAACAAACGATAAACCATTAATCAGTTGATCCTGCGCTGGTGTACCGTTATTCGTGGGACTAGCACAGCCATTAGATGCCGATAACGACGTATCCTTCTTGTTGGTTCGCCACATTAATCATACAATAACCTAACATAGAAGATTCTATTATTACAGACTTCAACATACATCACAAATAATTTAGTCAATGATATACCATTACGATGCCCAATGAAATCCTCCGAAATCATATGTAATAATGAAGCATGACAACTATGCCGAGTATGGTGTTCGACGTTTACTTCGACATGGAGATTCTTTATTGTAGAGAAATATGATTGCAATGAAAATGGCGATATTTCATCCATCCCACTTTATTCCCACAAAGTTTCATCGAGAAGTTTGGGCGTCAGATTCATTCTCTTCGCAGATGAGGAGTGTTTTTTAACTTCTGGGCAATTGCAGCGCCGGCATCTACTCCTTGGATGCCCCTAGTGTTTCAATTGCATTTCGGATAAGTTATGAACTATTTTTTTTTAAATCAAAGACGGCCCAAGGGTACATCTTGCAATTTGCCTCGGAGGCTTGCAACACTTTGAGAATGTCTTCATCCGCTATTACATGAAAGAGAACTATTTCCTATACGGTCGATGGATTCTTAAAGGTCCACTTAACAGGGTCCTTGAACTCTGCGTGCAAAGGGTTCTGCTGAAATAGAAAGCTTTACTGAGTCGTTTCGCGGACACCTGGTGTCATCATCATCATCATTATTCATGGGTTAATGTGTTTCATCACAGAGTTGGGGAAGGAGGCATTTACAGTGAAAAGTTAAACATCGGTCTGTTTCAAGGAAAATATGGCTTACTGCAGGTAACTGGAATACGGGTAACATAACTCCAAGTAACAGAAATATTGACAATGTTAGTCCAGGTGACAGAAATAAGGGTAATATAACTCCAGGCAACAGAAATGCGGGTAATATAACTCCTGGTAACAGAAATATGGGTAATATAACTCCACGTAACAGAAATAAGGGTAATATAACTCCTGGTAACAGAAATATGAGTAATATAACTCCAGGTAGCAGAAATATGGGTGATATAACTCCAGGTAACAGAAATACGGGTAATATAACTCCAGGTAACAGAAATATGAGTAATATAACTGCAGGTAACAGAAATATGGGTGATATAACTCCAGGTAGCAGAAATACGGGTAATAATGATTCCAGGTAACAGAAATATGAGTAATATAACTGCAGGTAACAGACATATGGGTGATATAACTCCAGGTAGCAAAAATACGGGTAATAATAACTCCAGGTAACAGAAATACGGGTAATATGACTCCAGGTAGCAGACATATGGGTAGTATAACTCCACGTAACAGAAATACGGGTAATATAACTCCAGGTAACAGACATACGGGTAATATAACTTCAGGTAGCAGAAATACGGGTAACTCCAACAGTACACCCTATAAACGCAAATCTAACACCTTAACAACCCAGAATATGAAGTGGCCGTTCCATAACGTTGTACTGATTTCGACATGTTTGTTAGAATTATCCTTCTACGTTAAAGCAAATCAACATTAGCAAAGAGATAATTTCAACTTAATTAATTAATAAATGTTTAAAACGTCACATGTAAGATATGCATGTGGATATAACGATTTCAACGACAGCATACATCTACACGTGAAAGACATTCACATGACATGATTTGTTTTGGTTGTTGTTTAACGCCGCACTATTCCAGCTATATGAAGGCGGTCTGTAAATAATTGAGTCTGGACCAGACAATCCAGTGATTAATACCATGAGCATCGATCCACGCCATTGGGATCGATGACATGCATCAACGTGCCTGACCACCCGATCCCGTTAGTCGCCTTTTACGGCAAGCATGGTTTGCTGAAGACCAATTCTACCACGGATCTCACATGACATGAATACCCTCTACATATTGCTTTAAAAAATATTCAAAGTGATAAAAAACAAATATTAAAAACACCCGTTTGTGATCATGTGCAGCGCTGACCTACAAAATCGTTTTCAAGTTGTCATGTAGCCGACATGTGAAGATTATAATCTTGACGGCGGCCTTGACATTGGATAAAAACGAATTATCTGTCAAGAATTGATGAAGAGGTTAATAATTCATGGTCGATGATTAAACATTTCCCTGTAACCAAGTCAACTGAAATGGATATTCCCACCTTGTTGGTAATATCGTCTCTTGTGACCTTGTTCTCTGATTGAAATGTGCTAAGCTACCGTAAACAACGTTGCCATCACATCACGTTACATTGATTGGCAACAAACTTGTTTGGAACTTCCCATTACTTCAGAATTTCAAAATCAACCATGTACATGATTGAAAATGTCAAACGTCTCAGGTACATGATTGTTACAATCTCTGAATAATCCAAGAAATATGTCGTAGGTTATTTTACCACAGTAGCATGCCGTCTTCCTATAACAGCGACGCTGACATTTGTGTGAGTACGACATGTTATTTATCCATCCGAACTGTAGATTTCTTGTTGACTAAGAAACATCATGGAAACTACCCGGCCTACATCGTGTTTAGTAACCTCGATCTAATAACATCTACTATTTTAATCTATGGCATTGAACTGCCTCAGCTGATATATCCGTAGAGTGGCGAACAGTGTAATTCCTACTGACGTCTCCTGGGACGACATTTCAATCTGTATTCAATATACCAAGGACATCACAATATGGAAGAGTCCAGGAAATCAAGATACACTGTATGGCACATTCTGAGAGTCACCTTGTGCTAAGTAGCCAACGCATTTCCTCATCGCAGACATTCAGGCGCCGTCGAAAGCGTCAGTATTCTTCTGGCAAACACAATAAGCAAACTGTTTTACACACTGTGAATATACAATTATTCGTTTACATATGAATGAAACAATACTTATCCGGAGATGACACATCCTCTCGACTCAGTGCAAGGTTATGGAACAAATACCCAATATCTTAGGTTCGCTTCATAAAGGACCCTAATCGACAATTGCATCTATGTCAAAATTGTTCCGTTAAATGCAAACACAAGGAATTTTCAAATAATTCTTCCTAACGTAATAATATTTTGAAGAGAAAGTTGGGCTTGAACGCCGCATTTAACAGTTTTCCAGTTATATCACGGCGTGTCAGCTTAATGTGGGAGGAAAGCCCGAAGTGATGCAGGTCTCAGACGTTTACCACTTAGGTGAAACTCACGAGCACGGGTATAGTGCTGACAAACCTAGAAACATAATCGAACCCACAATCATAGGTTTGTGGCGTGCCCAAGGGACGCAACTCTGCACAGCAAATCGCGGCGCCTTAGACGACTGGGCCAACCGCGCCCCATATTTTGAAGTAATACCACCTCACCATCAAAAGGTGTTAAAATAGTAAAGCACGTATGTCTTTTTTGGAGACACATCCATGTGTTTTCTGTGAAAGGAGTCACCAATCACATTCTTCTGAACATCCAGCATGTTCAACGAATATTTTGTTGCATTGTTCTGGAACAATTCTATTTTGTTTATATATCAAATGATCGCTGTCCCTCGGCGAAATCTATGCCCAATATAACCTCTCTGTTTTAAGATGGTAAACGTGTTGAGTACGCAAGTTAAATAAACACTCAGACAATCGAAGCTTTCTTGGTCAAACCTTATACACGGGGAATACTGAGTCCATGTATGTCCTTTTTACGAAAACTCGGATTAACGCGTCTATTTCTTAGAAAGTAATTCGACAGTTTAGAACACTGTTAGGCTTATCTGTTCTAGCAACATCCAGCTGTCTGGATATATTAGCATGTACTATCTTTGCCAATTCAAAGTTATATAAACATCACACATTCCCTTATATAAGATCATTATATGCGCACATCACATTTTCGTTAAAACAAAACACCCAATATTCTGCCCAGGGTGTACAGCGACCTCACATGGATCTGAGATGTACAAACCCCAAGAGGTACAAGGAAGCATCATGAACGCTGACTTCGACGCTTTGTGTTGAATAAAACATACCGTACAGACATAGAGTGAAATAAACGTTTTCTTAGACACGCGTAAAATAAAACACATCGTAGAGACCAAGAGTTGAATAAAACATTCGTCAAGGGCCAACAATAGAACAAAACAAACAATAGAGACCAAGCGTTGAATAAAACACTCGTCCGGGGCCAACAATAGAATAAAACATACAATAGAGACCAAGCGTTGAATAAAACATTCGTCAGGAGCCAACAATAGAATAAAACATACAATAGAGGCCAAGCGTTGAATAAAACATTCGCCAGGGAAACAATAGAATTAAACATACAAAAGAGACCAAGAGAGGAATAAAATTTATGCAGTTACCATCGGGGAATAAAACACACCATAGTTTACCCAAACATACCCAGCGGACAAAGTGGGGTTAAATCCAAACCATAGCGACGAAATGGGAATACACCATGCTTAGAATTTTGAATAAAACATACCATATACATAAAACTGGAATAAAACATACCATGTTGACCAAATGTTGAATAAAACATAACGCAGAGATCAAAAGTGGAATAAAGCATACCACATAGAATGAATGTTAAATAAACATACCAGCATGCATAAACATACCCAAGGGACCAGGTTTGGAATAAAACATTGAGATCAATAGTGAATAAAACATAGAATAGAGACGAAATGTTGAATAAAACATACACTTGAGATTAGCATGGGTGGGGGACATGCCGTAGAGACCAAGCGTTGCATAACACATAGCTTTGAGACCCAAAGTGGAATAAATGAAGGCCGCTGAGTTCTGATTTAGAGTTTATTCGGCAGAGCAATGACTATACCATCAGCCCTTCGGGTGACGCCCTGGAATCCGATTCCACAACTGCAGAGACAAACACCGCAGCCGGCACAACAGAGACATCAACATCACAACAGTCCTGGATTGGTGCTGTCGGGATTTTGGTTTTCTACAGGAGGCTTTGTAATATGATCTTGGATTGCTGCTAATGTCTTGCTGTGTTCTGACATGTAGTCACTGCCCATCAAAGGACAACTGTTTGAGTATTGGTATCTTAAGTGTCGCATTATTCCTGTGATGTTGAGTTGACTTGTACGAGAGCGCGAATAGCAAGTATTGATAGGAGGCAGAATATAGAATATAGTTACCTTCCACATAAAACCAGCGGCCTTATGTATCATGTAATGGGTTGGTTTCTCGGCAAGATAAAGCCAACGGAGGAAATCAGTTGGTTTTATTTGCAAATAAATATGCAGATATAACAGGTCGGGTAGGAACTACTTTCAGTGTTTAGAATGGCCTCTCCCTCACGATCGAGTCAGAGTTGACCATCTGGGACAATGGATAATTGTTATCATAATAGACACCGAAAAGCAGTGTCTAACAGGGACGTAACTTTGGAGACAATAACAATAACAGGGACACGAGCTTGATCAACTTTCATTTCTATGCTTGGGGTCTCTGCACTGCACTTTTGGGTCTTTTCCCAAAATAGAACGATTGGATGTGGCCGAAACATGTCCAAATTGTTACCTTGTTTTAGTTTGTTGCTGTATGGACTTCTGGCTGCATTTTGTAACGTTATGACAGACTCAAAACAAATGTGACGTCTCATTGACTAAGATAGCTGCCCTTTGGTAATGGGAATTTATGGGAATTTACTCTAGCGGGCGACATAAACAACCACATAAACCAACAATTGGGACAGTGTTTTAAATTATATTTTCCAACATAATCTCCCTGCTTTCCAATACACTTGGATGTCATATTGATAGTGAAGCTTTTCAATTCCAGTCAGTAACAAGTTTTCTGGAGCCACCCTGCAAAACCTATTCACGGCAGCTTTGAGGTCATCGTTGTCGTCATAGCACTTTCCACGAAGATGTCCTTTCAGTGAAGGAAGCAGATGGAAATCACTTGGTGCCAGGTCTGGTGAGTATGGAGAGTGAGGAAGCTCTTCGAACCCACATTGTCGCACAACAGCCTTTGCAAGTCGAGAGATGTGAGTAGAAGCATTGTCATGATGCAGTAGAACTCAAGCAGTCAGCATTCCGCGCAGCTTTTCTTGGATAGAATCTATCCGGCAATGAAGCAAATCAGCATAGCCGGCACCGGTAATCGTTTTTTGACTTTTTTGAGTAATCAACACGGATCATACCCTTTGCATCCCAGAAAACAACTTTCTTCACTGATCTTGAAGACTTTAATTTCTTTGGTGCATGAGAAAATGGAATGGTGCCATTCTGTGGATTGACGTTTTGACTCGGGATCATGGTAGTAGACCCATGTTTCATCACCCGTTACTAATCTTTTAAAACGTTTTGACCAGCCCTGGAATATCACTTGTTGTCTCTGTCCGACTGACTAATGGCGTTCTGACAAAGTACATATTAATGCACACATTCCAAGAAAACTCCAAACGTTCAGGTACCATTTGTGAGAGTCGACCACAGAATTTAAGAATGACATTATTTATCATAAAGAGGTTATCACGCTTTTGGGATGGCTCGCTAAATACATTGTTCATTCCTAATACAGGTCATTTTGCCATCCCTTAACACACTCGCTACGCACAACGCAACATGAGCATACTACAACTCATGTGTGTTTCTGTATAGAAACATCTGCAGATGTCTCATATACTGACGTGATGCGATGTTTATGAAACGTCCATTTTGCATTAGGCTTGTTAAAATATTTATTTTTGTCCTTATAACCCTATCCTTCCCAAATTTCATTTATTTTTCAGCAGTGTTAGGGGAAAAAAATACCTTTTTGCACATGCTTTTGTTTACGCAATGCCACGTACAGTACAGATTCGCAGTTGAACTTGATGTGGTCTCCGTCTTTTTCATAATTCAAGCAAGCGGTCAACCGGTACATTACAAGAAAGTTTACTTTTATAGATTTGATCTACTAAACAAACTCCTTCCTGTCGGCCACGTCAAATTTCTTTTTTAAGTAGCGAGAAAACAAGAATATATTTTAATGGCATTAAAGGTAAGGCAAAAGGCTATCAGGCAGAATTGGTCCCCGTGCGTTCGCACCAGCTGAGTGGGATCTATTGGCCGAGTGACCTGCTAGATTAACTGTAAATCGGTGGATTTAGCCTAGCTTTATCCCCGTCGTGGGTCGATGTTCATGCTATTGGACACTGATTCCATTTTCGCCTGCCTGGCCTACATGTACCTGTTTAAGTTCATACCTGTTTTATAACTAGATCTTAGTAATATTATGAGAATCTGTGTACAACATGATATACCTGACCTGCCTCAATGTTCAACATGGGTAACCTCACGTGAATCAATGTACATCATTATAAAACTGACCTGCCTCTGTGTTCAACATGGGTAACCTCATGTGAATCTGTGTACAACATCATATACCTGACCTGCCTCTGTGTTCAACATGGGTAACCTCATGTGAATCTGTGTACAACATCATCAACCAGATCTGCCTCAATGTTCAACATGGGTAACCTCATGTGAATCTGTGTACAACATCATATACCTGACCTGCCTCAATGTTCAACATGGGTAACCTCATGTGAATCAATGTACATCATTATAAAACTGACCTGCCTCTGTGTTCAACATGGGTAACCTCATGTGAATCAATGTACAGCATTATAAACCTGACCTGCCTCTGTGTTCAACATGGGTAACCTCACGTGAATCAGTGTACATCATTATAAAACTGACCTGCCTCTGTGTTCAACATGGGTAACCTCATGTGAATCAATGTACAGCATTATAAACCTGACCTGCCTCTGTGTTCAACATTCTATAACCCACCCTGCATCCCTTATCAACTTTATAAAACCAGATATGCATCAGAATTAAACTTAATTTGACTCGGCCTAAATCAATCATCAACATTTAAAACCTGACCTGGATAAATGTTTAATGTTGTATATCTTGACTAACATCAATGGTCAACATTGTGAATGAACAAGTTGGGTTTAAGGCTGTTAGTGTTACAATTACATCACGTCCTGTCAGCCTAAGGTTCGAGAAACGCTCAAAGGGATATCGCCTTTGTACAGCCTTCTGGCTAAGGTATGGAACTGAGAAACCAAGACACATGAAAAGGAGACAACAGGATTCTGATGCGCACAACAAATTGTGGCGCCTTTAACAACTCGACCACTCGTGTCTCCTTCAACTTTGTGTTACCTGACAAACACCAAACACAACAGAAAACGTCAACGCCCGAGAATAACCAGTCTCGATTATCCATCAAAACAGATTCCATTGGGCGTATTAGGTAACATTCAACATTATGGAACCTGAGCTGTAACAGTCTATAACGTGCAGTCAAATACCCTCCACCTATAATCCACAGGAAGAAATCCACGAGCAATCAAGGTTGCAATAGGACATAGTCCACTTTGTAAACCATGAAAACATTAGCACAAAATAACCGGTATCAACCTTCATTTGTGTTACTCTGTACGGAGACTCGCAGTGCAGTCGTACTCTCAGGTTGGTGTATTGATGACGTAATAGACACACAGCCTTAAAGAATTTGATTACTCCGCGGTCAAGGAAGACGTAGTTCGCCATTTCACCAAATGCTGTGAAAGCATGTTCATACATCACCAACGTATACATGAAGCATTAATAATTTGATGTAATATGATATATCGAATTACATGTCATAAATGCTTTGAATGTTAAAAAGGCTCGACATACACATACTAAATTAGATCCACTTGATATTTTACGTATTGTTGAAACGTTTTGGAATATCGCATAAAGTGTCATTGACCTCAAACTGTACTGCCGTCTTGCCACGATGCCGCAGATCATTTCACGGTCCCCGCTAGGAGTTATTTTATCCTTCACCTTCAAAACTCATAATTCATATGAATAAAACCACGATGATCATAAACAAACCACTCATCTCAAGCGGTTGAAGATCAGTACACACGTTCATCAGAAACCATCTCGGTCTCTGGCAAACAAATCTGAAGAACCCACATGATGAAGCGGAGTTTGACATTTATCTATATTACTTCACAATGAAGGACTTTCAGATGATCTAGTTAATACACAGTGGTATGTTCATACAACGGCGCTATGATGATGATTCATAGGAAACGAGTATCGATCGTCTGGAGCCACTGCATAACCTGGCAACACCTCAATGTGGCGGCCATACGCCTGTTCACAAAAAGATATTAACTCTATGATTGTCGTAAATAATATGTTAAGGTATTCGCGTAAAGATCGTGCTAATGTTAAGACTGATTTGTGGCAAGGGCCCAGAACACACCCTGTGGCGCCGACGGGCCCGTTCCACAAACCGATCTTAGCACTGTCATTGTCGTTAATCTATATTAAAGTACTTACGTTAAGGTCGTCTCAGCGCTAAAACTGGTTTGTGGCAAGGGCCCAGAACACACCCAGTGGCGCCCACGGGCCCTTTCCACAAAGCGATCTTAGCACTGTGATTTTCGTAAATCTATATTAAAATATTTACGTTGAGGTCGTCTTAACGCTCAGACTGATTTGTGTCACGGGGCCCATGACGTGTTAACCGTTGTTCTGGAATATATAAATTCATATTGTACATGGAGTGTAGCAGATGGGACCCAGACTGTAGATAGATGCTCAAGTTGGGCATAGAACAAATAGATTAATGACAGCAACATGCCTAAATCATCACACTCAACACTGGTCATGTTAATTCGGATGTTCGTACAATGGGGTATTTTCTGTCATTCTATACTGACCGAAAAAGAAACCATGGATAGATATATGAGAAACTGTATTTGTCCAAACAATGTCCGCATACTTTGAGACATATTAAAAAAGATGAAACCTGGCAAAAAAACAAGGTTGAAATTAAAGTGTCAAATGTTCTTAGGGTGAAACACAACACTAGTCTCTGAGAAAATGGCATCACAAGACAGTATCTCGTATGTCCGCCATGTGCATTGATGACTGCCGTGCAACGTCGATACATGGAATGGATGAGGCACTTGAGCCCAAACTCTGAGGTACGCCTGACGCAGTTCAGCAGCAGTTGTCGGCCTTTGTCGGACGTCATTCAGCCGTCTTTGAATCTCGTCCCACAGATGCTCAATGGGATTTAAATCGGGACTGAGGGCAGGCCACTGCATGGTTCTGATGCCATTCTGCTGGAGGAAGTCTATGGCGTGTGGTCTCAAGACTTGATCAATGTACCAAACTGCTGTGAAACCATTGCCTCTCCCTGGATCGATGTTCTGGAAGACCACAGGGCCGACCCTCTGTGCAAGACCAATTCCACCCCACACCGGACCACCCCACGAGTCTCTCTCAACAAGCATCCGAATAACGTTTCCCACGGCGTCGTCAGACTCTCTCTCTCTGCCATCTGCTGTTGAGATACAGTAACGGCTCTCGTCTGAGAAGAGGACTCGTCTCCGCTGCTGGTGGCGCCAATGGTGGTGCTGTGTTGCCCACTGAAGACGGTCCCGGCGATGACGTGGTGTCCGAATGGGTCCTCGGTGTGGCCTGGGACAGTGGTGTCTGCTCGTCAATCGTCGACGCACGGTGTCCGCACTAATGTGTCGCTTGTGTGCCCCCATGGTCTGTCGAGCTGTTTCCGTAGCAGTAACAAAGCGATCTTGACGCACAGTCTGACGATCCTGACGTCGGGTGGTGACCCTTGTTCTTCCACTACGTGGTCGGTCATCTGTAGTGTTGGTGGTCTGGTACCGTTGTTGGAGCCTGTATATGGTCCTTACGTGGACTTGAAATTCATTAGCTACTTGCCGGGCGGTTTGTCCAGTTTGCAATAGTCCAAGGGCTTGGTGTCGCTGATTTCTTGTCAGTCTTGGCATGTGGTAGCAATTCAATAACGAATGAATGTTATCCGATCTAGGTGAATTTTTAAAGGGCAAGAAATGGGGGAACCCATGTGCATTTCAATTTTCATTGTGCACGTGCATTGGATCGCCATGGCCGTTGCTGTGATGCGTTTGGGCGATCGGTTTTATTGTCATCTGCTTTGTTTTTTTATCTTCAAATTTCATTTTTCCGGACAAGGTAATGTTAAATGTTAGAAATGTTGACAAAATTACCCAGACATATTAATGACAACTTTTCATGCAATGTTACTTGGGGTGACGTTTCTTATGCGGTTTAGTATAGTTCTGTTACATTGTTACGGGTCCGATTCCCCACATGGGTACAATATATGAAGCCCATTACTGGCGTCCCCCGCCGTGATATTGCTGGAATATTACCAAAAGCATCGTAAAACTATTCTCACTCATTGTTACATTGTTAATCTTCTATAAACTTGAAAATTCACAACGTCGAGCCAAGAGAGTTCTCAGTCTCAAATATATACCGAATCAAATTCCGTGGGGATACAAATATGGATGAAAATGGTGTAAATGAATAAAAACGAGAGAGGTGTTCGTGAGAAAGGTTAGCATGTCCTGCTCTACCGGCAGCACCCACCACTCACACAATTTCGTTTAAAAGGGTACGTGCCAAAATGAGTAAGGTGGCATGAAAACTCCATTCGATTAATCAGTAAAATTCTGCGTTGATCATGATGCCGTCATCAAATCAACTATTTCAATGAGCTGTGATTTGAAACCCCTGCTTGACCAATGGTATAAAGTTGCTTATCCCCAATATTTAAAGTACCTGTCGCATTACCTATTGCGTATAAATCGACCAAGAGGGCCTGTTACCATTCTTGCGGTCAGTCTTCGACTGTGACGTCACAGCTGTTGCTGTCGAACATTCAATATAACGCCGTCACATCTTTAGGTCACATGGTTCTCCATTGAAAACAGAGATTATTTATGACATCCAAATAAGGGCGATTCTGAAATTTGATCGACCAGCGGATCCTGGCACGTCTAGGGGACATAACTAGTCCGTAACTATCAGATCCATAAGGAATGCAGAATACATAGTTCCATTGTTTTACAAGGCATTTAATCCACGAGTATTACAGATAGAAAATAACAAGAACAAAAAAACAAGTTTCAACATGGCACTGAAATTGATGGAGCCGCATCCATGCATCACTCCCCAGATCTTCCCAGAGTTGCTGAAACAACAACAGAAGGCAGACATCTCTCACGGACTCAGACAGACCCGTGATTACAACCCATCTGAGATCCCCCTCCCCTGATTGATTGACATATGTGAATGTACGTACTTATCACTATTATCCCCATCTATTTCACAAGATACGCTCCATGACTTAATCCGTCTTTTACATGATTTACCCCGATCAATTGATGGCAGGTCGACTAGTTCAGATTCCATATTTAGATCTCCGATTAACCCAATTTGATTATTGAAATTCAAACATCCATCCAGTTATTTGCAAAAGCAAATGCTTTCAGCTGACATTTAAGTGAATACGACCATGTTTAAGTATTCAACGGCGCAACTCGCATCCTTATATGAATGAAGTGCTTTACAATGTGTGTTTATTTCTGGAGATGAACTTTTGCCCGGATGTGGTCGTTGGTTTGAAGTACGGAGGAAAAGTCATATCCCGTTCGTGATGTTTGAGCAGCGTTCTTCAAACTAAACTTATAGACCAATTGCCAATGTTGATCGTACACAATGCTTCAGTCAGTCATTACACAACCGTCTCTACATTACTCCATCTCGTATTGCGTAGACCAACAGCAGCTAAAGGAGTCTAAAATTAGAGGTGAGGTAAAATTGTGTTTAATGTCGTGTCCAAGAATACTGCACTCATATAGTGTGAGTGAGTGGCCGCAGTTTAACATGAATACCCCACTCAGACACACTACACTGACTCCGAACCGACCAGTCCTTGTTTAAGCCCATTAATGCCGAGCGCCAGACAGGGTAACAACAAGTACCATCGTTTAACGTCTTTGGTATGACGCGGCCGGGCAATTGAACCCCGGAACTTTCGCTCTCCGGGCGGACGCTCTAGCACTAGACCACGGAGGCGGTCCTAACATAAGATTAAGCGGGGTAGAAAGTATGGCCGGAAGTGGTCGTTGGTTTGAAGTACGCAGGAAAAGTCATATCCCGTTCGTGATGTTTGAGCAGCGTTCTTCAACTAAACACGTTAGTGGCCGCAGTTTAACATGAATACCCCACTCAGACACACTATACTGACTCCGAACCGACCAATCCTTGTTTAAGCCCATTAATGCCGAGCGCCAGACAGGGTAACAACAAGTACCATCGTTTAACGTCTTTGGTATGACGCGGCCGGGAAATTGAACCCCGGACGCTCTAGCACTAGACCACGGAGGCGGTCCTAACATAAGATTAAGCAGGGTAGAAAGTATGGCCACAGCATCAGAATGTTGGGCAAGCACAACAGGTGCTCTGTTCTTGTCCGTACATCTGGGGAGGAGGACGCATGTGTCTGTGTGTCGGTGCATGAGGTCGGGTGTCAGGACCAGATAGAACAATTAGTTGGGACCTTCGCTGATGTGCTCACTGGTTCAAGTAATAGTTTTCCATGGCCAACATTAGATGGTGGAAGTCTGAACAGTAATTTGATTGTTAATATTCTCCAGTGTTTTTATATTGCCATATTATGGACGACATCAGAGCATGGAAAAAGTACAGTTTGCAATTTGTCTGAAGACGTTTACTGGGTATTTTGGGTGTTTGGTATTCACTCACGGTGCGCTCAGAATGTTTCCAGGGTATTTATCATAAAAGACCGGACAATCGAGGACCGAGGGACCCCGACACAGATGGCAATATAATACCGGTGTCACTGACATGCTAAACATAATGACTGCCCTGTTTACAGCATTAGTAACGTAACGGACGCTAGGGACGCTGGGGACGTTAGGGTCGTTGGGGACGCTGGGGACGTTGGGGACGCTGGGGACGCTGGGGACGCTGTGGACGTTTGGGACGTTAGGGACGCTGGGGACGTTAGGGATGCTGGGGGCGTTAGGGGCGCTGGGGACGTTAGGGGCGCTGGGGACGTTAGGGACGCTGGGGACGTTAGGGACGCTGGGGACATTAGGGACGCTGGGGACGTTAGGGGCGCTGGGGGCGCTGGGGACGTTAGGGACGCTGGGGACGTTAGGGGCGCTGGGGATGTTGGGAACGTTAGGGGCGCTGGGGACGCTCGGGACGTCAGGGACGCTGGGGACGTTAGGGACGTTGCGTAATGTACTGTAAGGCCACCATGACTATAATTTCTTGTCTGCGATGTCACTCCAGGAGCCACGCATATTGTTTAAGAATGTAGAACTGTCACTACTCTCTGCTTCTGTTACGTGAGGTGATAATTTTTTAATATTTGTTGAATCTTTTTTACTTCCATTTTGCTAACAATACTAAGTGATTATGTAATTTCATATTTTCTTGATAACAAAAAGGATGGAAAATGCAGTAACATGAAGCATATCTTGAAAGTACTGGTTCAGTTGTTCCAGTTCTCTCACGAAAACATTGATAACATCAAATTCAATATAAACAGAAAATATACTTTTACTTGAAGATTTATTAAAAGACCAAAAATGAGGTTATTATAACTTAACGCCATACGTTGTGGTGGTGGAAGAGTATGATGACCAACAAGACGAATACAGGCATACTCCGGAACATCAGTCCATGGCGATGCGATTCTTACATACATTTTCTGTACCACCGTTTAAGGTTGCATGGCTGTGTCAGGTAAACAGAAGTGTGTATTCGACCACCGATAGGTGGCAGCACTGGGTCGTAAGTGGGTTACACGAGCAAGGCACGTGAGGTGGCAGACGAACAATTACCCTAATCACGACAAGGCTCCAGCAAGTGTAGGAATTGAAAGAAGACCCAACACTAGTTTAGCAACATCTCCGTGCCTAATCAATAAAACTTTCTTCTTTCTGTTATAGCTGAAGAGGAAAGTGACCAGCGACTTCACGTCCTCACGATCGCACAGAGGAAAACACTTCCAAGGATGTTCTTTTGACAGATGACACTGCCAAATTTGTTTGTAATAACAGAGGGTGATGGGAACGAGATAGGCACCATCAAGTAACTTGTCTCATTCGTTTAACGATCAGGAAGAGATATTTCATTTTTATAAGCTAGTGATATTAAAGCGAGGCCATCATGTTACTTTGCCACGTGCCTTCGATGGTTATTCTGAGGAGAGAAACACTGTCTCTTTTAACGTCCCTTGACGTCAAACTGAGGCAAACATTGCGCAGATGTGAGTGACAGGCTTTGTAGTTTTCGTTTGCACAGAGACGTGTCAGCTTTAAAGACAATGATCATAAGAGAATGTCTTATTAATCAAAACGTGTGTATCTGTAGGAGACTTGGAGTCTCTGCTAAGCTGTAGGGTCACGTCTTTGAGCGTGTATTTGCAACACAATACGCCTCAGGATAAGGATTCTTACGGTTTCAAATCTCCCCAAATGTTGTGTTGGGATATCGGACTAAAACTAACACAACTGCAACGTTCTACAAGTCAGGCTAACGTGCTCCACAACAGTGCCATATGTACATGACCCTGCAAGGATAAGATGAATCACGCGCCTAGATTCCGAACGAGACTGATATCTCCAATAACTTCTCGCGAGAACGAGACTAATGCCCCTCATAACTTCTCGCGAGAGAGAGAGACTACATTATTGAGTTAAGTCAGGAATTATGACTCAATAGCGTAGGGCCAATCAGCCAGCGCTTATAGAGGGTTATGTCAGCTAAAGACCATCTCGGTTCATCCAACGCCCTTTCACACAATGAATTGATTCACGGTGCATTGTCGCTAGATCCAGCTCTCAAGCACTCCCATGGTGACCAAATCACTTTAGGAGGAGCAGCAGCACTCGTTACTGAAGAGCTACATATATTATACCGGTACGACTATTACAACACAGAGGCGATGGAGTAGCCTAGTGGTTAAAAAGTCCACTCGTCACGTCGAAGGCCCGGGTTCGATTTCCCTCTAGGTTCAATGTAGAAAGCTGTTCCCCGCCGTCATGTTGTCGGAATATTGCTAAAAGCGGCGTAAAACCTAACTCAGCAACGCATACACTGCAAAACACGAAGGAAATTCTTTGTTCTTTGCGGGTAGATTGTCTGTCTTTTCTACAGAAGTAAAAGCAGTTATGAATATACTGTTGTCTGTCTATCTCAAAATTTTAGAAAAAAATAATTGTGAAAACGCTTTGATATAAAAATTATACACCTGTTCCCATGGAACATGTATTATTAACAATCTTGCATCGCATGGCGTCTGAGGACTTTTTTTTAAAATCGCCATGTCTTATTCTATAACCAATTACAGTGAGTGAGGTGGGTTAAACGCCGGTTGTAACAGTATTCCAGTTTTATCACGGTGTGTCTGCTAAAAGTGAGCCAGAAGTGATGCAGGTCTCAGACGTTTACCATTTTGGTGAAGCTCACGAGCACAGGTGTGGTGCTGACAAACCAGAACAATAATCGTGGCGAACCGGGATTGGAAGCCACGGTCACAGGTATCTGGCTTGCCAAAAGGGACGCAACTCTGCACAGTGAATTGCGGCGCCTCAGGCGACTATAATTAATTGGATAAAGAAAATAAAAATATACTTATATTAAATAATTGGCGATCCCTTTGTAGCCCCAAAACGGTCTCAAAGTGCTAGTTTATTCGTAATGCGACGATATGCTCTTAAATGGAGTATTAAATCCTGAGCAGGTCCTTGATAGGGCAATAAACTTAACTCAGCTAGAATGTGGTTCGCTTGGTACCAGTGAAGGAGAGTCAGATAGTATCATATATCAGAACGGTTTATGGTGCTGCCGGAGAATAATACCAAATACATATTCAAAATGATAATTCGCATACTCCGACAAGAACCATTTCCATTTTTCGAACAGAATCTCGTCTAGACGTCTAGACTATCAGAGATCAAGGGCGGCAACGGCTGCATTGACAATAATGTCGACGATGTATAATCTCAAAATTCATGATGAATTGCATTTAGGTGATTATCCGCTCTGTATGTGTGCAAGGGGTGTAGGTGGGATATACTTCTCGGAGCAGGGTGTGGAGTGGTCCATTAGCACTCGATACAAAATAGGGCCGGGAAGACGTAAACGCATCCGGAAGTGTCATACCGTTTATTCCGAAGAATCTACTTGGTGGTTATTTCATCGTTATCAGGTCCGGGTTAATGCACATGGCGCTTGCCTTTATACAATTGCCTGGCCTGAAATAGGTGGAACTAAAAACTCTTAAAATACACTTTTGTCATATAAATATTGACAATGGTAACGATGAAGATTATGATGGTGATGGTGATGATCTATGTTGGTACTGATAGTGAGAGAGCGTTGTATAGTTTTTGTTGCCGCTTTTAGCAATATTCCAGCAATATCACGAGGGGGGTCACCAGAAATGGGCTCATGTGTCCATGTGACGAATCTAACCCGACAAACCTACCCCACTGCCATAATAATAATAATAATAATAATAATAATGATAATGATAATGATAATAATAATAATAATGCATTGAGTGTGTGCGCAGTGTGTTGAGAAGATCAGCAATCCTGCAGAGTCCTTCGCTTGGATGAAGTCGTCTGGCCTGAAAAGTGAAACTGAGGGCTTTCTGTTTGTTGCTCAGGACCAGTCACTTCCAACTCGAAACCATTAATGTGTGATTTTGCATCAAAATGTAAATACGAAATGTAGATTATGTAATGAATTTAATGAGACTGTCCAACACATTGTGAGTGGATGCCTAGCTTTGGCACAGACACAGTATCTTAAGCGAAAGGATGGTGTAGCTCGATCATTTTATTACCGTCTTCGCCATGCTTGTGGTTTTGACACAGAGGTCAACCCATGGTACGACCCGGAATATGTACCTCCCAATCTGTTGACTGACACTGGGAGATTAGCCGGGTTTGCTTCTGACAATCTGGGTAATGCAGAAGGCTGCAGTGTTGGGGAGTCTTCACATTCTCCGAAAAGGTTTGACTAGGCAGAGCTTCCTAGGAGAAGTCCCATTCGCTGTCTGGGCTGCGTGTAGAGCTGATGATGAGCCTAACCACCCTGACTGTGCCAGGATCACCCATTTTGACGTGGGTCACTTCACCAGCCCCAGGAATTGGCTACGTGCATGCTGCAACTAATTCATACGGAGACAGACGTTTGGCCTCATCAGACGGGTACTAACTGCATGGACATGCACGGGTAATTAAAGTAGAGTATCGTGCCTGTGCTAATTGGTTAATGGGATGTTCAATACTTGAAGAACATGAGGATATATACATGGTTTGATTGGGCGTGCGATAACGTCATTGCAGAGAGTTATATAGATGTATTGTTCTTATTAACAACTGTTGCTATAAATGATACATAAAAGATTATATTTGTCTTATCCTGTTAAATAACATGTATAATTAATCAACTGGCATGTCAAAGCTGCTATGGTTATGTCTGCGCAGAACGTCTTTGTCATTTTGTGGCGGTAAACTGAACGTCAGACTAGCATAATTACCCTCAGGGAAACTACACGTTATTTTAGTCGTGTGAATTATCGAATTTATATTTTCATATTGCCATAGTATTTCATCAATTAATTCAAAATCAAGGTTTTTTTATTTATTTACAAGGTTGTTTCTACATGCATGAATGCTTTACTCTTGGCTTTCGGTATTAATCGACAGCTGCTGTTACAGCTATAGCTACATAGCATTTATGTCATTATTCACCAGATGCTACACCTAAATATAGGAACATTATAAACCAGTGTTGCTACAGCAACATGTATATCATTATCCACCAGATATTTAACCTCAATATAGGAACATTTATTTATAAACCAGTGTTGCTACAGCAACATGTATATCATTATCCACCAGATGCTTCACCTCAATATAGGAACATTATAAACCAGTGTTGCTACAGCAACATGTATATCATTATCCACCAGATGCTTCACCTCAATATAGGAACATTATAAACCAGTGTTGCTACAGCAACATGTATATCATTTTCCACCAGATGCTTCACCTCAATATAGGAACATTATAAACCAGTATTGCTACAGCAACATGTATATCATTATCCACCAGATGCTTCACCTCAATATAGGAACATTATAAACCAGTGTTGCTACAGCAACATGTATATCATTTTCCACCAGATGCTTCACCTCAATATAGGAACATTATAAACCAGTATTGCTACAGCAACATGTATATCATTATCCACCAGATGCTTCACCTCAATATAGGAACATTATAAACCAGTGTTGCTACAGCAACATGTATATCATTATCCACCAGATGCTTCACCTCAATATAGGAACATTATAAACCAGTATTGCTACAGCAACATGTATATCATTATCCACCAGATGCTTCACCTCAATATAGGAACATTATAAACCAGTGTTGCTACAGCAACATGTATATCATTATTCACCAGATGCTTCACCTAAATATAGGAACATTATATACCAGTGTTGCTACAGCAACATGTATATCATTATCCACCAGATGCTTCACCTCAATATAGGAACATTATATACCAGTGTTGCTATAACAACATGTATATCATTTTCCACCAGATGCTGCGCCTCAATATAGGAACATTATAAACCAGTGTTGCTTCAACAACATGTATATCATTATCCACCAGATGCTTCACCTCAATATAGGAACATTATATACCAGTGTTGCTATAACAACATGTATATCATTTTCCACCAGATGCTTCACCTCAATATAGGAACATTATAAACCAGTGTTGCTTCAACAACATGTATATCATAATCCACCAGATGCTTCACCTCAATATAGGAACATTATAAACCAGTGTTGCTTCAACAACATGTATATCATTATTCACCAGATGCTTCACCTCAATATAGGAACATTATATACCAGTGTTGCTTCAACAACATGTATATCATTATTCACCAGATGCTTCACCTCAATATAGGAACATTATAAACCGCAGTTTGCTACATCGGACTAATATGAACATTATCTAACAATTGATTTCGCGACAGTATGTACATGAGCATTATCAATAAACTGCTGAAACCTAACTATATATATTATAATACACAAAAAAACTAAAAAAACACTGATTTCAGTATCATCTACCAGCTCTGGTAGGGGACCTATCATTCTATATCATGGGGGCAGAGCAGTGCTTACTGAATGAGTGAGTTTGGTTATACGCCGCTTTGATCAGTATTCAAGTTATATTACGGCGTGTCAGCTTAATTCCAATTTTTCGCAGGTCCTAGGCGATTAACCCACGAGCACGGGTATGGTGCTGACAAACCAAGGCAGCGATCCAACACAATATTCTACAAGTGTTCTTACAGGTTCTGTAGGTGAAACACTCTTTAATGAATGCTTGACAGGGGAGTGTAAGTGTGACGCTCTTTGTTGAATGGTTGAAAGGGATGTATAGGTGAGGAACTGTTGGATGAATGGTTGACAGGGATGTATAGGTGAGGAACTCTTGGTTGAATGGTTGACAGGGATGTATAGGTGAGGAACTCTTGGTTGAATGGTTGACAGGGATGTATAGGTGAGGAACTCTTGGTTGAATGATTGACAGGGATGTATAGGTGAGGCACTCTTGGTTAAAAGGTTAAAATGGGATGTGTAGTTAAGACACTCGTGTTTGAATGGTTGACACGGATGTGTAAGTGAGGCACTCGTGCTTAAATGGTTGACGGGGATATGTGAGGCACTCATTGTTGAATGGTTGACAGTACTGTGTAAGTAAAGCGTTCTTTGTTGAATGGTTGACATGGATGTGTAAGTGAGGCACACGTGGTTTCATGGTTAACAGAGGTTATATGTGAGGCACTCAAGGTTTCATGGTTGACAGAGGTCATAAGTGAGGCACACGTGGTTTCATGGTAAACAGAGGTCATAAGTGAGGCACACGTGGTTTCTTGGTTGACAGAGATCATAAGTGAGACACACGTAGTTGAATGGTTGACAGAGGTCATAATTGAGGCACACATGATTTCATGGTTGACAGAGGTCATAGGTGAGGCACGTGTGGTTTCATGGTTGACAGAGGTCATAATTGAGGCACAGGTGGTTTCATGGTTGACAGAGGTCATAATTGAGGCACACATGATTTCATGGTTGACAGAGGTCATAATTGAGGCACACATGATTTCATGGTTGACAGAGGTCATAGGTGAGGCACGTGTGGTTTCATGGTTGACAGAGGTCATAATTGAGGCACAGGTGGTTTCATGGTTGACAGAGGTCATAAGTGCGGCACACTTGGTTGAATGGCTGACAGAGGTCATAAGTGAGGCACACGTGGTTGAATGGTTGACAGAGGTTATAGGTGCGGCGTTGTAGAAGGAAGAACTTGCAGGTACATGTAGGTGAATGCACTAGCTAAACAGGAGTGGGCAATTCATCTGTGTTGTCAATCGATATGTTACCGAGTGTATGCCAATACCTTCTGAAACCATTGACTTCCTTGTACACATGGGGACGCAAGTTGAAAACGGACGTTCTAACCATACCTCAAAATGGAAAAGGATAATTTGAGGTGAATTTATTTAATCCCAACCAAATATTTAATAAAACCGGGCTTAAAAATGGACTCTTCATATGATATTATGGATCCAGTGTGTTCTTAGGTCGAACAAAAAGAGAAGTCACACAATTATTCCATATAAACATCTCATTTCTTGAGAACATCCAATGAATAATATTCTTTTACTGTAAATTCCTAAGGCAAAAAACAACTTTTCAGAGCAAACGATATTTATCAAAATATTCACAGATCCGACCCTAAGAATATAATATTTCCGGCCCCTAATGAGAAGCAGGTGGTTATCATGTGACTTTGTGGATTGGATAACACCTAATCGTTCGGCATGGATAATTGCTCACGCTATCAAGCATTGGTTTACTCGACTTGATAATGACGTAATAAATGACCAAATAGTTATTCACATCGACCAGTAAGCGATTTTGCCGCTAAGACTGATACGCCAACAGTAGACTTTCGACGAACCTAGCGCTGTGACGGCTTGTTAGTGAGTGAGTATAGTTTTGCCAATATTCATTCAATTTCATACTAGGCACCACCAAAGTTGGAATCGATCCCTGACCTTTCGTTTGAAAAACGAACACTTTAACCGCCAGGCTACCCTAGCCCTGACTTGCAACCACATGGACTGATAACCTTGATATTCAAGATAGAAGACTGACCAGCCACTGTGTCAGAAACACGACTCTTGCGTCTGACAAGCGCTAATTACGGGTTTGTTGGGACTCTCCTAATTGTCAGTCCCGGGTCTGTAAGTGCATCCACTGAGGTGACTAATTGCGCTGTATCTAATCAGAGGTATTGACATCAGACTTGCAGGAGGGATGGTCAGAATAGGACGCAAGGAAGGTTCAGGGCAACGTTTAATGTCCGTCAAAACGTTTGGTTTTATTTGTAGAGACACTTTGTTAAAAGCCAGCCATAGGCATACGGTGGTTTTCTATATAATCTGTGATCGAAATATTTAAAAAAAATGATGATTAATAAAAAAATTTCTCTTTTTCAATAGTATATTGTTATCTCGATTGCTATATTGCCCTGATTTTTTTCTATGACTAAAAATAGTTAATTTAAACGCGCAAGGAAGAAATAGATTTCACTAAAAAATTTTTTTAGTTGTATTCCATATTTGTGAAAGTTTGATCGGTTGATCCGGACACCCAGTTATTAAATACAAAACACCTAGGGATAGATAGTTAACGCTGGAATCAGCTGTTTTTAGAGAAACAGACGTGTGTGCAAAAGGTTCGTGAATTATATGCACTGAAGACATCTTTGTCTCCGACAACATATTAATCAACATGCAGAGAGTCTAACCACTAACAGGACAAGCACGACATCGCCGCATTATAATTGAGGCGACTCAGACGAGCCTGGCTCCCTCATCAGTGTCATTACATGAAGCATTACAGTAACAATGTGCTACTGTCAGCAAAATACCTCAACAGACATTCCACGTGACTCCACGGTATTTCATATTAACTTTTCTGTTGACGTAATTAGAAAGAATCTATTTCAGTTGTTTCATTCAACCAGGATTAAAAAAACAACATCATTAGCAAACTTTTGATAAAAAAGGCTATAAATTCCACTGTGGGTTGCGATCAATGGACCCGCCTGCTATCACACAAGCAAAGGATCAAACTATGTGTATGTTTGTAGGTAATTGATTTCTGAGAGGGTAAAGTTCCATCTTTGCTGTTCGGCCTTAACAGAAATGTCTTCACACAAATAGTTGGTGCCAATTATACCAAGTATATTAAAACCCGCTAAAAGACCGTTTCTTAGCAACATTCCAGTTGATGTTAAATGAGGTTTCGGCTCACAACTGTCGAACCCCGGCTGTATATATCATGTGAAAGCCATTGTTAGTAACGGCAATAAACGTCTACAGAGCGATATTGTGTTTTAAATGAACTTGGCGGCGTACGTCGCCTTCAGCACGGTTGTCGCTAACCGGTGTTACCATACGAGGTCTCCACCATTATACACCAGCGATGTTTTCACTACACATCGATCGATTGTAATTTGCTTTTAGGGTTTTCACACAAATATATCGGTGCCTTTTGCAAGCGGAGACCAGAGCGAAAGAGCTTGCATATGAACACTGTAGCTTTCCAACCTCAATTGATAACCTGTATACATGCCAACGTTAGTTGTACAATTAGGTTGGAGTCGGATACAATTACCGTATATGTGTGAATAGGGTTTAAGTGAACACATATTGCGTCTGGTAGGTTAATAGATGGAACTTAAAGACGAGGCCGCGATATATGGTGACATGTTGGTGCTGGAGGCGGTTAATAACCCCTTTGAGTGAGTGAGTGAGTTGTATTTTACGCCGCTGTTTGCAATATCTCAGCGATATCAAGGCGGGGGACACCAGAAATGGACTTCACACATTGTACCCATGTAGGGAATCGAACCGGGCCTTGACGTGCGAACGCTTTAAAGACGAAGCTTCCCCACCGCTCCCACCCCTATGGGATGTTAAGCTTGCGGTAACGGTCCTTATAACAAAACATCTCAAGTATGGGGCGTTTTGTTCAGTCCAATGTTAATATCGAGCGTCCGGATACAGAACCCGCTTAACACTGGGTTCAATGATTTTACGGCTGAATGTATGCAGCATTTGTCTGTTTATAATTAGTTCGATGTAACTACTGGAAACAGAGGGAAACATGCATGTACAGACTGTCGGTGTGGCAGTTACCATTGGCCAAGTGGAAAGAGTGTTTACTCGTCAAGTAGAAGGGCCGGTTTGTTTGACCAAATAGTGTACTGAGTGAAACTCATTCGTGTTCCCCCGTTGTAGAACGATGATACTTATTCATCGTTGCTAGAGTGATGTTTATGCGACACAATACATTTTGATGACGTATTTAACACCTGTATTGATGGAAGTATGTAACACCTACAGTTTGAAGAAGTATTTAATACCTACAGTTTGATGAAGTATTTAATACCTACAGTTTGTCGAAGTATTTAATACCTACAGTTGATGAAGTATTTAATACCTACAGTTTGATGAAGTATTTAATACCTACAGTTTGATGAAGTATTTAATACCTACAGTTTGTCGAAGTATTTAATACCGGTACCTACAGTTGATGAAGTATTTAATACCTACAGTTTGATGAAGTATTTAACACCTACAGTTGATGAAGTATTTAACACCTACAGTTGATGAAGTATTGAACACCTACAGTTGATGAAGTATTTAATACCTACAGTTGATGAAGAATGTAATACCTACAGTTGATGAAGTATGTAACACCTACAGTTGATGAAGTATTTAACACCTACAGTTGGTGAAGTATTTGACATCTACAATTATATTATTCAAGACCTGCAGTTAATTAAGTATTGAGCACATGCATTTGATGAAGTATTTAAGACCTACAGTTGATGACGTATTTAATACCTACAGTTTGATGAAGTATTTAATACCTACAGTTGATGAAGTATTTAATACCTACAGTTTGTCGAAGTATTTAATACCGGTACCTACAGTTGATGAAGTACATAACACCTACAGATTGATGAAGTATTTAATACCTACAGTTGATGAAGTATTTCACAACTACAGTTGATGAGGTATTTAATACCTACAGTTGATGAAGTATTTAACACCTACAGTTGATGAAGTATTTAATACCTACGGTTGATGAAGTATGTAACACCTACCGTTGACGAAGTACTTAACACCTACAGTTGATGAAGTATTTAACACCTACAGTTGATGAAGTATGTAACACCTACAGTTGACGAAGTACTTAACACCTACAGTTGATGAAGTATTTAACACCTACAGTTGATGAAGTATTTAACATCTACAATTATATTATTCAAGACCTGCAGTTAATTAAGTATTGAGCACATGCATTTGATGAAGTATTTAACACCTACAGCAGCAGCTCTGAATACAGATGATCAGAACAGATATAGAGTCAGTTCAAGTTGCAAGGCTTGTCCTCTACATTATAAATATATCTAGATGTGTGATGGTTTGTTTGTTGTTAATAGCCACATTTAAGCTACATGGCGTCGGTCTGTACATAATCCTGTCTGGGCCAAACACATATTGATATATATATATATCTATATCTATAATTAATACATACTATGAGCAACGATCCGTCAGAGCACGAGACGCAACATAACCATCCGATCTCCAATAAGCATGGGTTGCTGGGAAAGACTTCTATCTCGGGATAGGGGTAGTATAATGGGTACCCGGTAGAGCAAACTGGTGATACCTTGTGACTTGTATTCTTTGTTCCTAATTAACAACGTACAATACACGCGACCCATGAAGGTCCGGGTTAGAATTGGAATTCAGGAACCCATGCTTTTCGTGAGAGGCGACTAACGGGATCGGGTGGTCAGTGGCGCTGACTTGATTGACGCATGTCACTGGATTGTCTGGTCTGGACTCGATTATTTACAGAATGCCGTTATATAGCTGGAATATGGCTGAGTGGGGCGTTAAACATCAAACAAACAAATAAACAAGCAAACAATACACCCATGGGGAGGTGCGACAAAAATTCTGGTTAAACTGGTAACTGAATGTGTCTGCGCATACATTTGAAGCATGCGCCCAATGCGCCCAATGCGCGCCCAGTCATCGGAGGAGTTGTGTCCCTTCGGCGTGGCAGTATCCTACATTCAAGATTTGGTTAGTTGGTTGTAAAACGCCGCACTCAGCAATATTCCAGCTATATGACGGCGGTCTGTAAATAATCGAGTCTGGACCAGACAATCCATTGATTGATATCATGATCATCGATCCACGCAATTGGGATCGATGACCCGCATCAACCAAGTCAGCGAGCCTGACCAGCCGATCCCGTTAGTCGCCTCTTACGACAAGCATAGTTTCCTTTTACGGCAAGCATGGGTTGCTGAAGACCTATTCTACCCAGTCATGAATACGAATCCTATATTCCCATTGATTATGAATCATGGTTTGGCAGCACCATACCCGTACTAGTGGGCTTCATCAAAGTGGTGAAAGTCAGAGACTAGCATCAATTCAATCTTTCCGCCCAAGTCAAGCTGACACAAGTGTTCAAAACGCTAAACTCACTCACTATTACTAACATTAGCTGTTCAAAACAAGAATGTGTTTTCATTACATATATAAAATCACATATTGTAAATGGGAAATGTTCCCGCTTTTTTAGCAAGCATGGAAACACAAAATACAACGTTAGTGAACCGGCGGTGAGAATCGAAGTATACTAACATGGAACTATTGTTCCACTTAGTGCCATCCAAAATCATTAAAGCGGGTATGTTGGAAAATTGTGACACTGGTAAACGATTCTTTGAAGCAAGTTTCATTATAGATTAGCTATAACACGCCGACACAGTGAATACACGCAGCCTGGATAACCAGGTACAGGTCGCCAGTTACAGGTTCAACTCCGGCATGTCAATACACTTCCTGCTGTGGTCGACCTACGTCGCCGCACAGAGACTGACGGTATATGCAATGCTGCCTTTGGTAGGATGTGGGTCGGCGATAGTGATTAACCGACGTCAGCAAACGTACCCGGAGGAATATCGATCTTGTCTGCGTCTAGAGACAGACTTGATTATAATATTGCATGTCGGAGACAATGGTGTGCTGGCGTAACGTTGACTCACGTCGTGACCAAAGTGACGGGAACGGCCATTAGTTTTGCAGATTATAAATATATATAAGCCATATATGTATTTTCACATATCTATCTATCTATCTATCTATCTATCTATCTATCTATCTATCTATCTATCTATCTATCTATCTATCTGTCTATATAAATACATATATGGCTTATATATATATATACGTGTGTGAGTGAGTTAGTGAGTGAATATAGTATATATATATATGGCTTTTAGCAAGTAATGACTTATATTACAAGACCTACTTTTCTTATAAATCAGAGACTATTAATCGCTAGAAAGAGCTTTCGAACTGTTTTGTTTGTTTGTTGATTTTTAACGCAGCACTCAGCGGATCTCCAGCTATATGACAGCGCCCTGTAAATACTCGAAAATCCATTGATCGACATTGTGAGCAACGATCCACGCAGTCGGGGTACAATGACACGCAATCAACCAAGTCACCGAGTCCGACCACCTGATCCATTTAGTCGCGTCTTACGATGAGCGTAGTGTGATAGTTACCTTTTCTGACCTACCAAAAGCAGGCTTCGAACACGTTTTAGATGTAATCCATGTTTTCGGTTTTATGAGCAAACGCTTTAACCACTATGCTATCTCCCCACCCCATTAAACACAAGCACCTTTCCATTGAAGTGCCTCATCGAACAGACCGGTTATGCGGACGCACTGTATCTCCACTTAACGTGGACCTCTAAAGTACGATGTCACAACCCCAGGCGTCTCATCTGTGTCTATTGCACACAACCATTTATTCTTGGTGAGTTTCCTCGAGACGCGAGACAGCCAAACCATAGATAATTGGGCAGAGGCGGTACGAACTACATCACATCGTCTCTACCGCGATGAAGTGCGAGCAACCGCTGAAGCAAATGGAATCTGTCCAGCTCTAGGCTCCATGCATCTCTAGCCTACATCAACCCTGTGTAACAAGTCCTCTACTTCTTACGACACCATCACCCCCCCCCCCCCCCCCCCCCTCTCCCCCCAACGTCCCAGGATCTCTAGATACGTCCATACTCGCGTACGAGACGCCCGCATATGGATTATTACCATGAACCGGGATAGGGTTAATTGAGTTGCCTGGAATAAGCTTCCACTTGATCCTTTGGTATGACAAGGTCGTCGCCGGTGACGGTGGGAATGACATCGACAATATGGAAGTTAAGATGTTACGGGGTTCAAGACAGAGGGGTGCATTAGGGTGGAGAGGCCGCCATGACAGGTCAGGCAGCCCGCTTGACCTCAGGCCCCAAATACGTAGTCTGTGATCCAATTCATTACAACAGGTAACAGCGTGTTTCTATGCTCTGTTGGGGGGTAGCCTAGTGGTTAAAGCGTTTGCTCGTCACGCCAAATGCCAGGGTTCTCTTCCCTTAATGGGCACAGCGTGTGAATCCCATTTCTGGTGTCCCCAGCCGTTCTTCTGCTGGAGTATTACTAAAAGCGGCGTAAAATTAACTCACTCACTCAGACTCTGCTAACGTTACTGCATCTTACAGACTACCTATCAGTGGTACATACAAAGAACACACATATTCTGTTAACATCCAAATGCAATGAAAACCGTTCTGTAAAATACCAAATTTGTATATGATGGATATGATCTTCAGGATAGATATCAACAAGTTACTGATAAACAGTTCTCTCCACGATATGATCTCATGTCACAATTATAGAGAATTTCATCCGAGTGTATTTTGATATCAAATATATCAACGAGTATTGAGAGGGTGAGAGGGTGAGAGGGTGAGAGGGTGAGATTTTATCATCCAACATCTTTCTTCCAACTTTTTTACAGTTTGTAGACAGTAATAAGCAGTGTCGTGTAAAAAAATAATTGCTGACAGCTTCAGTAGCAGAGCCATTACTGATTCATTTAATTGTGACATCATGTAACCAATGACGTCACAATGGTATGCAAATCATTGTGATGCAATTCATTGAAGCGATATCTACAATGTAGATATATCACGTCAAAGATAAACCCGTTCTCTCCACGATATAGTATCACATCATAGATAACCCGTTCTCTCCACGACGTAGTATCACGTCACTGATAATCCGTTCTCTCCAAGAAATATCACGTCACAGATAACCCGTTTTCTCTACGATATAGTATCACATCATAGATAACCTGTTCTCTCCACAATAACGTATCTCGTCACAGATAACCCGTTCTCTCCACGATACATCACGTCACAGATAACCCCTTCTCTCTATGATCTCACGTCACAGATAACCCGTTCTCTCCACGATATAGTTTCGAGTCACAGATAACCCGTTTTCTCAAGGATATAGTATCACAGATAACCCGTTACAACACGATATCAAACTGTAACGGATAATCCGTTCTCTCCAGGCCATGTCATCTACCAGATATGAATGAGTGAGTCTGGTTAACGCCGCTTTTAACAGTACCCTGCACATCATTCCTGTGACGACGTGTCAGCTTGATGCTGGAGGATAGTCCGGCGTGATTCAATTCTTGGACGTTATCTCTTTGGTGAAACTCTTGAGAATAGGTACGGTGCCGACAACCCTAGAAACATAATCAATGCGAAACTAGGATTCGAACCCGAGACCAACAGTTTACAGAAGGATTAAGGACCAGACGCTGCACAGCGAATGCCGGAGCCAAAGACGCCAGAATCATCCATGCCCCGCTTCGGAAAAACACATCATGCGACAGATAGCCATATGCCGCGTAGTCCAGGCTCCGGACCTTTGCAATGAAATTGGAAAATGATTGAAAGCAATAAAAACTACTGTCCAACAAGAGATTGCGCTATAACGGAGCTCAATAAAACCAATGGTGCGTGGGACCTGTGAATTATTGCAGTTGATGAAATAAAGTTTCTGCCTGTAATATCAATAATGTATCAGGGCGGCCATTGGGAACACGCGAGGCATGTCGGATGAAGCGGTTGGCGTTTGGGCTTCTATTGATGGCTGCACCGTTCCCTCCCCTGTGGCAGACGCTCCGGACGGTTAAGTCGGGGAAGACGTGCGGCACTGCAAAGTCGGAAGAAAAAAAAACTAACGCCATGGTATCTGCTCGTAGGTTTGATTAGCAATCAATTCCAGCGTCTGGGGTTTGGTTCCTTATTAGAAATGATTAGTTCGCGCTGAACCTTTTCTGTATTAAACCTGATTTAACCGGATAACAGAGAATATCTCGGTGGACTTTTGCTAAACTCTAAAGAACATGGTTTCTCACGAGGGGTATTCAAGCCTTTGAATTATATGGACTTGGTGTCGTCGTTTTTTCTGGGAGTGGTGTGGGTGAAAGTGTTGGCGTTGTTGGATGTGCGTGCGTGCGTGCGTGTGTGTGTGTGTGTCTGTTTATTGTGGGGGTGGGGGTTGGTCGGGGGTGATTGGCGGGGAGGCGATCGTCTTGACTACCAAGAGTTACTCTTCACAGGTATGTCTGAAGACCTTGAATTCCACCTTCATGGAAAACATGGCTTGAAATACACCCCGAAACTCTTCTCATCTTCCTTTCCGAAGAATCCCTGAGCAGCATCTGAAGCTAGGGCCATTGTTTCAGGTAATTCAGGGGACAACGGTTCCGCCCATGTCGCGGCAGGGTCACGACACACAAACATGACAGTCTGTGCTATTTGTGATCCTGCAGTCACAGCACTGTGACCGTCTCATTCGGCTGAGCCAGCGGTTAATGAGCTCCATCATTTGGAGCTCGCCTACCACAGTATCCCACCACGCTTTTATATGACTGAAATACGTTTCAATTAGCATTGAACCCCACTCACGCACTTCACGGTATATAAACGTGATGCAGTACGTGACTGAAATGTTCCAAACGTTTCGATTTGAAACACTGTTGGTGACAACGTCAATGGCCACGCCTTCCTTTTATAAAGGCTTGCCGCCGTTCATACGTATAGTGAAATATTTCGAAACATACCGAAACATACCGAAATATATCGAAATATACCGAAACATATCGAAATATACCGGAAATATATTTGCAACCCTTGCAAATTTAATTCAAGTCATTAAAATGTCACTGTGTTTGTCTGGTAACCTAAATTTCCCCCTAATGCGGTGTGGCAATTCTGCAGCCAAGGAATAGCAAAATAAAACACATGTATATTTCAGTAACAGTACACGTGGCAACGTCTAGACATACACTGGAAATGGAAGCAATGGCACATAAGCTGTTGTACAAAAGAAAGTATACATCCATGTTTGATGGTGGCTTGATATGAAACAATCAAGAAATGGTTATTCGATGGTGATGTATTTGATACAGGTGTCATAGTTGTGTTTTGGACCTTAAGTTTGCAGTGTTTTGGCGACTGTTCTCATCCTAGTAACGTGTTAATGACGTTTTTTTTTTATCAAATCGAATTGTCAAGAGTAATACTTTTTTTTGTCCGGCATTTTTTCGTCTCCCTTTAATAGCCTATCTGTGAAAAAACAAACAAACTTGTGGTCCGGTATTTTTCCGTGTGTTTTACAATGTTTTACACTGTTTTACTGAGCACATGAGTTGTGAAGCACTGTGCTCTCTGAATGACCTTGAACCTCACAGCATGCCCTTCCTCTTAGCGGTCGTCTCTACATGGCGGTAACCTTACCGACAATCGGATTACCTCTAGTCTAGCTCAGTGTAATCCTCCCATCAATTCTTTTCAATACTGTACATCAGTTCTGAAGTTAGGGGATTGATCTTCAGGCGGCCGCCGCCGTGACACGTGTAGTCTGAGGGGTAGTGGAAGTGATCGGAGATCGGAGTTAGTGCTTCCCTCACAAAACAACGTCTATCTTGAAATCCTAATGTTCCTATCAAGACGTGCGACAAGCTGAGTTGTATCGCTACTCCTACATGATCTAAATAGGGATAGGGTATTGAGCGAGCTTGCCAATATTATAGCTGTATCTGGTGGTTTGTGACGTCATCGACCTAAAATCAGCCAAACCAGTGGTGGATAATGTGAACACCGCCCCACAACTATTTAATACGTATTCACTGGACGCACATGGTGCAGCGCACAGGTCACAAATCAAGTGAAGTTAAGCAAGAGTTGGATGGGTGAGCACGTTCAGCAGTTTGGCTCCTGGTAGTTTCTAGGGCTTCGGTCCTGCCCCACACTGAAGCACAAGTAACACACGTGGTGTCTCCTTAGGCAAGTGACTTTGTTCGAAATGTGCATATGAGAATGGTACCCCGTAGAATGAGGTGGTAATGTGGCTGTTAATCTGCTTGCGCCTCACAGGCTTGGGTTGTATACTCCCCAGGGAGCTGAGAATGAAAATCGAGTGCATACTGATCCATTTGACATGGGTAATAATAGTGCAGCGTTATGAACATCCACTTGGTGAATGGAACTTAGCGCATCATAAATTCAAATAGTATTATTATTTTTTAACGTGAATGTAATTACTGTCTATCGTTAAGTTACAGCTGCCATTGTGACCCCTCACTACACTGTGTCTATACAAGTCGTATTGAGGAGCTGTAATTCCGGGAAGGAGATCGGGGTGGTCCAGCCGCCTGTGGCACCAGAAGCATGTGATCATGGGTGCGAATACCGGTTCGTCCTGATTCTGTTTCTATATTTATGTTTCTATGTTTGTCAGCACCAACTCGTGCTCTTGGGTTTCGCCAAAGCGGTGAACGTCTGAGGAATGTCTGACACGCCATAGATCAGTTACGTGCGTCTATGTCCTCTATTGGTTGACTGATAAGTTACGACCCTCTATGTCCTCCATTGATTGACTGATCAATTACGACCCTTTATGTACTCCATTGATTGACTGATCAATTACGACCCTTTATGTACTCCAATGATTGACTGATCAATTACGACCCTTTATGTCCTCCATTGATTGACTGATCAATTACGACCCTTTATGTCCTCCATTGATTGACTGATCAATTACGACCCCTTATGTCCTCCATTGATTGACTGATCAATTACGACCCTTTATGTACTCCATTGATTGACTGATCAATTACGACCCCTTATGTCCTCCATTGATTGACTGATCAGTTACGACCCTCTATGTCCTCTATTGATTGACTGATCAGTTACGACCCTCTATGTCCTCCATTGATTGACTGATCAGTTACGACCCTCTAAGTCCTCCGTTGATTGATTTATCAGTAGCGAACGTCTATATGGTATGACTATCGACCCTGAATTATTCGACCTTGAAACATCCGACCCTGAATCATTTGACACTGAAACACCCGACACTGAATCATTTGACCGTGAAACACCCGCCCCTGAATCATTCGACCTTGAAACACCCGAGCCAGAATCATTTCACTTCGGTACTCTCTCGATAACCACAACAAGCTGTTGTACCGGTGTCAAAACAGACGTGACATCCCACCTCCTTTAAGTGCAATCCGAGCTGCGTATCTGACCATCTACCCGAAATAACTATCATTTTTCAAGACTGGGAAGCAGGAAAGCGTTCTCAGAGAAACGCACAGAAACAGCTTTTCAATTAAAGTACACGTAACATGTTGGGAGAAGATAGCTTGACCTCAAAGACCCCGCTCCGCATGCAGTGATTGACAGTCGCAATTCTCCGTACCGGCTTTCAAGATATTAAGACCCATTCCACATCCCGAACATACATAGGAAACTAATGCATCGTTACAAATACGGTGCTCTCCTTCTATTACCAGTTTAACTTGAGAGATAGACACGACATCGTCAATGATAGAAGCTCCGCAAAGACATTTAAACAAATATATCTTTAAATCAGAGACATAGCGTAGCCTTGCTCCAAGGCTGTACTGAAAGGTGAATCCATTGGTGTATGGTAATTCTATCCTTTTAATAGACAAGTCTAGACAAGTCTAAGGACACCAGTCTCTGACAGGGACAACTTGTTCTTATCATTTATATAATCAAGAAATTATTTGTTAAACTAATAATTATTGCCTTACAGACTAGTGCAAGTCTAGATACAGCGATGCACATCAGAAACTGACCTGCTGATTTACGCATATTATTGTATCAGTGCGCAGTCGGAGATGTTCAGCTTGATTAACAACTGTGTTTATTGAGTGAACGACTGGGTAATGGTTGTCGTCTATACTCACTTCACTTGCACATATTACATTTAATTACTTCTGATAATTAAGTTCCGTTTCTCCGACTGTGAGGTAGTAGTGGAAACGGTATCTACAAGTTGATTGACATGCGCAATAAAAGCACATATAATAATAGATTGTGCTTAACGCCCCTTTTAACAGTATTCCACTAAAATCACGGTGTGTCAGCCCGAAGTGATGCAGGTCTGAGACGTTTATCTGCAGAGAACCTCGAGCGGGGACTATCTATAATTATCCATCGAGACTGTCTGTTCGCTTTTGAAAAGAAAATTACATGGAACGAAACAATATACAGTTAAATCCAGTTTATCCGTTTACTTTGAAATCGTCCGCATAATCAAATGTCCGGATAAACGAGTATTGCTTTAGAGTAATGCATCTTTTATTATTCATTTTATCTATAAATGATCGCCAGAAAGGAGGTGTTTCTGGATAGTGGAGGTTTAATTGTATAGAGATAATGACGTTCGAGACAACGAGGTTCCGTTATCATGTTTTGTTTGTTTGTTGTTTAACGCCGCACTCAGCAATATTCCAGCTATAAAACGGCGGTCTGTAAGTAATCGCGTATGCACCAGACAATCCAGTGACTGACGTCATGAAGCTGGGTTCTCACCACACTGTCAACAGACACACGTGCAGGCGATTATACGACTCGGCGTCATTATAAGTATATGGATTATAACACATCTACCACAGGTGTATATGTTTATTGGTGATGGTAATGAGGTGAGGTGAGTAAGTCGCGTTCACAAATATTTCACTTACATAGCGACGTGTATGCATGCACTGACTCAATTCTTGTTCTATCCCTTACTGCCGCACCATCTTTTAACGTGTTTTGGTATGACGCGGCCAGGACGTCGCAACACCGATTTCCAGGCAGAGGCTCTACCCACAACACCTCAGAGACTGTCGGTTATCTTAATGAGAGTAAGACATTGTTATGACTCTATAAATAGAAGTGATCCCCATCCTCCTCACAAACACCTTCACCATCGCCCATCCCTCCAACGAAATGTTCAACTACATCCCCCCCCCAAAAAAAAAAATAAATAAAAAAATTCGACTTCCCAAGCTTCACTCCTTACCATTGCCTTCCCACTCCCATTAACCCACCCTACCAAAAACCCCATCCCGTTGTTAAATCAATCCTCCACATAAAGTAAGCGTTCAGTTTCGGAGAAAAAGAAGCCGTGTCAGGGCGTGACATCGACCACGTTGATGTGTGTGGACGCTCCACCACAGACGTATACTCCACGAAGGTAATCACTGGGTTATAAAAGGTCACGAGAGTTCTGATTATAAAAGAGCCTGATGTCTCGGACGTTGTCAACACGTTGATGTTCTCTGGGCGTGATGTAGGGTGTCATCGGCTTCATGTACACAGCCAATATCTGGCAACATGACCAGTAATACAGGTTACAGCCAACACGAACTAGGCCAGTCTTTGATCTGTGTATATATATGTATATACAATAAAATCGAAAGACACGTTCAGGTAATACACACTATTGCCTTTTGGCACACAGCTGGGATAGGCACTCTACCATCTCATCATATCGACTACAGTTCGGCAACTTTATTTCACCATCACACGTTTATGGAAATATTAATACACTGTTAACCTATCTTCAAAGCAGGCTTGATTAAACATATTTGGAATGGTCTACAAATTGCTGATTACGAGATGAAATGTTTCAATAATCAGTCCCATAATCAAAACGGATATTAAATCTGCGGCGCCAATTTGGAAGGAAGATCAAATTGGGTATGGTTTGGCGTTAGAAAATGTTTCTTCTTCACAAGTAAATGGAAAGAAAAATCTCGAACAATGTACATTAAGACCTTGGAGACATGTTGTCGAAATGGAACTTTGATTAAGTGTCTTAATGAGTCTCAGAAGGTCATTTTCTATTGCCTAAAATTGAGCTAATGTGCCAACATGTGCTGCTTTGGACACGCAACATGTATCACCATTGTACCTTGACGCCATAAATCCGTGACGCCGTGGGACCATGACGCCATGAATCCGTGACGCTGTGGGACCATGACGCCATGAATCCATGACGCCGTGGGACCATGACGCCATGAATGCGTGACGCCGTGGGGCCATAACGCCATGAATCCATGACGCCGTGTGGCCATCACGCCATGAATCCATGACGCCGTGGGACCATCACGCCATGAATCTATGACGCCGTGGGGCCACCACGCCATGAATGCGTGACGCCGTGGGACAATGACGCCATGAATGCGTGACACCGTGGGACCATGACGCCATGAATCTGTGACACCGTGGGACCATGACGCCATGAATCTAAGACGCCGTGGGACCATGACGCCATGAATCCATGACGCCATGAATCCGTGACACCATGAATCCATGACGCTGTGGGACCATAAAGCCATGAATCCATGACGCCATGAATCCGTGACGCCGTGGGACCATGACACCATGAATCCGTGACGCCGTGGGACCATAACGCCATGAATCCGTGACGCCGTGGGACCATGACGCCATGAATCCGTGACACCGTGGGACCATGACGCCATGAATCCGTGACACCGTGGGACCATAACGCCATGAGTCCGTGACGCCGTGCTGCCATGGTACATTGGTGTCTTTAACTGTGACACGGTGGTATATCGATACGCCAAGAATCCAGGACTCCGTGACGTGGTTATATCTCGACGTCACGAATTCATGACATCGTGGTGTCATGTTGTCTTGGCAGCTTGACGCAATAAAACAACGAGTCTGTGTTTCAGTGGTTTTATTATGACAAGAATCCGAGGCGTGATACCGTGCGCCGTCACAGCTGGATGCTCGGGACTGATATTGTAGCCTCCAGAGAACATCCCCTGTACCTGTACCTGTAACCCTGGTGTAGCAGATAGAGCGTCTGCCCGGAGAGCGGTGGTTCGATACCCTCGCCGCGTCGTACCGAAAAACGCTATAAGGTGGTACATTTTGTCACCCCCACTGGCGCGCGGGATTAAGGGTATAAAACAAGGCCTGGCCGTTTCGGAGTCAGTATACTGGGTCCCTCGAGGTATAAATGGACTAGCACTATTAATCCGGACTAGTTCAATCAGACACAAACACACACACGTCGCGATATAAGTGACATAATCTTGAAAACCCAATTCACTTCACTTTACCTCACAATGCCCAAGTTGAAATTCCTGGTACATTCAAGGCTGATTAGTGAGACAATCATTTCAATGACGCATTGAAGTACACGTGGTTATTAATTACAGGTACTTAATCAATACCCTCAACATCAAAGTTCAATTCTCCCTCGGGATTGTATAGTTGTCACAATATAGCATCTGTAGTGTCTCTGTGTGTCCCTCTTTGACATTAAACACAAATTACACTCACACTTCTATTTGCCTCTAGGTAAATGTGAATCATTCGACTCGTAGATAATTTATAAAGGATAATCAATATTTTAATTGAGTGTTTGTTGCAACTTAATACTTTATGAAGCATCATTATACAAACATTCTTCAAAGGGCTATTGGCATAAAAGTTTCAAATTACCTACCAATCGATAATCACAATGAATTTAAAATGAAAATAAATTCTGTATTTGTCGTGTACACGTTCTCGAAATGTAATACTTCAAGTACCTCGAGGCACGGACTAATCACATTATCGAACTTGACTACAATAGGATTGCTGTGAGAAGATGCGCCCGTTGCCTTGTAACCATTATGGAAATTTAAAAAATTGCTTGGCACAACCCAACTGTGCATCGAATAGTTGGGTAATGGTAAACGTGCCGAGTCCGCGTTAGTGGGTACATCATCACCACAGCTAGCATCCTCATCTATTGATTGTAGTGAAACGATGTGCAGAGTCGACAGTAAGTACGTCGATTTAACAAACACGCTTTTGTATGTTTATAGAGGCCGAGCTGCCTGATCGGTCCATCTGTGGCGATAATCCCCTTAAATTCAGTAAGTGAATGTCTTGTTTATGCCGAAACATCGCTAAATGTACATTTTGTAACTTCCCCAGCTCCTAGTTCGAGGCAATCTAATTCCAAACTGCAGAAATAGTGCAACCCAAAATTCGCCTGCAGCTTCAAATATGCCGATCAAATATTTATGGTAGGAGATGACTCGCTTACCCTACACACGCTGTATGGAGCCTTGAAGGTCAAATGTCAGTAGGGTCTTTTGTAGTAATGGAGGTTTAGTGTTGGGAATTCTACAGGGATCAGATTAGTTGTTTGTTTGCTTGTTCTTAACGATGTCTCCTCTTTATCTCTCTCTCCCTGTCTCACAACAAACGGCGATTTATTTTTTAACTGATTTACTTGTGTAATGTTGCAGAAATTTCAAATGATTAAGGAAAGAGTTTTGTCGTTTTTATTAATTCAACAGCAAAATAGTTCGTATTCCATGTTCAGTGAAACCCCTTTTATCTGGACCTTATTGTACGGAATGAGTGAGTGAGTGAGTATGGTTTTACGCCGCTTTTAGCAATATTCCACCAGCAATATCACGACGGGGGACACCAGAAATGGTTTCACACATTGTACCCATGTCGGGAATAGAACACGGGTCTTCGGGGTGACGAGTGAATGCTTTAACCACTAGGCTACCCGGCCGCCGCTTGTCCGGAATGAGAAATGTCTGGCTTAGCGAAAAACTGTGACGGGGTTACACACAGTTGATGGATACAGGCATAACAGAAAACAGTAACAGAAACTGTAAAGAGTAACAGTAAAGAGTAACAGTAAAGAGTAACAGTAAAGAGTAACAGTAAACAGTAACAATAAGGCGGTGTTTCCCGGTTAACGGGGTCCGGACTAAGGTGGCAACACTCTATACAGATATGCATGCTAGCATTTAGTCCCAGAAACAAAGTTATCTTTTTTTTAAAAATATATATCTACAAAATGAAATTAATCCAAATGGAGCCCAGAACAATGCTGAGGCAATCTAGTCTTGCCAAATCATTCTAGACTTGAGTTGGATTCATTTTTAATTTATTCTCGAGGGTCTGGAAGACAGACTTTTGGATTCATTCTTAATTTATTCTCTGGGTCTGGGAGACAGAATAACAGATACGCAGTGGATGCGGTACAGGGAAACGTGGCAACATCACGGTACAATGGCGTCAAGTCATCACATCGTGAACGTCAGTCAATTATAGTCGGTAGTATGCTTTTCGTCTACTGGAGAATATGTTGGCGAGGTGTGTGTGGAGAGTGTTGACACGTGGTTCGCATAAGACTCACACACACACACACACACACACACACACACCGGCCGTATTGACGCGTTCTTTTGTTACCCTCCCAACATATCCACCCCCGCTATTTCATCTGATCAGCACATTGGCGGTTTGGGTAAATATCATCACAGCTGGGATTACTCGTGATGCTATGGGAGATGACTGTTCACACTCAACCTCCACACACGATGCCGTATCGAGGGATTCAGCAGTTCCATGCAGGGGACCACGTATGATCTTGTAACATCATGCCTATAGCGTGAACAGCGGACACCTAACACTGACAGCACCTTAGAGCTAAACCACTTATACCGCTGGTACAATGATGCATTCACCCATGTACTTGATACCGTTAGTAAAAATGCTTACATCACGGGCACTTGACACAGTTAGTACCGTTAGTAATAATGCTTACACCAGGAACAGCTGATACCGTTAGTACCGTTAGTAATAATACTTACACCAGGAACAGCTGATACAGTTATCGGCTTTCAGTAATAATACGTACACCACGGGCACGTGATAAGTTAGTACTATACAGTTATGATATTTAAACCATGGGGAGCACTTGATACAGTTAATACTATACAGTTATAATGCGTAACAACGGGCACGTGCTACAGTTAATACAATACAGTTATAATGGGTGACAACGGACACGTGCTACAGTTAATACTATACAGTTATAATGCGTAACAACGGGCACGTGCTACAGTTAATACTATACAGTTATAATGGGTGACAACGGACACGTGCTACAGTTAATACTATACAGTTCTAATGGGTGACAACGGGCACGTGCTACAGTTAATACTATACAGTTATAATGCGTAACAACGGGCACGTGCTACAGTTAATACAATACAGTTATGATGCGTAACAACGGGCACGTGCTACAGTTAATACAATACAGTTATAATGTTTACATAATTAGGTGTCACGGGCAACGTCATCACCTGTGGTCCATTAAGAAAGGACGAAGCTGCAGATATGTTATGGCCTCATGAACATGTCACATGTCGCCTGTTTCCATCAGAGGAAAACGTCTGTAACAAGTTCGCCGGGACAGCAGTGAGTCTGGATAAAGGAGATTTCACTGTATGCAGAACCAAATGTGGCAACGTCGACGGCGGTTGTTGGACAGTCTGGATGATGTTAATCCTGTTGACGAGGACCCCTAAGTAAATGCTTAGACAACTGGACATTAATTATTGCAATGACCATTTAAATACCCCTGAGGGAATGAGTAGGGTTTGAGGGACGGCAGAGAATGGCCAAGATATCGATCGTGGAGATGTAGACCCAACGATTAATATCTACAGCAAGCTGATACAGTCATTTGGCCATTGATAGCTATTACACGGTTAACCGCTGAAGTATCGAAGTCAAGTGCTGCAATAGTGATCAACTTCGGATATAACGAAGTATATATGATCGGGGTTTACATGAGTATTATCCCACACCTGATTTTGGCCTTTGGCGTGGATATGATCCAGAATGTGATGCAGGTATGCTTCAAAGTGTGAGATAGATGTGAGTCTGGGTCTGATTATGCTTCAAAGGATGATAAATACGTTTCAGTTTTTGACATAGTCATGCTGCAAGGTATGATATAGGTTTGCTTTGAATTATGATATAGACACGAGTTAAGGTATGATATAGATATGCTGTAAGAGATGGTATGGTTGTGCTTCAAAGTATGATATAGGTATGAGTCAAGGTATGATATAATTATGCTTCAAAGGAAGATATACTAGTAGATATGTTCAGTTTTTTATATAGGTATGCTTCAATGTATGGCATATGTATGCTTCAAGATAGGATATGGGGATGCTTCAAGGTATGATATAAGTATGCTTCGGGGTATGATATAAGTATGCTTCGGGGTATGATGTAGGCATGCTTCAAGATATGATATAGGCATGCTTAAATGTATGCTTCAAGATCTGATATGGGGATGCTTCAAAGTATGATATAGGTATGCTTCAGGGTATGATGTAGGTATGCTTCAAGGTGTGGTGTAGGTAAGCTATATGTATGCTTCAATGCATGATATTCATTTAGGTATGCTTCAAAAATTTAATATAGGTATGCTTCAAGGAATGATATTGGGATGCTTCAAGGAATGATATAATTATGCTTCAAGGTGCGGTATAGGTGTGTTTCAAGATGAGATGTAAGTATGATATATGTATGCTTAAAGATATGAAATGGGGATGCTTCAAGGTATGATACAGGTAAGATTCAGGGTATGAATTAGGTTCAGGGTAAAGCGTAATGGCTGTTTAGGCCATCCCCTTGTACACTGCTTTTTAACCTGAGGCATTCGGCTTATTTTTGCAGCTCAGACCAATATAAGGAATACCGTTTGTATCGATTAGTACCACGGGTTGTACAGTTTGAAGACACGACCTGAGTCAGATAACGTAATAAATAAGGTCGGTCTAAGCGAGATGAGGTTACCCCATGCACCGCTGAGATGTTGTTAGGAGCGAATTGGAAGAAGCATGACAGGGACCACTACCTGGGGGAGGGATGGGGGTTGGGCTGGGGGGTAGGGGTCGTTAATACGCTTGGTCAATCATCGGAGGGTGGGGAAAACAATTTGATCGCGTGATAAACGTATGGTATGATTGAAGAGAGCGGTGATTGCGCGACGTTCAGACACTAAAGACTTTACTTCAGAAGTGTGAAATTCAGCGGTCACTAATTCAAAGTCTGGAGTAAAAATAACTAAATTGAGACTAAAACACGCATGTTACGTAAATTACAGCAAGGGAAAGCGTTGGGTTACCCTCCAGGAACAGATAAAAGCTCGTTTACCCCATATAGATGATCCTTAAAAGAGGGGTATATCAGCGTTTGGGGAGAGTTCTAAACGCTGATAATGAGGTCCAAACCCTCCCTAGATTAAGCCACCTAGACATCACTTGAGCAACTAGTTACAGCTGAGGGACGAGGCCGCTGGGACGTCCTGACGGAGTCATCAGCATGCGAGCTTGATAAAACGACACGAGGCTTCATTCCAAGATCCTTGCGCACACTTAGCCTTGTAATTGAAGTTTCTAAAATGTTTCTATCAACAATGATGACAGTGTTTAGGAGGGACCTGAAACGGTTTGATTAAACACACCACCATGACAGAATCTTTAGATTCGTGGTCGGTTTCTTAATTATCTTTTAGAAGAATAAAGAAAGGCAAACACAAATTAACAAAAAAGGTTTTATGTTGTTGTTTTAAACTGGCATGATTAATACAGCATTGTTTAAAACTATTTTTTTGTATCTACTCTAATTATTACAAATGTATTTAACGAATAATCTCAGTTATACAAAAAAAGCTTTCAAATATTGTTTATAAAATTGTAAACGCCTTTATATATTCAAATTGAAAAAGTCGTTCAATAACATTGGTGGTGGCAAAAACATTCTTTCATATTATATTCCAATAACCATAATAAGTAGAGCATGAAATTCTGTCCAAACATCAAAAATAACTGTTTCAACAGCTGTATACAAGATATCCCAAGAGGAAATAAGTCACGTGACACTTACGCCAAACCCAGATGTGTGGTTACTTTCCAGAAGTCTACAGAGGGGATGGATTCGGGACGCCATGTTTAGAGACCACGTGATAAAATTAATATCAGTCATTTGTAAGTAAACGCATCAGTCTGTGTACATCATTTACATCCGTTCATGCGCATGTGTCACTCTATAACGGGGCACGGCCATGCAAAGTTGCGTCCCTTGGGCACGCCAGAAACCTATGATTCTCGCTTCGAATCCCGGTTCGCCCCGATTATGTTTCTAGATTTGTCAGAAATATTCACGTGCGCGGGGGGTTCGCCAAAGTGGTAAACGTCTAATTAAAAGCGACAAAGCCATTTCCATGGCAACAGCAAATCTCTGCCGAAAGCAGAGTCGCTTGTACGATTCCAAGTGTATCATGAACATGTGTATCATGAACCTATGAAATAGTGATAACACCAGGTGTTAGCGAACAGGTGAGCGTATCCTGCCCCACCAACAGTTCACATATTGTTTTCTCAGTAAACATTAGTTTGCATTTTCTTTTCTTTTTGACAAATTGTCCTGCACCTCTGAAGACAGATATGTAACTGTATCTATGGAACGAATGTTCAAGGAATGAAGCTTTTCTTTGTTGAAAAATCAAATGTTTGGGCAGAGTTCTTTTCTGGGACTGTAAAAATTCAAGCAAATCCTTTGAGTTTTTGAGAAAATACATGGTATTAATTCCACTTGTCTAAAATACTTCCTGTGACTATATCGAAAGTATTTCCTTTGTTAATCTTTGAGACAGGGGCTTGGTGGTACATTTCCTGGAACCAACAATATATCTTGATGTGCAAGAATTCTCTTACGTTTTGGAATCAAAACAAAAATCAGTCAAAAAGTGGAATAGATATTTGATATATCTCCGGGTTTTGAGTCAAGTCAACAGTTGATGTCGATGCATGGATTTGGCAGATTTCTTCCTCATTTAACATACTGGCTTTATATGTGGCATTATAGTTCTTTGATCAAACAATTAATGTAATTGCAAACATTACATTTAAAGGTTATGTTATCTGAGGCCTTGTCAGTGGGAACAACTACAAACTTTTCATGTAGGGCGGCCAGACTTTGCATCACAGTTGGCTGGGAAAGAATGAGTCTATTCCAATTCTGTTTCCTCGTTTTTCAGTTGATGCATTCTACCAATGCCTACATCAGGCACCGACTTATCTCCCCCTCAAAGACAATCAACAGGTTCCTCTCCTCTGTTGGTCCAGATTTCGGCATATGCGTCAACAGCATCAATAAAGATTTTAAAGTTGTGATCCCAATTGGTAGGAGGCTGCTCACAGTATTTTGGTCTATATTTGCATCTATTTGCACCTGCATAACTTCGGGCTTCCCTCCCACATAAAATTGACACGCCGTGATATCATTATGATGCGGACAATATGATCGCGTCCATTTCGGTTATGGTTGTAAATAAGATGCTAAACTTATACAAGATCTTCAAATTGCCGTTATTGATATAACATAATCATAATTATCAATAATAATGAAAATTCTAATTGTAGTCACTCATGATTCATTATTTATATTTTCTTCTTTTTAAACATTGTTATAACTATTTTTTTAGTTATTTTAGTGGCAGTGAATAATTATGATATCACACGACTACGTGTAAACAATCGTATCTGAGTCAGATGTATGAGTGGTTAATATTATGAGCATCGCACCACCAATTAACCAAGTCACAGAACCTGACTATATGATCCATTAAGTCGCCTCCTATGACATACAATAGAAGGCATTATCTATCTACCGTACCCCGCAATAGTCCCAATGAGAGTACGTCCCCATGCCTGTCGTAAGCTGCGGGTGTAATGGATCGCATGCGGCATAGCTGTCTTGTGTGGCTGCTTCTCTTCGGAACCTGTCGGCGTGCATTTCTCATGATATCAACCACTGGTTTACCTACGTGCCAACTCAGTTATTTACAAGCGTCGTATAACTCGAATAGGTCTGACTGCGGCGTTAAACATAATTCATTAACGAATATATTACAGACCGCCGTCTTATAGCTGGAGTATTGCTGAGAGCGGCGTTAAACAACAGACAAACGAACAAACTCACAATCTGCACTTCAGTCTGTTGCACCAAGAGTAATTTGCACAACAAACGCCACTATTGTTGCAGACAGGGTAATTAATGCATATTGTGGATATTGCATGTTAAACGTGTATCATGTATGGAGTATCGCCCTTTTAAGCATCGCCACGCCCTACCATATAATACATAGTCAATTCCCATTGCGTACATATGACGTGAATTAAGGTAGATAATGTAATAACGAGTCTCCCACAGCCACTTAGCGAGGCACGGTCACTGCATACCCTTCCAACAAAGCCGGTTTGATATTTGAGAACTAGGGACGGATTCTGCACTTGAAAAGATAAGTCACTTTATCTCTCTCTCTTAAGAGCCATTAACCACCGAGATTAACGTTAATGCATTAAGTCCCTGGGTAGTCAGAAATCAATAGAGCCATCCGCTAACATGCATAGCAATCCGATATATGCACACGCTATTGTGCCGGGATGCGCATCCGATGGAGTGTAGCACAATATTTAAGACAACATTGTATCAATATTGTCGTTGTCCATGTTGCAGTGGGAATGACGGCGAAGGGGTTCAGCGGTTGTGGATGCTGCTTGTTGCCTCGGGTGATAGATAAAGCCTCCCTGAGGGTGTGTGTATTAAAGAACGGTGGTTTGTACAAACACATTGCAGTCATTACGTTTATATTCATCCCACATGTGTCGGAGGATGGCGGGATGCCTGCTATCACCTTAATATGGTGTATACAGAAAACATAGTAATAAGATTAAATGTCTTTACCGTTATATATTTTATACTAGAGATGTATTACCCTTAACAGAAAAAGGTGTTTATCTGGTTATAAGTAGTGATGATCTTACGGAATATAACTGTGTGATGGTGTATGTGGCATGCCACTCATATGTTCTCAATAGAGTCCTCCGACCATGACCTTGAAGGCTCTACGCTTATTTACGTCTTCGATAAGCGTTTCGTCACGATGCCTTTCCCCCTTCTACGTGCACCCCTCACTGTTATTCCCCTTACAGTGATGTTTAATAGCGCCTGAATTCTGTACTCAAGTTAAACCACGTTAGGATATTTGGTCAGGTGCGTTTTAAGCCTGAACATGACGGCAACGGCAGTTACGTCACGACGGTGACCTTGGAATCCCTGGTGACCCCCAGCGCACTGATACCCCAGCCCAGCCCCAGGCAAAGAGCAACAGTGACGCCGTGAAGGGATATTAAAGTTTTACCATTTCTACTTAAGAAACACACACAGTATTGATTTTGTGCGCGATGCATATAGACTTGTCAATCAGTCAGCGAAACGTCATAAAAAGGGGAATGCGCTGTAGAATATTTGCCTGTGCAGCACACTTTTCCCCTCAGGAGAATGTTGAGGAAATGTAAAGACTTAAATGTCAGTTCTACAATAGGCTATGACAATTATATTCAAATCAGTTTTCGCTGGCCTTGTCTCCGCGACTGGTGTTGCCGTTCCGAGGACGCGTTACACCGGCGGTAATAAATTCACCTGGGACATTGCTGACTACAATCCAGCAACACTGCATTGTATCCTGTCTCAGAATTTGCGACCATGATCAAACATGAAAATGATTTTTTCACTCGTCGACACATTATTTAATATGAAAATTCATTAATGTATCACATTCAATGTAGCGCACAAATAAAAGTTCAAAGAAATAATACGTGTTTATGGTGCTCAATATTTTATTCTCGGCCAATTATTCTCATGTTAAATGACCATACATAACAAATTCGTTTTGTACTTAATCAAAGAAGAAGCGGTTTTGTCAACCAATGTGAAAAAATATTGAAGATTTTTCGAAGGAGAAATGTTTAGAATTTGACAGATTTCAACTGTGTAAATCTTAAATGGACTGCTTTAAAAATTAGCACGGGTTCACTTACGAACTTTCAATGGAGTTGGTAATGGGTGACCGTTTTGAGGGAAAATTACTGCGAGACTATCAGGTATATTAACAAGTGCAATCATCATCATCATTATCATCATCATCATCTCCCACAGACAATGTGTTGGATAGTCTCATTAAATGTATTGCATAACACAGCCAAAGTATTTTTGGCTTTTACTTTGTTGCGAGCGTTCAGCTCTGAACTCCAGATTTTCTTAAGTCTTCATTTGTACTCTGCCCGGAGTTTTTCCTTGATATGGGCATTCTGGAGTTTGTCCCTAATCTGCATCCCTAAGTACGTATAGGCCTGACCTTCCACGAGATGGTCAATAACTCCTCCTCCAAGTAAACTTACTGATCCTCCCTCTTCTACCTTGCCACGTTTCAGATGAAGAATATTGCAAAGTTCAAAGGACATGCCGATATCATTAGAAAAGGACTCGACAAGGAGAATCTGTTTTTTTGGAGTGTGGATCCTCCATTGGCAATAAGTTCACGGTCATCCATGTAGATGAGATGAGTAAGGGGTGTTGGGGGATCTGTGCTGATGCGGTCCAGGATGATAACCTCCCTCTTTGCTAAACAAAAAGCTTGAAGGATATAATGACAAACAGAAAAGCAAAGGACTGAAAGAATCGCCCTGAAATATTCCTCTTCTAATAGAAATGGATTCCGAAGTCACCACCTGTAGTCTATCCAACACATTGAGAGGTTTTAGCCTCTTCAAGGATCATTTTCTGAACCATTATTATTATTATTATTATTATTATTATCATATCCTCACAGAGCCAGCACCTTTTCCGCTTAATTTTCACTTTTAGTTTTAGAACCTCGGTGTAAAGAGGGTAACAGATACCGTTACCTTTAATAATTAAACAGGAGTCAGTCAAGCTGATCTGCAGCTGCAACCGGCGGCACGACTCTGGGGATAACAGCCGTATGTCGTCCTTGCCAATAACAGTAGGACATAAACACCGTTATGTGGATTTCTTTCAACCGTAACGTGGTAATCAAAAAAGACAAAATGCTTTCCATAGCTATAAAAAAAGGGGTGCTACCAGCATTACTTGTGGAAAAACAAGAGGATCAGAAACAACAACTGGATGTTTCAAATGACATTATTATAGTGACATCATTTTCGATTTGAGAATGTCACATACCTAAACGTAAACGCTTTAGAATACTTAGCCTTGATTATTATCCGAAACAGGGCGTAAAAAGGCAAAATACCAGATGAACACAATTCCTATGTGATACCACATCAAGCGAGGAATAATGAAATTAGATAAATATCAAGTTGACAAATATGCAGCCATTTCAAACTGTAACCATTCATAAAATACTGTTTTTTGTATCATTTACTCCTTGAATACCATAAAAGTAGAACCACTATTATTCACAACATTTTGTATTGATAAATAGCATAAATACGTTGATTTTACCCCGTACATCACTCTACCATCCTTTTAATATATGAAAAAATCTAACATATACTGTATCCCTACCTGTGTTATGTAAAATAAGTTTTTGTTGACATTACATTTAAATTTAAATAAGTGTCGTATATATTAATGATTCGTTTTACATAAAAAAAATAACATTTTAAAAAGAAACAACTATTTTATAGGAAGTAGAACGAGTTGTTTTGAAGGTGTCATTGGTTATATAATGTACAGCATATACGCTGACCAAAACTGTGATGCTAATTCCATATTAGCAATGCCTACTCCATCAATGTTGACCTGGATCCGGCATCTTCCGCCCCCTGATAAGTGTACAATAAGCTTATTAGAGTGAATACGAGTAGTTGTCATTGATTCGTTGACCAGACAAGTGCTTATTCATTCGCTTCGTTAAATTCTGAACATAATCATCAAATGACTCTAATTTGTTCTTTTCTGCTATTTATACATATTACGTCAGGTGTGTCCGATGACGAGGAGCGGAATATCAGTGAGAGGCTAGAGTGGCTCGGAATCAGGGCCTAATACAGATAGCTCTCTGTGTGGACGTCTTATGGGAGTCACCACGAGGCTGTGCGGAGCTTTAAACACCGCTGGGCACTCTGGGACAGGACGAAGAGCTTGTCACGGTCCGCTGGCGTCTTCAGAAACCATTTGCAACTGATGAGGGAGATCGTCATTATGAATCTCCTCACGGCCGAATATTGATATATACACCGAGCATGGCGCTTGGCATGGTTTTAATTCCGTTACACCGAACAGCGTAGAATATTTTCTTCTAAAATGGTGATTTTATATGGGAAAATAACTGGAAACCGACGAAAATGGCAAGATTTGGCCGTTATGAGAAGTCGGTGGTAAATTGTAAAAACCCTCTGGGTTGTTATTAAATGAAATTCCTTTTTCACAGTTCATTTACTGACACTTTAATTGTTTGATGTTGGTTTCTGGTGCGGAAAGAAGGCACCGTGTTGAAGTAATGAACGTTGTAGCACATTGTGTGGAACCTCGTGTCTGTGGATACGCAATGGTTCCAACATGTCCTGCAAAAACGGTAGAAAGCATTGGCATCGATCACGCGGAAACGTTTATGTATTGAATATCAATGTGGCCCAGGGGTTCGTCGAGGGAGTGGCTTCTACAGACGTTCATGGCAGCGGGGCTATTTCGCCACCACCGTGTACTTAAATACACGACATAGCTGTATACTTCAACACAACCGTGTACTTAAACACTCGACATGGCTATTTACTTCCACATAACTGTGCATATTGTGAAACGTCGACATAGCTACATATTTGGCCATAACTGTGTCCTTAGTGTACTTAGACATAACGGTAAATATCGACATGGAAGCATAGTTGGCCATAACTGTGTCCTTAGTGTACTTAGACATAACGGTAAATATCGACATGGAAGCATAGTTGGCCATAACTGTGTCCTTAGTGTACTTAGACATAACGGTAAATATCGACATGGATGCATAGTTGGCCATAACTGTGGCCTTTGTGTACTTAGACATAACGGTAAATATCGACATGGATGCATAGTTGGCCATAACTGTGGCCTTTGTGTACTTAGACATAACGGTAAATATCGTCATGGAAGCATAGTTGGCCATAACTGTGTCCTTCAGCATTAGTGTACTTAGACATAACGGCAAATATCGACATGGATGCATAGTTGGCCATAACTGTGTCCTTAGTGTACTTAGACATAACGGTAAATATCGACACGGAAGCATAGTTGGCCATAACTGTGTCCTTAGTGTACTTAGACATACCGGTAAATATCGACATGGATGCAGAGTTGGCCATAACGACATAAATGTATACTTCAATATCATTACATAAAAAAAACCAGGAGGCCATTGTCAGATCCCCACTGCCGCCAAAACATTGTCCAAGCTTATAAGATGCGCTACCACATGCTTATATTTCCATGAACATTACTTAAGCTCAACCAACATTTTGGATATGTGATGTGCCACATTAAAATAAGACTGGGGCGATTCACTGTATAAAACACGTATACTGCCAAACAGTACGCCAGGCTCTGAAGCTGACACGAGCAATCGGTCTAAAAAGTCTAAAACCGCTGAAATGTATCAGCACAAGAAAGGAAAAAAGGATGAAATGATAGTGAAGGTGGAATGACGATAAATTTCTGTAAAATTAATTTCGCGCGTGTAGGTCAATAACCGGTGTGTCCACCATGTTGGGCGATATATGCACGGCACCTTGATGGCTTACTGTTGATAAACTCGCGTATAGTTGCCCTTGGTGTTGTCCGCCCGACGATCTACCCCAAGATGGGCCACGGTGGCAGGTGCTTGGTCTCTGGCGTACACCTTCTTGGTCAGAACATCCAAAGGATGCTCCACTGGGGACTAATGCTGTACTAAGTCCCACGTCCGTATGTCTTATGTCAAATAGACAATTCCCTTCCCCTGATTTACCCACCGGAAGTAGACATAAAGGAGACCAGTGAGACCGCCAGGGTGACAAAACACTTTCCACAAGACTGTATTACAAGAGGGACTTCAACTTCAACTTTCCAATAGCCAACTTTCCCTTCATGTCGAGCAATATTCCAGCAGCTCCAGCCTTTGGTTTCTACATTGCACAACTTTTGAGATGCAATCGATCATGCTCTTTCTACTAAGAGTTCAAAGAGCATCATACGACTCTTGCTCAGAAGTTGTTTCATTAAGGTTTATGGTAGACATGTGGATTTCCGAATTTGACGCATCCGTGACAAAATGATGTCCGATGCAATTCCCTATTTTGACCTGTACCATATTTCCCATGTTTTGACTTGCCTTTGCATGTGTTTGTGACGGATGCCACGGTGGGGCAGGATACGCTCACCCTTCGTGAACACCTGGTATCATCACATGTTATAGTGATTCATAAACACTTGTTCATGATATAGTCGGAATCGTCCAATCGACTACGCTTTTAGCAGAGATTTCTTTTGAATATGGAATGGGTTTTTTGTTTTTATTTATACATGTGTTACAGTATATATGTGCCAGTGGCACGCCATGGTGATGACTCTAACGATGTATCCAAGGTTTAAGTCTACATTTAAGTCACAACAACTTGCTGTTTAGATGCTACATGAACATTCTCCCCTACTGTCGACTCCCCCTCGACGCCATACGACACTCCGCACAGCGCGAGGCGGCAGTGACGGTAACAACTGCAACGCAAACTTTTAACTGATTTCTATCGAGGAGGATCACGTGGACGATCGATCGGAGCACGTTAAAACATACGTTGACGCACACTGCCGGCTGGTCTGAAGGCAAGGATGGAAAACATTGTTACTTATGGCCCACAGTGCTCAAACTCGTGTTTGGAATGACAAATAGGACATTGCTTTGACTCTGTACGTCCTGCGGACGCTCGGAGAATTTAATGGAAGAAAAATGTCATTTCAAATAACGTGAAAGGAAAATAGTGTACCAAAAAGTCAATTCTGAGGCAACCTTTGTTCAAAAAGCAGAATTTCTAGAATATCTAATAGCAAATTTGTAATGCTATTCTCCGGGGAATTGTAAATAGTAGTTGAAACGAGATTAAGCCATTGCCACATTGCCACAAATATGCTTGAACAGATACGTTGGTCTCGACACACATAATGAGTGTTTATAATAATTCCATCATTCTACATACGGAAACAAAATAAAATGGCCATTTATGTGTTTGAAATCATACAGAACTGTAACAATAGATATCGAACTTGTAACAAAAATGAGCTGTAGCAACCGGAAGTGAACCAGAAGAAGCGGATATGCGCATGTCCTCATAACAAGCAATCATCTTTTGATCAATTACTCTTCGTAAACGCCAATTGGTTTAGATTAGAATCTGCTGATATACTCTATAATGAAGCAACCCAATTTAAGCTTTCAATGATGCACAGTTAGAGTAATTCCATTGCCACCAGGAGTGTCAATCACGTGGTAATATTCGCCAGGGTTACGTTTATTGCACCGGGCATCGTTATGTCATTGTAAATAGCTCATTATAGCGCCTAAATTTGGAGCGTTCGGACGTAGCTGCATAATACAAACCCACTGAAGCGATTTCCAAAATAGAGCTTGTCTATTAATTAGTAGTAAACGGTTACGCTGAACCTTTTATCGCATCGCGATCGCCTATTTCGCTAAGTTATCATCACCAGTTGTGAATGACCTGTCCTACTAACGCTTAACTATACTTCATGATTGCTTGCTTTGTCAAAAGGGTCGCTATATTGCTGTAATATTTTGCTGTAATATTTTGCTGTAATATTGCTGTAATATTGCTGTAATCTTGCTAAAGTGATCTGAAATTTTAACTCACTCACTCACTTGTCAAAAGGGTTTAACGCGTTTGAGTGAGTAGGTTAAACGCCAGCTAAGCATATGGCACTATATCATGGTGGCAGACACCAATTTTTGGCTTCACGAATATTGTCAATTTCGGAATCAAACCAGATTCCAGACGTAACGAGCGAGCACACGAACCGCTGGCCTACCAAACCACATTTAACCCTATATTCACTAATAAACAAGCGATATCACCCAAACACGTCAAATACTGAAATATTGTGGAACTTTCTAAACGTTTACCTAGCCCAAATTGAAATACATTTGCGATCTTACGAATAGTTCTCGCATACATAGACAAAGTAGATATAGTTTTACGCCGTTTTAGCAATAGGTCAGCAATATCACAGCTGGAGAACACGAGTAAGGGTTAGATTCACATGCCGTACCAATGTGGGGAATCCGCGATGACCCTAGTAGATCCTGGTCTTCAGCAACCATGATTGTCCCCTGTGAAGACCTGCCAGAATTGGTCTTCATCAATCAAAGCTTGTCTAAAGAGGTGACTAACGGGATCGCATGTAGAGGCTCGTCGACTTGGTTGATGCACGTTATCGTATCCCAATCGCACAGAAGGATGCTCATAATGCCAATCACTGGATTGCCTGGTCCATACTCGATTATTTACAGACCACCGTCATGTAGCTGGAATATTGCCGAGTGCGGCGTTAAACAACAAACAAACAAACCAGCGGTTCAAAGTGAACGTTTTCAAAACTGTTTCCTCAACGTTAAATTTATCAAAGTACTAAGTATTGAGAAATAGAAATAAACAAATTTATTTACTCACTTTGGTGTCCTTTCATAACTGGAAGGTCGTAAGACCCTAAGTCTCAGCATGTCTCACCCTATGTGAGACCCTAAACTGTTATACAAACACTGGGTCATGTTATCTTCGGCTGACATGAACAATGCATGTAACAGAACTATTAATTGCCACTCTATAACCTAAAACTGTTGCTACATGAACCATTGATGACTCGCCCAGGACCATTCGAAACTCAAGTGCATGTTACTTCTGAGGTGTATGAGCCTTAGGTAAACGATGATGAGGCAGCTGTCAACGGAGTTCCCTCCTGTGATGGGATGACGTTCCCCAGTTCAAACCAAGTGGCCCGTGGGGCACGTTAGCTTCTAGGAATCGCGACCCTACGTCCAGAGGGTAGTGCGTAGCATTTTGATAGGGTCACATCTGGACGGTGTCGTGCTCAGTGAAAAACATATTTTATTCACCACTGCAAACAACTAATTCATTTTGGGCATATTTCTGAACACACTACCCCTCATCCTCCACGACCACGACCAACATACCACTGACCACGACCAACTTACTACTGACCACGACCAACATACCACTGACCACGACCATCTTATCACTGACCACGACCAACATACCACTGACCACGACCAACTTACTACTGACCACGACCAACATACCACTGACCACGACCAACATACCACTGACCACGACCAACATACCACTGACCACGACCAACATACCACTGACCACGACCAACTTACTACTGACCACGACCAACATACCACTGACCACGACCATCTTACCACTGACCACGACCAACATACCACTGACCACGACCAACTTACTACTGACCACGACCAACATACCACTGACCACGACCAACTTACCACTGACCACGACCAACATACCACTGACCACGACCAACTTACCACTGACCACGACCAATATACCACTGACCACGACCAACATACCATTGACCACGACCAACTTACCACTGACCACGACCAACATACCACTGACCACGACCAACTTACCACTGACCACGACAAACATACCACTGACCACGACCAACATACCACTGACCACGACCAACTTACCACTGACCACGACCAACATACCACTGACCACGACCATCTTACCACTGACCACGACCAACATACCACTGACCACGACCAACGTACTACTGACCACGACCAACATACCACTGACCACGACCAACTTACCACTGACCACGACCAACATACCACTGACCACGACCAACGTACCAATGACCACGACCAACATACCACTGACCACGACCAACATACCATTGACCACGACCAACATATCACTGACATCAAACGTACCATTGACCACGACCAACATACCACTGACAACACCCAGCATGACGCTAAGCGCGACATACAAACCACAGAAGGACACTGTCTATGCTTGTTTTATCATACAAGTCAAGCATTGCGGTGTGCTGAGCGCCATAGGACTCGATGACATCGATTGCATTTGGAACAAAGCCCAGTGAATGTCAAAATATGACTAAATCATTGGCGAAAATGCCATTTTATTACCATATGGAACAGGTACACATCTATCAACACCAATTACAAACTACCTGCCTTCCAATTTAATTGCGTTTAATAATCGTTAAGATCCTATCGTGACTAGAACATTCGATACTAATCAGAATTCACTAGTATCAAATTCCCTATCCCCGGCTCTGAAGGGCCAATACACCAAGGCACAGCGCGACACAGATAGGCTCAACTATCGATGATTATTTATGTAAACCTGCCCGGACCTCGTGGACGTGATCTGATGATGGTTAGGGTCTGATAGGGGTCAGAGGTCCCAAGGGACCTGTCTACAATGCAGCTTTCACGTCTCTGATGGGGATCCTATGGTCCACTTGGCTCCGGCTTCGCGACATAAGAGCTGGACAAGTCTGAGGAATGCCCCAGAAAGAAGGCAAATGTCTGTCGTGTATATTGGTCTCCAGACGCTCATTGAAACCAGACCAGTGCTAAACGCTTAACAAATTGCCGATACTTAGTACCGGTAGGGCCTTGGTTCCATCACAAGCCACCTTTACGCCGCTCTGTGAGCTCTGTGAGCCGGTCGGTAGCATATAGTTAGTGACAGGACTTTCGACCGAAGTAGAGTTACATTCTGGATTGTTCGACTCACGAGGTCGGCCGCCGTGACATTGCTGGAATACTGCTGAAAGCGGCGTAAAAAGCATGCTACTCAAGAGTGGACTGTCACTGTGACTTTGTCAGTTTTGTTCAAAGACCGGTTAACGACTTTTGGACATATTATTTCCTATAAAGATGTTATTGTCAAACGACCACACCCAATACATTCTCAAGTTATTCTCCGCCCGGAGACCGGAAGGCCCGGGGTTCGATCCCCGGCCGCGTCATACCAAAAGACGTTTAAAGATGGTACTTGTTGTTACCCTGTCTGGCGGTCGGCATTAAGGGGCTAAAACAAGGACTGGTCGGCTCGGAGTCAGTATACTGTGTCTGAGTGGGATATTCATGTTAAACTGCGGCATGGTATCCCAGTGGGCTAGCACTATAAATCGGCATCAGTTCGGACTATTACAAGCAGTAACACACACACACACACACACACACATGTGCATGCACGTCGTTATATAAGTGCAATAATGTTGGACGCGACGTAAAACCCCATTTCACCTCACCTCAAGTTATTCCTTCAAATAAAAACGACAAAATCCCTTCCATATTCAAGAGAAATCTCTGCCATAAGCAGAGACCCACCCTAACCAACCCTTATCACGACAAGGATATATTCATTCCTCTCCAGAGCGGTGGGGTATTCTAGTGGAAAAAGCGTTCGCTCGCCACGCGGGAGACCGGGGTTCGATTCCCCACATGGGTACAATGTGTGAAGCCCAGTTCTGGTGTCCCCGGCTGAACACTAACTCTCTCATTCCTCTCCAGAGATATATCTTAACGCCGAGCCAAATATAGATTTTGTGGGGTAATTTATCCCATTAGATTGGAAGTGAAGGCACATAACCTAAATACAGACATCGTTTCTTTAAGATGCTCGTAGCGTACATGACACCGTCCAGAGATCACCATAAATGCCGGCAACCAAAAACTGATGTCATGATCATCTGACGTGCTTACTGTTGCCTCGCCAGAGGAATAAGACTCAACTTCTCTGATATATCGGCAAGATTTGACAGTTTATGATAGTAGGGAGAAATAAATTCTTTCACACGCTCTGCCGGCAATTTACAAATACGCAATATAGACATCATGAATGAAAACGCTTTTATGTAGTTGCTAGGCGACACATTTCATATCTCACAGCCATACAATATTATGGCAATGAAATTGGATTGATGTAAATTGCTGCTCTGAGTAAACAGGTCGGCATAGCAGAGCGGTACTCATCAAGGCATGACAAACAAAGTGTGCTCGTTGAACTTTTATATACAAATCGTTAATGAAATACTTGTTATATATTTGAACGCAATAACATTAACTATATTTTATTGGAAGTGCAAATAATTATTTTAATGGAAGTATAATAGCTGTGCGTATTACATACAGAGGCTGTGTGAAATCAAGCATTTGTAAAGGCACTGTCAGTGTCCCAGGATAATAAAACGAAATGTTAATTATCGTCAAGAGAGTGAAAGTACGGGTATTTAACATATGGTGTAACTATTTCTGTACAATGATGTCATATACAAAACAATCACATTCACAATGACTGGATGCCATGCGTGTTACAGTTTTTGAAGACACGTGAGGCTGCTGCTTTAAGAGGTGATTGTTATCATCAATCTCCACTTAAACAGTCTCAATGTGTTCCAATGGTATCATTGATCAGAACTCATTTGAAAATAAGTCGAACTTTTCCCATTTTCTCCGTCCCTCGCTTGGCAGTATTAAAACAAACCACATCAAAACCTTTGTAGGAGCCATCAGGAGCACCAGCATCGAAGAGAACCACCACTTTGTCACAATTCATCACAGCATTTTCATGGCGAGCAACTTGCTGTCACTATTTGTTCAGATCGTATCACAGAGTAATGACGTCACTCGACGGTCCTTAGAGACCTACTCCCGATCACACCAGGCTCGCAACACGGTTCAACATGCAAGCGAGGCCTATCAGTCTCAACGGTGTCAGCGGGGTGAGAAGGACTGTCCATCTGGACACACGCATGTGGTGTGACCTCTGTGTTGCCTGTCCCAGGAGAGTAATAAACGTTCTGTTTTCTCCGGTCAATCATGTAATGTAGGCTCCAGTAGCGTGAGACTGGAAGTGAATATGATGTGAGCGGAGGTAGTGAACGCAACAATCCAATGTCATGTCCTCGCACCATGGCGTCAGATGGATCCTGTTTTGACCTAAGCCATGACCAAATACCCTCCGATGTACGACCTGGAAGCACCCGCTTGAGACCAACATAAGCACATATCGAACGTAGATTGCGGGCGTGCAAGACTCCAATTCTCGTTCTCATGCGACACCACGAGATGCTAGCACGGACACTAGTCACGATGGCTCTAGATCAAGCTTACAAGGAACTCAATCCACAGCGAGCTCTGCCAACCGAGCTCTCCGCGAAGATGATAAAGGGATTCCGTAGAAAGCTATTAGGTAATTTAGTGAAAGAATCCAGGGGATTGTGAAATAAGGAAAAATAGTGAAGCATTGGTTGACGAGCCCTCTGTGCCCTTGAGGTAGAGCCTGACGGGAGCTGAGAGAGTCGAGAGTTAAGGGGGGCAGGGCGACGTCAAAATGTATTCATCACATTCTCCACGGTGGCCTGGTATGAACGAAATATTGAAGCCATAATACGCATCCGCTTCGATACAATATTTGGTTGAGGCAGCTTCCAAAGAGAACCAGTGGTTACGTCATTACAGAGACTAACGCAATCAGCTGACTTTGCAACAATTGGGTTAGGGTGTGTGATCATTCGCCACGTGTGTATAATGTTCAGAATATATTCTTCTCTTTTTCACGTATGCGCTGTCATTCTCGGTAACCTTATCGAGCTACCTGAACTGTTCGGGGAGAGGATAGGCCACAGAAAGGACTGCAGATACCTCTGGTATAGTCACTGTCGAGAGTGAAGTCGATTAGTATAATTAGTACCTGCTTATTTGAAAGTAGCTCACACCGACGATCAAAGATTTGTCTTATCGATCCTACCACAAAATTGACTACAAGTTTGTCTATTACAATATAACATGAAATAAGCTATGATAGTCACATCACTGCAGTAGCTGCCTGATGCTTCAAGTCAAATATATCGATTATCAAATTCCCAGCTTTACATCAATAATTTATATATTTTGATATATTTATATTTTGAAACTGTTTTAACGGCCTATATTCCAATCACCAGGAAACTATGCCGTTATGTCATTTGTGCAATCTAGGGTTATCTGACAGTTTACAGAAGAGGAGGTAGCGATATATGGCGACGTATCGTAACCGTGGTGTCGAATTGTTTGATGGTATGGAGATAAAGGCAGGTAACTCTTCCCCCTCAGAAATAAGGGGAGATCACTCTCCAAATTCAGACAAGCTGCAGTACCTGTAATGAGGTCGACAATAGTGGCAATGAGCCTGTAAGACATCAACAACAAAACACATCCCCCATTGCTATATATAGGATGGGATCCATCTTATTCAGTGTGTTGTGATCGAATGTCAAGGCAAGACACAACAATCTGATGACGTGAGCACGAAATCGACCATCACCTCAGGGAGAACCTCGTCACAACAAGATGGTGGTGGTCGCCTGGCAGCCGTCTGTGGGTAGGATGGTGTCAACAGACTCATGATCTGACACACAGTCACTCAGAAACAGGGGGGTATTACACACCCATTTACAACCCCGGCGTGTGCAGCAAGCACAGCTGATCATATTGTGATCACGATTTATCAACGTATTGATGAACCCCTTTTATAAGCCTACAATATGCAGTAAAATCTCGTGAGCATGTCCTTGAACCATAAGAAATATACTACTCAAAACAAGTTAAGAACTGCTCGATAGGTTCATATTACTATAGTTAATTTGTCATGTCATGGCAGAGTAACTGAATAACTATGAAAGAATCGAGACCTTTCAAGTAGCACATCTCGAGACAAGACAAGGGCAGCTGTAACACAGGAGCCGATGACGAGTCTGCTGGGACAGTGAAGTCACATCGTATTTCACAACATATCGAGTAGAGGACATTCCAGTTGACAGGGCTCATGAGTCAAATACTCCAAAATCTCAAATATACATTTTGGACATTTAACAGATGAAATCTATTGTGAAAGCAGTACATATTGGTGTTGAAGAGTGTACATCACCACCGCCACTATTTTGAAGCATACTAATAATTTTGACGTGTAAAAGTACAAACATTTGTGTTAAAACTGTAAAACGTCCACGCCAGAGAGTAACAAATGTCAATTATTCGCCGGAACAGGCAAAATAGCGGTGTGTGTGTGTGTGTGTGTGTGTGTGTGTGTGTGTGTGTGTGTGTGTGTGTGTGTGCGTGCGTGTTTGTGTGTGGCGTTTGTGTGTGTGTTTGTGTTTGTGAGTGTCTGGTGTGTTTGTGAGTGTCTGGTGTGTGTGTGTGTGTGTGTGTGTGTGTGTGTGTGTGTGTGTGTGTGTGTGTGTGTGTGTGTGTGTGTGTGTGTGTGTGTGTGTGTGTGCGTGTGTGTGTGTGTTTGTGTGCGGCTGTGAGTTTTTATTCATTGGCATAAAATACATGTGACTAAATTGGTGTATTATTTCAACAAAATTAACAATTAAATCATATAATTGGCAAACAAATGCAGGTTGTTTCCTGAATCATTAACCGTCTTTCAAATAGCTGTACCAGGACGAGAATATTAATGCATCGCATGGTAAGGCAGCGTAGAAGGAATCTAATCTACTTGTTAGAAGTGCTGATGTAACAGTTCCAAGCAAAGGTAAAGAGAACAGACGATTGGACAGTTGGATAGTTACGGTAGTTACGGTATTCAAGGCGTGCTGAATATATTCGCCCATTGAGAACCCTTCCAACTCACACCAATGTCTAAAATACGTGAACCAACTGCAACATTCTGGAAACATGAACATTCCCTAGTCTTCGTCAGTAATTGCTAAGTTTTAAACAGATAAGCAGCTACTAGAGTACTATTTTTAAAAAGGCTATCAACATGACCACGTTTTGGTAACCGCCCGTAGATTTCGCCATATTGTTTACCGGAAGTGGCATGTTGCCCGGATATTGCTGCTCCGTCCAGTTTCCGTTCACCTAACACTGCTGTAAATAGGCCGGCATCTGCAGGTATAACCCACGGGGGTCACCCCTGTTGACCTTCAGAAGGAAATGAGGAGAGGATGTTGTTTTTATGGATGGAGCTTATCGGAGACTGGACATTTTCCCCGTCATTAAAAATACCGTTTTTGTTTCAGAAACTGGTTTTTTTAATGTTTTTTTCTTTAACTGTTATTTTTTTCCAAGACTGATCAACGTTACGATAGTTATTCTGTAGTGAGTGCGACATTGATGGACCGGGGGATCAAGCCCATGCACACAGGCCTGAGCCCTTCGCGCTCAGCTGACGGATGCACTACCAGCCATCTCATTCTATAATGATCTGTTTTGATAGGATGACTGATGAGCTTGTCAACCATATATACATGCAATTCAAATCCACTGATTTATTATTCGTAAGTTTTAGTCAAGCGGGTTTGGTGTTTAGGATTATGCGTTATTTCTTCAATAAAAGAAATGGTTCAACTTTTAGAAATGCTATCACCCACTGAACAATCGTAATATGTCTGTCATTGTTATTCTCTCGCCAAACACGATATAGGACTTTGAAGTCAGCGTATCAAAGAGAATACATATCGTTTTGCATTTGAATAATTTCGCTCCTAATGCATAATCCATACATTTACTGTTAGGCAAGACTGACTTTGTGATCTAATATCAGAGCGCTGAGGAGAAAATATACATGAAGGGTACACGCAACAAGAAAGTACATCGGATTGCATCGATTATCAAGGTGGAGTCCAAACGCGGGTGATGATGATGATGATGATGATGATGATGATGATGATGATGATAACAATAACAATATTATTTGTCCATCTCTTATGAGTATCTTAAATTAAAACAAATCTTCAAGAAAGTCCGAGAGTTGAAAATCACTTATGCTTATTTCATACTTGCAACTCACGAAAAAGAAAAATATAGAACATTGCACATATCTTGTATGTATGTATTTTTCATTGATATATATTCAGGATTTCCTTGTGATGTTCGTTAAGCTTAATTTCTCCCCCGTAAACTGTCACCATGTAGGATCTCACATCTATCACAAGGGAAACTATCAACCAGGACAGGAAGTATGTGTCATGTATCGGTGTGGCCACATGTGACAAACAGATAGGTTGCATGACCCACATTTCGAGAATACCCTTGTGGTAGACGCGAGGGGAACATTCTGAACATGTAACAATAAAACAAACAGGATGATCCACAACTGCGACAAGGTTTTTGCAACGCTTCTTGAGAGAAAAATCGATAATTTGGGAAGGAATGTTATAGGAATCAACCTTGTTAGATTTACTGCCGACAAAACAAGGGGAAATAATGATTCGAATGTAGATATCGTTAAGGTGTACAGTGACAATACCTGACCGCAACATCTAATCACAATGACATTTCACATTATGAGTGAACATCACGTGATTCACGTGCGCACAAAAGCCAAAGTACGTGCGCTTTTATGGAAACTCACAATCACTTAAATGCAATTGATCTATGCACACGCTTGTAAATGCCTGCGAGACAGTATCTCAATAACCAGACAAGTCAGAGGGGAACGTCAATTATCCCAAGTTCCCCGACGGTTTGGCAAACAAAAGGTAATTTCTCGACTGGGAAAAGTACGTAGGCTCCTAAGTAATGTCCGGCCCTGTCTTAATTTTAATCCTAAACTTAAGTTAGCTCAGCGCTAAGAGAGCTTCGACAATAGACACAGGTTTTATTTGTTTCACTACGACACTTTTACGCCAATCCCAGCGCTAAGACAACCTCCTGAATAGGCCGTCTTTAATATATTACGATACTTTTCATGGCGCTTGTACAGATGACCGGTATCTGCCTGCATCTCCCTGTGATAATAGGACTGGCGAATTTGTTATTTAAAAAAAGATGGAACACGATAATATACAAGCCTCGCTGATGCCACCAAGCTATCAAATGAATGTCATCTATGACGACTGAAGCTACCCTAGAACTGACTGATGATCACAATAATAGCCTCGTTCGCCTTGCATCATGAATTGGTAATGACGGGGAGGCATTCAGGGCGATTATCTTTCCGTATCTGGATAATATTTGTCACATCTGTGTCAGCAAACAGCAAACAGAGAACACGCGCTAGCGAGCTGACACACACGCGTCTCGGTTGGAGTAGTTTAGCTGTGACCCCTTTGTCAAATAGCGTATGTCTCTTTGATGTATACAGTGCACTTTGGAGGTGAGGTGAGGTGAAATGGGGTTTAACGTCGCGTCCAAGATTATTGCACTTATATAGCGATGTGCATGTACGTGTGTGTGTGTGTGTGTGTGTGTGTGTGTTACTGCTTGTACTAATTTGGACTGATGCCGATTTATAGTGCTAGCTCACTGAGATACCATGCCGCAGTTTAACATGAATACCCCACGCAGACACAGTATACTGACTCCGAGCCGACCAGTCCTTGTTTTAGCCCATTAAAGCCGAGTGCCAGACAGGGTAACAACAAGTACCATCTTTTAACGTCTTTTGGTTTGACGCGGCCGGGGATCGAACCCCGGGCAGACGCTCTACCACTAGACAACGGAGGCGGTCCAGTGCACTTTGGATTTAATGAGTGATCGGGGACATATATACTTTGAGGTACCCTGGCGTATTATCACGAAAGATTCATGTTAATATAGACGACTGAAGTGTTGACTTCGAGATAAAGGGATGTAAATATCTACGGTGCAGCTGCAGGCATGACTTCGAGATAAAGGATTGACTTTGACAACATACGAAAATCGAAGAATTACGAATGATCTCTCTCGACTGAAATTTCGCTGTATATCTCGATGTTTGGTCAGAGATAACATGTAATCCCTTGTGTCGAATAATACAGTACCACAACCTCATAGAGTTAAAGATCACGAAGCGAATATGTCCTTGGCAGTTGAATGTTCAACCTTGTCACGTGAAAGACAGTTTTCACAGAAGTTAGGGTAACATTACATTCAAAACACCTTTGAAAAGGTAAGTACAACCAATCAGAATATATCATGTAAACGAGTTAATACACTTCTTAACACACTTGTAATTATGTCATCTTTAATGACGTAATACTCACATATGTTTTGACGTAATCTATAATGACGTCACAATAAATGACGCGAGCACATTCGATATGCGAACATATGAACAGTGTTATTTTCTCGGAAAGGCTCAAAATAAAAAGTAGGCTAACTTCAAGATGAAATAATACATATATAATAAGAACCTAAATATGATGAAAGCTGGACGTCGGTTGATTTCCAGATAAAAGGATCGCTATAGATATGTAATGCGATACGTTGAGATAATGAGATAGTTGGGTTTAACGTCGCCTTGGACAGTATTCCAGTTATATCAGCGTGTCAGTTTAATGTGGGAGGAAAACCCGAAGTATTGCAGATCTCTGACGAAACCCATGAGCACGCTCAGGGTCCTGGCAAACCCGGAAACATAAACGGAGCGAATCGGGATTCGAACCCACGTTCATAGGAATCTGGCGTTCCCAAGGGATACAACCCTGCACATCGAATTTCGGCGCCTTAGACGACTGGATCACATGTGCCCCCTTTAAGATAACAAGACCTTATTGCACTTCCCGTATTCATCGAAAACCATCTGGACAATTCGAGTCCATTCGGCATGTACCGAACACCTAATAATGGAATAGTGATATTGCATACGACTGTCAGTTGTGTAACGCCTGATGACGCCGTATATAGTTACATATAACATGACGGTCGGTTTGTGAGAACAGTTTTATGGTTAACAGTGGTATACAATTTGATATAGGGCAAAGTCCATCACAGGGGCACGACTGCCGTCAGATGGTATTGAATATGATAGTCATGTAAAAAAACAACATATACAGGATTCATAAAAAAATATATCCAGGATTCATAAAAAACATATACAGGATTCATAAAAAAACACTAATCTCCAGGAAACCGGAGTAATAGATACGAAAACTGCTTTCTCGGCTGATTTAGCCAAAACAAAAATGAGCTGTTATACGGGTCTGGAAGAATAGTTTAGAAACAAAAATGGGCATCACGCAGTCACGTTAGAATGGTAAACTGACATCAAGTTCATATTGTATTAACCTAGTTATCACTAAACACATGCATAATGCATCAGGATACGGTATCTTGTCGCATTACCATCTGATGTTTCCGAGTGGCACAATATATCAATGAATTAACGGTGCGGAACTCCAGCCAATACTAAGTATTATAGATTGAGTGATCAAGTATGGTTTTAAGCCGCGTTTTGCAATATTCCAGCAATATCACGGCGAGGGGAAACCAAACAAGGCTTTATACGATGTACCCATTTTGGGAATCGAACCCGAGCCTTCAGCGAGAAGGGCGAAAGCTTTTACCAGTAGGCTACCCCACCGCTCCTTTTATTGTACTGCGACTGGCTATAACATCAGAAACACACATCGCTGTAGTGAGTGAGTTTGGTTTTACGCCGCTTTTAGCAATATTCCAGCAATATCACGGCGGGGGACACCAGAAATGGGCTTCACACATTGTACCCATGTCGGGAATCGAACCCGGGTCTTCGGCGTGACGAGCGAACGCTTTAACCACTAGGCTACCCGACCGCCCCACATCGCTGTACCTGTGATGTATTCATTAGGAATTTGCTATAGGATATGCTCGCTTGCGTTTCATTTAAACTGAGTTTGTTTGTATGCCATCGTTTCATTAAAGAGAGACCGTATATGTTGACAGCTTGTAGTGCGGACATGAATGCTCTCCTAACAGACGAAATTTATATTTATTAACTCACGTCGCAGCAGCTGTTGGAATGTGAATAATTTGGATACATAAGTAGCGAACCGCAAATAAACATTGGTAAACTAGGATAATCAACCATTAAGATGACTCAACGATTAATTCAGTTTCCCCTTTCAACAACCAATCCGTGATGAATCTGACTAAAACGGACACTAGAGCCGCCACTGGCCGACTCGCCTTGAGCCCGAGGTCGAGCTGGCCTTCCGTCTTACTGATTCATGGCTTGGTGAAAGCGGCCTTCGTCTTCAGACAGCAACAGGTTGATGCGACAGAAATATCTCGTGTGAACGTTCTGTTGACATACACTAGGGCTGGCGTTTTCAACCTCTTTGACCAAAAAACATTTGTCGTGTGATTGCCATACATCTCCCAACCGCTCCACCCTTCATAAACTGTTTCTCACGTAAAACCACAGTCGTGTCCCCTCACCACTCATTCACCCTCACGCAACCCATCTGATCTTCACTCAATATCATCAACCATACATCGTGACCGTACCCAACCTCTAACCCATGTCCTACCCTCACCAACCCTCCGCCAACCTACCAACACCCCCCCCCCCCCCCCCCCCCCCACACACACACACACACACCTCCATCGCCCCCCACCCAGCCTCCATCCAACTACCAATAGTGGACTTGCCCCATGCCTCACCCCTGTATCGTCCCTACCCACCCCCCTCATCCAATCCACGGGCAACACTACCCTGCCCCACCCCCACCCCCCATGCAGACCACCGCGTATCCTGTAGGACATATTCTCCAGTACAAGACGATACAGTCTGGCTCTATTGATCAATGGCTGCAAGCAACAATATCATGTTTGTCTAAATAGGATTTGTTTTTCATGACATTGGTAGCTAGGCTTGGGTCACACAAGATCAGCGTACCCCTCGGCGCTTCAAAGTCTGTCTGCGCGTCCGTCGTCCGTGACGGAGGGCTAATCACAATGCTTATCGCCATCGGGGACTCGTTAGACAAGCGCTAGGAAATCAACCACTGAGACAGATGGTGGTACAAATTGACGTCCGTGTGACAGGATTCTCCTACCACCCGACACACGACCCAATTTAGTAGCCCGTCCCCGTGGTAGGTGTGCATTGATGGGAATTTTTGATATTCCGGTAATGGCGGCGCTGCCCGTGTTGTCATGACAGAATTCCTCTCCCCGTGTGCCCTGGAGACTACCTATTATAATCAGATTAAAGTTCTTCCGACGAAGGTGATGCTGACATTTAAACATGACATTCTCTGTTATGCAGATACACGGATCAATACACGATGTAGAGAGACTGTGACATAATCTCAGGGTCGGGTGTGTAGGTGGGGTGTGGGGGTTGCGTGGCGGGCATGGAGGGCGCACGCACTAAGGTGGGTTAAAACATGTTGTCGCATCCAAGGAGGATACATCCAAATTCAAATTTTGGGTGGATTTATTATAAATGAGAAATGTAAGACTTAGAAGCGAGGCTATCGATTTACAGGATCAAATGAAATCCACGGGTAGATGATACAGTAAATAATACAGTATCTAAGGAAATCCATGGGTAAATAATACAGTATCTAAGGAAATCCATGGGTAAATAATACAGTATCTATGGAAATCCACGGGTATGTAACACGGTATCTAAGGAAAGCTACGGATTAAAGGTACAGTCCCAAATATAATCCATTAGTAGATTAGGAAATCTTCAAATAAATGGTACAGTGTCTAAGGAAATCAACTGGTAAATGGTACCGTGTCTAAAGAAATCCTTGAGTAAATGGCACCGTATCTAAAGAAATCAACGGGTAGATGGTACCGTATCTAAAGAAATCCACAAATAAATGGTACAGTGTCTAAGGAAATCAACTGGTAAATGGTATCGTGTCTAAATAAATCCTTGAGTAAATGGCACCGTATCTAAAGAAATCAACGGGTAGATGGTACCGTATCTGAAGAAATCCATAAAAAATGGGTACAAAGTCTAAGGAAATCAACTGGTAAATGGTACCGTATCTAAGGAAATCAACGGGTAGATGGTACCGTATCTAAAGAAATCCAAGAGTAAATGGTACCGTATCTAAGGAAATCCAAGAGTAAATGGTACAGTATCTGAGGAAATCAACGGCTAGATGGTACTGTACCACGGTAAAATCTACGGTTAGATGGTACCGTATCTACGTTGATCCACGGTTACTGGGGGTTGTAACAAAGAATATCTACGAATAGATGGTGCAGTTTTTACGGACTGCCAAGGACTACCGTGGATAGTGATCAGTAGCTAGACGTGCACCCGAATAAGAAATAACTTTTACTGATGTTACAGATCAGGGTGCCGTTGTACAAAGCGATCTTAGCGCTAAGGTGATCGTAACTCCAATACCTTAACATAGACTTACGACAGTCGTAGCGTTAAGGTTGTTTTGTACAACGGCACCCAGCCAAACTGTGCCATACTATAAATGACAACTCTGACATGACATATAATTCACATATCCACATCTATGCCACCGTATATTATACCATAGTGGAAACCTTACCTGTCCTATAGAAGTCAATAACACTGTTGAAGACGGCAGGATGTCTGTCAAAGAAGTACTCCTGTCTCCCATTCCCGGAGAGAATGTGCGCTTCCGCCAAGCGACACAAGCGCGTGTTGGCTATGTTGCGGAGTGTTGACACGTGCGTTTCGTGTCGCACCCCTCCAACATTTAGCAGGATCCGCTGATCATCCCCTGACAACCTCTTCCGAGATTTCTTGGGTGTATTTTGATTGTCCTCGTCGTCGTTGACAACTAGAGCGGCACTGTCGCTGTCGGTGGGTCCGTCCTTCTCGGGGTCGCTCATGCTGGATCTGTGCACGGCGTTTGGTCACAACAGTATTCCATACGCTGGGGATTAATAGATTAACACAGGGCATTGTTCATTGTACAGCAGACACGATGACGGGTGGGTGGCGCTCCTCACCGGCACATGGCGGGGGGCACCCGTAGGGGGCAACTAACCCTACTCGCTACACATCTAGAAGGCAACGGTGGTCCGTCCCCTTCCATCTTCTCCCACACACCCATACACCAAGCTTTCTGTTTTGTTTTGAATAAAACATAAACCGAGAGCTAAAAAACGCTCGACTGTACACACCGTTGTCCTATGAAGACAGGGATGAGAAGTGTATCCACATATCCACATGTTAGACGCTCACTGACGGACTGGGTAGATCCAGGAAATCACTGACCAGTACACGTGCTGCCATCTGAACGCTGGACGAGGAACAAAGCAGCTTGTATTGTACTTCTGCACATCGCTGCTGTCAGGCACCAGTTGGCCGCTTCACTCTGCCTCCAGCTTGCTATCTAGTATGGCTATTGCACAGTAATGCGGCCCGCTTCGATCTGCCGTTGTTCCCGTGCATTGCATATGGACATTCCTCGTCCTATCAGTGTCGACACAATGATATTCCTGCGATCGAGTCGCTATGGTAACAATGAAGGCAAAGTAACGTCGTCCGTTCCTTTTGATATGTATGGTAGGTGGATGCTGGGTCTTGTGTTACGGCAGCAGTGGCTAAGTTATAATGTATATTAACATATTACATGATCGGCTACCAGCTGACTATGTCCCGGAAGTTGGTGCACGCTGCTGAAATGAGGAGGCGCCCCACGGGAGGTGTATCAGTCAGGTGTGGTCGCTGGAAGGGGTAGAATGGGGGTGACGGTAATCGGTATATTTACATGGCATAATTACCCATGGTTGTTACATCATTGCTTCTGATTATACATGAATATTGCATGTGGCTGACACACTCCAACCAAGGCCGCTCTATCCAGATCAATGACATAAGGTATATTCCAGTCTACTACATGTAAGGAAAGGTTCGATCAAAGACGGTCCCCAGGCATTCAACCCTTATATTCCAGCCATGACGTCACATGTCTCCCTGTATCTAAACAATGTGTATTGATTTTCACAGCATTAACTAACAGTACCTACACTCAGCGCCTTGTTCCCTTGTGTCAAGTTCGTCTCAAACTTCAGCCGCAAAGATGGGATCTACAATTATTGGTTGATGATTATTGAGTGAAATTGTGTCCGTTTTGTGTTATCAAGCTCTGAAATGCATCATGTAATTTTCACTCGGTAATGCCATGAAAAGCCACGCAACGGGATCAGGATTATCACTGACGTGTTAAAGACGAACCAAGTATCTTCCCAGGGACAGCTAACCAAATTGAAATCGTACCATCTTCCGCAGCCCCATCGCTAATTGCCACCATTGCTAATTACCAGGGCTTGAAATGTTCAAGTAATCAGCGGTCTTGTCGTGGGCCGATTTCCACGGAGTTGATGCAGTCACTGATGAAGCGAACGCAGGGGGGAGCACATGAGGGGTCTAACGACATCGTCGACGATGGGTATACATGTAAAGGCTATATCGTGCCTACATGGTCCGGTCTAGGTAGGGATAGTTATCGTGACGGTTTTGCAAAATTAATCGCCTCGAGGTAGAGTATCTGTGTTCACCCCATGCTTCACGAGTGCATACTGAGCACTTTGAAGGCTGACACAGTGAGTCAGACATGCCCTTTGTGAGTCTTTACTGTCGTGGGATTTGGACTTGAAGCTATACAGGAAATACATTTTGCAATATTCTAATTGCATCTGTAAACTAACGCGGGAACCTGTTGTGATTGGACACTTGGGGAGAGTCTTGATGTTGGCAGGAGGGAGGGAGGGGGGGGGGGGGGGGGGGGTGGGGGGTGGGTGGGGGGTGTTGCAGTATAACTAGACATTACTGGGCATAATATAATTTTAATTTACCATGACGATGCTGAAACGTCACGCATTCAATGCATAGAGCTAGTAGAATATTATTAAGTACTTGACCGCTTCAAGCTGCTCTGACAACGCTGTAAATCAAAGGATAAATATGTAATGCTGGAATTACACCAATATCACGTATTACACCCACAGTGATAGAACATTACGTATTACACCCACAATGTTAGACCATTACGTATTGCAACCTCAATGTTATAACATTACGTATTACACCCACAATGTTAGACCATTACGTATTGCAACCTCAATGTTATAACATTACGTATTACACCCACAATGTTAGACCATTACGTATAGCAACCTCAATGTTATAACATTACGTATTACACCCTCAAAGCTATAACATTACGTATTACACCCTCAATGCTATAACATTACGTATTACACCCTCAATGATAGAACATTACGTATTACACCCTCAATGATAGAAAATTACGTATTACACCCACAATGTTAGACCATTACGTATAACACCCTCAATGCTATAACATTACGTATAACACCCTCAATGTTATAACATTACGTATAACACCCTCAATGCTATAACATTACGTATTACACCCTCAATGCTAGAACATTTAGAATTCACCCACAATGTCTTAGCATTGTGGGTGGAATTAGTAATGTTCTAGCATTGTGGTCGGAATTCGTAATGTTATAGCATTGTGGTCGGAATTTGTAATGTTCTAGCAATGTGGGTGTAATTCTTAATGTTCTAGCATTGTGGGCGTAATTCGTACTGTTCTAGCATTGTGGTCGGAATTTGTAATGTTCTGACAGTGTGGGTGTAATTCTTAATGTAAAAATGCCACAAACAATATACATGTAGACAAGTTAACAATATGTCAAACTATTGTCTCTACTATTAGGGTTCTTCGTACAGATCAATAAATATGTTGATATCATATGATAGAACCACATGAGCTTAATGTTATAAGGCAATACATACATACATACATACATACATGCACACGCACACACACACACGCACGCACGCACGCACACACACACACACACACACACACACACACACATACATACATACATACATACATACATACATACATATGTAACTATGAAAAACAATACTTACAGTACAAGGTCGTCAGAGAAAAAACAACGGTGCACTTAATAAAAACATTTATGAGGCTATGAAATTTTGAAATACACATGCAGTGCCATGACATTATTATTATATATTCACTACAGATACATGTGTGATATACTCAGATACGTTGCTACCAAGAGTAAGCGTACGGTGAAAGAAACAGCACAGCATGCATCCACGATTCCTGCAAGCCACCTACTACATGCAATGTTAGAACATCACAAATGTCATTCACAATACTAGAAACAATATTAATAAAGCAAGAACAATATGTTCAATGCTACATCTCAAATAACATTTACAGTGGCACAGCACTCACACTAATGTTCACATACAACCGTATGATATCACGAATTCCGTGTACATTGCTGCAAAATAATATATTATGCTGAGTGAGTGAGTGAGTGTTTTGATTTTAACGCCGTTTTGAACATTATTCCAGTTATAATACGTCGCGTCAGCTATCCCGAAGTGATGCGGGTGTCAGTGGATTACCACTTTGGTGAAACCCACGAGCACAGGAATTGTACCGACAAACCTAGAAACATAATCGGTCAGAATTGGGATTCGAACCTACGATCATAGGTTTCCCAAGGGACGCAACTCCGCACAGCGAACACCTTAGAAGACTGGGCCACCTGTGACGCAAATCATTAATGAAACACACTGTGACATCATAAATCATAATACTATGACATCACCTAAATAGTTACAACGCTGTGACGCCATGATATAAATGCACAATGCAAGGTCATCGTGGAAAACGCTTAGGTACCATGACGTGACGAAGTATGTTATTTAACGAATTGCGGATATATTCAAGGACAAAATGATACCGCGTCACGAACTACGTGACTATGATGCTGGGACTAACGCTCTTTTAAAACATGGCATCTCCTTCAGACTACATAGATGTTTTATGCATAATGTCCTGCCTACTTGGAGCCAATATGACGATTGTTCCATGACTGTAGCAAGACGGTCTCTGTCAGATTCTCCACATTCCCAGACAAATGGCACGATGCTCTCAAAGAAAACGGTTAAATGTTAATATTGATTTTTATATCAAATACCTTCTTGCTCTATATAGAGACTGCACTTCTTTACCTGCAGCCAAATAACATCAGCTGCTGTATCGGTGTCTGAACATTATAAACTAGGCTGCAAGACTGATGCAATCAGCAGAAGTAGTAATTTGAACGAAAAAACAAGCTTCATACAAAATAATTGTTTCTTAGCTCAAATTATAAAATGACAAAAAAATCGTGTTGTGTAATGGCTGTCAAAAATCATGTCTGGCAAAACATAACTGCTTTTTCTGACGCAAACTGCGAAAAGAATCGATACCTTACAAGTCTCTTGTTGCGATTCACACTACTGTCCAACTGCCACCTCTGATCACAAACCTAAAATGGGAAACGAATCACAACCTAAGCTGAATTTGCTTTATTTAGTCGTCATGGACAGATATATATCGAATCACAACCCCAATATGTGTCGAATAAAAAACTCAATTGGTAATCGAACCACAGCCCTAAAATATGAATCGAATCACAACCCCAAAATATGAATCGAATTACAGCCCCAAAATATGAATAGAATTAAAGCTCCAAAATGTGAATCGAATTAAAACCCAAAAATGTGAATCGAATTACAGCCCCAAAATATGAATCGAATCACAGCCCCAAAATGTGAATCGAATTAAAGCCCCAAAATGTGTATCGAATTACAGCCCCAAAATATGAATCGAATCACAGCCCCAAAATATGAATAGAATCACAGCCCCAAAATATGAATAGAATCACAGCCCCAAAATATGAATCGAATCACAGCCCCAAAATGTGAATCGAATCGCATGTCAAGTTAGAACCATATTTTCCTCGTGTATCACTCTCTATACATAAAACAATCCTCCGCACACATCAGCCGTTACCTGGCCATACCACAATGTCCTTTATTTACCCAGACCTACCTTTTCGGGGCTTCATTAGTCAGCCCAGTAATTTCCTGGCCAAAGATCGATCGAAGTCAGTGGTGGTGTGGTGATTGGCAGGTCCGAGTGCAAACAATGTGATTAATGTCGCAGGTAATTAATGCCCAATACTGACGCCAGCATCAGTCACTGGGGGTTCCAGGATGGCGATTGTCAGGTGTGTGCTCCCAGATAATCTACCCAATTCAAATATATCTAATGGATATTGGAAGTCATTTTGGTGTGAGCCCCCATTACACGACCAGGGTAATACGAAATTAGGCAGGTTGAGGTGGGAGCCGCGTGTCTGTAACGTCTGTTGTTCATATGACGTCTATAGTGCTTATAACGCCTATAACGACGTCTGTAAATGTATATAATATATGTACTACGTATAACGTCAGTTATGCATATGGCGTCTGTAACGTCAGTTGTATTTATAACGTCTGTCAGTATTTGTATCGTATGTTGTACATATAACGTTTGGAAGGTCGATATTTGTATCGTCTGTTGAACATTTAGCGTCAGTTGTATTTATAACGTCTGTAAGGTCTGTATTTGTATCGTATGTTGTACATTTAACGTCAGTTGTATTTATAACGTCTGTAAGGTTTGTATTTGTATCGTATGTTGTACATTTAACGTCAGTTGTATTTATAACGTCTGTAAGGTTTGTATTTGTATCGTATGTTGTACATTTAACGTCAGTTGTATTTATAACGTCTGTAAGGTCTGTATTTGTATCGTCTGTCGAACATTTAACGTCAGTTGTATTTATAACGTCTGTAAGGTCAGTATTTGTATCGTCAGTTGTACATATAACGTAAGTTGTACATATAACGTCTATTGATAATATAACCGTTACGTGTATTGTGCTAATAATATCTGTAACGTCTCTTGTACATATATCTGTTGTTTGTGTGTTTGTTGCTTATCGCCGCACTCAGCAATATTCCAGCGGTCTGTCAATAATCGAGCCTGGACCAGGCAATCCAGTGATTGACATATCATGAGCATCGGTTCCACACAAATGGGATACGGTGACATTTATCAAGCAAGTCAGCGAGCCTGACCACCCGATCCCGTTAGTCGCCTTTTACGGCAAGCATTGGTTGCTGAAGACTTTTTCTACCCCGGATCTTCACGGGTCGTATGTCTGTTGTACACTCATGTTGATGTTGGCATAACGTCTGTATGGGGTTCCTTGTCTCGGTTGTGTTACGCTTGGGGAATACGTAAAACTTGTCAGATTCTAGGTCAGACGGTCCTGGCCTATTTCACACGTCTGACAAGCACGCCCAGCGCTACAGCGAATGCACCACCGATACACGGGCTGTAATTGCTGACGACGCTACACTCACAGACAGTCATCATTACTGCCATTAAGCCATTCACGACCAGATGTGACAATCTAAAGACTTTATACAAATACAGACGCGAGGGGCGTATTTTCGTTTACTGTTTACTCGAATCACAACATCTCCAGATTTCCTCTAGTGATTTTTCATTAGCGCGTTAGGCAGCTTGTGACCATATATGACCGTTCATAGATATCAGACAAGTTGCAGACTCGTCGGGCGTCTGTATGGAAGAACTGTTGTCCCTCACTGAGGAGATTTATGTCTGAAATGTGGAATAACAAATTGCGGAGACCTCAGACATACGACAGACGTTCCACACATCTTTGGTGAAATCGTATGCAAGCGCTTACATAGTTCATGAGGCGACAAGAACAGCCGGAATAACTTCGACGGAGACCGTATTCAAGACCAACGAACGCCTGGCTTATGTTTTATTTAACCGTTTGTGTCTTTGAGGTCTCCGACACAGCAGCGCATCACTGCATTGAAAATCTCATGACAACAAATTAAAGATTAAGGGGAACAAGCTACAAATACATCGGTTCGTGTAGAGACTTTGATGTTGGCGCCACTGTTCCTGATTCCAACTTTGAATCAAGGCCTTTATGAATAGCATCGCATACATCCTGCATCCTGAATACACATGGCATAATGAAGCTACCCACTCCGCCTCTCCAGGAAACTAACTTAAGTGATGCATTCATCCTTGGAGCATCCCTCAGCCCATAAACCGCCATCGTTGACTGATGTGAGCCACATCCGGTCCAAAGTAAGTGACCGGATGTTGAGTTAATGTCCACATTTCCGGTCGACCATCTGGTCAGCTCTGCGGACACCCCTGGTAGGAATTCCCCATGACTAAAAACTATTAAGCGCTGATCATATGCCACTGGTACTATATTCCAGACAAATCTTATAAGATATTCCTATTTACTGTATCTGATTCGACTAATGTATACCAAGTAAACCTATCGTCGTGTGTACGAACATGATAAATCCTGTGGGGTGCAATCGTTGACAATTACTTGTCTTATTCAAATACAGCCTTCTTCCCGATATGAGGAACTCACATGCAACAACTATCGATTGAAAGTCAGGTGCCTTCCAAACGTGATTCTTCTTGGAATTTCATTAACATTTCCTGAAAGGAATTCCAGGGGATACATTCTGCACGGCCTTCACTGTTGGTGTTGTTGCTTTTTACGTTGAATCTTTTCTAAGCATTGCATAATTAAACCATTTAATTTCCGAACATGGAGGAAGCTGGCAATGAAATAATTATCATTTTTCAAAATTATTCACTATTTTTAACACTTTTCGTAATGATAATAATAATTCATGAAAGACGAAACAACCTTGGACCCTTCTTGCTTCTGGAACGTGTGCTACTACTACTAATGGCCTGATGGTGTACGCCTCTCCTTGGTAGGTCAAGATAGGGAGGATTTATTCTCCTGAACCAAACGTACATCACCCAGTTTGGGCTGACCCTCAAAGCTGGTTCGCTACTGGGTTACAGATCAACTCAAAGAAAACAATAGTTCAAACTCCGCAGACTAGTGAGCGCTATCCTCCGGTATACAAACCAACCAAACTGGAGATGGGACTTGCCCCAGGGGGAGGCACGGAACCCGTCTATGAATATCTTGGACGCAACAACTGAAGTCCACGCTTCTTGAGTGTGCGAAAGCAACAGGGTGGCCAGAAATACCACGACTGAATGGCAAGGTGTTATAGCAGCATTGTGATAAAGCCATGCCAATGTATACATACCTGACACTACAAACATCCGTGACCAGCTCCAGCGACTAAAATCATATATGCCAACACTCGTCACGCGCCTTTTTGCATGAACCCTCAGTTCCAAAAGTAGCACACCCGAAGCTGCAAATGGACGTTCGCATTTTTCTCGCTATATTACCTGATGCAGTTGTCACTGATGACCCAAACATTGGCTCACAAATAAACCCTCTGATGTTGGCCATGAAGATTTTGAGTTTTCCGATCCCTCTTCCGTCGACGATCTTTCTGATGATCCCTTGTATATTTTGTTCATGTCATTTAATAACCACATCTGTGATTTGCCGATTGAGAAACGGAGGCCAATAAAATAATTTAGTTTTAATTTAACCAATCCTTTCCACAGAATCAACGTCAAATGACATTATTTCTGTCACTCTCGATGCGGACTGTTCTTTGGATGACATTAACTATTGCATTAACATCCAGTTTAAAAAAAGGGAATAAACAAAATCACCAAAAGAAATCCAGGTTCCAAATAAGACTTACTGATACAAGGAAAGATATATCCCTGATAGAACCTTGCTTGAAATTACGTTCCTCCAGGCAATCAATGTCAAAACGTCAGAATACAATTAGCCTTGACATTCTTCACAAGAGGATCATCAGACAACAAAATGTGTGCAATTCAATTCTATCATGAAGAGCATCCACTATAATCACACCACGCCCTCCTATTATATCTGGTAAATATAAGCGATTGATGGAAGAGCGAGGGTGATGGGATCTATTGTCTGACAAGATTCTTCGTGTGAGGGTGTCAATACCCTGAATGTCTTGTTTCGTCCAATCAACATCACCGAAAGAATACGAAAGGACGGGTACAGCATAAGTATTTGTGGCTTTGTTCAGCTCTGAACTCCAGATTTTGTAAAATGTGCATTTGTACTCTGCCCGAAGTTTTTCCTTGATATGGACATTCTGTGGTCTGTACCTAACCTGCACCCCAAGTACGTATAGGCCTGACTTTCCACGAGATGATCACTCCTCCCCCAAGTAAACTGACTGATCCTCCCTCTTCTACCTTGCCGTGTTTCAGATGAAGAATGTTGCATTTGTCGAGTCCTAAGGACACGCTGATATCATTAGGAAAGGACTCGACAAGCAGAATCTGTATTTTGAGTGTAGATCCTCTATTGGCAATAAGTTCAAGATCATCCATGAAAAGGAGGTGAGTAAGGTGTGTTTGAGATCTATGCTGAGGCGGTCCAGGATGATAACCTTTCTCTTTCCTAAGCAAACAGATTAAAGGATTTAGTGACAAACAGAAAAACAAAGGACTGAAAGAACCGCCCTGAAATATTCCTTGTCTAATAGAAATGTGTTCCGAGGTCATCACCTGCCCCAGCGAATACATCTCAAGTTGAGCTGACCGGCAATTCAAACTCTTTTAAGGTTTGATTAAAACAAGTAGTCGCTCGGGAAGTTCAATACATTCCTGTGACTTTTCATAAGCTTTTCAGTAGTCCATCCAACACACAGTGAGGTTACGGTGGTATGTTTACCCTTTTCAAGGATCATATTTTCAACCAGCAATTGATCCTTACAACCCCAACATCCTTTTCCGGCTCCTTTTTGCTCCATGTATATAATGACATTGGAAGCGCAGTCTGATGACACAAGATCTGTAAAACACCCTGTAAATATTGTGTACTGTCTATTCAGACAAGTAATAGGGCAGAAGTGTGTGGAATCAGTCAAACTACCTTTCTTTGTGAGTAGTAGTAGTAGTAGTAGTAGTAGTAGTAGTAGTAGTAGTAGTAGTAGTATCACTGTTTCAGCTTATTTCACAATTTGCTCATTTGATTTGATAAATCTTTAAAATATATCAAATCTGTGAAGACTGTAATGTGCTCACGAGCAAACAATGAGAGATATCGCCAGGAATCTCTGCCTCTTCCTCCCCCCTCCCTCATTACACGCTATTGTCTAATGGCGGTCAGGGGCATCAGCGTTACCACACGCAACGTCAGCAGCATGAACGACTTTGTCATCCCAGCTGCGTTATGTGTACTAATTGGCGAAGTGCTCAAGTATAGATAATTATACTTCCAAGTGTAACTGTTTAATTGCATGGCTATTGCAAATATGATGTGCATATACACGACGTCTTTCCTGCAATAGAATTGATGGCGCCTCATACATGTTGCTGGTCGGTAATGAGATAAGACAATGCATGATGTCATTAGAGGAAGTTTATCATGGCGGCCGATTTGACGTCGAGACAAGGACGATGTGTGATGAGGACCGTTTTGGGGCCACATCTACATTAGTTAAGAAATGAGAACTTGAAGAAATTGATAACACAATTCATATTAAGAGAATAAGACTTAACTTCAGCACTTACAAGTTTGTACGTATGTCAACACCTATGGTAATGTACCACTAAGATGTGTCAAAGAAGCTGATTTTAGTATTTTCAGAAAGCGATTTTCTAATATTTGAAAAAAAATCAGCAAAAAAACTAATTATGCTTGAAATCTTTTGACAAAAATGACATTGTCTGCCTCAAAAAGAAAATTGTTGCAAGATGCTTTAAAAACAATTTAGGGTCATAGTTTCAATGAACATAAGGGGCGGTCGAGTAGACTACTGGTTAAAGCGTTCGATCGTCACGCCGAAGACCCGGGTTCGTTTCCCGACATGGGTACAATGTGTGAAGCCCATTTCTGGTGTCCTCCGCCGTGATATTGCTGGGATATTCCCTTAAAGCGGCGTAAAACTATACACTCTTTCTCTCTCTCAATGAACATATATATCCGCTTTTACAGCTGGAGCTGAAGAAATGTTCAGTCTACATACACAATCCAGAAACATGACACCAGGTGTTCGGAAAAGGGTTGGCATGGCCTGTCCTACAGATAGATCCCGCCACACATACAATTTGCCAAATAAATAAAGGTTGTTTGTAGCCTGACGCCGCACAGCAATACACCATTTTCCAAGATGTAGACTGGTAAATAAATAGTGTTATTTGGGTCATATTCAACATAAATAAAATGTGAAAAGAGGTTAATGTATTTATCTCATACATATAAAAGTAAAATATGCATGGGAGTCATGACAATAACATAGTATTCATATTTCGCTGTAATATAAAATCCATTTTTTTCAACAGACATGACATCGAAAATGGATATAATGCCCTCGTATTGTCATGCCAATTCACAAAAACGTTATGTTAATACAAACAATGCATAATAATGGTCCAAGGGGATCGAATTTCTCATCTAAGGTTATTATTGGCTGATGTATCTCCAGTCCATATGTTAGAGTGTATGCATACCTCATCTCGTTGCTTCTCGTCAAATGTGACTCCTCTTAACAGACGTGAAGAGTTGATGATTGTAAGTAAACAATGGAACAATGGCACGCATTAGCAAATCGGCGTTAATTCCCTATATATCTCCAATATGATAATTATGATCGAAATTATTAATCCAAGCATTCTGGAAACGTTTCGCGAGCAAACAGCTGTAGGTGCAGAGAAAAGATTAAAAATGTTTGTTGGAAAATTCTGAATGTTAAGTGAAATATATAAAAACATATAAAGATAATTAGTATTCATGTCGTCAACTGAAAACCGATTTTCTCGTTTACGACTTTGAATATTGTATCTGAAGCAATATTTAGAGCTGTGAGTTATGAGAAAACCTATTTCAACCACATTTCGACGCACGCTGACATGTGTATAGATGCATGGTTTTTTTAAGTTACAGCGTTGTAAACTTCCAGTGACTGTGTAACGTCATATCCTACACAGCGCTGGACTAGTGCAGCTGCCATTCATTGCCTGTGTGTTTTTATCACCATACGATTAAATGTGTTGAAATTGAATCCATCAGTCAACTTTAATCAAAATATTAAGGACTACTCAAGTGGCATACTGTGTTTACAACACTCTCGACGGCGTACTGTGTTTACAACACTCTCGAAGGCGTACTGTGTTTACAACACTCTCCACAGCGCACTGTGTTTACAACACTCTCCACAGAGTACTGTGTTTACAACACTCTCCACGGCGTACTGTGTTTACAACACTCTCCACAGCGTACTGTGTTTACAACACTCTCCACGGCGTACTGTGTTAACAACACTCTCCACGGCGTATTGTGTTTACAACACTCTCCACAGAGTACTGTGTTTACAACACTCTCCACGGCGTACTGTGTTTACAACACTCTCCACGGCGTATTGTGTTTACAACACTCTCCACAGAGTACTGTGTTTACAACGCTCTCCACAGAGTACTGTGTTTACAACACTCTCCACGGCGTACTGTGTTTACAACACTCTCCACGGCGTACTGTGTTTACAACACTCTCCACAGCGCACTGTGTTTACAAGACTCTCCACAGAGTACTGTGTTTACAACACTCTCCACGGCGTACTGTGTTTACAACACTCTCCACGGCGTACTGTGTTTACAACACTCTCCACAGCGTACTGTGTTTACAACACTCTCCACGGCGTACTGTGTTAACAACACTCTCCACGGCGTATTGTGTTTACAACACTCTCCACAGAGTACTGTGTTTACAACACTCTCCACGGCGTACTGTGTTTACAACACTCTCCACAGCGTATTGTGTTTACAACACTCTCCACGGCGTACTGTGTTTACAACACTCTCCACGGCGTACTGTGTTTACAACACTCTCCACAGCGTACTGTGTTTACGACTCTCTCTACAGCGCACTGTGTTTACGAACTCTCCACAGCGCACTATGTTTACTACACTCTCCACAGCGCACCGTGTTTACGATGCTCTCTACAGCTTACTGTGTTTATAACACTCTCCAAAGCGTACTGTGTTAAAGACACTCTCCACTGCGTTCTGTGTTTATGACACTCTCCACAGCGTAATGGGTTTACGACTCTCTCTACAGCGCACTGTGTTAACGACGCTCTCCACAGTGTACTGTGTTTACAACACTCTCCACAGCGTACTGTGTTTACAACACTCTCCACAGCGTACTGTGTTTACAACACTCTCCACGGCGTACTGTGTTTACAACACTCTCCACGGCGTACTGTGTTTACAACACTCTCCACAGAGTACTGTGTTTACAACGCTCTCCACAGCGTACTGTGTTTACAACACTCTCCACGGCGTACTGTGTTTACAACACTCTCCACGGCGTACTGTGTTTACAACACTCTCCACGGCGTACTGTGTTTACAACACTCTCCACAGCGCACTGTGTTTACAAGACTCTCCACAGAGTACTGTGTTTACAACACTCTCCACGGCGTACTGTGTTTACAACTCTCTCCACGGCGTACTCTGTTTACAACACTCTCCACAGCGTACTGTGTTTACAACACTCTCCACGGCGTACTGTGTTAACAACACTCTCCACGGCGTATTGTGTTTACAACACTCTCCACAGAGTACTGTGTTTACAACACTCTCCACGGCGTACTGTGTTTACAACACTCTCCACGGCGTACTGTGTTTACAACACTCTCCACAGAGTAATGTGTTTACAACACTCTCCACAGAGTACTGTGTTTACAACACTCTCCACGGCGTACTGTGTTTACAACACTCTCCACGGCGTACTGTGGTTACAACACTCTCCACGGCGTACTGTGTTTACAACACTCTCCACGGCGTACTGTGTTTACGACACTCTCCACAGCGCACTGTGTTTACTACACTCTCCACAGCGCACTGTGTTTACGACGCTCTCTCCAGCTTACTGTGTTTATAACACTCTCCACAGCGTACTGTGTTAATGACACTCCACAGCGTACTGTGTTTACAACACTCTCCACAGCGTACTGTGTTTACGACTCTCTCTACAGCGCACTGTGTTTACGAACTCTCCACAGCGCACTATGTTTACTACACTCTCCACAGCGCACCGTGTTTACGATGCTCTCTACAGCTTACTGTGTTTATAACACTCTCCAAAGCGTACTGTGTTAAAGACGCTCTCCACTGCGTTCTGTGTTTATGACACTCTCCACAGCGTAATGGGTTTACGACTCTCTCTACAGCGCACTGTGTTAACGACGCTCTCCACAGTGTACTGTGTTTACAACACTCTGCACAGCATACTGTGTTAACGACACTCTCTACAGCGCACTGTGTTTACGACGCTCTCCACAGCGCACTGTGTTTTCGACACTTACCACAGCGTACTGTGTTTACGACAGTCTCAATAGAGTACCGTATTCAAGACAATCTCCACAGCGTACTTCGTTTACGACAGTCCCCTCAGCATACCGTGTTCAAGACACTCTCCACTGCGAACTGTGTTTTCGACCATGTGAAATGTCTTGAAGCAGTGACAGAAAATATATCCCCGAAAATTAAAAGTCTCTAACTTACCTTAATGAAAATATTTTAAACCGTTTTTAATTTGGTACAATTACTGTTTGATCAAACTAATGTGGCCGATGTAGTCTTTTGCATTTATTGTATACTTCAGTGCAAAGGACGTCTTCTGAAGTTGAGAAAAGTGATATGATTAATTTCCGGTAGACAACTACACAAAAAGATAGTTTCACGACTAGCGTTGCAAGCAGCCACTGGTGAATTTCACTCGACACATGAAACATCCTCTACAAACAACATGTATACATTTGTTTTACTTTCACCCCAGGTTTTACATATAGTCATTATATTTAAAGCCTAAATGGATGAGGGGTGCTCTCTGTGGCTCCCTGTGCAGTTGAAGATGGGGACATACAAAAGCCAACTATCTCTGCTCACGTCAAGCTGGCGGATTGTTCCGCGACCTCCTCCATCTTGGATCTTGTTATTGGCAGGGTACAGTGACGTAGACGTCATTTGTAGGGAAGTATGTGACCGATGTAGTTTTTGGATATATTTGTTTTAATTTGTTTCCTTTTTTTTAGATATTTTAGTATATATGATTAGTTGTTATTTTCATTTAGTTCTATCCGTCAGCTGTTATCCTGTGGTAAGACTGCATTTGTAAGACACTTGATGAGGGGCGATGGGGTGGCCTTGTGGATATAGCCTTGTGCTCGTCACGCCGAAGACCCGGGTTCGATTCCCCACCTGGGTACAATGTGTAAAGCCCGTGATATTGCTGGAACATTGCTAAACTATACTCACCCACTCACTCTCAACACATGACAGAACTGCATAATATGAAGCAGCAATCCTAAATTAGGTGAGTTAAATGTCCAAAATCTTAATATTGTGCTGTATTAAAATAATAAAGTATGTTGAAATTATTTTATTAAGTAAACCTAATTCATCCAATATAATAATATATGAAGGTCATGTTTTATTATTCAAATCTTCATAAAGTATGTCAAACAGCCAGAAGGTATTGCTAAAATATATTAATTTAAACAAAATATATTTCCAAGAAAAAGGAATGGGATTGGTGAACAGGTTAAACCTCAATATATAAATATTAATATTAAAATATATTTTATCGATAGCCATTGAATTGTTTATATATATGTATTACTTCATGTATATTCTAAATGTTATGATCACATTTAATGTAATGTTATGCATCATTCGTCTCAAAATATTGTTTGTGTTCATACAGAAATGTGTAAACGAAATATATTCATATTTTGTGTATATATTCAAAACCAAAGTCAAGGAATGATCTGCCTTGGATTATTTATATCAACATTGTGTGACACGTTTATTACCATATATGCTATAGTATAAGCGTTAAGCGCGCGCACATTAACTAGTGTCTTTAATGGGTGACTGACATGTTTATTAGTTAATGTAGTAAAATTATTACCTGTAATGAAACGAAGCTTTGTACATTTATATTGATGATATAACTATACCTATTTTTTATTATGCAATTATGTGTTTCAGGTTGTCTTTGATTTCCCACTAAGTGGCATCGCAATAAAGATCTCATTCCCGTAGCGTGTGTTTACTGACTGTTTGCAAGACATTCACTATACTGCTACAAAGACAAAATGCTCATGAATCCTACATAGAGAGATAAACGAGAATTTCGCGTTTTGAAAATTCAACATAAATGTCATGGGAATATATTTTTGTTTGTTTGTTGTTTATGCCGCGTTCAGCAATATTCCAGATATATGACGGCGGCCTGCCTGGACCAGAAAATCCAGTTATTGATATTATGAGCAACGATCCACGCCATCGGGGTATGATGACACGTCATCAACCAAGTCAACGAGCCTGACCACCCGATCCAGTTAGTAGCCTCTTATGATCAGCATTGATTGCTCTGGACCTATTTTTCATGGGATTCACATAAAAAAGAATAAAAAGATCATATCAATAATACTGGAAATATGAAGGGATTATGTTTGTTTGTTTGTTGTTTAACGGCGCACTCGTCAATATTCTAGCTATATGACGGCGGTCTGTAAATAATCGAGTCTGGACTAGATAATCCAGTGATTGACATCATGAGCATCGATCCACGCAATTGGGATACGATGACAGGCCACAACCAAGTCAGCGAGCCTGACCACCCGATCCCGTAAGTCGCCTCTTACGACAAGGATAGTCGCCTTTCACAGCAAACATGGGTTGCTGAAGACCTATTCTACCCCAGATCCAGGGATTATGTGTTATGGCTTATTCACTTATGGAATATACGCAATCCCCCAGTTATTCAAGGATTACACATATTCACTGGAGGAGTGAGAATTTGTTCTTATATACTCCAAGATGCGAAGTGTTATGATGAAACAATTTCTCTTCCCATCAATACACGAGTTTGTTGCGACACAGCTTTCCATTGGTGATGTTCTCTGGAACATATACAATGCAAGGGATCCAACGCATTAAGGGTGGACAGGTAATATATCTGTGACCACGCATACATAAAGCATGTGCAGAACATGCTTGTGAGCAACAATTGTGTGAACATGATTGTGGTCAAGCATACATATTCTGTGCTACAGGCCGTCAAGCATAAGCAAATTGGTTAAGATTCCGTCAAACATTCTTGCGAGGTTTTCAAGGGTGGCTATTTGTACTAAGCCACCAGAGCCTACGAGAACCATCATTACATAGTCACAACTGTTACGCTATTGGGCCGTTATTGTCACTACGATGAAGAGAAAATTTGTTTGTATCTAAAAATAATAATGACATGTTTAATTGTTTATTTGAATTATCACTCAGCCTTTGGTTTCAACGATAATCCTCGAGTTTAGAATTTGACAACGATTTCAGTTAGGAGGGGGTGCTGAAAAGTTCTGAACCATCACCGAAAACAGAAGCAATCACCTTGCCAGCTGATGGAACAGATTGTGCTATAGTCGTCGTCGGAGGAGACGTCAGATGTTTCCACTGTTCGGTCTCTGGCTGATAGAGGTGAATCCAAGACTCAGCTGGATCTGCTTCAAAACAACGTAAAGTCTTCACTGTGTTCCTCATGATCAAGAAGTTGACATTAAATAAATTCTCTTCCCTGACGTAAAGTCTCACGACAGATGTGAAACTGGAACGTTTCGGTCCAGGAATCAGAAGCCTTGGAACCAAGCGTGCCCAGTTCATTCTTCAGAATGTATTCAACTCCCTTGTGAGAGAAGCAAACTGTATTGGCATGTGACGAATAGTGAGTTGTCGACCACATCATGTATTTTATCCAAATGTTCCTTACTGGTTACAGTTAAAGGTCCTCCTGATCTTGGCTCATCTACGAGTCTCTCTCCGCTGCATACTTCACAACAGCGGCAACGGGAGAAGCATCGTCCTCTAAGGCTGGCACCAAGTCTGCATGTATAGCTGGTACTGGATGACAGCGCGGTATCCAGTTATGTCCATTTTCATCAACAGAGAATACCCAGTCACTTTGATAAAAATATAGTCATAAATATGCTGCCTGGTTGTGTACTTGCTTCAAATGCAGCCTGTTAGCATGGAAAGTATTGTATTTCATAAATGCAAACTATTAGTTATTTAGTAACAGAATCCTAATAGCTACCCTCGTAATTCAATATTTTGATATATGTGTGTTTAACTGACATTGGATATGTTGTAATATGTATTGTGGTGGCCGTTCATATTGTTGGTGGATCTTGTTGGTTGGGTGGACATAGCTGGCATTATGAACAGGTTACGTGTGTGGACGGACTTTGTGTAGAAACCCATGTGTGTTGGGTTGATTTGTATGTAAATATCCGACAGTTTCGCACACATTTCCAATGGCTTACTTGTTCACATGAATGTATGTATGTAGTGTTGTTTAGTAGACAAAAGCCCAGTCAAAATTCATTACCTCGGAAATGTGGTAATCCGAGGGATATCACTGGGCCGAAGCCACGGGTTTGATTCCTTTTACAGATACAATATGTGAAGCCCACTTCTGGTGTCCGCCGTCATGATCTTTCTGGAACATTGCTAAAAGCAGCGTTAATCAATTCTCACTCACTCACACACAGACAGAGCATGGTATCAGAGACAAGCAGTAGCTCATGTAAAATTACTGGAATACTGGCATATAACCAGATCCTGTGACTCGTATACAAAGTTATATAACCAGGCGCTCCCTTCTACAGACATCCAGGTTTGACGTCGGGCTATGTAACTAGATGATGGCGGGCATGCCACACCGCCACAGAGATACACCACCATCTGGGAAGGATCATTCCGATTGAAAAAACAACATTAATGTCTGATGTCGCGGAGCTTTAACATACCTTTTACAATTAGTGTCACGTTACAATTTCCACTGCGATGCTACAAAAGGAATAAGAGGGCATGACCCGCGATATGCATATTCTTCAATCCTGTCTATATAATTATGCATTTCCGCTTGACAGTGTCTTTGTATGTATAACATATAAAAAATAAAATTATGATCTTGGTCAACCATACGCTGAGGTGGCTCAACCGGTCATATAGATTTATTCATAGGTCACGTGATCTTGATGTCCTATAATAGCCTGGAAGTAGTATATCAATGATGATATTCAAACCAGTGCTAAAAACAGGCAAATATAAGTCTTTGAAGGTGTATTTATCATACCCGAGCTCTGTAATGATACCAGATTACGAGAAAGGTCAGAATCAATTTGAAGCTCTCCAGTTGATGGCCTGAAATGGAAATTTCAAAAGCAAAGTGGATGTTTATGAAAGTGCGAATCTGATAGGGTTATAACTTGATTTGTAGTGCCTCGGAGTGCAGTCGGCATAATCAGCGGCAGAGAACTGAAATGGTTTTTGTATGTTATGGCATCGCACAATAAACGTAAAAATGAGTACGGTTTGGAAGACATAATGTCGACATCTTCAGATAAGCTGGGGAAATCAGGCGAATGGGTTGGTATTATGGTCAAGGAGGCAAAGGAAGCTGTTTTGTCATCCTTAAGTTAGTAATGATAGTATTATAGGCATAAGTATCTTTCAGTATATTTATGAGAGTTGGTGAGTGTGAGTGAGCAGCAACAAAAAAGCAAAAGTAGAAACATGGTAGCATGAGTGGTATGGTAGCATCAGCAGCAACATGGTAGCATGAGTGGTATGGTAGCATCAGTAGCAACATGGTAGCATGCGTGCGGTAGCATCAGTAGCAACATGGTAGCATGAGTGGTATGGTAGAATCAGCAGCAACATGGTAGCATGAGTGGTATGGTAGCATCAGTAGCAACAGGGTAGCATGAGTGGTATGGTAGCCTCAGTAGCAACATGGTAGCATGAGTGGTATGGTAGCATCAGTAGCAACATGGTAGCATGGGTGGTATGGTAGCATCAGTAGCAACATGGTAGCATGAGTGGTATGGTGGCATCAGTAGCAACATGGTAGCATGAGTGGTATGGTAGAATCAGCAGCAACATGGTAGCATGAGTGGTATGGTAGCATCAGTAGCAACATGGTAGCACGAGTGGTATGGTAGCATCAGTAGCAACATGGTAGCATGAGTGGTATGGTAGCATCAGTAGCAACAGGGTAGCATGAGTGGTATGGTAGCACGAGTTGCAACACGGTAGCATGAGTGGTATGGTAGCCTCAGTAGCAACATGGTAGCATGAGTGGTATGGTAGCCTCAGTAGCAACATGGTAGCATGAGCGGTATGGCAGCATCAGCAGCAACATGGTAGCATGGGTGGTATGGTAGCATCAGTAGCAACATGGTAGCATGAGTGGTATGGTAGCATCAGTAGCAACATGGTAGCATGAGTGGTATGGTAGCATCAGTAGCAACATGGTAGCATGAGTGGTATGGTAGCATCAGTAGCAACATGGTAGCATGAGTGGTATGGTAGCATCAGTAGCAACATGGTAGCATGAGTGGTATGGTAGCATCAGTAGCAACATGGTAGCATGAGTGGTATGGTAGCATCAGTAGCAACATGGTAGCATGAGTGGTATGGTAGCATCAGTAGCAACAGGGTAGCATGAGTGGTATGGTGGCATCAGTTGCAACATGGTAGCATGAGTGGTATGGTAGCATCAACAACAACATGGTAGCATGAGTGGTATGGTAGCATGAGCAATACCAAGGGCAATCATACGCTAGTAAATCAGCAGTATGCCATCAAGGTGTGTCGCCCAACATTGTGGACACACCAGATATTGATCTACACGCCCGAACTTAATTTTAAAGGCATTTATCGCCATTACACCTTCAATATCATTTCATCAGTTCACTTATTTTTGTCGATAGCAGTCAACGACAAAGAATAGTAAGTCTCGATGGCCCAGTCGCCTGAGGCGCCACGATTCGCTGTGCAGAGTTGCGTCCCTTGGGCACGCCACAAACCTATGGTTGTGGGTTCGAATCCCGGTTCGCCCCGATTATGTTTCTAGGTTTGTAAGCACCATACCCGTGCTTGTGGGTTTCACCGAAGTGGTAAACGTCAGAGACCTGCATCACTTCGGGCTTTCCTCCCACATTAAGCTGACACGCCGCGATATAACTGGAATACTATTAAAAGCGGCGTTAAACCCAACTCAGTCACTCGATTATCTGCCGACACTGATTCTATTAGAAACTCGTTGAAATGAAGAACCACATCTAAAACACGACTCACACAGACATCTCAGCGACAAATACAGGAACGCGCTCAAACTGCTGTGCTTGCAAACCCGTGTCTTGTACTCGGTAGTAATATCGTCGTCTCTATCAGAACACAGTATCGGACAACGCCTCTGAAAAAGTAGTCGCCATCTTGCAGCTTTCACAGTCTAGTGACATCGGCGTCTCTTTCAGAACACCTCGGGCGCATCGTTGTACATAACTAGACCTCGTCAAAGAGAAGTCGCCATCTTGCAGTTTTCACTGTCAAGTGACATCGGCGTCTCTATCAAAACGCTTCGGGCGCACCTGAGTACAGAACGAAGCCTCTGCAAAGCCGAGTTGCCATGTTGCAGCTTTCATAATTTATTGTCATCGGTGTTGTTACGAGGTGATTTCCAAAGTGAAACCCAAAAGATAACTCCGACATCGGTGCGTACAGGTATAAACAGTGATCAATGATTAATCAATTAATTATTTTGAAACATACAGTTTTAGGCTTATACTATAAAAAGCAATACAATGGGTCAAGTCAGTAGCAGATTCTATCATTAATGTAAATTACGAATATGTAATAAGCCACTGTCGAATGTCTTGAACCAGGCCTGGTTGCGTACTTGCAGTTGCATGTGTTGCAAGCTGGCAGGAATTCCGTGTTTTCAAATTGGAATCGAATCCGCAATTGGCAAGTAGGTAAGACAACGTCAGGTCGAAAAAGACCTCGATCGCCCTCTTGTGACTCTTATGGAGTAGGTACAGCCAGCCTTCTAGAGTCCGTCCCGTCAAAAACATCTCGAATGATGAAGCCTGCCATGTTCATAAACAACCCAGGGGCGGATAACTCTTAATTCCAATACATAGCAGGTGTCTGATCAGAACATCCCGGGCGCACTGTAGTACGGGACTAAGCATCGGCAGTATGTAGTCGCAGCGTTCACAATCTAGTGACGACGTCTCTGTCGTTATAAGAATTGGATGAAATGAGTTTTTGAATACAGGGATGCCACTTTCAATATTTCAGTAATATCACGACGCGTCAGCTTACAGAAGGAGTCAGTCAAGTTCGAGTTGACACACGGTGTGGACGTTTCTTAGATCGGTGAAACAGGTCAGTCAGCATCCAGACCCGACTAAGGGACACAACTCTGTACAGCGATTCGTGGTCACCAAAAGGGCCTCCTGGTGAAATATGGCAGTCAGTGAAATATGGCACTGAAGGAAAATGTATCATAATAACCTCTTTGACTTTGCTTTGTTTGTTTGTTTGTTTGTTTGTTGTTTAACGCCGCAATATTCCAGCGGTCTGTAAATAATCGAGTCTGGACCAGACAATCCAGGGATTGACATCATGAGCATCGATCAATACAGTTGGGATACGACGACATGCATCAACCAAGTCAGCGAGCCTGACCACCCGATCCCGTTAGTCGCCTCTTAGGACAAGCATAATCGCCTTTTACGGCAAGCGTGGGTTGCTGAAGACCTATTCTACCTCGGATCTTCACGGATCCGACTTTGCGTGACTCTTACCCACATGGCGGTTATGCCCTCTTGCTATGGTCAAACACTTTTGATAACCTTTGTATAATTAATCACATATCTGCCAATGATACATACAGCCCAGTTCTTGTGTCCCCGGCCATGATATTGCAGGAGTATTGCTGAACGCGGAGTGAAATTAAAGAAATCAGTTTCTTATACAGGGATACCTAATCCAATAATATATAACGTGAACTTCCAAAATGCAGTCGACTTTCCCTTTAAGGTATTTTGTTTGTTGTTTAACGCCGCACAAGCAATATTCCAGTAATATGACAGCGATATGTATATTATTGATTCCAGTGATTGACATCATGAGCATCGATCCAAACAATTGGGATACGATGACATGCAGTACACAAAGTCAACGAACCGGATCACCCGATCCATTAAGTTTCCTCTTACTACAAGCATAAGTTCCTGGGGATATTTATTCTCATCCAGAACCCACAAGAGTTCGTGTAATAAAGGAATTATGACAATTAAAACAACGAACAATATGAAGCGATACCCCTCAGCACCGTTCCATCCTTACCCTAGTCAAAATATGTATGTATTTCTACGCTGTGGAGATTCTTATCCTGCCACTCAGATGACCCTGCAAGGCAGTCAATACGATGTTCTGGAGTACCCGGCTTCAACAGGCACGTAACAACGCGCAACTACCAATGCGTTGTGATGATACGCCACTATCTCATTAGACATGGGTCCCTCGTGGTTCGATGCTGTTCAAATCATGATCATTTGACTTGATGAAATGGAAATTTTATCACCGTATACGCCTCTACAAGTCCCCGTGGAATTGAATTGGGCTGCGGAATGTCAACACATTCACATCACTGATGAAGCATGTTTTCACGTGTTCACTGTGCCGACCTAATTTTGAACAGGAGCGAAGGCTCTGCAAACAGTTGGATACAAACTTCCTTCGATTGTTGAAACACGGATAGCAGACTGGTCAGAGACCCGTTGTGCAGAGTTACGTCCCTTGGTTGTGCCACGTGCACTTGTGTGGACTCGAATCCCTAATTCATCGCATTCTAAATAATGCTACATGGTCTGTCCGCATCGTGGTCTTGTTCCTTGGTCCCGCTACAGTGGTGAACACTCCAGCCTGCACCAGTTAAGATTCTTTTCCCACATTAAGCTAACGTGAGTTGATAACATCCAAACACAAGCGAAAGCCAAGCTTCACCACACTCGGTCCTTTAATCATTCTAAACTGCTTGACAAAGGACATTTGAAATTTGAACAATCTGGCAAATGAAAATTGGATGTGACCAAAAATTTACAAACGTAATCAAGACATTAATTGGCTGAAAAGAGTAACGGGGACACTGCAGTCTTAAAATCCAGAACAAAACTATGATATCTGTGTCCAATACATCACCATCGAATAACCATTTCTTGTTTGTTTCATATTTAGCCATCATCAAACATGGGTGTCTGCTTTCTTTTTCCCGGCAGTTTACTTTTTTTATATTCGGCATGATTACAATGGCATATAACATATTAATGAAAGGGTTCTACTCTTTCGAAGCGTCATGACGTGTTTATGAGACGCATAATAGATAAACTGACTTCAGATTTACGAGTGCTTCCCGCTATACCTTATTTGGGACTTGGCCAGATATATTTTCAATGCTTCCTTTGTCAATGTTACAGAAATATCAACATGTGTTTACAGAAAATAAGATGTACGAAATATGGCCAGTCGAACCCGACTTAAGTCTACAGGATTCTCCAGTCCGTTCACACAAGATGGCATGGCTTTACTAGGAACATTAAATTGAACTTTAAGGACGGACTTTTCAGGTGAGCTCAAGGCTTCAATATTCAAAACGATCCTATTTTAAATGCTGACGTCATTGTTTTAACTCAAATGAAAATCGTACTTTTGATGGATGGAATATATGTCTGTTGACGCATCTGCTGTTTACAGAGCTTTTAAATAATAATTAAAAACCAACGGACGCTTCGCCGTGGGACTTCGAACATCTACCGTGAAGCAAGGTACGGTAGAGCGCGTGTGCCTTGTAAGCATTTGTCTAGCAAAGATGTTTGTTCATCCCACCTTGATTGCAAGTATCCCCGATGGAATTTTAAAGTTTAATCAGCATTAACATTGCATTTGATGTGACGCTTCAGTGAGCTCTTTGAGACCGAGGTCTCCAAGGTCATGCTTCTGTTAACACCAGGTGGCGACTCTCAATAATATATCGAGACAGCCAACGGTGTGTTCTACCAAGCTGATAGACAGGCGTCTTCTCTTCTGAAGTTAGCATGAAATAGAGGCACGTTACATGCTTAATGGGACCTTGTATCAACAGTACAGTGGCTGGGGATTCACCAGCATCTAAAATTGACATCGCAATCAAATTTGTTTCTAACGTAAACACTGGCGACGTATATCTTATTCATATTAATTATTTGAAGGATTCGTGAATAACTAATACAATAACCCCTCTGTTTGTGTGTGTGGGGATGACGCACCTGCTTATTGGTTTGTGAAGAAGATACATAAAACATGAGTTGGACAACGAATTCCGCACGGATTAGAGGTGTCTCGCGGGATGGCCGGTCATGAACTTAGAGAAGAGGGGAAGGGGCGGGTGGTCTAATGAAATATAGGGAAGGGTGTGAGGGTGTGGGGAGGCAAGGTGACAACGCAATGCGGTGGTAAGTAGAGAGGATGGAGAGTGAGGGAAGAGAGGGGTGATGTGTGCTATGCGGTAGGGGGGTAGAAAGGGACCCCATTAAAGTGGAATGGTTGGAGTGGTAAACGACAAGCCAAGCGTGTGGTGGGGGTCGATGGGCTGATTGATAGCCAGGGGAATATGGGGATCTGTTATTTGGTTCTTGATTTGGAAAAGGGAGAATTCTGAATCTTATAATTACGTAGGACATTCAATTACGCTACACAAGTGGACACCAAACGCATTTAATATATGTCAGCATTATTGACACTATGCTATTATACCAACCATTAACTAGACCCCTGGTACAAAGAGATCGTGTAAAGCCCTATGCTTGAGAGGATATAATATTATATTCTTGTTTTCTTGGGTGTTTCTATCTCGAATATATTGCTAGTGCACGCCAGTGATGATATGACAAGTAGCCTACAGTAAGGTATGTACTGAGCATAACAATGGGATATGACAAGTTGACACAGTGATGGCATGACTAGTAGACCCAGTGATGGTATGAAAAGAAGACAGATATGGTATGACTTGTAGACAGTGATGGTATGACAAGTTGACAGAGTGATGGTATGACAAGTTGACACAGTGATGGTATGACAAGTTGACACAGTGATGGTATGACAAGTAGACGCAGTGATGGTATGACAAGTAGACACAGTGATGGTATGACAAGTAGACACAGTGATGGTATGACAAGAAGACGCAGTGATAGTATGACTAGTAGACACGGTGATGGTATGACAAGTAGACACAGTGATGGTATGACCAGTAGACACAGAGATGGTATGACAAGTAGACGCAGTGATGGTATGACAAGTAGACGCAGTGATGGTATGACAAGTAGACACAGTAATGGTATGACAACTAGACACAGTGATGGTATGACAAGTAGACGCAGTGATGGTATGACAACTAGACACAGTGATGATATGACTAGTAGACACAAAGATGGTATGACAAGTAGACACAGTGATGGTATGACAACTAGACACAGTGATGGTATGACAAGTAGACGCAGTGATGATATGACAAGTAGACACGGTGATGTTATGACAAGTAGACACAGTGATGGTATGACAACTAGACACGGTGATGATATGACTAGTAGACACGGAGATGGTATGAAAAGTAGACGCAGTGATGGTATGACAGGTAGACACAGAGATGGTATGACAAGTAGACACAGTGATGGTATGAAAACTAGACACAGTGATGATATGACTAGTAGACACAGAGATGGTATGACAAGTAGACGCAGTGATGGTATGACAAGTAGACACAGTGGTGGTATGACAAGTAGACGCAGTGATGATATGACAACTAGACACAGTGATGATATGACTAGTAGACACAGAGATGGTTTGACAAGTAGACGCAGTGATGGTATGACAAGTAGACACAATGATGTTATGACAAGTAGACGCAGTGATGGTATGACTAGTAGACACAGTGATGGTATGACAAGTAGACACAGTGATGATATGACAAGTAGACACAGTGATGGTATGACAAGTAGACGCAGTGATGGTATGACAAGTAGACACAGTGATAGTATGACAAGTAGACGCAGTGATGGTATGACTAGTAGACACAGTGATGGTATGACTAGTAGACACAGTGATGGTATGACTAGTAGACACAGTGATGGTATGACCAGTAGACAGAGAGATGGTATGACAAGTAGACGCACTGATGTTATGACAAGTAGACACATTGGTGGTATGACAAGTAGACACAGTAACGGTACGACAAGTAGACCCAGTGGTGATATGACAAGTAGACGCAGTGATGATATGACAACTAGACGCAGTGATGGTATGACCAGTAGACACAGTGATGCTATGAAAAGTAGACACAGAAATGGTATGACAAGTAGACACAGTGATGATATGACAAGTAGACACAGTGATGCTATGACAAGTAGACACAGTGATGATATGACAAGTAGACACAGTGATGATATGACAAGTAGACACAGTGATGGTATGACAAGTAGACACAGTGATGTTATGACAACTAGACGCAGTGATGGTATGACAACTAGACTCAGTGATGTATGAATAGTAGACACAGTGATGATATGACAAGTAGACACGGTGATGTTATGACAAGTAGACACAGTGATGGTATGACAAGTAGACACAGTGATGGTATGACAAGTAGACACAGTGATGGTATGACAAGTAGACACAGTGATGATATGACAAGTAGACACAAAGATGGTATGACAAGTAGACACAGTGATGGTATGACAAGTAGACGCAGTGATGATATGACTAGTAGACACAGAGATGGTATGACAAATAGACACAGTGATGGTATGACAGGTAGACACAGAGATGGTATGACAAGTAGACACAGTGATGGTATGACAACTAGACACAGTGATGATATGACTAGTAGACACAGAGATGATATGACAACTAGACGCAGTGATGATATGACTAGTAGACACAGTGATGGTATGACAAGTTGACACAGTGATGATATGACTAGTAGACACAGAGATGATATGACTAGTAGACACAGAGATGGTATGACAAATAGACACAGTGATGGTATGACAGGTAGACACAGAGATGGTATGACAAGTAGACACAGTGATGGTATGACAACTAGACACAGTGATGGTATGACTAGTAGACACAGTGATGATATGACAACTAGACGCAGTGATGATATGACAAGTAGACACAGTGATGGTATGACAAGTTGACACAGTGATGGTATGACTAGTAGACGCAGTGATGGTATGACTAGTAGACACAGTGATGATATGACAAGTAGACACAGTGATGATATGACAAGTAGACACAGTGATGGTATGACTAGTAGACACAGAGATGGTATGACAAGTAGACACAGTGATGGTATGACTAGTAGACACAGAGATGGTATGACAAGTAGACACAGTCATAATATGCCAAGTAGACACAGTGATGGTATGACAAGTAGACACAGTCATAATATGCCAAGTAGACGCAGTGATGGTATGACAAGTAGACGCAGTGATGGTATGAAAGGTAGATGCAGTGATGGTATGACAAGTTGACACAGTGATGGTATGACCAGTAGACGCAGTGATGGTATGACAAGTAGACAGTGATGATCTGACAAGTAGACGCAGTGATGGTATGAATAGTTGACACAGTGATGGTATGACAAGTAGACAGTGATGATATGACAAGTAGACGCAGTGATGGTATGAATAGTTGACACAGTGATGGTATGACAAGTAGACACAGTGATGATATGACAAGTAGACACAGTGATGGTATGAATAGTTGACACAGTGATGGTATGACAAGTAGACACAGTGATGGTATGACAAGTAGACACAGTGATGGTATGACAACTAGACACAGTGATGGTATGACAAGTAGACACAGAGATGGTATGACATGTATACAAAGTGTGAATGTGGCTAGTCTACTACCGGTTGATATAATAAGTACACAAGGAGGTGAATAGCGCACATTCACACAGGCACATTCGGAGAGGTTCTTGGTCATTAATAAGTTACAACCACAGATGATTATCAGTCATACGAGGCTGTACATCATGAATTATAACGCTCAAATCAAGGTTAATTACGCGTAATCGCCTGATTAATTGCCAGAGGTTCCAGGGTGTCAACCCAACGGGATAAGGCAGCAGAACCATACGGTGTACAATACCAAGCTTCTTTTCAAGTAGTCAGTGGAATTACTCCTCGGGAGGGGCCATGCAACTGTCCAGTGTGCTATTAGCGTGTGTACCCCTCCACGCCACCCCTGCCTATCACGTGGTCGGGTCCTAACCATCGCACTGGCTTGTGGCTGTTGTGCGCTGGTATGTCGTTAATAAATGATATAGCTTCATCGCAGTTTATCAACTTTAAAGGTGGCTTTTGACTGTATCATTCATCTGTTCCCTGGTGTAGATAGTCACAGTCAAGGCTGTTCTGTTGTTTGTTTGTTTGTTTGTTGCCGCACTCAGCAATATTCTAGCTATATGACGGCGGTCTGTAAATAATCGAGTCGACACAAGACAATCCAGTAATTGACACCATGAGCATCAATCCACGCAATTGGGATCGATGACATGCATCAACCAAGTCAGCGAGCCTGACCACCCGATCACGTTAGTTGCCTTTTAATACGGCTAACGTGAGTTGCTAAAGACCTATTCCAACCCTGATCTTCACGGGTCGGAGGCTGTTCTGAAAACCTCAAATAAAAATAGGATTTTTGCCAAAAGGGTCCAAGCCACATCAATATTATTTCACTGAAGAGTGATGCCTTCGAGTTCGATACATTGATTCATGGTGGCTGATCAAGCACCTGGATTTAATAACTTCATCCGCAGACATATTGATTATACTGAAAATATTACTTAATACTGTTATCACTCGAAAGTGTTCAAAATGGAACGTACTACCGTTAGATAAAGCGAGTTTTTTTAACAGCATGCTATCGTCTAGTTCGTAGGAGCTTACATGCACAAACGATGCATCTATCACTTATTTGAAAACCTTTAGGGTTTTTCCCAAATTACTTTGGTTTGTTTCCTGATCAAACAAATCTTCATTCTATCGTTACGAATTCCATCGGCTGTACTTGCAGGTTGGAATCCTAATGAGGACGGCATGATACACGCATGCTCTCACGCCAAATCTTCACTTTGACACTTATCAAAAAAGGCCTGGTCAAACCCACCAGTATGGGTATGATGCTGAAAAACCTAGACATATGATCGGGGAGAAACGGAATTCGAACCACGATCATAGGTTTCTGGCGTAGCCAGGGGACGTAACTCTGCACAGCGAATTGCGGCGCCTAAGACGACTGGGCCACCACGTTCACTACCTTATAAGTAATTTTGAACACTGACCCGACACAAACTGGAAGGGCTGTGGTGTAATATGTTCTCCATCAACTTCTGATTTGTCACTGTCCCAGACCTTGACGTTTCATCCACCGTTGCCTTAAAGGAAGACATCAAGCGATATCCAAAGGCTGGGAGATTCAACCTAACACGTGACCGACAAAAAGGTCACGGTAGAATTAAAAACCTTCAGCACAGGTAACCAGAGCAATAAACGAACGGTTAAAACTTGAATTATGAGTTCAGCTACCAGCTATAACTACAAATCTCAGTTCGCCCAATGAAGCATGATAATCTGAGCCTAATTGTGGGATAAAAAGGCGATTGGAATGAGCGCTCCCGTGACTACCTTTAATGTGCCACAAAATAAACTGATGGAAATATGTACACTGGAGGAACGAATGGTTTGTAGCGCCTGTCGGTAGGCATAGCTGATCAGGTATTCCATGGCGTTAGTGCATTCAGTACATGGTCGTTCCCGTGACAATACAGATATGTAGGATAGTATAGATTCCGCTGCAGATCTACTCAACGGGAGGCTCAGGAGACATGAAATAAACACCGCAAGTGCGTATATGGCATTTACACGGGGGCAACTTATTGATATCACAAATTCGAATTTCAGCTATCAATAACAAAAGATATCAGTAGCAGTTGCAGGTTGGAATACAAATGACATACATGCTTCAGTTAGATTAACACTCATCACACAAGGCCTGGTAAAACCCATGAGCACGGGTATGGTGCTGACAAACATAGAAACATGATCATGACGAACCGGGATTCGAACCCACAATCCTGAGTTTCTGGCGTGCCCAAGGGTCGCAACTCTGCACAGCGATTTGCGTGCCTTGCACGACTAGGCCAACATTGCCCCCCAAACATAATACTTATACAAGATCATATAGACTCGTATGGCAAGATTTGTTTGTTGTGTTACTCGGCGCTCGGCAACTATCCATCAATGGCCGCCTGTAAATAATCGAGTCAGACAAACCAATGGTCGACAGTGTAAGGAACAGCCCGTATACAATGACATGCAATCAATTAAATCAGAGTCATATACTCAGCGTCATTATTAAAGGGTCATTTACATATACTGATGGAAACGAATAAGGGAACAATGAAAAATATAGCGAAAGAAATTTTACTGTCAGTAGATATGAAATCGCGCGCATACAAATTCAACACGTCAGAATGAAATGTTGAGATGAGATTGTGTTCATTTGGTAGACAGTGCATCCGCCATATAGCTGGAATATTTCCGAGTGCGGCGTTAAACAACAAACAAACCATGCTGCATTTTAACATGAATACCCCACTCAGAAACAGTATACTGTTGTTTGTTTTGTTTGTTTGCCTTTCAGCAATATTCCAGCTATATGACGGATATATGTAGATAAGCGAGTCTGGACCAGACAATCCAGTGATTGACATCATGAGCTTCGATCTACACTATTGGGATACGATGACATACATCAACCAAGTCAGCGAGCCTGACCACCCGATCCCGTAATTCGCCTCTTACGACGAGCAGTCACATTTTACTGCAAGCATGGGTTAATCTCTTCTCACCCGAATCTTCACGGGTCTCGTATTGAAGTAAACGTGGGCTCGGGTGAATTATTACAGAAATATACTATAAGATGATATTCACTATAAACACAGCTATCTCACATTGTGATGCTGTTGGACCTACAAAAGGACACCTCTGGGCGAGAGGGTCACGGTGCACTTGCCCTTCCTTATCGATCTGCCTTGTCTCCAAACATAACCTGTTTCCCCTTGGGTCAAAAGAGTTTCCGTTTACAACTAGAAAGCGTTTTCAGTACTTAAACCAGAGCTCCAGTGGCACTGAAGCTCACTTTTATCGGATGAATTGAGTGGGGATGTGCTAAACCTGATTTGGATCCTTAAACTTTATTCTAAAATATCCAATTGTCATGTTTATGCTGATAAAGTGTTTGGTGTCAAATTCCCAAACCAGAAATCCCTGCCATTTCTGTATCATATATGAAATTCATAAATTATGTTGTTCTATCAGTCACAAACTGTCACAGCCTCTAAAATCAACTGACATCGCTAACATCACGCTCTCCATCTGATCGAACTATGATAGTACATCAACTGAGTGCGATCCTGAAAATAATACTTCATTTTTCCTTCCAACACATGATGAAATGGTTTTGTGATCCGAAACTAGCTTCCACGGGAGACGCTGCTTGACTGAAATTTCACCACAACGCGCTGCCGACCACTGGGACATTTTCGGTTAATTTTTTACACAAAAGACTCTCAGGTGAGTTTCTGTATTTATCAGTCCCAACTGGCTTACACAAATATCATTTTGGTGAGATCAAGTCATGTCTCCTGGGTGATATCGCTTCAATGAAACTACATCACGCTGCATTGCAGACCATTGTGACCTCGTCGGTTACCATGACATAACAGTCAAATGACATCACTTATCACTCCCTGCCACCGAAGCTGCATGCTTAGCTGTACTGCTTTAACTAAAGACACTAGTTATTACCATTTACAAGTTAAGAAGGTTGAAAGAATGACTTTGGATGATAAATGAATTCACCCTTGTGTCTTTTGACATCAAGTATATCAACACTCGTGCGCAAAAAGAAACAAGGGTGAGATTTTCTACATCACATCCAACTTACGACATTTGCAAGTCACATAACTGACGTTACATGTATGGGCAGCTAATAATGATATTGAGGTTGAATCTGCTTTTATTTTTTGTGATAAACACACAAATGATCTACAAGTGTCTCGTTTTGACGAAGGTGAAGGTTTGCGATTCACATTACCATTAGAAAAGTCAAAGAAACTGTCCATAAAGTTCAAAGTAGAAGTAGGGTTATCAAAAGACAACTATTTATTATACTTGATAACTGGACAAATAATTAAAGCTTTTATTTTATACTGAACCGCAAAAGAAACGTCACCCCAAGTAACATTGCATGAAAAGTTGTCATTTAAATATCTGGGTATTTGTTGTCCAAGTTTCTAAAATTTAACATTACCTTGTCTAGAAAAATAAAATTGGATCACAAAAAACCGAAAGCAGATGACAATAAAACCGATCGCCCAAACGCATCACGGCAACGGCCATGGTAACCCGATGCACGTGCAAATTGAAATGCACATGCGTTCCCCCATTTCTTGCCTTATAAATATCCACCCAGATCGGATAACATTCATTCGCTGTTGAATTGCTACCACATGCCAAGATTGACAAGAAACCAGCGACACCAAGCCCTTGGACGATTGCAAGCTTGACAAACAGCCCAGCAAGTAGCAAATGCATTTCAAGTCCACGTAAGGACCATATACAGGCTCCAGCAACGGTAACAGACCACCAACACTACAGATGACCGACCACGTAGTGGACGACCAAGGGTCACACAAGATACTGACTTGTCATGCCATTTTCTCAGAGACTGGTGTTGTCTTTCACTTTAAGAACATTTGACACTTTAATTTCAATCTTGATGATCAGTTTTGCCAAGTTTCATCTTTTTAATATGTTTCAAAGTATGTTTACAGTTTTTGGACCCATTGATTTCTCATATATCTATCCATGGTGATGTTTCTTTTGCGGTTCAGTATATTATCATCTTTCAAAATCCGTTCTTCATACTGATGATTTGTTGTCACACTAGATGACAAATGGTACGTTGACAGTCATTTATTTATATGCAAGTGCACATCCACTCATGGTGGGTCAGACACGGTGCACACAAGATGGGGGTTGTTCAAATGATGATACAAGCATGAAACTCTAAGTTTCCCTAAGGTGACTGACAATGCACATTCTGTGCTTCCATCTCCTGGAATGTCCAAAACATCAAACAAGGGCCATAACTCTGGTCCTTAAATTCCCATCCTTGTATTCACAGCACTTTCAGAAAAAAGAACGGGTGGACAGGACGTATAGATTTGGGCTCCTGGTGGGGATTATAACCTTTCTGACGCAACTAATCTTACAGTGTGGCCATGATGTATAGAGCCCCATGGATGCAGAGTGACCATGGTTTCACGCCACTTTTGTCAATATTCCAGCAATATCATAGTGGTGAAACATGAAATAAGCTTCATTTCCAAGGATTTTACACAGAAATGTGCGTCCATTAAACACAAATGTATGGAATGGATGCAGATCCACAATAATATTTATTGTACCAAATTCTTGACAAGAAATATGAAATTAAAATAATTATCACATCTTGCAGTGCAGCACATTATTTAATTACTTTACACCAGCCTCATATTTCCTGAAAGGACCCTACAAATTAAACTGTTGGGGTCCCCTGTACCAATGTGGAGACTTAAACCAGGCCTCGCCATGGGGAGTGAACGGTGTATTCACAGGCCTACCCCTCTGTCCCTATATGCAACCACAGTGGCTCCAATGGCAAACCTAGGTCAGTTTCATCTTTCTTCAGCCATGTTTATTAAAAGTTTGTTTCCAAAGCAAAGCGACTTGATCTACATCATGAATAAATATAAAGACTGGTAGCAAGTGTTATAAACTTTAAAATGTTATAAAAAAAGTTACATAATTAGTGAAAAACATTTTTTAATATTTTTTTTATCTTATTTAGCCCACATGCTCTGTTGGTTGAGGTTGGAGATGACAACACAAAACATATGGATGGCCCAAGATGCCACACAAAGATCAGAAACAAAACCATGTACACAAATGTTATATTTTTAATGATATGTACAAGGAAATGCATGATGGTGTAACATACAGTGTGTGAATCATACATATTTACACATGCCCAGCAGAAGTAGCACAGGAACCCCATCTACCATCTGGCACAACATGACACTTCTTCATCCTGGTGGCAATAGCGCTCACACACTGGGAAGTATTTATCAAAACAATAAAGAATTGGTACAGATGTTCAGAACATTTCATCCATGAGCTATCTAAAAACCTGGCCAATCAGCCACAAACAATGGCCCTCTCTATGTGTCTAATGTGAATGAGTGAGTCAGTCGGTTTTAAGGCTGCTTTTAACAGAATTCCAGTTATATCACAGCGTGTCAGCTTAATTTGGGAGGAAAGCCTGAAGTGATGCAGGTCTTGGACGTTTACCACTTCGGTGAAACCCATGAGCACGGGTATGGTGCTGATAAACCTAAAACCGGGATTCGAACTCACAATTATAGGTTTCTGGTGTGCCAAAGGGACACAACTCTGCACACTGAATCGCAGCGCCTTAGATGAAAGGAGCACGGGACCATCCGTGCCCTCCTATGTATCTAAAGCAATGTCTTTAAGAATAAGTCCCAAATCAATATCATTTTTTATCAAGGCCATGTCACAAATTGTACATACCCTTATGCACCCACCCACCCCAAACACAGTTTTTGTGGCCCTCCATTGATTCCACAGACTTTCCATGGACTCTCAAAGATGCCACTTAAAGATAGTGCCTCTTTCCAGCAATACCCAACTTCTCAAGTTCTTAGTTATACTGCTATTCAGTATTCCACCTGGAATCAAAAGTCTGCTCTTTGAGACTTTGAAAGGCTTCCCATAAGATATGTCAGCTTAATTCTTTAAGTCACAACCCTGTAACCATGAAGGGAGAAAAACTGCAGCTGTCTGGACGGGACTCCTAGTCCAAGGGAGGCAACTCCTGTCAGCAGTCTCTCCTTAATTTTCCTCAATGGCCAAAGAATCTGAAATAAATTACACTGCAAATGAATCAGTCAATACAATGATAGATAGTTTACAGGTTTGAACAATCAACTATTTTGTAAGCCAGGCTACAAGCGATTTTTTTCAACCTCAAACCAACTTTAACTGAAACTGTTTTTTATTAGGGAGTATCTACAGTAAGTAGACAAAGGAAGGCATCATTGGTTTGTTGGCTGGTTGGTTTGTTGTTTAACGCCACACTCAGCAATAGTCCAGCTATATGACGGTGGTCTGTAAATAATCGAGTGTGGACCAGACAATCCAGTGATTGATATCATGAGCATTAATCCACGCAATTGGGATACGATGACATGCTTCAACCAAGTCAGAGAGCCTGACCACCCGATCCTGTTAGTCGCCTCTTACGACAAACAGCATCATTGGACTAGAACAGTATATAAGAGTGCTGATACGTGTTTACAACTAAACAGAAAGAAGCATTCTCATACTCATGGTATAAACATATTAAACATTATAAGAGCTCCTATTTCAGCATTCTGCTCTGTGAAAATATATGATAATATACACGATACACATAAACTTGTAAGATTCAAAAACTGTGAAGATGATTGATGACCTATATGATAATCTTTTCAAGTATATTACTTCTTTATCACGTATGTGAGGTTCTGATTTCATATGTCAGTAAGTAATGTCATATTGTAATATTCAGGGGGGCAGTTGAAGACACAGGCAAAGAAATAAGAATCCTTTCCTAGCTTTTATGTAGTAACCTACTGATACAGTCTGTGACTTAATCCACTAGCGTGACTAGTCTGAAGTAAAAGTCCTGCAAAATCATGAACTGTTTGATTGCCATTTTCTGGAAGTTGGTAAGCAACAATATAGACAAGAAATTGTATGGATGACAACTTCTTTATTGTATTCGGATGCAACGTTTCGGTAAAGATTGAAGTGAAGTAAGACAGCACAGTCCAGGGCTTGATTTAGCTATACAAAACATGCACCAGTGCAACCTGATATTGACAAATGAACCAAATATCTAAGTCTACATGCACCAAGTGCAAGTAGAGCTACAGATAAGCTGCGCATTTGCGTAAAATACCCCCCAAAATGATTCATAACCCAATAACTTTCAATTACCTTGTGTACAGAAACTCATGCATTAAATGAAAAACTCAAATGTATAAAAACAGCACATGTACAACGGAGCTAATTTCCAAAACACAATTACAAACTCATTTACTTTCCAAATCAAGCCTATATTTAGAACCGTTATAAACATCTAAAGCATTTCAAGTTTTTTAAATCTCAAATGTTTACTCATTTTGGGAAAAACCCAATAGAGTAATGAATAGATGAGAGAAAAAATATGGGTTCCCAATGAAAAATATAATAACCCAATTAAACTAGAAACCTTTGAGTGAAAACTCAATTGCTCAAAAAGTTATCTGGAGCTCTGAGCAAGTAAAAAAAAAAAATATGTGTCTGACTCATGCTTAATTGTTCACACAACACTGATCTTTGTACACATTACCTCCAGGCTATACTTACCATACAATGTACTACATAAATAATTGCTCTGTTATGTGTAATTGGTCATGCTTTGGGGCTTGACATCATCAAACTGTGGACACGTCAAGATCATGTTCACATGTTCCAACAACGTTTTACAGCAATATGTCATTAATTTATTGACACTGGTAGCAAATCAGGCCTATGTTTCGACTTTGATAAATTAATGGGACCAGGGTGCAACCTTTTTTTTTGTCTAGAGCGTCTTGGTTTTCATGCCAACATGCACCTGGTGCAAGGTAAATCCAGTTGGGGCGACCAGGAATGGCAGCTGTTTCCACAGATGTCCGACCACACATGAACTGGCGATGCCAGTGTTTAACAACGTCATATGATGGGGCATCTTCCCCATAAGTTGCTTTCATTTCATGGAAAGTTTCTTTTGGTGTGTGACCTTTCAAATATAAAAACCTAATCACTGCTCGGTATTCTACTGGCTCCATTGTCACACCCTACTTGATCATAACACCTGTAAAAGTGGTAAGATTAATAGTTCGGTGCTGCAAATTCAGACATAACCCATAGATACATGTATCATTATACATGTGAAATTTCAACCAAATATGATAACCCTAAGTGGTTTAGGGGAAATCTTTAATGAACACCCCTTGTACATTCTAATAAGGATTAACTTGAGGCCCTATCGCTCACCTGTATATTTACGCAATCATGACAAAATCTACATTTGCATTGTACATGTATATAATACTGCAATACGGTCTGCCCCACCATTTGTACAATTTGGATCCTCACCACCGGAGAATGCTTTTAACCAAATGTGGTTGATATCTATCTCTAGGGAAGAATTTGTTTAAGGCAATAGAGCCAAATTACCCCTATTTGGCCCTGCCCCTCAGCCCCTTGGGGAGTCAGCCTCTCCATTTGTATAATTTCGAATTCCCACCACATAGGGATGATTCCAACCAAATATGGTTGATATCTATCTCTTAGTTCCAGAGAAGAATTTATTTGAAGCAATATAGCCATATTACCCCAATTTGGCCCCACCCCTCAGCCCCTTGGGGATTCAGCCACTCCATTTGTACAATTTTCAATCCTCACCACCGGAGAATGTTTCCAACCTAATATGGTGGATCTGCATCTCTTAGTTCTAGAGAAGAAGTTGTTTAAAGCAATATAGCCATATTACCCCACCCCTCAGCCCCTTGGGGGTTCAGCCTGCCTATTTGTACGATTTTGGACGCCCATGACCTAGGGATGCTCCGGTCAAATTTCGTTAATTTCCAATTAGTGGTTCAGAAGAAGAAGTCGTTTGAAAAATTGTTGACGTACGGACGACGGACGGAAGCAACAGTATGGCATAAGCTCACCTTGGTCCTTCGTACCTGGTGAGCTAACAAAAACAACATGAGAGTATACATGAACGGGATTAACAACAACAGTATAAAGATATACACCGAAACGTTGCATCACATCATAACAGTGGTCATCCATAAAATATCTTGTCTTGACTGCAGCCAAATTATGTTCAGTCTTGTGAGCCCAGATAATATAAGTCCACACACTAAAATTAAAACATAAAAACAATGATCCAAAAAGTCAAATATGGGTGAGAAGACACAAAAGTTTTGGCCCAGACTGCTGATATAATCATGTGTTTTTCAGGATATCCTAAAGAAACAAGTGACTCTCATTTGACATTCCTGTGAAAGGAAACAGGAGACATGAACATTCTCGGGACTCACACTATCATAAGAAACATGATGAAGATGTTCCACATGGCAATGAAGATCCTGAGGTGGCGGAGACTCAGCAGGAAGCTCCGGACCTTGTCTCCTGAAACAAACACAGTTGCCATGGAAACAGTCTAAGGAGAAACACAAGACAACCAATGCAGGACATTGTCTACAATATATTTTAAAGTCCTGATCATTTTGTGAAAATAAATAAACTAAACAAAAAGATATTTCAGAATGTTTTTTTCATATTTCAAAATACTATCTATACATAAATGATGTCACTTGAGCAACTGGTCTTGCAGTTTAATCTACTGTATGCACAATTGTTTTGTTGTGAACTCGCAATACAGCATTAATAAGAACATGAGGATTACGGTTTTAGTGATTTTCAGATCATTAGTGATGTATTAGGGTGTGTCTATCATTGGTGAGAGACAGGAAAGTAGAACTGTGGTTTGGGTTAGACTGAGTCAGGGCATACTGTGTCGTGGGCTAATCAAACTGTGATCGGAATACGTCTGTGACCAGGATCCGGATTGTGTCCGATTGGAGGAGTTTCTGTATCACGTTTTCAGATCATTAGGTTACGGTTGGCAGGGTCCATAAACCAACTAAATAAGTCCACGTAACAGGAGCTGTAGCTGGTCAAATAGGGTTAAATTTGAAGCTGCACTGGCGCCAGATAATCAGTTAAAAAGGAATGTAATATGTGAGCATTTTTTATATTAACCAAAGAGTAACCATGTATTGTAACCAAAGAGGTTATTGAGGTTATAGGAAAGGGGGACCACAACTATCTTGAGAATAAAAGTTTACATTTCCAAAAAGAAGAGAGAGAAAAAAAAGTCGGACCAAAGGTTGACCTGAGTAGCTTGTGTAACCCTGTAAGCAATGTATGGTGTATTGTTTGAGAGACTTGGACATGTGACTGAACTGGGGACCAGGTTGTGTCTACCAAGCTCCAGGCATTTAGAGCTGGGAGAGAGTTTTTGAGTTGGACAACTGAGATGGGTCCAGGACAGTCTCACACTCACTTTGTCCCTGTATTGACCATGTAAGTCTACGACATTCCCACCAGTGGAATCATGTGATGTATTCGGATGTGTCCATCATTTGTGAGAGACAGGAAAGTAGAACTAGAGCTAGACTGAGTCTCTGCATACTGTGTCGCTCACTAATCGAACTGTGATCAGAATATGTTGGTGACCAGGATCCGGATTGTGTCCGATTGGAGGAGTTTCTGTATCACGTTGAGTATTCACCTTTTCAGCTTTGCGATATATATATGTTAGTTTGCCAGATTATAATTGTCAGTTGTGTAAATATTGAGTAATTGTAGATTTTGGTAATAATTAAATATTCTTAATAGCAAAACTTATTTGGTCCTTCCTTTTTGTTACTTGAGGTGAGTGAGTGAGTTTGGTTTTATGCCGCTTTTACCAATATTACAGCAATATCACTGCAGGGGACCACAGAAATGGGTTTCACACGTTGTACCCATGTCGGGAATCGAACCTGTCGGTGTGACGAGCGAACACTTTAACCACTAGGCTACCCTACCACCCGTTACTTGAAGCAGTGTGTCACTCGTAACAGGAACTAGATTCAATGGTTAGTGTTGTTATCGTGTGTTGTTTTCAGTCTGACCATTCAGCGCTCTAATGAATACGTTGAGGATCACAAAGTCATCAGTATCCCCACCCTTTTAAATATGTGCATTAAAATTAAGAAAACAGTTTACAGAGTAACTTGAAAGAATCAAAGGTTGGAAGTATACAATTTGCTTTTTTAACTTGTTTCACAGATAATCCAGTGACTGTTATTTTGAGCAACAAACCAAGCCATCAGAGTGCATATACACACAACCTACCAAGTCTCTGAGCACCCATCCATTGAGTTGCCTCTTACAATGAGCACAGGTTATTAGGAACCAATTCTTGCCTGGATTCCCCATGGGTTTCCTATTCAGCCACTTCTTACTATTAGCAGTGAGGTGTCGGGGACACATTCTACCCAGGTACCAGTGTGTAGGGCTGGGATGGGTAACTCGGGTATCCGGGTTGAGTGAGTACTGAGTAGGACCCGGGTACCCACAAGACTACCCGGACGCGTGGTTAGTCACGTGATATATTGTTTAATGACAAAAATTATCTAGAACTCTATGGTTACACTACACATGCTACAAGTCACTAATGTTCGCATTTCTTTCTGACTGTGCACCCATTCCTTCAGATTTTTCATATGGTTGAATAAAGATATAACTTAATTCAACTTCAGTGTACGAATGACCAGATTGTTTAATATGTGTATCTAAATCGTTTTGACAGGGCTATGCTAAAAATGTTCCCAATCGGACATTTTTAGACATCTCCTGAGGCCTACAGTGGGTACCCAGGTAGGGTCGGGTAATAGGGGAGGTTAGGTACCCGGGTAGTAAATTTGGACTCGTTACAGCCCTACATGTGGGGCAATGTTATTTTCACAAAATTTGTAAAATATTTCACTTAATTGCATTGGCAGAATTGTTTATACAGCTAAGATAACGAGAAAGACTCTTTTCTAGCGTAAGATGCTTCTAGTGACAATCATGTTCAATCACTCAAGCATCACTGGTGAGCCATGAGACCCAGTCGTCTAAGGCCAACAAGTTGCTGTGCAGAGTTATGTCCCTTTGGCTTTCTTGAAACCTTATGTGGGTTGGAATCCAACAATCGCCCACATTACGTTTGTAGGCTTGTCAGCACAACCCACATAAGGTTCACCAAAGTCGTAAGTAAATATCTTAAGACCTGCATCACTTCAGGATTTCCTCCCACATTCACCGAACATGTTGTGACACTGTTCCTTTGTTTGTTGTTTAACAAAACACTCAGCAGTATTCCAGCTATATGACGGTGGTCTGTAAATAATCCAGTCTGGACCAGACAATCCAGTGATTGACATCATGAGCATCGATCCACGCAATTGGGATACGATGACTTGCATCAACCAAGTCGGCGAGCCTGACCACCCGATCCCGTAAGTCGCCTTTTACAGCAAGCATGGGTTACTGAATACCTATTCTACCCTGGATCTTCACGGGTCCGTACACTTAAATACTATTCAAAGCAGAGTTAAACCCAACTCACTCACCCATCCCTGTTCATACAAAACAATAGCCAAGCATGAAACATTCCCAACACTATCCTAGTCTGGGGCCAACCTCTCGACAGACTAGAAACAATGGCTTATAAGAATTGCGCAAATGGCATTGTAAATAAACCATAGTAATGGAGTGTGCAGACAAGTGAAACACTGTATCCATGATCTGAATCATTATTGCTAGGACCGCAGTACTTCCTGAATCTAACCTCTCATTAAGCAATGGAGCATGAGTTTAATATTAATACCTCTGGGGTCTAGCATTAAAGATGCTATCATAGAACATGATTAACTCATACACTGACAAAGCGAAATACACGGCCTTGTAATGACATTATCAAGCTGATTATTATGATTATTCAACCATGAGCAGGTCATTGACCACATTTGTCAACTTAAGTTAGATATGAAACATGAAGAGAACTGTTTTGAAATTCTCTGAACACTACTATATGAGCACATAAAATCAAAGGGAGATAACTTAAAATACATTTGCAATCACAAAACCCATTTACGATGTTTCTATCAATTTTATCCCCCAACATACAAAAACAGAGAGATATGTTTCTTTTCGGTTTCAATCACACTGCAATAATCTAGCTGGTAAGATTTCTAACCTGAACCAAAGTGCATATTCACCGAGAATGCGCCAGATCATTTGCTGATGAGCAAAGCTGGTCAAACATGAAACCCAGAAAAAAAACATATACATGTATATAGTGATTAGAACACCCCTAAACTGTCAGAAATCCTACTATCAGTCCTCAGGATATCTTTACCATTAAATGAATCGGCTAATGCCAATTTCTATCTCTGACAAGGCCATGGTTCAGATATATATGTGTATGCTTCAAAAACTGTTGAGTGTGTGATTATTGATTAACCACACACCAGCTATTTGGCAGATATTCAAGCGAGTCAAAAACAGAGCCACAGAGATGTTGAAAATGTAAAAGTTGACGACACACGGACAGACAATGGGTAATGTGTCTTTCAGACAGATGAGCAAAATTAACTCAAATTCACTGAACTCCTTGGCATATTATGGCCCATTTGAAGTCAGTGAAATATAGCAAGGAGTGATATCAGTTCACCACTCAAAAGACTTTAGAGATGACACAGTTGTTTCATATGACAATAGATAATCTTTAGATCTGACAGACTAACTATAGCCATATGAAAATATCAGGTGTTCTTTAAATTCTTTTGAGTGGTATATCGTCTTATAATCCAAAGCTCTTACCAACTGTTGGATCCCGTTCAGCACCAAATGCTCCCTCTTCTTGCGTCTTTTTTCTGAAAATCAATTCATTAAGTTATCACTTTGGAAGATTTAAATTTATCTGCAGTTTATATCTTAAGCAAAAACATTCCTCACAACTATTTGATAAACTTGGATTATTATTTATTTGTGTGTCCAGTTTTGGGAATTATGAAACAAGATGATATTCCACACAACAAAGGAAGATTTATCAACTGCCACAAGCTTCTTTGTATTTCATATTGTTTTTAATACAATGTTGATGCTGATTATTTGACAATTTGAATGAATATGATAAAAATCCCGAATTGCTGATGTTGTCAAACTTGAAGATCCCAACAACCCCATGCTTAAGCATGTTGAGGAAGTAAGATTTTTATCCCACATCAATCTTTTGAACTTCAACTTGACAAGATGACAAAGCCAAAACGAATGAACAATTCAGAGTGACGTAATGCTACACACATAGGAAATATTTCCATTTAATCGTGTCAGTTCTTTCATTTATCCCTGTGTGTGTACTTACAATTTGAAGTTTAAAACTGCTCCTGCATTCATGAGGAGAGTTCTGGAAAATGAAATCATGAAATCATTCAAAAGTTTTTAATGCATTGGAATGAATACCTCATATGTGAGAATGCAGGAAAACAACTATCTGTGCATCAACCAAGTCAGTGAGCTTGACCACCCGATCCCGTTAGTCGCCTCTTACGACAAGCATGGGTAGCGGAAGACCTATTCTAACCAGAATCTTCACAGGTGCAAAGCATCAGTGAGTGAGGTATGTTATAAAATGCTTTAGACAGCCATGTCATCATGATAGAGCTGCCTTGGACAGTTACGTCGCCATGATAGAGCCTTGGACAGTTTAGTTATGTTGCTATGATAGATAGAGTCATGGACAGTCTTGTTGCCATTATAGAGCCTTGAACAGTCATGTTGCCAAGATAGAGCCTTTGACAGTCATGTCGCAATGATAGAGCCTTTGACAGTCATGTTGCCATGATAAAGCCTTGAACATTCATGTTGCCATGATAGAGCCTTGGAAAGTTATGTCGCCATGATAGAGCCTTGGACAGTTTAGTTATGTTGCTATGATAGATAGAGTCATGGACAGTCATGTTGCCATGATAGAGCCTTGGACAGCCATGTTGCCATGATAGAGCCTTTGACAGTCACGTTGCCATTACAGAGCCTTGAACAGTCATGTTGCCAAGATAGAGCCTTTGACAGTCATGTCGCAATGATAGAGCCTTTGACAGTCATGTTGCCATGATAAAGCCTTGAACATTCATGTTGCCATGATAGAGCCTTGGAAAGTTATGTCGCCATGATAGAGCCTTGGACAGTTTAGTTATGTTGCTATGATAGAGTCATGGACAGTCATGTTGCCATGATAGAGCCTTGGACAGTCATGTCGCCATTATAGAGCCTTGGACAATCATGACGCCAAGATAGAGCCTTTGACAGTCATGTCGCAATGATAGAGCCTTTGACAGTCATGTTGCCATGATAAAGCCTTGAACAGCCATGTTGCCATGATAGAGCCTTTGACAGTCATGTTGCCATTATAGAGCCTTGAACAGTCATGTTGCCAAGATAGAGCCTTTGACAGTCATGTCGCAATGATAGAGCCTTTGACAGTCATGTTGCCATGATAAAGCCTTGAACATTCATGTTGCCATGATAGAGCCTTGGAAAGTTATGTCGCCATGATAGAGCCTTGGACAGTTTAGTTATGTTGCTATGATAGAGTCATGGACAGTCATGTTGCCATGATAGAGCCTTGGACAGTCATGTCGCCATGATAGAGCCTTGGACAATCATGACGCCATGATCACAGAATGTCAGCTTAAGGCGTACAAAAAAATTAAAAATAATATTACCTGACCCACTGTTATATATAAAGTGACGATCCTAACTTTGAACAGACGAAAGGCACACTTGATTATCAGCAGTTGTAGTCATCCAACAATCATAACAAAAAATGTCTACCACAATGACAGGATGTCACAGCTAATTAGGTTAAATTACACGAAGTTGCATAACTTATCAAAGCGATTTGGACAACTATGTCAACAAGGCACCATACAGATAATCAACACTATATCACTAAAACACTGGGTAAAAATAACAGCTCTGGTTTCAGGGGTGGGAGATCTATTTCTTCAACTAAGCCTATATATGAATCTATTGACTGGGGTGATAAATACAATAAATAAAATGTCATTTTCCGGATGATCAGCAGATGTCTACGATGTGTTCAATGGCTGATAATGGTTTCAACCGCTAGCAAGTTTAATTACAGACAGCCTCGGGCTTCAGTTCTGCGGTGTAAATGAGCACTCACTCGCACAGAAACAAACATCAGAAACTTTTCTCAAAATTCTACACCCGTCGATTCATTTAGACATTATCAGCCGCAACAAGCGGCGAGTAAACCTGTGCTGCAAGTGTTAGAATCTGACAATGTTCACATACCCACATATTATCAAGTCTGATATCATTTCTTATCAGTTACGGCGACGAGTTCTAAAACGATTTCACTTTCCAGCTCTTCTGTTTACTCCAGCCACGGTGTACAATTCCCACTGCCACCTACAGTCAAGGTGAGATAACTCTCATATGTATTCCCAAACTGCAGTCCGTTAAGAAAATATTGAAAACACATAACGTTCCGAAATTACCTTATATAAAAAAAGAATTAAGAAAATGTATCTTCCTTTCAAAGTTAATTTCATTTGTACAACTTGATTCTTGTACAAGAGAAACATAGTTTTAGATAAGCGATTTTTATGTATATCATTTACTTCCTGAGATCAGAGTCCACGTAAATATTTTACACTCCCTGTAAAGTAATTTCGTTTTCCCCCCTTTGTACCATACTAGATAACAACAATATACATGTTAGTAGAAAGGTCGCCACAAGTGTTAGCGAAAATTTCATGGACAACGGTATAAGGATCTATACCGAAATGTAAAATACTGTAAAATAACTTTTAAAGAAGTTGTTATCCATAAATTGTGTCTACTTTGTCATCCGCCAACTTCTAAGAAATGCCCATCAAACAATTCACAACAAATATAACAAGTTGTAAATATATGTACTTCCTATCCAATTACCCAAAGGTCCCATGGACATTTCAGAAGACTGCATTACAAATAGAGCACGGTGTTGTAGAATAAAGTTCAATTAATTTAGAAGATGGCTCGAATCAAGGCTGTAGTTTGACAAACTCAATTTGATTCTTGTTGTGTACAATAAAAAGCCTTATCATAACATATCGGTTTACTTGGTCTGTGGACTTTGACTTGTTACCAAAGACTGGAAGCTGTTCAAAACTTTGATCGTGTGCTCAGTAGGGCGTTAACCTATCCGTCATCAAGCGAGCTCACAAAACGTCACCAGGCTGAAAACAGTCGCCGAAACACAGCAAACATAAGGTTAAGAGAACATAGCTGTTGTACTTGTATCAAATACACCACCATCGAATCATTTCTTGTTTGTTTCATTTTTAGCCACCTTCAAACATTGGTGAAAACCTTTGACCATCAGTGTACATTGGTCCACGCAGTTGTATATGAATATATTATTATTAGGAAACATGTGTTGGCTAAATCACCGCCTATCATGTGGGTTAAAGAAAATACTTCTAGACCAAGCACTTAGTGATAAAAACAGTCGACTATATGAAGGTGTATCATATGACCATTCTGGAGTGAGTGAATGAGTAAGGTTTTACGCCGCTTTTAGCAATATTCCGGCAATATCACGGCGGGGGACACCAGAAATGGGCTTCACACATTGTACCCATGTCGGGAATCGAATCCGGGTCTTTGGCGTGACGAGCGAACGTTATAACCACTAGGCTACCCCACCGCCCCTGACCATTCTCGATCTTGACACAGTAATTAGTGTCCCTGTGTGATAAGGAGACGCTTTAATCAGTGTTGTGTGTTATTCCCAGATTGCTTGCATCATAAAACACACCATTAACAGAGTCGAATAAAACATTGTAGGACATGGCGAATAAGGTAGCTTTTTCAAACAGGACGTCTAGTTTAAAGGGAGGCCATGTTGGTTACAGTCTGTTGCACACGTCTCCACAACACCAGACGTCTTGGCAGTGTAATTTGTACCTTGTGTGAGATTTAGACATTGTAATTGGGTAATAGGTTATTGTCATGTACATCTTAAGACGAGAGCTGTTTAATGAAACTTGAATTTGCAGACCACTTGTTTTTTTAATAAAACTTGAGTCAGCAGACGAGTAAAAGGTATGAATAGTTTAATAAAGCCTGAGTTAGCAGACCTTACAAAGTGTTGTTCTATAGGGCGTAGGTTGGCAGAATGACCTGGTTTAACTTGCATGAACTGCGATTGACCCGAACCTGGTCTCGCTGTGTCATGAAGGTTGTAGTGTATTAGTATTGTGTTTCGTGACGTACTTAGTTTGTGGTAGATGTGTGAAGGATATGGTGTGTACTTTGTTTCCATCACAAACATTCAATATCCCTGTCATGACAGATCAACTACAGACATTTGAAAAATAAGGATGTTCTTACACTTTGAGATGTATACATAAAATGACAAATTCAGTTCGTAAATATGAACATATTTTTATTATGCTAAGTTTCACGATGATAATATCAGTCTCAAAGTGGCATGACAATGTTATATGATCATCATGCTATAATGCCAGCAATAAAAGCTTGCAGAAAACAGTCAGCGGGCATAGCGTGCATGTAAAATGAGTATACGCCTCAAGTCAATAAATTAATAAATTAAAAACAAGATAATAAATAAATTAAAATCATGGAATCTCAAATGAGACGTTTTGAAGCAGAGTATATACATGTACAATTATAGATGAACCCATGCATTGCGTTGTACCTGTTTGAAGTAAAAGACTTCTGAATGTACGTATACAATGGTATGAATGCACGCCTGTAAATATCCTTTGTGGTGCTTTATGTTTGGAAATAAATGAATATTGTAATACAACCATTTGCCAAATGCACGTCAAAACATGGCACAGTTTATACAGGCCCTGAAACAGTTCTTAAAGTTAATCGGTAATCCTCCTTTGCACACCTGATACCGTCAAAGTTGACTGTTGTTCGTGTCTTAATCCGTTCTATTTTCATCACTGGGAAACAGCACAGCTGATATTTGTCAATCACTACCTCCTGCTTGGGACGCCCCACCGCCCGGAGTTAACCCAGCCCATTGTGATCACGTTGTATCTCACAAGCCGGAGGCACGCTCTGTTCATCCTCGGCGCACAGAAAGAGATCACTTCCTGTATACAAAGACACCGCCAAGCTGTGCCGTAGGCAAGGATTCACTATCTGTTTAATCAAAATACGTCACATGTATTATGTAACCAGGAAGCCGAATGAACTGGTGTTGCGAAGTCGGCGTGGACTCCACGTGTCCATGTGTGCGACAGGGAACGCACCTGCCTATCCACGTGACATCATGATGGCTGTTCTGTCGATGTCTGAACAATCATTGCCTCGGGAGTATTGTTCTCAATATCCATCTCTTCATCCTCGCTGTCGGTGATGTTGTTGTCAACGAAGTCGGCGACATCGTCCTCCTGCTCTTCCCACTCCGTTCCTAGCTGTTTCCGCAACGCCATCACCTCGTCAGCCTTTGCAGCGGCGTAAATGTGGTACATGTCGCGCATGTTCTCTGCGGACATCAGACGCATGCGCAGAATGTAGCGGTAAGACCGTCTGTGGTCTGCACGTGCTTTGAAGTAGCGCACCTCCAACGAACGAATTTTCCTGTTGATCACAGTAACTTGGTCGCAAGCACGTCGAAACCGAATCTCCGCACACATAACCCTGACCGTCAATTCTTCTTGCGTGAGAGGCAAGTGCCCGGATGATGGAAAAGAGTCGTGAATTTCTGTGGTCTCCATGTTGTTTCTGTTCTACTACCCGAGTGTTGTGAACCTCTCGAAGCATCGGTGTCTTGGTTAATGCAGTCAGGTGGCCACGTGTTCCTTCGTGGAGAATGACCTCTCACCCAATGACATCTGCTCGACCTGGCCAGGATGTTACCTCCTTCACCCTTATTACGTCACGACCCCTGCTGTCAAAACATGTCGCCGGGGTAATAACTTTGGCTCAACTCACTCAATCAACCGGAATCTCATTATGCTAATTTGCATAGTTTCTAATGAGCCGTTAATGAGGCGACGTGTGTACGGGTGACGTACCTTCCCGTCTTGCTCCAGTGACTGCTGGCATCCCAGCCAATCAGCATCATCCCGCTGGACATCAATGGCCTTGGACATTGACAGGCTTGGTTATTGTTTGGTTGTGATGTCGGCGCTCTGATGAAACACCTGTATCTGTTGTCTGTATACAACAGTCAGTACATTGACAGTTTATCTAGTAATGTTAGCATGAGACTGACACTGACGCTTATTAACCACTCCGCTAAAACAACAGTGTGTTTAACAGGTAAGCTATGGCGAAATATTGTTCCACGTTACAATGAGTGTCATTGGTGAAAATGTGTATTTTTTATTACTTGCGGGTGTATTCTTATTAAAACCCGCTTGGCAAAAGAGATCAATTATTACAGTAGACACAATTATAGGTAACAGCTTCTTTAATATGATATTTAATAAAGATGAAAGTATACACTTGGACTTGACAAGAAAATTACAAATGTCATTAAAATGTTACTAGGCTGAAAACAGTGGTCATTGCAAACTTAAGGTACAAAACATGACCATGATACCGTCAAATACATCACCATCAAATCATTTCTGATTTGTTTCATTTTTTGCCACCATCAAACATGGGTGTATACTTTCTTTTGCAAGGCAGTTTATTAACGTGAAAGCAAATAATGTATTAATCATTCACTCCCTAAACACGCCACGTACGCTTGCTAGCAAAGAAGTCGTAAGGGAATATTTGATTATATCAAAGGTACTCGTAGATAAAAATCTTAAGGGCTTTCAATCCTTTCATCATCCCCAAGAGATGACAACAAAGTGAAAGCTTCGAGAACTTTATCTTCTCTCAAAGACCAAACATCCGTATCAATTCACACATTCAATGTAAAAAAAGATCAGACTTGGTCAAATTAGACGAGTATATAAAATACGACGATCCTAGCTTTATAAACATAAATCGTCAAAAACAAGCAACTGCAAGTTAGTAACATAAATTGATAAGTCGTTTAAAACAAAAACTGGTCGCAAGATGACACTGTCAAATGAACATAAAACGCCAGAGAATAACCAGTCCCGATTATCCTACGAAACAGATTCAAAGGCAAAATGGCGGTGAAAACTACATGTATTTTTCGTTGACATCAAAATGCGGAACTTATGGACAAATGGCTCAACATAGAAATATGTTTATATGAACTGATCGTAAATTGATATACATCATACCATGTTGAATGGCAAATAAAATGGGTTTAAACGATTTGAATCAAACTTGCATGGACTCATTTGCTCGAGCCGAGTCCTCCTTTAAGTGACATCATGTATAAATTCCTTTATTCACCCCTATTATCAATCTATGATTGTATGGATCTGTAAATATACTACAAGAAAAAGAGTTGAGCTCGTCCTTTTTCAGGACACTGATTGTTTCTCTTATAAGAGCACTGAATGTTTCTCCTATAAGAACACTGAATGTTTCTCCTATAAGAACACTATATATTGCTCCTATAAGAGAACTATATATTGCTCCTATAAGAGCACTATATATTGCTCCTATAAGAGCACCATATATTTCTCATATAAGAGCATTGAATATCCTTTATAATGAAAGATAAGGTATTCCATGCAAGGCGATATTGGTGTTGAAGATGAATTTAACCTTTTCCATGTATGTGAGTATTGTGATTTATTCAATATCGTTTATCTCTATCATGCAGTGTAAGAGCACTGATGCTCTCAGAAATATCTCTCTGTATCATGTAAGTGAAAATAGAAACATCAAATTGTAGGTCTGATATAAAACGCATGGTCATTTTTGTATATATTGGTCTAGTGACATTATATAACCGATTTCTTTACTTGAATATAAAATAAAAATGTCACTTTGAAAACAAAAACATATCTGATTCGTCTGTAAAATAATACACGATGCGCTTTTTTTAATGTTTAATTTATATGGAAATGTATTGTAATCAGTGCTTTATATTTTCTCAGGTATAAAGTCAAGCATAACAATATGCACCATTTGTTAAGTACAATCTCGTATTATAAAGAAATGACGATTAAATAAACTGAATCGGTTTTAGATGGTGATCCGATTTGGACAACGCCCTCTCACTACATAAGCGTACAGAACAATGAGTCATCTGATCGACTCCAGCAGGGGAATTCATCACTGTGTGGCTGGCATCACCAGGACCCCGGTATTGTTTACTAATTACCCAGCTTTGGCGTAATGCTCTTTTGAAATGCAAGTGGTTTGTCTCCTTCCTACGTAATTACATAATGAATCGTAGTATTGTGGTTCAATACTTCCTAATTAACCCACATCGTTGGCATTTGATAATTCTTATGTGAAACAACTTCATATATTCGCAATTGATCTCACAGGATTTTAGAATTGTATGTAGACTGCCATGGAAAAGAAAATATGCACATGAAATATAGATTAACCAGCTTGATAACGGTGTTAAAACTTGCACGTCGCTCGTAATTGTAATAAAGAAGTTGTTCATCCATCGGATCCTTACTTAGTACTCCAACTTATTAGTGCCTCTCAAACATGTCATAGTTGTCGAAACTGTGCATATTACATATACCGATTCCATTGCAAGATGTGGTACAGATATATGGCATAACCCGAATATTGTTATATTCTACACTATGATCAAGTCCATGACCAAATATGCTATGTTTGACGAAAACTTTGATAACAAGCGCCAACAAGTCTTAGGTGGTCGTATTTGGGACAAACTAACAGAAAATGAAATTCATCTTCAATCACATTTAAACGACATTGCTCACATATTCTCATTTCTCTGGCTCTGTTTCTGTCTGCCTAAAATAAAATGTTTGTGGTTTTTTTTACCGTATAAGTGATATTGATAAGGTGCATAATAATGTTAAACATGTCCGTGTTCCTTTGGTTTTTGGGGCGGTCGGGTAGCCTAGTGGTTAAAGCGTTCGCTCATCACACAGGAGGCCCGGGTTCGATTCCCGACATTGGTACAATGTGTGAAGCCCATGTCTGGTGTCCCCCGCCGTGATATTGCTGGAATATTGCTAAAAGCCGTGTAAAACCATACTCACTCACTCACTTTGGTTTGGTTTTACAATTCAAGTGGAAGATGACATTGAATCATCATAGCATGTCCCTTTAAACGAAACAATTCATGTACACGCGGGCCAATACCAGTGTATGTTATATAGCGTGAAGCTCCGTCAATCCGGACGGAGTCCCAGTGCAATCGTCTGGATTAACGAATCATGAGTACAGAGTAATGTCCCCCTTAATTGTATATACATATTAACAACGCTAGCCACTAAGAAAACAACTTTCTTGAGCTTTGCGGCACAAGTTTCAAACTGGCGACTTCCATTCCAGACTATTCTTTTAAAAGTATTTTGAATCAGTCATAACCGTAGTTTTGTGTTAAGCTTTAGATGTTGCATGATCAGAAAACATATTCCGCTAACAATTTCATTTTTTACAATGTGTTTGTATCGTTGTCTATCATGCAGTTGTCCGATTTTTGCTCACGAACGTTGATAGTACTTAATTTTGTTTATTCGACATACTCGTTAATCCAACATAATCATATGCAACCAACCATGTCGGATTAACTTGACTGTATATAGTCCGGGTTGATTGGCTTCCAAACTTACGGGGTTCGGGTTAACGAGGTTTCACTTTTCATTCACTCCTGTATCCGAAGCTGTTTTTAAAGAACACTGAACAAGACATTAAGGAAGTTTTTTTTCTTATGAATTTATAAGTACAACTAGATAGTTGCAATAGTATGATAGGTTATTGTTAACTCTGAGTGAGTGAGTGAGTGAGTGAGTGAATTGGGTTTAACGTCGCTTTAAACAGTATTTCAGTTATATCACGGCGTTTGTTATCTCTGAAATCAGAACTATAAAATGGACCCTCATTGTGTCTTTACAAGACGTTTATTACCACAGTTATTTGGTTATCACATTGTTTTTTAAGCAGGGCGGTGGGTAGCCAAGCGGTTATAGCGTTGGTTCATCACATCGATTGAAGTTCTGGGTTCGAGTCCCCATATTCACGCCGTCTTATATAGTTAGAATATGGCTACACACGGCCACAAGAAATTAATTTGTGGCTTTTCTTGCCCGGCTCACTACCCGTACACAGATGCCCTGAACAGCACTTTATATTGAACAGAAAAAACACATTTCACATTTGGTACCTTGTATTTTAGTCACTTAAAGCGACGGCTCCGTGGTCTAGTGGATAGAGCAGTTGCCCGGAGAGCGTCAGGTCGGTTCTATCCCCGACTGCATCATAAGACGTTATAAGATGGGACTTAGATAGTACGAACTAGTACAAGCAGCCACACACACGCACGCACACACGCCGACATGCATGCACGTCACGATTTAAATGCAATAATCTTGAGCACGACGTTAAATTCTCCATTTCAACTCGATTAAATCAATGAAAGAGTAATGATCGCGTTTTACTTATAAGGCAAATTTGTTAATATGTCCCCACAAAATAGTGACATTTCTGGCAATCTGTTATTGAGTGAATCAAGCAAATAATAATATTGACTAAAATATTCAGTTACTTTATTAACCGACTGATATACTTTTATCGCATAGCTACCCACTAACTCTCTGTCCAACATCAGTCAACGAACAGAAACTTTAAACACCTTTCCACTTGCATATTCTCTGTCCATCCTTGTAACCCCCCACTGTGATACACCTGGACACCATCCTCTCTGTACACATGTCCACTCTTATTGTCATAGAAACCTCCCTTGACCACGATTCCACGCTTGACCAATAAGTCCTCGAAGTATTGGCAGTGACGGTCAATGGATGGACTGGCCCAAAACACTATCTCATTAAAAAGCCTGTTGAAATGCAATTAAGCCACTTCCAGTGTGAAAGTATGACATGGTTCAAATGGCTTAAGACAGACAGTCAGGATCAATTCTCCAACAGCATATTACTACTGCTATCCGTGACTATAAGAAAGGAAAGACCTAGTGTCGGTACACCCATTACACTTGAGACACAACTCAATCACTTGTATATACGTATGAGCGCGGTCCGATATTTGCACTAGGACTGTTCATGTGAAATGCGGCGGCGGAAGTAGGTGCACGCCAAGTACACCGCCGCGACGTCGCTCTCGGTAACGTCGGCACTGCTCTAGGTCTGAACTTCCTTCTGGGGAGGGACTGGGATCGTCACCATTGAGGAGGGAGTGTTGCAGACTCTGGTGGAGGCTGTTCCTGGGCCTTCCCCTACCTTGCAGATCCATGAATTGTTTGGACTCTTCGTCATCCGAATCCGTCTGTTCATTGTCTGGTGGAAACACTGGACTGTCTTCTGAAATCGCTGACATATTATCCACGGAAGTATTGGCTAGTTCCTCTGATAATGAGTCCTGTTTCGGCTCCTGATTGGGCGGCGGAATTGTACAAGCGGGGAGCACTAAGCTTTCATTACTGGAAGTCCTGTCTGTTGGCCTCAGAGGCACCACGTCATCTTGTGGATACTGTTTTGTTCGATAAACTCGCGACTTCCGGCGTTCATTTGGAGTGTTAACGATCACAGATCCAGCCAACAGCTGAGAGCGCAGGCGCAGGACATCTTCCTTGACTGCTTGGCGCCGGATATCGTCTGATCGCTTCAGATAGTTCGAAATCTGGGACTCTTCTTCTTTGGAGGTATGTCGACGACGCAGGTGTCCGGCAATGAAAGCCACGATGCTCATCCCATAAACCAGAACAGTTGCGACAGTGAACAGCATCGCACCACGGCCATCGTAGACGCGTGTTGCAGTTGTGTTGGTGGCCAGATCAAGGGTTACCTCTTCCAAAGTTTCATTGCATGGGGTAACCGCCATACTTACCTCCGCACTGACCCTATACCACGTGTGCTACCTTATGCTGGCATTGTGAGATCCGTCACTTTTTCTTTAGCCGCACAACAATTGGTTGATATATTCTATTAAGTCGGTACTGTTATTTGTAAAAGCGTATTCGTTTACAAGGTTTCGCTGAGTGAACTGTACACCTACATGACGAAACATGACGCTCGGATACGACCCAAGCAAATGTGAATGATGAGACAAGAAAGCATGTTTTAGAACTTGATCAATGCGGGTATTTGTAAGCTGAAGACGCCCGAAGACCTCCGCGAATCAACAATTGATTTCGCGCCATTAATCGCTCTGCGAAAGATCCTACAATTAAACGCTACCTTTTAATATACCCCACAAAGGCAATGGTATCAGTCGATGTATAACGTGCAGCCTCTCTCATAAAATATCTTTATAATGTCCCTAATGTTCATACTATGTATATTATTATGTCCATAAAACTATATAATTATGTCATAGCGATGCATATTATATCAATAATTATCATGATAATTAAATACAAAATATGAGAATTTTCCAATTGAACCTTAATCTGTAAACAACACGACGAACATATGATTCAGCTTTGTTGTTGTTGAAATACCTGTAAGATATATTTATCAGGGGTCAGGGCGATGATCTGTGAATATGTGAGAAAACTGGAGTCTATTAGGACGTCTTTGATAGGCATTTAGAAGTTGTTTTAGCTAAGATCACATGAGGTGGGGTGTTAGTGCAATACATATAATCAAAACTCAACTCAACTCAGCCAGAAATATTCACATAGCGTTATTTGGAGCACTCATATTGAATGGTTTTCTCTCGAGCGAGACTGTCAGCGTATAACGTTACCATAACGGGCTATTGTGAGGTTGAATGCCCCGGGGTAGGAGCGACCCTGCTCAATACAGGCAAGGATTATGATAGCGTATAACGGTGGCAGCAATAATAGACTCACGACTGTTTGTACAAAAACTTGTCAATAAGTCATATCCCCCAATTCCCACACACTGCTTCTATTGTAGTATCACCTTGGTGCAATCTCCACACATTTAATGGATTCTAACTGCTGAAGTTCTGTGTCACTACCCACATCATGCAAGTCGGGGGTGTATGTCTACGTCAGTCAGAAACACGGGCGACAGCTGGATCAACGTTCCCTCCAAACGTTGTGTTGGAATCCAGGCTCTCCGCTGATACAACGACCGACAATAGTAAGTTCTTAATATTTCCCAACGCAATGCAAGCAGAGAGATTGCGTATGTGATTGGACACCGGAAGTTATTTGTAAGCTTGATGTTAGGCCGAGATTCGAGAAATACCGCCGACATAAAGCTGGTTCAAGTTCCTTTCTAAAAGCACTTGCTGGAACAGGAATGTGAAGGTGACAACACGGAGTAGATGTAGTTTGTAGGCGCGGGATGACGTTGGAGTTGATGAGGTGAAAGATGACGCAGGTCGTATCTAACGCTGTTCTCAGGGTGTTCGTGGTAATATGTGCTGTCGTGTATATCACAGAGTGTACGCCTGTCCTCAGCCATACAGCTGTTCAGGGAAACACAACTATTCCGGACACTGCCATCAATAATGCGACAGTGTCAGGTACTAGTAGATTACATTCGGGAAACGTTACACATTCACTGAAGGTGAACACTACCAGCAAGCCGGGATGTTTGGAGAAGCCCACGACCGCAAAAATGAGCGTTGTAAACGATTATGACGAAGTTGGTGCGAAGAACTTCATTGTCGTGACTGTAGTGGTGTACGCCTTGGTCGGGATGCTGACGTTGCTGCTGCTAAGGGTGTGTCGTCGGGCACGTCGAGTTCACAAGAACAAAGACAGGATGGAAGAGCTAGTCAACAACTACCTCCGGGTGTCTGGCGTGCTCAAGGATGAAGGGGATCGGTACCGGATGTTGTGCGAGGCACAGAGGACGGCCTTGACATTGACCTCGATGTCGAGATCGCAGCGACAAGAGAGACCTCAGCGTAATATTCCTGTGGAACTGGACAGCGAGGAAGGAAACATTCCGTTTTGTGAAGTCGGTGGTGGCAGTGAATTGTCTCTGAATGGTATCAAGCATGCAGAGACATCTTTCTCAGAATCTCCCGACCATGGCGGACATCAGACGCATCCACTTTTAGGGAGGACCCAGCAGCGAACATTGACGCCAATAGACGAAATCATAGGTGAAACTACATAAAATGATATATTGAAGCATTTTTACAAAGGAGCAGTTTTAAGGTTCTACTGGAATATGAATGTTTCAATAGAGATGTTATACACCAGCTGAAACATGAAACAATGATGTACAAACTTATTATTTCTTTGAACCTGAATGTCGCTAATTTCAGCGTGGGGGATGATAAGTAAGTGAGTGAGTGAGTTGATCTGAATGAAATCCTAAGTGACAGGTCGTCGAGTTTAACAACTTGGCGAAACTTAGGAGCAAGGGCATTGTGCTGGCAAACTAAGGATAATACACAGACAATCGAGCCCACGATCAGCGGATCCTGGCACGACAAGGAACACAACCTTGCATGGCGATTTTCAGCGCCTAACACTTGGCTACTGATAAAAAATAAAATCGACAGTTGGACGTTCGACATCTCAGCGTGGAGATGATGGTACTGGTACCCACATACCTCGAGCAGCCAACCCGTCTTTGCATCTAGACAAGACCAGATAGGGAGACCAACAATCTTGTTCCCTATCCCGCACCGCTTGTGTCCGGTAAACTCCGGACTCGGAACGATTGTCCTTTTGTACGAAGGATCCGATACGCCAGCTGTTGTGCAAAAAACAATGTTATGACGTCAGAGAAAGGGGAATACTGCAGCGCTGTGCGGCGTCAGGCTACAAAAACAAACTTGTTTTTTTGCAAAATTCTGTGAATGGCGGGTGACACCGATAGGGCAGGACATGGTTACCTTTTTCGAGAACACCTTAGTCATCACTGATTTTCAGTGATCTATTCCTATATTTCTCACCTCTATTTTGCCTTTTATACTTAACGAAATCTGTTTCGTCGGATAATCGAGACTGGCTATTCTCTGGCGTTGAGAGAGGACGAGATGGTACACCTAGTTGTATTTCTCGAATAAAAGCCCCAGAGCAGATTTTAATTCCTTTTCTGTGACCAACATTTTGTTTGCGTATTCTGATAAAGATGTATTTCGTTTACAGCTATTGTTATTATTAGAGCTCAACTTCATCCCATGACACGTGATCGTGACGTCAATATTTTGCGTAGCTTAGCATGCCGATTCGCTGGTTTACCCTTCTCGCCTTCGTGCCTGTCGATATGGATGGTTTCTCATGCCTTCACCTATCTCGTTCTACTTGATCATGCATGACAACATTTGGTTAGATTACAAATGGGACATTCAGCATCGTCACACATGTAAGATGATCTCAAACATTATTCTAAAATATTAAACTTTATTAGCATGAGGATCAACCCAGAATTATATTGGTTAGGGAATCAAATTTCAGAACCCGTTTCTATTAGAAAAGGAATATTTCAGGGCGATTCTTTTAGTCATTTGCTTTTCTGTTTATCACTAAATCTTTTAACTGTTTGCTTAGCAAAGATGAAGGTTATCACCCTGGACCTATTTAGAACGGATCCCCAATACCCCTAAGACTCCACACTGAAAAAAATGTATTCTCATTGTCGACTCCTTTTCTAATGATATCGGCATGTCCTTTGGATTCGACAAATGCAACATTCTTTACTGAAACGTGGCAGGGTAGAAGAGGGAGCATCAGTCAGAATTCTTGGGGCAGGGGTTATTGACCATCACTGGGAGTCAGGTCTATACATACTTAGGGACGCATCTTAGGGACAAACTCCAGAATGCCCATATCAAAAACAATGTTCGGGAAGATTACAAATGTAGACTGAACGCTCGCAATAAATTTAAAACCATAAATACTTATGCTGTACCCGTCCTTTCCTATTTGGTGTTGTTGATTGGACGAAGCAAGAAATTCAGGGTATTGACAAACTCACACGAAAAATGTGGCAGACAAGAGATCCCACCACCCTGGCTCTTCCAACAATCGCTTATATTTACTAATCATTATGGGAGGGCGTGGTTTGCTTAACGTAAAGGCTCTTTATGATATAATTGTATTGTGCACTTTCGCACACATGTATTTGTCTGACGATCCTCTTTTGAAGCATGTCAAGACTCATGATGAAAACAAGGCACAGTTTTCTTAAACGAGCCAAGGATGTGGGACATAATCTCAATGTTGATTTTGTTGAAGGTTTTGTACTGCTGGACGGTTCAGAAATGAGTGTCAACCAAGCGTAGTGCCATATCAAATCGGCCCTGACTCTGAGCGACCACTGCATCGAGTGTGTTGAGAGGATCAGTAACCCTGTAGAGCGCGCACACACACACACACACAAACACACACACACACACACACACAAACGTGCATGCATGTCGTTATATAACTGAACTAATCTTGAACGCGACGTTGAACCCAATTTCACTTCACCTCAAAGCAGTAAGGATGATTCAGTAGTGTAGTACACATGTACGTTTACTGTGCAGCCTCTCTATACTGCGGTGCGGTTCGATGAGGAGTGGCTGTCGCCCCTCTCTATTCAGACGGGACTTGGAGTTGAGACAGTCATAAAGACGAACGCCAGTCATCACAACTGAGCCCAACACACTATGGCGCTGCGTAATCAGCTGTTCAGTTAAAGTAGGTCACGAGGACTGTCGCCCAGTTAGACTTGCACAAGTCTATAAGGAAATGATTATTAGTTAAATCATAATTCCTAGATTATAAAAATAGTAAGAACAAGTTGTCCCTCTATATAGACTGGCGCTGTTAGTGTTGTCGGCGTATCTTGACTTGCCAATTATAGGGATACAATTACTATCAATCATTCAGTAGAGACTTGGAGCAAGGCTATCGCACAGTTTGCACGTCCGCCTTGCCTCGACCCCTCGGATGCCCTGGGTCCTACCCCACCCAACACGACACCCGCTACCCCCGGGGGTCCACGGTGAAACAAGGTAAGCAGGTCGACGACACACCTAAATAGTTTAAGTTGTGAAGTTTATGCAGCCTGCGCAATACTCTATATATAGGTCTGTAAATGTGATCATGAGTAACACAAATATGCCCGTCTTTCATCATATTCCGTGTAAGACAATATGAATTTAATGACGGTTTTAGCACATATCTTTATGGCTTTTGTCACTCAAATGTAGCTTCTATTGGAGTACATGTGAATATTGCCTAACCTAGGGTTGTGGGGACATGTGCGACACCTGCGCTTTGTGATGTTCTCGCGACACACTTGACAAGCCGAGATACAGAGACGTTTGGCATGATCACCTGCGTATCCGCCGCCATCACTGTCAGCGTTATTGATCATCATCATCATCATCATCATCATCATCATCATCATCAGGTATCATCTCACCACCGGGATCGACCTCAAACATCTATTGACTAATGATTTGATTCTCATTATCGTCATCTTCTTCATCAACGCCATGTATCTACAATACGTAGATGAAGTGGTTACAATGTAGATGAAGTGTTTACAATGTAGATGAAGTGTTTACAATGTAGATGAAGTGGTTACAATGTAGATGAAGTGTTTACAATGAAGATGAAGTGTTTACAATGTAGATGAAGTGGTTACAATGTAGATGAAGTGGTTACAATGTAGAGGAAGTGTTTACAATGTAGATGAAGTGTTTACAATGCGTAGATGAAGAGGTTACAATGTAGATGAAGTGTTTACAATGTAGATGAAGTGTTTACAATGCGTAGATGAAGAGGTTACAATGTAGATGAAGTGTTTACAATGTGTAGATGAGGTGGTTACTCTGTGGATGAAGTGGTTACAATGTGTAAATGAAGAGGTTACAATGTAGATGAAGTGTTACAATGCGTAGATGAAGAGGTTACAATGTAGATGAAATGGCTACAACGTGTAGATGAAGTGGTCACAATGTGTAGATGAAGTGTTTACAATGTGTAAATGAAGTGTTTACAATGTAGATGAAGTGTTTACAATGTAGATGAAGTGGTTACAATGTAGATGAAGAGGTTACAATGTAGATGAAATGGCTACAACGTGTAGATGAAGTGGTCACAATGCGTAGATGAAGTGTTTACAATGTAGAGGAAGTGGTTACAATGTGGATGAAGTGGTTACAATGTGTAAATGAAGAGGTTACAATGTAGATGAAGTGTTTACAATGTAGATGAAGTGGTTACAATGTGTAGATGAGGTGGTTACAATGTAGATGAAGTGGTTACAATGTAGATGAAGTGTTTACAATGTGTAGATGAGGTGGTTACTGTGTGGATGAAGTGGTTACAATGTGTAAATGAAGAGGTTACAATGTAGATGAAGTGGTTACAATGTAGATGAAGTGTTACAATGTGTAGACGAAGTGTTTACAATGTAGATGAAGTGGTTACGTTGTAGATGAAGTGGTTACGTTGTAGATGAAGTGTTTACAATGTAGATGAAGTGGTTACAATGTGTAGATGAGGTGGTTACTGTGTGGATGAAGTGGTTACAATGTGTAAATGAAGAGGTTACAATGTAGAGGAAGTGGTTACAATGTACATGAAATGGTTACAATGTGTAAATGAAGAGGTCGCAATGTACATGCATGAAATGTTTACAATGTGTAGATGAAGTGTTTACAATGTAGATGAAGTGGTTACAACTTTTTGATGAAGTGGTTACACTATGTTGATGAAGTGGTTACAATGTGGATGAGTTGGTTTTAATGGGTACAATGTGTCTATGAAATAGTTACAATGTGTGATTTCGCTGTGTCATCACATCCCGGTGGTATTGATCGTTGTTCATTCTATCAACCCCTGGTTTGTCTCGTCAAGACTCATTTAGTGATAGCCCGTTGGAATATAGATGAAATAATGCTCAAAAGATATCTACGCATGGATGTTACTTATGCCCCGTGACAAGACAACAACGTGCGCATGAGTACTGTACATTCAGGGCATAACCACTGGAGCGAAAACATGTCCTTATCGGTGTCATATAACGGGCTGTTATCAGGATACATAACTCTCTATACCTCCGTGGGGGTTATCGGTCAGTGAACTACATATCTTCACCTTTAATACCCCCAGCTCCCCAGCCCTGGACACAGTAAGGGGGAAGCTGTGGTAGACATGTGACGCCAACATGAACACTGAGTTCGTCGGAATCCCCGAGACAGGCAGGCGAGAGCAGGGCGACAGCAGACGACAACTGGAGGCGAAGTACACCGGCACATGGTCTGCTCTGCTCAGAGGGTGAGAGAAAAGGGTCGTTATGTCTCGTGATAGAAACAGCTGACAAAAACGAGTGACCTACTTGAAGGGGTACTGATAAAAGTGGCACAAGTCACATTTTGAGCCTTACTTATTTTCATTGTCCAATGATAAAACTACTTATCTTACCTACATGTAAGATTGTTGAGATCAGATTGATTCACGTAATCTTGACAAAACAAACCGAGGCTCGTACAACCTATCCCAGGAAATAAATTCCTTAGCTGGACAATAAATCCCTTATTCACAGCTGCGCGTGGATTTCTTAGCGGGACCCCCAACGAAGCAAAATACTGCACGTTGTTTTCGAGTAAATGAAATAAAAGCGACAATACTCTTTCCATATTCCACTATTCGTCACGTGACTCAACAGAAGTTTGCTTCAGCTCAATTCAACAGCTGTTTTTTATCAATATTCAATTTGTTTTAAATGTTTTACAATGACAGATTGAAACATGTCGGCAAGATATATTCGTTGCAGCAGTATGAGGCGGCGTCCACTGCATGTGAATTACACACGCTTCATCTTAAGGGAGTTTCGATTTATACGTAGATCGGAAGGTAAAAGAGAGTATACACTTGAAAATTTGATTTGACAAAAAGATTTCAAACGCCAAAGCGTTAATAGGCTGAAAACAGTCACCGAAACACTGTTCAAAACACTATCCTCACACCCCCTTTCCCCCAAACGCTGTTTCCTCCCTGCATGTGCATTCTGTTGTTTCTTCAGGGACGGTCGGGTAGCCTAGTGGTTAAAGCGTTGGCTCGTCACGCCGAAGCCTTGGGTTCGATTTCCTACATTGGTACACTGCGTGAAGCCAATTTTCCGGTGTCCCCCGCTGTTTAATTGCTGGAATATTGCTAAAAGCGGCGTAATACCATACTCACTCACTCACTCACTCCTTTTTTCAGCACGTATGTCATTAATTCCCGCTGCATGTTTTGTAGGCCTTTCGTCCAGCACAACTTTTTGGTGAGGTGTGGAGACTGCCTGCGCTCATTCAACCCAAACAGCGATCAGTGGGAGAGATTCTGGCGGATATTCCCAACTGGCGGATATTACACACGTGCAGGGGATGCGTGCGCATTCATCGCTTGGCTGCTGTTCATCATCATACCATTTATTGCAGTAGGGGTGAGTACAAGACCATATCCTTGCATATATCCTAACATAAAATACTCGTCAATACACCACAGGGTTGTGTACACTACCGAGTCCCTCCACCGCGTCCCTCCACCGCGTCCCTCCATCACCCACCAATGTCAGGACCGTTAGTAATCCACATGGCCCTTAATGATGAATGTAAAATTGGAATGAAACATTATAATTATTTACTATAATAAAGAGTAGAAGGCTCTCATGTAGTGTTAGTGATTGACTATTGACTGTGCATAAAAGTGTACAAAAATGTCTCATTTCTCCCCCCCCCCCCTCCCCTCCCCTCCCCCAACACACACGCACACACACCTGTAGACACTGATTGATATTGCTTATATTTGCTCCCATACACCTCCCATCCCCATGAAATTCCTTCCTAAACTAACCTGATTTTGAATGATTTCACTTGTCAACTTGTCTGTGTAAGAAATGTGTGCAGACTGAGAACATGCAGTGAGACAAAGGGTCAACTTTGAGGGTTAGCTTGGCTTATCAGTTGCGCGCGTCATGGCTTGGGTTTTTTAAGGCTTAAAACATGAAGGACACATTAACTACATTTAATCTATCTTAACTAATGATTAAACATAAAAGTTGAACACGTAAAAGCAGATACTGAAGGTGAATAAAATAAATATGTACAATGTTGTATCTGTCACACTAACGTAAATACAAGAACCCGTGGAACCGTACCGTAGCCGGATACTGAAGCAATGTGTAGTGTATGTGTAATAATGCAGAAGTATTGCATATGTTCTGAACGCTCATTGGTCCAACCACTCGCTGGTTTACCTCGCTCTTGATTCAGGCTGCGGCTTGATTGGTTGGTTATAAATAGCGACTACACTGCAAATCTACAGGTATATACGGGTAGTGAATACAAACCTTATGAGGCATTGACGATGATCAAAATAATGACTTTTTATGTCTCTTTCACTATCAGACATAATTCTTTCTATATTTAAAGCCAAGAATGTGGCAGCAGATTTAGTAAGTCTATTTCTAATGATTGTAGGTGGTAGCAATTTGATTGAGGGGCATGCAGGGCGTGGAGTCGTCCCACAGATGACATCCATGTCAGCTTGCTAACGGGGTTAACCTCTTTGGTCATGTGGACAAGGCGTCTTACCTCTGATCAGAAGGTCCGTGGTTCGAATCCCATAACGGGATTCGGAAATTTTATGTAATTTTATGGCCGCTACATACGACATTGAGGTGTGGTAGTGACCTTGACATCTGTTAACTAAGAGTGACCCCCCTTAGTTGTGGTTGGTTATTGTCCGTCCCAGCACTTGACACCTCGTTACCCTCAGGGTTTTGATAGCTCAAACTGCTTGGAGCTTGTTTACGGTTGTCGATTCACAACTTGATCCGATTTTGAACGTCCCTGGCATTTACAATCATTAAAACTAATAAATTTACTAATTGTACCGCCACATAACAAGTAAAAACTAGTGGTTTAAAAATTAACCATTGAAAATATTCTCGTAACGGGTTTTAGTTCGCGCTCGTAGCCGAAGTGTAAATCCCTGTGAATTATTGACGGCATTTCCCCCACTATTCCATTGTTAAAACTTTTGTTTTCCTTGACAGGTTGGGTGTTTCTGCACAAACAGGATTAACATAGTGAACGCTGTTGTCGTCAGCGTAGTTATGACGTCACAGCTGGTGATGTCGTACGTGATATTCAAGAACGACAAGAAGTTTAAACGGCTGTGGTGCGTGGTTAAAGTAAGTTTGTTTCATTATCTATTAATTACTTGTTAATTTAGTTAATGTCACGTGGTCTCATGCTGCATCGTGTTCTTGCAGGTGAACGTGGAGCAATACCTTGGTTGGCAAAACCAGGTCAAGGACGTGACCTTGGCAAATGTTAACAACCTTGACATTTTGTCTGCTGGCACACGCAAAAACCTCATCAAGAAATTAGCCAAAGAGCCAGGTTCGCAATGCTCCTTTCTTACCTCGTATATGTTGATTTATTTAATTTTGAGTACAATGAAATCAGGAAAGGTCAGCGTTTGAGTGTCTGGAATATATTCTATAAAATATATGTTGCAATCTCTAGAAACTTATGCTTGAATGCTTGTCATCGTATTCAGGCCGCTTGGATCGGTGCTCATAATATCAATCACTTAATGTCTGGTCCAGATTTGATTATCATATTGTCATTATCATGTAACTAGAATAGTGCTCAGCGATAGAAACTAACAGTTTTAGCCCACTAGTCCTTATGGTGATTACATACAGCAAAACCCCTAAAAAGGGAAAATTTCTACTAGTTCTTAGGATACCTTAACTATTGGGCAGTTTGGCAAGGCCTATAGACTAGTGCCAATTTCTTACGCTGGTGCTAAGTGCGGCGTTAGACATCAGGAAACAAACATTAAAATATAGTGTTAAGCTTATATTGTATCTGCTGTTCAGGCGTTATGGATGGATAATAAGAAGCTTAATCACTCTAACTCTGCAGGTATTGTCTTGATGGCTATTTTTTATCCTCAGATGGGGTCACAGTGATGATATACACCAACTCCTTCTGGAAAGGCTACGTGTTGTATCCAGTTGTCTCCCTTATAACGTTATCCGCCCTTGACCTTGCTGCTCTTATAGTTCAGCTGGAAATGATGCGACGGCCAGACAGCAGGTGAACCAACCAAGCGGTGATATTTTCCGTCCTAGGATTCACCTGCAAATCAAGAGGTGACATTCCTGACCATGAAGGGACCTCCCCGATCAAGTGATGATCTCCGCGGCTACAAGGCTGATTGGTCTTCTAACGGGAGATTTGAGATTGCCAATATAGTTACACCGGCTTGGCCGCTTGGGATTACACGAGTTCTTGAGGATATTAAACTGCCAACACTTAAACATCTGGTCTGATGATCGTTCGATCATAGCTCAGAACTTGCCACGGACTTGGATGTGTATTCATGGACACATGGTTGATGTTTACAATTATTTTCTTGTTTACCGTGGATATGAAAGCATTGACTGACAGTATTGTTGCCTTAAGAACAATTGTGTCTTACGAGTGTGGATACAACATGGCTTAGCATATGGTGTATCGTGGCAATTGTGGAGTTGTATCACATTTACTATCAAAGGATTTCCATGTGGGGATTCCACCTCAGAAGATGTCCCTTGTACCCAGTGCCTGTCTCTCCGTAGGGATGCTGAGACAGACGATGTCCCTTGTACCCAGTGCCTGTCTCTCTGTAGGGATGCTGAGACAGACGATGTCCCTTGTACCCAGTGCCTGTCTCTCTGTAGGGATGCTGAGACAGACGATGTCCCTTGTACCCAGTGCCTGTCTCTCCGTAGGGATGCTGAGACAGACGATGTCCCTTGTACCCAGTGCCTGTCTCTCCGTAGGGATGCTGAGACAGAAGATGGCCTTAGGACCCAGTGCCTGTCTCTCCGTAGCGTAGCCAGGGATGAATATGTCACCAACACCCTATCACATGAGGATTTGGAGGTCACTCTGACCTTGCCCTCATACCGCGATGTCCTGGGTCGTACCTCCAAACACATGTTTGCATGGCCTGGACTAGATAATTCTCAGATCACAGAATTTATTAGGGGCATTACTGACTACGTCGTAAAATAACGTTCACTTATTCACGTGAAACTTTCACTTTAAAAAAAACTGCCGGGCAAAAGAAAGTATACATTTGAAAACTGGATTTGCCCCCAAACTTACAAAAGTAATCAAAGGCTGAAAACAATCGCCGAAACACTGCAAACTTAAGGCCAACAAGACAAATCAAATACATCATTATCGAATAAACTTTCCTTGTTTGATTCATTTGTAACCACCATCAAACATGGCTGTTTATTTTCGTTTTGCACGGCAGTTTGGTCCTGAATGACGACCACAAGGTTGTAGGTGAATCAAATCAAATCACTGTGAGTATCTGAGCACCGAAATCAATGTATGACAGATATTACTATTTATTCTAATGGTTGTGTTTACATAGCCATATATACAGACGATTTATACTAATAGTTGTGTATGTATTTAACATAGCCATATATTACACAACTATAAGAATAAATAGTCTCATATATCTATATGCCTTCAACTCATGGAAACTAGTTTGTGGGTTATATGTAGTTATGTAGTTCATTACACAATGACGTATGAATTTTATGTACGTTTTAAATGATCTTACCATGGTTTACTTTTTTATGTGTTTTATGATATATTTTTTATCAATATTTAATATGCTTCACGCATCTCACTGATGCATTGTGCCACATGTCATTTTAACATTTGAAGAAATACCGAGGCAATAAAAGTATGAGTAAAACCTATAAATGAGCTTATGTCATGGCAAGTATTTCTACTTTGAAATCACAAAGCCTAAAACATTTCTCGAAATCCCAATGATACATTATCCCACATATAAACTACAATATACCCAATTCCTAGAGACTACTCTTTGAATTACTTACCGTTACATACACCGTTTGATTGGCATTTTTATAAGTTGTAATTCAAAGACATTCTGTTTGTCTGCAAACTCAAATTGCATGATCATCTAGTACACCAATCTTTCCCTTGATTGACCTAAGACATTAGTTAATTACACCGTCTAAAGAACTAGACTGTTTGAAACATCATTGTCCCTTTCAAAATGAGTCGGCTGGATTATCAATACGTTGGGCATTATTCAACCATACGGAAACAACAATGCAGATTGTGGCCATGCTGGGAATCAAACCCGGAAATTCGCCGTTGAAAGCTAATGCCCTAAGCCAGGTTCACACAGTGCCGATTATGGTTCCCGTTTGAGATCAGACAGCGCTACGACACGAAAAGTGAGAGTCGGATTACTATCCTCAATTATCTGGAATGTCCTATCATTGTCTGAACGCAGTCGTATACGTTCGTAACAGATAAAAGTCCAGAAAGGTCGACCAAGCACTCCCGACAGTATGGTGCGTCCCGTAACATTCGGGAAACGCAGTCGATTTTGTCTAGTCGGATTACAATCGTGACTATATCGTGACAGATTCTGCTGTAACGGATCAAAATCGTAACAATGTCCTGTGTTGTCTGAACGGTGTCCTGTTGATCGGGACGCTGTCGTGATGAAGGGGCATGAATTGATCATTGCCGTTTCTTGTCGATTAAGTCCAGATTTTGGCGAATGCAGACCGTATTTGTCGGTTCACTGTCCGGTCACTGTCGGACCTCTGTCGGATCGCATTCGGGAGAATCGGGACGCTGTCGGGGCAGATTCGGTCGTTTTTTTACGGAAGATACAAATCAGATCAGATTCGGATTGAGAACGACAGAATCGGGACGAATTCGATAGGAATCGGCTGAATCGGGACGCTTCCAGAACAATATCTGATTGTTTGTGAATTTCCCGCCACGAAACACAGGATCTTGATCAGACTTTTGACAAATTTTAATCGGGAATGGTCCTATCAAGAAAATCCTGAATGTGTGACTGAGCCCTTAACTATAACGCTAACCCATCGCTCCAGCCCTTCCTTTAGTGGGTTGTTTTAGAAAAAAACATGTCAAATCAGGTTTGACACGTTGTATATTTCACGCAGGTGTTCTCCAGCATTGTCACGTGATGCCATGGTTACGAGTTGAACCAATCAGGGCTCACTTCCGTTGCACGATTTTTTGATGCGCGTTAATTCTGGACTCCGTGGTGGAAGCAGACGATTTTTGTTTGAAACTTGCACCGTAAAATTAATTTTAAAAAGTTTGTGAATTGAATCGGAGATGAACATGTTGGGCACTTCGTCATTGGTGGGTCTATTGGATACGCCCTACAATGAACGCTGATTTGGAAAGTTTCGTAGTGATGAGTGTTAGGAAGGAAGTGTCCCCGCGAAACATCTTCAATATGCTTTCTTGACCTGCTATGGAGTTTGAGGGAACCTTGGAAATAACGATAAGGTCAGTGCTGAGATAAATAATTCAAATAATTCGCGTGATAAGTATGAACGCCAACGAGTAATTGCCCAATTATCTGATAACAGCTTTTGAATAATTTTACGTATTTGGCTTGACATTGTAAGCATGAATTTCCGTAAATGTTAATAATCCTCGTATCAATGAATGGAGTAAATAGGTTGCACGGCAAGCGGATGTAAAATCACTAGCCTACTGTGCCATCCCTGGGATATACACTGTATGACGAAAGAACAGATGGAAGCGATATACTCATAACGTTTCATCTTTGTTAATTCAAACCCTACCCGTGAAGATTCGGGCTAAAATAAGTCGTAAAAGGCGTCTATGCTTATCGTAAGAGGTGACTAACGGGATCGGGTGGTCAGACTCGCTGACTTGGCTTATGCATGTCATCGTATCCCATTTGCGTGGATCGATGCTCATGATATCAATCACTGGATTGTCTGGTCCAGACTCGATTATTTACAGACCGCCGTCACATAGTCAGAATATTGCTGAGTGCGGAGTTAGACAACAAACAGACAAACAATGAATACAGCAAAACCAAGTTCACCGGTCGAAGACGGGTCACCTACTTCGGTTACAAGTCGTAAGTCGACGCTAATATAAATAAGTCGATATTTTATCTATATCGATTTAAGGTTTATATGTCCTGCCCTTGAAGGGTATGCCAAGACGACCAAGGTGCCTGGACATGGGTTACACACTACAACTCCCCGTGGCCATTCTGAGAAAACCATCTTATGCTGGACCTTCCCTGTGAAGAATCTGGTCAGTAGATATTGGGGTGTATTTTGCTGGTCAGGATGTTCCGCATTCATGATGAAGTGTAAGAATGAGTTGCGGGTGCTATCCACACCCATTGATACCCAAGTTGCCGTGGAAAGGCAGCTGTAGTGTCAGCCGGCCAGGGGATGACATTCACTTTGTTTTGTTGAAGAGAATCCTGAACAAGTCGAGCAATATGAGGCCGGTCGTTGTCATGTTGAAAGGTAATGCCTGGGCCATGACGACGCAAAAACGGTAGAACAACAGGGCCGATGATCTCGTCGCGGTAGCGCTGTCCATTGAGATTTCCTCTAGCACTATCAAACGGGTCCTCTGTCTTGCTGTAATCCCACCCCATACCATAACGCTGCCGTCCCCGAACCGATCTTTTTCCATGACAAAAAGATTGACGTAACGTTCACCTCGACGTCGGTACACTCGAATCCCTCCATCGCTGTGGCTGAGGTGAAAACGAGACTCGTCAGTGAATAGAACTTGTCCCCACTGCATGGCCGTCCAGCGTAGATGCTGTCTGCACCAGTGTAGACGTGCTTGACGGTGGTTTCCTGTTTCCTTCTGGCGACAATCCCTGCACATCTGAGGCGACGAAGTTCGGTTTGTGAAGATATTCGTCGAAGGCCAGGGATGCTTCTTGCAGTCACTGTTGCTGGCTGAAATCGATTTCGTAGGTGTGTTCGAATCCAGTTGTCTTGTCGATTATTGGTTACGCGTGTCCTGCCACTCCGAGGATGGTCTCTGACTGCATTCGTCTGTTGCCAAGGTTGCCATAAACACCAAATGGTGTTTCTGTGGACGTTAAATTGTCTTGCAACCTCACTTTGACTCGATCCTGCTTCAAGCATACCAATTGCTCACAGACGCTCATTTTCGGACAGGCGTGGCATTTCGTAATGTTGAATAATTGCATGATTTTGTTGTTTTTCTGAATGGTTGTTGTCAGCACGATGCTAAACAATGCATATGGAATCCCGTTAACTCACATGTTTTTATACCCATTCTTGGGTAGTGACATGCATGGTGCTTGCATAAAAGTCAACTCTTGCATGGAATGCATGCTTTTCTGAAGCAGTTGCGTTTTTGTTATTTGATTCAATACATGCTCTACAGTATTGAAAACTAAAAACTTTACTTGTTTGAAAGATACACGAAAGATGTTGAGTGTATTTTACAACTAAAATAGCATGTGTTCATTTGGGTGGGAATGGTGTTACCCAATGACAGTAAAAACAACGGTTAACTGCGCTGTTTCTGCATAACAATGACATAAATGTGTACTATATATGGCAGCGCTGCAAACGCTAAATGAGACCCCGGGGGGTCCAGAAAGTCCCAGCTAATCGCTATACAGAGTTACGTCCCTTAGCCGTGCCATAAATCCTATTATCGTGCGTTCCAATCCCATATTCGCACTGAATATGTTTCTAAGTTTGTCAACACCAATCCTCTGCTAGCGGGTATCATAAAAATGGTAAACGTCTAATATATGTATCATTTTGGATTTTCCTCCCACATAAAGTTGACAGCAGTAATTTAATTGAAATACTGATCAAAGCGGCGTTAAAAAAACTCACTCACATCCAAGCTTCCTGTTTTGGCGATAGGTTGCTGGTTGCGACGGCGGCTCTTATCGCCCGTCGTGGCTACAACCTGAAGGAAATATTTACCGGCTCATGGGTACGGCCTATAAATAATATAGTTACAATCTCTGTACACTGGGACCACAGGCGACCCGGCCACCTCTGTTACACCCAGATAAAAGATAAGAGAGGAGATATGTCACTTTACACTAAAATTACCATGTACAGGATCTGTGTACACTTGACTCAATACGTTAGTAAAATCCTTTTAAATTGTCTCTCTTGTAACCGATGACAGGTAATCAAAGGCTCGTAAAAATATTGTATGCATGATAATTGTTTGTTTGTTGTTTAACGCCGCACTCAGCAATATCCCAGACATATGACGGCGGTCTGTAAATAATCGATCCTGGACCAGACAATCCAGTGATTAATAACATGACCATCGATCCAAGCAATTGGGATACGATGATATGCATTAACCAAGTCAGCGAGCCTGACCACCCGATCCCCTTCGTAGCCTCTTTCTTCAAGCATAGACGTCTTTTACGACAAAGCATGGATTGCTGTAGACCTATTCTAACCCGGATCTTCACGGGTGACACAATCAATGCCCGGGCCCCCTTTAACCGGAAACCTCGCATTACGGGCGATTCTTAACTGGAAAACCTTTGTACTATACACCCATAATTCGTAATGATATACATTTGTTCTCAATGACGATGCAGTCCGGATTAACGGTGTTTCGGTGTATACAGTGTAGATATTTCTACGTAAGATCAAGGATACATTAGTATCCGTTAGTCCGGACCCCGTCACTACGAAAATCCGTCTTGTTCCTCCCTCATTCGTTAATACAGCTGGTTGGTATTTGATTATCTCACAGTCTGTATTAAAGGGGTTTCACTGTGAAGATATTTCTACGTAAGATGAAGGATAAACCTAGTATCAAACCCTTTAGCGCGGAAATTCTCCTTCCTGGTAACGGTACAGTCGGAACTTTCTGGGTTTCACCGTTTCACTGTAGACATGAAAGCGTTAGATGATTGATGCACAGTGAATGCAGACTTCAGTGATGACGTTGTTCGGTATATGGAAACAGCGAAATGTCCTGTCTGGACTGATGAATGACTGTGTGATAATAAGACCGCTCAAGTCATCTCATTGGCTGCCCTGATTTAAGCAACCACAGCCACGCATTTAAAGGAGGACTTCTGATCAATTTGCCGATCATTTCTAAATCAAATGTAATAAGTTAGATGTATGAAACTGTGATGTAATATTAGTGTCAGATTTACTGCTAAAAGGTTACAACATAATAAGCTAATGCGTATAATAATAATTGTAACACAACACTTTATAACAAAGCAGACAAACTATGTGGGGTATAAGTGACTTGAGCAAACTTGTTCGGACTGCCAGTGAGCCCGGGCGTAGTCCCCCTTTAAGACAGATAACTATTCTTAATACACGTGGTTTGAGGTAGGACGACTAATTCCCATTACTGATTTATCTATGTGACCCGGATGACAACGTCGTAACGGTCAGTGTATACGCTGGTTGTAACGACCACGTTATGTAAGTTGTTGGATGGTCAACGTTACCCTTCTGGACAGGGTGGACGGAGACAACAGCTGTTGTACCACGACATCAGCCCCACCCTAGGCGGTTGTGTACAGTGGTTACCATAGCAACTGACAAGAGCCTCCTATCTGGAGTATTGTTTCCACTGCCAGTGTATTCTATGAGAATGTCGCTATCTGGAGTTGGGCCGTGTATCAGGTCAGGCTTGATAACGTATCTAAGGTGGGTGAAGTCACGGTTTAGACTGCTCTGTCGAGACCGGGTGGGACTCATCTACCCGCCACATGGCCCACGGGAGTGGATATACCCGACACCACCACCCCATCCTGACGACGCCGACAGGTATGACAGCCACCTTAATTTGATTAACTCATTACATATCCTCAATAGTGACAGGTGTGGCTGTTTAGACAAACGTGAAATTTTATCAATGTTTAATTTCGTTTTCTTGAATTGTTTTACGTGAATATTCAAACTCAGCGTTTATACAAAAAATATATATACATCGTATATAATTATATATGCGTGTGTCTGTCTGTCTCTGTGTGTTTGAAGCACTGCTGGCTGTTAAGTGAGAGTTTATTATGGCCCCTCCATAAGGACGCCTACCAATATTAGCTGAAGTGGGACGTGTCTAAGCATATAGCACATAAATCAGCCGGCAGTACCTGTGTGAACCACACCTGTTTCAAGTCGTTATGGAGCCCGTCAGGTTCCCTGCGTTCCAGTTAACACTTGTAATACGTCACTGTCATGTCAAGGTATAGTAACACATTTTATTCAATCTTTAGTTTCAGACGCAAACGAAGTATTGGCATAATTCCAAATTCATTCCCTCTTTGCCCTTTTAAACGAACGAATATGTTTTAGTGATAATTTATGATACTAACATCGTCGGTTTGTCGGTTTCGTATCATCAATGTCGTGGTATTATTTGTTTTGTGAATATCTATGAAGGATTCTGCCAAGTCATATTCAATACGTGGTTTATCCCCGTTTGTGGAGGCTGGTGTACAGTCAGATAGCAACTCCTTAATTTATGATGGGTCCCGTCTTTATCTCAAAGACCACATTGACAGTGATTAATCTACAGTAGCATTTTCCTGTTGACTGTTGAACTGGAGTTATGTCCCCTGGGTCGGCATGAAAACGCCAGTAGTTCGCTTCCACGGGATATTTCATCAACACTATCTACATCGGTATACAGCTGATCTAATTAAATAAGAATTTGACTACTTCCCTTTCTTGTTTTACTACCCTAGCATACCTATGTGCGGATGGTCATTCTTACTAAGTTATGGCTTATTTGTGAGGCGGCACGAGAGCCGAGAAGTAAAAGTGTTCGCTCGTCGCGTTCGATTACCTTCTTGAGCACAATGTATGGACTCAATTCTTGGCGTTCTGCGCTATGTTATGACTCGAATGTATCTAAAAACGGTAAAAACAACACTCACTCACTGGGGGCCTTTGATTTGTTAATTTTAAGGAATGTGTGTCTCAGACGCCTTGTATGGGTGTATACGCCGCAATTCGCTGTGCAGAGTTGCGTCCCTTGGTCACGCCAGAAACCTATGACTGTGGGTTCGAATCCCTGTTCGCCCCGATTATGTTTCTAGGTTTGTCAACACCATACCCGTGCTTGTGGGTTTCACCGAAGTTGTTAACGTCTGAGACCTGCATCACTCCTCACACATTAAGCTGACACGCCGCGATATAACTGTAATACTGTTAAAAAAGCGGCGTTTTTGACCTAACTCACTCACACACTCACTATACCTGAAGACGAGACTTAATGACAGATACGGCACCTCACAGGGTCGGTGATCACGACCACGGGACCACATGGCTCAGTTAAACCCAAGCATCAATATTCATCTTATCAAAGTCATCACACTAGAAAACAAACAAATGAATATCAATTCATGTCGAAATCTCACAAAATACTCTTTTGAAAATGTATCTGTTTCAGAAACATGCTGATACAAACATTTTTTTATAGACTTTCAATACTGGAACCTTTCTACTTTAGTTTACACTGTAGATTCACTCATTTTGATAAAATGTTGTCTCACAACGTGGCGTGTTACTCCGGCAAACGCCCAACAATGCAAAACTACATCCTTACTTTCATGCCTGTATACTATAACTGCCAGCTTTAGGGCAAGACGTGACGACTCCTGTAGACAATTCCTCAACACTCGCGCTCTTCCTCTGCCTATACACGAATAGTTAATTACATATTATGAGCATGCCTTTTTCGTTTCCGATTTATTTTGTATTAAGCTCATTTCCGTTCCGAAGTTGTCTTATCTGATCCGCATTTCAACTATCGTAGTAGTAGTAGTAGTAATAATAATAATGATAATGATGATGATGATAATAATAATAAATTATGAAAACCGTAAAACATCGCAAAGGATGTACTGTTGCACTATTCATCAGTCATTACAGCGAGTCGAAGAGATTTTTAATTAATATATACATTCATAGCGTGCATATTTGGTTTCGTATAGACGCATATAATATGTATGAAGTGTCACAAGTGTTGTTAATATATGAAGTTTCTTTAATGTTCGAAATTAAAAAAACCCTCTCACTTATCATCCTCGGTTATCCAGCGTATTATATATCAAATATCTCAACGCTATAGTTTATCATAAAAGAATGGAGACATTAACACAGTGGATAATCGAGGAATCTCGCTCAGCAGCCCGATGAGCGAGTGAAGCTCTCGTATAATACCTAGGTAACCATGATCAGTGTTTATGCTGTTTCAGACATAGAGCTGAGCAGTCATTATTCCAGCGTGAAATGCACGTGCATAAATTATCAGACCTAATCATTACATCGTTGACACATTAACCTTTTGTCGTAGAGCAGAGCTTTTGTACAATTTGAGTTATTCCCTTTCCCGCAACTCATGCTTGTCGTAGGCGGCTAACGGGATCGGGTGGTCAGGCTCGCTGACATGGTTGATGCATGTCATCGTATCCCAATTGCGTGGATCGTTCCTCATGATGTCAATCATTGGATAATATTCGGCTGGAATATTGCCGAGTGTGGTGTTAAACGAACAAAACAAATAACTCAAAGGATAATAAGGTTATTTTAATCGATTCTCATGATATCAATCACTGGATTGTCTGGTCCAGACTTGACTATTTACAGACCGACATCATACAGGTGGAATATTTCTGAGTGCGTCGTTAAATAACAAACAAAGTGATAATTATTTTATAAAGACATTCACAGGGAAAAGTAATTACAGAAGTACTATCCCTGAAAATGCATACATCAGAATAATCCTAGAGAAGGGACAATGCTCTGTTCAGAAAAAAACGCTTCCCATGCTTTAATGTAAAAAACCTGTATTCACAGCCCTTCAGTGGCGCTGACCGTCCCAGTTGATGGCTTATATTATATAAGTTTACAATCGCGCCTATCAATGGCCTAGGTTGCACCCTCTGTTCTGGACACATGGGCATAATGTCGCAGGCTCTTATCTGGGTGTGATGGTGCTTACCTGGTACGTTGTGGCGATTGTATTCAATCATATGACCTATGCACACGTGTGACGTCAACCCTTAAAACAGAGTTACAATGAATGACAGCAGAGATATGCCCAACAATGCAATGGCGTGTACGAAAGTCTTCAGCCGTTAGATTAGAGGTAGCATGTATTATGGTTATATCCGACCGTTACGTGAAGGAAATTGTGATTATCTCCCCTTCACCCCGAATGTATTTGAATATGTTTCCGTTCCCCGTTCCCCAAAGCGAACTAAGCGCTGAGACCACCAAACTTTACATATGCGAGTTATTACAGCCACAGCGCTGAATTAGTTATGTTGAGCGGAGCCCTGGGTCTATCGCAAACACTGGCGTTAATGATATTGCAAACACTGGTGTTAATGATATTGCAAACACTGGTGTTAATGGGACGACTATTGTAAGGAGGCGATGGGGTATCATGATGGTTAAAGCGTTCGCTCGTTACGCCGAAGACCCGGGTTCGCTTTCCCACCTCGGTGCCCCCACTCTTTGCTATTGCTGGAATATTGCTATTAGCGGTGTAAAACCATACTCAAGACGAGCGCTCTGTGGGCCCCTGCTCCAGTTTGCCTTGCCTCGGGGTAATCTGGAGATGGGCCGCGGAACAGAGACTGTGTCTAACTGCTGGCCACTGACCATCCATACCCCACGAATACCATACGACCATGTGCCGATGTTAAGGAACTTTAATATTTTCATTTTCAAAACTATCCATGAGCAGACATTAATTAATGAACAGCTATTGAGATTGATTGTTAAGCATATGCCTACCTAGAAGCATATATTGAAATTGCAGTATTGTGACTAATGCATCGTACACCGTGGTACAAATGTACAACAGCAATGTCCACTCAGATCTGTTTCTTTATCCTCGTCAAATAGATTTCATAAATATGTGAGCCTGATTTTAGACCATGTATATCATCTAAGTATTTAACACGAAGCGTTCAGTAGTGAAAAACACGGAACTAGCTTGCAGTAGCTGATAAAACGGTGGATAACCGCTTTTCCACTCTAAAAAACATAAAACAGTTTTACTTTACTGCATTTAACAGAACTGATGTAAACACGACAGTTTTGCTGTTGTCATAAAGGAAGTCTACTGTCAATCTCATACGGGGGTTGTTAAACACCTGTTCTTTGTCTCATGCCGTGCCTAGCTATGATGTAGCCATGGACGTGTTTCGAGATATACTAGTACACTAAGGTATTATTTTTCTAAGGAGAAATCATCTGATTTAGTATTTTGCCGAAAATAATATCCGTTAAATGTTTCATTTGAATTTGGCGAACAATGATATGCATTGAAGATAGTCCCTCTTTGTGCTGGCTTATCATGGCAGGGTCAGAATGTGGGTGGTGTTTGCTACCGTCGGATTCACCAGCGTGTTGACATCAACAGACAATACACATCAAACACCGCCAACATCCCTGTCCGTTAGTATGACACAAGGCGGGGTCCTGTGATATCGCTTTAACACCGACGGTTGGAATCCGTCCCTTTGTGTAATAGAGTGAGTAGTTATAGTAGAAGTAGCAGCAGCAGTAGTAGTAGCAGTAGCAGCAGTAGTTGTAGCAATATCAGCAGTGGCAGTAGTTGTAATATCAGCAGTAGTCGTAACAGCTGTTGTAGTAGTAGCAGCAGTAGTAGTAGCATCAGTTGTAGTAGTGGCGGCGGCAGCAATAGCAGCAGTAGTAGTAGCGGCAGCAGTAGTAGCAGCAGCTGTTGTAGTAGCAACAGTAGTAGTAGCAGCAGTTGTAGTACTGGCGGCAGGGGCAATGGCAGCAGTAGTAGTAGCGGCAGTAGCAGCAGCAGTAGTAGTAGCGACAGCAGCAGTAGTAGTAGTAGTAGTGGCAGTAGTAGTAGAAGCAGCAATAGCAGCAGCATCAGATTGGAATTTGTGGTTGGTTGTGTATCGTCGCATTTTTATCGGCGTGCAGTAGTGGTAGTAGTAGTAGTAGTAGTAGTAGTAGTAGTAGTGTGCAAATATGTACATTAAATCCAATATTTGCCCCCACGCGAGATATCACTTGGGTGAAATTAAGCAATAACTCTTTAGAGATATAGCTATAATGAAATTACATCACAATGCTTCACAGACCATTGTGACGTCATCGGTTATCATGACGTCACAATCGAGTTACATCACTTATGTGAATAATTTTGATTTCACCCTTGTCACTTTTGATATCAACAATATCAAACACTTGTTGATGAGAGTAGTAGTAGTAGTAGTAGTAGTAGTAGTAGTAGTAGTTGTAGTAATAGTAGTTTATAAGACTTTCTGTTCAAAGTCATCACTTTCACGACTGAAGTTAATGTATGCCTCTTCCAAACATGGTATTGCTTATGTCCCCTGTAAACATTGCCACGCATACTTAAATGTACCCATATGCATGCCACTATTCCAGTAGATAGTATATATCACAATAGAGGCTTCTAGTTATATTGACCCACATCGTCATAAACTTCTTTTAAAAGACGGACAATGTTTGTTTCGCCAAACACAAATCATATGTGTAAGTATCCTTGATGGTTATGTACACACCAGCACGCTACTGCTGTACTGCCCTATTTCAGTCCCTACGACGCCAATTTCCCGACCCTGTGTGTTAGTACTGACAACCCACTTGGCTAGTACTGTACTATTTGTTTGTATTGTGTAAGTTCAGCTGGTAGCGTACTAGTTGGCTTACACTTCCCCTTTTGCCTAGTATGCACTGAAACAGGCTATAGGACATCCTTCCCCATCCCTTACGCTACACCATCACATCATTCATACATTATTATATTACCCCATCAGAGACTTAAATACTATACTATCACACCACAGATATAATATCATGCTCTGGAATAATTCATATGAAGCTTCACCAGCACAATAGTGATTACGACAGAACTCTCATTCACAGTTAGTATTGACTTGATAGTGACTTGACACCAGCATTGACTTGATAGTGACTTGACACCAGTATTGCCTTGATAGTGGCTTGACAACACCATTGACTTGTTGGTGATTTGACACCAACACTGACTTGATAGTGGCTTGACACCAGTATTGTCATGACAGTGGCTTGACACCAGTATTGCCTTGATCGTGGCTTAACACCAGTGTTGCAAAAACAGTGGCTCTTCGGCAAAACCATCTTATAACTCCAAATTGCCCATTTCAACAGAACTGTGAATCACACATGTAGTACTGTAGATACAGTTATATACATGACGTATTTATAGAACCATGAAGATCCGGGGTCTTCAGCAACCCATACTTGCCGTTAAGGCGAGATAACGGTATCGGGTGGTCAGGCTCGCTGACGTGGTTGATGCATGTTATCGTATCCCAATTGCGAGGATCGATGCTCATGATATCAATCAGTGGATTGTCGGGTCCAGACTCCAGTACGGCGTTAAAGAACAAAGTTATATGCATGTTGTTATACGTGGTCATACATTATTGTCAAGTGGTTATAATCATGCATACAGTATAATAATGCGGCCTAGGGCATGAGGTTCTCAGCATGTTGTACTGCAGTTCTATCCATGATGTTCTATGCAAGCATATAGTACATAACATGCGATTTTATGCGTTATGTTCCATAATGCATGCATACAGTACAATATGTACGGTTCAACGCATGGTGTTCTATGTATGAATATACATGTATTACAACACATGAAGTTCCATACATGATGTTCTATGCAAGCATATAGTACAACACATGCGGTTCTACACATTATGTTTCATTATGAATGCATACATTACATTACATACGGTTCTATGCATGAATATACATGAATTACACATGATGTTCCATACAAGATGTTCTATGCATGCAATACGGCGCATGTAATCATAATACCGACACCTCGTTCTACGTTTGGTTTAACGAATCGACAAGATCGTAGTAATGTGCACCGAGTTGACGGTGGAGATATCGACGTATCAGTAACGTGCATTCTCCACCAAAGTTTTGGATTCGAAAACCTTGTGTCACATGGTATGTCACGTGGTCGTCCCTGGTAGCACCGCGAGGACGTGTATTTCAGAGCTCTGTTTACCAGGGATGGACATTGATCGCTTGTTGTGTCATAATCAAACACAACCTCCATTGACAAACTGAGGCTGGAACACAAGCCCTCGCCTGTCACACGGTGCGTATGTGTGCGGGCATAGGCACAATATTGGCACAGATATGCTTCAACTATTTTTAGAGTCGAACAATGATAATATTCTATAATCCTTGAAAAGAACACAACTTTGGATGTGTTTTGGCCTTGATGTAGCACATGTATACAATTGAAAACATTCGACAGATACATTTTAGTGGGTTTTCAAACCTATATTTGACACTTTAACTCGTGATGTATTATTTATACATCACGCAATGAACAAAAAATAACTTCTTTAGTATATTGTTTTGTTTTGTCTTCATTGTTGACGTCGATTTGTAAACGCATAACTTTAGTAAACATGCATTTATCGAATCGTCATGACTTGGATAATAAGTACAGAGAACATAATCATGTAGCCAAGTCCAGTATTTTGTGAAAAATTGAAAACAAATAAAAAAACATCATATATGTGCTTAGTAAGACAAAACATGTCCACAAAAGACGATACTTGGGACACTGTTTTCCTAACCAGAATTAGTTTTAAGAACTACGGTTTAATTATTATGTTAACTGTCGGTGTTCTTTTTAAGATATCATACACACAATACATGTCAACGTATAACGTGTAATACAATTTCAACAATTCGCAATGCTTGGATCAAAGAAACACTTCATAAGATTCACTGATTTCTTTACCCAGACTAAACTTTTTATGATGAATAAATGATTGTGTTCATAAATGGGTTTTTTTAATATATGACTAACAAAGAATATAATTATAAAATGCACTTCTTTCGTAACCAAAATAAATAACATATACAATTTAAAATAATTAAATAAGGGTTTTGTTATTAAAAAATAATATATCTATGTTCATGAAAGACGTAAAAATACGTTACAAATGTATGATATAGGATTTTTACCAAATAAATAAACGTGAAAGAAGCGTTCTCGTAAATATATTGTATGTCTAAAAGTGTAGATAGTTTGGATGAAAATATATAACAAATATCAAATTGAAGTGACCTTGTTAATTGTTGCAACATGTTGCAAAGCGCGAACATCAAACTCATGATTTTTTCCCATTTAATCTCACCTTATAAACTTTGTCTTGATTCATCTTAGCTCATAGATTTGGCACTTTTGGGGCTAAAAAAACCCAATGGAAATACAAAAAGAAAAGACTAAACCAACATTGTTTACTATGTTTAGTTGTGTAGAATAAATCTAGGCGTTCAGCTGATTTGCACAAAATTCAATTTGACAATAGGATCATGGTTATTATGTGTTCAAATGTTTGAACTAAACTTGGTCGAAACTCATTTGCCATTGTCAAATCGATACGTTTTGTTTTCGTGTTAAGGAGACGGGAATTTATGTACATCTGAAGCGAGGTTGTTGCTTGTTTCCACCTGAAATACAAACACTGTATTGATCTGTTGATTCCCTCTCGACACACACGGTGTCACTGCCCCCCCACCCCTTTCATACCGTATACCTTCTCAAGGTCCCACCACACCCCTCAGTTTTCAAGCTCTTTTTTCGAAGAATGTGTACCTGGTGATCTGTACCAACCTGAAACGTGCGGACACAACGCCTGATACTGGAATAGATGTATGACTTGGAGATGGGGCATTTTTCCACTGAATTTTCGGTATACCCTTTCAGTCACAATGTGTCATATCTTACCATATAGCGGGATGTGCCTTACTGGCTTCATATATCATATTTAAGCTGGGCAGCAAAATGAACTGTACCTATCAGCTATCACCTATTTTGTCACATGTTTGATTTTCAATTGAAAATATCCTAAGTTAGCGATGATATATCCAATAGACTTAACTGTACTGGCGCTTGGTAAGCACTCTAAGAATACTTCTACATTCAAAGCTTAATTTGATTTACATTTTATTAAATTAATAAATATTAGTTTACTACACAAAAACTAATGGGTATCTCAGACATCTTATCTTTCAACAAAAACATAAAAATATGCTTTTTTCGGCCCAAATTTACATTTCAATCATGGTAGGTAGTCGTGTGGTTGCAAATTCATTCCTTACTCCGTCTTCATTGAGCCAATCTATTTTACACCAAATACCCAGTCACAGGTTACTTTTTACAAACTTGCAGGAGTGAGAGATGGTTACATGGACGTAATATAATTTAACAACAGTTCTTTCAATTGCATAAAAACACTCTCGGTATAGTTTCTTTTGCACCTCAGTGTATATCAAATGTAAAGGCCCCGCCTATTCATATTACAATTCTATGTGTTTACGACATGTTTATTTTCAGAACATCAAGCGAACAATTTATTTGTTTTGAAAAAAATGAGGGCAAATTATTTCACACAGTTGTTTTCGAGAACACTTCTATTTTTCTTATAGAAAAATTGACTGACCATTTACTTTTCTGGAAATATTTGGTCATGTCTTTTTAAGAGTGATAGAGTGAATAAGTGATTTGGGCCTTACGCCGCTTTTTGCAATATAACAGCAACATCATAGCGAGGGACGCCGGAAATGGGCTTCACACACTGTACCCATATGGGCACTCCAACCCTGGCCTTCGGTGTGACGAGCGAACGCTTTAACCACTCGGCTACCCCGGCAACCCTCTTTTTACAAGAAGGAGCCGCACAGTTGTATCAGGACCCCAGTATGCCCAGCCAACCATCTGTGTGGCAAACCAAAGGCAAACTAGTCGTTTTCATTCAGTCAATATCTCTTTTCTGTCAAGCAGTAAAACCCAAGCTCCATCCACGAGTTATACACAATGGATTCATGTTTACACTTAAAGGGGCACTAAGCTCGGGTCAGTTGGCAGTCCCAGCTTGTTTGATTCAGGTCATTGAAACAAAATGTTACCCGTCTGCTAACTCATGTTGTATAATGTTGATCAATTTACCAATAAATATATCCTGATTACATAGCAACAACGTCATAGCAATGTCTTAATTTCACGCAAGCCACAAGTAACATTTATATCAGTACTGAAAATGCACATCAAAATATGTATCTTTTTCGTGGACTTTAATAGTTATGGTTACAGCCCAACACACTGTACCCATTACATTGTATTCTGTAACAGGGTTTCTTTCAAAGATATTCCATTTGTATTAATTTGTATTATTGTATATTGTTTGGTATTGTGTACAGATGTGAATTAGGTTAAGCACAACGGACAATATTCTAGTTATCAAACACAACTGTTTTGATGTATAAATAATTTGTGAAAATCTTTCTTCGCTCAAAAAACACAACATTCCACGTTTTCATGTGAAAACTGTGTCATGTTTTCATATGAATTCTGCGTGTTGTGTCATGAACAATGTGTATCGTGTTTCCATGTGAACAAAGTGTATAACGTTTTTAATTTGAACAAAGCGTGTCATGCTTTCTTGTGAATACTGTGTGTTATGTTTTCATGTGAAAACCGTGTGCCAGGTTTTAAAGTGAACTAGGCGTATTATGTGTCCATGTGAACACTGTATCATGTTTCCATGTGAACACTGTATCATGTTTCCATGTCAACACGGTATCATGTTTCCATGTGAACACTGTATCATGTGTCCATGTCAACACTGTATCATGTGTCCATGTCAACACTGTATCATGTTTCCATGTCAACACTGTATCATGTGTCCATGTGAACACTGTATCATGTTTCCATGTCAACACTGTATCATGTTTCCATGTCAACACTGTATCATGTGTCCATGTGAACACTGTATCATGTTTCCATGTCAACACTGTATCATGTGTCCATGTCAACACAGTATCATGTTTCCATGTCAACACAGTATCATGTTTCCATGTCAACACTGTATCATGTTTCCATGTGAACACTGTATTTTGTTTCCATGTAAACACTGTATCATGTGTCCATGTCAACACGGTATCATGTTTCCATGTCAACACTGTATCATGTTTCCATGTGAACCCTGTATCATGTGTCCATTTCAACACTGTATCATGTGTCCATGTCAACACGGTATCATGTGTCCATGTGAACACTGTATCATGTGTCCATGTGAACACTGTATCATGTGTCCATGTGAACACTGTATCATGTGTCCATGTCAACACTGTATCATGTTTCCATGTCAACACTGTATCATGTTTCCATGTCAACACTGTATCATGTTTCCATGTCAACACTGTATCATGTGTCCATGTCAACACGGTATCATGTGTCCATGCCAACACGGTATCATGTTTCCATGTGAACACTGTATCATATGTCCGTGTCAACACGGTATCATGTTTCCATGTCAACACTCTATCATGTGTCCATGTCAACACGGTATCATGTGTCCATGTCAACACGGTATCATGTGTCCATGTCAACACGGTATCATGTGTCCATGTCAACACTGTATCATGTTTCCATGTCAACACTGTATCATGTGTCCATGTCAACACGGTATCATGTGTCCATGTCAACACGGTATCATGTTTCCATGTCAACACTGTATCATGTTTCCATGTCAACACTGTATCATGTGTCCATGTCAACACAGTATCATGTGTCCATGTGAACACTGTATCATGTTTCCATGTGAACATGGTATCATGTTTCCATGTCAACACTGTATCATGTTTCTATGTCAACACTGTATCATGTTTCCATGTCAACGCTGTATCATGTGTCCATGTCAAAACGGTATCATGTGTCCATGTCAACACAGTATCATGTTTCCATGTCAAGACTGTATCATGTGTCCATGTCAACACTGTATCATGTTTCCATGTCAACACTGTATCATGTGTCCATGTCAACACGGTATCATGTGTCCATGTCTACACGGTATCATGTTTCTATGTCAACACTGTATCATGTTTCCATGTCAACGCTGTATCATGTGTCCATGTCAAAACGGTATCATGTGTCCATGTCAACACGGTATCATGTGTCCATGTCAACACTGTATCATGTGTCCATGTCAACACTGTATCATGTTTCCATGTCAACACTGTATCATGTGTCCATGTCAACACGGTATCATGTGTCCATGTCTACACGGTATCATGTTTCCATGTCAACACTGTATCATGTTTCCATGTCAACACTGTATCATGTGTCCATGTCAACACAGTATCATGTTTCCATGTCAACACTGTATCTTGTTTCCATGTGAACACTGTATCATGTTTCCATGTCAACACTGTATCATGTGTCCATATCAACACAGTATCACGTGTCCATGTGGACACTGTATCATGTTTCCATGTGAACACGGTATCATGTGTCCATGTGAACACTGTATCATGTGTCCATGCCAACAGTGTATCATGTTTCCATGTCAACACTGTATCATGTTTCCATGTGAACACTGTATCATGTGTCCATGTGAACACTGTATCATGTGTCCATGTCAACACAGTATCATGTTTCCATGTCAACACAGTATCATGTGTCCATGTGAACACTGTATCATGTTTCCATGTGAACACTGTATCATGTGTCCATGTCAACACGGTATCATGTGTCCATGTCAACACGGTATCATGTGTCCATGTGAACACTGTATCATGTGTCCATGTCAACATTGTATCATGTGTCCATGTGAACACTCTATCATGTTTCCATGTCAACACTGTATCATGTTTCCATGTCAACACAGTATCATGTTTCCATGTGAACACTCTATCATGTTTCCATGTCAACACTCTATCATGTTTCCATGTGAACACTCTATCATGTTTCCATGTCAACACTCTATCATGTTTCCATGTGAACACTGTATCATGTTTCCATGTCAACACGGTATCATGTTTCCATGTCAACACTCTATCATGTTTCCATGTCAACACGGTATCATGTTTCCATGTGAACACTCTATCATGTTTTCATGTGAACACTGTATCATGTTTCCATGTCAACACTGTATCATGTTTCCATGTGAACACTGTATCATGTTTCCATGTCAACACTGTATCATGTTTCCATGTCAACACTGTATCATGTGCCCATGTCAACACTGTTTCATGTTTTCACGTAAGAACTAAAAACTAAATTTTCCTGTGAACACCAAATACTTTTAGGCATAGTTAAATTACCATGTTTTCATTTCTGTTTATATCATGTTTCATTAATTCTTTCAATATTACGTTTTCATTCGAACGCTTTTTTACAACATGCAATGTGTTTATGCATTTTACAATCATTCATTGTAACAAATTTTGACCTTAATATCACAAACAATGTGTAAAATAAAAATGATATTCATTGTAATAATATATTGTGCGGTTTAAAATAAACTGCAAGCAATATGTTTTTAAATCATAGTTCTGTTCGTCTTCCTATTTTAATACGTGAATGTTATTTATAAAAAAGCCCACATATATGTTAAACATTTTATCAAAATAGCCAATGTCATGTATCTGTTCTTTTCAATTTGTTGACTTTTCTTGTATACGTCACTTTTCATTAATCCCTTCCATGTTGTGTTTTACATTTTACAATCATCTTTTTTTTTCAACATTTTAACGTACTTTCAAAAAGAGACAATTGCCTATCATGTTTTATAACACTATAATGCGTCGTCACTGAAGGCAAATGTACCAAGACCTCCCCAGCATGTTGTGAATGGGCTCTAGCTGGACTGACCTATGACTTCATAGCCCAGACATGTCAAACCTCCCTCACGAGACTTCCTCGTGATATTTCCCGTCATGCTAGATATTGGAACATTATTATTATCGTTGAAACTGTTGTCAGACTGTTTCATTATCATATAGATGTCTGTCATAATACATTTATTTATTTTTATAAATTGAGTTGTTGGTTGTACGTACAGCTCACAACCAATAAGCAGCAGTCCCAACAACATACGAAAAAACATCAAAATATAAAAGTTCCCAGAGTATGGATGCGTCTGTATCATCGGAAAATCCAGTCTTGGGTGATATCCAGTCATGTGGTGTTAAATCACAGTATCTGATATCGCGTGACTTGGGACATCTCGTGTGGGGCGAGATCGATTCATGCGGCGGCCATGTTGTAGGGCTGGTGAATCCTTGCTTAACCATGTGTGCACAGGGGCGATGGGTTTAGAGCGCCATATAAGTCTCTTATGCTTGTCGTGTGAGTTAGTGGAGACAAGGCACGCTAAATCTCCACAGTAATTCACTAATCTCATATCGCCATGTCAAACAAAGATACTGTTGTTCAGTCGTTTCATTTTTTTCTATGAATAATATTTATTCTATCATCCAAGTGATGATGTTAATATGTGAATGTATGTTCGTTCTTGTTGTATTCATAATGATAGTAAACATAGTCAAATATCCATTATAAACACCCTCTGGATCTGAGTAGAAACAGGGACCTGAATACTCTCTGTATTGTTAGCGGTGTTGAACAGGACTTGTACTTAAACCCGACCCACGTGATGTAATGACTTTATTTTCAACATGTGGACACTTCCAAGTGAACCAATAACCTCCATCTAGCTAACTATAGGCAGACATGTAAAAGCAGCAATAGTTACAACGATGGCATTCAAGAGCGCCCCATCTTGACTTGTGAAGTTAATGGTGATGAGAGAATAATGGTCAAAACTGCCTTGGAAATGCTGGGATATATAAAGCCGGTTAAATGTATAACGACACATAATCACTAACAGACATGACATATGAAACCTATTAATCAACAACCCCGCCGTGATATTGCTGGAAAATTGCTGAAAGCGGCGTAAAACCCTATTCACTCACTCACTACTAATCAACAAGATCAAACGGCAGGTTTTAGTGCTTGTGTCTCTGATGATATAGCAGAAAGAGCCAGCGAGTGAGCGAGTCCCTTTAAACATATCCGCGATATCACTTGTCCCCATCACCTTTATCCTTTTCCCCATCACCTTAATCTCTGTCTCCGTCACCTTTATCTTCGTCTCCGTCACCTTTATCCCTGTCTCTATCACCTTTATCCCTCTCCCCATCACCTATATCAAACTCCCAATCACCTTTATCAAAATTCCCATCACCTTTATCCCTCTCCCCATCACCTATATCCAACACCCAATCACCTTTATCAAACTTCCCATCACATTAATCCCTCTCCCCATCACCTTCATCCCCGTCCCCATCACATCTATCCCTGTCCCCATCACCTGTATCCCTCTCCCCATCATCTTTATCCCTCTCCCCATAACCTTTATCCCCGTCTCTATCACCTTCATCTCCGTCTCCGTCACCTTTATGCTTGTCTCTATCACCTTTATCCCTCTCCCAATCACCTTTATCCCTCTCCCAATCACCTTTATCCCCGTCCCCATCACCTTTATCCAACTTCTCATCACCTTTATCCAACTCCCAATCACCTTTATCCAACTCCCAATCACCTTTATCCCTCTCCCAATCACCTTTATCCCCGTTCCCATCACCTTTATCCAACTTCTCATCACCTTTTTCCAACTCCCAATCACCTTTATCCCCGTCCCTATCACCTTTATCCCTCTCCCCATCATCATTATCCCAGTCCCCATCACCTTTATCCCTGTCTCTATCACTTTTATCCTTTTCCCATCACCTTTATCCTTTTCCACATCACCTTTATCCAACTCCCAATCACCTTTATATCCGTCCCCATCACCTTTATCCAACTTCCCATCACCTTTATCCCTGTCCCCATCACCTTTATCCAACTCCGAATCACCTTTATCCCCGTCCCCATCACCTTTATCAAACTCCCCATCACCTTTATCCCTGTTCCCATCACCTTTATCCCTCTCCCTATCACCTTTATCCCTCTCCCCATCACCTTTATCCCTGTTCCCATCACCTTTATCCCTGTCCCATCACCTTTATCCCTCTCCCTATCACCTTTATCCCTCTCCCCATCACCTTTATCCCTGTTCCCATCACCTTTATCCCTGTCCCATCACCTTTATCCCTCTCCCCATCACATTTATCCCTGTTCCCATCACATTTATCCCTGTCCCCATCACCTTTATCAAACTCCTCATCACCTTTATCCCTGTCCCCATCACCTTTATCCCCGTCTCCATCACCTCTATCCCCTCTCCATCACCTTTATCCCATCCTCATCACCTGTATCCCTGTCTCTACCACCTTTATCCTTTTCCCCATCATCTTTATCCCTCTCCAAATCACCTTTATCCCTCTCACCATCACCTTTTTCCAACTTCCCATCACCTTTATCCTATTCCCCATCACCTTTATCCCTCTCCCATCACCTTTATCCCCACCCCATCACCTTTATCCTTGTCTCTGTCACCTTTATCCTTTTCCCCATCATCTTTATCCCTCTCCAAATCACCTTTATCCCTCTCACCATCACCTTTATCCAACTTCCCATCACCTTTATCCTTTTCCCCATCACCTTTATCCCCTCTCCCATCATCTTTATCCCTCTCCCCATAACCTTTATCCCCGTCTCTATCACCTTCATCTCCGTCTCCGTCACCTTTATGCTTGTCTCTATCACCTTTATCCCTCTCCCAATCACCTTTATCCCCGTCCCCATCACCTTTATCCAACTTCTCATCACCTTGATCCAACTCCCAATCACCTTTATCCAACTCCCAATCACCTTTATCCCTCTCCCAATCACCTTTATCCCCGTCCCCATCACCTTTATCCAACTTCTCATCACCTTTTTCCAACTCCCAATCACCTTTATCCCCGTCCCCATCACCTTTATCCAACTCCCAATCACCTTTATCCCCGTCCCTATCACCTTTATCCCTCTCCCCATCATCATTATCCCAGTCCCCATCACCTTTATCCCTGTCTCTATCACTTTTATCCTTTTCCCATCATCTTTATCCTTTTCCACATCACATTTATCCAACTCCCAATCACCTTTATCTCCGTCCCCATCACCTTTATCCAACTTCCCATCACCTTTATCCCTGTCCCCATCACCTTCATCCAACTCCGAATCACCTTTATCCCCGTCCCCATCACCTTTATCAAACTCCCCATCACCTTTATCCCTGTTCCCATCACCTTTATCCCTCTCCCATCAACTTTATCCCTCTCCCTATCACCTTTATCCCTCTCCCCATCACCTTTATCCCTGTTCCCATCACCTTTATCCCTGTCCCATCACCTTTATCCCTCTCCCCATCACATTTATCCCTGTTCCCATCACATTTATCCCTGTCCCCATCACCTTTATCAAACTCCTCATCACCTTTATCCTTGTCCCCATCACCTTTATCCCCGTCTCCATCACCTTTATCCCCTCTCCATCACCTTTATCCCATCCTCATCACCTGTATCCCTGTCTCTACCACCTTTATCCTTTTCCCCATCATCTTTATCCCTCTCCAAATCACCTTTATCCCTCTCACCATCACCTTTTTCCAACTTCCCATCACCTTTATCCTTTTCCCCATCACCTTTATCCCTCTCCCATCACCTTTATCCCCACCCCATCACCTTTATCCTTGTCTCTATCACCTTTATCCTTTTCCCCATCATCTTTATCCCTCTCCAAATCACCTTTATCCCTCTCACCATCACCTTTATCCAACTTCCCATCACCTTTATCCTTTTCCCCATCACCTTTATCCCCTCTCCCATCATCTTTATCCCTCTCCAAATCACCTTTATCCCTCTACCAATCTTCTTTATCCAACTTCACATCACCTTTATCCCTGTCCCCATCACTTGTATCCAACTCCCAATCACCTTTATCCCCGTCCCCATCACCTTTATCAAACTCCCCATCACCTTTATCCCTCTCCCCATCACCTTTATCCCTGTTCCCATCACCTTTATCCCCTCCCCATCACCTTTATCCCTGTTCCCATCACCTTTATCCCCTCTCCATCACCTTTATCCCCTCTCCATCACATGTATCCCTGTCTATCACCTTTATCCTTTTCCCCATCATATCTATTCCTCTCCAAATCACCTTTATCCCTCTCACCATCACCTTTATCCAACTTCCCATCACCTTTATCCTTTTCCCCATCACCTTTATCCCCTCTCCCATCATCTTTATCCCTCTCCAAATCAACCTTTATCCCTCTACCCATCACCTTTATCCCCTCTCCATCACCTTTATCCCCTCTCCATCACCTTTATCCCCTCTCCATCACCTGTATCCCTGTCTATCACCTTTATCCTTTTCCCCATCATATTTATTCCTCTCCAAATAACCTTTATCCCTATCACCATCACCTTTATCCAACTTCCCATCACCTTTATCCCTGTCCCCATCACTTGTATCCAACTCCCAATCACCTTTATCCCCGTCCACATCACCTTTATCCCTGTTCCCATCACCTTTATCCCCGTCTCCATCACCTTTATCCCCTCTCCATCACCTTGATCCCCTCTCCATCACCTGTATCCCTGTCTCTATCACCTTTATCCTTTTCCCCATCATATTTATCCCTCTCCAAATAACCTTTATCCCTCTCACCATCACCTTTATCCAACTTCCCATCACCTTTATCCTTTTCCCCATCACCTTTATCCTTTTCCCATCACCTTTATCCTTTTCCCCATCACCTTTATCCTTTTCCCCACCACCTTTATCCCTCTCCCCATCACCTTTATCCCTCTCCCCATCACCATTATCCCCGTGCCCATCACCTTTATCCTTGCCTCTATCACCTTTATCCCTGTTCCCACCACCTTTATCCCTCTCCCTATCACCTTTATCCCTCTCCCCATCACCATTATCCCCGTCCCCATCACCTTTATCCTTGTCTCTATCACCTTTATCCCTCTCCCATCATCTTTATCCCTGTCGCTATCACTTTTATCCCTCTTCCCATCATCTTTATCCCCGTCTCCATCACCTGTATCCCCGTCTCCATCACCTTTATCCCTGTTCCCATCACCTTTATCCCTGTCGTTATCACTTTTATCCCTCTTCCCATCATATTTTTCCCTCTACCTATCACCATCATCCCCACCCCCATCACCTTTATCCCTGTCGCTATCACTTTTATCCCTCTTCCCATCATCTTTATCCCCCTCTCCATCACCTGTATCCCCGTCTCCATCACCTTTATCCCTGTTCCCATCACCTTTATCCCTGTCGTCATCACTTTTATCCCTCTTCCCATCATATTTATCCCTCTCCCTATCACCATCATCCCCACCCCCATCACCTTTGTCCCTGTCGCTATCACTTTTATCCCTCTTCCCATCATCTTTATCCCCGTCTCCATCACCTGTATCCCCGTCTCCATCACCTTTATCCCTGTTCCCATCACCTTTATCCCTGTCGTTATCACTTTTATCCCTCTTCCCATAATATTTATCCCTCTCCCTATCACCATCATCCCCGTCTCAATCACCATTATCCCCACCCCCATCACCTTTATCCCTGTCGCTATCACTTTTATCCATCTTCCCATCATCTTTATCCCTCTCCCTATCACCATCATCCCCACCCCCATCACCATCATCCCCGTCTCAATCACCTTTATCCCTGTCGCTATCACTTTTATATAAAAAAATGCTAAACGTTTTTTTGAATGTTTTCTCACACATAATTTAAACTTTCTTTGCTTATCTTTATTAAACACTTGCGTTACCATAGATACTCTTGCCATTACAACGCTCACAGTGAACAGACAGGGCAGATTATCAGCAGCAGGGTTGGGAATACTTTGGATAACGACTGGCCACGTGACGAGATATTAAAGATGGGCAGAATTTTTGTGTATGGCTGACTAGAGCAAGGCGGGTCAACCAGAGGTTGCCTTTGTCGATTGTTGGAGTCCCAAATCCACGTGACATTCGGGCAAGGGGGGAACTGACAGGAGGGGGTACAGATCGATATAGCCGCTCATTTACCTGAAGCTCACATGTAAACATGGGTTGGAGAGACGCTTCCTGAAAAACTCGGGCAGTTGTGAACTGAAATGACCCTGAGGCTGCCTGATGCCTTCCTCTCACCTTCACATGGGTCTCCCTGTCTTGAAGCTACCCTAGGTGTTACCTTGGTAGCTGGGTAGCCCCTAATCTCACCATCACATGGGTCTCCCTGTCTTGAAGCTACCCTAGGTGTTACCTTGGTAGCTGGGTAGCCCCTAATCTCACCTTCACATGGGTCTCCCTGTCTTGAAGCTACCTAGGTGTTACCTTGGTAGCTGGGTAGCCCCTAATCTCACCTTCACATGGGTCTCCCTGTCTCGAAGCTACCCTAGGTGTTACCTTGGTAGCTGGGCTAGCCACTATGGCTAGCACACTAGCACACTAGTGAAGTGATCCTTGATGAACGAGGCAACCTTTCTAGAAGAGTAGTGTGGTGGAGTTTGAGGAGCGGGTTAGCTCGTTCAACAGACTAGTGTAGTTGAGTTTGACGAACGAGGTTACTCGTCTGACAGACTGGTGTCATGGTCCTCGACGAACGAGCTTACTAGTCTGACAGACCAGCGTAGTGGTATTTAATGAACGAAGTAGCTCGTCTGACAGACACATATAGTGATATATAATGAACGAGGTTCCTCGTCTGACAGACTAGTGTAGTGGTATTTAATCAACGAAGTAGCTCGTCTGACAAACATATATGGTAGCATTTAATGAACGAGGTTACTCGTCTGATATCGGAACTCTCGTATTTCTTTAACTTGATATGTTCCAGCAGAATCCACATCGGCAAATGGTCTGTCACACGTTGACATGTCGAGCCAACACTTAAATCAACAAGCAACCGGGGTAGACTAGGTCTTCAGCAATGCATGCTTGCCGTAAAAGGGGACGATACTTGTCGTAAGAGGCGACAAACGGGATCGAGTGGTCAGGCTCGCTGACTTGGTTGATGCATGTCATCGATCACAATTGCGTGGACCGGTGCTCATGATGTCAATCACTGGATTGTCTGGTCCAGACTCGATTATTTACAGACCGCCGTCATATAGCTGGAATATTGCCGAGTGCGGCGTTAAACAACAAACAAACACAATTAACAAGCTACACAGCCCGTTGTTGATGATCGCAATGGTGGAGATGATGGCGATGATGATGCTTTATTATGATAGTGTTGAGCAACATTTACATGAAATTATAAGATGTTACTTACTAATTACAATCTAATCAAGGACCTTGCCGTGCATTGTTCCACGATGCCAGCTGATCAAGGGATGCATGTCTGGACAGTAGTTTGTGTGAGATTGTCATAATGTCTCCTCCTAATCAGCTAACAGTAATCCCCATTGACATACCTACCGTGTGTCGGTGGGAGTTTGGAGGGATAGGTCTCTAGTGTCTACACGGAGTTGCTGTACTCACGGTAATTCTATCCTAACACTATACTGTCATGTGTCCTTGTACACCGTGTCCAGTGAACTATATCTCATGCTCAACGTACTGAGTCAGTCTCGTGGTGTGTCAATTGCCAAGTGTCCATTGTTGTGTGTCAAACTCGTGGGGTGTCAATTGTCCTCCGTCCATTCTTCTGTGTCAGTCTCGTGATGTGTCAATTGTCCTCCGTCCATTCTTCTGTGTCAGTCTCGTGATGTGTCAATTGTCCTACGTCCATTCTTCTGTGTCAGTCTCGTGGTGTGTCAATTGTCCTCCGTCCATTCTTCTGTGTCCGTCTCGTGGTGTGTCAATTGTCCTACGCCCATTCTTCTGTGTCCGTCTCGTGGGGTGTCAATTGTCCTACGCCCATTCTTCTGTGTCAGTCTCGTGGTGTGTCAATTGTCCTCCGTCCATTCTTCTGTGTCCGTCTCGTGTTGTGTCAATTGTCCTCCGTCCATTCTTCTGTGTCAGTCTCGTGGTGTGTCAATTGTCCTCCGTCCATTCTTCTGTGTCCGTCTCGTGGGATGTCAGTTGACCTCCGTCCATTTTTCTGTGTCAGTCTCGTGGTGTGTCAATTGACCTCCGTCCATTCTTCTGTGTCAGTCTCGTGGTGTGTCAATTGTCCTCCGTCCATTCTTCAGTGTCAGTCTCGTGGTGTGTCAATTGCCCTACGCCCATTCTTCTGTGTCAGTCTCGTAGTGTGTCAATTGCCCTACGTCCATACTTCTGTGTCCGTCTCGTGGGGTGTCAATTGTCCTACGCCCATTCTTCTGTGTCAGTCTCGTGATGTGTCAATTGACCTCCGTCCATTCTTCTGTGTCAGTCTCGTGATGTGTCATTTGACCTCCGTCCATTCTTCTGTGTCCGTCTCGTGGTGTGTCAATTGTCCTCCGTCCATTCTTCTGTGTCAGTCTCGTGGTGTGTCAATTGTCCTCCGTCCATTCTTCTGTGTCAGTCTCTTGATGTGTCAATTGCCCTACGCCCATTCTTCTGTGCCAATCTCGTGGTGTGTCAAATTGCAATGTGTCTATTGGTATGTGTCCGATGTCCTGTGTTCATCGCCCTGTGTCATATGGCTTATGTCCTTTGTCCTTTGTCTTGTGTGTGTGTGTGTCTAATGTGCTGCGCATGTGTATATATTTACTTATTTGAACGATGCCAAACCTGTAAGTGAACAGACTTTGAAAATATTCCGTTCTTGAACAATAAAGGTGCCTCCTTTTTAATCAAGGACAGTTAGGCAGTTAATTGGTTACATAGTTCACCTGTAACCTAGAATATGTGTTTGATTCCCTCCATTTGTTTCTTGTGGAAATGGCCGTTTTTGACAGATGTAAGTAGAAACAGCTATAAATGTTGGCCACATAGTCAACCTAGTAGGTCACCTATATCAAACTGGACGCGGGTGGGCAAAGTCCCCTAGGCGTGCAAGAAACATGTGACCGTGGGTTCGATTCCCAGAATTTTTTATTTTGTTTCTAGATTTGTCATCATCCTGAGTTTCACCAAAGTGGTAAACGCCTAAGACCTGCATCAAGTTACTCCCACACCAAGCTGACCCCGAAACATATATAACCAAAACACTATTCAAGGCTTAGCTAAACCAAAATCACTCACTCACCCGCTCATAAACCGCGTCTTTGTTTGCTTAATAAAGTAATTGTCATTATTAAAGTTGTTCAAAATAATCTGCCCCAAGATATATAGGAGTGCTGTATTCCATTTTAAAACAAAAATCAGAACTGTTTCTCTAAATTTGTAGAATACTATTTACTCCGAGACCAAATATTTTCTTTAAATCTAATTCAAAGAAAATATTAGTTAGTGGACAAGACACATGGCACTGAACGTACACACAAGTTCAACATTTGTCTCATGTTGACAAACACAGCAGTGGAAACAGTTAACAGTACGGGATTAAGCTGGGTCCACTTCTCTTTGTTTCCGGGCTGTGGTGATGGGAACACGGTCAGATGAATTCTGTTGTATGGTTTTGAATTAACATTGTTATCATGCTTCACAAACAACGAGGTCCCTCTTGTGGCTTTATCACGGCCTTATCACGTACATTCCCCAAGTTCGGACACAGCTCAACAAACTCCAACTTTCCCCAAGCAGCACACAGCAGATGTAATCCTGTCACACCCTCTTCGACATCAAACCGTATCTCCAACCATCCAGCCCAACTCGACCGTCAAAGCAAGCACAACAGATCTACCCCTAAACGACCCTCTTCAGCAGCCAGAAGTATTTGAAAGCAACAGTACTAACAAAATACACAAGATATACCTCTCCCCATCTCCTTCCGCATCAAACGTGTTTGCAACCATTTGGGCTCGTGGTAGAGCGTCCGCCCGGAGAGCGGAAGGTCCGGGGTTCGATCCCCGGCCGCGTCATACCAAAAGACGTTAAAAGATGGTACTTGTTGTTACCCTGTCTGGCGCTCGGCATTAAGGGGCATACACATGTACATGCACGTTGCTATATAATTGCAATAATCTTGGACTCGACGTTAAACCCCATTTCACATCACCTTTTACCAAACTTCCAAACCCAACACAAGATGTATAGGTGTTTTCAATCCTGCAACAAAGAACCATATCTCCAATCTACAGACCTGGCTCTGCAGACAAATCTAAAGCAGCAGCTATTACCTTTCCCACACAAACCGTTTCCCTTACCCCACTGCCAAGAGTGAGTGAGTGAGTTGGGTTTAACGCCACTTTTAACAGTATTCCAGTTATATCACGGCGTGTCAGCTTAATGTGGGAGGAAAGCCCGAAGTGATGCAGGTCTTAGACGTTTACCACGGGTATGGTGCTGACAAACCTAGAAACATCATCGGGGCGAACAGGGGTTCGAACCCACAATCATAGGTTTCTGGCATGTCCAAGGGACACAACTCTGCACAGCGAATCGCGGCGCCTTAGACGACTGGGCCACCCGTGACCCCCAGCTGCCAAGAAGACACAACACATCTACCCCCTTCCCACCCCACCAACACCGCTGCCAACGCTGTCATCGGACGGCATGGGGATATAGAATTTTTGTCATGGTATTGCATTGTCAACGAATGACTTTTCACTGGAACTGCGTTGGTTCACAGCGATATTTTGTTTAATATATCATTTATCAGATAAACCGTGGATTCATGCGAGGACAGTTTCTATACAGTATGTACAGACATATTCTCCAAACGATGGACTAATGGCCCGCTCTCAGGATGGCCTTATACGTAGAGCTCAAAATGATCTTGATTCCACAGGTGCTGACTGTTAATGCCATAAGCCCACATTGTAATAGGTTGGTATACCATTGACACGCTACATCTTGATGTCACTATAGCTGCATGGAACCCACGTGCATCACCACAAACTCAGGCGCTGGCAAGGGGGGAGACGCCGGGACAGGTAGGTGAGCGTTGATGGGGTGGGCTGGTTGGTGTTGCAATGGTGGCGGAAATGTAACTTTTTCACAAGTTGGCTATTGCAGAATAGCATTGAATGTGGAGGGTTGGTGGAAGCGGTGTAGGTGGAAAGAATTGTATTCACCACACAGACCGATGGAAAGCGATATAGGACATAGTCCTCGGCTAGATGGTGGTGATGGCTGGCACGAGAGGGGATATAGGACACGAGAAGAAATATAGGACATAGTCCTCGGCTAGATGGTGGAGATGAGTGGCATGAGAGGGAATATAGGACATAGTTCTCGGCTAGATGGTGGTGATGGGTGGCATGAGAGGGAATAAAGGACATAGTTCTCGGCTAGATGGTGGTGATGGGTGGCATGAGAGGGACTATAGGACATAGTTCTCGGCTAGATGGTATGATCAGTGGCATGAGAGGGAATATAGGACATAGTTCTCGGCTAGATGGTGGCGATGGGTGGCATGAGAGGGAATATAGGACATAGTTCTCGGCTAGATAGTGGTGATGGGTGGCATGAGAGGGAATATAGGACATAGTTCTCGGCTAGATTGTGGTAATGGGTGGCATGAGAGGGAATATAGGACATAGTTCTCGGCTAGATGGTGGTGATGGGTGGCATGAGAGGGAATATAGGACATAGTTCTCGGCTAGATGGTGGTGATGGGTGGCATGAGAGGGAATATAGGACATAGTTCTCGGCTAGATGGTGGTGATGGGTGGCATGAGAGGGAATATAGGACATAGTTCCCGGCTAGATGGTGGTGATGGGTGGCACGATGTAAGGTGTGTGGTTCGATGTATGGTGTGTGCGGTTCGATGTAAGGAGTGTGTAGTTCGATGTAAGGTGTGCGGTTCGATGTAAGGTGTGTGTAGTTCGATGTAAGGAGTGTGCGGTTCGATGTAAGGTGTATGCAGTTCGATGTAAGGTGTGCGGTTCGATGTAAGGAGTGTGCGGTTCGATGTAAGGAGTGTGTAGTTCGATGTAAGGTGTGCGGTTCGATGTAAGGTGTGTGTAGTTCGATGTAAGGAGTGTGCGGTTCGATGTAAGGTGTATGTGGTTCGATGTAAGGTGTGTGCAGTTCGATGTAAGGTGTGTGTGGTTCGATGTAAGGTGTGCGGTTCGATGTAATGTGTATGTGGTTCGATGTAAGGTGTGTGGTTCGATGTAAGGTGTGTGGTTCGATGTAAGGAGTGTGCGGTTCAATGTAAGGTGTGTGTAGTTCGATGTAAGGTGTGCAGTTCGATGTAAGGTGTATGTGGTTCGATGTAAGGTGTGCGGTTCGATGTAAGGAGTGTGTGCGGTTCAATGTAAGGTGTGCGGTTCGATGTAAGGAGTGTGCGGTTCGACGTAAGATGTGCGGTTCGATGTATGGTGTGTTTGGTTCGATGTAAGGTGTATGTTGTTCGATGTAAGGTGTGCGGTTCGATGTAAGGAGTGTGCGGTTCGATGTAAGGAGTGTGTAGATCGATGTAAGGTGTGCGGTTCGAAGTATGGTGTCTGTAGTTCGATGTAAGGTGTGCGGTTCGATGTATGGTGTGTGTAGTTCGATGTAAGGAGTGTGCGGTTCGATGTAAGGTGTGTGTAGTTCGATGAAAGGTGTGCAGTTCGATGTAAGGTGTGTGTGGTTCGATGTAAGGTGTGTGGTTCGATGTAAGGTGTGCAGTTCGATGTAAGGTGTGTGTGGTTCGATGTAAGATGTGCGGTTCGATGTATGGTGTGCGGTTCGATGTAAGGTGTGCGGTTCGACGTATGGTGTGTTGTTCGATGTAAGGTGTGCGGTTCGATGTATGGTGTGTGTAGTTCGATGTAAGGAGTGTGCGGTTCGATGTAAGGTGTGTGTAGTTCGATGTAAGGTGTGCAGTTCGATGTAAGGTGTGTGTGGTTCGATGTAAGGTGTGTTGTTCGATGTAAGGTGTGCGGTTCGAAGTATGGTGTCTGTAGTTCGATGTAAGGTTTGCGGTTCGATGTATGGTGTGTGTAGTTCGATGTAAGGAGTGTGCGGTTCGATGTAAGGTGTGTGTAGTTCGATGTAAGGTGTGCAGTTCGATGTAAGGTGTGTGTGGTTCGATGTAAGGTGTGTTGTTCGATGTAAGGTGTGCGGTTCGATGTAAGGTGTGTGGTTCGATGTAAGGTGTGCGGTTCGATGTAAGGTGTATGTAGTTCGATGTAAGGTGTGTAGTTCGATGTAAGGTGTGTGTGGTTCGATGTAAGGTGTATGTTGTTCGATGTAAGGTGTGCGGTTCGATGTAAGGTGTGTGTGGTTCGATGTATGGTGTATGTGGTTCGATGTAAGGTGTGCGGTTCGATGTAAGGTGTATGTAGTTCGATGTAAGGTGTGTAGTTCGATGTAAGGTGTGTGTGGTTCGATGTAAGGTGTATGTTGTTCGATGTAAGGTGTGCGGTTCGATGTAAGGTGTGTGTGGTTCGATGTAAGGTGTATGTGGTTCGATGTAAGGTGTGTGTGGTTCGATGTAAGGTGTATGTGGTTCGATGTAAGGTGTGTGTGGTTCGATGTAAGGTGTGTGTGGTTCGATCGATGGGGTGGGGTGATTCGGTAAGTAGGGTCGTCGTTTAGGGTAATCTACACTCGGATAAGGTGTGCGGGGTGAGTAAACCCTGCATGACTTTAGGGGTAAGGCCAGGGGCACAATATGATATCCCCAGGCGGAGGTAATACGTTGTTAGGTTGGTACAGATATCATACACCACCTACATACCATGCTGTGTTCGTCAGGCGGGATGACGACTAATCGGAGAGCGAAATTACTGGAACCTGATAGATCATTCTCTGCACACAGTGTAAAGTGATGGTCTCCACCAACACGTACAACATGGCACTACATGGGACAGAAGAAGTTGTATATTCAAAATACGAAGAGAAAATCAAAACAACGTGGAGAACACTACGGCTCAATGACCGCCGGAAAACAAAGGAATCTTTTGTCAGGTTGAATTGAGTAATCAATATCATGGTCAGATGTCCAAGTGGGTGTGGCAAGGAGGGGGTGGGATGGAGTTTTGCAGTAACGCTAGTCTTGACCTATCAGGTGATAGTGTACTACTCCGCCCTCCTCTTTTTCTCTCTCCCTCTCTCTCTCTCTCTCTCTCTCTCTCCACCCTAGTCGTATTGACACGGTGCATCGCGTCTTCCGTTAGATCTTCAAACAAACCTCAAACATTCAGCAACAAGAACTTGTCACGTGACCACGTTGTACATTTGCAGTGTGAGAGCCGGTGTCGCTACTTTACCGTCATCCCATACTCAATATTGTCTCAGTCCCCCGGCGAGTCCCTCACAGCAACATCGTCACCTCTCAGTCCGCTGTCAGACACAGGCCCATCAGGAAGGAAGGAGGGACGAGGGACGCATGGATGAATGAATACAGAAGTTTTCTGCATGTCTGTTACAGCAGCACCACAGAATACATCCACAGGTAAGACGCCCCCACAGGTGAGTTCTTCAGGGACAATTAGGTAATTCCACTGTGTGCTATGAATCATGGAGTTGCGTTAATGACACATAGTTGCAGGAGGGTCTAATTGAGTCGTTTGTCACATGGAAAGAGTATCCAGGTGATTACCCTACACCTAGTCGGCTTGACTAACAAACAGGTTACCCTGCTCGCGCAGCTTTTCTTCCCTGTGCAAATGCCTTCGTGCGTTTAGCAGGTTCATCTAAATTTGGCGTTCAGAAATAACGGGATTCACATTAATCATAAATCATGCCTGGGGCCACTACTACAGTCCTTACCGGTGTGTACCGAGACAGGTAGGTGGGTTTTGGATCGTGGTGAAACCAAGGACTGAGTATGGCGACATTTCTACCTAGTTAAGAGTTTAGCGGTCCTAGGTAGTTGTCAAGTTGTCGACACGTCTAGGTTAAGACAGTGCGAGCTGAATCTCGCTGTTTCATTCACAAGTGACGGCGCGACGGAATGCCTGCAGCCTGGATGTACCAAGAGGCTGAGCCGGAGGACAGATTGTGGTCCCGATGGTCCTCCTTACTTTCGGGAATATTGGCATAATGCAGTTTACATGTGAGTCGTATTATGCTGCTATTCACGAGACGCGAGGGCCGATAACGTCGACACAGAAACTCAGCGAGACAGGCCCGATCGACTCGCAACTTTCACCTGATAAGAAGCCACACCATGTCGGCGACATCAAACAAGCGCTGGTATATACAGGTATGTAGAGGTAGGCGTAGTGTATAGCAACGACATAGTAACCAGATAAAAACGACTTTGCGTGGCGGGGAAAGCACGTGCAAGTTGGACATGACCAGACTGGGAGGTAAAGTAAGCGTCGAAGGACATTGTCCTGCCATAGTCCCTCGGGCCATAACTCACGTGAAGAAGAGCGTGGTGATAAGTGTTTTATGGTAAGATTGTCGTAAAGTTAACCGGTGGTTGTAAGAACTCGACACAGCTGGGGATATTGCAGTAAATGTCACGACTTTGTTGCCGCCGAGTGTGGGTGTATTGACGGCGTCATGAACGTTGAGGCAAGGTTACACCGTTTTCGGGGAGGCAGGGAATGGGATGCTGGACAGATTATTATCACAGCATGAAGAACATTTATTTATCTGATTGTATGGTCTCCGACGTGCGCAATGCATCGACAGATGTACTGATAGATTTATGGCAGAAATAGTTTAGAGATGACAAGTCTCTATGCTGGAACTGAAACCGTACGTTTTCACGACAAGCAAACACAACGACCATAGTGTTGCACCCACTTTACCTATAAATGTTTTTTATGCTCACATCAAATATGATATTTCGTGGAAATGGTCATTTAGTGAAGAAGTCTTCGATCACAAAACAGCCCTGACCTGTGGTACACTTGAGGAAAAGGGGAAAGGAAGAAACGTCATTAGGCGTGTGTGGTAAAGAAAAATTAAACTTTGTTTTGAACTCTATACCATTTAGGCATTTCAGTGTATTCAATAATCATTGCTTTATATAATTTTTGGTATAAATGAAAATACTTTGAATGCGTTGCCTCAACATACAACAGCATAGTTTTTGCTTCATTCGTCATGATTTGCTCCAAAACCTTCTTTAAAAACAACATATGAATGATGTACAAATAAAATCTACAGATTCGCGCATATTGGCATTTGGGGAAAAACACAATAATCAGTTTTACAGGAGTAAGAGTAGAATCTCACCTCAGTGCATCCCCTGCACACTGATCACCATGGAAACTCGACTAAAAATCACTATAAGTCACTATAAGTCAGCTATATCGTCACGCACGTGCAACTCTTTGTGATCTGGTGCACAATTGACAGGTGCTCTCATGTCACGCCATGAAAAGTGCACGGGATTTTAGTAATGCGTAGTCCAGTAACAGTAATCATCTCGCCCGGTGCGGTATTGCATTACTAATACATGTCAAGTGTTGAATCTAGAAACAATATTACCGGAGGCAATGAATGTATCAGCCTTTATATGCAACAAGATACAAAACGCATTAAATACCTATCAAGAGTTGGTTCGTCAAATGACACTCTTTTGACACATTCTATTAAATAGATGGGATGTGTTTGAACTTAATGCTTATTGCTTCAGGCGGATAAATGATATAGCAAAGTGTATTTTATGTGGCTATGGTCTGTGATGAGACAGCCACTATTGACTAAACCCTCATTAAAACTATCCTAATTTTTGTTTTGATTAACAACTTTGTGCTACCAAGACGTTTATATAGTTGACTTATATTTCACATGAGATCATTTTCCAGTTACTACATATAGCCATATCACCAGGTAAGCCCCCAGACTTCCCGATGGCGAATGCATAGTAGTAATCAATAATGATGGCGAAATGATTATATCCGCTCGGCTGAAGTAACACACCTGGCGACAGGTAAGTGAGGTCATTGCACTCTGCCGATATCTACACGCGGTATTCAAGAACCACTGCGAGTGTGGGTAACATTAATTATATATCGAACAACCATCACAACAAAGGAGACGCATTAAAATTAGTCTTTTAGTTAAAACGTTATTTTATTTCAATTACAAACGATGTCTCCTAAGGCATACGTTCTGTTTTGAACTAAAACACAGTCTTAGAATTTTTAAAGGGCGAACATCTGTTCAAATTGTTCATGAGAAAGATGTCGCAAGTCAGGGATATGGATAAGATTAATAAGATTCCAACAACCTTTCCTTGTGACAAATATTCAGCAACATACATGGTAATAAATGGACTTCGTTTTCAAATCGCCTTCACCTTGCGAGCACGTGACCGTACGACACTGGCGCATTTTTGTCATAAAATGTCAAACGTACTTTTCTCGAGAAGAATTGTTTTTATATATATTTTTTTTATCCAGACAAGACTGACGGAAATGTGGTCTGGCTTGTAATCTCCACCTCGAGCAAACCTCGGAGCCATAACGTGATGTGTAGGAATTGTTATATTTAAGTGGTTTATGAATGATAAACTCTATTCAGTGATAAGCAGTAAATGATGTTTGATGTCACGTCTGTACATCTGAAATTGTTTTAGTAAGTTGTCAACTATTTAATTTGTATTTCAGGTAACCCTTTTGTGAACCAAAACAAAAACAAATTACTATCCAACGATGTATAATACAACTTAATCAAAAATAATGTGTTGAGGTACTCTTGTGCAACCATGTCATGTCAGCTTAGACGAAACCGTCTAACGAAACGTCATTTCACGTGATAATTTATGTCATATTTTTATTGAAATAAAATCTCGTAACCCATTTAAATTTATTCAAAATTATCTACTGTCAGGTAATAATTCTGTGAACATTATAGTTTGCCACTGCATCGCTTCTCCAGTTTCTGTATTTATTTCCGATGTAGCATCAGGTCGTAAACTAGGATTCGTAATATCAACCAACCACTGAAAGGTCCCGTAGTAGGACACAGAAGACAGGACAGTACTGTATCTTATCCCAGCAGTTTATTGCTGTGCATCATGCAACACGGAATGCAGAAGGATGTTGGTATTTTTTTTTCAGGGCTAACGCTTACTGTTCATAAATGAGGGTTTTCATGGATTACATAAACTGCAGGGGGAAGAGTACGTTTACACTTTGGACATTTCAAACGTTATCAAAACGTCGCTAGGTTTACTGAGTGAGTTGGGTTTAATGCCGCTTTGGAGAGTGTTCCTGTTGTATCAGGGCGTGTCGGTCTGACGTGGGAGGAAAACTCGTGGTGATGCAGTTCTCCACTTTTGTGCAACCAACGAGCACGGGTATGGTGCTGATAAATCTAGAAACATAATCGGGGGGAACCGGTATTGGAACCCACGATAATAGGTTACTGGCGTGTCCAAGGGACGTAACTCTGCACAGCAAATTGGTCCCCTTGTACCTCCGTTACAAAGCTGAAAACAGTCTCCAAAACATAACTGTGATACCCGTATCAAATTAAACATTTCTTCTTTGTTTCATTTTTAGCCACCACCAAACGTGGTTGTATACTTTCTTTTGCCCGACAGTATATTATCCGAAACATTACGGGGAATATAACACGACGCCCCCTAAATGTTGTGTATTTTTGTATTCCAACGGAAGCGTGATTTGCTACTGATCAAGTAGATGCTAGAATATGTCCGGGTTTCACAAAAGCGTGAAAGTTCACAGAAACAAACTGCGAGTTGTATTTGATTTCAGCTAAATCCTTGGACTTAAAATTGTAAATAAAAGGCTCAAATCTTGGCAGGCTGTTTGTGGCTGAAAAGAAGTTCTTAAAAAAATACGGATGTCGGTTTAATTTAGAGGTTCGTCGTTCCAGGTCGCGTTCAACTTGGCCGCAAGACACGGCGATTTGAGGCCATTGGAAAAGTGCGTATCTGGTAAAGTGTTTAAGAAGTACCCATAGGCCAGACAGACCGATTCATTCAACTCAAATACACACAACAGCGTATAAAGTCCAAGTACACATGCATTTAGTTGTTTCTTAATAATAATAATAATAATAATAATAATAATAATAATAATAATAATAAATATATACCATCCGCCATATTCCACTAATTTTGTTTTTGTTAATATCGCACAAGGATTATTAGCTTCAGTATTGACAGCACTGGCAGCTTTGTGAGATAGTGATGCCATTATTAATTTACGAATGGGGGACTGAAATAGGTGCAATTAATGCAGTTTGTTAAATAAGATAGCAATTTAACCTGTACAGCGGTCTACAACCGAGGAGAGGCATTTCTCTAAACTTTGTTTCCTATCATATTAAAGTTTTCAATATTTATTGTTTCGTTGTTTCTTTTTCTTAAAGCTTAATGTGTTGGGTTAAACTGGCGCTTTGGGGCAACGTCATGCTGTGTTTGCAATGCTACAGAATGGCGTTCTTGTGATGACACTGACTGTGATAATTGAAGGATGAGTGCGGCTGCATATTCGCAACCATGACGTATTGAGGAATAACGTACATCTTGTACACAAGGTATTTTGAGATATAGTTTGCTGAAACTTTTTATCGTCGGAATCTACTGTCTGATTCTGTGCATCAAACAAGCTGACAACTCTTTGTCGTTTTTAAATACATACATATTCACATTTGCTTCGAGTTAGCTGTGATAATTAGTTCAAGGCCAACGTCTAGGTCACCACATCTAGCAAGTCAATTGGTTTTAGCAAGTGTGAATATACACTCGTAATTTGGCTTAAACCAAAACATGTTCTATACACTCGTCCGCGCTAAGGAAAGGTATCTATCTACATGTTCTTAATCTATACCTATATCCGTGTACGGGTCAGCGGTCATTTCATGAACTTGCGATACTGTACCCAGGAGAAGTGGAGGGTGTCAGAAAGCCTTTTGAGCCCAAATGTCTATTATTTCGTTTCGTTGTTTAATTCCACTTTTGTTATATTTGATTTCGTTTCCTTTACCATTTTCCAATTTCCATATGTACCAAAATGGCAGCCTCCAGCCAGGAGTGTTGACCATGTGCTTGACCAACAGAAATACAGTCTTTTGTGTCTAAAACAGCCTTGGCGTCCTATATCCATCACGAACCGCCCAGCCCTCCCCCGTGCATCCAAGCACCGTGTTTTCAGAGGGTCGGGTATGGGGGTTGCAGTCAAAGACGTAATTTTACAGAATAAAAACTGAATTTAAAAAATAACACAGTTGTTAAAAGGAACTGGTAAGCTTCATCGATATTAATATCTACTGTCTCTTTATTTACGCAGGCGAAAATGCATTGCATTATCAAAAATAACTTTTGAGCTAAAAACTTCAGTCTCGACCTTTTTGGTAAGGTTTGCAGAAATTTAAAAGGTTTAAAGAAAAAAGTTTTGATTGGGTATCAATCCTCGTGCATGGAATACAAAAGAAAGCCAGCATATTCATCTATTTTATCAAGCTGTAACTCTACCAGCTGCGCCATTAATATGACAACCATAAAGCCTGTCTGCTCCATGTCGCCGGGGATGTGAGTGACTGTGTCACAGACGATGAATGGTCTTAAGGCACTGGGTCACGTGATTTTCCATTCATAAAAAAGCTCCTCTTATTGTTTGTCCAGATTCTACACATACATTTTTCACAAATCCCAAACGTTTAATGAAGGACATATGTGGACATTAAACCTGTTTGCGACGAGCAAAGAAAATATGAATTCAGATGAATTTACAAGTTTACAATTTCGATAATACATGTTTTTATTTCAAAGGGGATATATTTCTTGAAATAAATGACAAGTAAATACAGCATATACGTACAGAAAGTGTATAGTTATTACTGAATACCGAATAAACAAAAACAATAATGTAAGGATATGAATTTTCTGAGAGCGACCTGACAACCACCTTCCCACCGTCGGCGTCTACCGTCGCCCGCCGTCACACGCACTACGTTGTTTCGGGTCACGGGGTGGAAGACGCTGGTTACGGTGCCAGAACCAAGGCAAGGAGGCGATCAGATGGGGAGCGTTTATGTGCTCTCCTTTGTCTTTAGTGGGAACTTGGTCTTAAAACAAAGAAATAGCCTGATGTTTTGTTTGTTCGTCTCGGTATGAGCCGGGAGTAAATACGGCTGTTGGCAATGTAAGCAAGGGCGCTAAGGATGCCGGGAAGGCCTATATTGGATCTTGTTCAAACCGGGATAACACCCGACCAGAGTCGAGCCGATAGCAAACAAGCAAAAACATGTCATGTGCACGTAGTTAAAAGTTTGTCACAAATCGCGGGTCTTTCTCGAACAAACACAAGGTATACAACCTCCATTGTCCACTCTTCCCCTTAACCACACACGCAAACAAACTTTGTTGTACTGACTTGTCGGCTTGAGAAGACGAGGGAGGGGCGGGTAAAACTCTTGAATGTACTAACACATTCTTGTTATGACATATGATTTCTCTAAATTCACCGCTGATCAAAGAGGCATGGTCTTTCGACAACTGCCGCCATAGATTACGTCATGACGTCTCGACGCCAAGTATTGCTGAGTACTGTTGACGCCACTCAATGTTGATTGATAGGCCTGAATGACGAGAAATGTTTTCTTTCAAGCATTTACGTTAAACAAACTATTAAATGGTATAACATTCAAACTTATGTTTCTTTGATCTAACTCAATGTGCGTGTACGTCAGTCGGACTTTTGTGATGGGATTTTTAACGGTTTGGCGTTTTATAAATACTAATTTATTTTTTTACCTTTTCAAAGGTTTACATGAATATTTTGGGTTGTTTTGTTTTTATATTTCGTCCATCTACACAGGTTAGGAGCCCTCTGTCCCACACGTGGGAGAAATGCTGGGCAGGGGGTGCCGGTATCTCAAGCGGCGCGCGCTGTCAGCGTTTTGCTCATACAAGGCAGCTGACGCAGGCTGGAGGTCAAAGAAGGGATTATTTGTTTCCGCGCAGGAATAGATAGTTGCGCTACTGGCGGTACTCTGTCAATAAGCCACTTCCGGCTGTAGCAGCGCCAGGGCTGTGCAGGAATTCTAGAAATGATGGCACAATCTGCAGGCGGAGGGAGGGAACGCTATTCCTGACAGCCAACTCACAACCGTAGTACATGAAAAACATCTTGTGCATCGAAATAGTCCAGATATTCGGTCACATTTAATTCAGTCGCCTTGCGATGCGAGGAGAAGAAATACACCTGTATATGGAAGGTACTCTTGTCCGTGTCACACAGACGTCATTACATACCGGATTGCACTAGACATTTCTTTTTAAGTTCTTCGTGGTAAATGAGTGTTCCTAGTTTTATTGTTGGCTTATGACTGTAGTTGTACCTCTAGTACGGTGGATATATTTTGGAAAGTTGTCGAGGTGTATCAATAATTTCTATCAGACACAGATAATAGAATAGCCTGTGTTAGTGCACTTTTACACACAGGAATTACTTGTGTTAATGCAGCATTTAGACACAGATAAATACCCTTTGCGAATGCTCTATTACACCCAGAGAAATATCTTCTGTTGATGCAGCTTTTAGACACAAGAGAAATACCTTCTGTTGATGCAGCATTTAGACACAGATAAATACCCTTTGCGAATGCTCTATTACACCCAGAGAAATACCTTCTGTTGATTCAGCGTTTAGACACAGAGTTATACTTTGTGTTAATGCAGTATTAGTCACAGATGATTACCCTGTGTTGATTCAGCGTTTAGACACAGAGAAATATTGTGTGTTACTGCAACATTACACGCAGATAAATAACTTGTGTTGATGCAGCGTTTAGATACTGAGTTGATGCAGTATTAGTCACATAGGAATACCCTGTGTTGATGCAGCGTTTAGATACTGAGTTGATGCAGTATTAGTCACATAGGAATACCCTGAGTTGATGCAGCGTTTAGATACTGAGTTGATGCAGTATTAGTCACATAGGAATACCCTGTGTTGATGCAGTATTAGTCACATAGGAATACCCTGTGTTGATGCAGCGTTTAGATACTGAGTTGATGCAGCATTAGACACATAGGAGTACCCTGAGTTGATGCAGCGTTTAGATACTGAGTTGATGCAGCGTTTAGATACTGAGTTGATGCAGCGTTTAGATACTGAGTTGATGCAGTATTAGTCACATAGGAATACCCTGTGTTGATGCAGTAATAGTCACAGAGGAATATCCTATGTTGATGCAGCGTTTAGACACAGAGACATATATTGTGTTACTGGAGCATTAGACACAGATAAATATCTTGTGTTGATGCAGCGTTTAGACACAGAGAAATGCTTTGTGTTAATGCAGCATTAGACACATAGGAATACCCTGAGTTGATGCAGCGTTTAGATACTGAGTTGATGCAGCGTTTAGATACTGAGTTGATGCAACATTAGACACATAGGAATACCCTGAGTTGATGCAGCGTTTAGATACTGAGTTGATGCAGCGTTTAGATACTGAGTTGATGCAGCATTAGACACATAGGAATACCCTGAGTTGATGCAGCGTTTAGATACTGAGTTGATGCAGCGTTTAGATACTGAGTTGATGCAGCATTAGACACATAGGAATATCCTGTGCAGTATTTCATAGTAATACCATTGGCAGAAATTCTGCGTTTTTCTTTGCATTTGTCATATATCTCATAGAAGACACGACAGCTTCTTCCGCTATAATATGGCAGACCAGGTCGGTTGCAACCCGAAGTCAGAATTCCTACAGTTACGAACAGAACAAAACGTGACCAGAAATTGTACGGCGCTTCTTACAATCTGCCACCTGTGATTTTAAATATGAATGTAGGTTATGAGAAATAAATCAAATACCTACTTTTAATTACTTTCGTAACAAAAACATTAGAAGTGTAAGCAATAACAGTGACTAACTTTATCAAATCATGACACAACACGCTTACAATTGTATATGAAGCCTCAAGTCTGAATACTGTATATGGCAACATCGAAATAGATCTAAACATAGTCACAACACAGTGATACTGCCGATTCAGTCTGTCGGAATGAACATCCGAACTCAGCACTCGAGGCCAGGGCGGTCACTCACTCATGCCGGGCGACACATGTATGCGGAAGTAAGAGAACCTGTTTCTAGCCAGTCTATCAGTTCGTACGTGCAACTGGTGAAGAGACATTATGAATAATCACCACATCAGACCTTATGACCAGTGATTCGCATTTAATTATCGCACGGCCTATTAGCTATGAATGAAAAGTAGTACAATGTAGTGAAATATATAATTGTATATATATATATGAAGGGAAAAGTAGTACAATGTAGTAAAATATATAATTGTGTATATATATATATATATATATATATATATATATATATATATATATATATATATATATATATGAAAGAAGTAGTACAATGTAGTAAAATATATAATTGTGTATATATATATATATATATATATATATATGAGAAGGAAAAGTAGTACAATGTAGTAATATATATGATTGTGTATATATATGAAGGAAAAGTAGTACAATGTAGTAAATATATACACACAATAAAACTTTGGATGCAAGTAACTATGAAGTATCTACATGCCCTGAATTAGTTTTCTAAATGTGAAGAATATAGGAATTTTTTGCATCAGTTTTGCAGCTATACCACGGCTGCCTGTAATACTCTGTGACCGGAAAGGTAGTGGTTGATAACATGACCAACATGGATACGATCTGGATACGATGTCACACAATTGGCCAAGTTACACATTGTGATCAGTATGGGGGCTGGGAATCTTATTGTTGCCCTCAATCTCGAAGCGAAGCGGGTAAAGATTGTCGGTACTCCAAAAATTTCTTTCACAGGTTGTTAATATTTGTTTCACCCGTACTTGGTTTTGCTTCGTGTATTGATAACATGCTAATTACAGTTAATCATTATATTCAACCATCTGCAAAGGCCTTCATGCAGTTTAAAGAGGATTCATACAAGATAACGATTGTTTTCTATTGTTTGTTTGTTGTTGCAATGAGCACTTTCCAGCTATATATAAATAATCGAGTCTGGACCAGACAATCCAGTGATTGATTTTATAGACAACAATTCACAGCGCCGGGGTACGATGACACGCAACCAACGAAGTCACCCAGCCTGATCTCCCGGTCAGTTATGTCGCTTCTCACAATCCGCAGTAGTTGGGATTGGGGGGATTTCTTATCTACGTTATTCACAAGCCCCTGCTACGGTCTGGAGATCCGTGCCCAGGATAAACAGGAACCTACATGTACATCACTTCTTTTTTTATACAAAATAATTTCAAAAATAAGTCTTGTGATGTTTGATAAAATAAAAAAAGGGCATACACATCGTATCCATACACCATTCTCACAGAAGAATCTATACAGGTTTGTATCAGGCCAAGTACATGAGGATTACATCAATAGTTCTAAACAAATGATACAGCATCCATTGTGGATAAAACCAGCTCGGAGTACTGCGATTAAAATGAATACATTTTTCATTATTGTAACGAGGGCGTAATTCTTGTTTGATATAGTTTAATTTAAGAGAAATGTCCTTCACCTTGCATTTATAAATGAAATATGTGGCAAATAATGTAATTACGTCAAAGACTGTCGGTGTAAACAGTATTTTTCCAACCATGTAATATAAACTCTGGATCATGTATGATAAGCTCATATACATGAAAACATTTATCTTTCAACCAATCCATCAGGGATTTCCAAAATATTTTTACTTTTTTTTCACATTCACAGAGCAAATATACAATCATAAAGTACGTGATCTACACAACCAGTCGTCGGACTTTCATTTTTGTGGAAGCCTCGGTGGCTGAGCGGGTTAGATCACTGACCTTGTGTGTGTCCCGGACGGTACTCAACCCCCCAAAAGTACAATAATCTGTACTTTACTACGAAAGTGTTATCCCAAATTTAACATTTGTTGACCACTTTCTGAATGGCATTGTGTGTTCATAAATAAATGTACAATAGTTTCGGTTTCTAACATACAAAAAGTACACAGATCGTTTGATCGCATTTTAATTTTACAAATAAATGAGTTGGTTTAAGGCCTGTGTGAATAACTCAGTATTGAAACCATCACAGCCTTGTGTCTCTAGTTGTTGAAAAGGCTTCAAATATATCTGTTCCCAGCCTAGAGTTTTATTCCATTTGTCTTGCGAATTTAATGTACTTTCTTTGGACATCAGTAGAAAATAATAAGCTTGGGAACCTTATTTAACACTTAAATATTTTGTTACATAATTATTGTCACCTAGTTGGCAGAAAATATTTCTTTTATTCCAACTGGTTTGACAAAGGTGTCAATCAAATCATGGATATTATTTTATTAACAAGGAGATTATCTCGTCTTTGACGATGTTAAAGAAAGGTTTGGTATTGAGACTTCCTTTTTGCAGTACTCTTGAGTTATACAAGGTTTGAAAAAATACTTGAAATCTTTATCTACTTCAAAGCAATAGTTACTGGGGACCAATTGTCAGCAACATTCCCCACGGGCGATCTCGCCTGCTCTCTTAATGGTTTGGGGCGGTCGGGTAGCCTAGTGGTTAAAGCGTTCGCTCGTCACGCCAAAGACCCGGGTTCGATTCCCGACATGGGTACAATGTGTGAAGCCCATTTCTGGTGTCCCCCGCCGTGATATTGCTGGAATATTGCTAAAAGCGGCGTAAAACCATATTCACTCACTCACTCTTAATGGTTTTGCGGAGTGAATGGTGTAGCTTTGGCTTCAACTCACATTTGGCCACATTCATATATATCACACAGATAACGTTACAAGGGGAACTACGCCCATATTTAGTCTTGACCAAGACATTGTGATTAGTGTGTGAAACTGATTCACTTAACTCTCCACTTGAACGAAACTCGTGGGACTGCCAATAAACCCGAATCCAGTCCCTCTTTATGTACAGGGACATTTATAAATGAGGGAGTACGGTTTTACACCGCTTTCATCAATATTCTAGCAATATCAAGGCGGGGGACACCAGAAATGAGCTTCACACATTGTGCGCATGTGGGGAATCGAACCCGCTTTTTACCACTAGGCTACCCCACCGCCCAAAAATCCATCGGTGACGCACATCGATGACGTCACCGGCAGGGGACACCGGTGGCCCAGTCGCCTGAGGCGCAGCAATTCGCTGTGCAGAGTTGCGTCCCTTAGGCACGCCATAAACCTATGATCGTCTGTTCGAATCCCGGTTCGACCCGACCATGTTTCTGGGTTTGCCAGCACCATGTCTGTGCTCGTGGGTTTTACCAAAGTGATAAAGGTCCAAGACCTGCATCATTTCGGACAGGCCCAGATATAACTGGAATACTGTTGAAAGCGGCTGGTATCATTGGTTCTAAATGTTAACAATAATGCATGCAATTCGGTACTCAAACACTGTATGACAGATATAACCAGGCACACTCTGTCGTAAATATCGCTCCACATTTTATTTTAGATATAGAGCGGGGTGTTTGCTTGTAAAAACTGACATAAAATTACGTTATTTTAACCCGATGCCTTTGCTTTTTTTTTGCATACACATAAATGTCACAAGGGCGTTTTTTCACAGAAGAGCGGAGCGCAGAATGTGTAATCACTATGATATCCGACAGGATCTCAAAACTACGGTGGCCCATAAGGGACATGGAGTCTGTTTTTCAATATTTTGATGTTTCACTTACTTTTATCGTAACCTTTTGCAAATAAACACGATTTGTCATACAAATATGTGATAAATCATGTATAAAAACAACCGAAAACATGGAAAATGTACTTTCAAGTAGCTATTGAGTCGCTGAAATGTGAAGCAAAAATGTCAAAAAACTCAAATGGAAATGTCAAAAACCAAAACTGCGTTGGAAATATTATCACCGCGGTGGGAATAGTTTTCTGTATTTTCATTTTAGTTTTTGACATTTTCGCTTTTGTTTTTGACATTTTCATTTTCGTTTTTGACATTTTCGTTTTTGTTTTTGACATTTTCATTTTAGTTTTTGACATTTTCGTTTCACTTTTCAGCGATTCAATGTCTTCTTTACACATGATTTATCACATATTTGTAAGACAAATCGTGTTAATTTGGAAAAGGTTACGATAGAAGTAAGTGAAAAATCAAAATATGGAAAAAAAGACTCCATGTCCCTTATGGGCCACCGTATAAAACGGCCATAATTTTGGTGATACTCTGCCGGTCTAAAACATAACCTGCTTAAATTTTTCCGGTATTATCATTTTATTCAAGAATTTCTAATGACGATCTCGTACAAGGAGTGCTGTTAAAAAAACAGGATAAAAGCACGAGACGTCGATGTTAGTGTTTACAATCTCTTGCTAAGCCATGGCTGCCATTGCTGTTCGGTAGCGATCACGTGCTGGTGGGTTTTCCGTCTTTTCCCGGAACTCCGCATCCCACGTGGGTGTCTCCGAGAACAGCCGAAGCATCTTGATGTATTCCTGAAGGATAAAGCACCAAAAAGACAAAGTTCCCCCAAACTGACACACCTACCAAACATGTCGCCAAGCACAAAGAGCTGTCAGATGCCCCTCCCCCCACACTGACACACCCATCCACTATTTCTTTCAGTACAAAACAGTGACACATGTCCATCCCCCTCACTGACACGCCCACCCCCTTGTCGTCCATCAAAAAGAACTGCCAGATGCCCCCCCCCCCCCCTCCTCACTGACACGCCCACCCACCTTGTCATCCAGCACAAAGAACTTCCAGATCCCTCTCCCCCTCACTGACACGCCCACCCCCTTGTCGTCTATCAAAAAGAACTGCCAGATGCCCCTCCCCCTAACTGACACGCCCACCCACCTTGTCGTCAAGCACAAAGAACTTCCAGATGACCCCCCCCCCTCACTGACACGCCCACCCACTATTTCTTTCAGTACAAAACAGTGACACATGTCCATCCCCCTCACTGACACGCCCACCCACCTTGTCGTCAAGCACAAAGAACTTCCAGATGACCCCCCCCCCCTCACTGACACGCCCACCCATCTTGTCGTGTAGCACACAGAGCTGTCAGATGCCCCTCCCCCCACACTGATACACCCACCTATATTTCGTTCAGCACAAAGCGGTACCAGATGCCCCTCCGCACACTCACACAACCACCCACCTTATCGTCCAGCACAAAGCAGATGCCCCTCCGCACACTCAAACAACCACCAACCTTATCGTCCAGCACAAAGCATATGCCCCTCCGCACACACTCACACACCCACCCACCTTATCGTCCAGCACAAAGCGGTGCCAGATGCCCCTCCGCACACTCACACAACCACCCACCTTATCGTCCGGCACAAAGCAGATGCCCCTCCGCACACTCACACAACCACCCACCTTATCGTCCAGCACAAAGCAGATGCCCCTCCGCACACTCACACAACCACCCACCTTATCGTCCAGCACAAAGCAGATGCCCCTTCACACACTCACACAACCACCCACCTTATCGTCCAGCACAAAGCGGTGCCAGATGCCCCTCCGCACACTCACACAACCACCCACCTTATCGTCCAGCACAAAGCAGATGCCCCTCCGCACACACTCACACACCCACCCACCTTATCGTCCAGCACAAAGCAGATGCCCCTCCGCACACTCACACAACCACCCACCTTATCGTCCAGCACAAAGCAGATGCCCCTTCACACACTCACACACCCACCCACCTTATCGTCCAGCACAAAGCAGATGCCCCTTCACACACTCACACAACCACCCACCTTATCGTCCAGCACAAAGCAGATGCCCCTCCACACACTCACACAACCACCCAACTTATCGTCCAGCACAAAGCAGATGCCCCTCCGCACACACACACAACCACAAACCTTATCGTCCAGCACAAAGCAGATGCCCCTCCGCACACTCACACAACCACCCAACTTATCGTCCAGCACAAAGCAGATGCCCCTCCGCACACACACACAACCACCCAACTTATCGTCCAGCACAAAGCAGATGCCCCTCCGCACACTCACACAACCACCAACCTTATCGTCCAGCACAAAGCGGTGCCAGATGCCCCTCCGCACACTCACACAACCACCCAACTTATCGTCCAGCACAAAGCAGATGCCCCTTCACACACTCACACAACCACCCACCTTATCGTCCAGCACAAAGCAGATGCCCCTTCACACACTCACACAACCACCCACCTTATCGTCCAGCACAAAGCAGATGCCCCTCCGCACACTCACACAACCACCAACCTTATCGTCCAGCACAAAGCGGTGCCAGATGCCCCTCCGCACACTCACACACCCACCCACCTTATCGTCCAGCACAAAGCAGATGCCCCTCCGCACACTCACACAACCACCCACCTTATCGTCCAGCACAAAGCAGATGCCCCTCCGCACACTCACACAACCACCCAACTTATCGTCCAGCACAAAGCAGATGCCCCTCCGCACACTCACACAACCACCCACCTTATCGTCCAGCACAAAGCAGATGCCCCTCCGCACACTCACACAACCACCAACCTTATCGTCCAGCACAAAGCAGATGCCCCTCCGCACACTCACACAACCACCCAACTTATCGTCCAGCACAAAGCAGATGCCCCTTCACACACTCACACAACCACCCACCTTATCGTCCAGCACAAAGCAGATGCCCCTCCGCACACTCACACACCCACCCACCTTATCGTCCAGCACAAAGCAGATGCCCCTCCGCACACTCACACAACCACCAACCTTATCGTCCGGCACAAAGCAGATGCCCCTCCGCACACTCACACAACCACCCAACTTATCGTCCAGCACAAAGCAGATGCCCCTTCACACACTCACACAACCTCCAACCTTATCGTCCGGCACAAAGCGGTGCCAGATGCCCCTCCGCACACTCACACAACCACCCAACTTATCGTCCAGCACAAAGCAGATGCCCCTTCACACACTCACACAACCACCCACCTTATCGTCCAGCACAAAGCAGATGCCCCTCCGCACACTCACACAACCACCAACCTTATCGTCCGGCACAAAGCGGTGCCAGATGCCCCTCCGCACACTCACACAACCACCCAACTTATCGTCCAGCACAAAGCAGATGCCCCTTCACACACTCACACAACCACCAACCTTATCGTCCAGCACAAAGCGGTGCCAGATGCCCCTCCGCACACTCACACAACCACCCAACTTATCATCCAGCACAAAGCAGATGCCCCTCCGCACACTCACACAACCACCAACCTTATCGTCCGGCACAAAGCGGTGCCAGATGCCCCTCCGCACACTCACACAACAACCCAACTTATCGTCCAGCACAAAGCAGATGCCCCTTCATACACTCACACAACCACCAACCTTATCGTCCAGCACAAAGCAGATGCCCCTTCACACACTCACACAACCACCCACCTTATCGTCCGGCACAAAGCAGATGCCCCTCCGCACACTCACACAACCACCAACCTTATCGTCCGGCACAAAGCGGTGCCAGATGCCCCTCCGCACACACTCACACAACCACCCACCTTATCGTCCAGCACAAAGCAGATGCCCCTCCGCACACTCACACAACCACCAACCTTATCGTCCGGCACAAAGCAGATGCCCCTCCGCACACTCACACAACCACGCACCTTATCATCCAGCACAAAGCGGTGCCAGATGCCGGGTGGAAGGTCCAGTAGATCTCCCTTCTGCACGTGGATGCGCACCCACCGGTCATCGATGGAGCGGACTTCAAAGAAGCCTGACCCAGCCACGATCAGGCGAATCTCGGGGTCCTCGTGTAAGTGCTCATCATAGAACACCTTCATCTGTTTGAGAGAGTGAGTAAGTGAGTCTGGTTAATCGCGGCTTCGAGCAGCCATTCTTTCATATCAGCTTGATGTGAGAAGAGAGCCCTAAGTGACACGGGTCTTAGACGTTTACGACTTTGGGGAAACCAACGAGAACGGATATCATGCTGAGAACCTGGAAGACCGGGATTCTCTTAGTGATGATAGTGTAATAATTTCCTGATCATCTTTGATACCTTTAACTGCAATGGCGTTTTCATTGGAACATCTTGGGGTAAATGGGATGTTCAGGGTTGCCCCCTGTAGGTGTGCCAGAGTTCTATGACCTGAGTATGGGTCTTGTTATGTCAGCACCGAACCTGTACTCGTGGGTTTCACCAAACTGGTAACCCTTCAGGCCTCCCTCCCACATAAAGCTGACACACCGTAATATAACTTAAATAATGTAGGCGGCGGCGGCGTTAAGCCAAACTCACTCACTCGAGATATTACAATTAGTGCAATACTGACTGTATGATTGGGATAATCATGAACAGAATTGACCAACATCATCAAATTCGAGGTATCAGGCAAAGTGTTTAGTTAGTGTTTAGACCGCAATATTGCCGCAGTAAGATAGCCCCTTTAAGTGAAACTGTTTGGGGCCAGTGCAGTTAATCTGGTGTGAAAACGTTTGGCACTCAGTTCCGGAATAAGGTGTTATTTAATTCGTGTGATTATATTTTTCATCACAAAATACATTTTTAAAAATAACAAGTACAAATTTATATTAGAAGTTGATATTTTCAAGAGGATGTGTGGCTGCTTCCAGGGTATTTATCACAATAACAAGATCATAATGCAATGCAACTGAATCGTGACACACATCTCGTTTCTCTCAAATAATTTCAGCTTCTACATCGAATATCAGACTTGCGTAATCACGGGTAATAGAACTGACACGATACTCAAGTTAGTCATCCAATCACAATCGTTTCATGATTGTGGGGGGCGGTCGGGTAGCCTAGTGGTTAAAGCGTTAGCTCGTCACGCCGAAGACCCGGGTTCGATTCCCGACATGGGTACAATGTGTGAAGCCCATTTCTGGTGTCCCCCGCCGTGATATTGCTGGAATATTGCTAAAAGCGGCGTAAAACCTCACTCACTCACTCATGATTGTGGCATGGGGCGATGTCACTTATACTCGACTCGCTTTGATGCAGACCGTCTCAAATACTAATAAAAACTAATAAATACTCGTGTAATTCCAAGACAAGACTAAAACCCGCTACATCGAAGCGTCGTTAAATGAAATTACCCGGAAGTTCTTGTTTACTTATTTTACCCATCGTCACGAATGCTCATCAAACAGTCAACATGTTTAACCATATTCACCTTTACATTGTTATCTCTAAATATAACACGAGTGCCACTGACATCTTCTTGTTATTCGGCATGGTGAAACAGTTGTGAGTGTCATTTTGGTACATTTTGGACACAACCTATACCCATAAACAAAATACGGAGAATATAATATCAAGGAGGGATCCTGTCACAAAAGTTTGTTTGTTTGTTTGTTGTTTAACATCGCACTCAGCAATATTCCAGCTGTATGACGACGGTATGTAAATAAACGAGTCGGGGCCAGACAACCCAGTGATTGATATAATGAGCATCCATCTACGCAATTGGGATGTGATTACATGCATCAACCAAGTCAGAGAGCCTGACAACCCAATCCAGTTTGTCGCCTCTTACGACAAGTATCGTCGCCTTTTACCATGTTTCCGACAAGCATGGGTTGTTGAAGGCATATTCTAACCCGGATCCTCACGTGTGACCGAAGTATGTACTTATCATGATACGCGCATTCTGATTGGTTTGTCGTGTGTTTGCACAGAACATTGGACAAGGGAACGATGTTACGGAAAGGTAACAGGTCTATACTCACCATCTTATCGTAATCCTTCAATACGTCACGATGCATCTCCATGTAGTCATGGAACTTGTACTTTCGCTCAGACGGCAATCGCTCTAGAGCCTCACTATCGTTGCACACGGAATCAGGTATCTGAAGGAGAATGCTTCTGGTTAATGTACGTTACACATCATGTATGACTCAAGGGGGAATGAGTGGCCCAGACGTCTAACGCACCGCAATTCGCTGTGCAGGGTTGCGTCCCTTTTACATCCCAGAAACCTGTGATCGCGGGTTCCAATCCCGTTTTGGTCCGGTTATGTTTCTAGGTTTGTTAGGACCCCTGCTCGTGAAAGACGTCTAAGACCTCCATTACTTCAGGCCTTCCTCCCACGTTATCCTGACACGCCATGACATAACTGGAATACTGTTCAAAGCGGCGTTTAACCCACTCACTCACTCTTATAATTCACCACATCTTTTTCTTTGTTAAGGAATCTAAGGTTCTCGCTTTACAGCACAGAAAAGTGTGATGCTTTGGAATAAAAGGTTGGTGTCTTCATTTAAAAAAAAACACACCAGAGGAATAGCTCTGTAGCTCACCTTCCTCAAAGGGTGACGAATATGACGAATATGACTTGTTCAATATTGACCTATTTTGTAAGAAATATATTTTTGAATAGCCCAGACATAATGCAAATGTAACAAGTATTCAAACCATATGGACCTTTCGGGGCAAATAAACATACCCTCTCTCTTGGTCTATTTAGCTATAGTGAGAGGTGGTTAAAGCGTTCGCTCGTCACGCCGAATACCAGGGCTCGATTCCCGACATGGGTACAATGTGTGAAGCCCATTTCTGGTGTCCCCCGCCGTGATATTGCCGGAATATTGCTAAAAGCGGCGTAAAACCATACTCACTCACTGTCTATAGTGACCCGGTAAGAATGTGTCCCTATGGAATGGATCGAGGTCTACCACATACGTTTGATTGTGTGTCGGCCTGGGCAGACATAATGGGACGTTGTTCATATCATCAATCACTGGTTTGCCCAATTATTTACAGGCCGCTGTTTTGTTGCTTAATTATTACTGGGGCAGTTGGGTAGTCCAGTGGTTAAAGCGTTCGCTCATGACGCCGAAGACCCGGGTTCGATTCCGCACGTGGGTACAATGTGTGAAGCCCATTTCTGGTGTGTCCTGCCGTGATATTGCTGGAATAGTGCTAACACAGGCGTAAAACCATACTCACTCACACTAATTATTGCTGGCTGCGGCGTAAAACAACAACCATACAAGTACAAAATTGTTCATTTAACTTGTGTTAGATATACTTGCATCAGTCATAGTGGCAGTACACTCGACAGCTGTGTCCAAACTGACCTTCTCATACTTGACACCTGTCTTCTTGTACAGCTCATCTATGCCCAGATATTGCGGGGGGTCTAGTTTGTGGGGGGCTCGGAGATTGTTTTCGCTGATGTCTCGGTACCACGCACAGGACGTCATTATCTGAAACACCACAATAGTCGGATATGTGACATAATAGTCGGGTATCATTTTGAGGATCTCAGGGGTACGGCGGAACGATATAGAATGCAAAGACATGAGGATCTCATGGGTACGGTGGAAGTATATAGAACATAAAGATCTAGGGATCTCAGGGGTACGGTGGAAGTATAAAGATCTAGGGATCTCAGGGGTACGGTGGAAGTATAAAGATCTAGGAATGTTATTGGTAGATAGAACATGGGTTCTTAGGGGCAGACAATACATTTAATGTTGTGGGCGTTTTAAGTATATAAAGCAAAGACCTTGGTATCTCAGGGGTACGGTGGAAGTAGATAGTAAAAAAAGGCCTAGGATTCTCAGGGGTATGATGGATGTATAGAAACCAAGGGATCTCAGGGGTACGGTGGAGGTATCTTTTTTTGTAGACTCAAATGAAGCGCTTTTGAGCAGTTCTTCGAACTGGATACCAGCGCTATATAAATCTGTAGTTATTATTATTATATTATTATCTCAGGGGTACGGTGGAGGTATAAAGAACATAAAGATCTGGAGACCTTAGGGATGCGGTGGATGTAGATAGAACTATTTGCCTTGGAATCTCAGGGGTACGGTGGAGGTATAAAGAACATAAAGGCCTAGGGATCTCAGGGGTATGATGGATGTATAGAAACCAAGGCATCGGAGTTTCGCCAAAGTTGCCCCGGAGCTATGGAATAGGCTGCCATTGGATATCAGGAACATTGACAGTCCTACTTTGTTTCGATCAAGACTCAAAACCTATCTTTTCACCAAATCTTTCTTGGAGTAGTGAGGCTTTGTGTTTTCCTAGCTGTGTAATGACTCTTTTTTTGTAGACTCAAATGAAGCGCTTTTGAGCAGTTCTTCGAACTGGATACCAGCGCTTTATAAATCTGTAGTTATTATTATTATATTATTATCTCAGGGGTACGGAGGAAGTATATAGAACATAAAGATCTGGAGACCTTAGGGATACGGTGGAAGTAGATAGAACGTGGGTTCTTTGGGGCAGACAATATATTTTCCTCGACGCATTCACTGTAAAGCACCAACAACGGAAATCTCGACAACAGTATGCTTTTAACACCCATCCTTTAAATTTAGTCAGAGCTAGGATGAGTTCCTTGTACACAAAACAGAAATCAGTGTGAAATCAGTGTCTACTCTGTGAGTATATTCTAACACCGCATGTAGCAATACAGCAATATAACGGCGGGTCTTTGAATGGCATTTAGAAGGGTTTGTATGTCTGCTTGTTGTTTAACGCCGCACTATTTCAGCCACATGACGGCGGTCTGTAAATAATCGAGTCTGGACCAGACATCATGAGCACCGATCCACGCAATTGGGGTACGATAGCATGCATCAACCAAGTCAGCGAGCCTGACCACCTGATCCCGTTCGTCGCCTCTTACGACAAGCATAGTCGCCTTTAAGGGCAAGCATGGGTTGCTGAAGACCTATTCTACCCGGATCTTCACGGGTAGCATTTAGAAGTGATACACATAACAAAGAGTGAGTGAGTGAGTGAGTTAAAAATTTAAGTCACTTTGGCAATATTTCAGCCATATCGTGACTAGCAATAGTTTAACATAATACATATTTTGAACCTCATATAAAAACTTGCCAACGCACATAACAAAGAGAATGTATGGATGTCAACTTCTTTATTATGAGAAACACAACGTTTCGGAGGAGATGCTCTTTCACTCCTGAATAAGGAGTAAGCATGTACTCCGAATGTTGACATACGTAAATTCTCTCTCTTTATCAAGGCAGGATTTACCAGAAATGGCCTTAGCGTGAAATCAAATCATTGTACAAATATTATGTTCCAATAAGACCATTTCTACTAATTATAGCATGATGGAATTGAAAGAAGGGTTTGGAAGTAGATATATGGCGTTTCTTTGTCGTGGATATAACGTTAAGATACCAACATACCTACCTTCTCCTCAGAAAGTCGATACGAACTCCGCAGCGTAGGCACAAGGTCACACTGATGGTGGTCGTGCGGGGAGATTAAACATTTATATTGAGGTACAACTGCTGTTGTCACTGATACGCTGCAATGTAGTTGAAGGTCGTCATTATCTCATGGACGTGAAGGACACACGTATCGGCTGTGTGATGGCGTGTTTTGTCAATGTTTTTGTGTGGAAGTGGCAGTGTTGCCTAGTTTCTGTAGACCACGCGCGTGACGCTGCATGTCCATAACATGGTATAGAGCCAATCGGGAGTACACAGATAGTGCTGGCCATAACTTGATTTTGTTTATGTTCGTTCCTCGACATTGTGAACAGCACATTCACAGTGACTTCGTAATCATTGGGATCAAATTACGACTGTATTTCTGAATCACTTCATCGCTTTAAACTGCTCATTTAAGCAAAGTAAAAATTATTGTTACAAACTGAAAGATATTTAACTTGTTTAAAAGATAAAAGTTTAATCAGAGCTTATTGTAAAATTAGAATTTCATTGCACAATTTGATTGTAAACGTATGTCGCAGGTCCAAAGACGGTGATATTGTGAACTCTATTTGTACAAACTGTTCATCCGGAGGAGTAGAGGATGATTACCATGTCTTACTTATATGTGAAACACATTCCCATGTAAGGTATAAATTTCTCCCCATGTTGCAAGGTATTTTTAAAGACCGTCAGTTAATGATATATCTTCTAAACTCTGAAAATCCCGATATAATTCATGCTGTTTCTGTATTCTTAAAACATGTCTTTGAGGAATGTGTAACTTGATTTAAAATCTAATCATGTACATCACGTGACATGTTAATATCCAATCTGCATTGTGCCATGGACTTTGATGCCTTAATTACTGCATAAACTGTCTGTCTGTCTGTATGTAAATTACGACTGTCTGAGACTATTTTGCTAAACTACATCTCAAGCCTATGTGTGAATGCATCATCATTCAATACGTCAACGCCTGTAAATTGGCCTCACACTAACACCGCACGAAAGAACAGCATTTTCCAAAGATCTTAATGCTATGTAATAAACGCGTGATCCGAGTTCCATATGACAAAAACTTGAAATATACGCAACGTGTAGACGTCAAATTTACACGGGTCTTAAGCTAAACTAAACTGTAATTGATCATGCATATATTTGACAAAAATGTGTAAAAATAATTATTGTTTTCTGTGTTTTCACGTTTGCTTTCATGGTAAATCTATGCATGTATGACAAAGAGTTAGAATTTATATCTCTTTCGCAAAGATAAGTCTTATTTGCAGAGTGCAGCCATTGAAGACAGGGTCCCAGGCAATGTGACATTTAATAAGGCAGTGATTGTATTCACAAAACCCGACCATAACTATTTTGTCAGCTAATAATTAGACAACCTATTTTACCCCAGGCATTAGTAAAACGTGTAAAACTGACAACAGTCAGAGAGGTATTGCTTTTATCCATGTGTTTGGGTCGGAATATATTATCAATGAAGATATGTGATTGATCACCAATACATATTAATGATTTCACAAATCGATTGGTATTTCTCCTCTGATTAATGCTTGATTTCATTGCCCTGTGATTAAATTGCTTAAAATACTAATCGTAGTTGTGATAGAACAGGCTGACGTCGCATGGCAGGAGTACTGTTGTGCTTCTTCAAACAATAATAAATACTTGCCTTTTTTATGCAAATTGTATAAATGGCGGGTGCTACTGGTAGGGCAGGACAACTCTACCCTTTTCGCGAACACCTGGTGTCATCTCTGATTTTCAGTGATCCATTCATACAATTTCCACACCTATTTGCCCTTTACGCCAAGTGGAATCTGTTTCCGGTGAAAATCTAGGATGGTTCTTCTCTTGCATTGACAATTTATATTTACGAGAGGTGCGGTCGGGTAGCCTAGTGGTTAAAGCGTTAGCTCGTCACGCCAAAGACCCGGGTTCGATTCCCGACATGGGTACAATGTGTGAAGCCCATTTCTGGTGTCCCCCGCCGTGATATTGCTGGAATATTCTAAATGCGGCGTAAAACCGCTCACTCACTTATATTTACGAGAATAGATCTGTTGTAAACTATGTTCTCCCATCGACTCGCGGAATAGAGGGGGATTAGATGGGGAAAGGTGAAATGCCACGATTAACAACGTGGGGGTTGGGCTGAAAAGTTCTGAGCCTAACTATGATGAACTGTGTTAATAAAGTTGGAAATGTTTCAACATCATCTCACCCGAGGTCAACACACTTCTGCCAACGATGCTGGAGTTTCTTGATCCTACTGGTTTAGAAGGCTTCCTCTTGGTGTATAAAGTCCTTCACAGCAGCAACGACGTCATTATTTGTATAATACTTGCCTGACTGTTCGTTTTCAAATTTCGGAATAGGTGCAAAATCTGAGGGTGCCAGATTTGGTGAATATGGGCCGTAACAAACTGAACTAGTCAATGAAGTACAGTGTTTGAGTAGTTCATTGCATGTGTATTTGGTCTGTTGATGCCGTTTGTATATTAGTGACAGACAGTTGAACGTGACAGGGGTCCAAATGGACACAGAAATGGAAAAGAACGAGTACTGAGCAGTCAAGTTATATATATAAAGTACTCCCCAAAAAATTCATGACCGCATGTCACAAGTGTATGGGGATAGATACCCTAGCTATTCTACTGTTAAACCAACAATTGTGAAAGTGTTTTTAACTTTATTTTTCAACTTCAAACTCCCTGCGTTTCAGTACACTTCTCATATCGGTAGTGGAGCTTTTCAATCCCCAAAGGAAATTTGTAATCGTTGTCGTCATAGCGCTTGCCAGGAAGCTGTTCTTTCAGTTTAGAGAACAGGTGGAAATCACTTGGTGCCAGGTCTGGGGAGTATGGAGGGTGAGGAAGCCCTTCGAACCCACATTGTCGCACAGCAGCCTTTGCAAGTCGAGAGATGTGAGAAGTCATGAAAGTGAAAGTTATTTTTTGGCATTCCAGGCCGCTTTTCTTTGATAGAATCTCTCAGGCTATGAAGCAAATCGGGATAGTGGGCACCGGTAATCTTTTGACTTTCTAAGTATCAACAAGGATCACACCCTTTGCTTCCCAGAATACAGTGGCCATAACTTTCTTCACTTATCTGGAAGATTTGAATTTTATGGTGCCGGAGAAATGGAATGGTGTCATTCCATAGTGGATGCTATGACTCGGGATCATAGTCGTAGTCCAATGTTTCAACATCCGTTACTAATCTCTTCTTAAATTTGACGAAATCCTCAATTAGCTCTAAAGTTTCTCTGGCAATGTAGTTTAACTGGTTCCATGGCTTAGACCTGTGTCTTCCTCAAGTTCAGCAATGGTAATACGTATCTGACAGCATAAGTCTTTCTATCTCCTTGACTGAATCTTCATTGATAGAAGTTGAGGGACGTCAAGATCTAGGGTCATCATCAAGGTTTGTTCCCTGGCCAACATTTAACAGTGAAATAGCCATATATTTGTGACATGCGCTCATGAATTTCTTAGGGAGTACTACGCTCCCACAATCAGAGGTCTCTGGCGTTCTCAAAGAGGACTTGGCCATCAGTATGCTGGTGGAAAGCCATAAAAACAACTGACAACACTGATCTTCATTGTAATATATTTTAATTCATATTTTCTAAATGTCAATAGCATTGTATGATAAAATAGTATCAAATATACAACCATGACAATCCTTCTATGAGCATGTACAGTTACACCCTAACATGCAGACAGACTAAAGCTGAGATACAGAAGGAAGAGGAGCAGCAAACCTGGCTGGTCCCCAAGGAGAAACAAGGGGGGACAGGAGACACAGCCTAGATATAGTTTAACACGGTCAATTGTTCTCCAAAGTGCAGCTTTCAAGAACTGAAGCAATCAGAATTATTGTTAATTACTTTATATTAGTTCTGTCTGTCTACAGATGGCTAAATGTTTGGCCATAAATGGGTCAGACAAAATGGTTAAACTTGGTTTTCTCAGAAATGTGGACTTACTGTGAACTGCAGTATATTAGATTATGTGTCAGTGACTATCATACAGACTGTCGTAGTGGCAGGTTGCACCATGCAAGAATTGGCCAATTGAAGGGAGACAACTCTCTGTATATTCGTTTTATTTAAATAATATTGAAACCTTGCTTTATCATGCTTGATTTGTGTCGGTCAAAAATTTGATGTTCACGTTGAGTACGTAATTATTGTTCCTTAGTAGAGATCACAGAAACATGTTGTTATTCCACACTTTCTCTTTATCAGCATCAGCCATACAAGTGTTATTGCTTGCTTCTTCACTTTAACATTATGCATCATGCTTGTAATAGGACTTGTGACATCATCTTACATTAAATTTCTTCAAACTTTTTATTTTATTTAATTGAACATTCCAAAACTTATTAATCAACATACTTTCATTAATTTGAATAATCATCAAAATATTTGAATTCATTTTTTAACAATCATTGTTCAGGTTTCTCTCTGTGAAATGAAAACTTTACAAACTAATGTTAGTACACACGCATACACACACATTTCCAACTGGCCCTCTAAATGACACACTTAAGGAAGATTTTCAAGAATGAACAATCTTTGGATGATAAGACTTGACAGAATTTAAGAAAGGCAGCAAATGGTAGAAACTCCAATTCTGTGCACACAATTCACATTCTGAAAATCTGGCAAACATGAGAACCATGTGACACATGTTTCATCAGAAGCACATAATAAATATGGGTTAACATACAAAAATACAGTAACAAACCCAGTAGTCTGCTACAGTCGTATAATGAGGATTTGCTACTAAACAATTACCATGCATTATTTCCTACCTCCAACCTGCAAAAGTGGAATCCCTTTGTCAAACAAAACTACGACATGAGCAGAATGTTTACATTTCAAAATAGAAGCATTAATTTCATTTAGAATGAAACATGTTAAAAATGTCTACCTAAAACTTTTGGAATAAATAAATATTGAGCACTGCTCCTTTCAATATTTGTATAGGGATTGGTATATAAATCTGTATCTACAATACACCAACCAACAACAGGGGAAACGGCAAATTTTAACCATGTGAGTTAGACACATCAACATGATATAAAAGAACAGAATGTAACATGCAAACCTTAAAAGAGGCCATTATCACAGAATAACTCTGGTATAATCAAAACAGTCTAATATCTCGCCACCTAAACACCAAGATGCCAGAAATATTTATTTATCAATCACATATATATCCTTTAATGCAACCATCTATCACGACCATAAGATTAAAATCAGGATATTCAACACAAGATAGTGAACTTCTGACCACTCCATATTAAGACTTAAAATATACATGTCATTATGATCGTTAAAAGGGAAATGTGAACATAAAACAGACCTGTAAACAAATCTGTGGGAACAGTGTTGCTAAATGGGTGTAGTATTTCAATATTATGACATGCATAGATGATACAACAGTTAACGGAGTCTCCCAGTGATAAATACAAACTACTTCACTGGGTTTAATATAAAACCAATACACTCCCTATAGCATAGTTTCATATATAGATGAACAGAGTGACAATTTTATCTTTAAAAATGTTCATAGTAAATTAATTCTTCTTGTAACACATTAAAATAATAAGATAAAATATTCCTTGTGGGCCACGGTTACAATTGCAACTATGGTTATAGGATTGGTTAGATCTTAATGCATTTGTTTATTAATTAATATTAACAAAATATGTTTGCATACATGTTGGTTGTTGGTTCTTCTGTACATTTAACTGGTTTATTAACCTGCCATGCTTGACATGACAATATATATATATCTACACACATCTGAAGCAGGGCAGTATGTGACTAAGTGAATCCCCTATAAAAATAGAACTGTACACATTCTGAAATCCTCCAGCCAGGAAGTATGGACAATAATAACGTTGTGACTCTCAGTTGGTGGGCGTTGCCGGAACAGAGTGGTTGATATCATCGTAGATGGGAGGTCTTCACACTACGAGTATGAGGAACCGATCTGAAGGTAAAGAAGCACAAGTTAAACCTTCATTTACATTCAAGTAGTTGTTGAGAGAGAATGCACATTTTCAGCTTTAACATTTTCAACCTCATTTCAGCTACTTGCCAGTTCAGCATGTTCAACACATCATGTGCATTCTTAGAGTTTAATCCACCAGTTAATACTCTCAATAATCAGGCTATCATATTTCATGCTCAAGAGATTCTGAAAAAATAGCTAAATAAGACCAATGTCGATCTGATTCTGCTGACTGCGTCTTCAGGTTACACATTCATCCCATATTCCTGCAATTTGGTATAATTATTTCATTGCAGCTCAACATTAACAAACCATGATAATGAAAAACATGTATATACACAAATATTTTTCCCTTTAACAAAAACCCACATACATACAGTTTCTTGCATATCGACAACCTTACAGAATAAATGCTACATAAGACGAACCATGCACTTCTGCAAACATGAGGTATACATTTCTGGAATCTGCTAATTGTACACGTTGGAAACGAGTAGACAAGTCTACAGACGTCAAACCGACGACAGAGGACACGACAACACAGTCAAATCAAATCGGATCAAATTCCTTCATGACAATCTAGTCTATGGTTCAACTCTCTTCATGGCCAACACATCACAATAACATGCATCAGTTGGTTTACCTGATATGTCAGATGTCCACGTTATGAGAGGTGTTTTCATTCAATAATCTATGCATTATAGATGTTTCACTCAGTAATCTATGCATTATGGCTGTTTCACTCAATAATCTATGCATTATGGCAATATTACTCAGTAATCCATGCATTATGGCTGTTTCACTCAGTAATCTATGCATTATGGCTGCTTCACTCAGTAGACTATGCATTATGGCTGTTTCACTCAGTAATCTATGCATTACGGCTGTTTCACTCAGTAATCTATGCATTATGGCTGTTTCACTCAGTAATCTATGCATTATGACTTTTTCACTCAGTAACCTATGCATTATGGCTGTATTACTCAGTAATCTATGCATTATGACTGTTTCAATCAGTAATCAGTGCATTATGGCTGTATTACTCAGTAATCTATGCATTATGGCTGTTTCACTCAGTAGTCTATGCATTATGGCTGTTTCACTCAATAATCTATGCATTATGGCAATATTACTCAGTAATCTATGCATTATGGCTGTATTACTCAGTAACCTATGCATTATGGCTGTTTCACTCAGTAATCTATGCATTATGGCTGTTTCACTCAGTTATCTATGCATTATGGCTGTTTCACTCAGTAATCTATGCATTATGGCTGTTTCACTCAGTAATCTATGCATTATGGCTGTTTCACTCAGTAATCTATGCATTATGGCTGTTTCACTCAGTAAGCAATGCATTATGGCTGTATTACTCAGTAATCTATGCATTATGGCTGTTTCACTCAGTAATCTATGCATTATGGCTGTTTCACTCAGTAGTCTATGCATTATGGCTGTATTACTCAGTAATCTATGCATAATGGCTGTTTCATTCAGTAATTTATGCATTAGAGATGTTTCACTCAGAAAACTACGCATTGTTGCAGGTTCACTTACAAATCTAGGTATAATGGTTGCTTAAATTAGCAATCTATGCATTATGGCAGTTCCATTCAGTAATCTATGCATAATGGCTGTTTTGCGAAGAAATCTATGCATAATGGCTGCTTTGCAAAGAAATCTATGCATAATGGCTGCTTTGCAAAGAAATCGATGTATTGTTTGTTTCACTTTGCATTATGACTGTTTCACTGTGTAATCTATGCTTTATGACTGTTTTACTGTGTAATCTATGCATTATGACTGTTTTACAGTGTAATCTATGCATTATGACTGTTTCACTGTGTAATCTGTGCTTTATGACTGTTTCACTGTGTAATCTATGCTTTATGACTGTTTTACAGTGTAATCTATGCTTTATGACTGTTTCACTGTGTAATCTATGCTTTATGACTGTTTCACTGAGTAATCTATGCTTTATGACTGTTTCACTGTGTAATCTATGCTTTATGACTGTTTCACTGTGTAATCTATGCTTTATGACTGTTTCACTGTGTAATCTATGCATTATGACTGTTTCACTGTGTAATCTATGCTTTATGACTGTTTCACTGTGTAATCTATGCTTTATGACTGTTTCACTGTGTAATCTATGCTTTATGACTGTTTCACTGTGTAATCTATGCTTTATGACTGTTTCACTGTGTAATCTATGCTTTATGACTGTTTCACTGTGTAATCTATGCATTATGACTGTTTCACTGTGTAATCTATGCATTATGACTGTTTCACTGTGTAATCTATGCATTATGACTGTTTCACTGTGTAATCTATGCATTATGACTGTTGTACAGTGTAATCTATGCATTATGACTGTTTCACTGTGTAATCTATGCTTTATGACTGTTTCACTGTGTAATCTATGCTTTATGACTGTTTCACTGTGTAATCTATGCTTTATGACTGTTTCACTGTGTAATCTATGCTTTATGACTGTTTCACTGTGTAATCTATGCTTTATGACTGTTTCACTGTGTAATCTATGCATTATGACTGTTTCACTGTGTAATCTATGCATTATGACTGTTTCACTGTGTAATCTATGCATTATGACTGTTGTACAGTGTAATCTATGCATTATGACTGTTTCACTGTGTAATCTATGCTTTATGACTGTTTCACTGTGTAATCTATGCATTATGACTGTTTTACAGTGTAATCTATGCATTATGACTGTTTCACTGTGTAATCTATGCAGTATGACTGTTTTACAGCGTAATCTATGCATTATGACTGTTTCACTGTGTAATCTATGCATTATGACTGTTTCACTGTGTAATCTATGCTTGATGGATGTGAGGTGCCAAGTAATCACAACATCCTAGAAACACCCATCCTTGGTTACCCTGTGTATCAGATCTCCATTCTATTTTGATAAACACCCTGGACACATGGCTCCACAGCTTTGTTTTGAGTTTGAATGACATGATGCTATACATAGCCATCCTATTGCATCGCTCTATATTGATTGAAACAAGTCGTGTCTCAAAAACAACTGTGAATGCCTGACAGCACAAAGCCTTCCCTCCCACATGAAAATACACAGGAAATGATCTTTTCAAGCTAAAAGTTCACATGTAACAAGTTCACTTAAAATTGATTTGAGTAAATACATTGAGGACACAATTCTGATTGTAGAGCTACGCTGAAATATTATTCAGAATGTCATTTTGTTGATTTCACGTACAAGAGCAAGAGACATTTGCTCCAAGTGATAATTACCAAGTAAGTGATCAAAGTGATTTTACCAAGTGGATTGAACTATCGTTGATCTGGTAGTATGTATGTTGTAATAGCAGAGTTATTTCCCTTTAGCTGTGCCATCAATGCACCTATTACACTTGGTGAAACCAATGAGAACAGGTATGTGGCTGAGAAACCAAGAAACAAAACCAGGGCGAACCGGGATTCGAACCCACGATCCCAGGTTAGAAGGCTACACAGCGCATTTTATAAAGGAAACAGAAAGCTTGTGCCTTGAGGGCATAAAATACAATTATGAATTGTTATTCTACAGGTCAATATCACAAGGAAACAGACTGACAGGAAAAGAAACTACAGCTTTAGTTTTAGTTTTGAACATACCATTCACTGAAGCAGCTGAACTACTCTGTTACGGTTAAAACACCATCTGCATATCACCAATGATCAATATCCCCCCAAAATCCTCTACTATTATCATTACTGCAATGATTTAGTCAAGGACCTCAGAAACCCTGGAAAGCTAATATCTCCGCATCGTCGTTTATCCAGTGTATTGTATCTCCATTCTATTATGATAAATACCCTGGGCCTATCTCCTACCATAGCTTTGTATTGAGTCTGGTTTGAATGATACTAAAACTTAACAGTTGTCCGATCAAATAAACCATGGTTGTGTGAGGACAATCCTCCCTCTGTCTTCAATTTAAGGAAAAAATCTTTTCCAGCAAAAAGGTTATTGATAACATCTATTGTTCCGACTACATATACTGAGAGTTCGCTTCTAGGAGGCCACAGTATTGATTATTGAATGCAGATCTATGTTAAACTCTGTTTCAAAAGAGTCATTCTCAGTTGCTGTTTTCTAGCTCATGATCAAGTTAAACCCTGTCCTAATATACTAGTAAGAGAGATGGAAACGGTGACTTCCGAAACGAAGTGGCAAATTAGTCGAGCATATTTAACATAGTAGAGGTGAAATAAGGCGACCAGTGCTAGCAGCGTTAGAAATTGGCACTAGTCCTGTAGTCCTTGCCAATCTGCCCAATAGTTATGGTATCATAAGGACTAGTAGAAATTTGACATTCTTAAGGGGTTTGCTATATGTGATCATCATAAGGGATATTGGACGAAAAATGTTAGTGTCTTCCGCTGGCTAGCCTACAAAGATACCATGCCACAGTTTCATATGGATACCCAACAGAGTGCCAGGCAGGGTAACAGCAAGTACCATCTTTTGGTTTTGGGGATCAAACTACCAATCTTAAGTTCTCTGAGCAGATGTTCTTCCCACTTCCCCAAGATGTTATCATAATAACAAGGACACAACAAACACTGGATTATCAACGATGCATGACCCAAACAAGGATTATTTGCAGCCTTCTGAATGATATGACAATAATGACAGGTGATGCTCCACAGTTGTTCTTCCCAACTAGTAGGAATTTACTAATAATCAACTACACCTCTTCCATGTTTAGCATATTAACCACACCAGTCATTGTTCTGAAGTCTCCCATGCGTCAAGTACAGAAATATAAATTTTGTGATATCTGCATCAGTATTCTTGAATAGTTCACTAGTTGCCATTTTGGATACTATCTGAGTGACGGTGAAGGTTCATTTTAACAGGACAGGTGAAGTGATATAGATTATCTGGTGACAACATGTCTTTGTCATTTGTCCTGCAGAATCATGGCTAGAACATAGTCCTCATAAACCTAGAATTCACTGAAATAATTTTGAATTATCTCCTAAAATGCTATAGCTATGGTTAGGGTGGAAAGCATTGAGCCGTTTTGTTAAGGCGATAAGACTAAAGACTATTTTTTTTTTATAACGTGATAACCATAAAATACTAAAAACTAACTGAATTGACAAATAAAAACTAACTTATTTTCATTTAATGAATTCAACAATTGTGTTGTGCTCAGTTTCGTTGTGTGTCTGACAGAGTGAAAAATGAGTGGACTTGACAGGAGTAGAGAAGAGTTAGACTTACTGTATAGTTGGAGCGTAAGTGATATTTGTAGGGCCAGGAACTGTTGATATCAGCTGTGGTTTTATAAATATCCCTCGAACTAGAATACAGGTTGCTTTTATTGTCCAAACTCTTATTATCATGGTAGTCTGATTCTAAATCAAGGCTACGCCTAGTCCAGCTGCTAGATGAGACAAAAAGAAAGGACAAGGTCAGACATGTTGAAAACGTTCATTTAACGATCAAAGTGTGATCGAGTCATGCCACACAACAACATCTACATCTACTCTAGCATCCAATATAAGGTGTCACTCGTCACTTCACATGCAAAGCTAGGCCACTCATGCCATGGTTAGTTTCATAATTAAGAATCATGGTCAATCTTTACTGTTATTAGTAGGTATGTGAATATCAGTATTATATTCCCTTCACCACTTCAGATATTATTATTACTCCTTACATTCAATGTAAAATAAGTGAGACACTCAAAGTAAGACATGATTTGAAAATCATGAAGCTAACACCAACTCGACTTATTTTGGCAGTGAGAACAGTGTGAGACAGCTAGACTGCAAACATGCAGCAACATTGACTGAATTGATGACATTCTCATTCAAATCTGGTCTTAGTTCTCGCTACCGCTAAACAAAGATATGAGGACATACCATTACAGATCACATCAGAACGACCATTCGCTAACTTTAACTGACCAATGAAATTACTAACCCGTCAACATTAGCTAATCAGAAAGCAGTTTTCTCGGGTTATACGGCACTAGTTTTAAATTGGCAACTTCCATTCTAGACTACTTTTGGAAAAATATTTTGAAACAGTTCTCGATTTGAAAACTGAAGAAAAAAACATTCTGGAAAGTCCAATAGATGGCCAAGATTGTATGGCAGTACCTCTCAAGGGGCAATGCTAAGTGTCTTCCATTTAAATGTTTATCCTATTTAAACAAGAGATAGGTAATGATTTTGACGAAATCTTACAGCCCGTAACTGTCACTCAGAATACCCTGTTTTCACCAATTTGAGGTTGCATGATTAGAAAACACATTCCGACTGTCACTTTTCTGGTCTGGTAAGCGACGCTATGATTGGTCAGATGAAAGGTCGTTCTGATGTCCTCAGATCTTTGTTTGCGATAGTGAGAACAAAAATCTAATTTCAATGAGACTGAACTGAAGCAGGCCACAACAACCTGCTGACAACACTGGTGCACCTTAGAACCAAGTAAAGGGAAATGTGCACACAACAGTCACTAACGTTATCGCTGGTTACTTCAACTTGATATGTTTATTTATCACTGATTCGTGAATGATGTCCATGCTACCAGTGGGTAATTTACCATTAACAGTTCAATCATAACATGTAGATAGTCAAAACGAAAAACTATTTTTACTAAAACTTATAGAGTCATACCTCAAAAAATAATACTGAAGAAAATACTAGGAATGTTCTGGTCTTAAAAATAATTTACTATTGAAGGTTCACATCCCTACTAAAATCAGAGAGTAAAATTCAACTTGAGTGAGTGAGTGAGTTGGGTTTAACGCCGCTTTTAACAGTATTCCAGTTATATCACGGCGTGTCAGCTTAATGTGGGAGGAAAGCCCGAAGTGATGCAGGTCTAAGACGTTTACCACTTCGGTGAAACCCACGAGCACGGGTATGGTGCTGACAAACCTAGAAACATAATTGGGGCGAACCGGGATTCGAACCCACAATCATAGGTTTCCTGGTGTGCCCAAGGGACGCAACTCTGCACAGCGAATCGCGGCGCCTTAGACGACTGGGCCACCCGTGCCCCCAAAATTCAACTTGAAAACATGATGACCCCTGTCCATGTACAGCAGCAAGGACATCTCACTACAAAGTATTATTTTTAGTGCATAGATTATCAAAAGTATAACGCATGTAGGCCGTGCAAATAGAGGAGCACATACATCATAAACACGATAACTGTACCAGAACCAAATGGGAAGACAGACCACAAAATGTCAATAAAACAAAGATGCTAGTAACCATGGTAATGGGTGAATGAAATGGAACAAAATGAAGATGGAACATTATCTTGTGTTGTCATGCAAGGAGAAAAATAGCATTCAATAGTTAACACTGTAAGACATCAATGTGACTACAATGAAGTACCAACAATGACTTAATATGCACTAATGCATAGTGGGTGTCACACAACTGCACTGTGGGTACCTTCGCTGCTCAAAATCGAAGTGTTTTTGTCACATTCTACTTACTTCTAAATCAGTTTATGTAACCTCTGTGCCAAAATCTTTTGAGTCTACAAGCACGAACTTGTACATTCTGTTCGTGCATGGCTTATCACTGACCAACTCAAATCACAGTTGACTCTGTGAAATGGTAGTGGAAGACCTAAAGCCAGTGTTGTCCAAGGACTGTGTAATGCTTTTAACCATTTTAAGGAGATGAAGTTTTGTGCTGAGAATGGATGCTTTAGTGAGCTTCTGACGTTGGAGCAGCAAGGGTACCCAGATACAAATAAATAAAACACTTGGGACAAATTTGAATGGAAGATTATGACAGTTAAAAAAACATGAATAATGCACCACAAGGGGGATATAAAACCAATGTGAGCAATAAAACTTAGTGAACTAAATAGTTGATAAAATAACAATATCAAATGAGGAGGTACTGATAAAAGCAGGCAGTAAGTGTCGCCCAGGTCAAGGCGACCCAGGTGACAGGAAGCTGTACCACAGCACAATGCCCGCCTACCTAGACTGAATGGTTTTCCTCAAACAATACTGCTGATGTTTTCTACAAGAAAACAGGCACTTGTGTCAGTATGAAGGAGATAAATCAGCATTCAGTGAATCGTTAACTGGACTAAACGTTAAAGTGACATCTAATGTTATCTTGATGCCTCTGATTTGGGCATAAGCATAAAATGTTATCTGACAAGTGAATCAAAACATATTTCATATATCCAGCAGCAATTATATAAAACATATACTTTCCCAAAACATAGTTTTCCCTTATTCATACTGAATGACACATCTGGCATCTTCTCCAATAATAGATTTAGCCTGTCGAGCCAGACTTCATTGGGAAGAGATAGGACTTCTACTTAAATCAAATCAAACTGAGCTGTCTATCACTGGATCTGAGGTTATTCCTCCCATGTCAGCCTACCATCTCCCATGCACACTGTAGAAATATGTCACCTGTCCCTGCAACAGATGGGGTCATACGCTGATCTTTCCAACATTATATTTCCAAATGTTCCTGAGTGAGTGAGTGAGTTTGGTTCTATGCCGCTTTTAGTAATATTCCAGCAATATCACGGCGCAGGACACCAGAAATGGGCTTCACACATTGTACCCATGTCGGGAATCGAACCCAGGTCTTCGGCGTGAAATGCAAACGCTTTAACCACTCGGCTACCCGACCGCCCCCCAATGTTCCTGAGAACTTCCTCCTGTTCCAGAGCATGCAGCATCACCAACTTGGGGCTCATATGATCCTTGTAGACCCACTCTACTCTACTTGATATATATATATATATTTTCTATTCCAAAATATAATCAAACAGTTATGTCTTTCTGTTGTTTCATGCTGCTTTCGGTAATATTCCAGTTATGCCTGTAAAAGATCGAGTCCATGCCAGAAACACTAGTGCTTGACATGATAAGTGAAGTCATCAGCTGCTGGGGTATGACTAAACTATCATTTCCTAGTAAGGAAGAAAATTATTTTGACCAAATCGTTATTGAGTATCATTAGTGTTGCAATGTGTTATGTGATTAGATCCAGGTTGAATGTCCAAGAGAGCACACATAGACTGAATAAACACACTGAAAGGAGGGCGGTTATGATATTCTGTTGGAGCAAACTCTATGATGATCTCTATGGGGCGTGACAGGAGACATTTCTGAGCATTGTGCATGGGAGTGGGTAGGGGTGCTGATGTCCAGCAGGGAGCAGAGTTAGGATGCATACTGGCGACAGCAGATACATACCTCTTGGCACTTGATAGTGAACTTCCCGTCAGGCGGGTACTTCGCTTGGTGGAGGCGTTAGCATGGTTGTTTGCAAGCACAGCTGAGGAAACCTTGGAGGATTTCAAAGGGGACATAACTCCCTGAGCACTCTTAGATCCTGCCATGCGCAGAGGTTGTGTTGTCGACCTCTTGTGAACTTTGCCATCATCGATGCTGAGGGAGAGAGGGGTGGTATGGGTAAAGGTGCAGTGCGCAGGTTGCATGTGGCTTGTTGTGGGTAGAGGAATATTAAACACGCTCACACACACTTTCATAGGCTACTACATCCAAAATCTCAACTCTCAAACAGTGTCTGAAGTAACTTTTACTCCCAGCAAGCCAGGAGGGTTAGTGCATAGTAAATGGAACTAGGCCTTCTTGAAAGTTGCAGGCCCACATTTGTAAATAGATGCTAGAGTAGATGAACTGATAATCATTATCATTTTTTTCACATTAGCTCTGCTCGATACCTCTACATTTACAGCTTTAAAATCACAAAGGTATCTCCTTCTCTCAGTAAGTTATTCACATATATGTCCGATTCATAATTTTCAATGAAATTGGATGAAATTTACCACTAGACAGTCAGGCAGGTGGGAATAAATTTCACCTATCCCGACTTAATGTTACCAGCCACAGGATAGAGGGCAGGCAGCTATTTCGGACACTGTTCACACATGCAGGCTTCTTGCAGTCACTCGGTACACAAATTCATGTCATTCAGTGAAGAACAGTTTTGCAACATATGTCAGGAATATTGCTGTAGCATAATTTGGAGATAAATGGGAGAGAAAAGCCAAACTTCCTTACTTGCAAAATTATTCAGATCTGTACAAGAAAAGGTTTGAGTTATAGTGTTGTACAGGGCAGTCAGAACATGACAGCCACCACAGCAGCCATTAAGTGATCAACTACTGATCAGGCAAACCAATGATTGATCACATGAGCATCTATCTATGCCATGTGGCCACTACGTATTACTATCTCATACACTGTAGGATAATGACCACTAACTTATTAGCCAGAACAAGCAAGCAGTGAACTGGGAAACTATTGTATTCCCGAATCTACAACTCATCATTAATCATTATAAAAAAACAAATCCCAAGAAAACATTGAAGATCTCCACATGCAATTTTAGCAAACAGTAGTCATGACACTTTCTTATAATTTCTGCATATCAAACAATTTATTTTCTGTTCCTGGGTCCAATCAACATCTTTGAAAGACAAAAGGTCACCCATCAATCCCCAACAGCCCACTTTTTAAAAAAGAGGAAGAAGAAAAGTAAATACCCAAATACCCTTCTCCCTCAACAACCAGACAAGACTGTACTTAGGAAATGAATGCAATCTCATTATAATTCAATCTTAGTTCTCACTATCGCTATACAAAGATCTGAAGACATCCCATTATGGGTCACGTCAGACCGACCTTTCGCGAACTCTGACCGACCACTGAAAAGACTAACAAGAGTCGACATCAGCCAATTAGGAAGCAGTTTTCTCGAGCTTTACGGCACTCGTTTCACTTTCATTTCAGACTACATTTGAAAAGTATGTTGACACAGTTCTCGATTAAAATTTTGAAAACTGAACAAACGAACATTCCGGAATTTCTAATATATGGTTGAGATTGTATGGCAGTGCTTCCCACATACTGTGCAACCCCTCCTCCGATCAAATGTTTATCCCACAGACAATTTTGGCGGAATCAGTCATACAGATCGTAACTGTCATTCGGAATAACCTGTGTTAACGTTTTCGAAGTTGCATGATGAGACAACATATCCTGACTGTCACTTTCAAGATCTGGTAAGCGACGCTTTGATTGGTTGGATGAAAGGTCGTTCAGACATGACCCGTAATGGGATGTCATCAGATCTTTGTTTAGCGGCAGCGAGAACTCAGATCTGACCTTAATGAGATTGGAAAGGAATGTAATTTTCAGTAGGCTTATCTCCTCTTTCAGAAATCCTTTACATTAGCAGCCATTAGAACAGGTGTCACATAGTTCCTAAAACATATTGCTTAAAATCAGTTCATCCCTGCCAACTCAGCCTAGTAATAAAGTCATATTAGGGTTACAGAGGGCTAGACTGATGGTGTACGCACCCAAGTGCTCCAGTAGTGGCTGATCGAGGATGCCTTCTCTGCATCTTCAGCTGGTTCAGTTTGTCTCCTTGTGTCTCGATGGCACTACTCCTTGTCACGGGCCCAGAATAGATCTGATGACGAAAAGGTTTCAGTTGGATCCACTTGATATGTAAATAATATGCATTAGCAAATACCACAGATACAAACACTTGCTGAAGGACAGCAAATTAAACATACCTCATGTTAAAACATTTCTAGGTCAAGGCTAAAAATGATGGGCTTGTGTTAATTTCTTTACTACCCCTATCATGAAGAACTGCCATGCCTTAACTGTTTTCAACAAATGATGTGTCAAGAACCTACCAGTTCTTATAACCATAACGCTTAAGAAGTCGGGAAGGGGACGGTCACTTTTTTGTTCCCCATTATGTCACTCCAGATTTATCATTTCAATGAACTTTTAAAACGTAATTTGACAAAATCATTAACATCTTATCACTGCTGATGTCAGTTTAAATGTGTTTTTTATTATCAAGGACCTGTTGTTGAGTACAACAAATCAGTGGCTGACGGCATAACCATTGATGGTTGTTTGTTTTTTCTTTAACGCCGCACTCAGCCATATTCCAGCTCTACGACGTCTATCTGTAAATAATCAAGTCTGGACCAGACAATCCAGTGATTGAGATCATGAGCACTGATCCATGCAATTGGGATATGATGACATGCATCAATCAAGTCAGTGAGCCTGACCACCCGATCCCGCCTCTTACGACAAGCATAGTCGCATCTTATGACAAGCATGGGTTGCTGAAGACCTATTCTATTCCAGATCTTCACAGTTATCAGGGTATGATGACACACATATTATGTAGAGAAATGAAAAAACATAATTATGAATATCTTACGTTATCCTCATCATGATATTTGCCATAGCTGTATTTGTCGGAGTCCAGGGCATCTTGTATACACATGTCATCCACACCCGTCAGGATCTTTGACACGCCCCCATACCGCTCACGACTTCTTTCTTTCTGTTTGGCTCGGAATAGATCTCCTTGCATCCATAACCAAGCCTGTTTCCTAATAATATATACGTGGGTAGTCAGCAGAGCTACAGATAAGCAGTTTATTTGAGTAAAATACCTCCCCAAAATATTCAAAACCCAATTACTTTCAATTAACTTGCGTACAGAAACACATGCATTAAATGAAAAACTCAAATGTAAAAAAAAGGCACGTGTAAATACCCAATGAAGCTTTTTCAGCATGTGTACAAAGGAGCTAATTTCCGAAACACAATTATGAGCTAATTTACTTTCCAAGTCAAGCCTATATATTTACAACAGTTATATCCATCTAAAACATTATTTATTTTTTTTTAAATCTTAAAATGTTCACTAATTTTGGCAAAAACTTATAGAGTGATGAATAGATGAGTGAAAAAATATTGGTTACCCAATGAAAAATGTAATAACATAATTAAAATAGAAACCCTAGAGAAAAAAATAAATTGCTCAAAGAGTTATCTGGAGACAGGCACTTGTGTTGCAATTGTATGGTGAATTCCGGGTACAAACCACATCAGGATCAACAGGGATTACAGATCATTTTATTCAAACTCACATAATGGTGAACAAAAACCATTTCAGAACTACTTTTGTGATAACTTGATATATATCAACCTTGGAACACAGCATTCAAGCAGTGGTCAAGAACTTTACAATTTCAACATTTCAATTTTGATGACCCTTCACTTAAAGTGTTACTTATTCTACTTCATTTTTAAAAAAGAGAATGTTTAAATACAAGATCTAAATAAACACTAAACATTTACAAATTGTGTAAATGTATTACCAACTAACTTTCCAATTTGGTGATATATTATACGACTACAGTGCACTGCACAACAAGACTTTCTAAATAACAAAATGCATCCCTCCATACAAATAAAGCTGTATCAGTGCTTGGAAAGTAGTGACCAGTATCAACAGCTACCTGTGTCATGAATCTCTCATGAACAACCAAGGAGTTAAGTTAAATTTTACATCGCATCGGCAATGAACAACCAAGGATCTAAACATCCGTAAGAGTTAAGAAAGGGTAAAAAAAATAATAGTTTTGGTTCTCAGGCGCCGCATGCATCATCAGAAAGTCTGCTGCATGTTTTGATTTTGTTTCAATTTTCAAAAAAAAAAATAATCCTAATACTTAAAAACAATGCGATCCCATATAAAACACAGTTACTTCCCTTTACATGCGCACTGCTTTACTGTGTATCTCATGTTATGGTAATGGTGGCAATAGGAGTTTATATGCTTGTTGATGTAGGGAGGCCCTTTCAATGTTTATTTGGTTACATTCTAGTTTGAACAACCCAAAAAAAAAAAAAAAAAAAAAAAAAAAAAAAAAAAATGCCATCCTGCACTATATTTTCAAAAGTCATTGCCTGAGAACCAATTCTCTTATTTTTTTCAAGCTTAACAGGTGCTTGAAACTAAGGACTCACTCTTCTAGGAAGTTCTGCTGCGGCCCGATGACGGACCCAGGCCGCGATATCCTGTTCCAGCCAATGGCCTCCGCCGCTGTGAACTTGTAGTGCTTCATCATGTAGCAACATATCAACGAACCCGTCCGCCCCAGGCCAGCTGCAACATCATGGGGAGGGAGTGATGGGGGTGGTGATGCAGCCAGCAATGTAACAACCATCATCACAGTCTGCATGCACTATGTATTGGTGGTGGGACGATACACCGATGTATCGCGATTGTTTACTTCTCGATACAAGTAAATGTTTGATTTAATAACTGTTCCACTAAACACTAATCAGCAGAGCAAGTTAAAAGTGAAAACATAACTATTTTCATTTGTTGTGCCATACTTCTCACTGCCAACTGTAAATCATCAGTGTGCCAGTGCACCACAGATAAGAGAAAATGCAAGTATCGTGATACATATCGGAGTTGGTGTATCGTCCCACCCTTACTATGTATACTTGACATTTCAAGTTAGAATTATCTAAAAAGAAGCTGCACATACTTTTACTGTAACTAGACAAATAGTGAACCATCTTTCTTGAAGTAAGGGTTTTAGCCCTGAATATCAACAGAATATGAATAAGATGACTCAAAAGCATTTAAAGTGTTGTCAGATGACAACTAACAATAGCTTTAATGTGAGGTATGTTTAAAATACGAACGGGTTCCAAATGCATGGGGTATTGTGTGGTGTGTGTGGACCATATATCGTAGACTGTCCACAATTATTGATAAAGGCTTCACATATGTATCAGTGAAATCTAACTTTATATTATTCTATACAGAACACAGCAAAACATGTAGGCTACCTTTACAATGTACTGCAATACCCCCATCAGTGTTCTCAGACAACTCAAGGAACTGTCTGACGATGCTGTCGCTTGGAACGCTGCCATCGATGAAGAAAAGATCGTAGTGATCAAAGCCAGCATCTGTGAAGCGTCTGGCATCATAGATCTTCTTATTGAGCCGAACTATCGTTGTCACGTTGTGTTTCCGAAAGTAAGGGAAGTATGCTTCAGGTGCATGCAAAGGGTAACCTGAAAAGAGTAAAAAATAGTGTCTTGTCTAAAGAACTAAGGATGAAAGTTCAATAAATAAATCAAACATTATTTTAATTAGTTTTAGAATCAGGCGACAATTCCTTGCTTTCATTGTTAATCATGGTAATGCCTTTGTTGCATCTGGATCCCGAACCTTATAATGTTATATATTACTCAAAAGAAGTTAAGCACTACCTGATTCTTTCATATTACTATGGCTTATCTGCCACAGCATTACAGATTAACTATAGTAATATGAAAGAATAGGATGGTTCTTTTGAGCAGTATATATTATAATTCCCTACGATGAAGATGTTGAATACCTGGCATATTACCATACAGTCCTAATCAACTCCATAACAATTGGCAAATTAAAACACATCTTATAATGTCAGATATTGAATAAACAAAGATGTAACACCTTATAACTTCAAAATTTACACAAAGAAACAATAGCACTGGTCGGTAAATCAAAATATAATAGAATAAGGAAACCAAATTATATAAAAGCATGGTCAATATACTCAATGCAAAACCGAGCTGGCAACTTATGACACAACTTAAAAACATGCAAAACATGAATATGGCCAAAACAAGATCATATAGCAAAGGCATACATGCTTTAGGCTTCTGGTTAGTTTCAGAGATGGCATAAGCAAGGCATTCATGGGAAAAGCAAGGCATTCATGGGAAAAGCAAAGAGGAGGACAAAGCAAAGGAAGAGGATTGCCCGGATTAAAGCATACCATGATGGCTTGTCCCGTTACCCTCCAACCCACAAACAATGAACTCTGTCCCGTTATCCTCCTACTCACAATGATCTCCCCTTCCCGTTACCCTCCCACTCACAATGAACTCTGGTCTGTTACCCTCCTTCCCACAAAGAATGAACTCTGTCCCGTTACCCTCCTTCTCACAAACAATGAACACCGTCCTGTTACCCTCCTACTCACAAACAATGAACACTCTCCCGTTACCCTCCTACTCACAAACAATGAACACCGTCCTGTTACCCTCCCACTCACAAACAATGAACACTGTCCCGTTACCCTCCTACTCACAAACAATGAACACCATCCCGTTACCCTCCTACTCACAAACAATGAACACTGTCCCGTTACCCTCCTACTCACAAACAATGAACACCATCCTGTTACCCTCCTACTCACAAACAATGAACACTGTCCCGTTACCCTCCTACTCACAAACAATGAACACCATCCTGTTACCCTCCTACTCACAAACAATGAACACCATCCCGTTACCTTCCTACTCACAAACAATGAACACTGTCCCATTACCCTCCTACTCACAAACAATGAACACTGTCCCATTACCCTCCTACTCACAAACAATGAACACCATCCTGTTACCCTCCTACTCACAATGATCTCCCCGTCCCGTTACCCTCCCACTCACAATGAACTCCGTCCTGTTACCCTCCTACTTGCAATGAACTCCGTCCTGTTACCCTCCTTCCCACAAAGAATGAACTCCGTCCTGTTACCCTCCTTCCCACAAAGAATGAACTCCGTCCCGTTACTCTTCTACTCACAATTAATGAGCTCTCTGTCCCATTATCCTCCTACTTGCAATGAACTCCATCCCGTTACCCTCCTACTCACAAAGAATTAACTTCCCGTCCCGTTACCCTCCTACTCACAAACAATGAACACGTCCCTTTACCCTCCTACACACAAACAATGAACCCCATCCTGTTACCCTCCTACTCATAAACAATGAACACTGTCCTGTTACCCTCCTACTCACAAACAATGAACTCCCTGTCCCTTTAACCTCCTACTCACTAAGAATGAACTCCCTGTCACGTTACCCTCCTACCCCTGAACCCTGAAATCCCTGGGATGTGACACGTTACACACATGCTGGTAACAAACCTCTTTCATGATGATGTAGATGGTAGTTATCTTGTTACAAATGGCTCATGAGATGATGGCTAAATCATGCCTTCATTCACCCTTTGATGAAGAGCTTGTTTACATTTTTACTATTTCTTCACATAATTAATACCACTGTTCTGTCTTCGAAACATAGGAAATAGAGAGGACACATTTCTAATCAGTTCTGTAACATTAGCTTGATAAGAGGGTGTGGTCACCATCAAATAGATCCTTGTTCCATAACGTTTGTGTTTAGTAATGTTAATAATTTTGTATGCAACGTCACACTTAAATATAAATAATGGGTTGATGAGTGATTGAATGCTGTTATAAGATCTACAGCAAGCAACATTATTGAAAGAAATTCAAAACAAATTAATCCTTAAAATCAATTGAACATTGAAGACATATGCCTCTAACAAATCAAAATATGAGTACTATCCTTAAGAGCAAATGCTTTGCTAAAGGGAAGTAACTCTTCCAGGATTAACTAGACAATCACTGTTGATAAACCCAAAAACTTTCTTGTCCAAGGGTGGTTATTTACCTAGAAATCTATGATTCGTCAACATCAAAATGAAGGATGATCTGCCTTATTCCTCATGCCTTGCACATTATTCCATCAAATTACAAACAATACATGTATACATATCAATGATGAAAACATGAAACATGCTCAACCAAACGAAGAAAATAAAAAAAACACTTCCAAAAATTAAAATACACTACCATCACTAGTGTTATCTACACGCTGTCAACCATACCATAATCTAGACGACTCTTTGGATGCGGTCCGCTAAACGCGAGGAACTTGCCAGGAACGATCCAGTTAAGGTCGCCGTTTTCTACCCGCTGGATGGGGGAAGGAGAGTGAGACAAGACGAGGATTAGTGCGTGGCTGGACACAGCCCGGCAGGGGCGGGATCACACATGAATACGAGCTATGTCTGGCCCTTCTACATCCTGGTTAGTAAAGACATGCATCAACATCTCAAGGTGCATAGGTCAGTGGACCATCATTAGTTGACATGCATCAAAACCATTCCTGTTTTTCAGAGAACATGGATCTCTGTCCCACCACGACATCTCAGCTGTCTGCGCCTTTACTTTAACCAAGTTTCTTTCAGGAGTAAATTGTATTGTCATGATTCACTAGTACAAGGTATTAAAGCATCATATTTCCCCAACAATATTCAGTGTACCTACAGCATGTACAGCGCATCTAGAGCAGTTATGGGGTAATGTCATTTCATCCATCAAACATGACCACTGTCCACATAATCATTGATTCATTCAAGGCTCTTAAGCAATCATCAAAACGTACAGTGCACTACACCATTTTGTTACTTTAAAGAACCTTCGTATTGCCTGTCCCCTGGACCTCTCTTTTGTAAATCCTGGTGTGATAGTTACTCCTACAAGTGTTACCATACTGCCCATCATGAAACAAAATGCTGGATCTGATTATGTAATGCTAGCAGCATGAGCCTAAATTAACCAGAAATATGACTTAATAGCAATATCCTGTTTGAAGGGTCACATGGATCAAGGACAATTTTACCTCCAAATAGGTCAGCATTTAAGTTTGCATGGATCAGTATAAAAATCAAACAATAGGTGCCATTGTTAATAATTCTAAGAATATTACCTCCCACCCACCTCAAACATTATCTGCATTTATGTTGATATTTGTAATTGAAAAGAAGTGAGGTTTCCCATCTTTGGAATGCGCAAGAGCACTGTGCAGTGGTATTGAAGTGGTAGTGAGTATTGTCCGAACGACTGATTACAGATAGCTGACAGTAAAGAGGACTTCTCTTGAAAATCTGAACCTTTTTATGGAGTGATGACAGCCAAAATACAGGATTACGGCAATCATGCAACAGAGGTAAGCTATTCGCGCAGCAAATAATGCTTTTCAGGTTGTTTTTCTCTCTCTAATTTTCCTTTCTTTAGAGTGAACATTCTGTGCAGCAAGTACAGTACCCCAGTTCTTTTAAAAGTATATAAACCTTAGTTACAGACTAGACAGTAAGATATCCATGTGGGACAGCCTGTGTATCAATTAGTTGAATCTTTGAGGACGTACCAGAGCCACAGACATAGCTTGCTAACATAAACCACAACCGGGAACACTTATTTCCTTACAAAATACAACTGTTTGAACAACACAAACATTTCATTAAAGTTTCATCAAACTTTTCTTCAAAAATGACTTGGAAGGCTATCATTTCAATGATTCCATCATATTTGTTGTATTTTCAAAAATGTATTCTACATGTTCTGTGATGTTGCAGACAAGCTGTCAATTGTAGTGAAACTGTGCATTGCTAGTTAGGACATTCACATGGTGCTTTGTTTTCGACACAGCATACCATTTTCTATTTTAGACTTGGGGTGAGGTCCACAGAATGCCAGGTACTTCCCTGGCATGATCCAGTTGAAATCACCATTTTCTACTTTCTGAAAGAAATGGTCAACACTAAAATTGAAAAAGGGGCCACTACTCCAGCAAGTCATCCCAGCACTGATGGCTGCTCAATCAATATGGAAGAAAATAGGGTGTAATTATAAAACTGTCAAAGGAATTTTGTCGGCAAATTAGGGAGATGTTTTGTCATAAATCTACCACCCACTTTCTTGGCATATACTGAAATCAATCATTAACATTTCCAAATAATCTTCATAACAGTAACAATACATCTGTTATTCTCAGTCATAGACGGATCCAGAGAGGGGGGGGGGGTCTCCGGATCCACCCTTTTTGAAAGCCAAATGTACGTTGTAGACCGCAAAATTATCTGAGAAGAATTTTGAAAGTTTGGACCCCTCCCGTCTTGGCATATCATTCTTATTTTATTCTTAAGGTGTACTATGTTGAACTGGGCAGAGATCTTGTTAATTGACTGTCTGTTGTTTAACGCAACTCAGCAATATTCCAGCTACGTAACAGCGCACTGTACATAGTTAAGTCTGACCAGACAATCCAGTGACTGACAGTGAGCATCAATGAACACAATTCCGATACGTTGATACAGGACTACACATGCCGAAGCATTTAAATGAATGGAATAAACCAAACTGCAATTCCCATATGCTTGACGTGGCCTTTTGTTGTATCAATGGTGGGAAACAGGCAAATCTTCCATTAACAATAATAACATTTCCATTTTCCGCTAAAATAAACGACGACAGAAGTGACATCATCCATTACTCACCTCATAGTGCTCATACTCATCGACATCAAAAGTGTCAAAGTTGAAAAAACCATTAGCTAGAGCCTGAAAAAACAGTAGGAAGCATTAGATAACAAGCAGCATTGAAATTCAGTTCAGTCGGACTTCAATTAATCAACAGTGTGAAATCATTTCAACAAAATAATAGTCATGCCAATATTTTTTTGAAATTTGAAATAAAATTACAATTTGTAAGTTAAGCCACTTGTCCATGTTGTCCTAAGAGAGAATTTAGTAAAAACATCTTTTTTACAAGTCTTAACAGCTGCTAATAAGAAGCACAATTAATTGATTACAAGAATCTGAGACAAAATTCAGGTCGACATATTTCTTTGCAAAGGTCAAATCATTATATGCATTACAAACCTTACATCGCAATACTGAAAGTTACCACATAACTGCTGCATGAATTATTAATATCAGTGACCTCATTTATCCAATCAATTATTTACCTGTAAGTCAAATCTAAAAGTGCAACGAGCGATACTCTGAATGAGCACAAAAAGTCTGATGGCAAAGGACACAACATAAAAATTGAAGCTTGCTTCTACATGTTTTAGGATTGCAAATATATTTAAAAAACATATGGTGATATACTAATAACCATTCTTAGTGATCTCAATTATTCGGAACAATTGTTAAAGCACAGCAAGTAATTGAGAATACGTTTACCTTGCTCAGTCCATGAAGACAGTCAAGGAGGGTGAGGTTGTAGGTACAAGCCCCAAAAGACGCATCCCTACAACACAAAACAACAATAATCATCATGATCATCATCATTACAAATGTAGCCAACTGCAGGGTTAGACCTTACCCTAGCAGGGCCTAGTACAAGGGGCTGGTACAAACTTCCCAGTCACCCCACTGTTTTAACATCACATGGGCACTTTACCTTTACCAGGGCTAGGAACGCTGTAGAATTTAGTTCTAACCCTGTAACTGACTGGCCCGTAACTGTCTTGTAAACATTCATAAAGTCAGCTGGCTAATCTGTGTGGATACCATGATGACAAAGTCTACGGCAGTGTCACTTGTACATCCATTGCAATTGTCCATATGGCACCTGTGGCCCATATAGAAAGGCTGCTTGCAGGCACACCATACATTTATCTGTCACACACATCAATTTCGTGTGTGTGTGTGTGTGTGTGTGTGTGTGTGTGTGTGTGTGTGTGTGTGTGTGTGTGTGTGTGTGTGTGTGTGGTGTGTGTGTGGTGTGTGTGTGTGTGTGTGGTGTGTGTGTGTGTGTGTGTGTGTGTGTGTGTGTGTGTGTCTAGAGTCTACATTTTATGATGAAGGATTTGAAACCTAAGTATACCCAAAATGTATCCTTTTTAACATAACAATTGTAATTGTGAACATTTAGTCAACAACAAGTCCTGTGTTTCAAATAGCAAATGTTGCAACAGGTGGCACAAAGGCTTATGAATTTACATATTTCACGTTATTTGGTCAAACTTCTGATTAAAGTTTATTGTTCCGGGCCTAAACACCAAGTTCAGGCTCAGCCACTAGGGAAATAGGAAAAGATTGCCGACAATATGTAAAATTATTCAATGTTGGACATATAACCTCAACCTATGCACCGAATAGGCTGGTTCTCTTCCAGGGAGGATCTCTTCATGAGTTGCCGATAAGCGGCAACATTTTATGGTTTTTATGGTGCATAGAGTGACATTTACATTACATCCACCAGTTTTTTGTGTCTTTCCATATATTTTGATAAAATAATAGCGATGTAAAACAAATTGTTGATAATAATTGAACAAAATTTGAAGCCCCAACTATAGTCACAGTGCAAGAGAAGTAAGATGCCAAGTATCTTTGATCAGCCAGTCACCCAACAGGTGCTTGGAAAGACATGGATCAATCGGTCAAAGGCTTGCAAGCAGATTCAGATTACCAACTGCATAAGACATATTGTGGTAGCGTCACACTTGACTCAGCTGTCAACAGGTGATTGTGATCAGCATTATATATATACTGACTGCACTCGCTACGACTGCAGATCACAACAGTAGGAGGATTATCATTACAATGGTAACATATAACATTACAAACTAGCGTGCCACCAGCCTAACTGTGTGTCCACCTGATCTTACCTAGATATATGTAATTCCAGTTCAATAACTGAAATGTTGCATGGCAGTATAACCTTTCCTTAACCTGCTGTTTACATATTTCAGATGATCTGATGTATTCTTTTTCTGACAATACTAAGGAGAATGTCAATGTAGTTATTTGGACACTCTCATTGTTTGAGGGATATTGATGCAGTAATGATGCAATAAGATGCAATCCAACCTGAACTGATTGAACAATGAACCTCACGTAAGTGTTACATATTACTGAATGGGGTGCCAGGTCTAGTACCCCCTTACTTTTGTCCTCATCTATACCTGTTCAGGTTTCACTCTAGGAATTTTCTGACTGCGGACATTTATGGGAAAATTTCAAATATTCTAGAGGTACGCCCATACAGCACAATGTTAAAGTGCCCCATTGTGTTTGAAAATTGGGGCTAAAATTAGTTAAAGCACAAGGCCCCACCCTAGAATTATCCCTGCATATTAATCTATTTGTAAATATTTACCTTACTGTACAACATCAGGGTAATGACGAGAAACCCCCTCTTTGGTCATTAATTTCAAACACTGTGGACCGCTGGATTCCCATTAATGTCCAACACTGCTATTAGATACCACTACGTATCACACACCACACTGGGGGCATGCAACCAGCCTGGTAATGCTTGTGAAGCCCATGTCAGAAAATTCCTAGAGTGAACCCTGAACAGGTATAGATGAGGACAAATGTAAGGGGTACTAGCCTTGGGACCTGTCCCACAAAGTGATTGCAGCAATCATAGATCAATGTTGATGTACAATTGCTCCTTCTTGTGGAATAGAACCAGTGCCACACAGTTCAGTGGTTGGTACTATCAGCTGGTAACTTACACATCCCAGGCAGTGTGCTAATATCTAGGCGTAATATAACTGACCAGTAACTGACCATGTTGACAGCAGCCTACAATAGTATACACACATTAGAAATTGGCACTAGGCCTGTAGTCCTTGCCAAACTGCCCAATACTAAAGGTATCATAAGGACTAGAAGAAATTTGCATGTTAGTTTCTAAGGCTGCCAGAGCTACAGATAAGCAGCGTATTTGCGTAAAAAACGCCCCCAAAATATTCAAAACCCAATTACTTTTAATTAACTTGCGTACAGAATTGAATGTATAAAATGAAAAACTCAATTGTATAAAAACAGTTCACATAAACAGCCAATGAAGTTATCAGCAAGGGTACACAGGAGCTACTTTCAGAAACACAATTACAAGTTAATTTCCTTTCCAAGACAAGTCTATATATTTACAACAGTTTTATCCATGTAAAACATTATTTCATTTTTTTTAAATTCTTAAATGTTTACTAATTTTGGGAAAAAACTAATAGAGTGATGAATAGATGAGTGAAAAAAAATTGGTTACCCAATGAAAAATGTAATATCCCAATTAAAAGAGAAACCCTAGAGTAAAAAAACTAAATTGCTCAAAAAGTTATGTGGAGCTCTGTTACTCACTGTCTTGTAATTGTGAAGGGTAACATTAAGTGAAAGTGTTTGAAGCAAAGTGGGTCCTGGGGTCTTTCAAGAATGCTGCTGCTACAGTACTTGATTATAGAGTCTCCTGAATTTAAATATTTTAACATTTGAGTACTTCGCTTAAGTTAAAAAACTATTGATTTTCTTGATTGTTGATACAGAGTATACTCATGGTGAATTTAGGACTACTTCAACTGACCCTCACAAAGTTATTATGGCCATATGACACATTATCCCCACCTAGTAGCGAGGAGAATAGAGAATAAATCCTGTGGCTGATTACATGATCATCATTTCCATGATTTAGCCACCTGTTGCCACTAACAGCACCCATCTGATATGCAGGATATACACATACTTAGCAGTGGTATAATTAACAGCCTCTATCAGCTGATGAGTGAGTCAACATTGTGTGAGGCCAGGAAATGCTGAATGGAGATGTGTTCCATATTAATTTCATCATGCATGATGATCATCAGGATCATTATAAGCTTATTACCAGCTGGGAATACTAAGGCTCTGGCCAAAGCAAATTTCCCACATGGTATATGATAAAAATATGCTTTGGACAATGTAAAATGTATTTTTCTAATGGTAGTGAGTGTGGCGAGTGCTGTGAAAATGAAAGCAATTGTGCCAGTTAAAAAATAAGGAAGTTGAAATTTTACTCCACATAAACAATATATTTCTCCACCAGGACATGTCTGTCTATGTTGTGCTTATTCAGTGTAATGAACATGATGAAGAAACTCTTCGAATGTTATCAGTTTACTGATTGACTTAACCAAAATCAAATTAACAACACAAAACCAGTGGTGCATCAAGGTCTTATGGTGAGGTGAGTCAGGGACAACATGAGGTGCAGCGAGGCTTGAAATTCCTGATATACATGACACCAGTGGCGCAAATACTATAAATAGCACTAAAAACTATTCAAGAAAAGTGCATTTGAACTCTTCTCTATGTTCCGAATCAGTGAATTTGAAGCCCGAACAGTGTTCAAAATTAAGGGGGTCTTGTGAGGTTTGCTCCTATTGATTATGAATCCAGAGACCTATAAATCTTAAACTCTTAATATTAGAATAATGACAAGGACGCTTTGACATCCTTGCTGAAGTTGGGAGATCATAGGATTATACAATGCTTATGTAGTGTAACACATGAAATGAATGCAGAGTAGCGACTACGCCTGCCTCTTATCAACCAAGCAGAAAGGTATTCAGACATCAGTGTATACAACAAGGATGTAAGATAAACTAATCAGGTCACAGATGCTGAGCTTATGTGTCAACACTGAACAGGACCCATCACCAACTGTAGGTACAGGAGGAATGTGCCACTCCCACCTTGACCCACTTACAACCATAACACCTGGCTCCCTGCCAGCAGGTTACTATTGTAGAATACTACATGGCTAACTGCTGTGAAGCAGATGTTGAAGGCAGCTGTTAGTGATGTGGGGTTATATCATGGCGTTACACTTAGCAGCAGCCAGTGGTGTTTACAAGCTCAAGGTACAGCGCAGATATCTGGCGTAGTGGTGTATCTATCACTACTGACATGTCCTTGACAGTAAGCCCTTGGCCAAATTGTGCTTTCCTACGCAGTGTGGGAAAACAGTATCAAATTTCCGTGCCTGGAGTAAACATTGTCATATATAACAACTTCCACGAAAAATAATACAAATATATCATTGTGAAAACAGCAAATCTACAAAAATAGAATGAATATTATACACGACATGATGAAATGGAGAAACTTGATAATTACTTATCTCAATTCCTCTACAATTTCTGATGTTGTGTAGCCTAGGTGCATTTATTTCAAACATGATGTATTTAACAAGTCAATTCCTTAATTTCATGACCCTCCCGGTAATGCCCAATTATGAAAATACATTAACATAAACATGAAAAACATGATGAAAATTACACAAATATCACTATTTCTATTTTTCTATGATCAAATCATATTAATTTTCCCCCAGGCCCTCGCTAGATGATTGTGGCTCTCTCTTCTCACTACTTTTATAGTGACAATCTCAAACAAAATCCCTTTCTAATACTAAAACTTGTTGCAAAAGTGTGAAACAGAAAAATGAATTAAATTAATTATAAATTTTTTTAGAAGAGACTTGTGCTGGGACAAAACACCAACTGTGAGATGCGATACGTATCTCAATCCTAAATGTATCACTAGACGTGCATGTGCTCATATCTGTGGTGCGTAAGCGATCTTTTTTTCAGAGACAGGATGGCCAAATACATTCAGCAGTGTATAGCACAATGGATGAAAATATTTATGTTTTTCCAACACAATAAGTGTTTGGTTTGAAACTTACTAAAGCAAACATTTAAAGTAAAAATCTATACTTTTTACTTAGTTTGCGTGCAACTGTGACCTTATACTTTTATCAAGAAGTTAAAAAACGTGATCCACCAATGCTTCAGTGTGCATCAGAGCATTGTCCCACTACCAAAAATGACACTGAAAGATTTGATGCTGTTTTCAATCTTGTTTCCAATAGCTCACCTGAACGGTAGGAATGGTGGGTTGGACCCTGCAACAAGTGGCCGGTAAGCCTCCTCGGGTGTCTTCTTCAGGTATATTATCTGCAATATGATTGTGTATAACATAATGTTGGAAAAGGAAAAATATTAAAGATTAATCACCAATCATTAATAATGACATGGAATATTATGGATAACAACTTCTTTATCATACACACACAGTCCATAATACTTAATAGTTCCTTGTATTACTTATATCCAACTTCTAAATATCAAATAAGACTCTCATCCTTAATCAATAACAAAGAGGCAAAGAAAACAACAAGAGCATTTTTTCTCAGCATGCCAAGTGTCCTTATGTTCATGCAAATAACAAATATAAGGGCAAAACTTCAAAATGATGTCTACATTTATCATATAATGGGTAGGTTTCTCGGCAGGATAAAGCCAACGGATAAAAACAATATCCGTTGGGGGCATGTGCGGATAGAGATGCAAATATCAAAGGTCAAGTAGGGACTACTTTCAGTGTTTATAAACAAACATGGAGTCGCACTTGTCATTCGGCGATTGAGTCAGAATTAACCATCGTGAATCTGGATAAACTACAGGGATAATTGATACAATTATTTAAAAAAACAGTCTTATATACTGAAAGTCAGTGTCGAACTGCGACGTAACTAAGGAATTTTATAAGTTTGGGCAACTTTGGAGATATAAATTTCGAAACAATTTTGCGAGGGCACTAGGCCTAGCCAAGCGGGATCAGTAGCCATATCTGTGCTTGTAGACCTCTGCGGCTTGAAACCTTTTCCACAAATAAAAATAGTTGGGTTTAGGCGAAATATGTATGAATTGTTACCTTGTTTCGTTTTGGCGCTGTGTATACATCTGACTATACTTCTTAACGTTATGACAGAACAGGCCGACTGTGAACAATCACTGGCCGTGATGTCTCATAGACTAGGGTTAGAGTAGCTTCCCTTTGACAAAGGACAGTTACTCTAGCGGACAGACCGATGGATCGTCGCGAAAGGCAAGTTAAAACAATTGATGTTTTGCGTATATGTTGCTTCGCCACTGTATAAGAAACAGATTTCAGTTTGAACTATATTGGCTACTGTCACTGTCCGACTGACACAACACTTACCCTGTGACGTAATAAATATTAATGCGCGCATTCCAGGAAAACTCGCAATGTTTAGGTAATGTTTGTGAGTGAGGGGAAGCGATTTTCAAGCACAGAATTGAAGAATGACATTATATGATAAAGAGGTTATCACGCTTGTGTGTTTAGGGATGGTAAATATCCTGTATTAGGAATAAACACAATGTATTTAGATCGCCAAGGCTCGCTAAATACAATGTTTATTCCTAATGCGGGATATTTACCATCCCCAAACACACTCGCGTGATAACCTCTATGTACCTCCTGCTGAAACACAAACAGCCATGGTCTATGATGGAAAATGTGAAATGTGCAACAGTTGATGATAAAAACAACAAAAATGTTGTGATAAACATTTTGTAGTCAATCCCAATTCATCAAGACAATGTAATTTTACAAACCGCTGGAACATAGTTCACGGTGCCGTTGTACAAAGCAATCTTAGTGCTAAGGTGATCGTAACTCTCATACCTTAACATAGACTTACAACAGTCGTAGCGGTAAGGTTGTTTTGTACAACGCCACCCAGGTCATAAATGTTATTAGCGTATATTACGTAACAAGCGCCTCGCTCTAGCAATCGCCCACAGCCATATTTACCAATATATTGGCTTGTGAGCAAACCCGATTAGCACCTCTTCCAAATGATCAATGTACACAAGACTTATTTATTCGCATATAATACACACTCATGTGTTATATGCACCCCTAATTATGGGCAATTAATTTCTTGAAAAATATATCTGTCGTATTTAAACATTTCAGGCTGTCAGCATAAACCACAAAATTTAACTTTCAACTTTCAGGCGCTTATTACGTCGAATACGGTAATACTTCATACACAGGGTTCAAATATAGGAACTGAACAAATTCAAAAGGTCATATACAGAAAGTCAAGTATTCATAAAACCAAGCTTATGAATCATAATCATGATAATGGGTATTTATGACAGTGTTGTTTTCAGTTTGATTTCAGTCCTGTGTCTGCCAATGAATGTAAATCCTTGTAGGATACATGAAGCCAGCTGATTATGTCACCTGGGACAGTCTAATCGCAGACAACCAGCCACAGACAAGTATCAGGTTCCCTGATTGGCATCAACTTGAGTGTCATGATGCTACATTTTGTCAAGATATATCATGTGCATATAGAATGTACCAGAAACAGTCAAAGAGAGCAGAGAAAACAAAGTCTGTTGCCATGGTTACTAAACCCTGTGAAAATAGATGTTGCCTAATCTTTTTCATAACAGTGTAATTAGACTAACATATCATGCCTGAAACATAGATATCTATGAGGATAAATAAAAATAATTGGACAAGTGAACCTTCTAATTTTGAGAAAACTTCAATTTTCTTTCTTATTTCAGCCTAGAACTGAAAATGAGATGAGTACAGGCTGCAAGAGCTGTGAGGGGGACAAGAAAGAAATGAGTTGATCATATATATTCTTAAATATATGCTCTCGGCTCTGGAAGAGAAAATACAGTTAATTCAGCAAGAGTTGAACCAACAACTGCCAGTCAAAAACATGTTCCCCCCAAATCCTAATCTAGTTACCAGTATGTTAAATAAACAACTTGTCTGAATTGATCTGTTGACAAGTTGGAGTTCACTTCCTGATATTTGAGTGTGTGGAATATTGATTGTAAGGCTGGGAAATAAGTGTTTGAATGAAATCTACTACATCTGTATCTAATGAAGCCAATAATCCTTTACTTCCTCTATCAGCGATACGAAGTAACATTTTCAGTACACTAGTGCTTATAATGATAACATAGAAAATCATTGGAAAATAGCAAATTTCAACTTGTCCTTATGATACATTTACTACTGGGCACAGGGTTCGAGATTAGCTGCCGATTTGCGTAAAATATGCAAGAAAAAAACTGAAATATGCAGACAAAACAAATCCTAGCATACAAATTCCAGAATAAAACAAAAACAATAAATACACTATTGAAATAAATTACATATATTACAACTGTTAGATAAAGTCATTGTGTATCAGACGATCGCAAAATTCACCTAACGACATTTAAATTCAGAAAAGCTGGAGCTACTAACAAACTCAAATGCCAAAAGATTCAAAGGGAAAAAAACATTGCTGCCTGGTCCATGTATCTTAAACATGTTAAACAGTTGCTGAATGGTGATTACACAAACAGGGCCTTTCTTTCAATTTCAATGCTAGGTTTTGCAAACAAAAACAGCTTCACGGAAAGGGAGCCACACGCAGACAGGTATACTGATTACCACTATTTATTTAGTTTCAAAAGATTTACAGGGATTGTTACAAAACATGTTTTCAAGTTATACTGGCCAAAAGTCAAGAAAAATTTGAATACCCCCAAAAATTGCAGACACCCTATCAAAATCATACCCCAGGGTAAAATACCCCCAAAACCAAAAGCTTTTCTGGAGCTCTGTGGCAGTGTGAACTTGTGGCAATTTTCTTTGCTGTCTATCAAGCTTTATCTACATTATGTTTATATGTAACGGTTAACACCCATACTTTATAATTAATACAGGGGTACCCTGGAAAAATGTCTGCATGGGAGAAAATCCTGTGCGTGTCAGAATAATGGGACTTTTGAGAATGGTGATGCAATTTCTATAAATAGTAATGCAATTATATTTTGCTAAAACTATGTTGGCAATGTTCCAGCGGTCCGTAAACAGTTATTGATTCCGGACTACACAATCCAGTGGTTGGCTAGAGTATCGATACAGGCAACTGGGATACGAACCCATGCAATCAGCCAAGTCACCGAGTCTGAACATCCGATCCATTTAGTAGCCTCATATGACAAACATGGGTTTTTGGATACCTACATCTTTCTTAGATTCTCCATGGATACTAACTTTTTTTTTAAAATATAACATTAATCAAGTATGTCCCACTGTCATCATTTGTCTATGAACACTATCAAGACGCAAATTTTACAACTTTACATATTCTCGTAACTAATATGATCACGATCTCACACAAGACAATAGAGTTACAAGTCTTGAAGAGGTGGGTGAAATGGGATTTGATCCCATGTTCAAGATTATTGCACTGACATAGTGACATGCATGCACATGCATTGGGTAGTTCCGCAGAGTGTTGATGATATACTTTGGGGTTTTCAAAATTTACCATGTGCATATTTGTACGCCACCAACTCAAAATTATTTAGGTAATGGTGATTTATTTAGTATTTTACCCAAATCTGCAGATTACCAAGAGCTCAGTGGTGAGATGTAGAACTATTTTGCAACCGTAAAATCGAAATGAGATTGTTGTTATGTTAGATTCTTTATCAATGCAAGATTGACCAAAGAAATCAGATATCACAAAATCATGTACCAAAGTTTTGTTTGCTTGTTGTCTTACGCCACACTCAGCAATATTCCAGCTGTATGATGGTGGTCTGTAAATAATCGAGTCTTGACCAGACAATCCTGTTAGTCACCTGTTGTGTGTTGTTGAAGCCAATTCTAACCCGAATCTTCATGAGTTTGCACCAAAGTAATCCCAGTTATTACAACTGGTTATTTATTACTTACAGCATAAGATGCAATGAGAAATGCTGCATTGGCTCTCTTCCTGGCATCAAAGCTTGTGTAGTGTACAATCTTCTTCTTGGCGAGGGAGAATGACTGAAAAGAAAAAATACAACAACATAACAGATATAGAGTACAAACCTGCTTATAACCATGATTACTATCACCCCATAAAACCACTACTAATCAATCTATTGTAGAGAAGGTAAAACATGCTGGTTGGTGTTCAAATCAGGAACAAGATCTTAAGATCCTTTAAGGTTGGTTTGTTTTTAACGCCACACTCAGCAATATCCCAGCTATATGATGGCAGATCCTTTAAGGTCTCCAGCCCGAACTTGTCTTCCTTGGTATGATGTATTGAGGATAGTTATACCTTGATCTAACTAACATGCTATCATGACAGAGCAAATGAACTAGACTCAGGCTTCAGGGGGACTGGGGACTGAAATGATGCATTTAAGTTTTAACTTACATATTCATATCTTTAAGGGAAAGGTCATTTATTACAGTAAGGTGGGCGTCAAGGTTTTTGATGTGCTCATGTACTGAAAATATAATGACCCTTCCCCCTAATAATCTTGGGTGACTGCCCCCTGCCATGTACTTGTACATTTGTTCATAACCATATCTCTCCCCGAAAAGAAAAAATGCAAAAGCACTTTATATTATAACATTAAATGTCCATTGTTTCATGACACTCCTCCAATATGTGTATTATTTTTTATGACCCTACCAGACGTCTGATTTCTTGGGAATATATGATTGTCTCTCATTTCTAGTTTCTAGCATATTCATACCGTCTTTCAAAATAGTTATTATTTACAGACATTTAAAATCCTGGCTGTTGAACATGTTCAACATGATAAATGTCAAAATAATCCTTATGTGATTCTCTTGTTTTCTTGTCTCAGTTGAATAATGAATACATTCTCTGTTTTATATTTCTCCAGTTTCACAAGTGAGCATAGTTTTGTGTAGAAACCTAAAAAAGCCAGACATTATGTTTATTTAAAAAACAGCCAACAAGTTTGACAGCAACACTTCAGTTGCAATCAATTTCAAAAGTGTATTAATCAGCACATTCCCTCTTGAAAAGGTAATGTTATTCTTTCCAGACATAACCAAGACCACATTTTTTTATTTTGTGTTCATAATGCCACATGCACTCATCTGACAACCTGAGCTTCATATAATTCAAAGACAGACTGAGATAGTGGCGTATTCCCTCTACAGCCCAATGTTCTGTTACGGTTCTTGGGCAACAAGGTCAACACAGGCAGTAAGCCATAAGAGTGCTGTGTCAATATACTTCTATAAAGTCCTGTGTCAACAGGGCACTGAGGTCCGGTTTGGACTGTAACTGCTGCAAGCAGATTGGCCAGGTGGAGAAAGTTGTATCAGCTAGTCAACATATTACATATATCACAGTTATGCAGGGTTAGACATGGCCACTTAGTCCGATAGTCCACGACCACTGAAAATCTACTTGTTCCCTTCACAAATCTGGAACTTTATTTAACATAAGCCACTTGACCAAAATTATCTGTGGACAAGTTGGATATGACTAAAATGGCTAACCTTGGTATGACAAAACACTTGAAGCTGAAGATTTAGAGGGCCCCTAGATTCAAGTTCTATAGGTGAAGACCTCAAGGACTTTAGGACCCCCCTCAATTTTTGAACATAGAATAGGCAAACGGGTAAACATGGTAACAGACTTTTCTTGTTTCTGATTATAACTAACAGATATATGGGTTTTCCAATTTCAAATTTTCATGTTCAGTGCTAAGTTCTGCTGTGAACCATGGCTGACTTGACCTATATGTGGTCAGTCCACTACCATGATACAACTACAAACGGCAACCCTTTGCAATCAAACAGTTTCTTTCAGAATATCTAATGTATTCTATACTTGACGTTTCTTTTTAACTATTAATAAATACGAATAAATTATATATATATATGTGTGTGTAAGCTACACAAATAGTATATCAAGCACAATGTTCATTTTCAGGAACTCTTTTTAAGTCATACAAGTATCAAACCAATCAATCATGTTAACTACCATTCATATTCAGATGGAGAAAATCTTATTTTTATTTCCGATATATCAGCAACATTGGGCTATAGGTAAATGTGGTTATTGCTCCTGACTGCATCATACATACATTTGGGGTAGTGCTCCCAACTTGCACTTTTACACCACTGCATTAAGAGCCAAACTAGTCAACCAGTGGTTTCAGAGACTGCCACATGCAATGGTAACTTGCCATGATGGCTTTTTTTATCAGCATGATAAGTCATACAGATTAACCTTAAATGTCAGTATTCTTACACGAAAAAGAGAACCTTTGCATTGGATTCTTCACATCAAAAGTAAAGACAAATTTACAAGCCAATAAATAAAAAGCTTTCTTTGAAGTAAAATGTCCTATTATTTCCTATGTTAAAGTGATCTCAAACTTAGGTATTAAACCTGGCCTCTAATCACTTCTCTGAGTAAATGACTGAAACTCAGGAAGGACAACCTTTTGTGAAAATATAAAATATGTGTACCTTACATGCAAGCCCTACAGCTCTGGTCTAATCTGACATGAGCTATGGGCTAGTTGTCTATGGCCTAGTGGTCTACTCTGTGAGCTGTAGTTGTTTGTTTCTTGTTTAACGCTGCACTCAGCAATATTCCAGCTATGTGACGCCTGTCTGTAAATAATCAAGTCTGGACCAGACAATCCAGTGATTGACATCATTAGCATCAATCCACGCATTTGCGATACAATGACATTTATCAACCAAGTCAGCGAGCCTGACCTCCCGATCCTGTTAGTCACCTCTTATGACAAGCATAGTTGCCTTTTACATACAGCAAGCATGGGTTGTTGAAGACCTATTCCATCCCGGACTTCCAGCCCTTATGATCTCTCTGCATGAATGTTTTCATTTAACATTTTTTTTGTGTCATGAATGTTTTAGGAAATCTTTAGATTCTACCTGGGGAAAACAGTGAAATGGCATTTTAATATAGCAAATTTTCAAATCAGATCAGCTTCTAGACCATGGACCAACCGTATTCCAACCCTGTATTATGCCCCAAAGATTTTTTTTTAAATTTTGGTAACAGTACACATGGTGTAGGAGAATGTCCTATAAAACATTGAAAAAAATCTTGAAAATGTCCTAATATCATTTTTCAAACTGCACAGTACTCAAAATGAAGCCTGAAAGTAAAAGGGCGATCTTGGTGATTGTCCGACCTAAGGTTAAAAGTTGATAAAAAAGGGGTCCATAGTTTCAAATAAAATAACAAACGTGTGATTTGCAAGACAAAAGGCATCAAGACATTTTTATGATTTATCATTTTTGGGGGGAACATTCTTCAATATCATTAAAAAGAAATTTTAAATCTCAGAGATTTGGGTTGACAGCCAGTCTGTGTCCTAGAAAATGGACAAATCTGAAACACTGCTGAAACAGACAGAAACACCAAGAAGCTCACAACCCAACTTAATTTCAAACACTGGGATATGTATACCCGGGGCTGTGACTCATGTTGGTGACATGGGTCAACACCAGAATCTTGCCAACTGTGGAACTGGGCAACCTGCCAGGCTATCTTACACCATGTACATGCAATTAACTTTTCATACATGGGCCATATCAAAATAGTAGAGCTTGTAACAGCAATGGCAAAGACTCACTTATATCTTGCTAATAAAGTACATGTTCTTCTACAAATGTGATACTGTAAACTCATTTGGGGGGTTAATCTGCGAAAGAATAAGAGAAACAATGCCATTATTTCAAGATTTCAGATTTACTGAGGTGATTAGACTTGTAGTCAAGCAGCATTAGGCTGTCGTTCCAGCCCATGTTTATAGTGTAAGGTGTTATAGTGTTGCAATAGTAACTTAATAAAAATTGTAGATGTCACCAAGTATCATATTCAGTTATCCAACGGTTGTTTAACAACAAAAGCGAGAGTGAATCTTGGGACTCCATAAATCTTAATTTAATTACAATATATGGATTATCATTGTTATGATGAGTGAGTGAGCTGTGTTTAACGCCGCTTTGAACAGTATTCCTGTTATATCACAGCGTGTCGACCTAATGTGGGACGAAAACCCGAAGAGATGCAGCTCTCAGACGGTTACAACTTTGGTGAAACCGACGAGCACTCCTATGGTGCTGACATACCTAGAAACATAATCGGGGCAAACCGGGATTAGAACCCACGATCATAGACTCTGGCACAGCCAAGGGACGCAGCTCTGCACAGCAAATTGCGGACCCTTAGACGACTGGGCCACCTGGGCCACCCGTGCCCCCTCATTGCTATGAAGGGTCCCTTACTTTCATTCTTCAAACATATAGTGCGATTTATTCTCATTAAAATATTTTTAGGGTCCAAGACATGAACATGGAGGTCCCAAACTTGATGTCCAAGACATTTACTGACGTCATAACACTGCACATGCTCAGAAGCCTGTCAAGGTGGGGATTTCAATATCATTTGAAGAAAACCATTGACAATTTGACAACTTGAACTACCAGAATACAGATGTCAATTGAATTAGGAAACTCTATGCAATCTACAACTGATCAGGCGGATAAATTTAATGATTCAAACAGCCAGACGTGTTTGAAAACCACAATGTAAACTATTTGCATCTATTCACTGTCTATCCGTATGTGCAAAAGAAGCACATTTTGCTTCAAGTAAACACAAATGTTATACAACATATTCGGAAAGTATAATATCTGCTATCACTGGCTGTGTATGCCTCACTGGAAACAGGCTTTTTTAACACGGCCCACACTATCAGATGCTTAATCAGTTAAGAAGTTTTTTGCCTCAAATGTATTTAATTATCATTAGGAGTCATCACGACCTTCAGATTGAAAGAGTTAAAAGAGAACCTAGATAAACCTGTTAGTGTTTCAGGTGGGTTCTTTTGCAATGGCATTGACTGATTGCTATCCACAATGTCCCAGTACAACACATAGTTTTCAAATTGGTAATGATATCAGTGAATGCGTGAAAAGCATGAAAATGTCTGGTACCTTTTGTTTCAAGAACATCACTGACAGTTAATAAATACTAAATGCACAGGTACATGAATAACAGTGACAATATCTCAATAGTATCAGTATCAACCAACAACTCATACTGAGTCATAAACAGTGATAAAAGAAAGAGGTAGGTCCCATAAAAGTACCGAGCAAATGTTTGATGATAGCCTGCTTTTGTCACCATATTAAAGCAAACAGACCATATAAACCTGTTCGACAGTTCTGCAACAGTCATTCTGAATCACATCAGTCTGGGAGGAAGTAAACATGCAAAGGACCTAAACATTCGTCGTCTCCTGCAGCAATGTCAGTGTGGGTTCACTGGGTTGTCAGTGTATTTACCCAGTAACAAACCAGCCAACTGTCTGTTCAATCTGACTCCAGGGCTCATGGGGATGTTTTGAACCATTCAGTATTTTCTAATAAGTTATCATACACATTGCAGTCTGTGACTTTAGTCACTTGTCCAAAGTCAGCATCAAGTAAACTTCTGTTAGGTCTAGTAATTTCAGCTGATGAAGTACCAAATATGATAACATGAAAATGAACTGAAAATAATGATATTACCAGGTATTTTATCTAGACGTGCTCAGAGGCCAATATTCAGCCACAAGTCTGCAGCAAAAACGTTACAACGAATTCCCAATTGGGAACGAAAGATTTCCCAATTCATGTAACAGTGATTATGTATTATTATATATAACAAATAACTATTTTTATGGCTTTGAAGAAGTAATCTGTATTTATTGATAACAGGACCAACAAATAGGAACAGGTTTTGAGGCTTCTTTTTATAAGTTTGCATTGAAAAATCAAAATATTGCTTTTTCGCAATTTGCCTGCCAGGGGCACTTAGTGAAAAATCCAAGATAAGTCCCCGACTACAGTTTTTTTGTTTCTTGTTTAATACCATACTCAGCAATATTCCAGCTATATGACGGCGGTCTGCAAATAATTGTGTATGGACCAGACAATCCAGTGATTGACATCATGCTCGTTGATCCACGCAATTGGGATACGATGACATGCATCAACCAAGTCAGTGAGCCTGACACCCGATCCTGTTAGTCGCTGAAGGCCTATTCAACCCCACATCTTCACGGGTCCCCTGACTACAGAGGGGCTGGCTCATAGACTTTTGGGCACAGACTGGTTTGGGTTTTATTAGTTTCTTTGAGCATTCAATATATTTTAGATATTTTTTTAGCAAAGATGGCAACAGTAATCTCACCTTTAACTTCTTGTTCACTTTACAACAGTATCTGTAGAGAAGGGCTAAATTCAAGGGTCCAAAGTCTGCATAGAAACTGGAAGGAAGAACATGCATATCATCACAAACAGACCTGCAGTAGTTGTACAACTCATTATCAAAAGGGTTAGGAACAGAGGTTCATATTTTTTGCATCTGGATTTAAACCATTATGATGAAGCCACACTACTGTTCTTGCACAAGGAATTCACTGGCCATTCTGAATGTACATATTAAACAAGCAAAACTGAAGTAACTTCAGATCATTATGCAAAACCCATAACAAAATTATGTTCTACCATAACCTGATTTAAAGGTCAGAGAACCACTCGAATCTGCTGATTCCGGGAGTAAAGCAAACTCTCCCTTTCTGGGCTCAATGATACTCCTGCCCTTTTTTAAATCTTTGATTATATTCTTACGTGGAAGATGATTTTTTCCCGAGGACTACTGTTCTAAAAAATGTGATTTTCCACGTTTCCGCAGAGATTTCACATCCCTGAATATTGTGGGGCATGTAGTAAATATGAATGCTGTTCAAAAATAAAAAACACATGAACTATCGTCGGATCATACGTTTTCGGATGTCATGTTTTTTGGACGGACATGTTTACTGCAATTTCTCGCGCTATAACGAGGCATGTGACATCATCAAGGTATCACCTGGAAGCACTTTCGCGGTCAGCTGAACAAAATGCTTCTTTAACACTAGTTCGGAAGCATTCAGAGTTTTGACGCCCATACCACAATAACGAAGAAGAATAAAATTGATCTACACTGACTGATCACAATGTAAATTTGTTAAAAACTTAATTTCCATGTTGAGAAGGTTCTTTAAACTTTTCTTAAAGCTAACTCTGTATTTCTTTGGTATTATGACTAAACTTGGACACTGTACATTGACTGGAATACCCCGTCTTCCGCCAACCAATCAGTAATAGGTGAGTGAGATGTTTTACAGTTGTTTACGTTATGAGTGACATAACAAGGTCAGCATCCGAAAACACTTCCACACGGGGATATGCAAGACTACATAAGACATTTGTAAGAATGCTGTAAAATATATTTCTTCTCACAGTATGAAATTAAGGTAAATTCTGTGCATTCGTGATTACTGAAGTAAATAATCAAAGCTAAATCAACACTTTTAAAAAACTGGCATAGCTTCTGCACACCTGGCTACCAAGTAGGTTTTGGGTAAATACTGCCATAAACCTCACACACCCCCAACTGCAAAAGCATGCAATGTCTGACCCCTTCCCCCATGTTGAAGTATATTGAACATGTTGAAAGAAAGCTGAACTTACTATCTTAAAACCTGGAATAAGCTTTTAATGGAAAGTAATTGTGTAACACGAGTTAGACATCACAAGTATGTAATACGCCCTAGGGCCCACGATATCCAGTTTTCTAAGCATTAATTATTACAATAATGTGTCAATGCCGCAGAGATCTAGATCTAACCCTTTCATTGTCACACGCATAACTATCATTACCAGCCAATTATTACTAGTAGCAAAGACTCCAGTCATCAGGTCATCACATATTAACACAATGACTATTATTAGCCAATGATTAGCTGACAGATAGACACGACCATTGGTGATTGTAGATTTCTCCCAAAATCTAGCTCTTTCACATGAACTACTAGTCCAAAATAAGGTGCCAACTGGTCGGATTTGACCAATGGGGTCTATCCCTGGCTGAACTTACAAGACAGAAGGAATATTTTCTTGGCATGGGCGGAGGACTAGTTAGAGATTATTAAATTTTGGGAAGAGGCTACTTCTTGTCCCAACAGAGATGACGATGCCATTCTTCAATGTGATTCGGCATTTCCAGCACCCCTTGTTTAGTCATGTTAGTAGGTACTAGGTATACAAATAAATCTACTCGGACGTTTCACCACCAGGCACAGAATGTTCAACTTGATAATATGATATGTACTCACTTTTCATACACAAGTTCTTCATCTATGCAGAAGTAATGAGTATGGGCTGTAGACTTTGGCTTCACTCGCAAGGTTGCAAAATAGAGGCGATCTGAAAATAAACAACATTGCTCTGTTTTAATTACCATGCTTACATGCTCAGGGAAAAGCTAGCCATTTAAACACTTTCAAGAAGAATCCAATGGAAAACCTGAGAGTATACATGCTTTGTGTCTGTAAACATGGTAAATCTTACTGTAGCATGCTCTATATCATGTAAACACTGTGTAAATGTCTATCAAGTATCATATCTGTATGTATAAGAAGTTTCATTAAGTACTACTACTAGTAGGGCTATAATATGACACATATATCCAAACTCACAGTAGAAACGTCTCATTCCAGTGACTGTAACATACTCATGTTAAATACTGTGGTCAAACCATAGCAGGGTGTCATGATACATAAACCCCATGCATCGAAAAATATCAGGATACTCAGTGACAGTACAATATCGACCACAACACATAATTTGTGGTCATTTGTATGTAACTCAATTAACAAGTTGAAGAGCTTGTTGCTACAAACAAAAAGCCTCATCTGTGAGTGAGTGAATGACTTCATCAGCACTTTGAACAATATACCAGTAATATGACAGCGTGTCAGGTTAATGCGAAACTCAGTGGGAGGAAAGCCTGAGGTGTTGCAGGTCTTAAATGTTAACCACTTTGGTTAAATTGACAAGCACGGCCTTGTCTGTGTGTCTGTTAGCCTAGCAGATAGAATATTTATTACATGGTCCTGTGGGCGCAGTTATTGTAAAACACTTTAAATATTACTTTTAGAATTCAAACATGAATCAATACATGGAAATAAGTATCGTCTAGATCAAGTAACATTTACAATTTTCATGAGTGAGTCTTGTTTTACACCGGTTTTAGCAATATCCCACCAATGTCACGGCAGGGCACACCAGAAATGGGCTTCACACATTGTTCACATTCAAACCCGGGTCTTCAGCAAGACGAGCAAACACATTAACCACTAGGCTACCCCACCACGCCAAGATTTTTCATGAACTTGTTCAGTGATTTGTCTACAGACACACGTCATTATGATATTTTCATGATTTTACCAAATTTGGATAAGACATTCCTCTCTATGCCATCACCAAAATTGACAAAATATCTCCATGACATTTTGGATGACAGTCAGTCAATGCTCAAGGAAATGAACCGATCTGAAACCCTGCTTATTAGCAGTATCAATAACCACAATTAACGCAACTGAGAAAGTACTCTTGGGGGGGGGGGGGGGGCGTTCGTGTGTACATAGCTTATAGGGTTATTGACCACTTTCTCCATTTCACAAGCCCACATGATCACATGCCAATGTGTAGAACCGTTTCTTACAATCGGTAAGAACGATTTCGCTTTACACTTTAATAGTAGTTGGGACCTTTGAAAGAATATTGCTAAATCTCATGAGGATATATTCTTAATAAGAAAATAGAAAGAAAATGATAGTTAGCGACAGTGAAATGCTTGACACGATTGAACACGTTTGATTTGCCTCGAATAACATACAAACGAGGTCTGTACACTACTAAATAATAAAGGAGACAATAAAATCTTACCTTTGATAAACTCCGATGCGCTTCCTATGATATCATGTTCATCTGCCATAATGTGAAAATAGCCTAACCTCGAGTGTCAAATTCTATCACGCGAAGTAAGACCTGTGGATTTGTTTACAACCGAGTCCTGCTCTGTAATCACATGCATGGGAAGAACTCTGTCCAATCTGGGATCTGTAGATCCCCAAATATCACCGATATGCTTTCTATAGTAATTAACCAAATGCATGAAGTGGTGGCAGATCCAGATGTCCGGGGATAAACTCAAATATTGAACAGTTATTTCAAAATGTCAAATTCACTATCGTCTGTGTAGCTGACGGCCATGTTTGAACAGAACGAATAGACGGGAACTGGCACGTGATCTACATTCGACCAATCACGTGCAGTACAACAACAGTAGTCATGACGATTTCACCTCTGACCAATCAAAGGTTTGTTTGGCACATCTTGGCTAGAAACACTTCCGAAAAGCGGGGTTACTGCCCCATTTAGCATTCTGATACAGACACCAATGGATCGATGGCAAGTAACGGCACATCGTTGAATTCGTATTTCATCAATTCCGTATCGACTCCTGTTCTCATATGGTTAACTATGACACGTTGAGCATGTTAAGACGAGAAACAAATTAAGCGCACCGAACGTGTCGTCGATCCGCGGAACATGAATGAAAACCTGACTTGAGCTTCGAGTAATTAATAAATTATGAAATGGTGTACGTCGTGAACTTAAGTCGTGAGAAAGGAATACTGTCATTCTGCTCGAAAACAGGCGTGTGGTGTACATGACGGTGGTGTGTTTTTGTTTTGTTGTTTGTTTGTTTTTGTTTTCTTTTTTTCTCTTTTCTTTTTTTTCTTTTTTTGGGTGTGTGTGTGTGTGTGTGTGTGTGTGTATTACATTCCTTTGAAATAAACAACAAAAACAACAACATACGTTTTTTATGTTTTTCAAAATACAATTGCTAACAATTAACTAGGGTGGTTTATATGGCCATTGCAAAATTATCACCGGAGTGATCATGTAGACAGGATTTCTTCAGAGTTTGTGATTTTTACAGTTGCCCAATGTTTGTTTGCTGTTAAGCGCCACCCTCCGCAGTATTCCAGCTATATGACGGCGGTCTGTTAATAATCGATCTGGACCAGACAATCCACAGTGATTGATACCATGAGCATCGATCCGCGCAAGAGAGTACTATAACCAGGAGCCTGACCAGCCGATCCCGTTAGTCGCCTCTTGCGACAAGCATGGGTTGCTGTACACCAATTCTCTAATACACGGATCACCACGGGTCACCATTGTCCAGTGAGCATGCTGAGTATTGGTGCTTGGGGATATGAAAACAGTTTATAATTTATTATAGAGTAAATTGGTAGTGAATGCTTAATACAATGTAGATATAGGTTATCGTTATAGTTTCATCATCTCCAAGATCTTCTGTTACTTTTCATTGTGTTATCATTTGTCAAATTGTAAATAAAACTGTCTTATGATTTGTTTGTTTGTTGTTTAACGCCACAATCAGCAATTTTCAAGCTATATGACGGCGGTTTGGAAATAATCGAGTCTGGACCAGATAATCAAGTGACTGATATCATGAGCATCGATCCACGCAATTGGGATACGATGACATGCATCGATCAAGTCAGCGAGTCTGACCACCCAATCCTGTTAGTCGCCTCTTACGACAAGCATAGTCGTCTGTTACGGCAAGCATGGGTTGTTGAAGACCAGTATTCGACCCCGGATCTTCACGGGTCTATCGATGTAAATTATATTGTGTATTTTTCGGTATCAGTTTATTCAGGGGAAATGTCCGTGTGGGTTATTGTCCGAGTGGGAAATTTTCATGTAGGGAAATGTCATTCACTCAAGTATACCCGGGCGAAAGTGCTAAAATAGGTACTAAATACTAATAACCGTCAAACATATAACTGTTGACATTATTCAGTTGGTTAAAAAATAAAAATATATATTCCGTGTTTAAAACAGCGAATATTAGATCTAATCCCAATGATAAGATTTAAGACAAGTCCACTGCAGTTCATCTGTATCTTTTACACGAGATTTTGTAAAGAAGTTGTAGAACATAACTATGGTTTAAAATTGTAGTTTAACTGTTATATTTACCTGTAAGTACTTGGAATTAACAGAAACAAAAACAAAGTAACTACAATGTGAAAATACAATTTTCTTTGTATGCGAAGTATCTTCGTTTCTACATTCATACTGATGCTGTCATGGTATGAACCCCCGACCTTCAGACTCTCCGGGGGTTGGTCGGGTAGCCTAGTGGTTAAAGCGTTCGCTCGTCACGCTGAAGACCCGGGTTCGATTCCCGACATGGGTACAATGTGTGAAGCGCATTTCTGGTGTCCCCCGCCGTGTTATTGCTGGAATATTGCTAAAAGCGGCGTACAACTATATTCACTCACTCACTCAGGCTCTCCGTTCTTATTGTCTTCAATAGACGTGTGTCCAATAGGAAGCCATGTTCCAATGGGACAGCGTCGTTATGCTTGAGAACTACTCATAGGGATACCAGTGAGTGAGTCTTGTTTTACACCGCTTTTAGCAATATCACGGCGGAGGACACCAGAAATGTGCTTCACACAGTGTACCCGTGTGGGGAATCGAACCCGGGCCTTTAGCATGATGAGCGAACGCCTTAACCACTAGACTACCTCACCGTCCCCTAATGGACAATGAACTGTGTTATTTTATATTAAAAATATAAACCTGCATGCTCATAATTATTTATCATATTCCTTCGCCCACAAGTGTTAGATATCAGCCAGTTCGCCACAATATTTAAACATATACAATTGTGAAACTTAAGTGTCATTTCAGCGCGCAGTAAAGTCCACTCAGTTACACCATTCATTATTCGTTTCTTGCTGGATATATAACATAACATGTGATACATTCACCACGCCAGGCCTGAATTAATAAACCAATCGTACAGATTGCCTCAGCGTAAAGCCAAATGGGAACTACAGATTGCTGTATATCTATTAATTTTTAAATTATCTTCTTCATAGTAATTTTTAGACAATGTTGTATCTCATATGCCTCATGGCCGGGTATTGTATAACTTTTATGTATTTTTTTTATTGGTTTTGATAGATATACGTGACATAGTCATTAAATACTTTTCTTATTCTCCTCCTACGGACCTTATCATCCGATTAAACACACACATCCGAGGTAATTGACACCAATGATTGTGTTATTGTGCATGTCTTTGTCAGGTAATCGGAGGGACTGAGTGGTGTTATCACTAATTATACTTGTAATACAGTCATAAACTGCGCATCAGACGCACAAAGACAAATACACATGTGCCGGTTATACCCTGGAGCGTGGATAACAACGGACGTTGTGATTGTTGTATTAAATGCAGCTGATTTATTTTTGTTTTGAGGCGAAGTGAAATACGGTTAAATTTAACGTGGCGTTCAAGATCATAGCATATGTAGCGACGAGCATGCACATGTGTCTGTGTGGGCGTGTGCATATATGCCGGTTTAATAGTGCAGCTTACTGAGATGTGGTGCCGCGATTCATCTTCCCGAGGCAAAGGCGTTATGGACGCAGTCTTCTGCATTACCGAGACTGTCAGAAGGACTGTATTCCTGGTAGCAAACCCGGGGACTCTCCCAATCAGTCAACAGATTGGAAGGTACCAAACCTAAGGCACCGATAACAATAGGGAGTTGGACAACTTGGTACTTGGGATGCAAGCGTGACATTTCGAAAGCGAGGTCCGCATATTTGCCATGTTTTTCCTCAATCTTGTCAATCACATTAGTGTCAAAAGGGACAGAAAATTAAATGATATAAAATATTTCATTGGATTTATCAAAAAGGACAATTATTATTATTATTATTATTATTATTATTATTATTATTATTATTATTATTATTATTATATCAGCAGATAATAGCCAAATAAACCTGTGTGTAGACTTTGCCTAGTTGACCTAATTAGACATCCTGTGTTTTGTTTTGACTGTTGAACATCTGGTACATAGCAGAGTATCGGCAAGGTCATTTGTTGGACAGTAAGAGACCTTATCAGATGAAGTCCTGACAGGGGCAGTGTGCCTGCCAGTTAGTTTCCCTGGGAAATTAATTCCACCGTTCACGGTCTTTACATCGATACCCAATCCAGACACATTTAGGGACTCCGAGCCGTAATGCAGAGCGTCAGGCAGGGTAACAACAAGTACCATCTTATAGCTTCTCTTGGCATATGCCGCAGTAGGGGGATCGAACCACCGACCTCTGGCTCTCAGGGCAGACTTTTGTTTTATATGATGAACTGAACATCGCTGTTGCAATAATACGCCCCAATCACTGCATACTATGGTGTTCTCAGTTGGGCATACACGTTTAGTTTACTAAGAGCCAACGGCAGAAACACAACCAAACGCCAAGAGCCTAAAGCTGTAGTTTATAAAACTGACTGCAACTGTGGAAAACCCTACGTAGGTGAAACATCCCGCCCAGTCAACACCAGAATCAAAGAGCACAACACTTCAACCATCAAATCAGACAGTAAATCGGCCATCTCGGACTATATCAGCGACTGCCCCAATCACAACATCAAATGGTAAAAAAAGGTCCAAATTCTTTTCCAACAACCTCCATGACTTCACTAAAAGAAAACTAACAGCAGTCCACATTCGCCGCCACAAGCCATGCATCAATCAACAGAGATCAAGGCTATTCCACCCCACCAGCCAAGCATGAACTCATTGGGCAATATTCACCCCACCTACGTGAACTTATCCTGTTTAATTGGCTGAAATTCATGTCTCATTGACTTCCACCTCATGTGTTCTATGTCCATCATGTTGTTATACAGTGTTATCCTTCTGTTGTCATTACTTCACCTAGTCATGTTATCCCACTCATGTATGCAATTGTTGTTACTGTTAATCCTCTACTGTTCATCCTACATCTACTATATATATTCTGTACCTTGTTCATCCTTCAGTCTTGCTTGACAACGGTATACGGATCTATACCGAAACGTCGCCTTCACAGTTATTAAAGAAGTTGTTATCCATAAATTGTGCCTACTTTTACATTTAGTTTGATTGTATTTAGTCAATGTGCCGCGAGTGCGGTTACAGATACAATCCGTCAAATCAACGAGCAACATCTGCATTGAAAACATAGTGTTTATTTTATATATATATTAATATTTTAATATGCCTTTTTAATATTTGAAAGGAGAGTTCCATTTTTTAACCAGACACCAAACACACTGTTTAAACTTAACTCCCCCACACCCAGCTCCACTCCACACCTCAACCAACCTATGTATTTGTAGTCATCAACCAATTCGAAAATAAAATATTCCGATTTTAGAAGCGCTTCAAAGTGTTATACTGAATGAATTGTGTTTAACGCCGCTTTGATCACCATTTCAGTTATATGATGTGGGATGAAGCCCAAGGTCTAGACCATAGTATGTCGTCCCTGAAATAAAGTACTAACTGAAAAAGAAATGTCTTTAAAGGAGGCCACGAGCATTAAGGAACCCTCAAGTCTCTCTCATGCTAGAGCTGAGAAGGGGATGAGTATATGCTTCCAGAGCTTCTCCCTATCAGCACGTATGGTCATACATTCTATGTGAAAGTCCCTTGTACCAGCTGTGTACACTGATATAGCTCAAGAGTTTTGTTTGTTTTCTGTTTAACGCCGCACTCAGCAATATTCCAGCTATATGACGGCGATCTGTAAATAATCGTGTCTGGACCAGATAATCCAGTGATTGACATCATGAGCATCGATCCGCGCAATTGGGATCGATGACATGCATCAACCAAGTCAGCGAGCCTGACCATCCGATCCCGTTAGTCGCCTCTTACGACAAGCATAGTCGCCTTTTACGGCAAGCATGGGTTGCTGATGACCTATTCTACCCCGGAAATTTTCACGGGTCTGGGATAAGATGACATGCATCAACAAAGTCAGCGAGCCTGACCACCTGATCCCGTTAGTCGCCTCTTACGACAAGCATAGTATAGGTTGCTGAAGACCGATCCTATCCCAGTTGCCTAGATCGATGCTCATGATGTCAAGTACCGGATTGTCTGGTCCAGCTTAACATGGATGCCCCAGTCAGACGCATTATGCTGACTCCGAGCTGACCAGTCCTTGTTTTAGCCCCTTATGTAGTCCTGCCCCATGGCTGTGGAATATATTTATTTTATGAAAAAAAAACAATCAAGAAAAATATACAAAAGCAAATCTAGCCAGCTCTATTACACATAAATGTTAATCTACCCCTTATGCCCAGCGCCAGGTGGATAACATCTGTTTGTATGACGTGGCCGGGGATCGAGCCACCGACATTCACCTATTCTGGTAGATGCTCTACCACTAGACCACGGAGGAGGTCTACCAACATATTAGAACTTTTTCATGTTGTTTTTGAAAACGTCACGTCACCCTCACCGTCAAACCTGTAAAACAGGCATAAACTGCGCACTCTCCGAGCACACTTAATGCTTTACCCCCCTTCTGTGTACAGCTCTTTAAAGCGAGTGAGTGAATGAGTTGAGCTCATAACGGTATTCCAGTTATATCACCACGTGTCAGTTTGATGTAGGAGGAAAGCCTGAAGTGATGCAGGTCTCAGATGGTAACCCTTTTAGTGAAACCCAAGAGCAGGGGCATGATGCTGACAAACCTAGAAATATAATCGGGTCGAACCGGGATTCCAACCCACGATCACAGGGTAATGTTGGGTCCAAGGGACGCAACTCTGCACAGATAAACTGTTTAAAGATCTTCACATTCAACCACAATACCTGTATTGCAGATTGTGCAATTTATTCATAATATTGATGTTGTATCTGGAATAAAGCGACATATGTCACATCATACATATAGTTCTTTTCAAACAGGACACAAACAGCCATAACTGAAATATATTTTATTACAAAATCTCAATAATTTCAAATCAGTAATTGTATGGCTTGATGTGCATTACTGCTCCAGGAGTTATGTCCCCTGTTCAAGTCCTTTTCACACATGGACCAAGACCTTCAGTTAGTCCCAGAAATAAAATTTACTTATTTATAAATTGATATCTACAAAACAAAATAAAATCCAAATGGGGCCCAGAACATAGCTTTATTGCCATATTCTAGACTTGAGCTAGGATCATTTCTTAATAAATATAATCTCTAGGGTCTGGGAGACAGGCTAATTTGGACTCACAACCAGGCATTTCTGCTAATCAGTTCTTTCAAGCTGGGGCTATTTTCAAACCTAATTAACCCACTTCCTGCGTAGACATTATTGACATTTTCAAAGCATGCACCTAGATCTGAGATAGCTAAGATGATATTTGATGATTAACTACCTGTAAATTGCTGTGTTCAAATGATCATCATAATCCATGATTGATTAGCATCCTTGTACTGTTTAATGATCGATTGTAATAAATGGACCGCAGAGAGAATTTGAAATTAATATCTTTTAATGTTTATTCAAAATCTTTCACCCATTCCTTTGATTTGGCTCCAGCACAGTGACCAATAAATAAAAATTATAATTGGTTTGTTTTAAGAGTTTTGTTCCATAATCATAACATTGGTTATTTAAATAGAATTGGAATTAAATTTCCAATAAAGAAATTGAAAATGATTCCTGAAAGAATTGTCAGTCTGGTAAAAGTCTGGTAAAGTTCGAAAAAGAAAAATGTTGAAGAAGAAGATGTTGGTTTTTTTTAGTTTTTTTTATCTTTCTTCACTTACCCGATTTCTTTCATTAACAGGATAATTCACAAACTGTTCTCCAAATTTTAATTATATTCTGTCTTAATTAATTATCAGGCTTGTGTTAACCAATTTATTAAAACTAAAATGCCTCATTATCATGATCAAATATTTATCCTATCATATTGTCTTGTGCATCATTAGAAGGAGAAAAGTTTAATCGGGACTGAACTTACATCAATATAGCTCACACACCTATGTACAAACACCACGGTAAACACTGAAGATATGGGGATGACAGTATTTTCTATTATGCACAATTCATGTTCCATGTCATGTTGAGGATGTACAAGTATGCAACTGATGACTCACTCAATGGCTTCCCTTCCCTCATCATCAACTTCTTATTTTTCTTGAAGACAAACATTCAAACTGAATCTGAATCAGCTTACTGAAACCTTCAATTTCAGCCTGTTGAAGTTGAAGAACTTATACCACATATGCCACAGTATGACCATCCTCGATTATCGAGGGTATATTATCTCCATTCTATTACAACAAACACCCTGGACCCATTTTCCATCTTAGCCTTACTTTGAGTTTGAATAAGAAAATGCTATAAATAGACATCCAATCCAATCAAATGTGGTTGTATTCCTCTCCCAATATCAGTAACCAAGCTACAAATTCTGTCCCAACAGGCTCTTAATTTGATTAAGTACATCAAGGGCTCACTCCCATGAGTCAGTGATTAATGTTGACGTATGAAGAAATCCTGTCCGAAAGAAACTTTTTTCCGTGGTGTTGAATGGGTCCATAGGAATACATGTATCACAGTACAAAAGAGATATATTACAGTGGATGATTGTGTCGGGCCTTTTTAAAGAAAAAAGAAAATCTCTCATTAAAAAGAAATTAGACATAGCTATAAAGAACACTACGGTTATAACAAACTCAAAGGGACCACTTGTTTTACTTTGTAATAACCGTAATTCGTTATAAGCATACATACAGCATACATACAACAAATTGGTCAGTTCGTTATAAACGTGTTCGTTATAAACTTAGTTTACTGTATGTGGTCATGATAAGACAAATGATGACAGAGGCCTAAAATAATTTACAAACTCAGGCCAAGTGGCAAGTCCAGTTACATAACAAGTGATGTTGAATCCAGTTGGGGACCTTGAAATCTTGAGCAAGTTATCGTTGGAATAAATATGTTGGACGGCATCAGCTCTGCTCTGTTGCTGGGTTAAAGTGGTCAGAGGTCAAGGACACGAGGGTCTTTTGGGAAGCTGACATTCTGCACCCCGGCAATGGTCAGTAAGTCATTGATTTTGGCATGATCTGTGGCGTTCTGATCAATATGGGCGTGGTGAAGCACATCTCCTGTAACCAGGCAACCAGACATTAATACAAAACCACATGAGCATGGGTAGGGTGCTAATAGACCAATGAACACAAACAAGGAATCAAAATCAACATTGGAAGCTTGATTACACCTAACCGAGAACCATCACAAGCGTATGGTTGTTGCCCCTTAGATGACTGTGCTGTACACCCAATATACCAGTGTTATAACATGTTCCTATCCACCTCAACTGGGCCCATGTTGCATGAGACTTTGTCCATACATTTGTTTCTTTGTTGTTTAACGCCAAATCAGCACTATTCCAGTCTTATCACTGCATCTTCATAAGGCAAGGGAGTTAACTGAGTATAAAAGTCCAGTTTCCACCCCTGGAAACTAGGCTGGAATTTCTGGGCTCGATCATAGTTATGTCCCTTCTATGTCTCTCCAATTGACCAATCAGATTCCACATCTCTTGTCACTTGCATTTGCTTCAAACAAAATGGCGGGGCCCAGTGATGTGGATCTGATCAATAATTAAGATCTTTATTGTAATAAAACAGGTCTTATTTCGCTAAGTACATGAAATAACCTGAGCACATTGATTAAAAACATGAAAAGATTGGAAAATATCTGTTGACACTAACTTGACGCTATACATGCTTTGCAAATCCTGCAATTAACCGAAATCGGCACAGCAACTTCTGAACCGGATGTCGATTTGGTTACATGATTTAGATTGCACTATGCATAAACTCGTTAGTCCAGCCAAAACATAACTCCATAATTCCAGCCAAAGGAACTGGTCTATTATAGTCAGTTAACTCCCTTGCCTCAGGAAGATGTATCATGTAAATAATTGAGCCTGAACCAAACAGCTGTTGATTGATATTAGAACCTCTCATTGAAATATGATGACACGTAACTCACTTATCCTTAAAGTCTTCTCTTACGATACAAGCATATGTTGCTGCAGATTTATGGCAACTTGAAATCCCCACATGGCCCTGCTATAGACTACATGGAGATACACAATAATACACGTCAGAGGTCACAAAATGTTTACCTGGTCCCATAATGAATGAGGCACCCTGTTGTTTGACGTCACCGTTCCTCAACCGTGATTCCTGCTGCATTGCCCTCCACGTGCTGCGCAGCACGCCCATGATGATGCCCGACTTGATGTGCTTACTCTCTGAGCGAAAAGAAGAAGCAAGTCAGAGATCAGTTTTGATTATCCCATGTATCATATTTCCATTCTTTTATGATACGTAACCTAGACTCATTTGTCACAATCGCTTTGTTCCGCTAGTGATGTTACCAGCTCCATGTCACTTAATATCACGAACTTAGCTTAGGACTTTTATTGCTCACGAACTATTAACCAACAACTAATCAAAATGGTAAAGATCTTTAATCAAAATCACGGCCTCATTTGAGCGAGTACTCAAGTATATAGTAAACTACAGTTATAACATACTCAATAGGACCACTTATTTTAGTTTGTTATAACAGTAGTTTGTTATAAACAATATACAGCAAATGCCTGGGACCAAAAATCCAGTTTGTTATATCCGCCAGTTTGTTATATCCGCCAGTTTGTTATAAGCGTGTTTGTTATACATGTAGTTTACTGTATTAGGAGCAATATTTAAGGGAACACCTCTCTTTTCAGCTGTAAGAACGAAATGTCCAGGTGTGTTGCACGAGATACAGCTACTGAAGGCAGAGAGCAAACTCACTCAAACTTTGCATATGTACAGCATGCCGTCCACAGTGACACACTGGTAACTGGCAGGTGCCAATAAGCTGTCACAACCACATGGTTCATTGACCGTGTATAAAGAAGGAAAATGCCTCCAAAGTGTACATGACAGAAAATGAAACATTGTGCGCGATAGGCATGATTGAAGCTGGCCAATCCCAGAATGCAGTTGCCAGACACTTTGGTAAATCCAAAAGTGGGATATCCCTACTGATGAAACGATATTGGAAAACGGGTTGGGTTAAGATTAGGGTGGGAAGAGGAGGGCCTAGAAAGACAATTCCCAGGCAGGATCTATATGTATGCACAAATACCTTGAGCTACATATATATTTTGCACAAGAACTGAGGGACAACTTCAGGGTAGGGTTGTGACGGGTCGGGTAGCTTAGGACTCGAGTCCAATTTTCAGGACTCGAGTACACGCTCAGGGGTGATAACTCTAATCGCCTTTCGTAACTCGTAAGTCACTTCAAAATGGACGACAAAGCGGACAAACGTTCAAATATTTTAGGTAAGCCATGCAGGCATTTAATAAAAAACAATATACCTTAGAATAGATCAATAGATGTTTGATGACCTTTTATTCGCAAAAGCTTACAAACAAGTGGGACAACATTGAACTACGGGTACTCGCGTCCGGTTCGGGTATTGTCTGCCGGGTACTCGAGTTTTCGTACCCGGTCGCAACCCTACTTCAGGGCTGCCGTAGGAATCCGACTCTTGACGTTCACGATTCGAAACAGGTTAGAAACTGCACACAGGCCCTTGAGACAGGGCACAGCCCTTAAGAGGAAGCCAACAGCGGTATTGGAGATACACCATGTTTTCTGAGGAATCAAGGTTCTGTTTATGCTTTACAGATTTTAGACAACGTGGTCAGAGAAGGCTTGGAGAGAGGTGTTATCTGTAAGCAGTCAAAGAGCAAGTTATGTAGTATTAGGTACGGTGGTGGCAGCATCATAGTCTTGGCTGGCATCAAATCAGACAACAGAATGAAACTTATGATCAACCAAGGAAACATGACCGGTCAACATAATGTGGACCATATGTAATCTCCAGTGATCATCCAATCTGCCCAGCACCTAGGTCAGAACTTTTAGATTCAGGATGACAATGCACCTCCTCACAGAGGCCATGTTGCAGTCGACTGTCTGAGGCAGCAAGTTGTCACAGTATTGCCCTAGCCAGCCAAATCTTCGACACATCACCAATTAACAACCTTTGGGTTCGCAGCTGGCCTCAGCGTTCCCGGAATTTGCAACAGCTTGGGCAGGCCTTACAAGAAGAATGGCGAAGGATACCAAGAGACACCTTCCATCGTTTGATCCCCAGTCATGCCTGAATCGATGCCCAAGGGCATGGACCAGATAAGGACTTAACTTTGAAGATTGAATTCCAAAACGTCATTTCTTTACATATTATTTCTGTATAAATTTGGGTATTCTCTTAAGTAGTGTTCTTCGTAAATAATTGAATAAGAAGATTATAGCTGGAGTACTGCTCTAAGACAAGTCTTTATGCTATAAAATGATCCAGTGGTATTTGAGATACCACGAAAAGTATTGCTTTTTTCAATTATGAAAGAACAGTGTGCTTTGATTAAATGTCTATTTATAGCATCTTGTCATTCAAAGCAGAGTCGAACAAAGCTTTGGTGGTGAATGGATCCAGGGTATATATCATAACAAATGGAGATATAATACTCCGTATCGTGGAAGATGGTCCGATATAGTCTATCGAGACTCATCCGCAGGACTATGTGACCTATTTTGGCCACACACCCTGCACAGACTGGGTCTTGAGGCCATGGTGTCACAGTATATTTTGTTTTTGTTGTTAACTGCCAAAGTCGGCAACATTCCATCTATGACGGTGGCCTGTAAATAATCGACCAGACATTATTAATCAAGTCACAGAATTTGGCCATCCGAGCCAATGAGTCATGCTCGTTAGGCAAGCATACAGGTAGATGGCGGCCAATTGTTACTTGGAATCCTCACGGGGTTCTCAGTACGAGAGTTCCTTATATACATGTATCAAAGACATCACTCTGAAGAAGTGAAAATCAAGATGCAATGTTATTGTCTTTAATCATGAGCAGAGGAAGACAATGAAAATATAAATCACTATTCGTGTATAAAAAGATTACACCTCGCCCCTAGATGTAGTCTACCGGTGATTAATGTAATGTTACCGAATACTGAATATGATTGTGTGACATGCGAATCAGAAGTGATTCAATTCACACAGCTGACGTGCCCAAATAATTTCCAAAAACAAATCCTGTCCCACAATCATATTCAATATTTAGTAACATTACAAAATCCTTCATTGAATCAATTCTTTTAGTCACTGAGTGTTTTACTCAGACTCCGAGTCATTTGAAGGATGTGTCTCATAACTAGATTTAGAGATTAAGGTGTAAGTGGCAACTACTTGATCAAGAAAGATGTATTTAGGAAACTCTGTGATAGATACTGATAAATTTACAATATCAATAACTACAAGGTGTAGTCAAAATTACAGGTGCTGATTTTTTTTCTAAAAGTTTGATATGTTTTTCACTTTACAGCCTGAGGCTTTCACCACTACTCAAAAGCCTGTGTCTAGCACATTTCTGTTTGGTCAAGTTAGATCAGCTAATGTTACACTAGAATGTACAAAACATGTTAAAAGCCAAGTTGTCAAAAGTCTTGGGCACAAACTGTGTTATCATACTGGCTGAATTAGTTGCAAAGTATTGTAATAGTTCTACCAAAATCGTAAAAGTGTGCATCTCTAAATTTACCCACAATCATCAATAACATGCCACCATCTGTAGATTAGAATGAGGAGAGGAATTACCATCAATCTTGCCAAACGCGAGAGTCTCCACACAACCCATTGCCTTGAACAACTCATAGTCCGGGTCACAGTACACTGTGTAATTGAAGCTGGTCACCTTCTTAAACCCCTGAAACCATGGAAACAAACATAAATATTTCATGATCAAACCCTAAAGTGATATATGCATTTAAAGCCATTATTTTTTTACTCACATGTTATCATTCACATTAGTTATTCATAGTTTTCATTTTTACTCCCCTTGGTCCAGTCTATTGGGTACTTTTAAGCCGTTGAGAAAATCTTCTTTTGTTTAATTCAGTATATTTTTACTCCCTTGGGTTCAGCCTTATTGGTACTTTGGACCCAATGAGTAAATATTTGTTTAACATTTAATACATATTTACTCTCTTGGATCCATTCTATTGGGTACTTTTAATCCAATTAGAAAACCAGTTTTTTTGGTAAATTCAGTATATTTTACTCCCTTGGGTCCAGTCTAATGGGTACTTTTAAGCCAATCAGAAAACCAGTTGTTTTTTTTGTAAATTCAGTATATTTTTACTCCCTTGGGTCAGTCTAATGGGTACTTTTAAGCCAATGAGTAAACCAGTTGGGTTTTTTTAAATTCAGTATATTTTACTCCCTTGGATCCAGTCTAATGGGTACTTTTAAGCCAATCAGAAAACCAGTTGTTGTTTTTTGCATTCAGTATATTTTTATTCCCTTGGGTCCAGCCCAATGGGTACTTTTAAGCCAATCAGAAAACCATTTTTTAAAACAGGTTTGATTTACCCACACATCAGATTGCTGGAACTCATTGTCATGAGTTTTTATATGAAGACCATCAAAACATAAGGTGACACAAAAAGATTTTCTGAAGAACAAATTTGCTTTGGTTATATTTTATTACATACAAATGTACATATTTATCGGGAAAAAATGTCGTAATACATTACAATTCATACAAGACTTCTGTTGATTGTTCTGGCCCCAATAACCATGGTAACTACACTTTTTGGGTACACTTGCACTGGCTACTTACCCTAATCAGTACATAAGGTGATGGAGCGATGATGACAAGTCGAACACCAGCTTCCTGCACAAACCGTTCAAGATCAATGAGTATGCAATCATAGAGATATAATACAAAGGGCCAGCCAGTGTTTTATGGATTTTCTACTTATGTAATGATAGTAATTATGATGATATATACACGATTTCCACTTAAATGATCCAACATGCCAGTACTGCCAGCTAAAAGTAGCCTATTCTCTATCTCAGAGAAGATTATTAAAAAAGGAGGCTTTCTATTTTTTATATTATATTTTGTTTTTAAAATGTTCATTAACATTAACTCTAAATGAATGTGATGCACATGAAGAATGATTGTTTCGTTGGACTATATGTGGGTGTATTTAATATACAGTCAAACACTGTTGTGTCGAAGTTGAAGGACATACATAAATACTTCGAGTTATCCGCAGTTCAACACAACCGAAATGATGAATAAGGAAGGAACATGCAGGGACAAAGTTTTAACTTCGAAACAACCGCAAATTTGACACATGAAAATTCGACACAAATGTGTTTGACTGTAGTAACGTGAGATAGGAATCAAACATACTTGACCCTTGTACCTGGTGACAATATAATAATGTGAGACTGGGTGTTTAGTATTTAGATAAAATTTAACAATGAAAATATCATGGCCTTATGGACATCTCAATCATGAAACTTACCTGTAAATATTCTAGGGGCACAGTCCCAAGATCTGTGGAAAAAATAATGGAAGATAGTTTCAAAACACAACGTCTTACATTAAACATTAAACCATTGTTTGCCAACATTTTTTCAGTTCTTTACTTAAGTTTTAATTTTAACCATTTAACCAGTGTTTATAGAGACCCATTCACCCCAATATTAGTCAAACTTTAGTCTCATGACATGGTCAGAACAGCGCCAAAAGTGTTGTAAAAACAACCCCATAGGATAAATATATATATTAAAGCAATCAAAATTGAATGATCATGTCGTATGCAGAATACCTTTCATGACTTGACATTTGCATGCATTTGATAAACAGAACAAACATCTCCCACACTCAGGTACCAAAGTGGCATTTGACATATGTTACACACTCACAAACCCTTGATATTTGTATATACTCATTTTCATCTTTTCCTGTGATCAAAGAATAAACACTTTACATTATAAATGTTTGAAAAAAGTCAGATGGTTAAATAGAGACATAGTATTAATTTTATTGATGATGACATATTGGTCTACCTACCATCTGCATACTCCTGGCAGACAAAGTCAAGGAGATGCTGCAAAAATATAAATAAACAGAAAATACATATGTACATATATATTTTGAGGCTGTATTGATTAGATCTCTATTCCACAAAATCATTCCATTTATATATATATATATATATAAATATATATAAATATAATATATATATATATATATATATATATAACAATGATTTTTTTTACATTTCTATCTTTATTAGAGTTGGATTGTTTGTTATTTCACATTTTAAAAGTACAAAATAGTATTACACTTCATCAAAATGTTCATTAACAATGTTTCAGTTACATCAAGGGACATTTTACAAGCTGAAAATATTTTTTTCTGTTTCTTAATTTTAATAACTGATCATAAAAATACGCCTCCTAGTATTTTCAACTCTGCATTCCGATAGCATCTAAACAGTAACTCTGGTATTAACTAGATTCTATATATTTCTTAAGAAACAGACAGACGTATACAATGTAAAATAACATTTGACTCGAAGCGTCTCTATAGCAACGGGTCATCAAACATAAATATTGCCATGTGCGTGTGCTACTTACTCTTGTAAACACAACAATTGTTTTTTGTTTCTTGTATACATCCCCAAAGCGTATTTTGTTTCCCATCTGATCATAGACAAACATATCTCGACATTTGTCAAAATTGACTTTTACTTCGGCTCTCATGCCACGAGACATCGATACTTCTTCATCCATCTCATTGAGAGCTTTCGTTTCAGGTTCTACGTCAGCCATTTTGAATAATCTGTTGACACCGACGCTTTCAATATAACAGCCAGTGATTATCAATGTGTCTGTTGGATTGGGTTCATTCGGGTTGCGACAGGTGCGGGAAAACACCTCCTAGCGGTGGCTTTAATGTTATGTAGAGTTGTCTCCCCTAGACCAGAGGCGATGCGTGCACCGTCTTGCCCCCTGTTGTCTTGGCTAAGGTGAAAGAAGAAATGCTATGGTTCCTCTAAAGAATAGCTCCAAGAATTACAATCCAATGTCACGGCAGCTGACTATGTAATTTTGGCGCATTGCACATCAATTTCTGCACGCGTTATTATGAAATTTGATATGCAAGAGGTATTAGGAATAAAAAAATAATTTAAAAAAAGTTATTTTGATGTTTAACCCAGCTGCGACCTTTGGCCTTCACTCACCACTGTTTTTCTAGTATTTCGCATTCTCGACTTCTCAGAAACTACAAGCTTTGAGGATGTCTGTTGTTGCATTTACCAATCTCATTAAAAACAGATCTTTGTACTCGCTACCGCTAAACAAAGATCTGAGGACATCCCATTATTAGGGGTCACGCCAGAACGACCTTTCATCCGACCAATCAGAGCGTCGCTTACCAGATCATGAAAGTGACAGTCGGAATGTGTTTTCTAATTATGCAACCACGAAATATTTAACATGGGGTATCCCGAACGACAGTGACGGGTTTTATGATAATATCGATACTATCTAGGCCATCTATAAGCCATTCCGGAGTGTTCTTATCAGTTTTAATTTTTTTGATCGAGAATACGTCAAAATATGTTTCGAAGCGTAATCGCCAGTTTCATTGGTCGGTCAAAATTTACGAAAGGTCGTTCTGACGTGACCCGTAATGGGATGTCCTCAGATCTTTGTTGAGCGGTAGCGAGAACTAAGATCTGATTTTAATGAGATTGTGCTTTTACTCGCTGTACCTTAACCTTGTATTACCTTCCTCATGTCCCAGGTAAACAAAAATGGGAAACCAAGCCTTTTGACTCCTTTTTTGAAGAGTAACATATCTTCTTTTTGTATTCACTTTGAAGGCTTACTGGTACTCCTTAAAATATAAAGCAGCGTTAAACTCAATTCGTCTTATTATACAGGGCTACTTGTCACTCAATCATTAAAAGCCCTCCCAAGTCCAAGATTCTCATTTGCACGTAAGTCTTCTATCAACATAACCCTGTTTATATGTTTAATATTGTCAAAGAGAACGGCTGATTGAATACGTTTAACTCAATAACATTATATCTTACTTCATACTTACACTATTTCTTGTAAGCAACACATTAACAATTACATAATACTCCCAAGCAATGTTTCAAATCTCTCGTGGGGCTACGATGTTTGCTCTTCATGTCTTCATACAATTACGTGTTTCTAGTATTACTGAATTTTCGACTTCACCTAGGATTTGTTTGTTTGCTTGTTGGTTAACGCCCCACTCAGCAATAATGCACCTATATGACGACGGTCTGTAAACAATCGAGTCTGGACCAGACAGTCCAGTGATTGACATCATGAGCATCGATCTGCGCAATTGGGATACGATGACATGCATCAACCAAGTCAGCGAGCCTGACCACCCGATCCCGTTAGTCGCCTCTTACGACAAGCATAGTCGCCATTTTACGGCAAGCATGGGTTGCTGAAGACCTATTCTACCCCGGATCTTCACGGGTTACTTCACCTAGGAAGCTATTATATGTATATGTAGGAAAGAGCACGGGGCTATCATATCAGTATTTATTGATAGAAAGTATATTCAATATACATGCAAAAGGATTCACAGTCTATGCTGCTTTAAATCATTTCTTATACAACGCAAACATCTTTGATACAATGGTTATGACTTTCGTTATGTTACAAGCTACAAGAATTAGGTCTTTGTGGTACAAATACATATCTTTGTTTCGTGTGTGGGAGTGAATTAATGAGTGGGATTAATGGCCACTTACAGTAACATTACAACAATATCGAGGCAGGTTATACCAGAAATGGGCTTCACACATTGTACCCATCGAACCCGGAAAGCGAATGATTTCACCACTGCGCTACCCCACCGCCCCTTGTTTTTTAGCAGGTGAACAATCAGTATTACCCTTTTCCTTTAATAAGCGCCCTAACGCTTATTGTTTTAACAAGCTTCCAAACCTGGCAGGAAACTAGAGACCCGCGCTTAATATTTCAACTAAACCACAGTCACAAATAATTTGACACATCATACCGCTCAATAGAAGTTTATGTTCTTGATACAGAATTTATTTAAAAAATAGAACGTGAACACAGTAACGTGAAATTGCAACACAAGCTGGAACGGGGCCTTCGTTTCTGAGCTTGTATTTGTTCCGGGGAGGAAGTGATTTAAATCTAACATACCCAGCGTGTATTGTGTTGGACGCTGCTTGGTACTAGGCGCTTATCGGGAATCGTGCCTATTAGAGGAAATATGGCCGAGTTATATCCTTATTCATGTTTTCAACAATCTTTTTTGAGTCTGAATAAAAGCAGAATGTTATATCGTGGATATGGCAGCGGTATTCGTGCAATCATGCTTGCTTACAACACGTCTCATCAGACCCTTGATATTAAAAAGAGATGCTTTCTCACAGTGATGGCAAGGTTGGAAACTCGACTTTTATAGTCACTTTTAACTCCCTTGCCTCGGGAAGATGGTGAAAATGTGGCTTCGACTGATATTCTAATCTCATTAAATCAGATCTTAGTTCTCTTAGCGATAACTAAGATGATGGGTTCTGGAGTGACCGCAGGCGGGGACAAGAACTAAGATCTGATTTAAATAGGATTGACTGATATCCAAAACCAGCCTCAATGGCTAACAACCCAATCTATTGGAAAGGACGCAAAACAGATGATGTTTATGATACTCATCTAATTAATTATACACTCCATGAATCATATTTGTGGTAAGAAAACAATTTTTCTCTTTCTCATGTATTTACTCAATCTCATTAAAATCAGATCTTAGTTTTCGCTACCGCTAAACAAGGATCTGAGGACTTCCCATTACGGGTCACTTGAACCTTAAAATATATGTTGATTTTGAAATGCATAGTGAAATGTTTTCAGATATATGCTAGACATGTTTTTTTATAAACATGATGCGCAAGAACTAGTCATAAATGTGTATGACAAATAAATGCATATTGTTTACAGTTTACTATTATGAAATATAACAATAGCTCTTAAGAAAAACGTACAAGTTTTGGGATAACAACTGGTTTATTGCATATAGCGACGATTCTCTGTAGATTCTTACACCATTAACAAGGAGTGTGAGTGAGTGGGTGAGTTTGATTTTACACCGGTTTTAGCAATCTTCCAGCAATATCACGGCGGGGGACACCGGAAATGGGCTTCACACGTTGTACCTGTGTCGGGAATCGAACCCGGGACTTCGGCGAGACGAGCGAACGCTTTAACCACTAGGCTACCGCCCTATACCGTTAACAAGCTCGGGGTTATTATCCAGCTTGATAACGGTGTCGCTATATGCAATAAACCAGAAGTTGTTATCCATATAGCCGTACGGTTTTATTTGCCAACTTCTAGAATGCCAATCAAATAGTTAACGGTAACTCTGTTGCACATCAACACAAACACACACACACACACACCGCCCCCAAACAAGAAGAAAAAATCCCCTGGGGTCGAACTGGGGTCTTCCTACTTGCCCAGCACCTGTTGTTCAATATATAGGTACAGATTCGGTCGACAGTGGTCAGTGGTGAATGGTAAGGCAATATGGGATTGAGAGGGGGCATCTCACATATGACACAACCATTGGGGAATATCCACTAAACAAAACTATCTGGGGGCCATCTTGAAATAACATAACTCACTGGTGCATAAAGTTTTATGGAGGCGAAATGCACTGTGGGCGAAAGTAGACGACGCCTTGGGGATAATCACGCCTGACTGCTTTTGTACCTCTATAACACTATGAATTTGGTATGTGGGAAGAAGCCGGCTGTGGATGTAAAATATAACAGTTACCCAAGTCACGCAGTGAACATAAGTATGATGGAGGGACTCTCTCCGTGAGATACCGATGTATTGTGTATGTTACGGAATAAGCCGAGTGGACCCGAATGGATAGAGTTGTGTATGGTTACGTCAATATATACAGAGCGGTGGTTGAGATCACGGTACGAGCTGTCCCCAAGCATGGCTTGATTGTGAGGAACGGGGATGTATAGTATAGTGTGTCACCATTCGCTAAAGGCGTGAATCGTTACTCATGACATCAAACACTGGTTTGTCTCGCGATCGTGATGTTCTAGGCCCCATTCAATCAGCAACTATAGCAAGTTTTTCAAATTTAAAAAAGCAGTGACGTACGTAATCTAATAACAGAGACTAGGTCTCAGTTTCGTACGCCCCGTCTAAACCTTTCCTTCGAATGAAGACCTCGTAAGCATTTTCCCTCTTTTGTATGATTATTGAGCTGTTAATGACGAAGTAAAACTAGACAAGAGTTGTTTCCCTTTCGTAATAGCTCAGGTTTTGCGAGGGCGTACCGGATGCTTCAATGCATTGATTGTATCGAACTCTCTTCCCTCGCCTACCACGTGTCGCCCGTGCATTAACACAGGCTGTGCTTTCATGTAGCCAGGCAGAATTGTTTGAATGTAACGATCGGTTGTCTGTTTGTCAGCTACACGTGTTCAATGACAACAATTCGATCTGGCTGCGTGTATTCAACATGAAAATTCTTAATACTGGATATTTACAAAATTAGGTCAACCATATTTCGTCCCGCTTATGTAACTTGAAGTACTTCTCTCTTTACCATATATTTCATCATCCAACGAAAAAAATCTCCATTTCGCAATGGAGGCTTCGTCCATGTGATTGACGTGAACGCATGACTACTTTCAAACAAGGGCAAAAGTGAGCATGGCTCACTAATACCCCCGACCCGCCTAGAGTGTCAGTAGTTTCAAATTGAATAATGGATAGGGTTAGGGTTTGAAAAATTTATTAAAAAATGGAAAATTAATAAAAACATTTTTTTCTTTTGACTGCACCCCTCCATATGACACAGAATATATGTACTAAGTTTGAGATGAATCCACAGAATAGTTTAAGAGAAATCGCGCGGACAAAGTTTTCGGACGGACGGAACCTTGGTATAACTATTTACCCCCGACCTTAATGTCAAAATACTCTGATAATTGACTTCAACAATTCAAAGGTCTATTTACTTTGAAAAAATATCATATCATAACCAGTCATTCGACTGCTAGTTGGATATAAATATCCACACGCATTTGTTTGAACTAAATAAACGAGACGCGCACACATAAGTCAAACAGACTGGAACGCTAAGCAATGGGTGGGACCCAATTCCTTGTCTCAAGGACATACACCAGCGTTGTAAATAACATATCCAAATGCCCATAACCCCAATTTGACAAGAAACATTCCCATCTGGAACATATTACTCCATACATGATCCTTCAGATGTAATAACAACCAGCGATGCTGGTTACATCACGGCGCTTAAACGAGAAACTGCTTAACGTCTTTCAATTTCACATTTGGCACAGTAGTGTTCAATGGTTTCAAAATAGTCAAGTCTGAGCAGGACGCACAAGAGGCGGGTTGGGTAGCTCAACAGAAACGTATGATTTTTGTGACCTAAATACTACGAGGCGCTGAATATATACACATGTGAAAGCCATACGAAGGTACAGGCGGTGAGTTAGCGCTTCTGTATCATTCACACAACGTGACTTTGGGGTGCCTCGAAACAGGCACATGAATGACGTCAGGAGAGGTGTGCGAGGACACGGTACGCAAATTCAGTTTTGGTGTACTTTTCCGTAGGCTTTCGGAAAATATGTAACATGTCCCAATTCAATACAGTCATAGCCATAACCTAATATAATAGTCACAGATTTGTAAATGTAACCTAATACATTTTACAGCCGATAAAACAGTTACGGAACAATTAACAATCGAGGTTACGATGATATTGTCAAGACAACATGTAGGTCACGGTTTACAAATAGTGCGCGACCTCAAATACCCTGAAAACCACATACGTGATGGCAAAATGATTTGCTTCATCACTCCCTCCAAAGTAACCATAATAATATACAATAGTTCTCCCATGGTAAAAATGTCATCTCCACATTTCTTTCAATGAGGTTGAGAGTGAGAATTCCTTGGGAACGAAAAACAAAACTGGGGGGAAGGTTATCTTTAAATAGAAATTTATTACATTGCATTTTTGACCAAAAAATGATACATTCTTGATTTACAGAGCACATTATCTACACATGTACAATGGAAATTCAAACGTTTTTTACAGCCATACAAACAGAGCCACACTTGATTTGCAGTCATACATCTTTCACATTCTCTTGCTTCATAAGCATTCATTCTCTTGTACACTGAATCTGTTTTCTGCTGTGAGATTCACAAATACATTATGTTCTTAAACAATATACAAGCAGCTGTACAGGATGTTAATATACAAATTTTATACAGAAAATAAACAAAACATTAAATATATTAACACGATGTGACTTAGCCCACTGAGAAACAGCTCAGTAGGTTTTGCATTGTGAGAAAAGGTGCCCTCAAAACTAGAAACTCAGCTGTACGTGCATTGTAAAAACTACATTATCACAACCAAACAAATGAGCACTTTTAAACCAAACTTTTGCATTAGCCACATCTATGCACAATATTGACCAAACTCAAAGTGGATTTCAATAAAACATCAAAAATGCAGTGAAAACGAATGGTAGATGGTAAAAACATAGGCGGCATAGGTGTTACTTGTAGTACAATTGAGATTTATTGGTTGAGATGTTGCATGCTTATTGGTTTCACATGGTAGAAGTCCTGAGATTGAACACCTGCCTGGCACACCCGAAGAATTTATATATTTGATTGCAGTGGTGGCAGGAAGCTGATAACCTGTGCTTACCCTGTGTGCCCTGATGGCTGTGACTACAGCTCAAGCAGCAAGAATACTTCGAACTACGGAATGGCTGATCTAAATACTCACTACTGCCAGTAATTCTTATAGCAAAAGCACAAGGGAAGCTGTATATGGAGTCAGTTGTCTAGTGATTCTACTAGCTATGGCCCTAAGTCCTTAATAAGATTGACAAACTTGGCTCCGATGAGCTCCGGAGCTCTGACACAGCCTGATGCAGTAGCAACACTAGCATGTTAACACACCACACTATACACATTACACTATGTACACACATATCCATACACACAGGACGTATCATCACATACATTACAGGAACATTAATATGTACACACTTGACTGAAGGACATTGTTTATTACAGGAGGTGAAGGCACATGGGTCTAGCCAACTGGCCTTCCTCCATGGAATAAATAGTTATCGTCTTTTGCTCTCTGCCTCACTGATTAAGACTGCACTTTGTTCTTGCTCGGCCTGGTTGTCCAGCCCTTTTCCTGGGTCGGTGGCTCGAGTTCATGGAGATTCATCATTGGTTGGATGTTCTCAGCAGTTGACGAAGGGGAATGATTGTTGCTGAGGGTATAAGCACTGTGATAGTGCACTGATGGGGAGTAGTCCATGAGGTCTCCATGAGACATCCTCAGTGATTGGGGAAGCTCGCAGCACACTGGGGTGTGCTTGTTGGGCATTGATGAGCACCAACATGTCCTGTCTAGCCCAGATGTTTGGTAATGTGTCTTCTCTCCAGCCCACCGTCCACGAATACAATCCTTCCGTCTGGCACATTTTTGTTCAGTTTGTAACATACCAGTGCAGAGAGCTAGCATTGTCAGTGGAATTTTTGTGTTATGGGGAACACATGATCAACTCAGTCATGATCGAAATCAACAACTGAGGCGAATGATGAGTTTTTCTGTGATAAAGCATAAATAATGAGGGCCTCAGCCCAACTCTCACACTTTCAGGCATTGCATGCTGCTAGTGTACACACACAGACAAATCAACAAAATAATTTAATAATGAAATAAACATTCTCCGTTTCTATGAATTCATCCAACAGTCTTAACAACCATAGCAAGGGAAACTGATCACAATGATGCACTTTTTGCCATGCTGGCGTGGCATGAGCAGACACCAAGTTGGCAGGGACGCAGTGAGTAGACACATGACCACATCGGTCACTTGGCGATGATGGTAGTGGTAGTCGTGGCGATGACAACAGCGACAAAATTCAGTGGGTCAACAATGAGAGATGATGAAGTTCCACACACGCATCACATTCATGGTGGTTCAATAAGGACAGCCTGATGGCAATAAAGGCTGTTTACCGTTATTCTGCTGTTACTCATGTCGTCACCGTTATTTCACTGCAACATAACAGCACATTCCTGCTGTTTAACAAAAGCCACTTGTCAGATGATGATTATAGCCAAGCTGATGGTACCATGTTCAACATATAACATCACCGTTGTTCTGTGTTAAGGGCTGCATACTCTGAAAAGATAAAAAGAAAGGGATCTGTTAAAAAATATTGCACAATATATATGGATATTCTAACAGAATGAGAATTAAAAGAATAAGCAGGTATAGTCTCGCTGTAGAACATAAACAATGTACTCTCCATAATATTTAATGTAAACAATTTGTTAAAAAGAATATATGGGAAATTTGGGGAAGGACAAGCTTAATGTCAGGCTCAAAATCATAACTATTAAGCCCAATTCATAATTGTTGGCAACTCTGCAAAAGCAATGTTATTGTTGAAAACTGAAAACTATTCTTGTACAAGGACCATAAATACTAAGAAAATAAGCGGTACTTACAAAGGAATGAAATGTTAACCAGTTTCTTGTACATATTGTATGCTCTTACAGCAAGAATTCCAATGAACCTACCGGTGGCAACTTGTTTTCAATAGTGACATCATCTGCTGTGGTTGTCTTCCTGTAGACGGGATTATCAAAGTTCATGCTCTTTCCATGTCCTCTGGAGTATCTTTTGTACAGCACGTAACCAACCTGCACAACGAACCAGTCACATCAGACAAATGGACAATGTAGAGAGTAAATTCTAATATAATTTTTACGCCACTTTAAAACAATTATCCTAGAGATATCATTGGTAAAACCTAGGAAGAAAAAGGTGCTGATTGAGAAATATGACCAGGGAATGAATCCAACAGATCCTGGTCAAGAGGGCTGCTTTGCACAGCAAGTTGTGGCACTTTGTACCACTGTGCTACCTCGGCCTACCAAACAGACAAAGCTCTGCCAATAAATACATGTTTCCGATATCTAATACTTACAATGCCAAGAATGAGGAAGAGGGCACACAAGACACTGATGACAATGCCAGCAATGTGACCAATATTTTCTTCAGCCATATGCTCCGGTGTGTGCTGTTCTGTTGTGTTCACCTGGTCGGGATGACTGACGACTGTGTAGCCAGGACCTTCTGTTACTTCAGATCCTGTGGCTGGTACTGCCGTAACCTCAGACACTGGAGTTTTACTGGTGGTCACAACAGCTGGACCTGAAATGAGAGGGGCATTTTAATTCCAGGAAACTCCCTCATGTTCACAATTAGTCACGTTCTTGCTACATGTACTACTACAAGTATGCTGTTACATGAGTGTTAGTGCACACACACCAATAAACAGTTTAAGTATGTATACAGTGTTGATTACATGCTTCAAGAATTGTCAAACGTTTGATGGAATCGTACAAACCATGCCTATACTTTGGTTTCATGCATCTACATAATGTTACAAATGCATTCATGTCAAACAATGAGGATTGGATACAAATATGCATGGTCAGTTTCAATAACTATGGACATGTAAGCCACCCTATAAATTATGTACCTATTGTTGCATAAATATTAACAGTCAAATTATGACTTTAGTGACAGAGATTGACAAAAACCGAATGAGTGTAAGATTGATCATCACAAGTTGAGACCAAAACTCCTACATGTGACATGGAGCAATATTGCACACTATCCTCACCATGACTAGATGAGCGATTGTGACTTCTATTTGGAGAATCTGGTTCGACCGGCACTGGAGTAGGACTGGCTTTGCTGGGTGTAGTCCCGGTTGTAACGTCTGTGGATAACAACCAGGTTCATGCAGTTGTAGCATACAGATGGGTGGTCAACCATCAAGAGCGAATCTCATGATCGAAGACGTTCATAGAAACTATCTACATGACATCCTAGAAAACCATGGGTATTATATGCCATCCAAGAACTTTTCTCCCTTCTTTCAGATTTAACAGGAAGCTTGTCAATCCCTTGCCAAGTCTCTCAAATTGTTCCAGAGACAGTCTGTTTAGGTTCACTAAGTGAATGATGTAATGGGTATTTTATTACAGTGAATGCTGTAAGTGACAATTCTGGTTTGGGAGGATGTCTACAAGGTTACAGTTATAATGACATGCAATACAGGTTAATGTCTAATATCTACAGATATGATCAAATATACATCCATTGCAGTAGCAGATAAACTATATTAGATCTTGGAAGCATATATTGATTAATTACTGGAGAAGCTACATATCAAAATATGTACCAACACACTTCTGGTTCAGTGCTGTGGTTTTGAATTATTAGCAGTGGTAGAAATTAAACCTAAACTTTTACTAGCTGAAATTATGCCCACAAATGAACATCAATTGAAAAGCTTGCAAGTCTTCTAGCCCCTAGATTACCGTTAACATCAGAGATACTGATTCAGAGAAGTGGGCTAGTGTGAATTGTATCCATGAATTTGGAAAGAAATTAATCTTTTTGCTTTGTCACACAGACATTCAGGAAGTGCACCAAAATAGCTAACTAATGCACACACATGTTGATATTAACGTACCTCCTTCAACACAGCTCTTCCTATCTGATGATGACAAGACGAATCCATTGGGACAGTCACATACATAGAATTCAGTGTTCCTTGCATCATAAGCTTTAGGCAGGCAGAAGTGGGAACAGCCACCATTGTCAGTGCCACATAACCCTAGATTAAAAATAAATACATTTGTTAGAAAACACAGTAAAGTTTACATAAAAAAAAAGAAAACAAATTCTTAAAACTGAAATAACAAACCGTCCAAGGAATCAATTCAGACATGTCAATAGACTTAAAACTCTTGAATGGATTAAAAGACAAAAATGAGCTCTAAATATTTTAAGTGTGATTAACTTGCTGTGCCAAGTTAATTGTTACTAAAGCAACAACTTTGAACTTTAGAAAAATTCAGGTTTCATTTCATTTTCAATGTACTCACTTCTCTGTATTTGTTGTCTGTAGGGATGGAATACATGTACATCCATGGGTGAGTGCAGATTGAGGGCAATTGTTTCCACCTGGCTTATTTCCTCACCGCGTCTACCAAATTTGCTGAATTTCCTTACAGACTCAGATGGCCAGTCAGTCCAGTAAAGGTAATCCTTAAATAGAAAGCAACACAATACAAGTAACTGCATCAAAAAAGACTTAAATGCACATATGGTAACACTTTACTGATCAGAAATTATTTACAAAATCTATCATTACAAACATAATTCTGTAAAACTAACCTCAAACACAGTGATGGCAAAAGGATGGTTCAGGTGCAGGTGGCTCTTAAGAATAGACACTCGCTCCAATCCAAGCATGTTTGAGCTCTCGATGGTGTGTCGCTTGGCATCAATCCAGTACAGTCTGTTGGCAACATAATCTGAAATGACAACAAGTTGGTTAGAAACACAAGATGGCAATAAACTGAACAATTGATCAATTGCAATTATTAAACAACAAAACATCAATAACATCCTTGGATAACAATAATGTCTACATAATCAATACCTTTAGACAAAATAAAAAAAAGGTACTGAAAACAATTAAAAACGTAATTTTAAACAAACCTAGTTGTAAGTGACTCTTGTAACAGTTAAGGACAAGAGATTCTTACAGATATAAAACACTAAATTCGAGGCCTTTTCAAGGGTTTTCAATGTCATTTTCAAGGCTTTTTGGCTGGGTAATCTGCCTTTGTCAATATTTTTATAAATGCAGCATATGATAGATAAGTCGTAAAACCTATAAAGCAGTATGAATATCACAAATTTTCCAACAGATTTATTTTCACAACCAACCGGTTAAATAATTTAAGTCTTCTGAATTTGAAAACTTTCTTAAATAATTTTTTTTTATTTTGTACAAATTTCAAGGCTTTTCAAGCGTTTGGTGTATTTCAAGGTTTTACAAGTGTGACACTAAAAATCAAGGCTTTTCAAGCAGAACCTTAAAATTTAAGGTCCTTTCAAGCCTGTGTGCACCTTGAAGGGCAACAATTACCTTACATTCTGCACATTACTACCAATGTTTTTCTACCTACCTATTGTGAGTCCATTGGGCCAGGTGATGGTTGTGTTGATGATAACCTTCCTGTCATTGCCATCCATTCCACATCGCTCAATCTTAGGCTGTTTACCCCAGTCAGTCCAATACATAAGTCTGCAAGGAAAAACAAACAAATTGAAAATTTCTCCCGAAATGTTCAGGTAATGCGACAATGACATCCTCTCACTGCTATAAAATGGGACTTGTCTAATGGGTTTGTCTGTTTCCTGGTTGCAAGACTCGTTGAATTTATTTTGATTAAATCTAGAATTCATTACTGCCTGATTAAGGAGGAAACAACTGGTTACTTACCCATGATTGGGATCCAATACTATGGCTCTAGGCTCATCTAATCCAGTGTTAATAAGAGTTTTCCTCATTTTGCCATCCAAGGAGGACACTTCAATCCTGTCAAAGCCAGTGTCAGTCCAGTAGAGGTGCTTGTTGATCCAGTCTACAGCAAGGCCATCTGGGGTGCTGACATCTGTGGATGCTACCTCTTCAACTGATGACTTGTTGCCGAAGTCAGCCCTGAAAAGAATTAATTTCATGTTATTATATATTACAGAATGTTGAATTTAATGTTCCTTCTCACTTCAATTATGACATGATTGGTTATTTGAATATTTTGAATTTAACTGTCATTTAACAATGTACACATTAGATTTAAATATTGACACAGCTTCATAAATAATTTCACTTTAGTGAGTTTCTTTGACAGTGACCATATAAATAGAATTGTTTCTTAAAACTTGGGTCTTCACACATGAGAAAAACGCCTATGGAACAAGACAAGCGATACTCACTTAAGTCCATATATATCTAAACATCCAAACAGGACTGCCATATGTATACATAATAATACACAATCTATTATTACAAACTCACCTGAAAACAGCCTCCTTGGCTACATCTGTCCAGTAAAACTTCTTTCCAACAAAGTCAAAATCCATAGCAATTGCAGCAGATATATGGCCATCATCAAGGAGGAGGTTGTAATCAAAAGTTTCCAGGGTGATTTTACGAAGATCCTTCCTGCTTGCAAGCAGCAGCTCTGGGTGGCCACCTGAAGACATATCAGATTGCAGTCAAGTCATGGGGCTTGATGTGTCTTTGCAAAAATATAGCCATAATCATTTAGATTATTACATAAATCAGATCAGCTCAATTCAACTGACATCCTAAACAATTGTGATCCATGAATTCTTTCATCATTATTCTCAAATATTGAGATTGTTGCTTGATATATCAATTTCATCATATCTTTTTTAAATTTCTTGCATAAAAGACTTACCATCAGCTTTGCAGTATCTCCTGTTGACCAGGGAGTAATTATTAACACATTCACACTTGTAGCTTCCCTTGGTGTTCTTACAGATCTGTGAGCAAGTGCCATGAATGAGATTGTCCTTGCACTCATCGATGTCAGTACACACAGTCTCGGAATCATTCATCAGTGTGAAGCCTGGTTTACAGTCACACTTGCGCTTGTTTCCGAACAGGTTGACACAGATGTGGTCACATCCACCATTATTGTCTTTGCATGGATCATCTGCAAGAGTTATAAGGACATATTTAAATGCTAGTGCATCAACCAATAACAGGGCTAGGATGCTGTTAGGTCTGATTTAACACTGTAAAGTAGATTAAACTTCACAGACCATAACAGCCATCATTCCAGCAAAGTTGAACCACAGATTTCATTGTTATGTTGACTAACTAAATACAATCACTAAAATACAATAACTTTGAACTAAACCATTAGCTATGTCATTATGGATTAGTAGGTGTCAATTTTCACAAATAGAATAAACAAATTTGACTGTGGATCAGAACAAATTTTGTTCCATCAACATGTATCATGTTGTGACTTCACCATTGTGAAACATATGTGAGCATCACGCAACAGCAAGTTTAGTCCTTCCTCTCGTCCCCATGTTGCATGGCTTTTTTTTTAGGAATACTTGGAATTTTTCTTGCTTTATAACGCGATAGTAATTGCAAAATGATAGGCACTGTCTGTATGCCTGAATTTATATCTTGGCATAATTTTCAGTGGCATTTTTTGTATTATATCATTATGGACAATTATAAGCCAAGCTTACAACATTGAACAAAGTTACTAGACTCAGGATTCAGACAAGTGGCTAAAACCACAGACTAGTCAGGAACAGTGTGTATTACAATTAAACTGAAAAAAGGCACAATTACTCTGACAATACTTCAGATATAGTAAGGTCATTGACATGGTGGTTCTCCTCTCCAACAGGTCACAGAAACAACATAAGACAAAAACTACAAATAACAGAATCATCCTTAGCTTGAAATAAGACTTCAGTGCTTGCAACAGTGTGCTACTCAAAATTAAATAAATGAACTGTGTACACAGAATTATTCTTTTCTATGTGCCATGTGTGAATCACAAAAAAAAATATTAAAAAAATATTAAAGTTTCAGACTTGTAATTTTAAACAAACATTTGTTTTAAGATCTGAACTAGGTTTTAGCAATTTACACATTAAAAAAAGAGCAACCAAACTTTCCAAAATTGAACTTCAAACATAAGGATATATGTTTAGTGTTTCTGCAGTTATTCTTAACATCCCATGTAATCAGACAATTGTGAATTTGTTTCAAAATATAATATCATTAAAATTTCTTAAACAGAGATTCAAAGCACAAAACAAGAGTCACAATCTACATATCTACAGAGGACAACAAACACAATACAAGAGTTTTAACATACCATGAGCTGCATTAACAGTGAAAGAATAAAATACCAAAAATAAATTTACCTTCAGATACAAGTGTTTTGGGCTCATGTTTAACAAGCCAGACAAATATGAGAAATTAAGAGTTTTTCTGGATGCATATAAATTAGAAACCTTTGTAAAATAAATGAATCATGAATTACTTTCTAGCAGAGATCTCGAGACAGACGGCAAAAACCCAACCTGTCTTATGTACCAACTGTGATATACGCTTTTGAATAAAAATCTGTAACCAAATTACTGAAAAGTCTGAAAGTTTCAAACAAATCTACAAAATCATCCTCCAACATTGTCAGATAGAATAATAGGTAGAAACTTACGTGCACAACCCTGGTCCACGTTTTCATCTTCCATGTTCTTGCAGTTCGAGGTTCCATCACACACAAGTGACTTGTCAATACAAACTCCATCTCCACAGTGAAAATCAGTTTCCTTGCATGGACTTGGAGCTGCAAAAAAAACCACAAATTAATAAGACAATTTAAAACTGACAGTAACATTAAAACAATCTCTGCCAATGTTGTATAATGACACATTCAGTTAGGCGTAAGCTGATAATGGTGTCTTCCCAACACAAGTAATTTATTCATACTTGGCATCCAATTTGACCATCTAAACCACAATTTGGTTTGTCTTCAAAGCAAGTCTGGTTACACAGTACTAAATCCCTTTGTGTGAGTAAAAGTGATAATTGAGCCCTAGATGTCTATTTTTGATATTAGAAAAAAATCTATGAAAAACAGTTATAATACTCTTTATTATCTGTGCTAACTGAACATATTCTGTGTTCACTTACTGGTGCAATTATGTTCATCAGAACCATCTTGACAATCCTCGGAACCGTCACACTGCACAGACTTAGACAAACAGTAACGTCCCTCTAAGCACATGATCTGATCACTGCGGCATGTAGTATTGCCTGAAACAGAAAGAAATTACAATTATTAGAAATTAAAAACTTTTTTTCAGCGATACACATTAAAAGCAACCTTAATTTAAAACAAATTGGACACGAAAGGTAAACATAATCAACCAGTTTGTAACTTTTCTTGACAAATGTGAAATTTAAATGAAAATAGTCAGTTTTGAGTGAGAATTAACTTACAATTCTCATCAGACAAATCCTCGCAGTCATCGTCATTGTCGCAGAACCAGGAGCTGTGGATACATTCGCCAGAGGTTTTGCATTTAAACTGTGACTCCGAGCATTCAGTAGTGGTGCCATTACAATTGTTTTCATCACTCCTGTCATTGCAGTCAAAGTCCCCATCACATTGCCAGTCTTTCTTAATACATGGGCCATCATGACACATAAACTCATCTGGTTCACACGACTGTGGGGACTCTGGAAAGTAATTGACGTTCAATTTAATATTTTGCATAATTAAAGCATAAAATAAACTTATTGTTTTCAATATTGTTCACTGAGCAATTTTTTTTACAGCACAAAAATAAATAAATCAAAAGTACACCAATAACAGCTGGCATATTTACCCAGGCTGAATTGTTCCATAATGCTTCCATAAACCATCATGACCGTTGAAATAAATTGTATTCTGTTGTTGAATAATTTCTGTTTAGCAACGTACCACACTTTTCCTCATCAGAGCCATCTTTACAGTCCTTGTCTCCATCACACTTCCATCGCTGTGCTATACACTGTCCATTATCACAGCGGTATTCATCTCCTTCACACGTGGAAGCTAAAAAGAAATTTCAACGATAAAATAACCACTAAGAAGTTATAACATTTCCACATAATATACAACAGAAAGATACCAAATAGGTGTGTGAATATTATGGGATAAGAATAATTCCTGGCACGTAAGTATAATCAATATTAAACAAAGTTTAAGATCAAAGTTATGTCATTGCTGTCATTGAATAAATACTTACTGCAGTTCTTTTCATCTTCCCCTCCCTGGCAATCTGATGATCCATCACACCTCCAGTCCGAAGGAATACATACACCAGAATTGCAGACAAACTTATCTGGACCACACGTTCTACGATCTGAAATACGAAAATATATTGTTTTGACTACAAAGTAATAAAAGTTACCTAAATGGTCTGCAAACATTACATATTTCTCACATATCTCTGAAACAGGATTTTGCAAAACTATTTGCCTGAACGTTTGTCTACCATCATGAACATTTAGTTTCATGAAATAAAAACTTAGTACAAAACATATGGTTTCCATAGTTACTGAGATCATAATAATGACATAAAGCACTTACTACAAAGGTCTGTTGATTCGTCTGAACCGTCTTTACAATCACTATCCTTGTCACAGGTCCATCTCATGGGGATACATTTCTTGTCCTGACAGTGAAACTCGTCTTCAGCACATGTTGTACTTGCTAGAGGTAAAAGAAAACTGCCATTATATTTCCGCATTAATTTCAACGTTCACTGGGTCGGAATACAAATTCTGAGTTATATTCTCATAGTCTCGATTCATCATGAATTTCATGTCCATCATTATCGAGTTTTAGAGAACGTTCTTAAGTAACATATGGATTTCTTGTCCCCTTAGTTGATTGGGTTAAACCGAGCCCTTCCTTACGTTAAATACATAGGCTACTCGCAGGCTCCAACGAAGCATAGCGGCTAACCTACGCGAACAATTTCTTTTTTTAATATAGTCTATTTGAACGTCATTTTGTCGGGTAGATCTAACATTCTGAGTACAATGCTTATATAATATGTCTTGAATTATGATTCATAACAACAGATACTGATTTAGAGATACTGTTTTCTTGAGATTAGGGCTGTCAATGACACTGAATATTCTATTTGTACGTATATGTCATGGTTTACTGATCATTGACAACAGCCACACCTACACATTTCGTAACACAAGCATGGAGTGAGACACTTTTTACTCTCAATACTGACCTTTGGTCTTAACGCCAAATGTATAATTTTAATCTTGAAAAATTGACGTTATGTTTCGTTAATGCACGAAGCTGGTGTTCATTCATTCAAAAATAACGTTTTATTTTCAAAAAGAAAGTGTTGTTTTATTGAGGGGGGGGGGATGTAAGGGCCAACAAAAATGTTATGCATGACAATAATTTGACCTCGTAAAGTCATGCGCAAGGCGCGAGACGGTTACTGGGATTTGATTGGTCAATACAAACCAGCCGACCTCAGCTGAGTTATTTCAGCCAATCGCTGTCGAGTAAATGCGAGCATGACCTCTTGGGGTTACACACTCTACAGCATGATCCGAGTAACGAGAATGGAACGATGTTATCGAATATACACGTTTGTACGCCTAACAATCTGCCACGCCTACTCAAACAAAATGTTCTCTTCAACAGAGATAAGAAGATTCAATGTTATATCTAACCCAGTCACTTCATGATTTCAATGGAAATCTTATAGTTGCTTGACGTTAATTACACGAGTCGAGCATATCATAAAAATTAACCTATCCTATACGACCCTTCTTCAAATATTCATTCCGAAATATTGCTACTTACGACAATCTATCTCGTCCGATTTGTCTGTGCAGTCAACGTCCCCATCACATCTCCAACCCATTGGGATGCATTTCGCATCTCTACATTGGAACTGGGTGCTTGGGCATGAGCTGTTGGTTGGAGGGTTTTCACCTGGATGACAGAACAAATTGGGTAACCTTCACAAATCTAAACTTTTCAAAACAAATATAGGCATAGATAAATAAACAGTAGTAATTAAATCTTCAATTATGTAAAACACATGATGCCTGGTGAACATACCTCGATCTATCGGCCTGAGAAGTCGATCGATTGACAGGACAAGTCGGGAGACATTACGCCTAAATTATATTGGAACCTTGTAACATAATTAACGTAACTGGTTGTTTACTAGGTGTTGGACATCATATGTTCATACATGTATATTTTTAAAAAGTCATGATTCAACAATGTGGTGAAACGTGTCATAATCTGTTGCTTCATTTCTGAACTTACCGGTGACACCTTGTAGAACTATCAGGAACACGATCAGAATTGCCGGAACAAGGACCAACTTATCTATCCTCCTGGAGAAGATCTTCATACTTTATATCCCTGTCTTGATTAGAAATCACTGGAAGAGTCTTGATCCAAACAAACAGTGAAATCACAATTTCATACGAGACAAGCCGGCCGGCGTGTTCTGAGTTGATGAACGCAGTTAGGCTGTGGGGTGACTTGAAACCGTCTGTGGACTACTGTGGCTATTCAGTCAAATGAACACCCGCCCTCTTCTGGAGTTGAATGGGGTGGTGATAGATCGTGTTGGGCCCTGTTGCTGTTCCAATGTTAGTATTTTGTTGTTTCTTGTAATAGGTACCCAAGTCCTCCTGATGCAAAGCCACAGCCTGAAATAAAGTGAACCTTCGCTAGACTTCAGTGGTGTGACTGGCGGGCGTATCCCATGCTACCAATCCCTGAACAGCCAGTAAACAGACTCGTCAGTCGACATGAATATTAATGAGGATCACGCGATTGTATACGTTGTGGCATGCTGACCCAGAAACCATCACATTATCGTGTTTTTTCTAGGGAACATAGGTAAACGAATAAAGTTTCTCTGTAGTTTTATGTTTACCTATGAGCATATTTACTATTTGAGTTATTTCAATTTTTACTGCGGATATTTTATACCATGATTCCTCGGGGGCGAGCAAAACATGAACTTACAACTGTGCGTAAACCTTTCATTCATTCATTGGGTGAGTATCGCGCGAACCATGACCTTTGTCAGTGGCACGTTCTGTTGGTCCGATGGCCAAGCGCTTATGTTTTCAACGATTTGGACAATGAAACAATGCATTCATCGGTGCTATTCAAATTTGTGTCTGCGTTTCAATTATTCCGAGTTCTCTGTAAGAATAAATTCTCTAAACCTAATCAATTTAACCGATCGATAGTATATGATAAGTGATAATTAATGCATCAGATGAGACACGCGGAAATATTCTGCTAAATTCGCATGCACGTTCATATTTCAAAATATAATTGATGGTAATCTTTGCATGATTGTGCTAACGTAAGGTCGCATCGTATAAAATTCTTATCAATTCATATATAAATTGAGTGGATATATATTATTTTTACATATTCCATTCGTAACAGTCTGGGTTTATCATTAAATGTAATTCTTTTCATCATTATGATTGAATAATAAAAATAATAATTTTATAATGTGTTTGCAATATTTATCGTCTTAATTTAAGACGTCATAAAAATTGTTACGAATCTTTAGTCATACAGTCAAGAAGGAAATCATTAATACAGAAATGATTAAAAGTGCAGGGTATCTTTGCCCGTCGCATACATGTTTAAATGCGCATTATTACTTATTTGATAACGCAATACAGCGGTGTTGGTATTATCATGTGGTATACATGTACATTAATCATGATTTGATAGTGATATCATGAAGTATGCTGAAAGACAAAAGATATTATGCTGTAACATGCATCTATAACCTCGAATTCTCACAATTCGAAAGAGATGTCATGATCATGTTGAGATATTTTCCGATAACGAAATATTTTCGCCGAGAACAAAATTCCTGCTACTTTCAGCTAAAGACAGTTGAAATACCGCTCAAGCAACATGTTTAATTTGTTATTAATGTTTGTATCAATTATTCTTCAGATGGTTATATATCTTATATTCTGTATATTTCCTTTGACGTTTAATCGTATTTGTTTTGCGCGAGTTCGAATCAACTGTAGCTCTTGCCAAACAAATACAATTAAACTTCAAAGGAAATAATATACATTATTTTCGTTTAATATTTTCATATATTGCGAAAGTTAGGCTATTTGTTTACGTGTGACGTGTGTCAGACGCAAATATTTCTGTGTTATCACAATTAATCTGACTGATAACACTGAATACAAGTTATGTCGGATCATTTGTCTTTTAAACAATACGATAAGTTTAAACCGACATATGCTAGTATAATTAAAACAGGGAAATGCATGACATACATATTACTGATGGTGTATTGTTACGAGGATATTTGTCATATTTAAGAACAAATCTAGGTCACTAATGTGATTTTCCAAGATGTTATACTTTGCAAACAATTTAAGAATTAATCGATCGTTCACTGACGGGATATTGTTGTCTATCACATAATTGCGACTTCACTAACAATTTCATGTGTTTTAGTTATATAACTCGAATATAAAAGTTTTGGATCGACTTGTACCATCTACTTGAGATGTGTCACGCTATCACAGAAACTTTGGGATATTCCCAATTCTGATTGGTCAATCAGAAGTTTCAAATAACTATACCATGCCTCTGATTTAATAGCTGTATGCGTTCAGTTTCGTATCCAACTTTACGCTGTGAAATCTACAGTTTATATTGCTAAGCATTGAAAACATATTTGTTTATCTCCTATTGTAAATGTTATTGTTCGATGACTACTTATGTGGTGCGAGTGTGTTACAGTTAAATGTCGCCGATTCTTCATGTTACTATACTGCCAAAGGAATATCACGGAGCTATGGTTACATAGGTCCGTGGTAACCTATGAGAGAATCGGATGTTCTTTTACTTTCTTTGAGTAGTAAAAAACGAGCTCTTATTATATAGGTATCTCTATACATAGAAACTGCGATGTGTCCAGCGATTCGTAGCTTTTTTAACCAAGAAATGATAATCTGAAAGAATGATACTTATGTCAATTAAACAGTATATATAAATATATCTGTGTGTTTGAAACGACAAAAGCACTGGCGTGATGATGCTATCACGTCAAATGTTGACGTGTCTGTTTATGTAAGTTCCCTGTGATCAACACCCAGTGATAAGAAAACAACAAAGGTGGCGTGATGGCGTAGAACCAGTCACCGCTGCTAGCGTATATTGTTGGTCGGAGTGAAAGGGCAATAAGTATGTACGCTGTACATGCCTCGGGATTATGGCTCACTACCTGCTTGGGTAGAACAACGTCAGGCGTGCCATTGATGAAAGTGTCACGTGACACTATGACGACAGTCACCACGCTACCCTGAAAGTATGATTACACATTGCGAAAGAATGGTATATAAACATGTCCGATTCTAAACATTCAAAAGTTAGTCGTGGAGGACAACAATCACCCTCTACAATAGCTTGCTCAGTGCTGCACTTAGCAATAAAGTGAGAGCACAAGCAGAGGCTTTGTCACGGAACATGCAGGTACTTTTTGGCCAATGTCCAGAGTTGCTACGCTGCTCTTAGTGACTGACACTGCCTGCAATTCAGTCACAAGTCAGGCCATGCGTGTTTATGCCGTTGCTAAGTCTAGGTCGATACAATTAAATTGCCAGTGTACAGTCTCCTATTCACATCAATATATGCTTTATGCTAATGTGGTATCGATCGAACGTGGTGCTAGGGCATTACGTATTATATTTTAAAGAAATGTAAGTGCATGGTATAATGAAAAAACTGATATGATAATAAAAACAGCAAAACTTATAATAACAACAAATAATATGAACAAATCCTACTACTACTTCTACCCCCCGTGAAGATCCGGGTTAGAATAGGTCTTCAGCAACTCGTGCTTGTCGTAAGAGACGACTAACGGGATCGGGTGGTCAGGCTCGCTGACTTGGTTGATGCATGTCTTTGTATCCCAAGTGTGTGTATCGATGGTCATGATATCAATCACTTGATTATATGGTCCAGACTCGATCATTAATAGACCACCTTCATACATCTGGAATATTGCTGAGTGTGGCTTTAAACAACAAACAATGTGATTTGTAGTCTTTCACGATCTTGTGGTACTGCCTTATTATTAAACAAACCATATCCTGGTGTGACTATATACTATATCAGGGTATAGACTTATCAGTTGTACCCCGATAGTTGTACTGGCGGGTGTGGTAAAATGAGAGAGTCACGATCGTTGTTGATCTCTGATAAGGACATTGTTCAGGTCATGTCAAGCAGTCTTCGTCTACACGACACGGGTACGTGGCGTATCAGAGACACGTATGACCAACTTGAGGGTTGTGGTTGTCTAAATGTAGATAACGCCATTTTATATATGTCAGAGTGTAGGAGTGGGCTTGACTCCTTGAGTGTTTGTTTATTGTTGATATATGTGGTATCACCGCGCCATTGTGCCCTACACTTCCTGGTATTTCCTGATAATGTCCAAGTATTTAAACGTACTTGGGGTGTTTACGATAATCAAGGCATGGGAGCAAAATAAGAAGCGTCATGATTACGATATTATAGTTTGTTTGTTTCATGTTGTTTAACGCCGCACTCAGCAATATTCAAGCTGCATGACGGCGATCTGTAGATAATCGAATCTAGACCAGACAATCCAGTGATTGACATCATTAGTATCGATCCACGCAATTGGGATACGATGACATGCATCAACCAATTCAACGAGCCTGACCACCCGATCCCGTTAGTTCACACTCGATTATTTGCAGATTGCCGTCATATAGCTGGAATATTGCTGAGTGCGGCGTTAAACAAACAAACAAACAACATATCCAACATAGGCTCGGTTTACGTACGGCCGCCAGACACTTTCAGATGTCATATCAAAGATTATGTGTTCAGCGTTTGGAGATGATACGTGCAGCCTAGCCTGGTGGGCGTCATAGAATATAGATGGTTACAAATGAGGCCGACATATGATTGACTTCTATTCCAGGGAACAAATTCATGAATAATCTGGTAGTTCTGTAGACCAGCGGTATCTGGTTAGACAACTCGTGCGTCAGATTTTACAAAGGAAAGAAATTGTACACTGTACACTGGACCGGCTAGATGCCCTGTGAAAAGAAAATCCCCAACTAATCAGCTATTAGTTGCATGCAGTTTATGGTACACAACAGAAAATATAAACAGTGACGAAAAGGTTGGTATTGAACAGAGAAAAACAGCGATGAAAAGGTTCATATTGTACAGAAAATATGTGGTGATGAAAAGGTTCATATTGTCCAGAAAATATGTGGTGATGAAAAGGTTCATATTGTCCAGAAAATATGTGGTGATGAAAAGGTTCATATTGTCCAGAAAATATGTGGTGATGAAAAGGTTCATATTGTCCAGAAAATATGTGGCGATGAAAAGGTTCATATTGTCCAGAAAATATGTGGTGATGAAAAGGTTCATATTGTACAGAAAATATGTGGTGATGAAAAGGTTCATATTGTACAGAAAATATGTGGTGATGAAAAGGTTCATATTGTACAGAAAATATGTGGTGATGAAAAGGTTCATATTGTACAGAAAATATGTGGTGATGAAAAGGTTCATATTGTACAGAAAATATGTGGTGATGAAAAGGTTCATATTGTACAGAAAATATGTGGTGATGAAAAGGTTGTACTGAACAGCTGCATTTATGTAAAAGTTGGTATTGAACAGAAAAAAACATAGATTTAAAGATTGGCATTGAACAGAATGCCATTTATGTAAAGGGTTTTTATTATTCAGAATGCCATTTATGTAAAGGTTGGTATTGACCAAAATGATATTTATGTAAAGCTGGTATTGACCAAAATGACATTTATGAAGTCTGGTATTGAACAGAATGAGCTTTCTGTAAAGGCTGGTAATAAACAGAGTGATATTATGTAAAAAGGATGGCATTGAACAGAATGACATTATGTAAGGTCTGGTACTGAACATAATGACATTATGTAAAATCTGTTGAACAGAATGAATTGAATTCCCTTCCATCTATGCATGTGGCAGGTAGTAAATAAGTTTGAAAATGACATCATACCAAAATAGGATTCTAAAATAATTTTTGGTTTACTCATCAGCAGTTGTCTCCCGAGGATCCGTTGATGATTAGTTGCTGGTGCAGTGCCAGGTACATTCATTTACTTGCCAAGTGTGACGCAATACGTATCGTTTTGGGTGTCAAGTAACCGCGTGAGTATGTAACAAACAGCTCTATGAAACTGGACTAGTTTAAGATTTTGTCAGACAATGACCACCACTGATAGTGATGGTCATGGGCTTTAGAGGATATCCTCCAATGGGCGTCTTAGAAATGGACCGGGCAAGGAGAAGGTCAAAGTTGAAGTTCACAAGCGAAAATTATCATGAAAACGTTACACTTTGCTTAAAAAGTGTTTCAGATTTTACTATAAACTTTGTATTATACCTTCTTTTGGATGGGCCTCTGCTTGAAATGTGACCAAGGTCAAGATAAGTCAAAGGTCAAAGCCAGCACTAAGGTTAAATCATGGATATGTTATTGTCTGTTTCTGAGGCTTGCTACCTTACCTTGGTAACATATCTTAATTTTGCAAGTAGGTCACCACATCTGACCACATCTGATATCGATTACATGGTACCGTTGGGCAGGACATGCTTTCTGTTTTCGCGAACACCTGGTGTCAGCACTGATTTTCAGTGATCCATTCATATAATCTTAATCGCTATTTTACCTTTCACGTCCGACTGAATCCATGTTGGCTGATCATCGAGACTGTTTATTCTCAGGTGTTTACGTTTTATATTTCAAAGGTCGGTATCATCTTTGAAGTTACTGTTGCATATTTACTTGTAGTTTTGCATATTAAGATGATTGAGGTCCTGGTCTTGAAGTGCAAATGTGTATATTATGATTTTCAGGGCTATGAGGAAATGGCAGTGACGGGACTGCGTTTTTTTTTTATGCTCCTCAAAGTAAAGTTCATTTTCCTAAACGCTGTAGTCTACAATATTCTAACTATATCAGGGTTGTCTGTGAATAACATAAATCTTGGATCAGGCAAACCAACGGTTGATAGCACTAGCAGCGACCCACACAGTCGATTTATTATAATTCACAGTCAGACAGGTCAATAATTGTACATAACTAACCCTGATGTCTGTCGGACTTGATCTCACTAGAGTTCAGAAGAACCAAACATTTGTTATGTTTTTGCCGAAAACAAATATTAACACGACAGTTCGCAAATGTTCACTGGTCTTATCTTAAAACGAACGGGTTGCGAATATAACATTCATTGCAATACCTGTTTACAACTGCATCGAATAACAAACAGTGAGAGTATCGCCTGATCATAACATGCCACTTCAGGAGGTCGCGACCTTCCGGACACGTGACGTCAGTTCGGTTTCCGATTTCTGATTAAGGAAATTGTTACTGCCTATCGTATGATTATAAGCGATTTCCATTGGCTCAGCATACACAGAGCGTTGGGAGTAAATGGTTTCTTGGCATTTTGAGGAGAAGGAAAATGTGACTTGATATATTGAGGAGACATATTCTTAAAGATGCTTGCACAGACAGGTTTGATGCTAGTGCATATATATGTTTAGGTAATTTTCTCTAAGACGCTAAAAGGGGCTAACACAGACTTGTTATGTCATGTTCACCTAGGTGCTAACACAGACTTGTTATGTCATGTTCTCCTAGGTGCTAACACAGACTTGTTATGTCACGTTCCCCTAGGTGCTAACACAGACTTGTTATGTCATGTTCTCCTAGGTGCTAACACAGACTTGTTATGTCATGTTCTCCTAGGTGCTAACAGAGACTTGTTATGTCATGTTCTCCTAGGTGCTAACAGAGACTTGTTATGTCATGTTCTCCTAGGTGCTAACACAGACTTGTTATGTCACGTTCTCCTAGGTGCTAACACAGACTTGTTATGTGATGTTCTCCTAGGTGCTAACACAGACTTGTTATGTCACGTTCTCCTAGGTGCTAACACAGACTTGTTATGTCATGTCATCCTAGGTGCTAACACAGCCTTGTTATGTCACGTTCTCCTAGGTGCTAACACAGACTTGTTATGTCACGTTCTCCTAGGTGCTAACACAGCCTTGTTATATCATGTTCCCCTAGGTGCTAACACAGCCTTGTTATATCATGTTCCCCTAGGTGCTAACACAGCCTTGTTATATCATGTTCCCCTAGGTGCTAACACAGACTTGTTATATCATGTTCACCTAGGTGCTAACAGAGACTTGTTATGTCACGTTCTCCTAGGTGCTAACACAGACTTGTTATGTCACGTTCTCCTAGGTGCTAACACAGACTTGTTATGTCACGTTCTCCTAGGTGCTAACAGAGGCTTGTTATGTCATGTTCTCCTAGGTGCTAACACAGACTTGTTATATCATGTTCACCTAGGTGCTAACACAGACTTGTTATGTCACGTTCTCCTAGGTGCTAACAGAGACTTGTTATGTCACGTTCTCCTAGGTGCTAACACAGACTTGTTATGTCATGTTCTCCTAGGTGCTAACACAGACTTGTTATGTCACGTTCTCCTAGGTGCTAACACAGACTTGTTATGTCATGTTCTCCTAGGTGCTAACACAGACTTGTTATGTCATGTCCTCCTAGGTGCTAACACAGACTTGTTATGTCATGTCATCCTAGGTGCTAACACAGACTTGTTATGTCACGTTCTCCTAGGTGCTAACACAGACTTGTTATGTGATGTTCTCCTAGGTGCTAACACAGACTTGTTATGTCATGTTCTCCTAGGTGCTAACAGAGACTTGTTATGTCATGTTCTCCTAGGTGCTAACAGAGACTTGTTATATCATGTTCACCTAGGTGCTAACAGAGACTTGTTATGTCATGTTCTCCTAGGTGCTAACACAGACTTGTTATGTCACGTTCTCCTAGGTGCTAACACAGACTTGTTATGTGATGTTCTCCTAGGTGCTAACACAGACTTGTTATGTCACGTTCTCCTAGGTGCTAACACAGACTTGTTATGTCATGTCATCCTAGGTGCTAACACAGCCTTGTTATGTCACGTTCTCCTAGGTGCTAACACAGACTTGTTATGTCACGTTCTCCTAGGTGCTAACACAGCCTTGTTATATCATGTTCCCATAGGTGCTAACACAGCCTTGTTATATCATGTTCCCCTAGGTGCTAACACAGCCTTGTTATATCATGTTCCCCTAGGTGCTAACACAGACTTGTTATATCATGTTCACCTAGGTGCTAACACAGACTTGTTATGTCACGTTCTCCTAGGTGCTAACAGAGACTTGTTATGTCACGTTCTCCTAGGTGCTAACACAGACTTGTTATGTCACGTTCTCCTAGGTGCTAACAGAGGCTTGTTATGTCATGTTCTCTTAGGTGCTAACACAGACTTGTTATGTCACGTTCACCTAGGTGCTAACACAGACTTGTTATGTCACGTTCTCCTAGGTGCTAACAGAGACTTGTTATGTCACGTTCTCCTAGGTGCTAACACAGACTTGTTATGTCATGTTCTCCTAGGTGCTAACACAGACTTGTTATGTCACGTTCTCCTAGGTGCTAACACAGACTTGTTATGTCATGTTCTCCTAGGTGCTAACACAGACTTGTTATGTCATGTCATCCTAGGTGCTAACACAGACTTGTTATGTCATGTCATCCTAGGTGCTAACACAGACTTGTTATGTCACGTTCTCCTAGGTGGTAACACAGACTTGTTATGCCATGTTCTCCTAGGTGCTAACACAGGCATGTAATGTCATGTTCAAGGGGTTAACACAGGCATGTTATGTCATGTTCAAGGTTCTAACACAGGCATATTATAGCATGGTCTAGGTGCTAACACAGGTATGTTTACGTCATGGTCTCTTAGATGCTTACACACACGTGTTTTATCATGTTCTCTAAGGTGAGATGAGGTGCAATGGGGTTTAACGTCGCGTTTAAGATTATTACACTTATATCGCGACGTGCATGCACGTATGTGTGTGTGTGTACTAGTCCGGACTAATTCCTGTTTATAGTGCTAGCCCACTGAGATACCATACCGCAGTTTAACATGAATACCATACTCAGGCACAGTATACTCAGACTCCAAGCCCACCAGTCCTTGTTTTAACCTCTTAGTGCCGAGCGCCAGGCAGGGTAACACCAATTAAAATCTTTTAACGTGTTTTGGTATGACCTTCCGCACTCTTGGCAGACGATCTACCACTAGACCGCGGAGGCGGTCCATGTTCTCTTCGATGCTTACAGACGTAGTATGTCACGTTCTCTTAGATGCCCACTCTTACATATGTTTTGGTAATTTTCTTCTACACAGACATGGTTGGTTTCCGTTTATATGCTCACACGCCTCTTCTAAAAGCTAAACAAATAAATAAATAGGGTTTAGGTCATTTTATTTAAGATGCAGCACAGTCGTGCTTTGTGCTTTTTCCCATGGATGCTTGGGGCAGTTTCTCCTGGATGCTTACACATATAGGTGTTTGGGGCAGTTTCTCCTGGATGCTTACACAAATAGGTGTTTGGGGCAGTTTCTCCTGGATGCTTACACATATAGGTGTTTGGGGCAGTTTCTCCTGGATGCTTACACATATAGGTGTTTGGGGCAGTTTCTCCTGGATGCTTACACATATAGGTGTTTGGGGCAGTTTCCCTGGATGCTTACACATATAAGTGTTTGGGGCAGTTTCTCCTGGATGCTTACACATATAGGTGTTTGGGGCAGTTTCTCCTTGATGCTTACACATATAGGTGTTTGGGGCAGTTTCTCCTTGATGCTTACACATGTAGGTGTTTGGGGCAGTTTCTTCTGGATGCTTACACAGATAGGTATTTGGGGCAGTTTCTTCGTGATGCTTAAACACAGCTGATGGTGAGGTGTAAATGATAGGTCCGAAAAAGTCAGTGGTTGATATCATGAGCAGCCCCCAACGACTTGAGAATACGATGACACGCAGCCAAAAAAGTCACCGAACCTGACCACCCGATCCAACCAGTTACCTTGCACGGCCAGCATGGATTGGTAGGACCCTATTGTAACCCATTTATATTTAGGTATGATAGGGTCTGAGCCCACTCGCAACGTGGATGATCACTCCGTGGCAAGCGTAGCGGAACACACGTATATTTTGTCAAAGTGTACTCGTTAACTTTCGGAGGAGGAAGTAAGGTTGAATAAAACTGTCATCTCCAGGATGTATTGTCATATGCCACGTAAGCAGGACACGAGGAATGTTCAAGAAATAACTCAAGTATATACTCCCTAGGTCTCCCTAGGTATACTGAAACCTCCCCCCCCCCTACCCCCGCCGCACACACCCACCCCAACCCCACCCTCACCTCTAATTTACATTTTCTCATGTAACTCCCGACGCACCCTCCCTATAACAAATGACCAGTCTCTAAATAATGTTTAAAACACCCCATCCTTTCGCTGTGTTCTGTCATGACCCCCTCCCCCCTTATCTCCACCCAATTCCTCCTCCCCACCTCCCCTAAACCCCATTTTTTTCAGTAATCTGAATAAACCGTCTGACAGCCAAGGCTTGTGATGAATGGGGGGACTTGGGTCAGATGAGTGAATGGAGGCCGTTGCTCCGACGTAGGTCTGACAGTGCTGTATTCCGAGAAGCACATCATCCGAGCCCAGACCTGCATGCGAAACAGATCACGTGACAAATTCGACATCGTAAATGTATGTCAGTCCGTCACACGTGTATATATTAAAGAAGCTAATTTGTTTTTAATTTCGAATAACACTGAACTAATACAGTAGGATCACCAATGATGAAATTAAAATAATGATTTTCTCGATCCTTAGTTTTTCGAAGGCGTATCAAATAATCGTCTTCTCTAGCGCCATGAAACAGGTACGATATACATATATATGAGAATGCTAAGTTACAAAACTGTCAACTGTCATCCACTTTATCAAGATAAAAAAACTGGATTCAGTTTTCCAGCCCTCCGGCCTCAAGAACATGTGAGACAATTATAGTTGAAAACAGCCTCACAAATATATACGTTATTCTACAATACCACCCCGTGAGTCGAGAACCCCCTAGTCTGGAAACCCGGCTAACCGGGCGATAACCGTTAGGAATATCTACATGCATGTAAAGACCTTACCCTGTAGCAATGATTCGTTTATCCGGATATGTGTTAATGTGGACGATTTCACGGGAGAAGAACGGGCCGGATTAACGAGGTTGCAATGTTTATTCAACGGAGTATCAGTATGTATTATATGCTCATCTGTATATATGGATCAAAACGATAATTCAAAATATATACACAGAAACCGGGTTGATCTGGAGTGAAGGTTTCCCTAGTAATCGTCCAGAAGGCGGGAAGTCTGGTTTAATGAAGTTTGGAATAATAAGGTACATTATAACATGATTGATTTCCATCAATATATCTGAGTTTTGTCAATGAAGGACTTATAAAATATAATTGTGATATAAGTCATCATTGTTTGAAATCCTTCGCGTTAGATATTTCAAATCATAATTTAGAGGTATCAAATGAAAGTTGACATTTTCAGTGAAACACACCTGTTTCTTAAAAATTAGACAAACCTAATGTGTTGATAATTTTTATATATATCATCATTGATTTGAATGCATTCGCGTCAACGAGGTTTGAACTGCATAATTCACAGGTATCAAATAAAAGTTTTAAAATACAATGAAACTTTCTTAGTACGAACTGAGTTGTCCGAAACCTCAACTGACGCAGTATTACTCTTAGGAACATCTACATAAATATAAATCAACATTACTACTGAACTATTACTAGTTTATCCGGAAATGTTTTATTCCGATTGCTCTCCGTGATAACAGTACCGTTCGGATTTAATAGGTTTCAAATTTCTGAGGGCGTTAAGGTCCATTTTACCATGATCAAATTGGCTGCGAAATATGGTCGTGAGTGTATGTGTGGTAAAAACATGGGTTGGGTTTAATATATTGCGTAGGCTGGGATTTAGACTTAACGGATCATCAGTAATCGCATTTGAGAAAAGTCTGTCACTGTATTTACTCCATGAATGAATGTCATCAATATACTTGTTAGACGCGTACAATATATATGTATTACAGCTACTTTGTAAGCAACATAATTGTTATAATAAGCCTTCTAAGAGAGATGAGCGGCCCTCGTGAAGGTTCACCTGAATCATCATATCAACTGTATTGTGATGTCCACCGTTCCACGGACGTCACAGAATACAATGAAACCTCGTTAATCCAGGCGGTGTTCTCCTGCAATGGTTCGGATCAACGGGTTTCTAGATAAACAAATCTTTGGGACGTTGGAATGTCTCAGTGTTTATTTCACACTCCAGCGCAGTGATGACGTAACCATAACGTTACTGCCACGTGCGATTTGCGTATTTGCATATTCTCTTGCCTGTAAAACAAATGGGCTAATACTGAAGTCAGAGGAGTCTTCCAGCGCGATTAAAAGATTGTTTTGCTTAATAATTAAGATATCCTACTAAAACTACAATAAAGCTTTCCACATTAAAGTGACGTATCGCTGGCTATCCTAAGAGCCACGATGTCTGCCCCCATGGGTATATGTCTGGTGTCCCCCGCCGTCATATTGCTGGAATATTGCCAAAAACGGTGCAAAACCATACTCACTGACTCGATGTCTGTACGTGGAATGTTGTAACCGTTATAAACAAATCAGAAATACGCAATGGAAATGGTTTTCACGTTGTTGTTTTTTCTTTGTGAAAGTTCATTTCAAGGAATGCATTTATTTAAATATGTAGACTGTTTACTAAAATGGGAGATAAAGATGTATGATGTGACGAATCGTCAGGGATGCTGGTGATTAGCGCTCACGAGAGTTTGACAATGCGCGCTGTATAACGTGAAGAGATCATTCCGATACAACACCTGGTGACGGACTGGCGACACAAGTATGGTATTGGGAACTATAGGATGGTTTGTGGAAGGCGTGATTCAGTGACCATGCGTTAACATACACTTACGATAGTCACAGTTCACATACTTTAACACACACTTACGATAGTCACAGCTACCACAGTTTAACGCAGACGTAAATAGTCCAAAGCGAGAGAGTGAATGAAATGTTTTTGACAATATCCAAAATATCGACACCAAAGAATAGTGTAAGAAGTCGGCAGTCTCGGCTATGTCGGTCCAGTCTTTAATAGCAAGCGTTACTGACGCGTTACTAGCCCACAACAGATCCACCCAAATGATATGAGCTTTATGTTTCCAGTTGACTGAAGTTAGGCTTGGGGCTAGGAGTGAGGCCATTGACCCACCTGGCATTCGTTATAGTAGCCCCCGACCCAATATGTTCTTGGCACCATTCATTTTGTGGTTTTCTATACACATGTGAGCATTTGTAGCAATATTAGAACAATACTTTAGAACACAATATGTGTCGTTTAATGAAACGAGTTCACTGAACTGAAAACTGATTCTATTGGTAATTAACGAAGGTCTGAAAATTTCCGAAAATTCCATATTACATTTCTCTTATTGAATTTTTAATTTAATTCACACCGACACAGCTTGAGCCGACAAATTATTTCAGTTAATATCACGTGTCTATTTAATGTGGGAGGAAAGCCCGAAGTGATACAGATCTAAAACGTTTACTACTTTGGTGAAAACCACGAGCACGGACATAGTGCTGACAAACCAAGAATCATAATCAGGGAAAATCAGGGATTCGAACCCACGATCATAAGAAGCTGCACGGCGAATTAGGGGTGCTATCTGTGCTTCACCAACCCAACCCTCAAAACGAGGGTGGGCGTGGACCAACAGAAAAAAAGAGATCCGTTTCTAAATTTAACTACATTCTAAAGTTTAACTTTCTTCCCAAGTCAGTAAACGTTTAACGTCGTCTTGATACACTAGTGGTTAATGGTGTTATCAAGGGCCCATGACGTCGGGGTGCGACACCCGATCAGCCACACATTGTAACCATCCGATCCTACACATTATTACCACTTGCTCCAATACGTTTAGACGTATGTTGTGAAACCCGTGAAGATCCGGGGTGGAATTGCTCTTCAGCAATCCGTGCTTGCTGTAGAAGGCGACTATGCTTGTCGTAAGCGTCGACTAATGGGATCGGATGGTCAGGCTAGCTGACTTGGTTGTTGCATGTCATCGTATCCCAATTGTGTGGATCGATACTCATGATGTCACTCACTGGATTATTTGGTCCAAACTCGATTATTTACAGACCGCCGTCATATATAGCTGGAATACTGCGGCGTTAAACAACAAACAAACAAAACAAAAGACGTCTCTTGTAAGAAGAATGGAATATTTGGATCCTATTCTGTCCCTGAATGAATTGAAAATTTAAGTTTGAGTAATGTTATCTTATGCCACAGGCAACAGTATTCTAGCTTTGTAACGATAGCCATGAAATAATCGATTTGGTTCCAGACAAACCAGTGATTGATAATATCAGCAACGTCGCCCGGGTTTGATGACCCGCCATCAACAAAGTCACCGAGACCAACCACCCGAGCAAATATTAAGTGGCTGTTTACGACAAGAGTGCTGGCGACTTATTCAAACCCGGGTCCACATGGCTGTTGCGTTTATGTAATAGCATGCACTAAGGACATATACTAAACCGCAAAAGAAACGTCTCCCCAAGTAAAATTGCATGAAAAGTTTTCATTTTAAATATCTGGGTAATTTTTGTCAAAATTTCTAAAATTTAACATTATCTTGTCTGGAAAAATGAAATTTGATGGTAAAAAACAAAGCAGATGACATTAAAACCGATCGCCCAAATGCATCACGGCAACGGCCATGGTAACCCGATGCACGTGAGTTCCGTGCAATTTGAAATGCACATGTGTTACCCCATTTCTTACCCTATAAAAATCCACCCAGATCAGATAACATTCATTCGTTATTGAATTGCTACCACATCCCAAGATTGACAAGAAATTAGCGACACCAAGCCCTTGGACGATTGCAAGCTGGACAAACGCCCGGCAAGTAGCCAATGCATTTCAAGTCCACGTAAGGAACATATACAGGCTCCAGCAACGGTACAATACTACAGATGACCGACCACGTAGTGGAAGACCAAGCGTCACCACCCGACGTCAGGATCGTCAGATTGTGCGACAGCATCTTCAAGATCGCTTTGTTACTGCTGCGGAAACTGCTCGACACACCATGGGGACACACGGGCGACAACATTAGTGCGGACACCGTGCGTCGACGATTGACGAGCAGACACCTCCACTGTCACAGGCCACACCGAGGACCCATTCTGACACCACGTCATCGCTGGGATCGTCTTCAGTGGGCAACACAGCACCAGCATTGGCGCCACCAGCAGAGGTGAAGAGTCCTCTTCTCAGACGAGAGCCGTTACTGTATTTCAACAGCAGATGGGAGAGAGAGAGAGAGAGGGTCTGGCGACGCCGTGGGGAACGTTATTCGGATGCTCGTGTTGTTGAGAGAGATTGGTCTTGCACGGAGGGTCGGCCCCGTGGTCTTCCAGAACATCGGTCCAGGGAGAGGCAATGGTGTCACAACAGTTCGGTACATTGATCAAGCCTTGAGACCACACGCAATACTTCATTTGGCACGTCGCCGCAAGCACGGGTTTCAGCATGATAACGCCCGTGCACACACTGCGAGAGCAACAAGGGACTTCCTCCAGCAGAATGGCATCAGAACCATGCAGTGGCCTGCCCTCAGTCCCGATTTTAATCCTATTGAGCACCTGTGGAACGAGATTCAAAGACGGCTGAATGACGTCCGACCAAGGCCGACAACTGCAGCTGAACTGCGTCAGGCGTTCCTCAGAGTGTGGGCTCAAGTGCCTATGGCCTTTATCAACCGTCTCATCCATTCCATGTATTGACGTTGTACGGCAGTCATCAATGCACATAGCGGACACACGAGACACACAGAGACTAGTGTTGTGTTCCACTCTAAGAACATTTGACACTTTAATTTCAACTATATATGTCTCATTTCACTGTATGTCTACAGTGTTAGGACAAATAAGGTTTCTCATATATCTATCCATGGTGACGTTTTCCGGTTCAGTATACAATGGTGTATACCAAGACTGATCACGTGACATGTGGCATGACGCACAAGGAAAACGTGACATGAGCAAAACGAGCCACCCGACACATATTATGCAATCAGATCTGACGCACATCGAGAAATAGGCCAAACAAATACCCAGGTGAACCTGTGTTGTCCCCGTCATCTGATTCAACATAAGAAGCCTGATACAGCATCATGCACATGGGCTTCTGAGCAATATTCAGTGTTGCCTAACTTACGATTTAGCATAGAACGACTATCGAAGTCTGTCAAAGGATTTCGACTAAAATCTCATTGTGTATGAAGTGTCATGGGGTATGTTTGGTTTACATCAGGCCATGTGCGTTTGTTTAGTGTCGGTGTTAAGGGCGTAGCAGGGTGGGTTGGGCAGACTCTGTGACCTCGTTGTATCTCAACTGCTACCTGTAAATGATAGTCTCGACAATGTTAACCAGTGGACAATACACTGACCACCTATACAGTAGGTAGAATCTTTCATGGACCACTATACAGAAGGTAGAATCTTACACGGACCACCTATACAGTAGGTTGAATCCCACACGGACCACCTATACAATAGGTAGAATCCGACACGGACCACTATACAGTAGGTAGAATCTTACATGGACCACTAGACAGTAGGTAGAATCCCACACGGACCACCTATACAATAGGTAGAATCCGACACGGACCACTATACAGTAGGTAGAATCTTACATGGACCACTATACAGTAGGTAGAATCCCACATGGACCACTATACAGTAGGTAGAATCTTACATGGACCACTATACAGTAGGTAAAATCCTACACGGACCACCTATACAGTAGGTAGAATCCTTCATGGACCACTATACAGTAGGTAGAATCTTACATGGACCACTATACAGTAGGTAGAATCCTTCATGGACCACTATACAGTAGGTAAAATCCTACACGGACCACCTATACAGTAGGTAGAATCCTTCATGGACCACTATACAGTAGGTAGAATCCTTCATGGACCACTATACAGTAGGTAGAATCCTTCATGGACCACTATACAGTAGGTAGAATCTTACATGGACCACTATATAGTAGGTAGAATCCGACACGGACCACGATACAGTAGATAGAATCCCACACGGACCACCTATACAGTAGATAGAATCCCACACGGACCACGATACAGTAGATAGAATCCCACACGGACCACTATACAGTAGGTAGAATCCGACACGGACCACCTATACAGTAGATAGAATCCCACACGGACCACTATACAGTAGATAGAATCCCACACGGACCACCTATACAGTAGGTAGAATCACACATGGACCACGATACAGTAGGTAGAATCCGACACGGACCACCTATACACCGATCCGATACCAGATTAAACAGCTCCAGAGTTTAGACACTGATTATTTATTATGGGTGTATGTGTGAAATGTGTTTACAATGTTAAAATACAGGGTTCAGCAACAGATGATACAGTCCTAGCTACTCCCGCAGCTAGGCAAGCTATCAATGTATATAAACACGGTATCGTTTCAAATCCCCAAATACTAAACCAAAATCCTTTGTGCATATAATGACAACATACCAGGAACTATCTGAATAGTATGTTTCATCACGGACCTATATAACCTTACGAAACACAACAGATAGCCTCTGGTCAGCTCCGCCGCCGCGCTACCGCAAAATGTTAAATATATGCCCGTGTTTTATGTCCTGCCATTGTGTGGAATACATACATGACACTAGCTCTATGATAAACCAGCCTGGCCCAGCGTTAGCCTACCCAACTATAGAACGCATGCAAGAAGTAGGATCGTGTTGGTGACGGTTCTCGCAATCTATGGAGCATGTAAAGGGCCACATTCCACAGAGTGCATGTATCTATTATGAGAGCGCCTCAGCTTGGGTTACATGCATTGCATCAGCGCGCCACATTTACCCCGCTATAGCGCGATCAAGACCCATCAGTGAACCGACCCATGAGCTCAGCAATATTTCATAATCCACATGCAACCATCACACTTTAAGTACATATACATATGAAGTTAAGCCATCAAATGTTTAGGAAGACACCATACGTGCTGGGGCCTGTTCAAGTTTCTGCGTCAATGCGTTCTATGTTATGTATTCTGCACAGATTCAATCGTATGTAAACAAAGCACGTTGTTTATGGAATTTTCCCGTTTTTCTATACTACGCTCGGCAAGCAATACGTTGCGTAAAGACGGACAGCTGACACCACGTGACTACAGCTGCCGTATAAGGCTGACGTCTACACGTGAGTTTAACGCCGCTTTGAAGACTAGTTTCAGTTATATCACGGCGTGTCAGCTTGACGTGGGCGGACAGCACGAACTGATGCAGGTCTTAGACGTTAACCACTTTGTTAAACCCGCGATAATGTGTGGGTATGGTGCTGACAAATCATGCAAAAATCTGGGATTCGAACTCAGGATCATAGGTTTCTGGCACGCCTTGAACTACTCGGCCACCCGTGGGCCTGGCTGAGTGTATAATATATGTATGTTTCATAGAGTTTTGTTGCCTATGTTTTCCCTTGTTTGGTTTGTATAACGGCATTGAGTATATAGGCAAAATATCGAGTCCATTGCCACTCTCACAGCGTTAGTGTGTGCGATCGAGGTAATTGAGGAATTGAGGCCATTTTGGCCCAGATGATCTGACTATTTTAAGAATAGGACAAAACGTTTAGAAATTGTTATGAAAATTATCAGACGTATTCATTTAAATGAGAACTTGACTTTGTTGATTTCAACAAATGAATGTTTGGACATATTAGAACACTATAAGCATAAACAATGATAAATTTGTCAAAAACTTGATTTTGGAGGTTTTCGTGAAGCGAACATTCTAATATTTGAACATAAGCAAGTCTGTTTTTCATAGGCGATGAAGGTAAAACCACTACAGACCTACGGTGAAACATCGTCTTTGGGAACGGACCTGCATTTACTTAGACTTCCATTAGAAGTTCCAAAACTCGGTTTCTTCATTCATCATAACCCTACATATGTTTTTGATCATGTCAGAAATCCAAAACTTGCAACTGTAGGAATTTAAACATGTCTTAGGAACCGTCCATTTGAAAATTCTTGAAAAAAATAATTATGTTTCAGACTTTTGAAAAAGAAAACTTTCCAGAAGTTACATTGATGCAAGGTGTTTTTCTCAACAACAAATTCAGGCTTATAATTTCAAATAATAAATTATCTGGTTTTGTAGCTGTAGATGAAAAAAATATCTAATCTCGATGCAACAGCTGAGTGATACCTTTCACATCCCATACACTGATAACCTAGCCCCGCTCCAAGGCTGCACTGAAAGAAAAGTCCGTGGATGTGTAGTAATTCTGGCCTCCTAATAGGCAAGTCTATATATGTGAACATTATTCGTATAGGGACAATTTCTTATTAATTACATAATCTAGAAAATATGATTGAAACTCATAACTATTGCCTTCAGAGACTTGTGCAAGTCTAACTAATGACCCTCATGTGTCAATGGTGTGCTGCATATATACGTAGTCATAGGTGGCCCAGTGACTAAAGAAGTCGCATATCGATGTGCACGTGTACAGACGCCGCTCACTATTTCAGCATCTAGTGATGTCCCCGTCGTTTTGTTGCTGGAATGTTTTCAAATCCAGCGTTAACCCATCCTAACTCACTCACTCCTCCCACATTTAGCTGATTCGCAGTGGTGTAACCGAAATACTCATCAAAGCTGCGTTGTATGAGACGTCGAGTAACACCTAATGTCTGTAATGAACATATTGAATAAAAGAAACCTAGTTGTTTCATTATATTTAAAACATAATAAAAGGGAACCTTTCTTCATTCCTGAAACTACAGTAATCTAGACTTGACAAATATTTTAGGCTTGCATGGGCTGTATTTGATATATTTGTTTCATCGTCAGTATGACTGTAAGATGCGACTAACGGAATCGGAAAGTTAGGCTCACCTACTTGTTTGTGCATCGTATCACAGTTGAGTAAATCAATTGCGTGAATCGCTGGATTGTCTGGACCAGATTCGATTATTTACAGACCACCTTCATATAGCAGAATAAGACATTAAACAACATACAATCAAAAACACACAAACAAACAAACAAATCAATGCTGCGCTCCCCTTCGTCACTCACGGGCGCACTTGATGAAGAACCTAATGCCCAAATAATGATAAGCATTAAAATACATTATATCGTCAGCTGTTGTAAACCTACGCATTTCTTTGAATAAGTATATTAATAAAAATGAATATTTCTGGAGAGAGTCAACTCCTATGGTATTAAGACATGTTCAAGTACGAGTCTAGGTAGCTAAACAAGCGGTTATCATCTTCAGCCCGCACTGATCAGTTTTGTCTTGACTGCATTGCTAATGCATTTCAGCGTAACGAACTTCTTCCTACCCCGTTTGTATGTAGCTCTTCAGTGTGTGTATAGATCCATGCACCATGTCAATGACCCCAGTCTGTCTCAGAGTCCCTAAGTCATATTAGTTTCCCTTCCGCCTAGCCTTTACTATAATACAATAGATCTAAATGAAGCAAGTCTAGATTATCCACATGACAATATGAATCTCAAATCTCACTGGGGCTCCTTTTCAATTTTTTAAATATATTTTTTCAAACTTACATATTTTCAGAGACTAAGCGTTACTCTACAATGACCCTACAATCACGGCCTTTATGTCGGCATCTACACCTCCACGACGATGACTCCTCAATCATTCCCCGTCAGCAAATAATCAAGAAATATCTATCTAGATCAAGACATCAATACACATCTATAAATACAGATCTATGTCAGTATATATATCGATGCTAAAATATGAGCATGGGTGTTCCGTATTAAAACTCGACCGCCTCCGTGGTCTAGTGGGAGAGCGGAAGTTTGGGGGTACGATCCCCGGCCGCGTCATATCAAAAGACATTTAAAGATGGTACTTGATGTTACCCTGCCTGGCACTCGGCACTAAGGAGCTAAAATATGGACTCATCGGCACGGAGTCAGTATACTGTCATGTTTGATGTATAAGGATGTGTTTTGCAACGGAATTATGAACCCTTTTTATTTCACATTTATGTCGTATAATGTCACGTGATAGCAACAGAGAACACGCTGTATGAATATATACTTCGTTAAATATGGTGACATATAGGAATTAGCATGTGTTAAATCTGTTTGCTGGAGCATGCCGGTAACAGGGCATTTGCCGTGTAATTATAGTCAATCACCTATATATTATATTGTCTTCCCCCATGCATCGTCATTTCAGAGCACTCAGGAATCCCAGTGGAACACCGCATATTGTTACAATCATCCGAGATAACTGGCCAATCACAGACGTTCAATTCGCCTCACGCGCTGTATCTGCGCATGCGTCCCGCGCACCTGTCTGTAGACAGTACGTCTGACACACGTTCCATGTTGACATGGCAGAACATGCTGCAGATGTTGAGGCAAATATCGATCTCACGTTTTCTGCAGGTTATCACTTGTTGGGGATGCTGACGACAGAGGGAGCTGTTAACATGATGGCGTGAGACACGCGCGGAGCTCGAGCGATGATGCAATCTTTAACGATATGCGGTTTTAATGATGGTGTGCCCAGGTTTCGCCGTCTAAGATCGGTACATGGCCTCTGCTGAGATATATTGAAGGATCGCATAGGGAAGGCTTGGGTCGTTGTATTTGGATGAGATTATACCCCCCCCCCCCCCCCCCCCCCCCTTTCTCTTTTCCGGTCCTAGTTTGTATATATATATAGATATATATAAAAGCAGGATTAATTAACCATCCTTGACTGAAACAAGATGATTAGCCTTTACGCTGAATGCTCGTTCCTGTTCAGCAATCTATTTACATATAACAGGAAACAAGGTACCGTTATAGATAATAATAATAAAACCGACATTTAATATCATGTTCATAAGGTTGGACGGAGCTACCAGGAAGATTGGATCACGTGTTAGATAAACCGTTCTTGGGATGAACTGATTTCACCTCCGGCCCGGATTCTGTATTGAATACAAAATAGAAGGATGTAGTTTCAAGGAAACTCTTTTATGTTCACACACAAGTGGTTCGATATTAGTGATTGCACAAGTTACTCGTGTAGTAGTTATAAATCCATTCAGATGCAATGGAATCCAGTGTATATGACAGTTATTTCAACCTGTAGTATCTGCTAACATTCTGAATGTCAATGATGCATGTTCCGCCTATATAATGTAGAGCATGTTATGATCATAAAGCGATGGGGAGACCTCAGCACAGGGTTTCATTGCGGAAAAAAAAGAATGTTAACTCACTCTATCTTTTAAAGCAGTCTATCAGTACAAGCAGTAACTTTTGCGATTCCACCTATTTTCATTTATTAGTGAGTTTTACAATTTGAGAAATATTCCGGACAGTGGGGAACACCAGAATAGGGCTTCACACGTTAAATATATTATTGAACATGGAGGGTCATTATTGTTGTATCTGTTGAGTATGGGAATTGTACAAAGCGATGGACATATTCTCTATATATTAATATCAAGTACGTTATGTATCCATATATAGCTAGTAATTGGGAGACACAGTCACATATACCATTACGCATGAATTATACATCCCTGGGCTGCCCGATGGCAGGTTTGATCACGTGACTGATTGGGTTCACTCGGGTCCACTCGGCTTTTCCCGCTACCAAAACAAAACATAGGGTTGTGGTTCACTGCGTAACGCCGTGTTGTTCGTGTTAAATGATGTCCGTTGTTGGAGGTTGTTCTGTGCTTAATAAAATGACGTGTACACTTTTATTTGAGACAAAAAACAGGAGGAAAATACAAATTATATACGGTTCAAGACAGCCAACTTGTGAGTGAGTTAGGTTTCTGTTCATGATTATCCCAATCATACAGTCAATATTGCACTAATTGTAATATCTCGAGTGAGGGAGTTTGGTTTAACGCCGCTTTTAAAATTATTCCACTTATATCACGGCGTGTCAGCTTCATGTGGGAGGAAGGCCCTAAGTGATGCAGGTCTCAGACGTTTACCACCTCGGTGAAACCCACGAGCACGGGTATGGTGCTGACAAACCTAGAAACATAATCGGGGCGAACCGGGATTCGAACCCACAATCATATGCTTCTGGCGTGCCCAAGGGACGCAACTCTGCACAACGAATTGCGGCGCCTTAGACGACTGGGCCACCCGTGCCCCTTTCTAACCCTGATCTTCACGGGTATGATGGGTAGGTAGATAAGGGGGTAAGTGCACGAGTGGGTACGTTGATGTCTGGTGTAGGTGTAGATAGGTATAATCACACTATAAGATGCATGCTTTACCGCTACCTGCACGCAGTTGCACCAGTACGATCAATACATCCGATGGCAATGACCCATGTGTTTTACGGTTGGTTAATTAAACGATTATTCCCACAGTATAATAGACAACGACAGTGAGGTTGGTTGAGTGTACTGTCATCGACCGACGTTTGACGTCGTGCGGGGTAGTGGTTGTTTCAACTGCATTTCAACCCAAACAAACAAACAAACAAGAAGATATAAAAACAAAACCAGAAGCAGCGACCAGATGGTGACACCAAAGGACGGTCTTGAAATGACGTGACAGAACTGATTTCCGTTTGGAAGATACATATGTACCATGAACTTGATAAGGACTTCAAAGGTGTGACACATTTTTTCAAAATGTTTTACCATTTGAATCAATCCACACAAAACCTATATTAGAATGTATCTATGGTAAAATCTTGTTAGAAAACAGAGCCATGAAGTTGGCCGAAGTATCATCGTCCTGTTGATATTGATATGTACTGTAAAACATGTATTTAGATATAAACATGTTTAGGAATGTGCTTAAATCATATATGGTATACATATTTGGTGTCTTCTATCTAAAGATGTTTAGGGTTTCAATACATGTCATGAGCTGTCGCTCACAGCCTCAACACCTCCTTAACAACATCCCATAATATAAACACAACATCCCATAATATAAACACAACATCCCATAATATATACACAACATCCCATAATATAAACACAACATCCCATAATATATACACAACATCCCATAATATAAACACAACATCCCATAATATACACACAACATCCCATAATATAAACACAACATCCCGTAATATAAACACAACATCCCATAATATATACACAACATCCCGTAATATAAACACAACATCCCATAATGTAAACACAACATCCCATAATATAAACGCAACATCCCATAATATATACACAACATCCCATAATATAAACACAACATCCCATAATATATACACAACATCCCATAATATAAACACAACATCCATAATATAAACACAACACCCCATAATATACACAACATCCCATAATGTAACACAACATCCCATGATATAAACACAGCATCCCATAATATATACACAACATCCCATAATGTAAACACAACATCCCATAATGTAAACACAACATCCCATAATATATACACAACTTCCAATAACATAAACACAACATCCCAAAATATAAACGTGTTTCGAATTAAAACATTTTACATTCCATACATGTTTTAACCCTATGTTTACACCAAAGGGAATATCAATGTGTATAATTCTAATAATCTGACGTTTAGAATTTAAACATGTCAAATATGGATAAGATGTGTAATATAATTATATTGAAATTAGATGTGCAGATCAGAATAGTAGTCACTTCAAAAACATATATACCACCAGGGCTTCCAACGAACTTAATACAATTTTAACACAAAAATGCAAATATAAATCAAACTAAGTTAAATGTGACTAGGAAAATTGACATTTGAGACTAAAGTGACGGCAACAGTCTCCGTAGCACAAGTGGCAGCGTGAAGGACGACAAATCAAGATGTTGCGGGTTCAAATCAAGATGTTTCAGGTTCAAATCAAGATGTTTCAGATTCAAATCAAGATGTTTCAGGTTCAAATCAAGAGGTTGCGGGTTCAAATCAAGATGTTTCAGGTTCAAATCAAGAGGTTGCGGGTTCAAATCAAGATGTTTCAGGTTCAAATCAAGAGGTTGCGGGTTCAAATCAAGATGTTTCAGGTTCAAATCAAGATGTTTCAGGTTCAAATCAAGAGGTTTCAGGTTCAAATCAAGAGGTTGCAGGTTCGTATACCGCCGATGTTTATAAATTGTTGTATTAATAGATTTGTTGTTTCTGTGTGACTTGTCATACAGAAACCGGAAGCTGACAATAGAAGTATTCTGATTACTACGTAAGAACTTCAACTTTTAAGTAGCCCCCCCCCCCCCCCCCCCCATACTTCTATATCCCCATTCAGCGCTAAAACATATAGAAAGCGTGCATTCACATTACCTACAATTAATTTCAAGAGGGTATACGGGTTTTACCCACAATTGGACTCGAAACACATTTCTCTGTCAAACAAAACCTAAACATGTTTAGACCTAAACACGTCACCATAGGGGACAAGCAACGGTTTCCGGTATGTGTACATCTCAATACCGCCAGGGGGACATGTGCTTCACCCTAGCGTCTGTCTAAGCCTCCGTCCAGGTATGTCTAGAATACACCGGACACATCCACATAACCTCCAATCTGTCTATATACGACCATACATACATGCCAAATTGTCACATACTGTGCGGACCAAATTCATCGATCAACTTGCTGAAGTCGTTGAACTGAGTGGGTGTGGTTTTACGCCGTTTTAGTAATAATCGACCAATATCACAGCGGGGGACACCCGAAATGAGACTTGACTCCCTGGGTCGTCGGTGCGACGAGCGAAGATTAAACCACAGGGCTACACCCAGCCCTAAAAGCACTGGAAGGTGCATGTAGAAACAATGAAACTCTCTACTGCGGACCCTGCTTGTCCGGAAACCTTTCTTTTAGACGACCCTGTTCCGAAAGTCTTTGGTAATTCTGAAGAATATTTCCTTCCCCAATAGACACATTTGTTATTCCGGACAATTTCGTTGAGATTTACGAGGTTTTAATGACGATCACTGGGTATGTATATAATCGGCTGAATAACATCGTGTACATTAAAATTGTATGAGTCGATGTTGTTCAGTGTGTAGCGTTGCTATATTACTGCATATTGATGATATATAGGTATTGCTACACCAGGTTGTGATAGCAGCTGTGTAGTCCCGCCCCCGCACCTCAGTCTATTACATCTCGTTGACAATATTATGTCCCCAGTCCTGGACAGGAATTCATCTTTTCAACAAATATCGATCTATCTGTACATTTATTGGTGTTTGGTCATGTCAAGGCGATGATTGAAACCGTTTGCTCTTTGTTTCGTGAATTACAACGGAAAATACTAGGTGACGTATGCGTCTAGAACAGTCTAACCTATTATGAAAAAATATGCGGCATGATAGACTTAGATAAAATATAAGCAGAGCTACATATTGTTGCGTTTCGGCGCCGCGGTAGAGGTGAATGGTTAAAAATGGTTACTGAACGAAAAATAAGAACGTTTGTACATGGGTCTAAGAATATGTCTACCGTTTGGTGACTATCATGTTATGAAAGTTAGAGTTGAAACTTAGTTTAAAACTTTAACCATCTTAATATGTCAATGGCCTGAATAAAGTATATGTACATCTGGAGTAGGGAACAAACGGGACAGACAATGTCTTATGAGGTTAAGGCCTTTGAACATTATTTAAGTTACGTTTGGGCTTGTTAGAATGACAGTGTCTGAAACGAAATATTGTGAGACTTGTTTCGTTGAACTGTTTTGCAAAATATAATAGAAAGGAGCACAGATAATCTCATCATTGTGTGCTTGTATCCGAAGAAATCTAGACTTGCCAAAGTATTGTAGACTTGCTTGCGATTTTACGGATATATTATTTCAGTGTCTGTATGAGGGAGTAACGGTGTATCAGCTTCACGTCGGAACAAAATCGCATCTCGTGAGCGTTTTTGAAACCACGACACTGACAACCTGAGAAGCATAATCAGTCCCTATCTAGCATTTGAACCTGTTATTTGCTTATCTTGGTACGGCAAAGCGGCGCAACTCTGCACAGCGAACTCCGGCCATTTGCTCGCCCAAGTCTAATAAGTCAGCGGGGTAAATGAACTTTGCTGGGTTGAGGATTTCAGGAATAATAGGAAACTCAAACAAGAGTACACGCTTCTTGAACAATTCATTCTTTTACATACAATGTAGAAAATATTGAATGTGAAACGAATGAGTGACAAGCGATGACTTGGCTGCCCCGCCATCCCATGACGTGCTGGGATATAACTTAAATACTGTTCAAAGCGGCGTTAAACCCAACTCAATCCTTCATTTCAAACCTCTGAATTTTAAAGAGAAAACAAAACAAAATGTCCACAACTCTCCTAAATTTGTAAATGGTTATCAAAAGTTATGGGCAGGTATTATGGAGCATTGGCGTTGTTTACTTGTATTTTGACAAATTGAAAACCTTAATTTCTCTGAAAACAAGAAGCACTTCAATCAATTTGACGACAGAATATAGGTCCGCGAAACTGTTCGATCGAACACGCCCATACACAGCCACTCGCACCATCAGCACCTGTGGACGTCGGTTCGCGCGTATGAAAATCGATCTGTACAGTCCTCCCACACCTAGACACCGACACACCACGTGTAGCATCGTCATACAAATGCTGCAGTGTGATTGGCCAACCACCGTCAGCTGACCCAACGCGTGAGGTCTGTAATATTTTATGAAATGAAATTATGGGACTTGCCATATCATGTCATCTGAGAGGTCATCTGCAGCGGTACGCCATCTGGCGGAGTCGGCAGAAGGTACTGCCGAATGTCTCACGCGACATCATAAACGGATAGCGATGGCGTGACAGTGCCGTTGACGTCACAGGCCATTGGTGCAACAGTTTATCATTATTTAATCAATATTGAATTGATTCATATCATTCTGTAGTATTTTGTGGATTAGAAACAATAAATGAATGAACTATTCAGCTCATTCATTTATAGCTTATACTCCACTTTTCTTTATCTATTATTCATCAATCTTTCGACGATCTATTCCTTATTATTGTTGTACAACAAAAGCGCAGAGTTTACCAAATAAGCAATATCATGAATTGAAAGCGTGAAGAACGTAACCGTCAATGTACGACCAATAAAGTATCATTTTTATTGTCATGTTTTTAGATGTTTTCCTTGGCAGTGGAAGTCAAGACGCCATTGTTGACATATTTACTTAATAGTAGTCAAGACGGAAATAGTATCACTGTCCACACATAAATCAAGGACGTCATATTGCATTCAAGTGTACTGTAAACACAAACCTGCTAGTGTCGGTGATAGTACTGCATGCCCGTGCACTGTATACACAGAGCCGATAGAGTCGGTGATAGTACTGCATGCACGTGCACTGTATACACAAACCTGATAGAGTCGGTGATAGTACTGCATGCCCGTGCACTGTATACACAAACCTGATAGAGTCGGTGATAGTACTGCATGCACGTGCACTGCATACACAAACCTGAAAGAGTCGGTGATAGTACTGCATGCCCGTGCACTGTATACACAAACCTGATAGAGTCGGTGATAGTACTGCATGCACGTGCACTGCATACACAAACCTGAAAGAGTCGGTGATAGTACTGCATGCCCGTGCACTGTATACACAAACCTGATAGAGTCGGTGGTAGTACTGCATGCACGTGCACTGCATACACAAACCTGATAGAGTCGGTGATAGTACTGCATGCACGTGCACTGCATACACGAACCTTATAGAGTCGGTGATAGTACTGAATGCACGTGCACTGCATACACAAACCTGATAGAGTCGGTGATAGTACTGCATGCACGTGCACTGCATACACATAACCTGATAGAGTCGGTGATAGTACTGCATGCCCGTGCACTGTATACACAAACCTGATAGAGTCGGTGATAGTACTGCATGCACGTGCACTGCATACACAAACCTGATAGAGTCGGTGGTAGTACTGCATGCACGTGCACTGCATACACAAACCTGATAGAGTCGGTGATAGTACTGAATGCACATGCACTGCATACACAAACCTGATAGAGTCGGTGATAGTACTGCATGCACGTGCACTGCATACACATAACCTGTTAGAGTCGGTGATAGTACTGCATGCCCGTGCACTGCATACACAAACCTGATAGAGTCGGTGATAGTACTGCATGCCCGTGCACTGTATACACAAACCTGATAGAGTCGGTGATAGTACTGCATGCACGTGCACTGCATACACAAACCTGATAGAGTCGGTGATAGTACTGCATGCCCGTGCACTGCATACACAAACCTGATAGAGTCGGTGATAGTACTGCATGCACGTGCACTGCATACACATAACCTGATAGAGTCGGTGGTAGTACTGCATGCCCGTGCAATGTATACACAAACCTGATAGAGTCGGTGATAGTACTGCATGCACGTGCACTGCATACACAGACCTGTTAGAGTCGGTGGTAGTACTGCATGCCCGTGCAATGTATGCACAAACCTGATAGAGTCAGTCAGTGTGTAACATCAGTCAATGTATAACATCAGTCAGTGTGTAACATCAGTCAGTGTGTAACACCAGTCAGTGTGTAACATCATTCAATGTGTAACATCAGTCAATGTGTAACATCATTCAATGTGTAACATCAGTCAATGTGTAACATCAGTCAGTGTGTAACATCAGTCAATGTATAGCATCAGTCAGTGTGTAACATCAGTCAATGTGTAACATCAGTCAATATGTAACATCAGTCAGTGTGTAACATCAGTCAGTGTGTAACATCAGTCAGTGTGTAACATCAGTCAGTGTGTAACATCAGTCAATGTATCAAAAGGCAGGATGGTCCGTTGTTTTACTGGTACTGGCTAAAACGTAATGGATTGAAAGCAGTTTACTTAAATCCACTATTTTTAACAATTGAGAAGTCTTGAAACGTGTGTGTATCAAGTTACACACGGCAGATCATAGTGCATGTATACATTAAAACCCGAATACCCCCCTACCCCAACACCCCCACCCCATCCCCGTCCCACACACCCCGCCCACTCTCGAGAGCCACCCCAAAACCATGTGCTCCATCAATTCATACAACATGCGGCCCAGACTTTTTAATCATGGCAACACCTGCACACCTGTACACACCTGCAAGAGCATTCAGGGACACAATTGCAATTTGGCTCTCGGAATCCACTTCAACTTATAAATCTTCTTTCGTCCAACCTGCCTTCTCGTCATCCTTTTTGTAAACATACAGCATGCCGCGAGAGAGGCGCTTGAGTTCTTAAGTTGCGACTGATAGGATATATTGCCGTCCCGTGGCGTTGACACGTGACCTGTTTCTAATCTGGGATGTTTATATCCTAGTGAAGGCTTGTGAAGGTATGGGAAGCAGTGAGGTCACTCGAGTAAGTGAGTGAATGTGGATCTCTTAAAGGAGCTCGTCGAGTACCGATAAACTTCAGTGTTAATTTAACTTGTTTCAATACTGCTCTCGAAAATGTATCTTACGGCCAAGTCAATATTTATTTCTACCCTTTCGTTGTCAATTTAGCTGTTTGTTATTTGCAAGTACTTGTTTCGTGTATTCAATCGGAAATCCCCTTTAAGTTTATTACGAATTTAAGCCGGTAAATTTCGCAGCCCAATATGACAATGCATTTTTTTATTCTCTTGAAAATTCAAGATCAACCGAATTCAACATATGAATTTTCTAAGGCTTCACTTTCTGCTTTGAGCTGACGTTATTTCCCGATAAAAACTTGATTTTCAAGATACAAACTTGAATTTTCAAGATAATATTTTGAATTTTCAAGATAAGAATGTGAATTGTCACAATTAAAACATTTATATTGTGGCCCAAATGGAATTCCATACTAAAATGCTTGCTCAGTAAGTGACTCATGGTCCTAAAACTACCCTAATAAATCTTTGCAAAAAATAGTAATCTGTTCCGGAAAAAGAACCCAGCGGAATTCTACATAACACTATGGATTATATATTTAGATGAATTGTCCATAAACTCTACTCTAGAAGTACGTGACATTACTAAATAGTTGTATTCGCTGTCACAGGCAGTAATAACATAAAACACCCAATGTCACGGTGTAGCCACACTAGCTCAGACCACACATTCTTATTTTTCGGTTTACTCATTGAAATACAGTAATCCTGAAAATGTATTTTCATAATTATTTATTATTTAAAACAATATATAAAAAACAGCCAAAAGAAATCAAAGTTGAAAGAACTGTAAAAATACGAAGCAGTCTAAACAAAATCACCAAATTGCTTCCCCACTAAACCCACCTACGAAAACATGTCAAATAAAACAGATATTTCATTTTAATTGTTTTATTACGACCTGCCTAAGCTAAACTATGAGGTAAAAGAAAGTATACCGAGTAAGTTTTGATGTAGTTGAAAACTGAGACAACTGTTGTTAAATTTCATTGTGTCTATTTAACCATCACTCATTCATGCAACAGTTTGTTAAAAGTAATCTGTGGCTGGGTAATGTTGTATAAAAGTAATCTGTGGCTGGGTAATGTTGTATAGAAGTAATCTGTGGCTGAGTAATGTTGTATAGAAGTAATCTGTGGCTGGGTAATGTTGTATAGAAGTAATCTGTGGCTGGGTAATGTTGTATAGAAGTAATCTGTGGCTGAATAATGTTGTATAGAAGTAATCTGTGGCTGAGTAATGTTGTATAGAAGTAATCTGTGGCTGAGTAATGTTGTATAGAAGTAATCTGTGGCTGAGTAATGTTGTATAGAAGTAATCTGTGGCTGAGTAATGTTGTATAGAAGTAATCTGTGGCTGAGTAATGTTGTATAGAAGTAATCTGTGGCTGGGTAATGTTGTATAGAAGTAATCTGTGGCTGAGTAATGTTGTATAGAAGTAATCTGTGGCTGAGTAATGTTGTATAGAAGTAATCTGTGGCTGATTAATGTTGTATAGAAGTAATCTGTGGCTGGGTAATGTTGTATAGAAGTAATCTGTGGCTGAGTAATATTGTATAGAAGTAATCTGTGGCTGAGTAATGTTGTATAGAAGTAATCTGTGGCTGAGTAATGTTGTATAGAAGTAATCTGTGGCTGAGTAATGTTGTATAGAAGTAATCTGTGGCTGGGTAATGTTGTATAAAAGTAATCTGTGGCTGAGTAATGTTGTATAAAAGTAATCTGTGGCTGGGTAATGTTGTATAAAAGTAATCTGTGGCTGAGTAATGTTGTATAAAAGTAATCTGTGGCTGGGTAATGTTGTATAAAAGTAATCTGTGGCTGAGTAATGTTGTATAAAAGTAATCTGTGGCTGAGTAATGTTGTATAGAAGTAATCTGTGGCTGAGTAATGTTGTATAGAAGTAATCTGTGGCTGGGTAATGTTGTATAAAAGTAATCTGTGGCTGAGTAATGTTGTATAGAAGTAATCTGTGGCTGAGTAATGTTGTATAGAAGTAATCTGTGGCTGAGTAATGTTGTGTAGAAGTAATCTGTGGCTGAGTAATGCTGTATAGAAGTAATCTGTGGCTGAGTAATGTTGTATAGAAGTAATCTGTGGCTGAGTAATGTTGTATAGAAGTAATCTGTGGCTGGGTAATGTTGTATAAAAGTAATCTGTGGCTGAGTAATGTTGTATAGAAGTAATCTGTGGCTGAGTAATGTTGTATAAAAGTAATCTGTGGCTGGGTAATGTTGTATAGAAGTAATCTGTGGCTGAGTAATGTTGTATAGAAGTAATCTGTGGCTGGGTAATGTTGTATAGAAGTAATCTGTGGCTGAGTAATGTTGTATAGAAGTAATCTGTGGCTGAGTAATGTTGTATAGAAGTAATGAAGGCTGAAGTTAGAAATGATTTGCAACAGCACGACCTTTACAATGTTTGAAATGTAAAATTGTCGATATATGCAAATTTATTGAGTTTCAAAGATAACATTTATAACTTAAGAACTTTTCAAGTGAAAAACATGATTGATAAAATCAGCTGAGCGGTATATTTTTCTTTTCTTCTAAGTTTATTTACAAAAAATGTTCAAGTCTACTGTCATGCAAACATGTTATAAACAGAACGAACACTCAGGCATTATACACAAACATGTTACTGTAAAAATACTAAACACCATGCGGTCTAAATATAGTTAGCAAGTAGTTTCCCCACCACACCCACCTACTACATATAATACGTCAAAGAAAAATCAGTCTCGATTGTCTCCCGAACATATATTCCATTGGGCATAATAAACAAACCACTGAAAAACACGCCAAATACAAAATAAATATTCATTGAGATGATTTTTAAAATTTCGACATGCCTAAGCTAGTTGGTCAACAAAACATCCGTAAACATTACTATCAGGGTAACCTTAGGGCTGTGACCTACAGCTTAGAGGCCAATGCTATGTATATATCAATTTAACACCGAGAGCAATGTCATCTCAACTAGAGTGTATATAGCCGTATGTCACCATCTACCTGAGACGACGTTTGACCTCGTTTGACTTATCACATGTGACAGAATGAACCACTTGTGTATGGTAACACACTTGGCATACTGATAACTGGTGTACTGTGATCAAGGTGTGTGGTGGTCTAGGTGGTGTATAGACATGGGTGTAGTGGTGGTCTAGGTGGTGTATAGACATGCGTGTAGTGGTGGTCTAGATGGTGTATATACATGGGTGTAGTGGTATAGGTGGTGTATATACATGGGTGTAGTGGTGGTCTATGTGGTGTATAGCCATGGGTGTAGTGGTCTAGGTGGTGTATATACATGGGTGTAGTGGTGGTCTAGGTGGTGTATATACATGGGTGTGTGGTGGTCTAGGTGGTGTATATACATGGGTGTGTGATGGTCTAGGTGGTGTATAGCCATGGGTGTAGTGGTGGTCTAAGTGGTGTATATACATGGGTGTAGTGGTGGTTTAGGTGGTGTATATACATGGGTGTAGTAGTGGTCTAAGTGGTGTATATACAAGGGTGTAGTGGTGGTCTAGGTGGTGTATAAATATGGGTGTAGTGGTGGTCTAGATGGTGTATATACATGGGTGTAGTGGTCTAGGTGGTGTATATACATGGGTGTAGTGGTGGTCTAGGTGGTGCATATACATGGGTGTAGTGATGGTCTAGGTGGTGTATATACATTGGTGTAGTGGTGGTCTAGGTGGTGCATATACATGGGTGTAGTGGTGGTCTAGGTGGTGCATATACATGGGTGTAGTGGTCTAGGTGGTGCATATACATGGGTGTAGTGGTGGTCTAGGTGGTGTATATACATTGGTGTAGTGGTATAGGTGGTGTATATACATGGGTGTAGTGGTGGTCTAGGTGGTGTATATACATGGGTGTAGTGGTGGTCTAGGTGGTGTATATACATGGGTGTAGTGGTCTAGGTGGCGTATATACATGGGTGTAGTGGTCTAGGTGGTGTATATACATGGGTGTAGTGGTGGTCTAGGTGGTGTATATACATGGGTGTGTGGTGGTCTAGGTGGTGTATATACATGGGTGTGTGATGGTCTAGGTGGTGTATAGCCATGGGTGTAGTGGTGGTCTAAGTGGTGTATATACATGGGTGTAGTGGTGGTTTAGGTGGTGTATATACATGGGTGTAGTAGTGGTCTAAGTGGTGTATATACAAGGGTGTAGTGGTGGTCTAGGTGGTGTATAAATATGGGTGTAGTGGTGGTCTAGATGGTGTATATACATGGGTGTAGTGGTCTAGGTGGTGTATATACATGGGTGTAGTGGTGGTCTAGGTGGTGCATATACATGGGTGTAGTGATGGTCTAGGTGGTGTATATACATTGGTGTAGTGGTGGTCTAGGTGGTGCATATACATGGGTGTAGTGGTGGTCTAGGTGGTGCATATACATGGGTGTAGTGGTCTAGGTGGTGCATATACATGGGTGTAGTGGTGGTCTAGGTGGTGTATATACATTGGTGTAGTGGTATAGGTGGTGTATATACATGGGTGTAGTGGTGGTCTAGGTGGTGTATATACATGGGTGTAGTGGTGGTCTAGGTGGTGTATATACATGGGTGTAGTGGTCTAGGTGGCGTATATACATGGGTGTAGTGGTCTAGGTGGTGTATATACATGGGTGTAGTGGTGGTCTAGGTGGTGTATATACATGGGTGTAGTGGTGGTCTAGGTGGTGCATATCCATGGGTGTAGATGTGGTCTAGAAAGAAGCATGGGTTTGGCTGGGGATATGAGGGACCGACCGTTTAGTATTTCAGGTTGTTGGGGTGGTGGGTGGAGGGTATGAGTGGAATTGGATTTATCCTATTCGTGGTAAGCGAAGAGGTGCTTGAATGGAGGGAATGAAGTGTCAAGTTTATGTCGTGAGGTAGTTTCCAACTAGGCTCGTGTTGTGCCGGCTGGTGGTATGAGGGTGTTGACGTGGGCGTGTGACGGGTCAAGACTGTGTTGGGGTGTATTCATTGATGTGAGACGATGAAGGCCACGCAAATAATTCCTCTTCTCAAGCGGATGTGAACTTTGGCTTTTCTGTTGACAAATCACATTTGAATTTTGAGTTTGAAAGCATTTAGAAAAAAAACCGTGACGATAAGAAAGGCTTGCGTTCAATTCCACAATGATGATATCTTAGCAAACGGTTTTTTTAAACCGGAGACTTGTTAAGAAATTGCCAAATAGCAGGGATCAAAACTTTGACGTCAGTTTGTGGAGTGGCGTCTATCGTGTCAATAGGAATCAGAACAGCATTCAAAAATATTTCCAATAATGTTCAGGTTATCGGGTTTTCGCGCCAGTGGGGTCTTTTGGGCCTTGGAATCAAGAATGTTTTGTTACTGTTCAGTTTCGGCTTCAAAAAGATTCATTTTCTTCTGTGAAACGAAGCTTCTCAGGACATCCATCGAACAATTTGTTTGGGCAGTAAAAAGTGAGGGTAAATGATTTTTCGCTGTTTTTTTCTAGTACAAATTATTCATTTCAAAATTATTTGTGTCGCTGGAGATCCACGGGGTCATGTGATAAAACATAAACAAATAAACAAATAAAATATTGTAAATATAATAATTCTTGTTTAAATAACGAAAGTGAATTCAAGACAGGAATTGACGACAGAGCGTTGCAGACACCACTCGGTCAGTGTACTGGTCAGTGTACTGGTCAGCGTCCTTTGAATGTTCCGTTGTCCCAGATTTATTACAAATGGACGGGACTGCCCTGTCCGCACATCTGGGTCACATTGAACTCATTTTCCTGACCTTCAGGACAGTTTTGTTTGTTGGAAGTAGGCCAAAGCAGGCTTCAGGAACGCTGGGCCAGTGAAGCAGGTCAGAGCATATGGGCAATCACCCCCCCTCCCTCCCCCCCCCCCCCCCCCCCCACACACACACACACACACACATTCAGACATACACACACCACCTAAGGTTACAATATAAACTTTTACCATGAGAATTTATTGAAACTGCAATAGCAAACATTGTTGTCATCATATGAATTCGTCGCTTTTTTCACTATGTGAGTTCGACACCGTCCGAATGAAATCAAAGTTCTGGTCAGTCCTGGTCAGTTGAGGCCTTCAAATCGTTGCTATTGGTTAGCAGATGCAAGATTCGAACCTCTGCTGTGTAAAGTGAAACTATTTCGCAAAGTTTACTCAGAAACAGCCGTGCGTGTGACCACCTGTGACTGTGTGTTTTAGCAGGCTAGGGGACAACCATCGTACAAAAAGCGAGGAACCTCTTAGGGTCAATACCGCCGGCAGATGACGTGACACGTCCGCGACTGTGCTACGTCAATCAATCACAAATGCCTGATGTTGACATCGTCAACACTGTCTACAACGAACAACCTAACCATCTGACATCAGTGATCACAGGACGTCATCAGCATTTCACGCGGGTCACGTGATCCCTGCTGTCTCAACCTCGTCACCAGCAGTGGTTTCAACAAGCAATTGTTCATTTGCACCAGTTTTCCATTACCGTTTCCATTTTTCCAGTTTGACCCTGTACTAACCCTTCATTCGTATATGGAAATGCCAGAAGGCCAAGAAGAACACACTTGTTTCTCGTTGTATTGTTTTTTGATGTGCAAACTTTTGCATCTTAAAATTTAACTGACTTACTCACACCATCACTGACATAATAAGTTCGATGGCGCCGCCATTTTTATCTTTTTTTTGTGTGTGTACACAGAATGCATTCTTAGGTTACTACCTCACAAAGTATGTCGTCACGTATGGAGTTGGATCCAGGATCTTCCATGGGACCTGGGATAGTCATGGTGAAGGGCGGTGGTGAGGGTGGTGGTGATGTCGCATTGAGGGTGGTGGTGTTGTCGGGTGAGGGTGGTGGTGAGGTCGGGTGAGGGTGGTGGTGATGTCGGGCTAGGGTGGTGGTGATGTTGGGTGATGGTGACGGTGATGTCGGACTGAAGTTGATGGTGAGGATGGCGGTGATGTCGGGTGAGGGTGGTGGTGATGTCGGGTGAAGGTGATGGTTATGTCGGACTGAGGGTGATGGTGAGGATGGCGGTGATGTCGGGTAAGGGTGGTGGTGATGTCGGGTAAGGGTGGTGGTGATGTCAGTTGAAGGTGATGGTGATGTCGGACTGAGGGTGATGGTGAGGATGGTGGTGATGTCGGGTGAGGATGGTGGTGATGTCGGAGTGAGGATGGCGGTGATGTTGGTGTGAGGGTGGTGGTGATGTCGGGTGAGGGTGGTGGTGATGTGGGGTGAGGGTGGTGGTGATGTCGGACTGAGGGTGGCGGTGATGTTGGGTGAGGGTGGTGGTGATGTCGGACTGAGGGTGATGGTGATGTCGGACTGAGCGTGATGGTGATGTCGGACTGAGGGTGGTGGTAATGTCGGGTGAGGGTGGTGGTGATGTCGGAGTGAGGATGGGGGTGGTGGTGATGTCGGACTGAGGGTGATGGTGATGTCGGACTGAGCGTGATGGTGATGTCGGACTGAGGGTGGTGGTAATGTCGGGTGAGGGTGGTGGTGATGTCGGAGTGAGGATGGGGGTGGTGGTGATGTCGGAGTGAGGATGGGGGTGGTGGTGATGTCGGAGTGAGGGTGGTGGTAATGTCGGGTGAGGGTGGTGGTGATGTCGGAGTGAGGGTGGTGGTGATGTCGGAGTGACGGTGGTGGTGATGTCGGAGTGAGGATGGGGGTGGTGGTGATGTCGGAGTGAGGGTGGTGGTGATGTCAGAGTGAGGGTGGTGGTGATGTCGGAGTGAGGGTGGTGGTGATGTCAGAGTGAGGGTGGTGGTGATGTCGGAGTGAGGGTGGTGGTGAGGGTGGTGGTGATGTTGGAGTGAGGGTGGTGGTGATGTCGGAGTGAGGATTGTGTGGTGGTGATATTGGGGTGGTATCACAAACCCACGTGCAACGTGACTGAAAAATGGGGGTGGGGATGAATTGTTTAGGGGTACTGTCCTTAAATTTTAATAGGTTAATGAAATTCTTGGTTAAGGTATAGATATGAGCGCCGGGGGCCTTGCGTAACTTCTATCGAGATGCAATGATGGCGAATGTCTCAATGGTATTTGATAAAGGAAAGTGGAGATTGAGCAATCTGGAAAATAAATCTACATTTATAACCAGTATTGAAACGATGATGACGGGGTTGATGATATGATGGAGTGAATATTGTTTCATGCCTCAATTATAAATATTCCAGCAATATCACGGCCGCGGAGATTGCAGTGTACTCATGTGCGCAGTACTAATAACGAGCTGACTACTCAAGGGCAGTACTTATAGCGGACTGACCAAGTTTTAGGCAAGGATTTGTCCTAATGCCAAGGCTGTTTGTAATGACGTAGTTGTACTTTGATTGTTTTTGCCCTTGTTTCAGTCACAACAAAGCATGCATCGATTAACCTATAACAGGTCACCTCTCCATGCTTCGACCCAGATTAATCTGTTAATCCCTTGACCTACTTAATCCCTGATACGATCGGCAGAGAATATCAGTTTTCAGCGTTTGCTCCTGGACGCCGTTGTTCAGATAGTCTGTTTGTTTAGGTGCGCACAGCTAGCTAGATTTGAGGGATTGTACACACGTATTGTATATTGTATTTCATATCATATGTTCCCATAGCCACACGCAGTGTTGATGAAAAGATGACAGATGGAGGTCAAAGGTGTTACCATACTGACACATTGTGTATATATTAATAACGCCGATATGACACGAGCGGAACCTTAAAGGACTGACCATTTATCTTCCAGACAGAAGGGGGAGGTGCCGCCATTTCAGTATTAAAAAATAATCTGTTCCCTGAACAAATACTATGAAAATAATTTGTCCTTAGGTTTTATAAAGATTTAGGTTCGTTTGTTGTTTGACGCCGGACTCAATATTCCAGCTTTATGACGGCGGTCTGTAAATAATCGAGTCTGGACCAGACAATCCAGTGATTGAAATCATGCACATCGATGTACGCAATTGAGATACGATGACATGCATTGATCAAGTCTCCTAGCCTGACCACTAGATCCAACTAGTACTCTCTTACAAGCATGGGTTGTTGAAGACCAATTCAAACACGGATCCTCACGGGTAGTTTACAAAAGAAAAGGACGAGACGTTCTGGATCTTCTGAAAATATTGTATTGTGGGTCCAACTAAAAGCGTATGTCGCCCTTTCTTCACACAAGTGGTCGCTAAAGAATGCATAAATATATCCCAGCCATGACCCCAGTCCCTGTGCTGACCGTACGAGGCTACTGAATAGGATCGGGTGACCTGGCTCGGAGAGCTTGGTTTAATGTATCTCCGTTGTACTTTACAATACTAAACCTAAGAAGAAGAAGAAAAAGGAAAGGAGAAGAAGAGGAAACATATTTCTTTAAATTATAGTGTCACACATTGTACAGTACACGACCAAACATGAGTTAAAACACTCATCCTGCGCTGCACAGGAGACCTAATGTGTATATGTATGCAGTTAAAAGCACGCAAGTGCTAAAAGAAACTAGTGAAAGTAAGGCATTAGTGAAATTACCTAGTAGTTATTGCATTAGTGAAAGTACCTAGTAGTTATTGCATTAGTGAAGGTACCAAGTAGTTATTGCATTAGTGAAAGTCCCTTGTAGTTGTTGCATGAGTGAAAGTCCCTTGTAGTTGTTGCATGAGTGAAAGTCCCTTGTAGTTATTGCATTAGTGAAAGTACCTAGTAGTTATTGCATTAGTGAAAGTACCTAGTAGTTATTGCATTTGTGAAAGTATCTAGTAGTTATTGCATGAGTGAAAGTCCCTTGTAGTTATTGCATGAGTGAAAGTCCCTTGTAGTTATTGCATTATTGAAAGTACCTAGTAGTTATTGCATGAGTGAAAGTACCTAGTAGTTATTGCATTAGTGAAAGTACCTAGTAGTTATTGCATTATTGAAAGTACCTAGTAGTTATTGCATTAGTGAAAGTACCTAGTAGTTATTGCATTTGTGAAATTACTTAGTAGGTATTGCTTTCGGAACATGAAACAGCTTTGGTTCAAACTTATCTGTGACTCGACCATTCAAAGATATTCACATCACTGAATATTTTCATGTTGGTTATTGTGATTTGACACCCCTGACTGACCAACCAGAATCGAGAATTTTCTAAATTCTTGGTAAAAATGACACCTCAACACCTCACTGCTATACCACACCGAAGGCGCTTCCACGAGGAGAAAAACACAACGATGATCCGATGATTCGACATAATCAAGATTAAACTGATATGAAATAAGAAACGATTGCACATAATACATTGTCCGAGTTCAGCGAATACCTCAAATATTGTAAAGGTATTTAAACCCTCAGTTGTTTATGTCCTATTTCGAACACAGTTTTCTAGAGGCCATATTTGTTTATGCCACATTCCAAACGGACTTACGTGATGTCAATACGTTGCTATCTTGAAATGGTCAGGGATTACCGATGGCGCACATGGGTTACACCAACCTCTAATATGCTGGGTTAATAACGGATAAGCCCGGGTTACACTAACCTAACCTGGATTACCGGCTATGACGTATTGAGGTAATCTGAGGTCAGGTACAAGCCTACCATTGACAAGGGAGACAACTGTGTGAACCCCAGCCCAAATACATTGTTACCTGTGTCAAGGCCATTCAGACAACATGTGGCTTAAGACAATGTCATTTATGGTCCTGATATGGTCTGATATCGGGACCATGATTGTCTCGAATTACGGTCATTATTACTTTTTTCCACTGATAGTCTCGAAGTACGGTTCTCTCGATATATTTTCGAGAGTGCCCGGGGCACTGTTTCAAGATGCGTTTCACTAGTGTATATTAAGTTCGACATAGAAAGCCAAGTGCAAAAAACATCAGTTGCCCTGGAGCTTTTGAACAATCTTCATCTCGCTAAAGTCACAACATCCAAACATCCTTTAATGTCTCTGTTAAAACATCTATGTGAAATTTGAGGAAAGGACATTTAGGCAATACGTTGGCCTTCCCTTCTCTGTAAAAAAATGTGTTTAGACTTTAAGCACATGCAAGACATGTTTAGATCTAAACATGTTCAAGAATGTGTTTCAATCCTAAATGGAATACACATTTGCTGTGTTCAATCTAAACAGGTCTAAACACATGAAACGAGCTATCGCCTCACAGCCTTAACACCACCTAAACACCACCCAAAAACACAACATCCCCATAATCTAATATGTCTAGAATTTAAAAACGTTTAAACGTTCTTCTCTATATTCTTTACACGATGAAACCCTTTTTAGCCCGGATCTTGATAATCCGGATACCTCGCCTTATGGACGAATACTGCCGGTAACGTCTTTATATATGCAAAGGCATGTTATTCAATAGCTCTGATTTGTTACTCGGTACCGTCGGTTAAACGGGGTTTGACTATATTTGTACACACAACTCCTTGGAAAGAAGGACACACACGAAGAAAATAACAGGCTTAAAATTAGTTCTGACCTTTGCGATACCCCTGACCAAACAATGATTGAAATTTGACCACAATCAAAACGTTCACGTCTACACATAGGTGCCATTCTTATTTAGGGGATGCCAGCTTTTATTAAGAGGGCGTCACGCCAATTGAATATTCAGTGTATCAATTATTGTGAAGGTGTCAGAGACCTGTCATATCTATCCCAATTGCTAACGTTGAACGAGTCACGGGTCTACCACAATAAACAAAAGAACTAGATGGTTCACTTTCTATAAAATATACGTCGCAATAAAAATTATATCCTGTCAAAATAATTTCTACTGGTGTGGTATAGAATGTCGAATGAGAATAAACATATGGGTTTAGCAATGCCACGTCATGCCGTGGCAGTGACAAATGAAACGCATTCCATATTCCACAACATTTGAGTGTGTGTGCAAACGTTTGCCTCGTCAACAGGGACAAAGTTTGAGAGAACAGAGAGCCAGTTTGATAATGTAAGAAAATATTATTTGGGCAGTCACATCTCTCCCTAGGAGCTCTGAAAATGACGGAGAGATGAATTGAATTGAATAAAAGGACAGGCAATAAAGGCTTCAAATAGAAGGAAAAAGAGGGAACGAAAAGACGAATGAATGATGAACGATTTATACTTACATAGGTTTACTGAATGAGGAACGAACGAATCAAGGATTCAATATTTGTAGGTTCAAAGTTAACAACAGATATATTGTTAAAAGCGAAAACAATACATCCACGGGGATGTAAGAACAAAATAGAAGAACCTGAATGACAGTAAAAAATGATGTCATTTGAGAATTGCAACTTATGTTGAAATAAAAAGTTTACATTTGCTTATTGTTTAAGGCGTATATTATGTACCAGCGTATAGAGCTTCATAACCAAAGACTCGGTTTTACAACGCTTACGTCAGCTGTGACGTCATGCCATTCACGCGACCAATTCAATCGATGATTCTTTATCCACATGGGCAATTTACAAACAATCAAATCTGAAGCCTGGGTTGTTTCATCAACATGGGATTAGTTGCAAACAACATGTAAAGCCTTCGCTGGTAGAGTCACGTGTTATTGTGACTAGTTACCCGTCTAGTGTTTTCGATAGCCTAAGATCTGCTGTGGCAACATGACATCCCCGACACACTGGCGCAGAACCAGTCAAGCCTGGCTTCAAGGGCAGGTGTCGTGTTGTTGTAAAGCGAGACAGGGGCGTAAACATACAAACAAACATAGAAACAGCCGTAGTGACTATTACGTCAGTGAAGCCGGATGTAGCGGTGGCATAGTCCCTCTTGCTACTCTCATACCATTCTCAACCCTACTAGCCATGCGCACCAAGGATCATAGTGTATGAGTGAGTGAGTGAGTGAGTGAGTGAGTGAGCGAGCGAGCCTCATACAGGTGCCGATCTAACATGTGGTAATATGCCTGATGTCGGCAAGCTTAAAACAATTGCCCGATCCAACATGTGGTAATATGCCTGATGTCGGCAAGCTTAAAACAATTGCCAGATCGAATAGTTTCATGACAACGACCCTCATACAGATGTCGATCTAACATGTGGTAATATGCCTGATGTCGGCAAGCTTAAAACAGTTGCCCGAACTTACATTTGGCAATATGCGAATGTCAACCCGATCTAACAGGTGGCAACATGCGAATGTCATTTAAGCCTCACACAGGTGCCCGATCCAACATGTGTCAATATGCCCGATTTCGGCAAGCTTAAAACAATTGCCAGATCTAATAGTTTCATGTCAACGAGCTTCATACAGGTGCCCGATTTAACATGTGGTAATATGCCTGATGTCGGCAAGCTTAAAACAGTTGCCCGAGCTTACATGTGGCAATATGCGAATGTCAACCCGATCTAAAATGTGGCAACATGCGAATGTCAACCCGATCTAACATGTGGCAAAATGCGAATGTCAACCCGATCTAACATGTGGCAACATGCGAATGTCAACCCGATCTAACATGTGGCAACATGCGAATGTCAACCCGATCTAACATGTGGCAATATGCGAATGTCAACCCGATCTAATATGTGGCAACATGCGAATGTCAACCCGATCTAACATGTGGCAATATGCGAATGTCAACCCGATCTAACATGTGGCAACATGCGAATGTCAACCCGATCTAACATGTGGCAACATGCGAATGTCAACCCGATCTAACATGTGGCAATATGCGAATGTCAACCCGATCTAACATGTGGCAACATGCGAATGTCAACCCGATCTAACATGTGGCAACATGCGAATGTCAACACGATCTTACATGTGGCAACATGCGAATGTCAACCCGATCTACAATGTGGCAAATGCGAATGTCAACCCGATCTACAATGTGGCAACATGCGAATGTCAACCCGATCTAACATGTATCAATATGCGATTGTCAACACGATCTAAAATGTGGCAACATGCGAATGTCAACCCGATCTAACATGTGGCAATATGCGAATGTCAACCCGATCTAAAATGTGGCAACATGCGAATGTCAACCCGATCTACAATGTGGCATTATGCGAATGTCAACCCGATCTAACATGTGGCAACATGCGAATGTCAACCCGATCTAACATGTGCCAACATGCGAATGTCAACCCGATCTAACATGTGGCAACATGCGAATGTCAACCCGATCTAACATGTGGCAATATGCGATTGTCAACCCGATCTAACATGTGGCAACATGCGAATGTCAACACGATCTAACATGTGGCAACATGCGAATGTCAACCCGATCTAACATGTGGCAACATGCGAATGTCAACCCGATCTAAAATGTGGCAACATGCGAATGTCAACCCGATCTAACATGTGGCAACACGCGAATGTCAACCCGATCTAACATGTGGCAACATGCGAATGTCAACTCGATCTAACATGTGGCAACATGCGAATGTCAACCCGATCTAACATGTGGCAACATGCGAATGTCAACCCGATCTTACATGTGGCAATATGCGACTGCCAACGAGCCCTCATGCAGGTGCCCGGTCTAACGTGAGTGCAATATGCTTGATGGGGTCAAGCTCTACTGCATGTGCCCTGCCTGCAAACTATTTGTGACAAACTCGTTCAACCAGAGGCACGTCGAGTCATGTTACAAGTATGCAGACAAAACTTGATTCACTGTCTGTTGACCTGCTCAGCTTGTTGACAGCGACAGGGCTATGAATGAGCAGCGACCGAGGACGTCACACACCGGCGCCTCAGGCGGTCCCCCGTCATCCATTACCCCCGACTGCACTCAGCCGCCCTAGAGGCGCCTGGGAGTGAGTGTGGGTGGGTGGAGACAATCGGGTGGGGTGAGGTGAAATGTGATACGGGTGAAGGCGGGGACAGGTAGTCTGACCCACAAACACTCCCGTTCAAACTACCCAGGGGTGGGCGGAAGAAGGGTTACTGATTAAATTTGATAAGAAGGTGGATGGTATTGATTAACCAGCATGGATCCATAGTTTTAGTGACTCCGTATAATGTACCCGAATTACGAATTATGAATACTTAATTTTTGTTTGCTATTTACGTAGCATTTTTTACATTATTTATTATTCCGACGATAAACCGGTTAGGACTCCGGGTAAGAATGTAGGTTCCACAGAAAGATGTGCTGGTTGTAAGAGGCGACCTTGAGACTTGGTTGATGCATGTCATCGTTTTTGTTTGTTTGTTTGTTTGTTTGTTGTTTAACGCCACGCTCAGCAATATTCCAACTAAGCGCGGCGTTAAACTACAAACAAATATAACTACGATATAAGAAACGTGTGATGAACGAATTTAAGACCACACGAGTTATCTCCCTGCAAATGCGTGTGCTTGTTTTTACATAGTCACTATCCAGTCATTCAGAGAACGTATTTAATGATTTATGTTTTTTAACTTATAAAACAATGTTTTTCAACAAGTACTAAAGTATGTCTTCTCTGTCTGTAACAAGTAACTCTCACCAGTACTGCTAGCTCATACGTTCAGATTCTGAAGGCACGCGGGTATAGCAAATGAAGCGTCCCTAAAATATTGACTCTTGACGTTAGCGTGGACAAGTGTTTTCTTTGACACACCAACGTCATTTCTCGTTGTTGGACAAACTCTGTGGATATTTAGACACGTCATTGTGCAGGGAAACTTGATGCAGATGTTGAAGCGCCTTTGCAGTTTAGAAACAACCTGTGTACAGCACTTGATCGCCCGAGAGGAATACAACCGAGGTTTGTTGGAAATGCACTGTCCAGTACATTTTTTCCATGTCCGACACGTTGCGCCCAAGGATCAGTAGCCGCAGGTACTGAGACTAGTCTGTCTTACTGACCCTGATACAAATATATATCAAACACATCCCAAGCAAGTCTAAAATGTCTGGCAAGTCTAGATTACTGCAGTATCTGAAAATGAAGAGAGTCACTGAGCTCCCTTTTCTTATATTTTTATTAAGATAACTGAACAACTGGGTTTTTCTATACGATATGTTCATTTCGGAGACTAGAAGTTAGTCTAGTACTGAGAAGTGTAGGTTTTAACACGACTCCCAGGTTTTGGCTGAAAATGTAAAACCACGAGTCCGGGAAATGCTAGAGCTAGAGGTAGAGGTTTTACACTTTCAACTATAACTGAGAAGGGTTCCAACTAACATATAAACACGTCTAAAAGCAACAAATACCAGAAAGAAAACGAAAACATCGGGATGCCATGCGGTGAAACAATACAATAGTTGCGGTATGAAAAAAACACCCATTAGTTCCACTGTAATTACCGGAGTATTATGTTGAAAGCCTCTACAAAATCAAAAGGCATTTTGTGATAGTTGATCTGAGGAATCAACTTTGTGTTTTGATTATGGTTCTGTTTGTAACATAATGCCCTATCTGTTTTGTGTGTTTGCTGTTTAACGCCGCAGTAAGCAATATTCCAGCTTATGACGACGGTCAGGACCAGGGAATCCACTAATTGATAACATAAACAAAGATCCACGCCTTCGGATCACGATGACACCGCCAGGTCGGCTTGGTACCCTCTGGTAGACCTTTTCTTACCCGGAATCTCAACGGGGTGTACAGCGTTAGGTGCTACACATACCCATGTACATTAACATGTATTGGACATAAGAAAATTATATGAACATTGAACAGAAGGCGTTATTTTAATATGATAGTTATGGTGGTCGGGTTGAAATAATTTTGAATTAATTTCACGTGAAAATAATTTAAGACTTCTATTGCCGCACAGTTATTTCGCTTATGTATAGATAACCAAGAATAACCTAGCAGAATAATGTAATTTAATCAGTAATGATATACACAATAAATTAATATCCACAATAAGGTGTTCTCAGGACAATGCCTGTCGACACTGGCACTGGACTTGGTCCCTGGACCGTGGAGGGAGCCCCTCTCTTGTTCTCTTGTAACACCTTCTGTAGCAGCTTCAAGTCCCTGAAAGACAGCAAATTCAAAACGTTAACCCCTGAGAATGATTATCATCTACCGAAAGAGATCAAATTGGGCGTAACATGTCTGTACATTCTGTATACAGTCAACTACGGTTATACCGAACACGCTTATAACGAACTGACGGATATAACGAACTTACTTTTTAGTCCCGACTATTTGCTGTAGTTGTGCTGTATATATGCTTATAACGAACTACGGTTATAACGAACTAAAAATAGTAGTCCCTTTGAGTTCGTTATAACCGTAGTTTACTGTACTTAGATATTTGTACACTCTCGTCTATTTTTGAACATTCTTGTTCGCTCTTATAAACTCTCGTACATTCCTGGACATTCTTGTGCATTAATATGCAAATTAATACACGGGTTTCAAGTCTCAGTAGCTCTTAAAATCCAACACATAAACTGTTATACTTATTCTAATGACATTTAATCCAGAATCATATTTTGCTACATGTTGTAGATGCTATATATTTTGTAAACCATTTGTTTCAGTTGTGGTTTGGGTATAATTGAAATATGGATGTGTTTGAGGTGGCCTTGTTTTCAAAATATGATATTCGAAAACTCAGAATGACAATGGTTTCAGAACGCCAGTGATACTCCTAGGCACTGGCAAGTCGAGTTCTGTATCTGTTTTGTCTTTGATCTGTTTGGTCATATTCATTAAGGCGGGAACTCCTAAAGTGGTATTTAGCAGTTTGAATGTTTTCAAACTTTAATAATTCTGCATTAAATGTTTTTTTACGGAGATTGTAAAGCCCTAGTTACATATTTCCCCACTGTCAATTTAGTTTAATAATGTGCTACAATGTTCAAACAGTACACCATTATTAACCCTGTCCATGCATCAGTGTGCTCTCGAATGTCAATTTCAACCCTCTGACTGGTATATAACCAAAGCTGCCACAATATCATCTCTTCCTACCGGGTACCCATTCGCGGCTTGGTGAACAGAGGCAGAGTCACCTGACTGAGGAGACCCAACGTGTAACATCTATTTCAGTGTGGGGCGGGACCAAAGTCTTAAAACTCACATGCACCCGGTCACCCATGCGCCTGCTCTCCGCGACCTACGATGCTTAACTTCGGCTGATTTGTGACCTATGTACTGTAGACAGGACCACGTTTTACTAAGTGCGACCAATTTAATATGTAATACATACGACCGCCCTTCACAAAATAGTTTACTGTCTCAAATAAAGATGTATGATGTTGCCTGTCAGTTATATAAGGGACGCCTAGTAATATGAATGTGGCTACTGTGTCCCTGTGCCCTCACTATACTTTGTGGATGAAGTCTCCACACATCTCTATCATTGGTTTGGAATGACAAAGGCTGTTCCCATCAAAGTTGTGAAACATCGTGTATATTCTCCTCCGCTCCCCGAACTGTTCGTCTTGCACAACGACGTTGTTGGCTGCGAGTGTAACATATCATGGCAACGCTCTGCTTCCTGGAACTAGAAAATGTTTTATCTGAATGTGATATATAATATGGAATATGAGATTTCCACATATACATAAACACACATATAAACAATGGCCTATGCACAGCCAGTGAAACAGACAGTGATATATCATAGGGCATGCATGATGGGGTGATGGAATTCTGATGGGCAAATGCCAATATGAAACTTAAAATGAACCTGGATATATTTGAAAAGAGAAAAAAACAAAGACAAGTGGCATGATTATACATTAAGATTCACATATATAAAATAAGTGATGAAAATAAAATATATTCAAAATCAAAGTTCAAATCCACACAGTGTCTCCACGAAACAAATTTGAATCATGAAACTTTGAATGGATAGCAACTTCTTATGTTCTTTGTCAGGACGTTTCAGAGCTACCACCTGATGAAGGAGCAAGAAGTAGTTCTGAAACGTCGTGACAAGGAATAAAAGAAGGTGATATCCACAAAAGTGTCATGTATTCCTGTTCTTCCAGGCTCTAAATGCCTTTCAAAGAATCCGAAACAAAGTCATTCCATGATGTATACCCCCAAGAGCTGTCGTTTGTCGGTGTCTAACACACTACGTTCCAGATATGTCATCGTGTTTGTGTCTTTATACAATGAGGAAAAGCAAAATGTATCGATCGATCAGTGATAACAGTGAAACCCCAACCACTACAACCACTTGACATCATCTGAGACATATTGACGTTTTTGCATTTGCAGCATACAATGATGGGACAAAATATGCATCGATTAAAGTGCCAGATAAACTATGTAAGTGATGCCTAAATTGAAAGGTTACATGTGAAGCGTTACATTCAAATATGAACAAAGTAACATTCAAAAATGATATCTACACAGTGTCACACCAACATTCAGAAAGTGAAACCAAACTAGCTAACTAATACACACATGTGTGTTGCTATGAACGTACCGCCTTCAACACAGTTCTTCCTATCTGAGGACAAGATGAATCCCTTGGGACAGTCACATACATAGAATTCAGTGTTGCTGGGATCATACGCTTTGGGCAGGCAGAAGTGGGAACAGCCGCCATTGTTACTGCCACACAACCCTATCAAGAAAACAAAGTTAACTTGTTTGACAACAAAGAAAGTTTACACACAAACAACTTAATATTCTTCTTATGCTTTTCAATTATATCTTTGGAGTGACGACCTTGATGGTGCATGTTGATTTTTACAAATAGCCATAACAGCTGTGGACTTCTTACTTCTCAGTATTTGTTGTCTGTAGGGATGGAATACACGCACATCCATGGGTGTATCCAGTTTCACGACAACTGTCTCAACTTTCATTACTTTTGCATCACGTCTACCGAACTTGCTGTATTTGCTGACCGAGCTAGTGGTCCAGTCAGTCCAGTAAAGGTAATCCTCAAATAGAAACAAATAATAGGAGAAGATGTGAGGCCAAAGATTTAAACGCAACAACACACATGGGCAAAGTTTTCCTTGTCAAAAAAAGGTTATTCATATAATTATTTGTATGATATATATTTATCATGATAAAAGATGTTGTGCGAGACTAACCTCGAACACAGTGATGGCGAAAGGGTGTCTGAGATGCAGCTGACTCTGAAGAACAGACACACGCTCCAATCCCAACGTGTTGGAACTCTCGATGCTGTGAAGCTTGGAATCAACCCAATACAGTCTGTCAGCAACATAATCTGAAAGGCCAGCAAACCAGTCAGAAACCTGCATCAATCATACGATTAATTGAACTGCTCATGTTATTCTATTATTAATAGATCAAGAGAAATTCATCGTCATAATATCAACAAGAAACAGCGTTTTCACTACCCCCGCCATGGGGAACATCGGTATTCTGTTTGTTCATATAGAGGTAAAAACCAAGGAAGTTGATGTTAACTATGAAAAAAGAACCCTATCTGTCCTTGTGGAGAGAGAGGCACAAGCGTGGCTTTATGTCATGAGAAAATCTGATTCTCGAGCTCTCAGATGTAACCCTCCCCATTGCAGATACTGTGCACTAAATAAAAAAAATTAATATGGCTCAGTGGTCATACTCGTGTAAGCACAAAATCGAAAAACATGTAACTTGGGGAAAACATTTTTGGCACAAATTTTCGAACTCAGTCTGAGATAAGCATGCAAAAAACGGACGGAAAGACGAGCGGACGGATGAACTCGTTTCTTATATCCCCGGCCCCACTTTTAGACAGGGGATAACAAGTGAGTCTTAGATAAGCATGCAAACTTTCGTTCATTGAGTAGTTTCTGAGCAAACGTGTCCCCATTTCATGCAGTGTGCACGAAGTAAGAACGGAGCAAGGGCCCGGACGCTGTAACAAATGAAATGAAATTACGACACCAATTTTCGAATTCATTAAAGATCATGACCAGTAACATCAGTGTGTAAAGTGTCATTTCTATACTAAAACAGATTTTGAGAAAATGTGTCCCCATTGAGAAGTGGACGAACGGACGGACGTTCCTAACTTGGGTTTGGTATCTACCTATTGTGAGTCCATTGGGCCAGGCGATGGTTGTGTTGATAATAACCTTCCTGTCATTGCCATCCGTTCCACATCGCTCAATCTTAGGCTGTTTACCCCAGTCAGTCCAATACATAAGTCTGCAAGGAAACACAAACAAATTGAAAATTTCTCCCGAAATGTTCAGGTAATGCGACAATGACATCCTCTCACTGCAATAAAATGGAACTTGTCTAATGGGTTTGTCTGTTTCCTGGTTGCAAGACTCGTTGAATTTATTTTGATTAAATCTAGAAGTCATTACTGCCTGATTAAGGAGGACACAACAGGTTACTTACCCGTGATTGGGATCCAAAACTATGGCTCTTGGCTCATCTAATCCAGTGTTAATGAGGGTTTTCCTCATTTTGCCATCCAAGGAGGATACTTCAATCCTGTCAAAGCCAGTGTCAGTCCAGTAGAGGTGCTTGTTGATCCAGTCTACAGCAAGGCCATCTGGGGAGCTGACATCTGTGGATGCTACCTCTTCAACTGATGACTTGTTGCCGAAGTCAGCCCTGGACACAATTTAATTTCATAGTAAAGCATTCCACAAATGTTAATTTAACTTTGCTTATTATGTAGCATATCTATAGACCTGATTTCTATGTCATTTTACACTGCATGTGTTATCCTGAGTAGTATTTGATAAAATCGTTACCATATTAAATAGAGTTGTCTCCCTCTACGTAGTCACCGCACAGATCCTGTGTTTTTAAGACAAGCACTTCACACTCTATGAATGAGTTATTATTACAAACTCACCTAAAGATACCTGCTTTTGCTACATCTGTCCAGTAAAATCTATTTCCAAGAAAATCAAAGTCCATAGCAACAGCAGATGATATATAACCATCACCAAGGAGGAGGTTATACGCAAAGGTTTCAAGGTTGATTCTCCTTAGATCTCTTTTTTGTGAGAGCAGTAGCTGCACGTTGCCTCCTGTAGAAAGATCAGATGAAGACAGTTATTAGGCTTGAAGTGTGTTTGTGTCCTAAAAGTCATATGAACGAAGAACAATCAGATCACCTGACATTCTAAAAAAACAAAATGTTATATTATCGGTAAGTTTTGATTTTGATGTTGTTATCCATAATTTGTCATTCTAACAAAAGTAAATGTCTGAACAGACAGTGCAAGAGGATTACAAAACTGGCTCGTCAAACACAAATACAATATATTTTCAGTTGTTGCTTTTCATATCTACTTAAATCAATTCAAATGTACTAAAATAACTGCTTCAATGATTAATTGCTTTGATTGTTTTCTCACGTGTACATTTGGAAATAAGTTATGTCAAGTGATGTCGGCGGCAGTAAATGGTATTTAGTGTCATCAGCCCCCGGTCGTTTACAAATATGACAAACTTCGGGATTGGACAGTTTCAAGAAAGATGGCTGTACCAACAGTAGAGCGACGAGCGGGCAACTTAATTATCTCATAGTAAACACCAACTTCCCACCAGCCAGAGAGGTCTTTTTCATTCGTGAACATACGTTCATTTATTCCAGGGACTGTTACATATTTGATGTCTTGTTTTGAGCTTAATCTAAAACTGTGTGTTTGTATGTAACTTGATTATTCATTGATCTTGTTTGATCATTTATTGATTTCACAATTTTGTTTGTACGAACACATTCAAATTGGTAATCGTATCGCAACAATACACAATGTGCTGCGTCTCTCAATATGATGAATACCACTTTCTAAAATGTCAATTTTGTTGTTCTTATTTATCGAGAAAGAATCCTGTGTTTCTATGCCAGCGCACAGGCATGCACCTTATGGACAAAATAGCAGGGTTCTCATAACCCTTTTTCCAGGTCATAGATTCCTAAATGACTTGCATCAAGCATTTACCTCCAGCCTTGCAGTATCTCTTGTTGACCAGGGAGTAATTATTAACACATTCACACTTGTAGCTTCCCTTGGTGTTCTTACAGATCTGTGAGCAAGTGCCATGAATGAGATTGTCCTTGCACTCATCGATGTCAGTACACACAGTCTGGGAATCATTCATCAGTGTGAAGCCTGGTTTACAGTCACACTTGCGCTTGTTTCCGGACAGACTGACACAGATGTGGTCACATCCACCATTATTGAAGCTGCATTGATTATCTGCAAGAGCAACAAGGACATACTTAAATGCTGGTGCACCATACCAAACAATAACAGGGCACGTGGGCATGTGATCTTGAATCTTCATGTAAACAATAACAGGGCACGTGGGCATTTGATCTAGAATCTTCAGGTAAACAATAACAGGGCACATGGGCATTTTATCTTGAATCTTCAGGTAAACAATATCAGGGAATTTGGGCATATGATCTTGAATCTTCAGGTAAACAATAACAGGGCACGTGGGCATGTGATCTTGAATCTTCAGGTAAACAATAACAGGGCACGTGGGCATGTGATCTTGAATCTTCAGGTAAACAATATCAGGGCACGTGGGCATGTGATCTTGAATCTTCAGGTAAACAATAACAGGGCACATGGGCATTTGATCTTGAATCTTCCGGTAATGAAGACTTTGTACTTTGACACGTGCTTCCGGTAGGGCAGGGCATGTTTACCTTTTCCGCGATCACCTGGTATCAGCACATATTTTGAGTGATCCATTCATATGATTTTCATCGCACTTTGCCTGAAGGCCCTAATTGAGACTGATTATTCGCTGGCGCTGGTTTAAAACGAAATGACATGTAGTATGTTCCAAAGGTGACTGTACAAGACCAAACTTTGCGTTCAGCATAATTTTCAAAATGTTTTTGCATTACTATAAAGGCAATTATTACCGGAGCTTACTGAACCGAACAGAGTGTTAACAAGACGCAGATTGTATACTGGGATTCTGTCTACTTGAACACAACTGAAACAGTCTTATTTATGATGATTCTCCAGTTTTCTTATTAAACATCCACAGAAATAACACCAGGCAAAACAAACTACAAATAACTGCAGAATAATGCTCAGATAAATATTGTTTGACTTTGTCTGAATATAAGAATATCTAGTAGAGGTCAAAGCACAAATTATTCACAAATGGAATTTCAAATACAATGGTTAAGGATGTTTTGTTTGATGATGTTGCACTTGTTATTAGCCATGGTAAAGTGAAGTAAGAATTGAATGATGATTTAAAGTATAAAACAAACGACACATATAACCACTCATCAACAAGTGGAAAAAGAGAAAAAAAACAAGTATTTTAAAGGTGCAGAAAATGCAGAAGAAAAAATACCAAAAATATATATACCTTTAATTCAAGTGTGTTCGTTCCCTCCTTAAAATGCCAAATACATAATGTTCAAAGAGTTTAAACTTGAATATATTTCTCTAGATTCACATATCAAACCTGCCTTTGTAAGACTAGCGGGTCGAAACAGGATGATTTCTTTAGAGATGTTATCGACAGCAGAGCAATACGTATGACTTGCCATGGGCAGGACATCCACGTGTTACTTCACGTAATCAAGACGTCCATATTTGGTTGTTGCATCTACGGAATTGATACCAAGTGCCACATTAAGAGCTCGCTTAATTTCTGAGTTGAGACCAATTAGTAGCAGAACCGTACGCAACTGGTTGAGGGAGCACAACATCCGGCCCCCACGCCCATCTCTACGCCCAGTTCTGCTGACACGTCACCGTCAGGCACGTCTAGCTTGGTGCAGACTGGGGCGGTACACAGTTCACAGTTGAGCCCAGGTTTTATCTGGTAATCTCTGATGGCCGTGCAAGGCGCTACAAACGTCCAGGAGAACGTTTTAGCCACGCTTGCGTTGGTTAACGTCGTCAGTTTGGGGATGGAAGTGTAAGGTATGGGGCGGCATAATTTTGATGTATTGCCATAGCTGTTTCTCCAGATATTTCCACCATAGAATATGTCTGGGATGAGTTAAACAATATTTGGTTGACATTTGAAAAAACAAAAACAAGGCTACTTTCAATCATCTGCCTCGCCTGTATCAACGCAAATGGTGGTCACACCCGATATTGACATTGCTTATTGTGTTGTTACACCTCCCTCTTCAAGGACGTGTCGTTCTGTCTCATTCTACCAGGTATAGGTTTTGTCAATGAATTGTGTTATGACGAACATTGATCAGACAACTGAACGCATATTATCTTGATAAATATAACCATAACTTACAGATTTTTAAACATTGTCATATGCATCTGGGACTTTTACTACTGCGTTATGAAAGAAAACCCCATAAGTCATACACAAATCTACAAAGACATTGTCAAACAGTAACATAGGAAGAAACACATATCACAGCATTGAACTGCAGTAACGACAGAAGAAAATACCAAAAAATACAAGTATTTTGGTCTCATCTTTAAAAAGCCGAACAAATTATGCTATATATATATGCATGAGAAAATATGAGTATTTTTTTTGTATGCATATAAATCAAACCTTTGTAAAATTATGAAACACGATATGAATGACACTATCTTGCAGAGAGTTCAAGACGGATATGAAAAGACACAACAGCCTTATGTATTGTTATGATAAACTTCTTAAAATCTGTAACTGCATGACTGAAAAGTCTGAAAGTTTCAAACAAATCTACAAAATCATCCTCCAACATTGTCATATAGGATAATAGGTAGAAACTTACGTGCACAACCCTGGTCCACGTTTTCATCTTCCATGTTCTTGCAGTTCGAGGTTCCATCACACACAAGTGACTTGTCAATACAAACTCCATCTCCACAGTGAAAATCAGTTTCATTACATCGATATGAGGCTGAATTAAAAAAAGTAAAATATGCAGAACGATTGAATTCTTACAGCAAGTATTCCCTTAGACGTTGATCTTCCGTCAAAAGACCCCCCCCCCCCCCCCCCCCACACACACACACACACAAACACACACACCAACGGTGCCCAACCTCTTTCTTACTCAGCAAAGTTCCCACCCAATCAACATTTTAGCACAACCCTTTCCATAATCACAGGGGTCACGTCACAGTCTATTGTACAATTCTTATTATATCATAAGCCTGACTTTATGAATCACATCATATTGACACCAATGCATGCTTTTTAAATGTCCTCCTCAAGATAACCGTAAAACCCTTGAAAGGTTTACTAAGGTATTAATGTTGAGTCTTCAGATGCTCTTTGAAATTTTCATAGAAATTGTAACAGAAATTGTATCCTTTTTGCTATTCTTCCAAAGGACGTAAATAATCTTATCTCTATAAGGACTAATATGAAACTATATGTAGTGTTAATATACTTACAGAAAATGCTTAATTAGAAAGACCTTACATCTAAAGAAGTGAAAATAGATAGCCCAGGAGTCCATCACTGATATTTATTAGTGATAGAAAACAGTTCATACCAATCCATGTGATCTATGCTGCAGGTATATATATACTATATGCACCTACCGCTACAGTTAATTTCATCGGAACCATCTTTACAATCCTTGGAACCGTCACACTGCACAGACTTCGACAAACAGACACGTTCCTTTAAACACATGATCTGATCTCTGGCACATGTAGTATTGCCTGAAATATATTACTACATATTACAACTAAAAGCTAATGTGAACTTTATACTACACAATTTCAGTTTGATAAATTTTTATAATAAAGAAGAAGCAAGTTTGTAAAACCAACCAAACAGCAAGTAATATCTTCCTGAGACAAGAAACTAACTTTATAAACGGCAAATGTGAAAAAGATTCAGACTAGCAGAGAGACAATTTATTTCAGTAACACGCCATCGGCCCATAATACATTTATACAGCATGAGAAATCACTCATGCTAGAGTAAAGTACATGTATAAAAAGAAATAAACGACTCGTGGTCGTTGTTTATCGTACAATAAAACACTACTTGAGAATAAACAACTTGGGGCGCCGCTACATCATGTAACAATTTTCCTAATGAAAAATGTATGCAGGATCTGGGACTTCTGAATTACAGTCTACTACCGATTTTCGAAAGGAAACCTCATAAGTCATACACAAATCTACAAAGTCACTGACAGACATGGTCAAATAGAATTTACGGCAGAAGGAAAAATACCAAAGCTAAATACAAGTGTTATGGTCTCATCTTTAACATGCCTGTATGCATGCGTAATAAGGAGTCTATTTTGTGGATGCATATAAATCAAATCTGTCTTTGTAAGATGATGCCACACGATATGAATGACACCATCTAGCAGATAGTTCGAGACAGTGCTGGTCTTCTGCTGGGAGAATAAACAACTTTGGGCGCAGCTATATGATATGACAATTTCGTCTAGCAGAGAGCTCTAGACCGTGCTGGTCTTCTGCTGGGAGAATAAACAACTTTGGGCGCAGCTATATGATATGACAATTTCCTCTAGCAGAGAGCTCTAGACAGTGCTGGTCTTCTGCTGGGAGAATAAAGAACTAGGGGCGCAGCTATATAATATGACTTTCCTCTAGCAGAGAGTTCGAGATGGAGATGGAAAGACACATGTCTATATGCAATAGAAATTAGGAGTTTAATTTTCTTGGATGCATATAAATCAAACCTGTCTTTTGAAGATAAGGAAACACGACATGAATGTCACTATCTTGCAGATAACTTGCAGTCATGATCATTGTCACAGACCAAGGAGCTGTGGATGCATTCGCCAGAGGATTTACATTTAAATTCTGAATTGGAACATTTAGTAGTCTCACCATTGCAATTGGTTTCATCACTCCCGTCATGGCAATCAACGTCTCCATCGCAGTACCAGGCTCTGTTGATACACGTGCCTTTATCACAGAGAAATTTATCTGGCGCACACGAATGTGGGGACTCTGGAAAGTAAAGGCTGTTCAATTTCATATTTGGCATTATTTAAACATAAAAAAATCTTCCTTAATTCATTTCCAAAAATCTAAAATTTCAATAATATGGAGTAACTCACAAAACAACCATTTTAAATAACAAAAAAGGATTCATAACAGCAAATATTTATTCCACGATACAAGAAGTGCTTTCATGGGTCATTTCCAATCTTTAGGAACGAACAAAATACAGTTGTCAAAGTGCTGAAGAAGGTATGCGAATGTTTAGCAAAGTACCACACTTGTTCTCATCAGAGCCATCTTTACAGTCCTTGTCTCCATCACACTTCCATCGTTGTGATATACACATTCCATCACCACAGCGGAATGTGCCTCCCTCGCAGGTGACAGCTTAAAAAAGTAATTTCAGTTATTTAATATCCTCCCAATATAAAATGAACCGCAAAAGACACGTCACCCCAAGTAACACTGCATGAAAACAAAGTTTCTAAAATTTAACATTACCTTGTGCGGCAAAATGAAATTTGATAAAAAAAAAACCCAAAGCAGATGACAATATAACCGATCGCCCAAACGCATCACGCAACGGCCATGGTAACCCGATGCTCGTGGGTTCCGTGCAAAGTGAAATGCACAAGCGTTCCCCTATTGCTTGCCCTATAAAAATCCACCCAGATCAGATAACATTCGTTCGTTATTGAATTGCTACAACTTGACTAGATTGAAAAGAAATCAGCGACACCAAGCCCTTGGACGATTGCAAGCTGGACAAACCGCCCGGCAAGTAGCCAATGCATTTCAAGTCCACGTAAGGACCATATACAGGTTCCATCAATGGTACCAGACCAACAACACTACAGATGACCGACCACGTAGTGGAAGACCAAGGGTCACCGCCCGACGTCAGGATCGTCAGATTGTGCGACAGCATCTTCAAGATCGCTTTGTTACTGCTGCGGAAACTGCTGGACAGACCACGTGGACACACCAGCGACACATTAGTGCGGACACCGTGCGTCGACGATTGAGGAGCAGACACCTTCACTGTCACAGGCCACACTGAGGACCCATTCTGACACCACGTCATCGCCGGAACCGTCTTCAGTGGGCAACACAGCACCAGCATTGGCGCCACCAGCACTAGAGAAGAGTCCTCTTCTCCGACGAGTGCCGTTACTGTATCTCAACAGCAGATGACAGAGAGAGTCTGGCGACGCAGTGGGAAACGTTATTCAGATGCATGTGTTGTTGAGAGAGACTCGTGGGGTGGTCCGAGCATCATGGTGTGGGTTGGAACTGGTCTTGCACAGAGGGTCGGCCCTGTGGTCTTCCGTAATATCGGTCCAGGGAGAGGCAATGGTGTCACAGCAGCTCGGTACATTGATCAAGTCTTGAGACCACACGTCATACCTCAAGCAAGTTTCAGCATGATAACGCCCGTGCCCACACAGCGAGAGCAACAAGTGACTTCCTCAGAATGGCATCAGAGCCATGCAGTGGCCTGCCCTCAGTCCCGATTTAAATTCCACTGAGCACCCTTGGGACGAGATTCAAATACGGTTGAATGACGTCCGACCAAGGCCAACAACTGCAGCTGAACTGCATCAGGCGTTCCTCAGAGTATGGCCTTCATCAACCGCCTCATCCATTCCATGTATCGACGTTGCACGGCAGTCATCAATGCACATGGCGGATACTGACTTGTGATGCCATTGTCTCAGAGCCTAGTGTTTAAGAACATTTGTCGGTTTAATTTCAACCTTGATGATCAGTTTTGCCAAGTTTCACCTTTTTAATATGTCTCAAAGTATGTTTTCAGTGTTTGGACAAATAAGGTTTCTCATATATCTATCCATGGTGACGTTTCTTTTGTGGTTCAGTATATAACAGAAAGATACGAAACAGTTATATTGTGTGAATATCATGGAATAAAAGCCAGTACCCAGCAAAAGTATAATTTACATTAAACATGTTCAAAGTCGTTACTTTAACTGACTGATTACTCACTGCAATTCGTTTCATCTTCCCCGACGACACCCTCGCAATCTTGCTGTCCATCACATACCCAGTTTGAAGGGATACATTGACCTGAATTGCAGCCAAACTTATCTGGACCGCACGTGTTACTGTCTTCAAATAAAAACAAATAATAATGTTATACTTTTCAATGCAATACAATATCACAGACTGCAGTATCCAAATTTCAAAGTTGTCTCAGTTATCTGTAAACAAAAGAAATGTGTAAGCTATCTCTCTGAAAAGGTTATAAACAACTATTTTTCTGAATATAACCATCATAAACGTTAGGTATGTCAAATGATAACTCATCTACAAAACATACTGTTTAAAAGGTTTTCTTGGCTGCTTAGTTACAAAATAGTTACAAAATAAACAAGGGGTAAGTGCTGTCCATGCCCGGAAGATGGTACGTAGCAACTTCCTATTTCTCCCTGGACAATAAAAAACGTGATTTCATCCGAGCATGAAGCATGATTTCGGCAAGTTTTTCTCTCATTTAATTAATGTTTTGAAATAAATCTAACTTGTGCATCGACAATCAAGTGATCGGTGAACCAAATAGAAAATCTCAACCGAGTGTCTTTTGATATTAAATATATCAACACGAGTTGATAAAAGTGGGAAAGCTCCTAGGCTTGTCGGGGATTGTTTCCACTTTTGTCAACGAGTGTTGATATATTTGATATCAAAAGACACGAGGGTGAGATTTTATTTAGCATCCAACATCATTCTTCCAACTTTTTCAGTTTGTAGACAGTAATAAGCAGTGTCTAAGTGTGAAAAATACTGCTGACAGCTTGAGCGGCAGATCCATTAGTGATGTCATTTGATTGTGACGTCATGGTAACCAATGACGTCACATTGTTCTGCAACGCATTGTGATACAATTTCATTGCAGCGATATCTACAGTGTAGGTATCGCTTAATCTCATCTAAGCGATTTCTCCCATGAGAGCCAGTTTTGGATGATAAAATCCAGTTACAGGACAGTGCATTTACTGATTTTGTTGTAACTAACTTTTGAGCAAGAGTTGCATGAAGCTCTTCTAAATCTTCGTCAAAAGAGCTTTCTCGATTGTTCCTCGAATGTTGTGTAAAGGCTGGAGCTGCTAGAGTATTACATGACGTAAAGGGAGAGTTGTTCCTCGAATGTTGTATAAAGGCTGGAGCTGCTGGAGTATTACATGACGTAAAGTGAGAGTTGTTCTTCGAATGTTGTATAAAGGCTGGAGCTGCTGGAGTATTACATGACGTAAAGGGAGAGTTGTTCCTCGAATGTTGTATAAAGGCTGGAGCTGCTGGAGTATTACATGACGTAAAGGGAGAGTTGTTCCTCGAATGTTGTATAAAGGCTGGAGCTGCTGGAGTATTACATGACGTAAAGGGAGAGTTGTTCCTCGAATGTTGTATAAAGGCTGGAGCTGCTGGAGTATTACATGACGTAAAGGGAGAGTTGTTCCTCGAATGTTGTATAAAGGCTGGAGCTGCTGGAGTCTGTTTACACGGTCATTTGTTATGTATTGTGTAACCATTCTGCATTCATTTGTGTTGTTAACTTATTGAGTAACTTGTGGTTCTGGTTGATGATTTCAACATTTGATGACGTGTTGCAATGAATAAAATATGTATGTATTATTTATACTTATTTTTGCGTTTTTAATTTTTGCGATTGAGTCTTGTTCGCAAAACTCGCAATAATAAAACGGTCGCAAAAATTCCCTGTTTACAGTATTACATGAGTTGACTATTGGAAAGGCAAAGTCGTCCCCCTTGTCATACCGTCATGTTGATAGTTTTTGTCACTCTGAAAGTTTATGCACAGATCAAAATGTGAAACAGAAAGTCAGTTTTCTGGTCGCTTTCATTTCTAGTTCAGGTGGATAAATCAGTGGCTGTTTAACTATTAATGAACGATATCAGACCAACGTTATATCTCAAGCTAAAAGTTAAACTTCTTACCTTGTTTCTATTTTTTACTAATCCAAGCTGAAATTCCATTTCAAATGTATAAAAGAAACAGTTCAGCCAGAGTAGGAAATGAAGTGGTGCTCGTGGGGGTGCATTATTCTTTCCTAATGCCTTATCCTGATATTTCACATTGATGTTATCAATTAGGAAGCCCAGCATTTCCCATATTTCTTTCTCAGTAACTTCAGAGGTGGCGATATTTGTTTTCATTTTGTACAATTTATCCTGAACCTCTGGGGATACATGTAGAGATGTAACTATGGTGACCAGGTTCAGTAAGAGTTGTACCAGGGATCAAGGAATGCAGTTTTTCCTTGCCTCTCGTGTGTGTTATAGGGTTACAAATTTGAAAAATCTAATTTTTAAAATAATAGAACTTATTTCTTTTCTGAGTTTGTGAGCAAATCCCTTGGGAACTTTTGGAAGCCACATGATATTAATTCCTCTTGTCTCAAATACTTTTTGTGAATATAAAGAAAGAAGTCATTCCATGATTGTGGTTAATCTTTGAGACAGGGATTTGGTGGTACATTTGCTTGGCCCAGCAATATTTCTCTCTGCACGGATGTATATGGAGTTTTGAAATCCATTACAAAAGAGGGATGGACATGTCTTCAGGTTTTAGGGTTGAGTCAAAGGTTACTAATACTGTTGTGTGCCATGGGCATATATTAGTATGTGGTGTTATTTCATCTTTCGCATCGATTTGACCTTATTCTTTTTCTTTCAGGGCGGTCGGGTAGCCTAGTGGTTAAAGCGTTCGCTCGACACGCCGAAGACCCGGGTTCGATTCCCGACATAGGTACAATGTGTGAAGCCCATTTCTGGTGTCCCCCGCCGTGATATTGCTGGAATATTGCTAAAAGCGGCGTAAAACCATACTCAACCACTCACTCTTTTTCTTTCAGAACCATGGACATCGAGGCAATTAATTAGTCATGTGTGTCATTTAATACCGATTCCTCAACATAAAGCACCAATGTGAAAGGGAAAAATGATTTAATGTGTGAATTGATGTCTGAAGACGTACAAGTCTGATTATGGCGTATCACTGTATGTCAATTGTTATACTGTAATCAATAATTACAATAAAAATGGCTTCCATCATACCTAAGGTAGAAGGATATATATACTCAACATGGCCACATTTTTAGCTTGTAGTCAATGTGAAGTCAGGGACAGGATAAAAATCACATGTTGCCCAGCAACCACGACTGTCAGCTTATATAAAACACTAACAACCTGGACAGTGTGAAACCATCTACCATCAACTCGTACAGTTTTTGTTTTGTAAAATATTTCAGAATATATTCATCACGCAAAGGTTACACATTGATGCACATCGTAAAACAGCCTAATACTGCTAGAATTGGCACCCCAAAGTACGCTAGTATGAATTGATATTGTCGTTTTCACGATAAAGGGAACCTAGTTTTGGCTATCACGCCAGATGACATGAAAACTTATTATTGAGTGTCCTATATAAATACCATAACGACTTTGGACTGGAAGCCCTTCGGTGCATGATATAAGTTCGATTTAGTTCATCATATTAATTCAAAGGGATAAAATCTTACCTCATGTGCTCGGGTGAAATCAATTTTTGTACTGTCTAGCAAGAAATTGGTAGTTGATTCGTACCAACTTACGATTTGGCGAGGCAGCGCTGACCCATGTTTAGTATACGCACTACAAAGGTCCTGGGCTTCGTCTGAACCGTCTTTACAGTCATTGTCCTTGTCACAGATCCATTTCATTGGGATGCATTTACCGCCTACACAGTGAAACTCAGATCCACTGCAAGTTGCTCTTACTGAAAGAATACAAAATATCATTGTACTCAACAAAGGTGAGATAATCCTACTGGGGACCATGGAGACTTCTAGCATTCTACCACCTGTACGATACACCAGCAGGATTTACACCGGAAGAAAACATCACCTGCACGCTGTTTACATTGCTTGAAATGTAAGTTCATCTTTATGCCAATAATTGTGATTAAGACGTAAACTTACGTAACTGTACGGTCGTTCACACTTAAATTAATTGTATGTTAATTTGGACTAGACATTTAACTTAAATAAGAGCGACATCCATTTCCATAATCATAAGAAGTAGGTGTAAAACTTCCCGGCGAGCTCAATAGTAAAATTTATGGACGTGTTTGGCCAAGAAGTTTAACTGTTCTGTTATCGTTCAATAATCGTCAAATGGCCCGTTCCCTTCAACACATTTATCCACCTGTTGCAATGGCAAATAACGAGACCTGTGAAGCCACTTCATTTGTTCTATGTTTGGGCTTAAAGCTGTGACTTCAACATTCCAATAGTCAACTTTTCCTTTATGCTGAGCAATATTCCAGTCTTTGGTGTCTACATTTCACAACGTCTTGCTCAAAAGTTGTTGGTCAGGGTTGCAACATTCAAAGCCTCAATAAAACTTTCAAAACGTTTTACTGTAGACAAAGGGACAGCATCTCCAAAGTTGATGTCTGATGGAATCACTAATTTGACTGGTTTCTTTGTGTTTTTTACGTGTTTTGGCAGGTTAACACAAACGTGCCTTTGCAGGTGCTTGTGATGCTTTACACTGGTAGGGCAGGATACGGTTGCCTTTCCTCGAACACCGGGTTTTATCACTATTTGACAGTGATTCATAAACACCAGCTTATAATCTAAAAGTCTACGTTATCGATCTATGTAAAATGGAACCTGCTTTTAGCTGGGATTCTTATGAATATAGGCATGTAAATGACACTTTTATTTATTGTTAATGCCATATTTGCAACAAGGGATAAGCCTTGTAAAGATGTACTGTACAAGCATATTTAAGTTAGTGAAGGTAGGCATTTCTTCAAGTAATGTCCACTTAACGTCCTGAAAAGAAACGTTGAAAGGGTAGACATTTATTTTGTCTCCTGCTTTCAGTGAACAACATTGAGTGTCTTGAAGCAATGACAGATGCCATATTATGTGACTCACTGGTATGGTTGTTCTACAATATCAAGTTTCTGTTGCAAATATAAAACGTCAACGACAGAGAAAAATAAGATGAATTTGAAGGTCTCTTTCATCTTCGATCATCTTCAGGACTCTCTCCCCCCTCTTGAATTCCGCTGCCCACCTCTTACTAGTGGCAAAGAGAAGAGCATAAACCACCCTAAAATAAAACCATATCCACACTGATAGCTATTGGAGTTAACCCTTTCAACGGTGGATGCCTAGTCACTTCGATGCAGAAAAAAGGCTTCCTTGTTGTTTCCAGTGTAGCCTGTAAGCACGGAAAGTGTTACACACAACCGGTTACGGCTGTACATCCTTCGTAGTTCGGCTCTGAAGATTTCAGCCACCACTTGTAGTCATCGTGTGTAGGCGTGTGAAAGTTCAATGTCTTTGAACCTTAGAATTTGATAACCTTATTCTTACAACGACACGGGGAATGCTGGAGTACATATGAATCCAGCCAAGAAAGGATTCGAGAAACGAGTTCACCTCAAAAAGTAAATTGTTTATCTTTATGTGAATGAAGGAGGCAATGAAGAAGGAGGCAGTGAAATAGAATTCGCCCGTCACGGCGATGGCTAAGTTTCCATTTCCAATGTAGCTATAATACGTGAAGCCTATTTCTTGTGTCCCCATGTATAATATACCAGTTGCTGACATGCATAATCAACGAAAAACTGATTATGTCGATTTGTATAAACATTTATTATCATTGAAAATATTTCTTTTGTCGACTTTCAGTTGAGTTACATGAATAATTACATAACCCTTTTTCAAATATGTTTTGGTAAATAACTGGTACTTACGACAATCTTCCTCGTCAGAGTTGTCTCCACAATCGTCTTCCCGATCGCATCTCCAACCCACAGGGATGATTCTACCGCTTGTACATTGAAACTTGGTGGCTGGGAGAGGGGTGTTGGTTGGAGTGACTTCACCTGGATATAACAACCGTTGGTTGGAGGAGAGAACTGTCTGTCATACAACTCTTTTCTACATCCATTCTGATGCCTCAGAACAAATTGTTATCCCACCATCGTAATGGCTCAGGACAAACTGTTAGCACGTGGTGTTATTATGATAAAATACAGAAGACTACAAGAAATATCCGATGTCCCAAGGCAAACTGCTATCAAATAACCATGTGTTCCCAGGACAAACTAATATCACATATCTTCATATCTGTTGACAGTGTTATCCCTAGATCCTAATGCTCTCTCAGATCAAACTGAAACTGATATCCCTAAATAGTAGAATGCCAGGACAAACTGATATCCCTTTAACAATGGTCTCAGAACAAACCGATATCTCAAAATCTCAACGTCTCACATCAAACCGATATCCCTAAATCGTAATTTCTCAGGTCAAACTATCCCTAAACTAAATCCTTATATCTCCGGGCAAATCTATATTCCCAATTCCCTAGGACCAACTGATATCCCTAAATCCTGAAAAACGATGACCAACTGATGTCCCAGTTACATCCATCACATTTCAGTTTCATTTTGGAATGATTACATCCACCTCTTGCAGACTTTCTATCTTTCCCATTCTTTGCTGTTTGTAATACAAGCTCTTATCAGCGGCCCATACTTTGCTGTTTGTAATACAAGCTCTTATCTGCGGCCCACACTTTCCTGTTTTTTTTTATACAAGCTCTTATCATTGCCCCATATTTTGCTTTTTGTAATACAAGCTCTTATCTGCCGTCCAGACTTTGCTGTTTTTGATACAAGCTCTTATCTGCGGCCCATACTTTGCTGTTTGTAATACAAGCTCTTATCTGCGGCCCACACTTTCCTGTTTTTTTTTATACAAGCTCTTATCAGCGGCCCATACTTTGCTGTTTTTAATACAAGCTCTTATCAGCGGCCCATACTTTGCTGTTTGTAATACAAGCTCTTATCAGCGGCCCATACTTTGCTGTTTGTAATACAAGCTCTTATCTGCGGCCCATACTTTGCTGTTTGTAATACAAGCTCTTATCATCGGCCCATACTTTGCTGTTGTTTTTATACAAGCTCTTATCATCGGCCCATACTTCAATGATTTTAATACAAGCTCTTATCAGCGGCCCATACTTTGCTGTTTTTATTGCAAGCTCTTATCATGATATGATGGGCCTAAATCATCGACCCTCCAACTGTTTTTAGAAGCTGACATTATTGACCGTTTCACAAATTGATATCACCTGCTCTTTTGCGTAACAAGTTAAAGTTATTGTTGATATCGACTCATGTCCACAGTTTAAATAGAAACTCCTGTACAAACAGTCTGTACAAGCTGCGATCATCGACTCTTTTCTATTGTTGAATACAAATTGATATCACTGGCTCCATCTTAGGAAGAGTTCATATTAGTAAGGTGGGTGGGTGGTTACTTTTTACCTATATTAGCCTTACTGAATAGGATATATGAAATTTGATATCAATTCTACAGTGGCAATGTCAATATCATTATATATAATATTACTGTTTTTAAATTGAAATGTATTGAAGGCATCAATGATCAAAATCGCACTAACCATGTGCAAGCATTGCAAGTATTCCTACTCTGACAATGGTAAGTGTGCCAGCACCCATCCTGCAGAGGTAGAACAGTGGTTGGTACGGGCAACCTAGAGGAAAGAAGGGGTACATTTGAGGCGTGTGCTGGCAGCATTTTGTTTGCCGATACCAACAAGAAGAGAGAAATATACAAAAGAAATAAAACATGTTCGTACCAAATATCGCAATGTGGTGTCGAGAAAGCAATCTCTTTTGATGTCTAGGTGGAGATAAAAATCCATAGAAATAATCAATGAGCGAAAGATCAAGTTTGAAAAAATAACATTGTTTTGAAATGTGCATTTTAATACTTTCGAAGCTGATCTGTCAGTTAATAAAATGCATAGAAAATACATGATTGTTGTTCACAGATACGTTGTTAAAATGTTCATATGGAGGGGCTAATCCTGTGCATTCAATAAGCAGAGAAAACAAACAACGTTAGATCTTATATTTTGCGCATGTTTAGTTCTCAAACTAAGTACTCGAAACAAACGCCGCCGCCGTGTCCTAGTGGTAGAGTGTCTGCTCAGAGAACGGAAGGTCGGGGGTTCGATCCCCGGCCACGTCATACCAAAAGACGTTACGGTACATGTTGTTACCTGCCTGGCGCTCGGCATTAAGGGGCTAAACCATAGGCTGGCCCTCTCGGTGTCAGTACACTGTGTCTGCGTGGGGTATTCGTGTTAAACTGCAGCATGGTATATCAATGGGCTAGCACTATAATATCGGCATTAGTGTAAGCAGTAACACACATTACCAAAATTATCATTTTCTTTGTGGTTCAAATCACCATTCGACTCGGATAACATTTTATATGTCAATTGGGAAGTGCCCTTCACATAGCTACCATAGAGCCTTTGGAAAGCCTTGCTGAGGCCTTGAAGGCTTTAACCCCGATCGAGCAACTTTTAGCATCTTTCGAAAGATAATCTTGGAAGTCTTGGTGGAAAAGTTATGATAGTCCCTCTTGTCATATACTTGTAGTTATTTTGTCATTCTGAATCTTGATGCATATGTCTAAATATGAAAGATGGCAAGATAAGGTACAGTCGGTGCCTTTGATGTTTTAGTGAAGTATCATAGAATGAACGACATCAGATCTTCTATAAACATGAAGTATAAGTTAAACGTCTTGGCCATTTGTTTCCAATCCGTGCAGAAATTCCGAATCATGTGCATAAACAAAGAAGTCAGCAAGAAGGGGGGCACAGTTGGTGCCCATTTGGATGCCTACTTCTTGCCTAAATGTCTTATCCCCCCAATCGCACATAGACTGTACCAATGAAGCATTTCACAGATTGTTTTCTTAGAAAATTCAGATGACATTTGCTTTTCTTTTGGAAAAAAATACCTGATCCTCTAAAGATAGAGATGTAACTCTGCCTATTGTCACCACGTTCAGTGACAGAAACCCCCCTGTATCAAAGAACGAATCACGAGTAATCAGAAGCGTTTGCAGAGAGGTGAGCGTTTCCTGCCACACCAGTGGCACCCGTCATAAACACATGCAAAAGAACTTGTAGCAAAAGTCATCACCCCCCGCCGCCCCCCCCCCCCCCCTCTCACACACACACACACTCCCCCCGGGAGAGGTGTCATTGTTACTGATGTTGCCTGCTTTAATTCACCAGCTTTGATAAGAATAAAGGGGAATCGAATAAACAATCAGCCCTTGTCTAAACAACCCGATCAACATGGAATAGCTGTATTTCTGTGGAAACTGGGATATGATCACTGCCTCATGAATCTTCTTCATCAACCTCCCTTGCAGTTGCAAGGATGATGAAACTACTCACAGATCAATTGGACAAGAAGATCAAGAACAATTCAGGTTTCACAGTGTTTAGTGACGGGTACTACAGGTCAGGACAAGACAAGCATACCCTATCGCTAAATCCTGGTGTCATCACTAATTTTCAGTTATCCATTCATATAATAGAAGATGTACTGCTATTTTGCCTTTCACACACAATGGGCTCGTTTAATGGATTGTCGAGAATAGTTTTTTTTCCCTGGCGTTGACATTTTCTAGTGGAAAGAATAAATATTGCTGTCCCTAAAAACATATGATGGGGTCATTTTTCGAGGAATTCAAGATTTTGCAGTGTTGTATAGAGTAAAGACCGATTTGTTTTCTTTATAAACTATTCTAACAACATTTTGTCAACGGTATTAGCTGGTAATTCATGATCCCCATATGATCACTCAAATTGGTGTAGTTCTCAAGAGAAGTAACAGCATTCAGAACACCATTAAAGCCACGGGTAGAGCAGCAGGAACCACCAGAACCAGTGTACCACCTTCGGTGTAATTCTGGACAAGCTTAAATTGACGAAAGATCATGGACCCTCAAAACCCGAATTAAAGAACATCAAAGCTCGGTTTCAAAAGTTGAATCCAAATCAACTCTACCAGACCATATCCATGACAATCTCAGCCACAGCATCCAGTGGAACAAAATCAAAGCCCTTACAACCAGCCTCAAAGACTTCAAAATCAGAAAACTCAGAAGTCATATTTTGTTTGAATGATCAACTGGTTAACTGCTTGTCAAGTGTAATCTCGTGAAGAGCAGGAAACGACGAAGGTCAAATCAACCGGAACACGGCTGTGAATATCCAAGCGTTATGTCTCGAGTTTGTCACTGAATGTAAACATGCAATTTTATCTGATAACTTATATTGGCCACCACTTTTGTTACTGTATTTACTGTTACAATGTCATTGTTTGGTTCGGCAGTTTGTTTTATGAAATTAATAGATTAGAAAAAATCTATTTTTCCAGTGTAACTCGGATATAAAACACCCCGGCATGTGCAATGTACGATATCTGTTGTGTGTTGTTCAAGTTGTGGGGTCGGCGTACCTTCAAGTCATCTCAAAAAGGTCATTTGAAGGCTGATTTGCAGCAATTCATTTGAAGTTTTGGTCTATTCCTGAAATTATTACAGCTTTGAACAGCTAGGAGGAAACAGATCTCAACGACAATGTTTAAAATGTGTTAATTCGTGCAAAATAGATGTGTGTCCAAACAGTCGGTGAACATTCTTGGTGCATGATGGGAAATGGGGCCCTGAGGACAGTGTCCGCTAGCTCTCTGACGCAGTATAGAACCTGAGTCTTTACGTGCTATGGGTGAACAAGGAACATCTATGCGCAGATACAGATGCAAGATAAGAGGGAGCATGAGGATTATGTGCCTTCTTTTGTAATGATTTGATAATGAACATTGTTATTAATTGATTATCAGTGATCCTTTCATATTATTATTATTATTATTATTATTATTATTATTATTCCCTTTACGCCCTATGGATTATGTTTCGGCAGATAATCGCAACTGATAATTCTCTAGCTAGCACAATAAAAACAGCGTAGGTCCGGACTAACACGCACGCACGCACGCACGCACGCACGCACGCACGTAAACACACACACACACACACACACACACACACACATATTCGCGGATCTGCATTGTATAAGTGCAATAAACTTAAACACATTGGGTTATATATTCTCTTCTATGGTCGACAAGGTATTCTTTGTCACGTTCATGCACATTGCTATATATTAAGTACAGTAATCTTCAAGACGGCGTTAAACCCTATTTAACTCCATGTCTTGATAAATGCATACAGCATGGTCACTTTCAATACTAAGGTTATCCAGAGTTGCATTGCGAAAGGTTTATGCATACAGACTAGGATATACAATGCTTCAGACAAAATGTATTACCTTCAAGAAGAACGATTACAAGTCCATCAGTAGGGTTATGCACTGAACGCTGAGCGAGCGACAGAGAGAAAGCCGCGTACATGTAAGTAAATATTCACGATGTGATCACGTGACGTGCTTTTCGGCCATTGGCTCCTTTAACAGCCATGTGGTTGATGGATTCAGTGAAATGTTCTCAAAGTCCGGAATTATCGTCTCCCTGTTCCACGAAGTGTAGCTGCATTCAGGAATGCGGATATGATGATTGAGTGGTATGACACGTTTCGATATCTTGCACACGCTGGAATTACGTTCCGTGCCTAATTCCGCCTGTTGTAGTGTTCGGTGACGTGTAGTGGGGCTGTGGTTTGAATGAGTGAGAATGGTTTTACGCCGCTTGTAGCAATATTTCAGCAATATCACGGCGGGGGACACCAGAAAGGGGCTTCACACATTGTACCCATGTCGGGAATCGAACCCGGGTCTTCGGCGTGACGAGCAAACGATTTAACCTCAAGGCTACCCGACCGCCCCGGTTTGACTTGAACAAGCAACTAGCAAATAGTGGTATACAGCAACGGCCATCTCATCCGCAAAGTCAACTGTCTCGGGTCTTTTTCTTGTTTATTTGTTTTAACTTGTGTATTGCTTTGTCAGAAAACATGAAACCAGTCGATTGAACAGGTTCTTATCACACTGACCACCGGAGATTCTGGTTTAGAATTGGTCCCTAGCAACCTATGCTCAGTGAACGAGGCGACAAAATGGATTGGGTTGTCAAGGACGCGATCTTTATTGCGCGTCATCCTAACTCATGTTCTAAATAGTTTTAAATAAAGTTGTTGTGCTAAAAGGGGTACCTTTTAAACTTGTAAACTGTGAAACCCCGTTAAACCGAAGATCCTGTATTCCTGGCGATTAGTGATTGGAACGTATAATCTTGTGTGTTATTAATGCGACATAAATTGTTGTCACTGGTTTGTGATTTTTTTTGTAATGTTTTACAAATTTGCTTTTAAATATGACTTTCCATGTATACTCTAATAAATCTAATAAAAACCCAAAAGTGATTTTAGATGTACATCTAATATATCTAAAGATAATCAACAGATGGTAATCGATTGTTCAAAATTGGCACACATCATGGTCATTGACCGGCTAAAAATAAAACGTGACTCGTCTCTGAACAATACTTGTCACCATCGCAGTAGTGACCATACTCTGTGATCTTCACACCATGACCCCGGTCGTCAAGTACGAATATCTTCAGCGTGTAAACGGTTCTTCAATGTCTGGGCTGATATTCTACGCAATGCTGGTATTGCCGTAGTTGAAGAGGTGACCGTGGTGGTTCTAAGTCTGTCCTGTGCTCTGGTAGTTTTTCGTGGTCGGCATGATCTAGGAAGGTCACGTGTTGTCCCGTGTGTCTGATAAGGGCTTCACAGTTTTGCAACGGGGCTTGGTGTGGATTGGGAAAACCTGGCTGCAGCTGAAGATTATTCTTTTGTTTACAGTCGGCCGATGGCGTTGTTGCGTTGGGCTCCCGTCAGTCGTAACATCTTTTCCCTGTTCACTTGCTGCAAGATTGAGATGGCATGAAATGAAAACACAACATTATTATAGCCCAACAGGTAATGTTGCACGTGCATGTCATGTTGGTGTGTTTCGGCGCCAGGCTCTCACATGCTTGTGTTTTTGCGATTTTTCCATTTTTATCACTAAATTTCTGCAGTACCTTATTCTTTCCACACAAATCAATCTCATCCCAATACATGCAGAAATGACCAGTTCATTTTTGGTATTAACACTCAGTTCTCGTGACTTTATGGGGGGAATAATGCCAATGCGCCGTTAAATTTTAATCACTCATACACTTGGACCCTGAGTGATGGGAAGATTGCGAATAATATCAATTTCTGAGCCTGACAACCCAATCCAGTCTGTCATTTCTGAGGACACGTATATGATTTTTTGGTACCGACACTCTAACCAGTTCATCTGGATCGCGATATGGCTGCAATATTGCCGATGCGATGTAAAAATTTAACTCACTCACTCACTCACTTATTCACTCACCAGTTCATCTGGTGAGATACATTGTAAGTGGCACCATTTCTTTTACAAACAATCCAACATTGCGTCAAACAGAAACGTCCCTAAAATGACAGAAAAATTAAGGGTAAGACAATGACATCACATATATGTTGCAGGATTGATATGTTTAATACGTGACAATTACATGTAGGGTAAATTTGAAACATCAACGCAAAAGATAAATCAGTCTCAAATATATGCCAAAAACGAACACAGGGAGTAAAAGGCACAATATTGATCCAAGGTATAGGAATGGCTTACTAAAAATCAGTGAAAACACTGTTCTCGAAAAAGGTGAGCATTGTTGTCATGGTCTTCAGAGTGAATGTGCTGAGGTGAAATGGGGTTTAACATCTCGTTCAAGAGTATGGTACTTATAGAGCCTCACGCAGTGTAACAACAAGTACCATCGTTTAACGTCTTTGGTTTGACGAGGCCGGGAGGTTGACATACTATTCGTTCGGTTCCATACGCATAATCTGTTGGTCAGTCGAAGGCCATTGGGTAACAATGAACTGGTTGACGTTTGTTTTTTTTCACCGGCTTCAACCAAACATTCCTCATTCAACACTTTCCGTTACGATACTTTCGTCACGACATTGTTCCTAACAGTTTTCCATAGCTCGATTATTTTATCCGAAATATGTATCTAAACATAGGGAATTGAACTATTTACATAACATGATCCCTGTCTGTTATAAGGGAAAAGTGTTTTGGGTCTTATGATTTGGCAGTTAGATCCGTGTAGGGTTTGTCAAGCTTCTCGTCTTGGTCACGTGATGCGACGTCAAGAACGTCATAATCACCACGTGACTTGACTTCAGGTGATGGCGGTGTGGCAGCTAGATTCGTGTAGGGTTTGTCAAGCTTCTCGTCTGGGTCACGTGATGCAACGTCAAGAACGTCATAATCACCACGTGACTCGCCTTCAGGTGGTGGCGGTGTGGCAGTTAGGGTCGTATACGGTTTATCGGGTGGCTCGTCTGGGTCGCGTGATGTGACGTCAAGGACGTCATACACCCCACGTGACGCGCTCTGATTTTCTTGACTTCCGGTGTTTTGCGTATTCACACCTTGTTTATCACCACGTGACTCGCCTTCAGTTGATGTCGGTGCGGCAGTATGTTCCGTGTCAGGTTTATCGGGCGGCTCTTCTAAGTTACGTGATGTGACGTCAGTAACGTCATAATCCCCACTTGACTCGCTCTGATTTAGTTGACTTCCGGTGTTTTGCGCAGTCACACCCTGATAATCACCACGTGACTCTCCGTCACCTGATGTTGGTGTGGCCGTTAGGTACGTGTGCAGTATATGGGGTGGCTCGTCAATAACGTCATAATCTCCACGTGACTCGCTCTGATTCTCTTGACTTCCGGTGTTTTGCGCATTCACGTCCGGATTTATATCATTAACGATGTCATCATATATATCCCGTTCCTGTGTTCTTTGTGTTTGTTGTCTGAAAATAAATTTTGATTAAAGACCATATTATATTTGCATTGAGGACAAGACTTAGTATAGCCTTTGCGCAGGTGTTGTGTAATGTTTTACGACGCATGCCGTAGATTTATTAAGAAAATGTTAAAACGAGGACTAAAACTGCCGATGTGAAAATTAATACCAGTTTTATTTTAAAAGTCCTCCTTTTTAACTGAAAGGAATTGCTTCAAACTGTATTTGAGAGTTTTAAAGAAACAGCTATGCTAATATAGACTTGATGCCAGTTAGTAATGCAGCATTCCCTAACCATGTCAGTGATACACTGAGTGTACAGACATATATAAAGAAGACATGTACACACACGTTTGGTTAATCAATGTAAATACGTGTCTATTTTTCATTTTTTTCCTTCTCCGTAATTTACTGTATTAAATGTAATTTTGCTCAAACTTGGAATTTTACGGGACAGGGCCATGTTATTTGTGCTGCTTTTGTCTAATGCTCTGCATGTGAATACAATACGTGAAGATCCGGGTTAGAATTGGTTTTCAGTAACCCATGCTTGTCGGACGATATGACTTACGGGATCGGGTGGTCAGACAAACTGAACTGGTTGATGCAAATCCTCGTATCCCAATTACGTATATTGATGCTCATAATGTGAATCACTGGATTGTCTAGCCCAGACCTGATAATTTATAAACCGCCGTCACAGACCGGGAATATTTCTGAGTGCGGCGTTAAACACCAAATAAAGACACACATACAATCTGTTTGAACAAGAAACGTGGTGGACATGAGAACTCAGTAACAGTTTTGAACCCGAAATCTATCCACTTACCGATGTCTCCGGGCGAGAAGGACACCTACTGAGACAAGCACTGCTATCACCGCAGTTATTCCCGTTCCAACAAGACCAGCCAACAAGGGGTTTATGCTGGGCTGTAACGCGGCATCAACTGGAGACACAAAATGTATATTTGTCGTCTCTCATTTTTCCAAGTAAAAACAAATTTTGAAACAAAAATTAGGAGTTTGACTGCTTTATGTTGGAGGAAAGCCTGAAAGTGGTTCAGAGCTCTGACTTTTATCACTATGGTCAAACCCACTAGCACAGGTTTGAATAATCTTCAGAGAAAAACATAATAATTAATTGGTTATTTTATGTAATTTTCTTCTTACCTTAAAGGTTGATGTGATAGAAATGTGTTATGGCAACAAATAAAGGAACTGAACTAAAGACACTGAATATCTGAATATCTACCGTGGGTTGTGTTGTTTCTGTTGTACATGTATCCATCGCAGTTATCTCCCTTCCATCCCAGCACGCACGTGCACATGTCGTTCACGTGATCACAAGCGCCCTCATCACAGGAGTTGCTGCAGAGATTCCCACAGTCCCCTCCATATTTGCCAAGTGGACATTCTACCGGAGAAATAAAAGTCATTCTTAGTATTTCAGACTTTTTAAGTGTACAAATATGCATCACAAATGCAACAGATATATGGAAAACTACAAACTATAAGTTTTGACTGATTGGATTAGTGATCAATGACTTTCAAACAAGAATTGACTTCTAATTTATGTGAGTTTAATGGAGTACGCACTTTCAATATGTGACGTTTAGGTGTATAAAAAAAGTGAAGCCTCACCAAAAACCTTGATATCTTTAAATCCGATATGACACAGCTCTGCCTTAAGATCTAAGGATACCTTCATAGTTAGTGAGTGAGTTGGGTTTAACGCCACTTTTAACAGTATTCCAGTTATATCGCGGCGTGTCAGCTTAATGTGGGAGGAAAGCCCGAAGTGATGCAGGTCTAAGACGTTTACCCCATCGGTGAAACCCAAGATCACGGGTATGGTGCTGACAAACCTAGAAACGTAATCGGGGCGAACCGAGATTCGAACCCAGAATCATACGTTTCTCGCATGCCCAAGGGACGCAACTCTGCACAGCGCATCTCGGCGCCTTAGACGACTGGGCCACCCGTGCCGCCTGGATACCTTCACAGGTAGGATTGAGCAAAACATTCAGACAATCATATCTGACTTCTGTAACTTCAAATGCATATTATATGGCGTGCTATTATATGATTGTGGACTTGTATACACACTGTCGTTTCTTAACCACTCATAGCTTGGTATGCCATCATTAACATTGTATTTACGACATCAATCAAAGAAAAGCTACAGTACAATTGTTCAGAGGACGTGATAGAGCACGGTTTATTTTACCATACAATTATAAAACTATATAATAACATAGGAAGGTTTGATAATTCATAAATGACTTATACATTATTTGAATGCTAAAATAATGCCTCATCATGGTCAACCTTTATTCCTATCGAGGGCACGGGTGGCCCAGTCATCTAAGGCGCCGCAATTCATGTGATGGGTTCGAATCCCAGTTCGCCCCGATTATGTTTCGAGGTTAGTCAGCACAATACCCCTGCTCGCGAGTTTTTCCAAGGTGATAAACGTCTGAAAACCGCGTCACTTCGGGCTTTCCACCCATATCAAGCTGACACGCAGTTACATAACTGGATAATAACTAAAAACAGCGTAAAACCCAACTCTTCAGCCTTCACTCCTACCATCACTCCGTCACCCTTCACACCTACCATCACTCCGTCACCCGTCACTCCTACCATCACTCCGTCACCCTTCACACCTACCATCACTCCGTCACCCTTCACTCCGTCACCCTTCACACCTACCATCACTCCGTCACCCGTCACTCCTACCATCACTCCGTCACCCTTCACTCCTACCATCACTCCGTCAACCTTCACTCCTACCATCACTCCGTCACCCTTCACTCCTACCATCACTCCGTCACCCTTCACTCCTACCATCACTCCGTCACCCTTCACTCCTACCATCACTCCGTCACCCTTCACTCCGTCACCCTTCACTCCTCCCATCACTCCGTCACCCTTCACTCCTACCATCACTCCATCACCCTTCACTCCATCACCCTTCACTCCGTCACCCTTCACTCCTACCATCACTCCGTCACCATTCACTCCGTCACCCTTCACTCCTACCATCACTCCGTCACCCTTCACTCCGTCACCCTTCACTCCTACCATCACTCCGTCACCCTTCACTCCGTCACCCTTCACTCCTACCATCACTCCGTCACCCTTCACTCCGTCACCCTTCACTCCTACCATCACTCCGTCACCCTTCACTCCGTCACCCTTCACTCCGTCACCCTTCACTCCTACCATCACTCCGTCACCCTTCACTCCGTCACCCTTCACTCCTCCCATCACTCCGTCAACCTTCACTCCGTCACCCTTCACTCCGTCACCCTTCACTCCGTCACCCTTCACTCCGTCACCCTTCACTCCGTCACCCTTCACACCTACCATCACTCCGTCACCCGTCACTCCTACCATCACTCCGTCACCCTTCACTCCTACCATCACTCCGTCACCCTTCACTCCTACCATCACTCCGTCCCCCTTCACTCCGTCACCCTTCACTCCTACCATCACTCCGTCACCCTTCACTCCGTCACCCTTCACTCCTCCCATCACTCCGTCAACCTTCACTCCGTCACCCTTCACTCCGTCACCCTTCACACCTACCATCACTCCGTCACCCTTCACTCCGTCACCCTTCACACCTACCATCACTCCGTCACCCTTCACTCCGTCACCCTTCACACCTACCATCACTCCGTCACCCGTCACTCCTACCATCACTCCGTCACCCTTCACTCCTACCATCACTCCGTCAACCTTCACTCCTACCATCACTCCGTCACCCTTCACTCCTACCATCACTCCGTCACCCTTCACTCCTACCATCACTCCGTCACCCTTCACTCCGTCACCTTTCACTCCTCCCATCACTCCGTCACCCTTCACTCCTACCATCACTCCGTCACCCTTCACTCCGTCACCCTTCAATCCTACCATCACTCCGTCACCCTTCACTCCTACCATCACTCCGTCACCCTTCACTCCGTCACCCTTCACTCCTACCATCACTCCGTCACCCTTCACTCCGTCACCCTTCACTCCTACCATCACTCCGTCACCCTTCACTCCGTCACCCTTCACTCCTACCATCACTCCGTCACCCTTCACTCCGTCACCCTTCACTCCTACCATCACTCCGTCAACCTTCACCCCGTCACCCTTCACTCCTACCATCACTCCGTCACCCTTCACTCCGTCACCCTTCACTCCTACCATCACTCCGTCACCCTTCACTCCGTCACCCTTCACTCCTACCATCACTCCGTCACCCTTCACTCCGTCACCCTTCACTCCGTCACCCTTCACTCCGTCACCCTTCACTCCTCCCATCACTCCGTCACCCTTCACTCCTACCATCACTCTGTCACCCTTCACTCCTACCATCACTCCGTCACCCTTCACTCCTACCATCACTCTGTCACCCTTCACTCCTACCATCACTCCGTCACCCTTCACTCCTCCCATCACTCCGTCACCCTTCACTCCGTCACCCTTCACTCTGTCACCCTTCACTCCGTCACCCTTCACTCCTACCATCACTCCGTCACCCTTCACTCCGTCACCCTTCACTCCTACCATCACTCCGTCACCCTTCACTCCTACCATCACTCCGTCACCCTTCACTCCGTCACCCTTCACTCCTACCATCACTCCGTCACCCTTCACTCCGTCACCCTTCACTCCTACCATCACTCCGTCACCCTTCACTCCTACCATCACTCCGTCACCCTTCACTCCTCCCATCACTCCGTCACCCTTCACTCCTACCATCACTCTGTCACCCTTCACACCTACCATCACTCCGTCACCCTTCACACCTACCATCACTCCGTCACCCTTCACTCCTCCCATCACTCCGTCAACCTTCACTCCGTCACCCTTCACTCCCTCACCCTTCACTCCTACCATCACTCCGTCACCCTTCACTCCGTCACCCTTCACTCCGTCAACCTTCACTCCGTCAACCTTCACTCCGTCACCCTTCACTCCTACCATTACTCCGTCACCCTTCACTCCTCCCATCACTCCGTCACCCTTCACTCCTACCATCACTCCGTCACCCTTCACTCCTACCATCACTCCCTCACCCTTCACTCCTACCATCACACCGTCAACCTTCACTCCTACCATTACTCCGTCAACCTTCACTCCTACCATTACTCCGTCAGCCTTCTTCACTACCATCACTCCTATGTCAGTATTAGCTGAATTTGGGTCTAACATTAATGTCTCGTGCTTGAGCTCTCAGATACACATATACCATTTCTACCAGAAAAGTAACATGTACGTCTAGTTTTAACAATAAGATCAGCATTAGAACCTATACATTTATAGCATATTTGATCGTCAACACATGACACCGACGTTTCAGTATTTTCACCTATGTTACTACATGAAACATGAGTACTAAACTTGTCTTTTTGTTGTTTCGTCAAACGGTTTTGAAAACAAATGTTATACAAAGAAATAAAAAAGTTGGTCTTACCTCCGTAAACGTACACTTCAACCAACCCGAGTTTGGCCTCGGTCGAATCTGTGCTGATAAGTGTGATGGAGGAGGAGTTGACGACGTTCCTGCACGTGATCCTCAGCGTCGTAGCCGTGATCCAAGCGTTCGTAGCGTCACACGGCATGTCCGTGTCTCTGTTTGTTGTTGTCATCGCTATTGCACGCGTTCCTATAACCATGGAGATGTGCACTCTTTACAGGTCGCTGATTTTACTACTAAAGGTAACAATTGTGTTATTGTCATGATGAAAAATACATTTGGCGTTAAAAACACATTGATTGTTCATTACAAAGATTCACTGGTTTGTGGTACATCACCTGGGTCACGTGCTTCAATAGTTAGGTACTAGGTGCTTACTTCGCAAGAATGTACCTGAACAACTTCTTGATGTCATCACGTGGAAATCATATTTGGTTTTCGTTTTGCGGTAAGCATTGCAAATTGATATCAGTAATGCGTTACACTACCGTAATTCCATGGCACGTTGACATCAACCCAGACTATCCAGGCAGGGTGTTGTAATTCCACTCTCCGTGTGGAGTTCAGGGAAGATCCTGTTGATGAGACGGTCGACTGGGAACCGTCTACAGCAGAAGACGAACCCAAGAAACTACTTGATTTTGTTGTTGATTCGTCGTAGGCAATGTTGTCTGTGTCATGTGAATCAAAGTGCAAGGTTTAGTTGAGGATTTAATATATTTTAATTATTGCTTAATAAAAACAAACATCGCACGTTTCGGAAAACGGGACACATCGCGTTTTCTGTCCATGACAAAGCTTTGAACCACCAACACTGACGGAAACAGTTAGTAAAGTTTACTAAGTTAGTGAATGTCACGGTCCAATCAGACACTAGCATATTAGTAGACTTTACTAATCAGTTGGTATGTTTTTACCAGGTGGCCTATTGTCACTAACTAAAAAGGGTTGAGTATTGATCACATATACTTTCATTGTCAGATTCCTGTATGAGAGGAATAATATTAGGCATACAGTAACAACACATTTAAGAACACAAAGATGTTTAGGTGGGAATCGAACTTGCAAACTATCGATTTGTAGTCCGTCACCACCAGTGCTACCGAGACTATCGTCACAAATGTCAATTTTCCTAGCCACCATTAGCTTAGTTTAGTGTTAGTTTTGTACCAAGTTCGTTGTTAGTCTTAGTGGTATATGCAAATGCCTGTGAATTTGATTTGACAATCTTATTTCAATATATAATATACACCCATATTTGACTTATATCATGCACTTCATTAAACATGTTTAAATTCTAAACAATTTGAAAGATATTTAAATTCTAAACATGTTTAAAGGTGTTTAAATTCTAAACATGTATAAAGGTGTTTAAATTCTAGGCACGTTTAAAGGTGTCTAAATTCTAAACATGTTCAAAGGAATTCAAATTCTAAACATTTTTAAAGGTGTTTAAATTCTAGACATGTTTAAAGGTGTTTAAATTCTAAACATGTTTAAAGGTGTTTAAATTCTAAACATGTTTAAAGGTGTTTAAATTCAAAACGTGATTGGATTATGGGGATGTTGCGTTTAGGTGGTCTTGAGGCCAAGATGCGATAGCTCATTTCATGTTTTAAGACCCTAAGTGTGTTTAGATAGAACACACCAAATGGACATACCGTTGAAGGTAGTCAATACGTTGCTCACTACGTATATATTTAGTGCCGTATTAGGCCTACCACTAATGCCAACGCTGTAAATATGTGATATTTGACACTGGAAAGTATCGAAGTGGGGATTTGTTTGACCTTCTGAAAATGACAAAAGAGTTGAATTTCTATTTTCTGACATGACACAATGTAACTTGTTTATCCTTAACTGATCGGCCTCTACTAAACAGTCTGACCCGCTTAAGCTTTTCTTGTAAAACCTTCATTGAGTAACTGTGCTTCTCGATTGTTTTAAGTGTTTTGGAAGCTCAGTAAAACTATTTGTGCAACACGATTTTATACAATTTGTGACCGTTATTTTCCTTAACGCACAAAACATGAAACACAAGCCCTGAATATCTCACGACTGAAGACTTCCCACAAGTCTGATTAGTGGTTTGGATACATGTACATGTAACCCGGGAGACTTACATTCTACATAGTTATTTTCATTGTATTATTGTATTTATGACGTTTCCTACTGTATTATCATTAATTTAGCGTGAACATTAACTTTGAATTTCATTATATCAACTAAGCCTCAAATCTTGTCACCCCGTCTCCATTAAGTATGTACCTATATTCACCAGACAAACAGATGAAACGGTAACATTAAAGGGATTACCTGTAGAACTCCCAGCCAGTATTCCTGCTGTCACAGTGATAAATATTACACCGACCATTGTGCCTCTCCGTTAGTGAAAGTAGCCCTTTCGAGATAGAGAGGCGTATATGTCACATTGAAGAGGTCGGATGTTACTTTGACTCACCGTGAGGCTTGTACAATGGTCGGAATGGTACAATGGGGAAACAGTTCATGTTCCAGGCGACCCATAACACGGAAACAACATGGTATTATGTACAAGTGATGACAATGCACTGATAGTCTTGATTATTTCTAACACACAGTTCTGACGCTCTATGGCTAAAACTCTTTTCAAGAGCCAACTGTATAGTGACTTCGGAGTTCAAACATCACATCACTATTATTTGGACAATGACCTATGAAAGGTGTTATTTCTCGGTTCATTTGTCTGAGAAAGAATTCTTCATTCACTTTAGGATTCATAGAAATACCACGTAAAGCATATTTTATTATATTATACTATATTATAACCGTTTATGACGAGGGGAATAGTATTTCATGTATCCTCAACCCCTCTTCCCGAGATGTAAGCAAATAACTTTCTTACCGCCATGTTTATCATTATCACAATTTTGTAAACAAATAATCGATACTAAGAACTTGTTTGTCAACATATTGTAGGGTGAGCTCCGGAAGACAATTTGTTTATGTAGGGACTCTGTGCATCACGTACATCTAAAGTCAATGGTAATTTGCATTAAGCGACGCCGTTTCATTGTAATGAGGTTGAAGACGGCGGTGTATTTTTTCAGTTGCACAGCGCTGTATCAAAACATGATTCATCATTTCGTTCATTTATGTAAGTCCAAATAAGAATTAATAATTTCTCCTAGGTATTGATTAGAAAGGACGGTCACTGGCGTTGTCAGACTTGACACTGTAAGACATCCGTGGCTAATCAGTAAACAGAAGGATGAACCAGGAAGCACGCCTTCATTTGTTAAATACTAATGTTCCCTCTGTGAAAGAAAATGTACAGTAAAAAAAATCTGAAGACACGTTTATCTTTCATATTACTGGTGTATTCATATCAATAAACTGAGAAATACGTTTTCATAAATCATAAATATCTCACTCAAGCGAGCATAATGTAATTTTTAATGTATTATGGGACCGATGATGTATTTACTGAATAAAATTATCTTTCTAAAAATGTTCGAATAGGAACCCTTTGTGTAGTATTTGTCTGTTATTTCTTGACAAATCATTTTCTTTTGGATTACTGCTGACCTTGATCTGTATAAATCGTGTAACTGTGAAAAGTAATGCAAGTGATTTTCTCATTCATAAAGTGACAGAATGTTTGCGTATGTGCGTGCGTGCATGTGTGTGCGTGTGTATGCTTGTGTGTGTGTGCGTGCGTGTATGTGTGTGCGCGTGCGCGCGTATATGTGTGTGTGCGTGCGTGTGTGTATGCGCGTGTGTGTGTGCGTGCGTGTGTGTGTGCGTGCATGATTCTTTGTTGTACGACTTTTGAACAAGACAGGATTTAAAAGGTTTTAACCGAAACCCTATTCAGAAATATCTGAACGATTACTGGTTAAGCAATTATTACAATCATAGACCCTATTTAGGGTTTATTCCTTCTCTTGTACGTGTGTTTCAACTTATTTGTGTATTGCTCTGCTGCAGTTATGTATTTTCAGAAAACGCGTAACCAGTCGGTTTGAAATACTTTGTCTGTCGCGTTTGGGCTCTTAACACACCGACTCCTTCAGATTCCCAGCTCGAAATGGTCCCCAGCAACCTTTGCTGATTAGACGACAACATGGATCGAGTATAAGGCTTGGTGACCTTAAGTATATCATCGTACACCGACAGCGTGGAAAGTTGCGCACAATATCAATCATCGAGCCTGACGACCCAATCAATTTAGTCGCTTTTTGTTCGTGACACTATTTCTTTCCCAAACAACCAATAATATAACACTGTATACATTAAAAACCTCAAAATCCTTACGTTAGAAATGAAATGTATTCAAGTAAGAAGTGAGTGAGTGAGTATGGTTTTACGCCGCTTTTAGCAATATCCAGCAATATCAGGGGGAGGGGCAGCAGGAAAAGGATTCACACATTGTACCTATGTGGGGAATCGAACACAGGTCTTCGGGGTGACGAGCGGAGGCTTTCACCACAAGGCTAACCCAGCGCCAAGTAAGACGATGATATAATATATATGTTGGAATAGAGCCGTGAAGATCCGGGGTGGAATAGGTCTTCAGCAACCCATGCTTGCCGTAAAAGGCGACTTTGTTTGTCGTAACAGGCGACTAACGGGATCGTGTGGTCAGGCTGAACTGACCACACTGAACTGGTTGATGCATGTCATCGTATCCCAATTGCGAAGATCGATGCCCATGATGTCAATCACTGGATTGTCTGGTCCAGACTCGATTATTTACAGACCGCCGTCATAGAGCTGGGATATTGCTCAGTGCGGCGTTAAACAACAAACAAACAAAAAATATTGCAATATATATACATGACATTTCAATGTACGATTAATCAAGACGTCCAATGCCAGCGAATAAGCCATCTCGATTATCTGCCGAAACATATTCCATAGGCAAAAAGGGATGAAGACTACCTGAATGGATTATGGGATGACACCAGGTATTAATGACAAGTGTAAGCATGTCCTGCTTCAGCAACAGTACCCGCAGTTCACTCGATTTTCAATCAAAACGTTAATGACAGCGTGTGAGGATGTGTGAAAACGCCGTGTAAAGATTGAATATTATTGTGCACGTGAGTGCGTTCGAGTGTGTGTGTGTGTGTGTGTGTGTGTGTGTGTGTGTGTGTGTGTGTGTGTGTGTGTGTGTGTGTGTGTGTCTGCTTGTACAGGTACAAGTCCGTACTGATGACAATGTAATAGTGGTAGCCAACTGAGATATCACGCCGCAGTTTAACATGAATACCCTACTCAAACACAGTATACTGACTCCGAGCAGACCAATTCTTGCTTTAGCCCTTTAATGCCGAGCGCCAGTTAGGCTAAGAACAAGTACCATCTTTTAACATCTTTTGCTATCTTTCTTGGGACCGACCACCGGACCTTTCATGGCGGACGCTCTACCACTACGTCACGGAGGCGGTTGTGAGGGTCATAGCATATTATAGCACGGCGTATCATGTTGACAAGCGACGTAGTGTTTTAATCATTTCCTTTGCTACATTTGCTGGTCCCTGAATTATATTTGTCTTATACTGATTTAGGGGGCACGGGTGACCCAGGCGTCTAAGGCGCCGCGATTCGCTGTGCAGAGTTGCGTCCCTTTGGCACGCCAGAAACCTATGATTGTGGGTTCGAATCACGGTACGCCCCAATTATGTTTCCAGGTTTGTCAGCACCATACCCGTGCTCGTGGGTTTCACCGAAGTGGTAAACGTCTAAGACCTGCATCACTTCGGGCTTTCCTACCACATTAAGCTGACTCGCCGCGATATAACTGGAATATTGTTAAAAGCGGCGTCAAAACCCAACAAACTCACTTACTTATACGGATTCACTTGGATTTGAAGCTTGATATTCCAGAAAAAACAGTTTGAAAGGATTTTTTCTCACATGTTACAGAAACTCCAAGAAAACGTAAAATACATTAACGTCACACATTCTTTTCAGACAAAGGACTGTTAGGAAATCAAAGCAATTTACTGATACATATATATAGCAACATCATTGTCATTTGCATACAAAAGAATCAATTTCAATCCGGAATTTCGTCCCATACATGTACAATTACAAAACATAAATGAAATATATACAAATTCCTTGCTTATTTCAACTTATATGACATGCATAACACGCTACCCATATCAAAGTACACCACTGAAAATGTGAGTTGGTTATTTTGTTACCTGTCCGATGTATCAGATCAAAGCTAACAGCTTAGCATAACAAGGGGGATAACTGTGTGTCTAGTAAAGCAAAGACTAAAACCACAATTACGCTATATACAAGACTATTGGAATACTTCGGACGACAAAACTTATTATACATGATTTCCAATATGTTGCTATGAAGTTTAGTATACATAAGTTTATAACTCATTCAACACTGGCGTTTTTAGACGAGATTTCTTATAAATATGGACAGGGTTTAGTCGCCTTTATTAACATATAAATCTGCAACCACTTATGAGATGAAACTGACAACTTAACACAACAAACTGGGTTAACTGGGACTAGTTAAGCAATATATATATAAATATATATATATGTATATGTATAAAACAGAATCATAATCGTTCAACAAGGTCTTACATAGAAATATTCAATGCAAGTGTTCAGAGGACGCGAAAAAGAATTTATTGTCGACCATAGAATATAATATATAACCCAATGGGGTTGTTTAATATCGTGTTCAAGATCATTGCACGTATACAATGCACATCCGAGGGAGAGAGAGAGAGAGAGAGAGAGAGAGAGAGAGAGAGAGAGAGAGAGAGAGAGAGAGAGATTTATAGTGCTAGCCCATTGAGATACCATGCCACAGTTTAACATTGATACCCCACTCAGACACAGTACACTGACTCCGAGCCAACCAATTCTTGTTTTAGCCCTTTAATGCAGAGCGCCAGGTAGGGTAACAACAAGTACCATCTTTTAACATCTTTTGCTATCATTCTGGGGATCGACCACCGGACCTTTCATTGCGGACGCTCTACCACTACGTCACGGAGGCGGTCGTGAGGGTCATAGCATATTATAGCATAGCGTATCATGTTGACAAGCGACGTAGTGTTTTAATCATTCCCTTTGCTACATTTGCTGGTCCCTGAAATATATTTGTCTTAAACGGATTTACGGGCCACGGGTGGCCCAGGCGTTATAGGCGCCGCGATTCGCTGTGCAGAGTTGTGTCCCTTTGGCACGCCAGAAACCTATGATTGTGGGTTCAAATCACGGTACGCCCCAATTATGTTTCCAGGTTTGTCAGCACCATACCCGTGCTCGTGGGTTTCACCGAAGTGGTAAACGTCTAAGACCTGCATCACTTCGGGCTTTCCTACCACATTAAGCTGACTCGCCGCGATATAACTGGAATATTGTTAAAAGAGGCGTCAAAACCCAACAAACTCACTTACTTATACGGATTCACTTGGATTTGAAGCTTTATATTCCAGAAAAAACAGTTTGAAAGGATTTTTTCTCACATGTTACAGAAACTCCAAGAAAACGTAAAATACATTAACGTCACACATTCTTTTCAGACAAAGGACTGTTAGGAAATCAAAGCAATTTACTGATACATATATATAGCAACATCATTGTCATTTGCATACAAAAGAATCAATTTCAATCCGGAATTTCGTCCCATACATGTACAATTACAAAACATAAATGAAATATATACAAATTCCTTGCTTATTTCAACTTATATGACATGCATAACACGCTACCCATATCAAAGTACACCACTGAAAATGTGAGTTGGTCATTTTGTTACCTGTCCGATGTATCAGATCAAAGCTAACAGCTTAGCATAACAAGGGGGATAACTGTGTGTCTAGTAAAGCAAAGACTAAAACCACAATTACACTATATACAAGACTATTGGAATACTTCGGACGACAAAACTTATTATACATGATTTCCAATATGTTGCTATGAAGTTTAGTATACATAAGTTTATAACTCATTCAACACTGACGTTTTTAGACGAGATTTCTTATAAATATGGACAGGGTTTAGTCGCCTTTATTAACATATAAATCTGCAACCACTTATGAGATGAAACTGACAACTTAACACAACAAACTGGGTTAACTGGGACTAGTTAAGCAATATATATATATATATATATATATATATATATATATATATATATATATATATATATATATATATATATATATATATATGTATATGTATAAAACAGAATCATAATCGTTCAACAAGGTCTTACATAGAAATATTCAATGCAAGTGTTCAGAGGACGCGAAAAAGAATTTATTGTTGACAATAGAATAAAAAATATAACCCAATGGGGTTGTTTAATATCGTGTTCAAGATCACTGCACGTATACAATGCACATCCGAGAGAGAGAGAGAGAGAGAGAGAGAGAGAGAGAGAGAGAGAGAGAGAGAGAGAGAGAGAGAGAGAGAGAGAGAGTGTGTGTGTGGCTGCTTGTACCAGTCCGTACTGATGACGATTTAATGCACATCCGAGAGAGAGAGAGAGAGGGGACACAGAGAGAGAGAGAGAGAGAGAGAGAGAGAGGGGACAGAGAGAGAGAGAAAGAGAGAGAGAGAGAGAGAGACAGACAGAGAGACAGACAGCGAGAGAGACATACAGAGAGAGAGAGTGTGTATGTGTGGCTGCTTGTACCAGTCCGTTCTGATGACGATTTATAGCGTCAGCCCACTGAGATGCCATGCCACAGTTTAACATTGATACCCCACTCAGTACACTGACTCCGAGCCGACCAATTCTTGTTTTAGCCCTTCAATGCCGAGCGCCAGGCAGGGTAACAACAACGCTAGTAATCCGTACATTTGGCAAACATCACATGACCGTGGTATATACTGTGCTTCGTACGCATGAATACGTAAGTATACTTAGATGGTCTATCGGAGGTCATTGAATTAAATTTTATACATAGTGTGTTAATTAACTTTAACATTTTCTTTGCCATATTTCTTCCCCAACTTCAACAAAAACTGGCTGGTACTTTGGTCATCCATGGAGCGCTTATACTCGAAATGGACCAACCAAATACTGCCTGAGGCACGTGTGTAGCCCAAGAAGTAAGGAAGTTGGTAGAAGAGGTCGCGACGTTGGTCCTTACAGTTTTCCATAGTTTGATAATATTTTCCAGAACATGTACACTAGCGGACTATTATCAAAATACACGCAACTGAACTTTGAAATAACATGACTCATGTCCTGTTTTGAGATATTTTACCATATTATATTAAAGTGGGTCTTCTCTTCCAGTTCTCGGAATGTTTTGATGTAACATTTTGGTAGTTAGTTCCGTGTAGGTCTTATCAAGACTCTCGTCTTGATCACGTGTTGTGACGTCAAGAACGTCATAATGCCCACGTGACTCGCCTTCACGTGGTGGCCGTGTGGCAGTTAGTTCCGTGTAGGGTTTGTCAAGTCCCTCGTCTTGATCACGTGTTGTGACGTCAAGAACGTCATACACTCCACGTGGCTCGCTCTGACTCTCTAGTCTTCCGGTGTTTTGCGCATTCGCATTATCAACGATATCCAGATATATAACCTGCTCCGTGGTTCTTTGTGTTTGCCGTCTGAAAATATAAATAGACTAAACATTGATACGATTATTGGAATAATAAAGAAAAAAGACTCGCCTGATTCTCTTGACTTCCGGTGTTTTGCTCATTCACACCCGAATTAATATCATTAAAGATGTCATCATATAAAACCCGCTCCTGTGTTCTTTGGGTTTGTTATCTGAAAATAAAATTAGTTTAAAGACCATATAATATTTGCTGTACGACAAGCATAGCCCATGCGCAGGTGTTGTTATGTTTTACTTTGAAAGGCATTCTTCAAAATAAGTCTGAAAGACGTTGATGGAAACTCTCTTGTTAATTTTACAGATAATAATATTTTAATATTAACTTGATGCTCATTGTTAAAGAGGCTTTCGCTAAGCATGCCAGTGGTACAATGTGTGTACATGCATGTACAAAGGCGAGGCAAACAGCATGAAGAAGACATAGACGTTTGGCTTATTAATGTAAGTACGTGTCCCTACTTCGTTTTCTTTTCCTTAATTTAAAGCTGTTGTAAGGTACATACTTGTAATTTTATTCGAGAGAGATGCAATTTGTGCGACTCGTGTCACATCCTTTACATGGGAATGAAGATCCGGGGTAGAATTTTGAAACCCATGCTTGTCGTACAAGGCGACTATGTTTGTCGTAAGAGGCGACTAACGGGATCGGGTGGTCAGGCTCGCTGACTTGGTTGATGCATGTCATCCTATCCCAATTGCGTAGATAAAATCATGATGCTCATGATATCAGGTCCCGACTCGATTATTTACAGACCGCCTAATGTAGCTGCATATTGCTGAGTGCGACTTTAAAAAAACATATAAACAAATGAGTGAGTGAGTATGGTTTAACGCAACATCACGGCGGGGGACACCAGAAATGGGTTTCACACATTGTACCCATGTGGGAAATCGAAACAGGGTCTTCGGCGTGACGAGCAAACGTTTTAACCACTAGGCTACCCCACCGCCCCAAAACAAAAGAGGGGCGGTCGGGTAGCCTAGTGGTTAAAGCGTTCGCTCGTCACGCCGAAGACCCGGGTTCGATTCCCGACATGGGTACAATGTGTGAAGCCCATTTCTGGTGTCCCCCGCCGTGATGTTGCTGGAATATTGCTAAAAGCGGCGTAAAACAATACTCACTATAAACAAACGAATGCAATTAGATATTTAAACAAGAAATGGCCACGGGAATCCAGTAACAGTTTAGAGCAACACATCTATCGGCTTACCGATGTCTCCGGGCGAGAAGGACCGCTACTACAACAAGCACTGCTATCACAGCGGTTATTCCCGATCCAACAAGTCCAGCCAAGACGAGGTTTATACTGGGCTGTAACGAGTCTTTTTCACAGATGTCTAAAACAATTTATAAAACAACTTTAACCTTAGGTATTACTGGGTGAGCTTGTCAGTTGGGTTTTAACGTCCCAATGCATACAGTTGGACATCATCAGAAAAGTAGCTGAGGTCTTAGACGTTTACCACATATGTGAAACCATGTTTAATATTTCAGACTTTTTAACTATACAAATTGAAAAAATACAAAAAATAATTTATGAACGGTTTATAGTGACAAATGACTTTTAAATTATACGATGAGATTTCTTTGTAATTATGAGGCCTCTCCAATACCCAGACTCTTTAATATCTCTTACTCCAATACGACACCTCTCTGGGTGAAGATCTAAGATCACCTCCATATGGAGTGTGCAAAACATTCAGACACTCATACATGTATGTGACACCTGTAATTCGAAAATAATATGATCGGGGAGTTCCGAATGCACAAATACATATGGTTTGGGGCCCTTTACACACACTGTCGTTTCTGAGCACCATGCCATCTACAGTCATATGGGTGTACCATCTGTGTTCTGTGGCGGTTTTCTTTTGCCGAGATAAACTAATGTCCTAAAGAAACAATACCAACTATTTTTACAAAACCTATTTTTGTTATAGAAGATTTATTTTACATGAAAACATATTTAAAAATATCACACGTACCAAGCCAAATGTAGTTGGTGTGAAAAAGGTGGAGAATTTAGTATTTGTGTAAAAAACGTGCACGTTGCAAAAACGATGTAAGGTGCCGTATCACGAAATGCACGTGCAGATCTACTGTATAAAACTGCTGACCCGACACGTTAGGAACACAACACCAATAACAAACCAAAGAAATGGCATGTTTCACTGAAATAGAGAGTGAGAGAGCCCCCACCCCCAATCCCCACCCTTTTTTTTGTAAGGAAATAATTTATAAGCCGAAACGTTTTATAAGCTGACATCTGATTGGCTCAAGACCCCGGCATCCTTCATTTAGATTCGCCCGTCGAGGCTCGCAATATGCCGTCAGACATTCACGTGGGGATGTTTGATATCAGATTAAAAGATAACATTTTAAAGCTATTGCCTCACAAATATTGCAAACGATTCTACTTTGTGCACTTCAACAACAATATCAATAGTATCATTTTGTTGTAATCGTCATACATGTGCCCATTGTTGATATGTTTATTTAAAATACGTTACGTATTATACTCCTATAATTCATTGTAAATGAAGGTGATGCATCATGAGTTTGCCCTTTTAAAGCTCAGATGAAGTTTCAACCTGTAGTGCACTGAGTTCCAGTCCAACCCTGCTGACATCCCATAATGCACGTGCCGTTGCCAGGGTGACAGATGTTGTCTCTGCACGTGGGACATGTGTTACTGCATTCACGTCCATACGTCCCCAGCTGGCAGCCTGGGGGTGGTGAAGAAGAGAGAGTGAGTGAGTAAGGTTTTACGTAGTTTTTAGCAATATTCCAGCAATATCACGTCGGGGGACACAAGAAATGGGCTTCACACATTGTACCCATGTGGGGAATCGAACCGGGGCTTTGGCGTCACGAGCGAACGCTTTAACCACTAGGCTACCCCACCGCCCCGGTGAAGAAGAGAGGAGATTGGTTACATCATATGGGAATTTAATTATTGATTCATCATGATGGATGTCAGGTGTCATCAACGTCCGTGACGTCAGTTCCGGTACCACTAAATAATGGCTGATAATTTGGCTTGAGCTCGAACAAATATAAGTTCTCACAGATTAGGCTTCAGGACCCCGTTCATAGCTCTAGCCTATCCCAACCCCATATTTACAGACCTATGACAGTGCTAGAGTTGCGATCACTTCGTTGAACAAGGGAAAGACGAGGCCTTTCCAAGCTTATAGCACTCGCGATAAGGATGTTGATTCTGTTGTTTATGATTATTACATGATCAATCAGGCAAACATTGCATAGTTTGGAAAATATATTGATGAAACTCACGTTTAGTACATTTATCTCCCATCCATCCGGGTACACACGTACACGTGCCGTCAACGTGAAAGCATCTACCGTTGACACAGTTGCTGCTGCAGCTGTTGCTGCAGTTCATGCCGTAGCTTCCTACTGGACATTCTACAACACGAGGACTCAAAACTGGTCTTACCATACATACGAACAGGACCACTGAGACCACGAACCACCTGTAATATCAGCTGTGATATGTGTAACAAATGGTCAACGAGAGTCCACAATGAACATAATGTATAATGCACTTGGATTGGATTGGGTCAAAATATACACACGTTATTAAAACGTTACTGGGCTGAGAACAGTTGCCGAAACATTGCAAGCTGAAGGTTCAAAACACAGCTGTGACCCCCTATTAAAATACATTACCATCGAATAACCATTGCTTGCTTGTTTCATTTTTTTTAGCAATCATCAAATACAAGTGTATACTTTCTTTTGTTTACTCTAGAGCTATAGTGCAATCATATTCACCTTCTGATAGTGTTTAGTTTAACGAAACCCATCTGTCATGAACTGAAGTTAGTACAAACCGTGTTTACAGTCAACTCCAGAAAAACCATCTGCGCAGCCTGACACGCAACTTCCGTCGACCTTGTTGCATACTTCCGCCCTATCACGACAACTGCAGGTGAAGTTGCATGCTAAGCCATATTTGTAGTCGGGGCAATCTGAAATAGGAAGAGACCATTTCACTGATTGGATCTCAAATGAGATAAACAGAAATATTCTGGGTCAAATACTACGTTTTTTATGAGGTTCTTTTCATGTGAGCGGACATTGGCATCAACGCGTCCGACATCATAATTGGACGCCAATATGTAGTTATGTATCATGAATGAATCTATGCCTGCTTCTCCAATACGGCAACCTGGAAGAATGTTTCATCTTCTTAACTTCCTTCGAACCTGAACCTCGACGTCACTTGATCCCTACACACATGATACGCTTTCATCCAAATGTTTTAACATTGGAAACCAAATCCGGTCGTTTTAACGTTTCTTAGAAAGGTTTGATTCTTGTGGTAGAGTGATAAAACTTACCCCTTGTGCATCTATCTCCCATCCATCCGGGCACACACTTGCACGTGCCATCCAAGTGAAGACAGTGACCATCGACACAGTTGCTGCTGCAGTTGTTGCTGCAGTTCAAGCCGTACCTTCCTACTGGGCATTCTGCAACACAGAGGACTGCAGGCTTATCATACCGTACAAACCATCAGCAGCATTAGGATGAGGGACTACTTATTTTATCAGCTGTGATATAATTATGTGAGAAACAATAATAATAATAATAATAATGATGATGATGATGATGATGATGATGATGATGATGATGATGATGATAATAATAACGTGCATATCTGTAATATGCCAAATCCACAACCTAAAGCATGCTCCAAGCTTTACATTTTGCCCCCGTCAATTAATCTGCGTGCACGAAATTCCTAATTATCTGTAGAGTATACAACCTAGGATGTCTTATGGGTCGCACAAAGGTTAACAGTCCCATCCTACATGATATTCATTCACTGCTGGCATATTTCGAAGAGCGAGACACATATTGTAACATGTGTATCAGTGTGGGGCAGAATTGAAGTTTGTACAAACCTTGTTTACAGTCCACTCCAGTAAAACCATCTGCGCAGCCTGACACGCAACTTCCGTCGACCTTGTTGCACACTTCCGCCCGATCACGACAACTACAGGTGAAGTTGCATGCTAAGCCATATATGTAGTCGAGGCAGTCTAAAGTAGACAGACAGCACTAATGAGAACTCTACCGGTACAAGCAGACATTTGCATTTCTCTTGACCAAATGTTACTTCTTCAAAATGATACATGGTTGCATTAACGGACACTGACGCATTCTTGCAACCATGACCCGTGACGATCCGGGTTAGAATTGGCCTTCAACAGCCCATGCTTGTCGTAAGAGGCGACTGACGGGATCGGGTGGTCAGGCTCGTTGGATTCCAGTCGTAGATCGATGTTCATTATGTTCCTCTCTGGATAGTCTGGTCCAGACCTGATTACTTACAGACCGTCGTCACACAACTGGAATATTGCTGAGTGCGGCATTAAACATCAATTCTCGCAATTAAAATTTAAGGCAAATCTGTGATGGTATACCATGAATTGATATAATTCAACCTCCAAATAAAGGCAGGCGTAAATAAAGCACGTTGGAACAGCGAACTTCGACTATTTTATACACAAGAACAGCCTGTACCCCAACACCAGACTGGAAAGAAGTAACAATAAAAAAAAACTTTCTACTTCATCAGATCGACTGACATTTTTTTTCTACGAATGAAAAACGTTTTGGCAGCTGATCAAACTCTCACCCCCGAACACCTGCACCTCGCATAGCGTCAATATCTTGCAGTCTCCTCTCAAGGTCACCTCAAGTCTGTCGGCCGTTCGACTGGCTGGCATCTGCACTGACGTCACTTCCGCCGCTGTGCCTGCCGTGTCTTGGTACACCTGTTTTAATCCACTGATGCCAGCTTTCCCCAAACGGATGCGAAAGTCATTGAGGCGCTGTCCAGCTTCAGAAACGCATAAATTACATATATATCTATGTGTGAATCAGGAGATAAACATGGTGCGTTTTCAGTCTATTATCTAATCCCGATACAAAATCCCCACACCCCCACTCGCCCCAACCCCGAAAAACCAATGGTCCGTCTCAAACACTTTTGTGGCAGAGTCAATGTCCTCAATTCTTTATCAAGTGTCTGAAGGATAATTAATGTTTCGAGCATTTTCTTTGACAATTTATTTTTTTCGTTAAATTCGTGGTTAATGTTCAAGCTGTTACTGTTCATATTGTGCCCTGGAACAAAATCCATCAATCACATACATTGGCTTTTCGGGTTTCTACCGACCTAATACATATCTCTGATCATAAGTATGCATAAGATAATTCATGAATAACCGAAAGAAAGTAATCATCTTGTGTGTTGAGCTACTGACAACCGGCGATGGGCTAGGCCGATGGTTAATATGTTGGCTAGTCGCTCTGAAAAACCCTTTAGATGGTTACAATGTGCGAACCCTGTTCTTGGTGTCGAGTCCATAAGCACTAACGTGTTCCCCATTGTACAAATCTACTCTATGCAGCTGGTAACCTAAAGTACTACTTATATTCCATATCTATCCACTCGTGTTGGTACCCTACAGTAATACATATAACTGTATCCATATCCCACATACCCGTTCCCTATTATACACGTCTATCCCGTCTTTTTGGTGGTTATCAGTAGAACGCATATCTCGATTTATATCCCACTTGCTCCTTCCCCTATCACACACACTAGTAATGTATAGCTGGTAACCTCCAGTACTCCGTTTGTATATGTATATCCCACTTACCCCTTCCCCTATCACACACACTAGTAATGTATATCTGGTAACCTCCAGTACTCCGTTTGTATATCCCACTTGATTTGCCCATCCCTATTTACTGCTGTATTTAGCCGACAGTCTACAGTAATACATACACATATCTATGTGTCACTTACCTGTTCCCCTATTGTACACGTCTACTCTGTACATCTGGTAGTCCTGTCCAAGCCGCACCAGCCAGTTAGGGTCTGCTGTCGCAGTCCCTGAGCACGATGTAGGGGCCGTGTGGGTACACGATCTATCTAAGAATCTGGTAGATATGCCGCCGTCCACCGCAAGAGATGAATTATTAATATCATATACTGAAGATTGTGACGTGTCTCCCCGTAGTGCGATGTTTCTGCCTGAAAAGATTATATAGCAAGTGTTTTAGTGATAACAACAAACTTGGGATTCGCCCTGATTATGATTCATGTTTAGACTACTACTACTACTACTACTACTACTACTACTACTACTACTACTACTACTTGTGCTGCTGCTGCTGCTACTACTGCTACTTCTGCTACATCTACTGCTACTTCTACTGCTACTACTTCTGCTACTACTTCTGCTGCTACTTCTTCTACTACTACTTCTACTACTACTTCTACTACTTCTTCTACTACTACTACTTCTACTGCTACTACTACTTCTTCTACTACTTCTACTACTACTTCTACTACTGGGGGCACGGGAGGCCCAGTCGTCTAAGGCGCCGCGATTCGCTGTGCAGAGTTGCGTCCCTTAGGCACGCGAGAAACCTATAGCTATGATTGTGGGTTCGAATCCCGGTTCGACCCGATTATGTCTCTAGGTTTGTCAGCACCATACCCGTGCTCGTGGGTTTCACCAAAGTGGTAAACGTCTGAGACCTGCATCACTTCGGGCTCTCCTCCCACATTAAGCTGACACGCCGTGATATGACTGGAATACTGTTAAAAGCGGCGTTAAACCCAACTCACTCACTCATTACTACTCATACTACTAATAATAATACTTCCTCAAAGACAAAACAAGCAGTCACACACACACACACACACACACGCATGCACGCACGCACGCACGTCGCTATATAAGTGCAATTATATTGAACGCGACGTTAAACCCACTTTCACCTCATTTCACTTCTACTTCTACTTTTCCTTCTACTACGACAACTACGACTACTCCGACTACTCCTACTACTACTTATACTTCTACTTTTACTACGACTTCATCCTCCTCCTACCACTTCTAATAAAACAAAAAACATGATACGAAGGTCACTGATGAGAAAGCAAACTATACAGTCTAAGGTTGCCTTAGATAAAAAGGTTGTACCTCTATTGACTTAGGGATATGAATGTGGATAAGTATGAAGTACTGGTCATGTGTCACTTCAGTACCAACATGTCCACATCCGTGTTATTACGGTGAAGGAAACGTGTGAAAGATGTCAGTTCAACTGGACAACACATATTGATTTTGTTTCCGTTTTGTATTTGGAATAGTATAGTTTTCGCAAGAGTTGGAGGTGTTCAGTTATTTTTTTAAATATAACAAAGGATTGCTTTGTTCCAGATTGGCAAGCGTTAGTAAATTCATCTAAAAACCTAGAATTCTGTGCTTGCTTTAATTCCTTGTTGGAGTGTGAGATAAACTGCGGGGATCGGTGCTCGTGATGCCAATCAATGGATTGTCTGGTCCAGATTCGATTATTTACAGACCGCCGTCGTATAGTTGGAATATTGCTGAGTACTACTAACACTACTACTACTACTACTACTACTACTGCTACTACTACTACTGCTACTACTGCTGCCTGCTGCTACTACTACTACTACTACTACTACTACCACACCTACTGCTACTACTGCTACTGCCTACTGCTACTGCTACTACTACTACTACTACCACACCTACTACTACTACTACTACTACTACCACTACTGCTGCTGCTGCTGTTACTGCGAATACACACACATGGAACAGCTTAAATGTCAGTTGTATGTGAATTTGGGACGAGAATAATGTCTCCAGCTTGAGCTCTCAAACCTTAGACATATATAAACATATAAATTAAATAGAAGCCAATATAAGAATTAGAACAGACAAGATATGGTAATCACATCACGACATCGCTTTAATATCTTTGTCCCAAGTTACTTTGTTCAACAGGTTTAAGAAGCATGATCAATACATTTTTAGATTTCATTCTGTGGACCATAAACATTTTATGAAGTAATAATGTCTCTCAAATGTTCTTTCATTTAGTCAAACGTTGTTATTATTTAAATGGTTCGATCCTAACCCAAGCCTTACCTCCGTAAACGTACACTTCAGTCAACCCCAGTTGGGACTCCGTCGTGTTTGTGCCGACAAGTGTGATGGACGTGGCGTTAACGGCTTTCCTACACGTCATCCTCAACATCGTAGTCGTGACCCAAGCATTCGTAGCGTCACACGGCATGGTCGTGTCTCTGTTTGTTGTTGTCATTGCTATTGCACGCGTTCCTGTAACCATGGAGATATTCACTTACAGGAATGGCGGACAAATACATGGTCGCTGACTTCACTGTTAAGAGGAATATTGTTGGCATTGTAACGATGAAGATTTATTTGGGATATGTGCAATACACGTGGCGTGGTGTGTTCAACGTACGTCACATGGGTCATGTCCTCTAATGCAACTTACTTGCGGAGGAACAAGATTTTTATATTATCATGGTTACATTATATTTGGTTTTCTATTGGAGGTACTTACGGTATATTGATATAAAAATGAGATACACTACCGTAATTCGCTAGCACAAGGACATCAACCCAGACTATCCAGGCCGGATGTTGGAACTCCACGCTCCATGTGGGGTTCAGGGTAGATCGTGTTAACGAGGAGGTCGACGTAAAACCGTCGACAGCATAATACGAAGCCGATGGAGTACTGGACTGTGTTGTTTGTTGTTGGTAGGCAATGGAAACTGAAACATAAGAACATATATATATATAAATATATATATATACATGTGTACAGTTACACCATAGCACTCCCTGTCTTCTGACCATGACGTAGTCTCGAACCCAAGAGTTGTCTTGAATTAGTGTAACATGAGACTTCCCTGGCATAGCAAATTGAACACGGGATGAGTTTGGCCTTCTGAAAATGATAAAGTGCTTAATCAGTTATTCATCAGGTCATCTGAACATGGCAACTAACTGATTATTTGTAAGGTCTTCTGAAAATGGTGAAGTGTTGAATCAGCTACAACCCTCTTACACTTTAACTGGCGCTTTTTCTTCTGCCAATACAACTTTAACTGACTACATCGGTGTCTCATTTGTTTGACGGAACATGTCAGCGTTGTATGATCTGTGAACTCGACACTGGTATAAACTTGCGACGAACAAAACTCCGACGAACGTAGGAAACATTCAACAAATCGATATTGTTTCATCAATCTATTTATCACCAAAGACGCCACAGCTTATGTTTGACCTTTATATATTTACTGAGACCCTTTTCTTGGTTTGCGAATCCGCCGACCTTAAAACTGGAAAGTTGGGAACAAAGTAATATCATCATTACCTCGTTATTTTATGCCCATGACAGTAAAAATATCTCTGCAAATAAAAATAATCCACCATAGCTGCCAGTGACTTAGGAAAAACGCTCTCTTGATGCCATTTTGAAAACTTGAAAAGCGAAACAATACTGATTAGCATTTACGTGAGACTGCACTTTTTTGCATTAAAAAAAATCAAAAATCAAATCATTTTCATTAAAAGTAGTTTCTTTGTTACCGCGGCATTCAGATCGGAATGTCAGATATCAAAATATGCTTCAGTCAGTGCCACTTGAATTAGAATCTCGAAATGGATATACACGTTGGGATATGTATGAAATACTAGAAGGGACGCGTTGTCGGGCTTTGCAACAATGCTACAACGCGACATTTTTGCCATTTGTGGCATTGTCGCGCTTTGAATCATCCTTGTTTTACCAAAGAGCCACCATGCGACAACAACTCTTTTTAAGGTCAAAATATGTCGCATTGTCGCAATGTCGCCCTATCAAAAATGTGTAAAAAAAGGCGTTAAAGTACGACATTCGATAATGTAACATTGACGCGTTGTCGCCCTTCGATTAATGGTGCGCATGCGTACTAAGTGAATTAATCTACGCATGCGCCGAAATGGTTATACTTCTTTTCAAATTTCAGTGTTCTTTGTTTGTTCCAATGGTTCTAAAACCAAAGTAGCAGTGGCAATGTGGTTTGCTTTTCTCAAAATGAAAACAAATCTTTCATCGTTGCTTTAGAAACTAGTTCATATATCGTTATTGTCTGTGTCGGTTTTCATAAACTAAACGTTTTTTCACAGGAAGAAACAAACACTTTGAATTCTATTATATTTAATTCAGGTCTCCGACACCTTTTTTCAAATGACACACAGTTGGCTCTTTCACACGGTTAGATGGCGCAGTTGGCTATGCGTCTCCTTGACGTACCAGAAAACTCGGATCGAGTGTTCGAATCCCAGCACCATACACATACATCATTTAGGGATTCCCTCCCACAACAAGCTGACACGCTGAGAAATACCTGAATTTTTATTCAAAGCGGTGTTAAACCACAGGTCACGTTAGTCACGGGTAGTCCTGGGATGGGTGACCGCGTTCGACTGCTTGGCTCCTGAGAGTTTCAAAGGCCTCGGTCCTGTCCCCACACTCAAGCACACGTAACGCATGTGGTGTCTCTTTGGACAAGTAACTTTGTTCGAAATATGCCACTGTTCACCCAGCAGTGAATGGGTACCCGGTAAGATCATATGACGTGGCTGTTAACCTTCCTGCACATTACAGCTCGAGTCGTACATATACTCCCCAAGGAGATGAGCAGGACCGGGGTTATACTGTGATTTGAGCATGATAATAAGCATGGAAAAAGTGCCATACAAATGGATTATTATAATAATTATTATAAATAAACTCTCCGGGGCCTTCATTAGGTATCAAGGTAAGAATTGAATGTTTCTTAGCGATGACTGATTAGTGAGTGAGTGAGTGAGTTGGGTTTAACGCCGCTTTTAACAGTATTCCAGTTATATCGCGGCGTGTCAGCTTAATGTGGGAGGAAAGCCCGAAGTGATGCAGGTCTTAGACGTTTACCACTTCGTTGAAACCCACGAGCACGGGTATGGTGCTGACAAACCTAGAAACATAATCGGGGAGAACCGGGATTCGAACCCACAATCATAGGTTTCTCGCGTGCCTAAGGGACGCAACTCTGCACAGCGAATCGCGGCGCCTTAGACGACTGGGCCACCCGTGCCCCCCAATGATTAATTAACGAAGGCTGCTGCATGTGTGTTAATACTTATAAAGCCATTCCGCCGATAAGATATATTACTTACAGTATTGACAAAGTGTGTATCAAGTGTTATGTTTGGGATAACACTTTCTTAGTAAAATACAGATTCTCGTACTTTTCAAGAAATATCCATTTTGCTTGCGATAAACATCATCATTGATCTTTTATCATGCGGTTACAATCAAGGAACAATAAATTGGCTTCCACTCCTAGCATAATAAGTCTAACGTGATGTTTTTAAGACCCTTTGAACTTCTAAAAAAGTAATTGACGCATTCTGACGCATAAGTAATTGGAAAAATATTTTAGCCTTTTGTAAATTGCCAAAGTGAGAATTTCAGTCATTTTACACATTTACTGTAACACATAAGAATTTTCAGCCTTTCAGACCGTAATGTGATAAGTTGATTAAATATTAAATGTTACTGAGACAAATTCAATATATTTAAGGGTACATTATTTCATTTAAACTCTGATGTTTAGTTGATCACAAATAAACTATCAACATGCCTTTAAATGGCCGTCAAAGCGGATCACAAATGTTTCAGGTAAAAGTTCAATGTTTGGCTTCAAATTTATTTTTATATATTAAATTTCGGAATGGTACATCCCACAATGGGCGTTGGCAGCAGAGATGTAAGGAAATATGTTATGAATTTATGGAAACTTTGTGAGAGTCAGATGACATAGTGGGGTTTGAAACGTAAAGCTTAACAGTTGTATATTATAATTGCTCTATAAACTTACTGCATACACACTGTCTAATTTATACAGGCTGTGCTAAGTGAATAGTTGGCCATGGTTGAAGCGAGGAACTGTAACCGTACATGATGTACGGACGACGGACGACGCGCCAGGGCAAATACTTCTCATTCCGAGTGCCAAGTCACTTCACTGTCGAGTGTTATTCAAAGTAGTCATGAAAAACAAGAACAACTCTAGTAATCAACTTACAGTACTGGCAGCCGGGACCAAAGTATCCCCTTTCACATCCGAACGAGGAACATCTCCCTGTTGTGAAGTCACACTGTCTTCTGTCCACGCAGTGACACTGGAATCTACAGGACGGTCCGAACCAGTAGTTGCCCAGTCTGTCTCGGGCACACGAGGTGTCTGCAATACCATCAGAAGAACAAATATACAGTTGCCTAGTCTGTCCCTGGCACACGAGGTGTCTACAATACCATCAGAACAACATATATACAGTTGCCTAGTCTGTCTCGGGCACACGAGGTGTCTGCAATACCATCAGAAGAACAAATATACAGTTGCCTAGTCTGTCCCTGACACACGAGGTGTCTGCAATACCATCAGAAGAACATATATACAGTTGCCTAGTCTGTCTGGGGCACACGAGGTGTCTGCAATACCATCAGAAGAACAAATATACAGTTGCCCAGTCTGTCTAGGGCACACGAGGTGTCTGCAATACCACCAGAAGAACATATATACAGTTGCCCAGTCTGTCTGGGGCACACGAGGTGTCTGCAATACCATCAGAAGAACAAATATACAGTTGCCCAGTCTGTCCCTGGCACACGAGGTGTCTGCAATACCACCAGAAGAACATATATACAGTTGCCTAGTCTGTCTCGGGCACACGAGGTGTCTGCAATACCATCAGAAGAACAAATATACAGTTGCCCAGTCTGTCTCGGGCACACGAGGTGTCCACAATACCATCATTAGATCAAATATACAGTTGCCCAGTCTGTCTCGGGCACACGGGGTGTCTACAATACCACCAGAAGAACATATATACAGTTGCCTAGTCTGTCTCGGGCACACGAAGTGTCTACAATACCATCAGAAGAACATATATACAGTTGCCCAGTCTGTCTCGGGCACACGAGGTGTCTACAATACCATCAGAAGAACATATATACAGTTGCCTAGTCTGTCTCGGGCACACGAGGTGTCTGCAATACCATCAGAAGAACAAATATACAGTTGCCCAGTCTGTCCCTGACACACGAGGTGTCTGCAATACCATCAGAAGAACAAATATACAGTTGCCCAGTCTGTCCCTGGCACACGAGGTGTCTGCAATACCATCAGAAGAACAAATATACAGTTGCCCAGTCTGTCCCTGGCACACGAGGTGTCTGCAATACCATCAGAAGAACAAATATACAGTTGCCGAGTCTGTCCCTGGCACACGAGGTGTCTGCAATACCACCAGAAGAACAAATATACAGTTGCCCAGTCTGTCTTGGGCACACGAGGTGTCTGCAATACCACCAGAAGAACAAATATACAGTTGCCTAGTCTGTCTCGGGTACACGAGGTGTCTGCAATACCATCAGAAGAACAAATATACAGTTGCCCAGTCTGTCCCTCGCACACGAGGTGTCTGCAATACCACCAGAAGAACAAATATACAGTTGCCCAGTCTGTCTCGGGCACACGAGGTGTCTGCAATACCACCAGAAGAACAAATATACAGTTGCCTAGTCTGTCTCGGGTACACGAGGTGTCTACAATACCATCAGAAGAACAAATATACAGTTGCCCAGTCTGTCCCTCGCACACGAGGTGTCTGCAATACCACCAGAAGAACAAATATACAGTTGCCCAGTCTGTCTCGGGCACACGAGGTGTCTGCAATACCACCAGAAGAACAAATATACAGTTGCCCAGTCTGTCTCGGGCACACGAGGTGTCTGCAATACCATCAGAAGAACAAATATACAGTTGCCCAGTCTGTCCCTGGCACACGAGGTGTCTGCAATACCATCAGAAGAACAAATATACAGTTGCCCAGTCTGTCTCGGGTACACGAGGTGTCTGCAATACCATCAGAAGAACATAATTGTATACATTTGCCCAGTCTGTCTCGGGCACACGAGGTGTCTGCAATACCATCAGAAGAACATACTAGTATATACAGTTGCCCAGTCTGTCTGGGGCACACGAGGTGTCTACAATACCATCAGAAGAACATATATACAGTTGCCCAGTCTGTCTGGGGCACACGAGGTGTCTACAATACCATCAGAAGAACATATATACAGTGGCCCAGTCTGTCTGGGGCACACGAGGTGTCTACAATACCATCAGAAGAACATATATACAGTGGCCCAGTCTGTCTGGGGCACACGAGGTGTCTACAATACCATCAGAAGAACATATATACAGTTGCCCAGTCTGTCTGGGGCACACGAAGTGTCTACAATACCATCAGAAGAACATATATACAGTGGCCCAGTCTGTCTGGGGCACACGAGGTGTCTACAATACCATCAGAAGAACATATATACAGTGGCCCAGTCTGTCTCGGGCACACGAGGTGTCCACAATACCATCATTAGATCAAATATACAGTTGCCCAGTCTGTCTCGGGCACACGGGGTGTCTACAATACCATCAGAAGAACATATATACAGTTGCCTAGTCTGTCTCGGGCACACGAAGTGTCTACAATACCATCAGAAGAACATATATACAGTTGCCCAGTCTGTCTCGGGCACACGAGGTGTCTACAATACCATCAGAAGAACATATATACAGTTGCCTAGTCTGTCTCGGGCACACGAGGTGTCTACAATACCATCAGAAGAACATATATACAGTTGCCCAGTCTGTCTCGGGCACACGAGGTGTCTACAATACCATCAGAAGAACATATATACGGTTGACAAAGTAGACACAATTTAAAAATTACAACATCTTTATTTACTGTAAAGGCGGCGTGTCGACGGAGATCCTTAAACCGTTATCAAGCAAGACTGAATATTTAACATGGTAGAGAATATATATAGTAGGTGGAGGATTATCAGGAACAATACTTTCATACATGATACACGTTAAATAATGACAACAGACAGAACACGTGACGAGGAAGCCAATGAGACAGGAACATGATTCAGTGTACACTGATAAAGTGTGGGAGGTAGTATTGAGGATATGACTTTGTCGACGAGTTTGGGTGGATAATTGTTCAGGTTAGTTAAGACTTGGTTGAGGTGTTCGATCTCAGGTTTTGGGTGAGCAGAAGAAAGGTTGATGTCTCGTTTAGTGGGGGTAGAGATGATACGAGTCTTAGTTGCAAGGGGGTGTTTATGTTGTTTATATCTGAATTTATGGTATTTTGCGACGCCTATTTGACTTGTGTCACTTTAACGTCACTGAAATCTTGTTTAGGAATACCCTTACTGGTCTGGTAGTTGTGTAACCTCGGAATGAGTAAATGGGTGTGGTTTTACACCGCTTTTAGCTATATTCCAGCAATATTACGGCGGGGACACCAGAAATTGGCTTCACACATATGTACCCATGTCGGGAATCGAACACGGGTCTTCGGCTTGACGAGCGAACGCTTTAGCCACTAGGCCACCCGACCGCCTTATCTCAGAATGATGCCATGAATCATATGAGCATGGAGTCTTATCCAAGAGTAAACAAAGACAATCCATTTTATCACTCGCACTGTTTAATAACAATCAGTTGGTATGACACAGTGTTTAATAACAATCAGTTGGTATGACACAGTGTTTAATAACAATCAGTTGGTATGATACAGTGTTTAATACGACATCGCGTATTTTTATACGGCGGGAACTAGTGTCACTAACAAATATTGAAACTTATTTTGGCTTATTCCATGACTTTGCAATAGATCATTGAGAGGAGCTTAGGAACATTTGATGACCCCCGGCAACCTAGCCTGTCTCACAGACCTGAACTATATTATTTTTCCTTCCACCTTAGACACTTTCTGCAATGCAACAGCCCGAAATGAAGCAAGACTACATTTTCCTTAGAACCTCCCATCTCACTGGGGTTCCTTTTCAATTTAAATGGAGTAATTTGTTACATATGTTCAGAGACTAAGCGTTAGTCTACAAGCTGTTACTAGGCTGACGTCACATGGTATTAATTCGCCAGTGTATCTTGCAACAAAATTTCACAAATTACGTTCTAGGGTATTGTGACGTGTTTGTACATTTTGCACTTCTACAAATCGATCGTAGCGCGACGACAGTGGTAAGTCGATGTAAAGTATGGGAGTTCGATCACCTCAGCGGTTCAATAGCTTTTAGGAAAGGACCTCTGAATTCTAAAGGTAGGTTGTTGTATGGTATTAAATAGATACGTGCCGAACGATCGCATCCAAGAGTGGGGGAGATATGATAATCGGTATTGGGAGAAAAGGTACAGGTAGTCGACGTGAGGATTGTGAGAATATGTGGGGAATACCAAATTTATAGTGGACTTGTCTGGCATAGCCGAGGTCGGCATCTATTCAGAGAGTCATCATTATTAAATTATGGGTAAATATATCTAAAGCTTGTACATTTTATTAACAACCTTAAAGGGGCTGTACAAAATGTTGATATATCATATATCGTAAATGAATGTTGATATCTCATACATCATACAATAAAACACTCCATGGAGAATAAACAACTTGTGGCCGCGCCCCCCTCATGGTTTATTCTCCCTGCAGTGTTTTATTGTACGACAATCAATTCTGATATTCTTAAATAAACGGCAAGTAATATATAAAATACTCGCTTCTGTACAATACCAATTTGCTGACACTCGTGAGTAGCTCTGGATAGATACCACAGCTATTCAGAGATATCAGGTTGTACTTAGTAACGAATTGTTGGGAGATATCAGGTTATACTTAGTAACGAATTGTTGGGAGATATCAGGTTGTACTTAGTAACGAATTGTTGGGAGATATCAGGTTATACTTAGTAATGAATTGTTGGGAGATATCAGGTTGTACTTAGTAACGAATTGTTGGGAGATATCAGGTTGTACTTAGTAACGAATTGTTGGGAGATATCAGGTTGTACTTAGTAACGAATTGTTGGGAGATATCAGGTTGTACTTAGTAACGAATTGGTGGGAGATATCAGGTTATACTTAGTAACGAATTGGTGGAAGATATCAGGTTGTACTTAGTAACGAATTGGTGGGAGATATCAGGTTGTACTTAGTAACATATTGTTGGGAGATATCAGGTTATACTTAGTAACGTATTGTTGGGAGATATCAGGTTGTACTTAGTAACGAATTGTTGGGAGATATCAGGTTGTACTTAGTAACGAATTGTTGGGAGATATCAGGTTGTACTTAGTAACGAATTGTTGGGAGATATCAGGTTATACTTAATAACGTATTGTTGGGAGATATCAGGTTATACTTAGTAACGAATTGGTGGGAGATATCAGGTTGTACTTAGTAACGTATTGTTGGGAGATATCAGGTTATACTTAGTAACGTATTGTTGGGAGATATCAGGTTATACTTAGTAACGTATTGTTGGGAGATATCAGGTTGTACTTAGTAACGAATTGGTGGGAGATATCAGGTTATACTTAGTAACGAATTAGTGGGAGATATCAGGTTATACTTAATAACGAATTGTTAGGAGATATCAGGTTATACTTAGTAACGAATTGTTTGGAGATATCAGGTTATACTTAGTAACGTATTGTTGGGAGATATCAGGTTGTACTTAATAACGTATTGGTGGGAAATATCAAGTTATACTTAATAACGTATTGTTGGGAGATATCAGGTTATACTTAATAACGAATTGGTGGGAGATATCAGGTTGTACTTAGTAACGTATTGGTGGGAGATATCAGGTAACACTTAATAACGAATTGTTGGGAGATATCAGGTTATACTTAATAACGAATTGGTGGCAGATATCAGGTTATACTTAGTAATGTATTGTTGGGAGATATCAGGTTATACTTAGTAACGAATTGGTGGGAGATATCAGGTTATACTTAGTAACGAATTGGTGGGAGATATCAGGTTATACTTAATAACGAATTAGTGGGAGATATCAGGTTATACTTAGTAATGTATTGTTGGGAGATATCAGGTTATACTTAGTAACGAATTGGTGGGAGATATCAGGTAACACTTAATAACGAATTGTTGGGAGATATCAGGTTATACTTAATAACGAATTGGTGGCAGATATCAGGTTATACTTAGTAATGTATTGTTGGGAGATATCAGGTTATACTTAGTAACGAATTGGTGGGAGATATCAGGTTATACTTAGTAACGAATTGGTGGGAGATATCAGGTTATACTTAATAACGAATTAGTGGGAGATATCAGGTTATACTTAGTAATGTATTGTTGGGAGATATCAGGTTATACTTAGTAACGAATTGGTGGGAGATATCAGGTTATTCTTCGTAACGTATTGGTGGGAGATATCAGGTCTCATTGTGACAATCAAGATGAACCCCGATCGTCCGTCTTACGTATACAAGAGTTAGTGTAAAAGAGTTCAATGACATAAATCTGCTTTGTCTTTCTATCATATTCAGTTAAATTATTACAATATCTTACTATTAAAGGTTACCACACTTTCCTGCAAGTCTGGTCATCTAATCCGGGGAACCGGCGGTACATCTTGATAAGTTATTCAATGAAGCTTTCTGTATTCTCACTAGTTCAGCCTTGTATTGTCACAAGTTTCGTATTTTATAATCATTAACTAAGACTTAATATTGATCAGCTCGTACCCATTACTTCTGTATACTAAAACTTAAATATATAATTTTCTTGGCCCCAGCTTGTAGCGGAACGAAACAGACCATGCATGTATGTACATATATTCACCAATCAAACATATAGAACGGTAAAAACAAAGGAATTACCTGCAGAACTCCAAGCCAATATCCCTGCCGTTACAGAGATGAAAATTATACCGGCCATTGTATCACCGTGCCGGCCTCCCAGTGAGGCAATGAAGCACATGCATCACATGAGAGTGTTCTTCCGGTTCAGAGACAATAGAGGAAATACATTTCGTCATGGGCTGTTCGTACATCACCCTTTCCGGAGTATATAATAGTGCATATCATGTGTGGTATAATTAATGAATACCGTTTAAGGTATAATAATGCATATAATGTATGGTATAATTAATGTATACCGTTTAAGGTATAATAGTGCATATCATGTATAGTATAATTAATGAATACCGTTTACGGTATAATAATGCATATCATGTATGGTATAATTTATTAATACCGTTTACGGTATAATAATGCATATCATGTATGGTATAATTAATTAATACCGTTTACGGTATAATAATGCATATCAGTACTAGTGAGTGAATGAATAAGTGAGTTGGGTTTAACGCCGCTTTTAACAGCATTGCAGTTATATCACTGCGTGTCAGCTTAATGTGGGAGGAAAGCCCGAAGTGATGCAGGTCTCAGACGTTTACCACTTCGGTGAAACCCACGAGCACGGGTATGGTGCTGACAAACCTAGAAACATAATCGGGTCGAACCGGGATTCGAACCGACAATCATAGGTCTCTGCCGTGGCCAAGGGACGCAAAACTGCACATCGAATCGCGGCTCCTTAGACGACTGGGCCATCCGTGCCCCCAATGCATATCATGTATGGTATAATTAATGTATACCGTTTAAGGTATAATAATGCATATCATGTATGGTATAATTAATTTATACCGTTTAAGGTATAATAATGCATATCATGTATGGTATAATTAATTTATACCGTTTAAGGTATAATAATGCATATCATGTATGTTATAATTAATTTATACCGTTTAAGGTATAATAATGCATATCATGTATGTTATAATTAATTTATACCGTTTAAGGTATAATAATGCATATCATGTATGGTATAATTAATTTATACCGTTTAAGGTATAATAATGCATATCATGTATGTTATAATTAATTCATACCGTTTAAGGTATAATAATGCATATCATGTATGGTATAATTCATTTATACAGTTTAAGGTATAATAATGCATATCATGTATGGTATAATTAATGAATGTACTATTAATGCATGTCAAGTATGTGTGTGCAATTTGGCGATAGACGACACAATTTATATACTAATTACCAAGATCAGATTTGCATTTCAGAGCTTCTGTAACAAACATTTCTCAAGAATTGACACATGTGACTTCACACATGACATGGCTGTTATTTGACAGTGATCTACGAATGGTTTGCTTCATATGTTTTTAAAACATATTTCTTTTACATTTAACGGCCAAAATGTGTCAGTGACACACATCGCACATATTAATAATTAAAATAAACATCGTGCATACAAAGCGTGATATGTCGATGGAAATAGTAACACTAGTAGTAAAAACTATTGCTGTGAAGAACGATGTATACCAGTCATCTGGTTGAGAGGATGTTATGGTAAAACAACAAACGTAAAGTAAGAGAAGGTGTACGGTATAAGTTGTAGTAAGTAAAAATGTTAATCAAATCAATTTAATATGTTTTTGTACATTTTTGAATATACATATGTTATGTAAAAATGAACATGAAATAATTTATGAACATAGAGAACTGTCAGGATCGAGAAAATGACCTCCAACTGATAAAATAGTGTTTTATAATGAAGGTCTAATGGCATCATGATTAGAACATTAGAACATCTAATGTGAAAGACGTTTTCACGTGAATTTCTACACAGGCACGTTAAGGTTCCTGACAAATTGGCTTTAAATAAATCTGCACTAGCGGGACAACAGGAAAGACTTAAACGAGTGAGAAGTATATTTTCTCTTCTATCCCCAGATAAGATGTAACAAGAGGGTAAAATAGTTTCTGGTTTAACACTGCATTTAAAACATGAAAGTGTAGCCGAAGGTCCAAATTCCTGAGAAGTTAAGTGTGTCTGGTATAAAAGGGTGCTGGAAAGTAACAATCCGGGCGTGTGGAATACTAATACTGTTTCTATTTTGATGACGTATGGTGGTCTCTTGGTGGAAAAAAGGTCATTATAGTAAGGTGGGAATAATTTTTTAACAATCTTGTATACAGCATATATTTGTTTTTAGTTTGACGTCTGCTTGATAGTGTCTCCCTCCCTGTTTCATTATAAGAACTAATCCGAGATGCGTATTTACGAGGGCCAGTAACAGTTCTAGCTGCTTCCAGTTTCATCTTTTCATGTTTATCAGAGTTGACATAGTTAAATTTATCTCCGACTTCAGATACGCATTCGAGAATAGGCCGTATAATAACAATGTAGAGTTTACATAATTTGGTTCTATCGAGTACATATTTAAGTTTTCGTAAAGAAAAGATCATTTATTTTTTATGCAGAGTGGCGTTTACTGTCAGTATGGGCAGACCATTTCAATTAATTTTGGTAATATTGTCTGTGTCACTGAATAATATGTATGTTGTTTTGTCGGGATCAAATTTTAAAGCCTTTTATACGCCCAGACAGATCGTGGTTGTTTCCCAAATGGTTAATTCTAACAGACGATGCACCAACTGACGTATCAACAGCAAATAAACGAGTTAAATTGTTAAGATTATCAGCTAAATCGTTTAAGTATACAAGGAATAGAAAGGGACCCAGTACAGAACCCCGGGGTACCCCAGCTGTGGTGTATATTAATTGCGGATAGGCTAGTTGATTTTAAATGAGATAGTTAATTTTATTAAAATCATATCTTTTATATTAATGTTTTGTGTTTTGAAAAATTAATAACACCTGTAAATGTACAATTACAATCACTGGTAATTAAGACAGGATCGTGTTGGATGTAATCCGTATAGGGTCCGTGATCATAATTCGTAAATGTTTGCTGGTGATGATATCACGCAAGTGGTGGACGGCGTTACTCAACGGGTCCTAATTAAGGTCACCAACAAGAACGATATCACGAGAAACATCAAGTGCCCTTTCTAGCATGTGTTCATGAACAGTCCACTATACAGTGGCGGTAAGGTTGGCGGTAGGTGACACCTAAAGGGAAATATCTCATTGGAGATTTATTTGAAACTGCATGTTTTCCAAATCAATAACTTCTAGGTCAGGTCTACATTTTGTACAAAGTGTATCGGAGAAGCATAATAATATACCACCCCGAAACAAGCCCTGTCCCTCCTGTGTGAACCCGTGATGATACGGGGTAAAATAGGTCTTCAGCAACCCATACTTGCCTAAAAAGGCGACTATGCTAATTGTAAGAGGCGACTAACGGGATAGGGTGGTCAGGCTGGCTGATTTGGTTGATGCATGAAATCGATCCCAATTGTGTGGGTCGATGCTCATGATATTAATCACTGGATTGTCTGGTCCAGACTCGATTATTGACAGACCGCTGTCATATATCTGGAATAATGCTGAGTGCGGCGTTCAACAACAAACAATAAAACAAACAAACAATTATAAATTATTCCAGGTAGCGTAGCCTTTTGTAGGCTGCAAGACTATGTTTATTATGAGTGTAATACGGTTTGGAGCCGACAGGCGAGTGGTACACAATCACACAGAGGTACATGGAACCCTATTCCCCGAAGGATAGCCTACAAAGAATTAATCTAACGGACATGTTGATCATTTTCACAAACAAATGGATGCGAAGCGTTTGTTTGGCAACATGGAGGTTGAACTCCGGGGAACAAATTGTTTATATATAGACTCTCTGCATCTAAAGTCAGTGTTAATATTCATTACACGATACTGTTGCGTTGTTATATATTTTTCAGCTGTATCAAAACGTCATTCAGTCAGACAAGAATTCATAGTCCACTTCTCCTATTCATGGACAAGGAAGGAAGGTCACTGATGTTGTCATGCAGGGTACCGTTACAAATACGTGGCATTCCCGTGTACAGTTATTGTTAAAAGTAATGCATGGCTTTAATGAATCACTTTCACGTTAAGATCTGTTGAAGTTAACAAGAAGGACTATAATCCTTTAAAGTCCAATACTAGTATACAGGATGTGCACAAAACGCGGCGTCATTTCCCTACACGATGATGACTCGTTGTCTACAGTTAGAAGAACTTGTATTACCGTGGGTTTCTGACGGTATGGGGCGGTCGGGTAGCCTAGTGGTTTAAGCGTTCGATCGTCCCGGGTACGATTCCGACATGGGTAATGTGTGAAGCCAATTTCTGGTGTCCCCCGCTGTGATATTGCTGGCGTAAAACCACACTCACTTACTCACTGACTCTGACGGTAGAGTTGGCTTATTTGGGACATACAATTAACATTGTACTTCCTCATTAAAGAGTATCAAGCAAACCATTGATTTTAAACCATGTCTTGTGTCGTAACAGAGGTTCTGCTAAAATGTTGCATCAATTGCTGTCGTATTTTTACATTGTATTCTTCGTAAGTTGACTGTAATTGAAGGTTCACTTCCATGCTTTGTCACTTAGAGTTGGTTATAACTTGCCAATGGAGTTCAATGGAGTTTATCACTACTGGGACACACTGTCATATCAACTATGTCATGATCTTGGACGGAAGTGATGATAGTCGACGGAAGTCAATTTCCGTTCCATATCGAGGCTGTAGGTCTGCCTCAATCCTCCATCAGGACATTATATAGATGTGTGGTGGTGGCCATGCTGTTTATTATCGTGCTACTTGGGATTGTCTCCGAGGCAGTGGCAGGTGATTACTTTGAATGTTTTGTTTCTCTATATATGAATGTAAGTGATATGCACGCTTCTCCAGATTCTCGTTGCTTTCCCATTGTTTGTTTCCCAAAGGAGGCTCGGGATAGATCCATAAGTGTATGTGTAACGTCTTTTTTTGTCCAAGTCTTTTATTCATGGTGCATGACTTACTCGGAATGAAAGAGTTCCATCAGTAACTTTTGGAATGGTGGTACGAGTCCATGGAGCGAAGGGTGTTAAGTTATTGACAGAGAGGAAGTTTAATGTGTCATGCAGCATGGATCTGAAAGCGGACAAGTGATGGATGTGTGTGTGGGTGGGAAGGGGGGGGGGGGAGGGGGGGGAGAGATAGGGGTGATGGGCTGATCATGAGTCGTATGAGGGTGAGCTTTAGGGGTGAGGATTGTGGGTGTGGGTATGGGGTGAGGGTTGGGGGTGAGGTTGGGAGATGTAGGTTGGAGGTGAGGGTTTTGGGTGAGGGTTGGGGTGACGTTGGGGGTGAAGGTTGGGGGTGTGAGTTGGGGTTGAGGTTTGGGGCTTAGGGCCTTGGCATTTGTTAGAGACAGGATATAAACCATACCCCAATTCCCCAAACCCCTAGAATATTGAATGGTTGCTTCCTTACGCCGCTAATGTCGGTACACGAACAGCAGTAATACATGTTGGTAAATGTGAATTTCTTCCTATTACCGATAACACAAGATGAGGTCAACTGGTTTTACAAGCATGTCATGTTTTCCTGTGTAGAGTTACCAAGTATTTTTTCGTGATAATGTAGTGTTGTTTTGCCTGTGTAACTAAGGAGATATGTCACTTTCAATAAGATTTGTTTAAGTAGGAATTTAAGAGTTGAAGATATTGTATATAATGGTTTTGTGAGAAAAAATATACTTTTGTATTACTTTACGACTTACTTTACAAGGAGACCTAACACGACCTTAGCAAAGATTAATCAAACACAGGACTTTATTCGGGGACACTAACACAAACGGTTCCTAAGATGACCCAGATACAATAATCACTCTCAACACAATATTTCACCAGTCACTGACACAACAGGGTATACTATGATGTAATGCGACTGTAAAATAAAGGTTTCTCTTCTCACGTTTACCGATTGTCCACTTTAGAATTAAAATGAAATAAACAAGTGACACATCAAACCAAGATTGCTACATTGCAGTCATTAAAAATAATAACTTCCTCTCATGTGAAAGACAAAACTACGAAAGCCCAAGAGCGCGAGGATGGGAAAATATCCCCCCATAGAATACTATTGTTTAACACTTAACCCTTTTGATTCGAAACCTACTTGCATAAAACCAATTGGCCAGGACACTTTTCACTCGCTATCCTATTCCTATGTCGTATATATAATAAACAAGGGAATGAAATGAGAGAACGCCACTATACTGTCTTATGTGCTTGATTAGTCACAATGTATATCGGGGACACGGGTGGCCCAGTCGTCTAAGGTGCCGCGATTCGCTGTGCAGAGTTGCGTCCCTTGGGCACGCCAGAAACCTATGGTTGTGGGTTCGAATCCCGGTTCGCCCCGATTATGTTTCTAGGTTTGTCAGCACCATACCCGTGCTCGTGGGTTTCATCGAAGTGGTAAACGTCTGAGACCTCCATCACTTCGGGATTCCTCCCACATTAAGCTGACACGCCGTGATATGACTGGAATAATTTTAAAAGCGGCGTAAAACCCAACTCACTCACTCACTCACAATGTATATCACCAGATGACGTGGCGAGATTGTTTTTTAAAGACGTAAACACGCATCCACAGCATTACATCCTTGTATTATCACATAACCTCATGGGGATTCCGGGTTGGACCCAGTTCCCAGCAACTTATGCCTATCTTTGGAGGCGACTAAATAGAGTGGTCAGACTCGGTGACGTTGCTCATAGTATCAATCACTGGTTAACAGACTATGATGGTTGAGGCATTGTCATGAACATTCACCCGATGTACTTACAGTGAAATGAGTGAGTGCGTGAGTATGGTTTTCTAGCAATATTCCAGCAAAATCACGGCGGTGGACACCAGAAATGGGCTTCACACATTGTACCCATATCGGGATTCGAACCCGGGTTTTCGGCGTGACTAGCAAACGCTTTAACCACCAGGCTACCCGACCGCCCCTACAGTGAAATGAAGTTCAACGTTGCGTCCAAGATTATTGCACTATATAGCGTCGTGCATGTACGTGTGTGTGTGTGTGTGTGTGTGTGTGTGTGTGTGTGTGTGTGTGTGTGTGTGTGTGTGTGTGTGTGTGTCTGCTTGTACTAGTCCGGACTGATGCCGATTTTATAGTACTAGCCCACTGAGATACCATGCCGCAGTTAAACATGAATACCCCACTCAGACACAGTATACTGACTCCGAGCCGACCACTCCTTGTTTCATCCCCTTAATGCCGAGCGCTAGACAAGGTAACAACAAGTACCATCTTTTAACGTCTTTTGGTATGACGCGGTCGGGGATGGAACTCCGGGCCTTCCGCTCTCGGGGCGGACGCTCTACCACCAGATCACGCAGGCGGTTGTACTTAAAGAGCAACAGACAATGAGTGACAGTCTTATTAGAAACGAAGTATATGTTTTGAACATAACACTAGTATTTATCATGCGTATTGTGTTCCTTATTCATTTCATCAGTATTGTAGTACCGTTAAAGTATCTGACGGAGATATCTGGTTTGAGACAATTTACACGAAGATGACGACGTGACTCCCGGGAATAGGGTATGCAATTGAAACGTTGAAACGATATTCAGAAGTGGGCGACCCGGGTTAGAATACATCCCCCACATTACAGGCCAGTGGATAAAGTGACTGGGATGTACAGGCTTGGTGACTTGGTTGCTGGTCATCGTACCCCGACGGTGAGGGACGGTGTTCATAATATCAGCCACTGGTTGTCTGGTCCAGTTTCCAGTATTTACCAGTTGTCGTGATATGACTTGGGCATTGGTGAGTGCTATGTTAATCACACCCGTCCAGCCCCTCTATTGTGTTTAGGATAGTCCGATTGAACGGCAATGCCCCTGATTATCGGATCAGCTGTTAAGTAGGAACAGATAACTTACAAAACGGAAAAGGAGACACTTTCGTTTGGTTCCGACAGACTGCTATATTTATGGTCATGTGAAACCGGAAAAGGGTACGTGCATTCCTATTTAAACTTATTTCACAGGCAAAGTAATTTGTTTGTCTGGAAAGCAAACTTTTTATGCAGACACTGGTAATGGGGGCCTGCTTACAGCGACTGTATTCATGTTTTCTCATGGTAGTATTGACATCCCGTGTGCCCCAGCCAGACTGCAACTGTTTATATGACATTGTTCTTCTGATGGTAATATCGACATCCCCTGTGACCCAGCCAGACTGGGCAACCTTATATATGTTCTTCTGGTGGTATTGTAGACATCCCCTGTGACCCAGCCAGACTGCAACTGTTTATATGTTCTTCTGATGGTATTGTAGACATCCCGTGTGCCCCAGCCAGACTGCAACTGTTTATATGTTCTTCTGGTGGTATTGTAGACATCCCCTGTGCCCCAGCCAGACTGCAACTGTTTATATGTTCTTCTGATGGTAATATCGACATCATCTGTGACCCAGCCATATCGGGCAACTGTATATATGTTCTTCTGGTGGTATTGTAGACTAGACATCCCGTGTGCCCCAGCCAGACTGCAACTGTTTATACGTTCTTCTGATGGTATTGTGGACACCTCGTGTGCCCAAGCCAGACTGCAACTGTATATATGTTCTTCTGGTGGTATTGTAGACACCCCGTGTGCCCGAGACAGACTGGGCAACTGTATATATGTTCTTCTGGTGGTATTCTAGACACCACAAGTGCCCGAGACAGACTGGGCAACTGTATATTTGATCTAATGATGGTATTGTGGACACCTCGTGTGCCCGAGACAGACTAGGCAACTGTATATATGTTCTTCTGGTGGTATTGCAGACACCTCGTGTGCCAGGGACAGCCTGGGCAACTACTGGTTCGGACCGTCCTGTAGATTCTTGTGTCACTGCTTCGACAGAAGACAGTGTGACATCACAACAGGGAGATGTTCTTCGTTCGGATGTGAAAGGGGATACTTTGGTCCCGGATGCCAGTACTGTAAGTTGATTACTAGAGTTTGTTCTAGTTTTTCATGACTACTTTGAATAACACTCGACAGTGAAGTGACTTGGCACTCGGAATGAGAAGTATTTGCCCTGGCGCGTCGTCCGTCGTCCATACATCATGTACGGTTACAGTTCCTCACTTCAACCATTGCCGACTACCCATTTACTACATCCTGTATAAATTAGACAGTGTGTATGCAGTAAGTAGTAAAAGCAATTATAAAATATAACTCTTAAGCTTTACGTTTCAAACGCCACTATGCACCAAATTTCCATATATTCGTGACACATTTCCTTATATCTCCCCTGCCAACGCCCATTGTGGTATGTACCATTCCGAAATTGAAGATCTGGAAAGAAAGTTGAAGCGCTATAAGGTAGTGTGTAACTTTATGACTATTTTTAAATGACTACTGTTGACATTTGACCTGCAGCAGTCACGTTCCCCTCTCAGGGCCATATTGAGCATGTTGACAGTTGAATCAATTAAACAGTAGAATATTAATGTAGCAACGTACGGTATATTTAATCACCTTTATCACATTACGATCTGAAAAGGTAAATAATCATGTATACTCTATAGGATCCTGGCTGCTAATATTACAGAATAGCTCATCTGAGCTACGAAACCGGTGGCGCTTAGTTTGTTTCGTGTGTTTCATATGTTAGACTGGGCAGAATCTTGAAAAGTGAACATATTAAAAGTAATAGAGGCATTTCATAGTACATTACAACCATAATAGTATGATAAAGTTTTGTCAGGCATGTAAATAAGTCTCCCTTTGCATTGGACGCAGTTGGTGATCTAGTTACCCAAAATGGTGGCCATCTTGATTTCTTGACATATTAATGGTAATGTATGGTTTCAATAGATTCCGTGTACCTTAAAACATACAGAGACATGTTTTATTTCTGGTCCCACTATGGTTAGAACCAAAGATGTGACAAAACTGGATTTTTCATGTTTAGGGGGCGGCCATTGTTGAATTTATCAAATGTGGGAGTTAACTTTTGAAAATACAGCCGGGCAAACCACCTAAAATGAATTTAGAGCACACAATGCGCCTAGAAACGTTGTCTGCTAGCCGTAAACATGAAATACCTCTACCATTAACATTTACTGAAAGTTTACCTAGTTTATTTTGACAGTTTACCAAACATGCTGATCTCATAGATAGGACTTTGAGATATGTACCAGTGGTGTCCTCGCCCAGAAACGATCCGGGGTCTTCATTTGTTAGGAATTGAATGTTTCTTAATTACCTCAGATTTGCTATCATTATAGGTATATAGTTGTAACGAAATTGCAAAGGAAATCACACTTTACATCATTTGAGTGTGATAGCAATATATGATGCATACTGAACTTCATAAGAATCGCAGATATAATATACTAGCCACATAAAGAAACTGTGCGCGGAGAAAATATAGATATAAGGGCACACCGTCCACATATGAAATATAGGTTTGAACACAGCAATTATTGGAGACATTCAAACGCTCATACACGTGCCATGCGATATGACGTCATTGATGTGGGCCTATGGACGTGCAATGTGTTACTGCACGTGCATGCTGTGCAGCTGTACACATCATGTGCAACTCAAAATTCGCTGTCACTTTGGAAAGCATGATCTGTGGTCATTCAAAAATTCAAAACTTCTCAGGCGCAGACACAAGCATATCACAAGCAAATCATGCCAAGATTGACAGCTGCACAGCGTCATGAAGCCATTGGAATGATCCGAGCGGGAATGAGGCAACAACAGGTGGCAACACATTTCCAATGCCATCGTAACACGATATCGGCATTGGTGAGACGTTATCAGAACACAAATGACGTTGCCGACCACCCACGTTCAGGACGTCCCCGAGTAACGACGCCAAGACATGACAGATGGATTCGAGTTACAGATCTCCGACACAGGTTCCAAACGGCAGTAACGACGTCCCAGACAATTCCTGGACTGCGCCGTATCCATCCCAACACTGTCAGGAATCGTTTACGTCAGTACGGGATTCGACCACGACGCCCTGCCATACGTCCCATCCTGACACACCGTCATCGCGTCAACCGTCTAAGATAGTGTCGAAATCATGTTTGCCAACCTCGAATATGGTGGAGAAATGTTGTCTTTACAGATGAATCAAGGTTCAACATTTCCCACAGTGACGGGCGCCAACGTGTCTACCGGCGTTTGGCTGAACGTTATGCACGCAACTGTATTGTGGAGAGGAATCGTTTTGGAGGTGGCTCTGTGATGATTTGGGGTGGGATAACAGCACGGCACCGAACCCCTTTGGTGGTTGTTCAGGGCAATCTCACCGGTGTTGGCTACAGAGATCAGATTCTGAGGCCTGTGGTTATTCCTTTCCTGCAACGTCATGGCCCCGGATTGACATTTCAACAGGACAACGCTCGTCCTCACACGGCGAGGGTCGCAATGGATTTCCTTCACCATAACAGTGTCATGTTACTGCCATGGCCTGCAAATTCTCCAGATCTCTCTTCCCCAATAGAGCATTTTTGGGATGAAATGGAGCGCCGTTTGCGTCGTCTTCCACATCCCCTAGATAACGTCCGTGACTTTGCACAGGATTTGAGGAGGATATGGCAGGTCATTCCCCAGGCCTTCCATGCCCATTTGGTGGACTCCATGCGTCGCCGATGCACTGCTGTGATTCACGCACCGGGTGGTCATACCCGTTATTGACTTTGTGACTTTGTCGTTTGACCCCCTACTCCATTTTGATCTTCTGACGTCATCGTAACAGATGTTGTTCAGGTCCCATTAACATTTTCTAATGGTCCGATCATTCAGCTGCTACAGCGTCTGCATCATTTTGTTCTTGCTGTGTTGTATTTCAATCCAGAATATATTTTCTCCGTGCACAGTTTCTTTATGTGGCTAGTATACATTTATACCGCTTTGTTTATTTGAGCACGATTTGTTATCCTTGCCACTTGAAATGTTTTAATAAACAAAGGAAGCTTATGGGAAAACAAGCCATTCCGCCGATAAGGAATATTAACGGTAATGACAAATGTTGAAAAGTGGGCTTTTCAAGAAATATCCATTTTGCATGCGATAAACATCGTCATTGAGTTTTGCTCACGTGGTTACAATTGGGGTAAGAATCGGCAGTAACTGCGAGCGGTTATATTTAGTAGTGCACCTGGTTACCAGCGCTTTATATACAACTGCACGTTTCTTTCAGTTCGCTCTTGTAAAGAACGTAGGCTGCAAACGCTGCTGAATAAAGACACCTGACTGCCGAAGCCTACCCGGATAGTAATCACCTGATCCAAACTAAATGATGATGTTTCACGTCACTGATTTGATCCTCAATCTACATTATGCATTATTCACGAGAAACTGAGGCCAGATTGTTTTTGGGTGTACAACGAAATAACCATAAAAGTTCCCTCTAACGAGATTTTTCAGGGGCTTTTGAGATTTAATGGCGTCGGTAGGTGGATATAAGAAAACGTGCGGTCTCACGTAAATGCTAATTGACACCAGTGTTAAATTTCAGTATTTGTTTCGTTTTTCAAGAGTTCAAAATGCACTCTAGACAGCGCTTTTTCCTCAGTCGATGACATGTATGGGGGATTTGTTTTTTTATCAGAATTATTTTTACTATCAGAAAATTATCAAGTAATGCTGATATTACTTTGTTGCCAACTTTCGATTTTTAACGTCGGCGGATTCGCAAACAGGAAAAAGGTCTTATGGTCAAGCATAAATTGTGGCTTGTTTGGTGATACATAGACTGATTAAACAATATAGATTTGATCAAATAGGCCTGACAATTAACTGATTCAGCATTTTACCATACTCAGAAGGCCTTACAAACAATTGATTCAATGCTTTACCATGTTCAGAAGACCTAACAAATAAGGCCTAACAAATAACTGATTCAATATTTTACCACAGTCAGAATGCCTGGCAAATGACTGATTCAGTGCTATGCCATGTTCGTTAAGCCTTACTAAGAGCCATTTAGGCGCTACGTCATGTACAGAAGGTCTTAACAATGACCGATGCGGCATTATATGTTCGGAAGGCCTTACAAATCACTGATTCAGACGCATTCAACGCATTGTGTCCGTATTTAGGATTGTATGATGCTTGTTCCAATGAAGCTATAGTGTATATGTACACATTTATTGTACAATATCCTCAACAACCCTTCAGATTTGATTCACGTGTTGCAGTCTCCATTGCCTACCAACAACAAACAACACATTCCGGTAGTTCGAGTTCGTCTTCTGCTGTCGACGGTTATATGTCGACCTACTCTTTGACACGAACTACCCTGAACCCCACATGGAGCGTGGAGTTACAACATCCGGCCTGGATAGTCTGGGTTGATGTCCTTGTGCCAGCGAATCACGGTAGTGTATCTCATTTCTATGTCAATATACCGCGAATACCGCAAATAGAAAACCAAATATGATGTTGCCATGATAATGTTAAGAACTTGTTCAGGTACACTCATTTGCGGAGTAAGCTTACAATATCTTATCATTAGAGGACGTGGCCCATATGTAAATTGAATACAAATCCCGCCCGTGTTGTAATAAACATTCCGCTTAGTATCTAAAATAAACCTACATGTATGTATTTTACTCGTCAATGTGTTTTCTTATCATGACAATACCAAAACTATTACCTTTAACAGTAAAGTCAGCTACCATGGTTTTGTCCGCCATTCCTGTAATAAGAGAGCACATCTCCATGGTTACAGGAACGCGGGCAATAGCAATGACAACAACAAACAGAGACACGACCATGCCGTGTGACGCTACGAACGCTTGGATCACGACTACGACGTTGAGGATGACGTGTATGAACGTCGTCAACGCCACCACCATCACACTTGTCGGCACAAACACGACGGAGTCCCAACTGGGGTTGACAGAAGTGTACGTTTACGGAGGTAAGGTCATGGGATTTTTAACTTCGATACATTTAGAAAATAACGACGTTTGACTATAAGAGATATAACTTCAAAGTGAGCTCTCAAAGTTTATTGGTCCACAGGATGAAATCTAAAAGTTTAGTGATTATGTATGTTTGTTAAACCTGTTGAACTAAGTAATATGGGACAAAGATATTGATGAGATGCCGCCATGCGTTTACCAAGTCTTGTCTGTTATGCCTTCAGAAATAACTGTACACCCTCACCTCATGCGAAAACTATACTACTCCAAATCCCAGTTGGGGTATTATCTTTCACACGTTTCTTTCAACGTAAATGTGAGTGAGTGAGTGAGTGAGTGAGTGAGTTGGGTTTAACGCCGCTTTTAACAATATTCCAGTTATATCGCGGCGTGTCAGCTTAATGTGGGAGGAAAGCCCGAAGTGATGCAGGTCTTAGACGTTTACCACTTCGGTGAAACCAACGAGCACGGGTATGGTGCTGACAAACCTAGAAACAAAATTTGGGCGAACCGGGATTCGAACCCAAAATCATAGGTTTCTGGCGTGCCCAAGGGACGCAACTCTACACAGCGAATCGCGGCGCTTAAGACGACTGGGCCACCCGTGCCCCCTCAACGTAATAACACGGATGTGGATATCTGCATATTGGTAATGAAGCGACACGTGACCGATACTTCATAACAGATGGAGGATGTCCACCTAATATTTCACGTCCCTAAGTCAATACATGTATATGTGCAACCTTTTTATCTAAGGCAACCTTTGGTATAGTTTGCTTTCTTGTCAGTGACCTTCGGGGGCTGAGATGTTTACTATCCTGCTCTGATGGCTTTCTAAACACATATACTAGTAGTCATACAGAAACATTAGTAGTAGTTATTAACATGACATAAAACATAAATAGCGATAGATATTAAAGGGATGAACTTGTATTTATTTGGATGTACAAAGATTTTTGTTCAAGACATTTTTTCCATAAATTATCATATTTCCACATACAAGTAAAAAGTGAAAATCATCTTCGACGTCATTTAAGGAACATTGTCTACATAAAGATTTTGATATTATTTTTTTTTGTGCCTGCCAACCCCAACCGTTAACCTGTGTGAGCTGCATCTACATTGTGGTAAACCTTCTTTTATACTCTTCAAAAAAAGAAACGCAAAGCCAGATTTGTGTGAGGTAGGGAAATACATTTTGACGAGCAACCGTACAAGGTATTGGGCAAAAATGTCGTTGAAAGAACACTTGGTGATTGTAGTCATCTCAGTAATCGGTACATAGGAAAAGTCCAAGGTTAAGGTCAGCTACCATCAACAACACGTATGTCCACCGTTGGAATCGATAGCGGCCTGACATCTCTTGCCCATGGTAGAGACGAGTATGAGAATCACATCCTGGGGAATGGTAGCCCACTCGGCCTGCAACGCAAAAGCCAACTGCTGACGACGCCTGGGGTTGTGGTTGACGTCTGCGTAGCCGTCTATCCAATTCATCCCACAGGTGTTGTATAGGGTTTAAATCCGGGGATCTGTTGTTGTGTAGACAGGCTCTTGTGATCCGTGCTGTATGCGGTCGAGCGTTGTCCTGTTGGAATACACAGCTGCTGGCTGCAATTGAGAGGGCGTGTGGTAGGAGAATTTCGTTGATGTGTCGTTGAGCCGTAAGATTGCCCTGGATATTGACTAAACGTGTCCTGCCATGATGAGATAGGCGCCCACATCATAACGCTACCACCACCAAACCTGTCCACTTCCTGTACGCAGTTTCCGGCGTAACGTTCTCCCCGACGTCTGTTGACCCGATCACGTGTTGACCCATGCTGTTGAAACCGATCCCATAGCCTTGTGATGATGCTGGGCGCTACATTGAAAACCCTGGCTACAGCTGATCGGGATTACCCTGCCTGCAAGCGGCCTATGACGTTGTTTCTTTGCACTTCTGTTAATCTTGGCATGTTGTTGAACTGTCACTGTTCGATTGACGCAGATGCCAGGCAATCAAACGCCCTCCACATTAATACCGTTCATAGTGCTTGTTGCACGTGCAGTACGAGCAGCTCCATGGCCCTTTTGTTAATATACTGGGTGCGTTTTTCCGGATCGAACGTGTTTCCCGACTAATGGTTTGTATGTCCTTGTTGTGATCATTTTGATCCGGGAAATTTGTCACTGACACTACATTTACTCTTCATTTCGCACCTCTTGGTCCGATAATTTTGCTTTTATATCCAAAAATATCCGTATTGCGTTTCTTGTTTTAAAGAGTATAGTTACATCAGTTGAATAATTTTCTGCGGATATTTGCCTTTTAATATATCTATTATATTGGCTTTTGCTAGAAACATCTACAATAGATCTCCATGTTTGAAAGTACATGTCAAAAAGCATGTCCTATTTTCGATATGAATATGGAATGATTCGCTAAGAAACATTGGTTGTCCCAAATGTAACCATACCCACATTTATGGAGTAGACATTTAGCACTGTATGCCGAATTCTTATCTCCACTTTTTTCATACAATAACATCATATTATAACATTTTTTAGGGAATCTTCTTTCATGCATTTTTAATACTTTTAAACAAAATGTTATGATTTTTATATAGTGATATGTATACAAGGGCATGCGACGACACTCACCATAAACCATTGCGATAGAAGTATTACGTTTAACACCAAGACATCTTTTTCAAGCATATAAATATACGGATTCAATTGCTTTAGCCTCTGCAAGATATTTATATGAGGTTTATGTTTGGAAGTAATTCACCAAATGTACCACTTTTCATTTTTTTGAAAGCGTATTTCCTTTGCTAAATACAACATTGTTTGTCTTATCCAAGTTAACATTAAGTTTCCACGCATCACTGTACAATTCTCGCTGATTTATCAAAGTTTGTAAACATTTTACAGTACTTGAGAACGTGATTATATCATTTGCAAATAGTAACATCAATATCCATAAGTTCAGGATGTATTTATATACCATAATCATAATTTCTTTTGATTTGGGCTGCAAGCTCATTCATAAAAAAAAGCAAAAAACAGAACTAAAAAGGGCTTAATACACACCCTTGGCGCACACCAGATAAAACAATCTGAATACATGTAGTTTTGGTAAACACATGATTTAATTTCCTTTGAACTTCGTTCGTAGTAGAAGTAGTAGCAGCAGCAGCAGCAGCAGCAGCAGCAGTAGTAGTAGTAACAATAGTTCGTTGGATGGTTGTTTAACACTCAGCAATATTCCAGCTATATGACGGCTATATATAGGTCTGTAAATAATCCAGTAAATCCAGTGATTGATGTCATGAGCATCGATCCACGCAAGTGGGATCGATGACATACATCAACCAAGTCACCGAGCCTGACCACCCGATCCTGTTAGTCGCCTATTACGACACGCATAGGCGTCTTTTGCGGCAAGTATGGGTTGCTGAAGACCTATTCTAACCCGGATCTTCACCGGTCAGTAGCAGTTGCAGTAGCAGCAGTAGCTGTAGTAGCAGCAGCAGGAGGTGGAGGAGCTGGGAGTGGTAGAAGTAGTATTGAGGGTGGTGGTAGTGGTAGTGTAAGTGGTAGCAGCAGTAGCAGTACATGTACTAGTATTCCAACCCTCAATACTAGTAGTATTAGTGCTGGTGGTAGTGGTAGTAGAGGCAGTAGTAGTAGTAGTAGTAGTAGTAGTAGTAGCAGCAGTAGTAGTAGTAGTAGTAGTAGTAGTACTAGTAGTAGTAGTAGTAGTAGTAGTAGTAGTAGTAGTAGTAGTAGTAGTAGTAGTCTAAACATGAATCACAATCAGGGCGAATCCCAAGTTTGTTGTTATCACTAAAACACTTGCTATATAATCTTTTCAGGCAGAAACATCGCACTACGGGGAGACACGTCACAATCTTCAGTATATGATATTTATAATTCGTCTCTTGCGGTGGACGGCGGCATATCTACCAGATTCTTAGATAGATCGTGTACCCACACGGCCGTTACATCGTGTACAGGGACTGGGACAACAGACCCTAACTGGCTGGTGCGGCTTGGACAGGACTACCAGATGTACAGAGTAGACGTGTACAATAGGGGAACAAGTAAGTGACTTGGACTGAAGTGAGTGGACTGAAGGTTTGGAGATTTTTAGGAAGTAATTATTTTAGGTACTTGAAAAGCCTTAGATCCAAATTTATTTCTTTTAGAAGACGAAGATAAACACAGTACACTTCAGACAGTGTAAAAACATTCTTGGGTCACTGACTTGCTCATGGTTAGATTTTCTTGTCAAGTTTAGTCATTCTTATACATGTACTTGCACATGCCAGAAGCCAAACCTTGCAAGTGTCACAAAGGAAAAAGACTACTTATTAGCATTTCAATATTTCTGATCATTTATCTGATAAACTGAAAACGCATCATGTTTTTCTCCTGATTCACACATGAATATGTATGTAAATTATGCGTTTCTGAAGCTGGAGAGCGCCTCAATAACTTTCGCATCCGTTTGGGGAAAGCTGGCATAAGTGGATTAAAACGGGTGTACCAAGACACGGCAGGCACAGCGGCGGAAGTGACGTCAGTGCAGATGCCAGCCAGTCGAACGGCCAACAGACTTGAGGTGACCTTGAGCGGAGACTGCAAGATATTGACGCTATGCGAGGTGCAGGTGTTCGGAGGTGAGAGTTTGATCATTTTCCCAGATCTCAAATTAGTACACAATATGTCCATCAGATGAAAGTAGAAAAGGGCATTGATTTTCCTATATTTTACCACGTTTAACTCCCGGGCTGGGATACAGGGTATTTCTAATGACATAGACTTATTAGAATCGCCCCACGTTAGGAATACGTGACGTCGAGGTTCAGGTTCGAATGAAGTTAAGAAGATGAAAAACATCTTCCAGGTTGCCGTATTGGAGAAGTAGAAAAAGATTAATTCATGATACATAACTACATATTGGCTTCCAATTATGCCGTAGGTCGCGATATAAAAAAAACGTAGTATTTGGCCAGAATAGATTGGGCCCAGAATATTTCTGCTAATCTCAGCGGCGATCAATTAATGAAATGGTCTATTTCAGATTGCCTTGACTACATATATGGCTTAGCATGCAACTTCGCCTGCAGTTGTCGTGATCGGGCGGAAGTGTGCAACAAGGTCGACGGAAGTTGCTTGTCAGGCTGCGTAGATGGTTTTACTGGAGTTGACTGTAAACAAGGTCTGTACTAACTTCAATTCTGTTGAATCACTCAGCAGTGAATGGGTACCCAGTAGGATTTAATGCTGATGTGACGCCCCTCATAATGCAACTTTAGTTGTCTATTCTCCAGGGAGCTGAGAATTATATCCCACTGCACACTGATCTGTTGACCGGGGTAATGATATTGCGCTGTGGCCATGTTTTAGGGTGTGAGTTTGGCGCAGTATTATTATGTGTACCGACTCAAATTGACCAGTGAGGATGCGGGGTAGGATAGGTCTTCAGCAACCCATGCTTGCCTTAAAGGGCGACTAACGGGATCGGATGGTCAGGCTCGTTGACTTGTTTGATGTCCTGTCATCGATCCAAATTGCGTGGGTCGATGCTCATGATATTATTCACTGGATTGTCATGGTCCAGGCTCGATTATTTACAGACCGCCATCATATAGCTTGACTATTGCTGAGTGCGGCGTTAAACAACAAACCAACCCAACCAACATCAATTCATTACAGATGGGTTTTGTTTGACTAAACACGATCAGATGACGCCATACGATGGAACCACAACACTTGTATGACTATTCAAATAAAATAATAGGAAATAATAATGAAATAATAAGAAAATTACTATAACGGACTTGACGAAGGTATACAACATAGTATCGTAGAATATGCGGGTCCGTGTGAACACAGGCCAAAGTTAGTGGCGGAGAGTAAATGGATTGGTGACCGTGTTTGGCAAACTTGACTCCTGAGAGTTTCTGGGGCTTCGGTCCTGCCCCACGCTGAAACACATGTTACAATATGTGTCTCACTCTTCAAAATATGCAAGCAGTGTATGGTACCCTGTAGGGTGAGATGGTAATGTGACTGTTAACCTTTTAGCGCCCCATAAGACACCCTAGGTTGTATACTCTACAGATAATTTCGTGCACGCAGATTAATTGACAGGGGTAAAATGTAACGCTTGGAGCATGCTTTAGGGTGTGGATTTGGCATATTATCAATATGCACGTTATTATTATCATTATTATTATTATTAATATTATTATTTCTAACACAATTATATCACAGCTGATAAAATAAGTAGTCCCTCATCCTAATGCTGCTGATGGTTTGTACGGTATGATAAGCCTTCAGTCCTCTGTGTTGCAGAATGCCCAGTAGGAAGGTACGGAAGGTACTGCAGCAACAACTGTAGCAGCAACTGTGTCGATGGTGACTGTCTTCACGTGGATGGCACGTGCAAGTGTGTGCCCGGATGGATGGGAGATAGATGCACAATCGGTGAGTTTTAACACCAATATTTTTTTACAAGAAGTATACCCTTCTAAGACCGACCGGATAAGGCTTCCGATGTAAAAACATTTGGATGTAGTATCATATTTACGTACAGAGTTACGTGAACTGCTGATTGACGGTGCGTCTTGGAAAGGTAGGCCTAAGACGGGATGAGGAGCAAGCAAATTTATCTGAGAGAGTATATTGATATTTTGGACCCCTCCCTTTAAAACATGCTTGATCCGCCCTTGCCGACGGGCTTTCCTCCCAAATTAAATGTTTCCACTGGGTTGGTTCCGGGGTAACATAAATGAACTTAATAGTCTATTAAATGGCGAAATAATGTCTCTTTCTGTGTCTACTTCTGTCAGGCTGTGAGCTTGGGACATATGGACATGAATGCAGCAACAGATGCTCAACGTGCAGAGACATCATGTGTCACCCTGGCAACGGCACGTGCATTATGGGATGTCAGCGGGGACGGACTGGAACTCAGTGTACAAAAGGTTGAAATTTCATCTGTCGTTAATAGACCTAGAATTGAAACACTATCATATAACAAGTTTAATATACCATATATAATCGAAGGATCGGCTGATACATCGTCATCCGGAGCCTCTGTGTTAGGCCAAGAAACATTAATATTATTTATTGTATTGTTTTAGACAATCTATCGATACAGTTTTGGTTGGATTTACTAAGTTAATGTATATTCTGCTAAAATTGAATTAATTAGCAAAACACATACTTTAGCTATGATAATAATTACATTATATATGATGTAAATATAGGACAAAATGTTATGTGGTGTTCTTTCAAGATATGAAGTCTAAGCGGGAAGTACATCATTATCTTATTATCTCATTAGCCTTTATCGGGCCTTAAGTGATTTACAAAAACGATAATATAAGTAGGCATGAATATGCATGTCAACAATTTCAACAATGAATGTTATCTAGAATGTGACACCGGTACTTTTGGCTGGGGCTGTAACGAGACATGCGCAGTGAATTGTGCCGAACAACGTTGCCATGGAGACACGGGCGATTGTGCCAGCTGTATTGACGGATGGGAGGGAACGATGTGCGACAGAGTCAAACGTAATATGAGTTTGTATTGATATATAGTTATTTGTAATGTTATCTGTACTAAGTCACTTATTAATAGTCTGCACTACTACGAAACGTAAATGTTTAATGCAGTTGATATTGGTAGTAGTTACAGTGTAGTGGTCATAGAGCAGTAGTAGCATCTCAATAATGGTGCTGATGCAGTAGATGGCATGTCGATAGTGACGGAGACATCACCACCACCACCACCACCACCATCATCATCATCATCATCATCATCATCATCATCATCATCGTCGTCGTCGTCGTCGTGGTCGTCGTCGTTATTATCAGTGTCGTCTTCGCCTTAATCATCGTCGTCATCATTCGTAGCAGTAGTAGTAGTAGTAGTAGTAGTAGTACAAGTAGTTATAATGTAATAATCATAACAGTTCAAGTCTGAGCGTGCTGGTCATTGAGTGTTGAGGTAACACAGTAGCCATCGTGAACCCCTATCTATTTCAGAGACAAATATGACGACAGTGGCCGTAGTTGTTGTCGTCGTTCTGCTGCTGTTGATTGCTGTTGCCGTCGTCGCCGTTGTTGTGTATCGAAGGAAGTGAGTATAGCGTAGATGGGCGTCCTTTATAACGAGTATCTTGTTACCATCATGAGTGAGTGAGTGAGTTGGGTATAACGCTGTTTAAACAGCATTCCAGTTATATAACGGCGTGTTAGCTTAATGTGGGAGGAAAGCCTGAAGTGAAGCAGGTCTGAGACGTTTTCCTTTGGTGAAACCCCACGAGCACAGGTATGGTGCTGACAATCCCAGAAACATGATCGGGGCGAACCGGGACTCGACCAGTCATTGGTCCCTGATCCAGATACAGCTCAGACATACATGAGGTGAGAGAGGATCCGGCTCAGACATACATGAGGTGAGAGGAGATCTGGCTCAGACATACATGAGGTGAGAGGAGATCCGGCTGAGACACACATGAGGTGAGAGGAGATCCGGCTCAGACACACATGAGGTGAGAGGCGATCCGGCTCAGACATACATGAGGTGAGAGGAGATCCGGCTCAGACATACATGAGGTGAGAGGAGATCCAGCTCAGACATACATGAGGTGAGAGGCGATCCGGCTCAGACATACTTGAAGTGAGAGGAGATCCGGCTCAGACATACATGAGGTGAGAGGAGATCCGACTCAGAGATACATGAGGTGAGAAGAGATCCGGCTCAGAGATACATGAGGTGAGAGGAAAACCAGCTCAGACATACATGAGGTGAGAGGAGATCCGGTTCAGACATACATGAGGTGAGAGGAGATCCAGCTCAGACATACATGAGGAGAGAGGCGATCTGGCTCAGAGATACATGAGGTGAGAGGAGATCCGGCTCAGACATACATGAGGTGAGAGGAGATCCGGCTCAGACACACATGAGGTGAGAGGAGATCCGGCTCAGACATACATTAGGTGAGAGGAGATCCAGCTCAGACATACATGAGGAGAGAGGCGATCCGGCTCAGAGATACATGACGTGAGAGGAAATCCGGCTCAGACATACATGAGGTGAGAGGAGATCCGACTCAGAGATACATGAGGTGAGAGGAGATCCGGCTCAGACATACATGAGGTGAGAGGAAAAAACAGCTCAGACATACATGAGGTGAGAGGAGATCCGACTCAGACATACTTGAAGTGAGAGGAGATCCGGCTCAGACATACTTGAAGTGAGAGGAGATCCGGCTCAGACATACATGAAGTGAGATTAGATCCGGCTCAGACATACATGAGGTGAGAGGAGATCCGGCTCAGACATACATGATGTGAGAGGAGATCCAGCTCAGACATACATGAGGAGAGAGGCGATCCGGCTCAGAGATACATGAGGTGAGAGGAGATCCGGCTCAGACATACATGAGGTGAGAGGAGATCCGACTCAGACATACATGAGGTGAGAGGAGATCCGGCTCAGACATACATGAGGAGAGAGGAGATCCGGCTCAGACATACATGAGGAGAGAGGAGATCCAGCTCAGACATACATGAGGTGAGAGGAGATCCGGCTCAGACATACATGAGGTGAGAGGAGATCCGGCTCAGACATACATGAGGTGAGAGGACATCCGGCTCAGACATACATGAGGTGAGAGGACATCCGGCTCAGACATACATGAGGTGAGAGGAGATCCAGCTCAGACACACATGAATAACACAAACTTAACAGTTATGAATATTACAGTTGCTTGGTTAACGGGTGTTCCATTAAACTAAGCCATTGCATAGTAAGGGATGCATAACAATTCAAAGTCAAGAAAGCACAACATCAGCAAACACTGAAAATCAGGCGACTACTACAACAGTAAATTACAGTACAGTCAAGTCCCGTTAATCCGACATCGATGGTTGCATATGATTATGTCGGATTAACGAGTATGTCGGATTAACGAAATTAAGTAGTATCAACGTTCGTGATCGAAAATCGGATTAACGAGACTTGACTGTATATAAATTAATAGCACGGAATAACTCCGTGTCTAAGTAAATTTGGTTCAAGTCACTCCTAATCCTCTTTTTTGTCTGCCAACTTATATTTATGATATATACTACTCAAAAGAAGTTAAAGAACACCTGATTATTTCATATTACAAAAGGTCATCTGTCATGCACTACAGTTAATCTGCCCTGACAGATTAACCATAGCCACATGAAAGAATCGGGTGTTCTTTAACTTCTTTTGAGTAGTATATTATCAATCTAGCATTTAGAAAGTTACCTAAGTACACAGAGACAGTGTACACGTTAACACAAGGCATCAAGTAAACATTCAGGGTCAACATTTGGGAACGATCTTAGGGCTGCTGTTACAGTATCTTCCGTACATTAACCCTGAAGATGGTCATAGTGCTGACATCGTCTCGAAAATATGGACTGAACCTGGATTTGGGCACAATCCTTGACTATATCCCCCTTTTCAACATATTTCCACTGCAAAAGCCCAATTTGTTGTTGCTTTTATATACATATTAAATTCCAATTTTTGAAAATATGTATATGCAGACCTTTTAATCACTGTCCCAAGTCCTGATACCCATTGCCAATGTCATGGTAGCCATTGAAGTGATGTTGTTTATACGCTGCAGGCGACGCCAGAAGCATCCTGATGTAGTGCCTTCAAACGATACGATGTTGTTTCTTCCTCAAGAAGAGAAGATCGTTTACGAGAATGCTGTGATATCACCGGTCAACGTTGACAAAGATTTGGACACCTCGGAAGAAACTCATGAAGATAACAACGTCACCATGGAAACTGGTAATTAAGTGTTATTGCCGGAATAATAATAATAATAATAATAATAATAATAATAATAATAATAATAATAATGTATGTATGTATGTATGTATGTATGTATGTATGTATGTATGTATGTATATATTGGAAGAGTTCTCAGGAATACAGCCCTTCTAACAATTTGCAATTGGGCAATGCAGAAGGCTGCAGTGATGGGGAGTCTTCACAATCTTCGAAACGTTCTGTGTGGGTTCAACTGGGCAGCCCTTCTTATATAATGATAATCCTCAAATTGCAATACGTTATATTTACTCTTTCGGCGAAATATCCAACTTCTAGATGTGGAGACCCACGTCATCATAGACAAAGCAAAACTGATCATTGACGTCACTCCGCGTGCAGAAGATCACGTGACTGTGGAGGCAGACGACAGCCTGGTGTATTCAAATAAGAGCGTCACTGACGCCAGTCACGTGCTTGACGTCACAGATCTCCCTGATCACATGACCGCTTGGCGAGGAGACAGCAAGTTCTTCCTGGAAGAATACAAGGTATATGAGAAGAGTAACATCCCTTATCCGCGCCGGGATACGCTGATTGTGGGTTACAAGCAGACGATCAGTTTTTATTCTCCAAACGAAAACAATGTTTTATGTAGGTTTTTGCTTGTTTGTTGTTAAACGCCTTACTCAGCAATATTCCAGCTATATGACGGCGGTCTGTAAATAATCGAGTGATTGACAATCCAGTGAATGATATCATGAGCATGCATCCACGCAATTGGGAAACGGTCAACCAAGTCAGTGACAACTCGATCCAAGTAGTCGTCTCGTAAGACCAGCGCTGGTTGCTGAGGACCTTTATTCCTACCCGGAACAGGGGGCACGGGTGGCCCAGTCTATGGCGCTGCGATTCGCTGTGCAGAGTTGCGTCCCTTGGGCACGCCAGAAACCTATGATTGTTGGTTCGAATCCCGGTTCTCCCCGATTATGTTTCTAGGTTTGTCAGCACCAAACCCGTGCTCGTGGGTTTCATCGAAGTGGTAAACGTCTAAGACCTGCATCACTTCGGGCTTTCCTCCCACATTAAGCTGACGAGCCGTGATATGACTGGAATACTGTTAAAAGCGGCGTTAAACCCAACTCACTCACTCACTCCTACCCGGAACCCACTGGCGATATGTATACTCAAATTAAATACGCCTCCATATCAGAGACCGCCTCCATGGTCTAGTGGTAGAGCGTCCACCCGGAGAGCGAAAGGTCCGGGGTTCGATCCCTAGCCGCGTCATACCAAATGACGTTAAAAGATGGTACTTATTGTTACCCTGTCTCGCGCTCGGCATTAGGTGATAAAGGGGCTAAAACAAGGACTGGTCGGCCCGGAGTCGGTATACTGTTTCTGAGTGGGGTATTCATGTTAAACTGCGGCATGTTATCTCAGTGAGCTAGCACTTTAAATCGGCATCAGTCCGGACTAGTACAAGCAGCCATACACACACACGTGCGTGCAGGTCGCTATATAAGTGCAATAATCTTGGACGCGACGTTAAACCCAATTTCACCTCACCTCACCTCACCTCACCTCACCTCACCTCCATATCAGAAGGTTTAGCTTATTGCTACATGTTCTACCGGACGTGACGTAATGTTGATGGGATATCACGAACATATTATATTACATACCCATTAGAACTTACCACAATAACGATTTGTTGATCTGTGGTGTAACTGAATTCTATCTGAATGTGTTCCAGTCTCTGCCTCGCGACCTTCGGACCGACATTCCCCACGCTATAGGCATGAAGGAAGAAAACCGGAAGAAGAACAGATACAAGAACATCTGCGCATGTCAGTAACTGTCAAATATTCTAATGAAACAGGGATATGCTTTCCGACAATATATTCCTGTTTCATAAAACACCACTTAATGGCATGTTATCGTCCAGCAAACTGTTGCGATGTAGGCCCTTCTGTATAACAGTTGACACTAGCACTCAGATCACACTACATTTAATATTCAGCGATATTTAGTGTGTATATTAACGGTAGAAGACAAATATACTTGTTTTTAATACAATTTTGTTTCAAAGCCGTAGAGTCGGTGCACGTGGTCAAAGTACTTATAAAACTGAAATTTGATTATATATTTTTTTAAAGACGGGTAATATAAAGAAAACCTGAAAACAGTTTAGGAATGACAATTTAAATGACGTAAGGTTACGTCGCAACAAATATTCCCGTACTTCGCAGTCTTGTGGTAACCACATTTGGCGGGGTACGCGAATAACCCAGTCGTCAAAGGTACATCCGTCGCTGTGTATAAATTCGTCTTTTAGGCGGGCGAGAAACCTATGATCATGGGTTCGAATCCAGATCCAAGATTCTTGCTTGTAAGTTGGCGACTTTGAAAGGTATTTCAGTCGTATCCCGTCGTGTCAATTTAATGTGAAGACTGTGTAGGAGATTTATACCTAACTGCAACATTCTCCCTCTCAGACGACCACAGTCGGGTAGAGCTACCGTTGATTGGCGGAGACCCTGACAGCGATTACATCAATGCTTGCTATGTCCAGGTAAACACAATCTTACGCTGTCCTAAATACCATGGGTGCCGTTGTACATAGACGTAGGACATGTACATAGACTTAGGACATGGACATAGACTTAGGACATGGACATAGACTTAGGACATGGACATAGACTTAGGACATGGACATAGACTTAGGACATGGACATAGACTTAGGACAGTCGTAGTGCTCAGGTTGCTTTGTACAACGGCAGCCATGACCATAGTCTCCTGAAACAGTTACCACATGCCATTCTCATGATCATGGTATTTCATTTATATCACGACCTGTCAGCTTGAGGTGGGAGAAGCCCGAAGTGAAGCAGGTGTTAGATCTATACAACTTTTGTGGATATTCATGATGCGCCCTAAAGAAGACATTTCGACTCTAAGCATGTTCGACTCTTAGCATGTTCAACGGGGAAACAGTTGATTGTTACCTTGTATGAGAAATCTGCTAATCAATACATTACTATAGTAGATCAACTTGTTATTGTTGTTGTTATCGTTGTTGTTGGTGGTGTTGGTGTTGGTGTATTATTATGATTATGATTATTATGATTATTATTATTATTTGATGTATGATATAAGATAACAAACGTGTTCTTTCATCCTCTATTAACAGGGTTATTCCAAAGATGAAAACTTTATTGCATCTCAGGGTAAGTATGACTTTTTATAATAGCCCCATGCCGTATTAAGCCGTACCTGAACATAAGGTACCACAAGAAATTAACAATATGAGTGAGTGACTATATATGTGAACGAGTATGTTGTGTGGGTGGGCGGGCGGTCTGGCGAGCGAGCGAGCGATTGAATGAGTGAGTGAGCGAGTGAGCGAGCGAGCGAGCTGATCCCACCATTATAATGAAAGCTATTTTTTCCAGGTCCAACAAAGAAAACTATGGCGGACTTCCTCCGAATGCTGTGGGAGCTTAAAGTGCCAATCATCGCTATGCTGACGAATGTCATGGAAGAGGGCAAGGTTTGCGTCAGAGTAGTTTGTTTGTCATAGTCAGACAGCTGACCATACTGTGGAGACACTCTAATGGCGATAGAGCTCAGTCAATGCATGTCATTACATGTTGAGAAGTGTTAGGTGCAACTCATCTTCCCCACCCAAGGGAGTTAACTGACTGTAAAAGTCCAGTATCCACCCTTGCCGAACTACGCTGGAATTATGGAGTTATATTTTGGCTGGACTAAAGAGTCTATGCATAGTTTAATTCAAATCGCGTAACCAAATCGACATCCGATTCGTCAACTGCCGTTCAGATTTCTGTCGATTAAAGCATGTATACCACCGGCGTATACCACAGATATTTTGTAACAAATATGTTCATGTTCTTTATCAAGGTGCTCACGTGTTTTGATGCACTCCATGAAGTAACGCCAGTTTTATTACAATATAGATCTTGATTATCATTTAGATCGTCTTGACTAGAAGTCAACATTTTGTTTGAAGCAAATGCCATGGATATGAGAGATGGATTCGTCAATAGGTGTAACATAGAAGGGACATAACTCGTAATAGGCACTGAAATTCCAGCCTAATTGACAAGATTGGAAACTGGACTTGTGCAGTTAAATTACGACACGTCATCTTAATGTGGGAGGAGGAGAAGGAGGATGGGGTGGTGGCCTGACAGCAAGGTTGGCAAGGGGAATCCGATTGGGGGAGGGTTGGGGGGGATTGAGGGGTGAGGAGTGGGAGGGCGTGGTGGTTGAAGGAGACGGTGACGAGGATTCTTAGACGTTTGAGGCGAAAGCTCTTCAAACAAGACAGAAACAGAAGACGTTAGATAAGAATTATAATGAAGATGCTTTGTTGTTTTTTAACCTCTTGATCTGACCATATCCAAAGCATAACTTCAAATGGTGATACGCAAGTGTTTAATGGCGCATCTTAGACGTTTACCACTCTGGTGAACCAGATAATCACGGACCTGGTCAAAGATCCTAATTAGGGCGAATCTGGGATTCGAACCAAGGTATCTATTCAATTAGAAAAAATATATATAACCCTAACAGTCTCGCGAGTCTCACACATGAGCGTTTCTAGCTGTTCCCAACGTTTCCGACGTCAATGTATTTCAGCGCAAGTGTGAACAGTATTGGGACCCTGAAGATGACTTTAAGGTGCAGGACTTCAAGGTCGCCGTTGCAGACACTACATCGTACGCCCAGTACACAGTCAGAACTCTTCATATAACGAAGGTGGGAGTCAACCAGTCCCTCATCACAAACGTCAGTGTCGCTTTTGTTATAGTCATCTAATAATACTATATCATATTATAAACATCACTTTCACTCCTCGTTAATACTTCGTGGGCTTTCAGCACGACGTTTCTCCATCTCCCGTGAACACATACGGCCGTCATTCGGTGAAGTAGGGGCAGGTGTTGAAATGAGACCGTATATTTAACGCCGAACTCGGCAATATTCCAACTATTTGGCGTCGTTCTGTAAATAATCTAGTCTTGACCAGTTATTGACATCACGAAGACCGCGTATAACTCATAGGCGTCAAATTCGTACTATTTCGTAGATGTGCGAACCCTATCACTGAGACGAGGCGTAGAGAAGAAGTTGTCAAGCGAGAAACATATCAGTACTTGCGATGAAAGCTGAGCGAATCCTGGTCGATGACTCACTTGTCTGATCACTGACAGGTCTGAACAATCACAGGTCTGAAAACACACAGGTCTGATCACTCACAAGTCTGATCACTCACAGGTCTGATCACTCACAGGTCTGAACACTCACAGGTCTGAACACTCACTTGTCTGTTTTCCCCTGGTTCGAACCAGGCATTTGCTTGATTCGTTGGGTAAATATACCGCAGTCATATGTATTCACGGTTGAAAGGGCAACGCGTGGTACACAAGTCTACGAAGTATTGACGATGTCTATTGGTAGAACATCACTTCTTCATTGTAAATTTTTACGTTATCCGAGGTAGGGTTCATCATAGATGACACATTATGTCTTAGGCCTCTGGTCTCGTGTAGATAAAGGGAAATCCATTGTGGCATGGTTTAGGTCGCATGTCTTTAGGTCTTCCAGCCTTTGTGTGTATTACTCCATAGTTTCCTTTACATAATGTTTCGGTAATTCGTATTTTATGTATACATGTTACCACCCTGCAGACAAGCAGCCCCGACCCCCCAAGGTCCGTGACGCAGTACCACTTCACATCGTGGCCGGACAAGAGTGTCCCCACTTCACCATGGTCGCTCATTCACTTCCGGAACAAGGTCATGACCTCTGACAGGGAAAAGGGACCAATCGTCGTGCACTGCAGGTACTCATCTAACACTTGCTGGTACTGGCTTACTTATCCTCGTGTTCGTGTACAAGGCTGTGTTTAGTAATTTAGGTTTTTCGTGATCGTGTTGTTACTTGCTATTAAACCATGTTAATCCAGAAACACCGTTATTTGGATTATTACTGGAATGAACGTGTACATGTATCAAAAAGGACATGACTCTTCGACAACGATCGTTAATCCGGACAATTTTTAATCTGGACTGTTATTCATTAAGTACGGTATCGTCCGGTTTAACAGGGTTTCGGTGTATAGGATATTGGCTGTATAGGGTAGAGTATTTACGGTAAAGTAGACATTTCGTGCAGTCTCACTGCAGTAAAGCTCGGCGGTGCTTGTGTTGTATGTGTGAGTGGTTTCTCGGCGGAACTTTCTTATAGGTCTTTATAATCCGGAAGTAGTGGGGGGTTGTAAGAGCCATCGTGTGATGTCATATCCGGTTAACGGTTTCTATGACTGTCGTTGTCAGCGCTGGAGTGGGCAGAACGGGGACCTTCATCGCTTTGGACTGGCTGATGCGAATGGCTGAAGAGGTTGGTCACGTCGACATCTACGACTGCGTGGAACGCATGAGGGAAGACAGAGTCAACATGGTCCAAACTTTGGTAATAAAGTCCACACACCTTTTAGACTACGCATATGGACGTGTGGTAGCCTAGTGGTTAAAACACGTACAAGCACTTCGCTTTATGAGTGAAATGTTCTTGAACGCGACGTTAAATTTAAAGCCTATTTCGCCTCACATAGTGGCTAGGCATTCGTTCATGAATGTGTACTATCCATCAACGATCATGCTTCATACAGACAAACACTATCCAACGTTGGTGCTTTAAATGAATAAGACCTGCTCGATACTAACGAACACTATCCAACTTTGGTGCTTTAAATGAATAAGACCTGCTCGGTACCAACGAACACTATCCAACTTTGGTGCTTTAAATGAATAAGACCTGCTCGGTACCAACGAAAACTATCCAACTTTGGTGCTTTAAATGAATAAGACCTGCTCGATACCAACGAACACTATCCAACTTTGGTGCTTTAAATGAATAAGACCCTCTCGATACCAGCGAACACTATCCAACTTTGGTGATTTAAATGAATAAGACCTTCTCGGTACCAACGAACACTTTCCAACTTTGGTGCTTTAAATGAATAAGTACCTGCTCGGTACCAACGAACACTATCCAACTTTGGTGTTTTAAATTAATAAGATCTGGGTGATGCCAACAAACACTATCCGACTTTGGTGTTTTAAATGTATACCATCTGCTCGATACCAACGAACACTATCCGACTTTGGTGTTTTAAGTGAATAAGATCTGCTTGATACAACTAACGCCCTTCATCCTTCTCTCTGGTAGGATCAGTACATCTTTCTGCACGAGGCGCTCGCCATGTCCGCGCTGCTACCTCCTCCACAGTCATGTGACGTGTTCCTCCATCAGCCAACCATAGACGACGCAGCTATGATGTCAGAGTTCATGGTCAGTATAAAGACATGCCAAGTCACATTTATTTCCATAGGCGGGTCCAGATGGGAGGGATCCAAGGGGTCCGCACCCCATCTAGTAAATGAAGGCAGGAAAATTATCCGAGACTACTTTGATACTTTGGACCCCTCCCTTTTAAAAATGCTGGATCCGCTTTTCTTTTCTCGTCTTACTGTTTCTAGAACTACACAATTCCGGAGATTAAACTCTGATGACGTCACAGTATTGTTCTGACCCGAAAATTCACTAGCCATTCTGAACGAGCATTTTATACAAGTGCTGACTTTGCAACTCGCAAATAATAGAGAAATCATACATCAACCATAACACATCTTGCCCTGTGGTCAAGTAGGCCGCCATCACTGGCTAACGTTAACATACAATATGTGTAAGGAATAGAGTTTATGGATGTCAACTTCTTTATCATGAGGTACATAAGGATTCGGAGTATACTTACTCCTTCAAACAGGTGGATATATGCTTTGAGGCAGAGACGTATAAATTATGTACATGTCAGAACAACAAAAGTAACAAAGGTGGAAACTTAACAAGGGTAGCCAATAGTTAATTGACGCTGATAGGTGATTAGCAATGGATATGTAACAGTATATGTGTCTTCCAGAAACTGAATTCTTTCATTGGACTCGACTCCGTGAGGAACACCGATAGTTAATTGACGCTGATAGGTAATTATCAATGGATATGTAACAGTATATGTGTCTTCCAGAAACTGAATTCTTTCATTGGACTCGACTCCGTGAGGAACACCGATAGTTAATTGACGCTGATAGGTAATTATCAATGGATATGTAACAGTATATGTGTCTTCCGGAAACTGAATTCTTTCATTGGACTCGACTCCGTGAGGAACACCGATAGTTAATTGACGCTGATAGGTAATTATCAATGGATATGTAACAGTATATGTGTCTTCCAGAAGCTGAATTCTTTCATTGGACTCGACTCCGTGAGGAACACCGATACCGGCGGGTTTACCCTGAAGTCCTGTGAGAGCATGACAAGCCTTGGTACGTAACGTCGGTCCACGCTTTTGGGATTACACTATGATAAGAATCGTTTGCGCTTGTGGAGCGATACAGGTAACACCAGTGTACATGTAAATCAGCGTGTGGATTTGCGCAGTGTGCAAACCTTTTTTAAGTTAATTCCCCCATAAAAGCAAAATAACACTTTGTCAACAATAAGAACTTCGCAGATTGTTTCATAACCAATAATACACACAAGATTCTAGACAATGACACGACATTGTGACAGCTTTCAGCACAATAATGCATCGCAAACCCCTGCCACTATCATTAGCCAATCAGAAAACAGTAGTCCGCTAGTTCACTTTTAAGGGTTTTTTGGAAACAGTGACGGAAAATGTATTGCTTGCTTAGCCAATCAAATGTCATGGAATCAATTGCAATTTATCACATGTCAATGAATCATCTCGCTACATCAGTAGCAGTCGACAAAATATGCGTTGGGTTTTTAACACGCAACCTGAGGATTAGACGCAGCATTATTCAGTACTTTTAGCATATGGGTTCAAGCAAGGCACAGTCCAGAAATTGCATTCCGAAAAGAACTGCGGCATATTACAGCCATGGTAGTGTGTGATATTGATGTCAGTGATGCCTCGAACCGTGCGGTTCAACTTCACTCAGTAATATATATACTTCTATACATTTTAAAAATTGGATTTGACCAAACCCTTACAATGTTTATCAAAACGTTCCAATGCTGAAACAATCGCCAGAACACTGCAATGTTTAGGTCAAAAGCACAAATATGATAACGGTATCAAATACATAACCATCGAATTTCTTGTTTGTTTAATTTTTAACCACAACCAAGCATGGGTGTATTTTGTGTTTTGCTTGGCAGTTTGTATATGAACGCTATCTTCAGCAGCTGATGAAACTGGATCCCAAGGTTCTAACGACGATGACAATGACGGCATGGATTATGCTGGTGTCGTCTTTGTGCCGGTCAGTAGTCAGAATCACGCAAAGGCTATTATGGTCTGTTCTATTGCTCTATTTGTTTAGGGGGCAAGAGAGTGGCCCTGTTGTCTGGGTCACCGCAATTCGTTTTGAAGAGTTGCGTCCCTTAAGCAATGACCGTGGTTCGAATCCCCGATTCATTCGTCCTGACTATGCCTAAGTTCGTCAGGACCATATCCGTGTTGGGTGTTTCAGCAAAGTGGAAAACGTCGAAGACAGTGTTCAAAGCAGTGTTAAACAAAGTACAATGACTTTTCTGGTTTCACTATTAACTATCTTAAACACGATAATACCGCTTCGCCTTAGGTTGAAAAATTAAAACAATTTAATTGATTGAAATTGAAAATTATGGTTTTATATATATAACGAAGGTAGCAACAAATGATGAGTGAGTGGGTTTGGTTTTACGCCGCTTGTCGCAATATTCCAGCAATATCACGGCGGGGGATACCAGAAATGGGCCTCACACATTGTACCCATGTCGGGAATCGAACCCGGGTCTTCGGCTTGACGAGAGAACGCTTTAGCCACTAGGCTACCCTACAGCCTTATCTCAGAATGATGCCATGAATCATATGAGCATGGAGTCTTATCCAAGAGATACCGCTTTAACCACTAGGCTACCCGACCGTCCCAACAAATGATGATGTAACGCGGGTGCAGCAATGGAGGTGGTGGGTATTTACGCCGCTTTTACCAATATCCCAGCAACACCACAGCGGGGATACCAGAAACGGGCTTCACACATTGTGGCCATTTTGGGAATCGAAACTGTGACGAGCGGTCACTAGACTACCCCACCTATTGCCTTGAAACGGTTGTACACACGTCATGAGATAATCGAGTTAGGTCTCTATCTTTCAGTCTCAGTATGTCACAAAAACAAATGTGTTTTGTCAGAAGCTCAATACAGGCTACAACTCCTAAAATGGCTATTTTATATGAAATATATAGTAATTGTTGCGTAACATTTAACCAGGTGTATAGTACGTTCTCATCTGACATTTTGTGACATTCGTTGATCAGACCAATTTTGCCGACCTAAGAACATAAAACTGAATTTCTAATGGAATAACGCACAGTCGTGGCCATTTATCAATGCTGAGATTTTTGAGGCGGTTCTAGACCCTGGAACACTGTCTATTGATCTACTGTACAGAACACCTGTCAAGAGCGTGGCCCACGATATATCAATATACGTTAAGAATGGTATTTGTTGTTACCCTGCCTTGGATACGACGTTTAACCTATCCCGCCTCACCTAGTCCCTGGAAACTCATGACGTTATTTGGAAGCATGTAGAAAGGAGAAACCCTATATGTACATGCCCTCACCAAGCTGTGTCTCTCTCTCTCAAGGGGTTCTGGCATCGCAAGCAGTACCTCCTGATGGACACACCGGATCTGACCTTTGCGGAGGAGTTCTTCAGATGGATGTATGACCTTGACATTCAAACTATTGTTACCTTGGATCACGTGAGTGTAGAGTTCATCTATGCTTTATGAAAGGAGCGAAATTTAGAGTACAGTACAATCCTACACGTGTCAAAGAAGCTCCTGCGCATGCACATCTTTAGACAATTATATGATAGGAAATAGTGTGGTATTTCTATTAGTGTGGGATTGGCTCATTAATTTAATATTGGTACAAAATGTCTCTTTCGGGTTCTTATAATATCAGAGAGTATCAGGAAATAGTTGGTTATTAAATTGTTGGTTGATTAGAAGATGCGTTTGTTTGCTTGTTTGTTTGTTTGTTTGTTGAGAGACATAATATATTAAAATGTAGCCATAGCAGCCACACATGTCAGTGAGAGATGGAGGGATTGCAGTAGTAGCTTTACAGGCCCCCGACAGATTAAGGAGTAGTGGTCCTAACTATTTGTAGGGTAGTATCCTGTGTTTGTCTTTACCCAGGATGATCCAAAATTGTGGCCAGGACTCAATGAAGTTGCTGAATTCAACAGCTGTCGGGTGACGTGCACTAGCATGGAGACACAGGGCCATACTATCATCAAAACACTTGTCTACCAGGAGGAGGTGAGGAAGTACTTTAAACATCCCCTTTTATAGTCAATAGATGATATGATAGGTCAGCGTAATGTAGGCTTATGTCGCTTTCGTGTGTGTGTGTGTGTGTGTGTGTGCCATTATGTTTGAAGCAAATGCTTGCGATATGAGAGGTTGAATCTGATTGGTCAATAGGAGGAACATAGAAGGGACATAACTCGTAATAGCCACTGTTGGCGCTACGATTGTGCTTGGAAATTCCAGCTTAGTTCGGCAAGTGTGGAAACTTGACTTTTACAGTCAGGTAACCCCCTTGCCTCGGGGAGATGAGCGAGAGGGGAACCACTCCCACTCTCCATATTAATTGACTGTTCTTGACACGGACATTGCGACTGAATACAGACATGCTGCATGCTGCTCATATCTCCTGTATAATGCCCCGCTATGTCATATCTCCTGTATATTGCCCCACTATGTCATATCTCCTGTATAATACTCTGCTATGTCATATCTCCTGTATAATGCCCCACTATGTCATATCTCCTGTATATTGCCCCACTATGTCATATCTCCTGTATAATACTCTGCTATGTCATATCTCCTGTATAATGCCCCGCTATGTCATATCTCCTGAATAATGCCCCACTATGTCATATCTCCTGAATAATGCCCCACTTTGTCATATCTCCTGTTTAATGCCCCACTATGTCATATCTCCTGTATAATGCCCCACTATGTCATATCTCCTGTTTAATGCCCCACTATGTCATATCTCCTGTATAATGCCCCACTATGTCATATCTCCTGTATAATGCCCCACTATGTCATATCTCCTGTATAATGCCCCACTATGTCATATCTCCTGTAAAATGCCCCACTATGTCATATCTCCTGTATAATGCCCCGCTATGTCATATCTCCTGTATAATGCCCCACTATGTCATATCTCCTGTATAATGCCCCGCTATGTCATATCTCCTGTATTATGCCCCGCTATGTCATATCTCCTGCATAATGCCCCACTATGTCATATCTCCTGTATAATGCCCCGCTATGTCATATCTCCTGTATTATGCCCCACTATGTCATATCTCCTGTAAAATGCCCCACTATGTCATATCTCCTGTATAATGCCCCGCTATGTCATATCTCCTGTATTATGCCCCGCTTTGTCATATCTCCTGCATAATGTCCCACTATGTCATATCTCCTACATAATGCCCCGCTAATGTCATATCTCCTGTATAATGCCCCGCTAATGTCATATCTCCTGCATCATGCCCCGCTATGTCATATCTCCTGATTATAAACCTATTCATTGGGATCGCTATTAAGTTTTTAGATTCTTTCTGTAGCTAGGCAAACCTATTGTGAGGTTTTACTTTCCAGTCGGGTTAAATCTCATAAACAGGGACGTTGTAATGTCCCTGGGATTTTATATAATATCCCAGGGATTTTACAGGATATTCAAGTCATATTTGCTATAATATCCCAGGCATTTTATATAATGTCCTGGGTATTTTATTAATGTAACTTCCGTTCCGATTGTAACATGTTATGAAATGTAAAATCAAATGACAAATGTTTTCATTATATTCCCGAGGATCGAACTCGCAACTCTCACGTGTAGCACGAGGCTACAGAGGTGTTGATAAGCAACACTAGTTTTTAGAATGTCCTTTTCAAGATCCGTACGCCAGCAACAGATATTTTACGCGCGTTTCCTAAGGTTCATGGAAAGTATGTTCGAAACATAAAAATGTTGGTAAATGTTGTTTTAAGTTTCTTTTTTCGGTTTATAAGTTTGGAAAAGCACTTTCCTTCGGTTTTGGTAGACAGAGCACGCCCTTGGGGTCGGGAAAAACCGCGGGGGATTCGCCCCCTTGGTTTTTCCCTCTCCCCAGGGCATGCTCTGTCTACCAAAACCTCGTAAGCGTGTTTTCTCCAATACATAATGCCCCGCTATGTCATATCTCCTGCATTATGTCCCACTATGTCATATCTCCTGCATCATGTCTCACTATGTCATATCTCCTGCATTATGTCCCACTATGTCATATCTCCTGCATTATGTCCCACTATGTCATATCTCCTGCATTATGTCCCACTATTTCATATCTCCTGCATTATGTCCCACTATGTCATATCTCCTGCATCATGTCCCACTATGTCATATCTCCTGCATTATGTCCCACTATGTCATATCTCCTGCATTATGTCCCACTATGTCATATCTCCTGCATTATGTCCCACTATGTCATATCTCCTGCATTATGTCCCACTATGTCATATCTCCAGCATTATGTCCCACTATGTCATATCTCCTGCATCATGTCCCACTATGTCATATCTCCTGCATTATGTCCCACTATGTCATATCTCCTGCATCATGTCCCACTATGTCATATCTCCTGCATTATGTCCCACTATGTCATATCTCCTGCATTATGTCCCACTATGTCATATCTCCTGCATTATGTCCCACTATGTCATATCTCCTGCATTATGTCCCACTATGTCATATCTCCTGCATTATGTCCCACTATGTCATATCTCCTGCATCATGTCCCACTATGTCATATCTCCTGCATTATGTCCCACTATGTCATATCTCCTGCATTATGTCCCACTATGTCATATCTCCTGCATTATGTCCCACTATGTCATATCTCCTGCATTATGTCCCACTATGTCATATCTCCTGCATTATGTCCCACTATGTCATATCTCCTGCATTATGTCCCACTATGTCATATCTCCTGCATTATGTCCCACTATGTCATATCTCCTGCATCATGTCCCACTATGTCATATCTCCTGCATTATGTCCCACTATGTCATATCTCCTGCATCATGTCCCACTATGTCATATCTCCTGCATCATGTTCCACTATGTCATATCTCCTGCATTATGTCCCACTATGTCATATCTCCTGCATTATGTCCCACTATGTCATATCTCCTGCATTATGTCCCACTATGTCATATCTCCTGCATTATGTCCCACTATGTCATATCTCCTGTGTCATGCCCATGTATGCCCTGCAGGACCTCGAGGCTAAGTTGACCCAACTGACGTGCCCAGGGTGGGCGGACTCCACTAACCTGTCTGACTCTCCCTACATCGTGCTCGACTTCATCAAGACGGTGAAGCAAAGCGTCACTTGCGACAGGCCTGTCGTAGTTCAGAGCAGGTAACTCCGCGTTGTAATAACGGCTTTCAGAGGAACGTTACGTGACCTTAACCTTGAGGGAGCAGGCGACGTTGTTTCAAAATATGTGTCAATATCGGGTAACATTGGATGTGGACCTCAAGATAATATCAATGTATAGATTTCCGGCAGCGTTTTATGACATTAACTCCATGGAATGTTCCACATCGTGTAGCTCACAGTAACGGCTCGACTCATTCTTAATAAACTGGATCGCTGCTCTACATTTTCAGATTATATATTCACAACCATGGTGTAATGTTTCAGTTTATGTTAACACGGGGTTGTGCTATGTTTCAACTATCATTACGATTCTGTAACACCATATTTCACCGTTAACGTTACTGTAACACCTTGTTTCAGCTCTCGTTAACCTTACCGTAACATCATTTCCAGTAAATGTAACTAACGTTTTATCCATGGTGCCGTAACGCCATTTTTAGCGTTACTGCTAACCTAACCATAGTTCATCTTAGGTTCACGTAACAGTAACGGCGTGTGTCGGATCCTGTCACTGTTACGGTAACATCCCTGATGACGAACGTTACGGTATAGTTCAAGCCTGATTATCACCCCTGTTCTTCTGCGCACATTACCGTAACGTTGTTTTCCAGCCCGTCATACGGTAACGGGGGTATGCTCTGTTGTGTGTCGGCTATGATGGATCAGGCGGAGGTTGACCTGACAGTCGCCATCCCACACGTCATCAGTCAAGTCAGAGCCTACAGACCAGAGGTCATCCGGAGCATGGTGAGTTTAGGATCAAAATAACAAAATGTGTGAGAGTGGGTTGCGTTTGACAATGTGCGTACATTTCATGACCCGAAGCATGCTCCACTTTACATTTCTTAACTATATAAGTCCATGTGAAAGATCCATAAACATATTTCAACGGTACATTTGACACCATTGTTGTGGTAGTGCACTTGTCATTGTTGGCGTGATATTCTGCGACGTCATAAGATGGTGACGTCAAATTTTATCATTGTCGTCAAGTCGATATTGTTAGTTTCTTCAAGTGGTTTCTCTTCATAGACGAAACGGCCTCATCCAATATCCATGTATGATTCATGTGTGTATCAAATACTCACTTTACGAGACACTGGCAATCGTTTCCTGAAATCAGTGATAGATACTCTGTGTAACATTTGGTTATCAGTAATGTTATGTGTTATTTCCTCAGGCGGAATACAGTCTGTGCTATGACTGTGTGAGGAACCACCTGAACGATACCCACCTTTACTCCAACTACAACCCCAACCCCTAGGTGCTGGACCTGGGCTGGTGACCTGCTGAATTAGGGGTAGTGACCTGCTGAATTAGGGGGTAGTGACTTGCTGAATTAGGGGGTAGTGACTTGCTGAATTAGGGGGTAGTGACTTGCTGAATTAGGGGGTAGTGACATGCTGAATTAGGGGGTAGAGGCATGCTGAATTAGGGGTTAGTGACTTGCTGAATTAGGGGGTAGTGACATGCTGAATTAGGGGGTAGTGACATGCTGAATTAGGGGGTAGTGACATGCTGAATTAGGTCGAAGTGACATGCCGTATTAGGAGGTAGAGATATGCTGAAATAGGGGCTAGTGACATGCTGAATAAGGGGGTAGTGACATGCTGAATAAGGGGGTAGTGACATGCTGAATTAGGGGGTAGTGACATGCTGAATTAGGTCGAAGTGACATGCCGTATTAGGCGGTAGAGACATGCTGAATTAGGGGTAGAAAAACGCTGAATTAGCGGGTAGTGACTTGCTGAATTAGGGGGTTGTGACTTGCTGAATTGGGGGGTAGAGGCATGCTGAATTAGGGGTAGAGAAATGCTGAATTAGGGGGTAGTGACTTGCTGAATTAGGCGGTAGAGACATGCTGAACTAGGGGTAGAGAAATGCGGAATTAGGGGGTAGTGACTTGCTGAATTAGGGGGTAGTGACATGCTGAATAAGGGGTTAGTGACATGCTGAATAAGGGGGTAGTGACATGCTGAATTAGGGGGTAGTGACATGCTGAATTAGGTCGAAGTGACATACCGTATTAGGCGGTAGAGACATGCTGAATTAGGGGTAGAGAAACGCTGAATTAGCGGGTAGTGACTTGCTGAATTAGGGGGTAGTGACATGCTGAATTAGGGGGTAGTGACCTGCTGAATTGAGGACTGGTACTATTCTAAATTAGGGGGTAGTGACATGCTGAATTAGGGGGTAGTAACATGCTGAATTAGGGGGTAGAGACATGCTGAATTAGGGGATAGTGACATGCTGAATTAGGGGGTAGTGACATGCTGAATTAGGGGGTAGTGACATGCTGAACTAGGGGGTAGTGACATGCCGCATTAGGAGGTAGAGATATGCTGAAATAGGGGGTAGTGACATGCTGAATTAGGTCGAAGTGACATGCCGTATTAGGCGGTAGAGATATGCTGAATTAGGGGGTAGAGAAATGCTGAATAAGGGGGTAGTGACATGCTGAATAAGGGGGTAGTGACATGCTGCATTAGGGGGTAGAGACATGCTGCATTTGGGGGTAGTGACATGCTGAATTAGGGGGTAGAGGCATGCTGAATTAGGTGGTAGAGGCATGCTGAATTAGGGGGCAGAGACATGCTGCATTAGGGGTAGAGAAATGCTGAATAAGGGGGTAGTGACTTGCTGAATTGGGGGGTAGTGACATGCTGAATAAGGGGGTAGTGACATGCTGCATTAGGGGGTAGAGGCATGCTGAATTAGGGGGTAGAGGCGACGTCGGCACGCCCGTAGATGAACCATCTGGCAGTTGTGAAAAACACCGTACACACGAGGGACATCCTCGGCAGACATACGGAGTTCTTGTCACACTTGCCGCACCCGAGCACTTGTCCATGACAAAGAACGCGAGCTGTAGTACTTGTCTTCGTTTTCATTTATCACTTTTGTCCATATTACAAGAGTCATCTAATGCAATGTTTGAACGTCGAACCAAGTTTCATTGAATTGATATAGTTACTATACGTTACCGACCTTCAACAAATGTAAAAACAAAGTTGTGTGAAGAGGGTTTATTTACAGATTTTACACATGTCAAATATATACAATCAATAAATTACGTGTTCTATTGTCTACCACATTCGTCTTTAAATGACCACATACAACAGATGCGTTAATACAGGGGCCATGATTCATTGAGCGAGTGAGTGAGTGAATGGGGTTTACGCCACTTTTAGCCATATTCCAGCAACATCGAGGCGGGGGACACCACAAAAGGGCTTCACACATTGTACTCACGAGAGGGATCGAACCCGGGCCTTCAGTGTGACGAGCGAACACTTTAACCACGGGGCTGGGCGGTCGGGTAGCCTAGTGGTTAAAGCGTTCGCTCGTCACGCCGAAGACCCGGGTTCGATTCCCGACATGGGTACAATGTGTGAAGCCCATTTCGGTGTCCCCCGCCGTGATATTGCGGGAATATTGCTAAAGCGGCGTAAAACCATATTCACTCACTCACTTTAACCACGGGACTAAATCGCCGCTGACATGTTACCCTAACACCTGTGATTCTGTACGGATTTTGTTCCCTTTTCCAAAGAAAAGCAAAGACGGTATATCGATGTATGTTTGTGATGAGATGGAACGATATCCCCTTGGAAGCCATAACGAGAAGGTCATTTTGAGTTGCATAAAAATCTATACCAACATGTTTTGTGATTTGACATAAAAAACATAAATATAATATCGACACAAACGTAAAATCATAAAATGGTGATTATGTATGAGTCACCTGTTTAAAAATATTACGGGATTGTATAAATAATATTATTCGACAAGGATGGATGACTTTTGTTTATATAATTCAATGAGCTTTTGTGATGTGTTTGTGATCCCTTAACGGTAAAAGTCTGTGGATACAGATTAACCTAAACACAGGTCACAGGTATGTAACAGATTTCTCTGACCACGGGTCACATGTGTGTAACAGATTACTCTGACCACGGGTCACATGTGTGTAACAGATTACTCTGACCACGGGTCACATGTGTGTAACAGATTACTCTGACCACGGGTCACATATGTGTAACAGATTACTCTGACCACGGGTCACATATGTGTAACAGATTACTCTGACCACGGGTCACATGTGTGTAACAGATTACTCTGACCACGGGTCACATGTGTGTAACAGGTGTTGAACAGACTCGTCTGAACACAGGTGACAGGTGTGTATCACATTAATCTGAACACAGGTGACAGGTGTGTATCACATTAATCTGAACACAGATGACAGGTGTGTAACACATTAAACTGAACACAGATGACAGGTGTGTAACACATAAATCTGAACACAGGTGACAGATATGTAACACATTAATCTGAACACAGGTGACAGGTGTGTAACACATTTATCTGAACACAGGTGACAGTTATATAACACATTAATCTGAACACAGGTGACATGTGTGTATCACATTAATCTGAACACGGGTGACAGGCAAGTAACGCATTAATTTGAACACAGGTGACAGGTGTGTAACACATTAATCTGAACACAGGTGACAGGTGTGTAACACATTAATCTGAATACAGGTGACAGGTGTGCAACAGACTACTCTGAACACAGTCGTGCCACAGGTAACTTGAACACATTTAACTAGTGAGTCACAGATCACTATGTGTCACGCTCTATTCATTCTCTTTGTTCACAAAATGGACACTCATGTCTTCCACCTTCTTTCCCCGGAGTCGCAGGACGAGAAAGAGAGCAGCGACCCCTAGTAGCAGCCCGAGAATCAGCATCCCCACAGCGAGACCCGCCTTGGCCCCTGGAAGACAACACTACAAATTGGAAATAGCTTCAGTGAATTAATTACCTTTACAAGAAGTGGGTGACTGTAAATTAGTTAACGTTGCTGCGTCGAAAATTAGCAAGGTTTAGTTGTGGTTGACAGCATGAACACCGACCCTCGAACACCCGTAGAGAGCCCTTCTCTGGAATGTTTTTTCGAGAGAGCGGTATCGTCTGATAGTGGCACATTTACGCTGTGGTTTAAATGCAAACACATTTCAATCGCTTCTGACTCACTCGATTAACTTTACATATCTGACTACGAGTAGCCATTTCACCACGGCTAATCTAAACTGTACGTATCACGTAGCTAACGCACAAAACGAGCTCTGGGATGAAATCAACCCAATCGGGCCGATTCACTCAAGTATTTTTTTTCATTTAGTAATATGAATGAGTGAGTGAGTGAGTTTGGTTTTACGCCGCTTTCAGCAATATTCCGGAAATATCACGGCGGGGTACACCAGAAATGGGCTTAACAAAATTGTACCCATGTCGGGAATCGAACCCGGGTCTTCGGCGCGTATATAGTAATATGAAAGAATAGGGTTTTAGTTAACTTCTTTTGAGTAGTATATATTCATATTAATGAGAGTGACTGCATCTGGCGCTGCTTACGACAGTTCAACTTTAACATGTTTACTGTCAGGATTTATTATAGTAAACAAAAAGTTAGGGATCATGCATATTTTAGGGATATATTTATGACATTGTGTGATCAATATTCCAGAAAAATAATGCAAAAATACCATTCAGTAACTTTTTTGGTTCAGTATATCAAATAAAATGTATGCTCAAGGGATCTTCAGTATCGGGGTTACCTGCACAGCCTGACACAATTGCATAGAAAGGTTACCACGAATTTCAATTTTAGGAACTTTTTTGGGCCTTCTCAATAAAGAACAAATCTGCCCGTACATATCAATGATTTTGGTTGATAAATAGAATCTCACCCTTGAGTCTTTTATTATTCAAATATATCAACACATGTCGTTAGAGGTTTAAACTCCTTGGCAGGCGTCGCCATATTAAACCATGGTAACCAAATAAGTCTGCAAAGCATATTGACGCAATATTAAGTAGCAACACCTGCATGGAGTAAGGCTTGATATCACACAAGCGATATCTCCCGGGAAGCCAGTTATGGGTGATAACGGTAACTTCTAAAGAACGTAAGTTCGTATGCACGTATTTCCCCACGATGCACAAAATTACGAAATGCGCGAAAACCTTCGGATTATGATTTGGCCAAATTGTGCATTGTCGTTCGGATGTGGTGATATGAAATGCAAACAAATTTAAAATGGTTCATCGCCTACAAGACAGATTGTTTTAGGGTCCATCTATCCTGAACGTTCACCTGAATCATCCTGTGGCTTGGAGAGGTACTGGTAGTGGGTTGCAGCGTTCGGGTCGTATGGAGTAGTGCCCTTTATAAGTGTACCTGAAAAATGAAAGACAGGTTGAACCGCTGTATATATGTTGGCGTTGGAGCCGGAGTTATTGATAGAAAACCTCGCAGTACTGGTGGTCGTCATGGAGACATAATTGGGGAGAGGACCACAGGTGGTCGTCATGGGGATACAGTATTGGAGGGAATAATACTGGTGACTTTGATTGTTAAATAATGTTAGGGTGAGTACCACTGGTGGTCGTCATGGTGTTACAGTATTGGAGGTAACAATACTGGTAACTTTGATTGTTATATAATGTTAGGGTGAGTACCATTGCTGGTCGTCATGGTGATACAGTATTGGAGGTAACAATACTGGTAACTTTGATTGTTTTATAATGTAGCGGACAGTACCACTGGTGGTCGTCCTGGTGATACAGTATTGGAGGTAACAATACTGGTAACCTTGATTGTTTTATAATGTAGCGGACAGTACCACTGGTGGTCGTCCTGGTAATACAATGGTTATGTAATGTCATGGTTTGGAGCTCATTGTGATACCACTCACGAGTGAACAAGTCACAGAACCTGTCCTGGACAACCGAGACGGGTTTACTCCTGGGTTGGACGGAGGACAATCTACAGTCTGTGGTGTTGCCACAGAACTCAAAACTCTGGCACTCGAAGCCACTCTGCTCCACACACAACTTTGCACAGTCGTCTCTTGTGACGTCGGACACCACGAGGTCGTCATGGCTGCTGATGACGCTGTTGCTAGATTTGCTGAAGTCGTATACGTAGTTTCCTACAACAGGGGAATGAGGAGGAGTGAATGAGATTGTTTTACGCCACCTTTAGCAACTTTTCAGCAATATCACGGTTTAGGAACAACTTAAATGTGATTTAGACATATACCCATGACAGGACTCGAATCCGGGATTTCGGCGTGAGCGTTTTAACCACTAGTCCACCTAACCAACTGCCAAAATGACTGAAGATGTTTCATAACATCCACCAAACGAATCGTGTCAATACAATATATCCGAAGTGACCTCGTGAAAGCGTTCAACAGGTGACACAGGTTCTAATCTGTTTTGCTTTCCGTCGGTACATATACTCTTAATGTACCAAAAATGATATAATAATGAATGTATAATTACCATACGATTCGGATCAAATGTGTCGTCGTAAATATACGAACATTTTAAGACAATGGGTGTGTTTGTAATGAATTAAGGCATTTATTAAACAAGCATACACTGCTTCCCTTGTCGTAAGAGGGACTAACGGGATCGGGGGTCAGACTCGCTGACTTGGTTGATGCATGTCATCATATCCCAAATGCGTGGATCGAAGCTCATGATGTCAATCACTGGATTGTCTGGTCCAGATTCGATTATTTACAGGCCACCGTCATATAGCTGGAATATTGCTGAGTGCAGCGTTAAACAACAAACAAACAAACTTCATCGACATAATACGACATAAAAGCCGTGAGGCTTTGACAACGGAGTTATTACTGTATATAAGATGGGATGGCTTCGCGATAACTCGCAAAGAACAAAGAAGAACGAAGTGTGGCTTATTTCACGATAAAACATTGTCCTATTCTGACGTCATTTCTGGAGATTCGAACAAGTGCTCGCAACTTGATGACGTCGCATATTGGGCGACGTTAATTTTGAGAGGGGAGTGTCTAGTGAGTTGTTTCCCATAGATGTAGCAGGGCAACGCAGATATACGCTATGGCCGAACGATCCAAATATGGGCGAGATATGACAATCGGTTTGGGGAGAAAAGTTGCGGACGTGAAAATTCTGAGAATATCAAATTTACCCCCCTGTACATAAAATGGACCTTGCCGAGGTCGGATTGTTTTCAGGAAGTTATCATTATTTACATACATGTAAAAGTTTTTAAAGCTTGTACATTTTATTGACATCCTTTAAAAGGCTGTGCAAAATGTTTATATCGCATATAAGAAATAAACAACGGCCACGAGGCGTGTGTTTCTTAAATACGCCAACTCACTGGAATAGTGGTCACACATAGGGGTAGCAACGACGGATGTATCAGGCACCTCCAGTATGTGTTGTTTCCGAAGACGACAGGACTTGAGGTTGGGGCAGTAGTCGAAGCTCTTGCAGTCAAAGTCGGTGGTGGTAGAGCAGTTGTTGGCGCACATGTCGGGGGAGTTGACTGAATCCAGAGTCTTGTCGGCAGGAGTCAGCAGCACCTGCCCTGGGTACTTGTTGAAGTCGAACAAATAGCTCTCTGGAGAAGACATGTCTTTGTTTGATACACATGTATTTTACAGGACATCTATCCGCCATGTTTGTTTATGCTACTAAAATAGCCGCATGTGACAGCGTTAATGCTCGAAATAAACAGTCATCAGCGTCTATAAAGTAGTCGAAAGAGGAAGCTCGATAATGTCGTGCGTTTATATCATCAGTGACATTTCAACAAACAATTAAATTTTATTCTTAAACATTGGAACTAAGAAAATACATTTACGGAAATACTGCTCGTGTCTTTCGCTAGAGTGAAAATCAACCTGTTTCACTTTGGATGCAAGCTGCTGAGTACAACACAGACGAATCTCCCAGCTTGCTCGTCCTTTTCATAAGGACATTTCATAGTGTATCCAAATACCAATGCATTTAATAAACACAAACATTTACTGATATCATTAGTTGTATACATAATGTCAGGATAGAATGAAGATACATAAATAATTGATATTACGAAAAAACGGGTTTCCATACTACATGCTCGAAGGTATTCGACTTCTTGGCATACAGGTCACAGAAGGAATGGTTAGAGATGAGGTTCTGGTTGTTGTCAGGGTGAGGAAGGTGACCAACTTACTTGCATACAGGTCGCAGAAGGAATCGTTAGAGATGAGGTTGTGGTTGTTGTCAGGGTGGGGAAGGCGACCAACTTACTTGCACACAGATAGCAGAAGGAATGGTTAGAGATGAGGTTGTGGTTGTTGTCAGGGTGGGCAAGGTGACCAACTTACTTGCATACAGGTCACAGAAGGAATGGTTAGAGATGAGGTTCTGGTTGTTGTCAGGGTGGGGAAGGTGACCAACTTACGTGCATACAGGTCGCAGAAGGAATGGTTAGAGGTGAGGTTCTGGTTGTTGTCAGGGTGGGGAAGGTGACCAACTTACTTGCACACAGATAGCAGAAGGAATGGTTAGAGATGAGATTGTGGTTGTTGTCAGGGTGGGGAAGGTGACCAACTTACTTGCATACAGGTCGCAGAAGGAATGGTTAGAGATGAGGTTGTGGTTGTTGTCAGGGTGGGGAAGGTGACCAACTTACTTGCATACAGGTCGCAGAAGGAATGGTTAGAGATGAGGTTCTGGTTGTTGTCAGGGTGGAGCCTGCTCATCATGCAGTCCCCCGTTGTGTAACAGTACTCAAACGACTCGCAGTCGAAGCGGCTTTCTCCGGAACACGCCGTCGCGCAGTCGTCAACGGCCATCTGGTGAAGGACGAAGTCGTTATGGGCGTAGATGACGTTGTTTCGGTAAATCTTGAAGTTCTTCAAGTACTCTCCTTCATGAAAGATGTTACGTCTTCAACTGATTGCCATTTAGTTTGATATAGGGGTACAAGGCCTGGTGTCCTCCGTACAGATATTGCTGGAGTATTACTCAAGCACTGAAAGCATTATCACTCACACATCATTAATTACTGGGCCCCTGATTAGCGAGAGGGACCCAGTTGCCTAAGGCCCCGCAATTCGCTGTGCAGAGTTGCGTCTCTTGATCCTAAGATTCGTGACTATTTCAATGTTTAGTAGTGAGCACCACACGTCAAGTTAGGGTTTTACGCCAATAGTAGGGAGATACTCACTGATAGTAATTGAAGGAACACTTTGTACAGTGCAACCTAACGCATCCCATCGTACCTGAAGGTCGATTCTCGTTCTCCCGCCTATTGGTTTGCCTACTCCAGACTCAAATACACAGGTGTGAGTCGCCTACTGGTTGCCTACTCCAGACTCAAATACACAGGTATGAGTCGCCTACTGGTTGCCTACTCCAGACTCAAATACACAGGTGTGAGTCGCCTACTGGTTGCCTACTCCAGACTCAAATACACAGGTGTGAGTCGCCTTCTGGTTTGCCTACTCCAGACTCAAATACACAGGTGTGAGTCGCCTAGTGGTTGCCTACTCCAGACTCAAATACATAGGTGTGAGTCGCCTACTGGTTGCCTACTCCAGACTCAAATACACAGGTGTGAGTCGCCTACTTGTTTGCCTACTCCAGTCTCAAATACACAGGTGTGAGTCGCCTACTGGTTGCCTACTCCAGACTCAAATACACAGGTGTGAGTCGCCTACTGGTTGCCTACTCCAAACTCAAATACACAGGTGTGAGTCGCCTACTGGTTGCCTACTCCAGACTCAAATACACAGGTATAAGTCGCCTACTGGTTGCCTACTCCAGACTCAAATACACAGGTGTGAGTCGCCTACTGGTTGCCTACTCCAGACTCAAATAAACAGGTGTGAGTCGCCTACTGGTTGCCTACTCCAGACTCAAATACACAGGTGTGAGTCGCCTACTGGTTGCCTACTCCAGACTCAAATACACAGGTGTGAGTCGCCTACTGGTTGCCTACTCCAGACTCAAATACACAGGTGTGAGCCGCCTACTGGTTGCCTACTCCAGACTCAAATACACAGGTGTGAGTCGCCTACTGGTTGCCTACTCCAGACTCAGATACACAGGTGTGAGTCGTGTAGCTCATATGTCGTGGACTTACCTTCAGTCACACCCGGGGGGTTCGTCCTCATGATGTCATCCCGGACTCCAGTAGCGATATACGTGATCGTCTGCGGTGAGACAAAACGGACAATATTTTTTAAGTATAAACTTAAGTATAATGTAGCTCTTCCGTCAGAAAAGGCCAAAAGAATAATGTTTCTGTTCCCCAGCCGTGTCATTTTCAACCCCCTGCGAACGGCTTTTTGATTTTCCGTATTTGTAACCAAGGGCAGGTAACTCTTATCTACTTTCCCTATAACAAACGCACAAACTGCACATAACGCATAGTGCCTCTAGTGTCGATGCAGGTGGTGTAGGGGAGATTATATGGCCCTCTTTGGGTTGTGTGATGCAGTTTAGACATCGCTTGGTTCCTGTCTACCAAAATGAGCCGATTTCTCGTAGGTTGCGATTTGACTAAAATTAACATTAGCACAGCCGTTGTAATTATCTTATAAAAATGTGCCTTAACAATAACTCGGCATCGGTAATACAGGCGCTACGCATGCGCAC